>NC_086291.1:15902731-17398540 GCF_963924245.1 Chroicocephalus ridibundus | reverse complement strand
CAGCTGGGCCTGGCAGCAGGAGCACTTGAGGCAGCGGCTGTGCCAGTAGCTGTCCATGGCGTAGAGCAGGAAGCGGTCGGCGATCTTCCCCCCGCAGCCGGCGCACCTCTTCCACGAGAGGGAGCCCGCCGTCACCGGGGGCGGCTGCGAGCTGCCGCCGGGGTTCACCATGGCCTGCGCGGAGAGAGGGGCGGAGGCGGCTCAGCGGCGGCACGGCACGGCGCACCCCGCCCGCCCCACGGGCACCGCCGGGACGGGGGACGGCACCCGGGCGGGGACACACACGCCGCTGGGCCGGGGGATGGCACCCGGGGGGACGGACACACACCGCCGGGCCGGGGGATGGCAGCCGGGGCAGCCGGCGGGGGAGCGGCGGGCGTGGGGGGCAGAGCCAGCGCGCCCCGCCGCCCCCCCCCACCCCCGCTCCGGGCTCGTGCAGCTGCAGCTCACACACAAGTCAGGAACAGTCCCGGGGTTTGTTTTGCTTATGAAAAAAAAAAAAAAAAAAAAAAAAAAAAAGTGTGTGAAGAGTGAAAAAAAAAAAAAGTTGTGAAACTGGTTTTTCAGTCTAGGAGAGACTCTGCAGGCTCGGGGCGGTAACGAGGGGCTCGGGACCGGCCGCCCAGACCTCAGGATTTTTTTTGTTTTGTTTTATTTTGGAGACATAAAAACACCAAGAGAAAGCACTCCAGACTGAGGACACTGGCCCGAATAATAGATCATTGAACTTTAGGACGCCTGTTAACTTCCTACACAAACATACTCAACTTTTGTCTCGCTAATCTGCCCTTGATCAGCAGTTTAAATGCTAAAGCTTTGTTACTCAAAAAAAAAAAAAAAGTTTACCGACCATAGGAAAGCAGCAGAATAATGAAGTACCCGACTCCGGCTGGAGTAACTCTGGCTGGTAACTCCAAAACTGCTACTAAGGGCATTTTTCACTTTCTAATAAATGCTTCATGCAAGCAGGACAACCGAGAGATAATATAGGAATCAATTCATAAAGCTTACTCTAAACCGATTAATTTGTTGCCTTCAATCCAGAGTCCAATAAACTCCCGGTGTTCCTCTAGTCATTTATACTATAAAAAGATCAAGTTATTTACTGCCAATTAAGCAGCATGTTTTGTCTTTGTCCTTTGTAAGCCGTATGTGCTCATGCCGAGGCATCTGGCTATCTGCTAAGGACCTTCAGACTGATACCTCCAGAGCAGCGAGGACGAACTTTTCCTGCCACTGGCCCAACTCGGCTGCAGGAGTAGAAGAACTGAGGCCGATTTTAAACACACGTTTCCTCAGAAAGAGTACCTGGAGGTATGTCCAGTGACCGCACAATAAACCAGAAGAACTGCACCAATTAAGCTGTAACAAAAACCCCGAGACTTTGGAAAGAAAACCACTCTAAAAGCCATTAGCATTGCATTTATCCGAACGCATCATATACCTTTATGTAAATTGATTTCTGATGCATTTGTTCAAGGAATTGCCTTTTGTTACAGTTTCCAGCTACAGCCTAAATGAATCTGCATTTCCTGCTCCGAGTCTTTAAACCATTTCCCTACACTTTAAATCACTTCGGATTTCTTAAAAGAAAGAAAAAAAGATTCCATGCCACCACCTTAGCCCGTCTTTGTCGAAGGCAAATATATATATAAAAATATAAAATGGGAAACGTTACACTGAGAAAACCATCCAGTAACCCCATTAAGCTAAAGCTCTTAGGGACAAGCAATACCTTAATGCTGATTAAATCTAAAAAGATGAATCAAGAGGACTGACCAGAAAGTGACTCCCTTGATAACTAAGGACGGGCCCTCATCAAGTTTCATTTAGAGTTGGGGGGGGAAGCTTTTAACTTAAATAGGCTTACTCTAGTAATTACACAGCCAAGCAATTTAGGTCCTGGGATAGGAGTCAGTGAAATAGAAAGCAGAGCTGGAAGCTAGAGGCAAAATACCGCCCCCCCCCCCCCCTTTAACAGCGTCTCTGGTGTTTTTTTAATGGAGACCAAGGGAGGGACAAGCGGAGAGCTGGCAATTTGTAGTACAAAAATGGATGCTTAATTCATGTCTTGGTTTTAATTAGGTGATTCACCGGATTTCTCCTGGATTGAAACAAAAGACCGTGTGGGGGGCAGGAAGGGAATTGGAGAGGAGAGAAATAGAGAGCTCACTTTGATCTTTTCTGCCACTGTTTCAGAACAGTGTTTACTACGGGGGAAGCGGGTGCCCCAGCCCCCCCCCGCCCCGTCCCCTCCATTCACAGCCGAGGCAGGCAGAGCCCTTTCCCGGCGGCAGCTGGAAAGGGGGGGAAGAAAAGAAAGCCGCCCCGACCGGCGGCCGCCACCGCCAGGCTTTGTACGCGGGGGCCGCGACAATGCCCGGGGCCCACCGCCCCCCCATCCCGGGCGCCCCGCTCCGCGCCCCTCCGCCGCGGCGGGCGGGCGGGACGGCGGCGGGCCCGGCGGCGCGGGTACGCAACCGCGCACACGCTAGGCTGGAAAATAAGGGGTAATTACCGTCACTTCTTACCTGCTTCCCCTCTATATTGCAAAAGGCCGGGGAGAAACGTCGCTCGGGGTTGCCTGAGGAGGTCTCCTTGCAAAGAAACAAACACAGCGCTCGCCCTCGCTCTGGGTTTCGGGAGCGCTGGAGGGAGCCCACCGCCCGGCAAAGGGCAGCCCAGGCTGGAAAAATATAGATATTTCTATGAGAGGCGTCTGCCCGGGTCCTTCCTCCAGCTCCCGCTTCCCTGGAGGGGAGCTGCAGAGCTCAGTCCCTGCCGCTGAGCTGCACACGCAGGGCGCCGCCGCCGCTCGCTGCTGCAATCGCCGGGTAAGTTTGGCAATGTGGCTTCACTTTGTACCGCTTCCCCCCCCCCCCGGCCCCCCCTCACCACCACCTCCGCCCCCTTCTCGGGGCTGTGGCGGCTCCCGAGCCTCCCGCGGCGCGGAGCCGGCCGGCCGCGGCCCGCCAAGGCGCCTCAGAGGAGAGAGGGTGAGAAGCCGGCGAGTTTGTGAGGGGCCGGGCGCGGAGCTGCCGCCGCGGCTGCTGCTGCTGGGGTTCCTGCGGCGGGAGGCGGCCCCTCAGCCTGCCTGCGGGAGTGGAGCGCGGTGTGTCCCCTGCGTGTGTGTGTGTCCGGGCGCCCCTGCGCTCCCCGCTGCCCCTCACACATGTGTTACTGACAGAGCAGAATCCCAACTACACTCCGGCTCGGCCCCGCCGTCAGCTCCCGCCGCAGCCAATCCGCCCCCGGCTTGTTCAGGCGGAATAATAAAACCTGCCAATCCCCGAGAAGACAAAGGAATGAGTGAAAGGGGAGGGAAAAAAAAAAAAAAAAAAGGGAAAAAAAAAAAAAAAAAGGCGAGAAAGGGAGGGGGCGAGGAGGAGGGGAATGGAGAGGAAGGCGGCAGTCAGGTGGGCAGCGGCGGCCGCGCCGGGCGCTGAGGGGAGAGGCGCGCGCGCGCGCGCGGCCGTTAGGGCGCCGCCCGCCCCGCTCCGCTCCCGGCCACCAGTTGAGAAACTTGGCGGCGACTGGGGAAGGGGTGCCCGTCCCGGCCGTCCCCGGGGACAGAGTCGCTCCGCCCGGGTGGCAGCGTCCCTCGGAGCCCTTCACGGGTGCTGGGCGCTGCCGCGGGTCGGGGCGGAGGCGCTGAGGGGAGGTGCGGCCCCCGGGGGCCGCACCTCCCCTCAGCGCCTCCGCCCCGGCCCGCGGCAGCGTGGTCCTCGTCCTGTCCCCGGGGCCGCCGACTTTTTAAACCTTTCCGCCGGTGAAACCCTCGGAGGAACCCGCGTCCGGATCCGGCCCGCTGTTCTTAACGCCCTGCGAAAGGTTTTAAAAGGGTTAAAGTGCCGCAGTTGGCTGGCAGTTAGCGGCACGGCTTGTCATTTCAGGAGACGACTGCGTTTCTGAGGAAGGAGCCCCAAGGATGATAGCAAGAAGTAATGTTCAGTAGGGACACTTAAAATGGGAAGAAAAACCCCACTTATGTATTAACTGCACGTTTTTGAGGCCTAAGCGCAGAATGCTGGGTAACTACCATATAGCTAAAAAACAACCTTTGAAATAAACTATTTCTAAATGTGCCATAATTAGTGGGTGTTATCCCTGTGAACAGTTATTCCTTCAAGCGGTGGGGATGTGCCCAACTGCTGGAACGGGCTCTCGCCTGGCATTGTCTCACACCAGGCACACGGGCGCGAAACGCGCTTCACCTCGGCCGAAGGGGTCGGATCAATTATACATTTCCAGGGTCTGTGAAAGAGCAGAAAAAAACTTCACGATACGAGTTTCTCGATTCCTGACTGCTGACGTAAGTAGCAGCCAATGCAGTGAGGACGGTGGGGCTGGCTGCAACTGCAGCAAGGCCGGGGCAGCTGCCCTGCCGGCGGGCGGCCTGACACCGACCTGCGCCGCCGGAGAGGGCAGGACAGGTCCTGGCACCGCTGGGGGGGGTACAGTTAATTGCTGTTGTCAAATAAATATTTAGTGATGGCGGTGTGACTGAATTACGAGCTTGCATGCATCCGCCGCCTCTCCCTTGTCCCAGGCAACAAAAGTATTTTAAACCTGTTCCTGCCGGAGGCGAACATAGAAGGGATGTACCTGCACAGGTACATGAAACTTTGGCCGGGAGTACTTATTTACAAATAAGTGCATTGGTACAAAAACGCAGAGCGACTTCCCCCTGACAGGCCGACGGGTGAGTCTGGTCTCGGGAATCACAGCCCAGGTGTACTTTAACCACATCGCCACCTGTGGGCCTCCTTCATTTCTGCATCCCTGGCCTTAGCTGGACCACGGAGACATGTGCCCAGTAACCAGTTAAAATTTAAGGAAAAAAATGTCTAGCTAGGAAAAGTTTACTTGGGAAAACACAGGATATCGTAGATATGTTTAGTTTCTAATTATATAGCAAATAAAATACTGAAATTTGAATGGTACCAGAGGTATGACTTAAATGCAGGAGAAAAGTCTACTACTGTCTTTCTCCGTGGACTGGGATGTGTTCAGAGTCTGTGCTTAAAGCAGGCTGGGAGCTCATGGAAAGCTTCTGCAGGGAAAGGGGCAGACGTACCGGTGTTGTGGTTAAAAGTAATGTATTTTTTTACCATAGGTCTATGAAATATATCATCTGGATGTAATCTCCATGTACATATTACATTTAAACATGCTCAGCAGTTTTAGGTTTGTTATTTAGGATCTGGTACAATTTAAAATATATAAAGTAACAAGGCATGCTACAGATAATCAACAGTCACTGTTATTCTAGCTCTCTGATAGCTACGAGCACAAGAATAGAGCAAATGCCAAGCTAAAATAAAATCTACGTTGTCTAATTATCTAAGCCTGTAATGGCTGGAAGCTACCAAATTCAGACTCGGGAAGAGCCATCAGGACCTCTCCTTATTGGAAAAGATATTCTACCAAGAAACTCTGCCATAGGCACTAAAATGTTTACTAGTCTTAAAACTGATAGTGATACGAAAAATGGGAATTACCTTCTCAAGGAGCAGAGTTTTAAATGGTTTAATGACGTCTTCCAAATACCATTACAATGTTCAAATCTTTTTCTGAAATCTGATCTTCACTAATTTTCGTGATTAATTTTAACAGAGGAAACCTTAACTGAGAGCATTTTGCAGAGCAATATTTTTCTAATCTTTCTTCTGTGCAGCATCTGCTGTTGCTGTGCTGTCATCTTCGTTATGTTTTTCATTGTCTATGTGCCATAATGTAATTAGTTAGTTCAACATCATCTGTGCTATTAGATGAGATGTTTCTATGGTAAGTTAACATAGTTCTGTGTAATTGGTAGATTTCAGCAGTAGGCATGAATGTATCCATCAACTTTAGGTCGATTTGAGTCCGCAAGATTTAAATTCACTTGGCATACGTTATCCTCGAAGACTGTTAATTTTGGCTGAATGGATAAAAAACACAATGCAGAAGAAAATCTGGCTGCTTATATCGCGGTACTGTTGGAGTCAGGGAAAGGAAAGCATAAAATTGCTGGCTTAGTAGTTGCAATCTGAATGTCTGGAAAATGTTACAGCCTGCGATCCAGATCATTCTTAAACCTAGACGTGCCCCTCAGATAGCAGGTAGTCCAGAATTCATCAGGGTTATCTCTCCATTCATGAAAGGAGTCTTGGTTCTCTCCCTAAATACCGCATTCCTATGGGATCCTGACTGTCTTTTCCTTTTCTCATTAGAGAGAAATGTTGAGGCTGCTGCTTTGTCTTGAGATCTTCCATGCTGCACTTTGCTAGTCCTTGTGTCTTGCGAGATACACCTTTTGAACAAACAATTAGACCTTTAAAACAAACCTCTGACCCCAGTCTCTTTGGAAACAGTGATGAAAAATCAACAGCCATTTGTTACTTTAAAGTAATGCATCCTTTTACTTGCATAGGTTCTTCTGTTTTAGGGACTAAGACAATTTAAAAATGTGACTGGATTAAGTATTCAAGTCGGATATCCAATGATATGGGAGAGTCCTGGCAGAAGCTGGGAAGAACCCTGGGTGGCTTTCCTCTCAGCATTCTTTTCCAAGCAGAAAAGACTGTACTGTTTGCCCCAAAGAGCAAGATAATTCACTTTTAGAAATATGTATATAGATTTTGACTTGCTTATAAATACATGAGTAACTTTATTTACAGGAACCCAGAACCATGGAAGGTAATTAGCAAGCATGGTTCGCTTAGGTAAGGGCTTGCGAGACCCTTTTATCATCCCTGTATCCATAACTTAGGACAGGAGCCAAATAATATAAATGTCAGCAATTATAGCTATATATTTATATTAACAATGAAGTCCACTTTAGGAAGAGCTAAGGCTATATTTGTAATGACCTCATATGGCTAAAATTACGTTCACTAATTTGTCCTGTGCACATTCATATTGGGAGAACTGATATATTACCACAAGCCATCAGTAGCAGAAAGTCCTGGAAGTGAGTTCTGCGACTAAAGTCGAAGACATCAGAGTTTGAAATTATATGTAATTTATGTTTTAAATTAAATGTCTCTAGAGGCCACTAGAATATGCATATGTAATAATAAGTTCACTACATAAAAACAATCTTACAATTGGAAATGCTATATGAATTTTGAAAGTGGGCTTTACATTCCCCAGTCTAATAAAACAAGGCACTCTTTAAGCAAATCAGCCCAGATTATTTTGATATTCTTAAACATAGGCTGACTAGTTTTTGTGATGACATATCTGTAGAGTGGTATTTTGTCACAAATATAAACATGAATAGAGTATTTTTATGATTCAGATGTCACTATCTTTAACAAGAAATAAAACCACCTTTGACAAATACTTAAAAATATAAACTCATATGGAACTTACCCTTTAAAGTAAAAATTGTCCACAGATACTTTTATAGAATTTGCATGAACACGTTGCCTCTATTTGCTAGTCACCATAAAATCGGTCAGATTAGAGGATGGGACAGCACAATTTGGCACTGTTTGAAGGCCCAAATTATAGATAAAAGTAGCCACTGAGCTACTTTAAATTTACAGAACAAAAAAGATCACCTGGAAAGGATTAAAAAAACTAAAAATAAATAAATAAAAAAAAAGAAATCTAATTCAGCTGACCAACATGCTTTTACCTAATGCAGAGGTACATCTTTGGAACACCATCATTTACATTTCTGAATGTACATAATATTTTATAACAGTATGTTTTTGTTAAATCACTGCCACTTCTTTTCAGTCAGAATTAGTTTCAAAAAATTTCAGCAGAAAAAGTAAACTTGTCTTCTTTTCCCTCTGAGATAAGAAATCATTGAAACATATTAAATGTTTTCTACTCAGAGCTGACTATTTTTTTCTTGTAGCCATTTTTTAAATTTCCTTTGTCAAAGGAACATTTTTTGAAGAACATAGGTGCACTTTGGTATGATTTCTGAAAACAGTCCTGTGCAGAATTTAGTAAAAAGAACGTTCTGGAATAATGTGTTACAATGAAAAACGAAGACTTAACTCTAGCCTGTATTATTTAATTAATTATCCAAGTAAGTTTAAATATGCATAAGAAATTAGTACTATGCCCAAGTGAATAAACAGCATGTTTAATATTTTTTGATGGTGTTGTCCACACATAATACCTTTATAATTGCATTGAAATTATGTTCAAAGGTGTGTATCCAGAAGCAAATCCTATGTCATTAGAGTATCTGCCTCTTACGAGTGTATCCAGGAAATGAGTTATTTACTGGAACTCACTGCTATGAAGGAGTACGTCTGTTGCCCTTGTGAAGTTCCCATAACGTCTGAACAATGCCACGATTTACAGACAGGTCCGTGATTGATCTTTTCCACCTATTTTGCACCTATCCACAGAGAAGACCCTTGTGATATCTGCCTTGGGCTACAGTAAACCAATGGAGGAACATTTGCGCGAGCTGTTTTCTCTGTAGGTCTTCAGGGGAAGTCCTCAACCTAGAGTTTCAGAGGATGTTTTTGCATAATACACCATCGATGGGAAGGCATAGTTTTAGCTAATACATCTAGATGTTTGTGGTGACTGTGTCTGGTGGAAATTTGCCATTAGGCGCTGTTTCAAAGAGCTGAGACAAAGCAAGGTACTGACTGAGAACTGAAACACGCACATTACAGGGATCTGCTGTTGAAGTTGTCTTTTTAATTTAAGGGCTAACAGCACAGTATGAGAAAATGGAAGGTTACAAAAATAAAGAGGAAGAGCAGCCTGGTGACTCGTGTCTGGCAGAAAAGCCTCTATCGTATTTGATCTGAAATTTACATAGATGCCAGTAGTTATGACACGACTGTCACTCTAAGTTCACTTAACTGGACATGAAACAATAACGACAAACAATCAGAATGACAGTTCTCCTTCTATTCTGCAGTGAGGTTCTGCATCTCTCAATTCTGCAACACTCCTTCTGTTCACTCCGCCAGACAAATGCGCTTCTGTTATTATGATTTCTCTGTTTGACTCGGCGCAGCCTTGCTTTCAGGAAGAGTTTCTAAGCTTTCTATTCAGTTTTTCAGTCATACCATTTCTCAAAGCAAGAGTTTCTTAGCAAGTTCTTAACATTAACTCTTTAATAGTTATTTTGCTGATGTAAACCATTATTTTAAAACATTTTCTTGCATAAGAATATTACATTATTTTTCATATAAAAATATAGCCCTTTACTTTTCTTAAGTTGTTTTTCAGAACTGGAGCGACTACCATACTCCATGACCATAACTCTTTTTATCGTTCTACTATGATTCAGTAGCTTTTGCTGTCTTATAAACAATCTTACAATTAAGAGCTAATGTTAATGGAATAGATTGTTGTCATAGGATAATGGTTTCCTGCTGCTAGATAAATGCTGTGGCAATGCTAGGACATTTATTGAAAGTAATAGTGAAGACAAAGCTAAGAGATTTATTTTTAAAGCAGGTGCCGTGGATCCAGTGACACCATTCTGTTACAATTGTTTTATTTCTATTTCACTAAAAGACTGATGAAGATGGAAGCATTTTGCCTGATGTATGCAAGTGCAGCAAAGTGACAGTGGCTCATTTCGCTGTTACTGAATAAGCTGCATTGCACTTGGCTCAGGAAGAGATTTATTGTGCAGCTCATCCAATCAGAAAACAGTTTATCCATTAACTACAGCTTTAAAATATGTTGTATTTCTATGAACAAGATGAGGCTTGATGCTTTCTTTCACAGAAGCAGTTAGGCGTAGTTCACTGAAAAGGAGGAAAGCGAGGCCCTACGGTGCTTGTTCCGCCAGTCCATCCAGAAGCCCCCCTTTCCTCTGTGCCACAGGGACGGCAGGCTGGGGAGGGTGAGCCTGTCCACAGTGTGTTCTCCTCCTCCTGAATCAATGGTTCCTTGTCTCCCTTCTTCTGCAGCAGAGGGTGTTGCCTCAGCATTAGCAGAGCAGAAATGGCAGCATTGTTCTTACCAGCACTGCTGTGCAGGGGGTGGACAGGAAAGTTTTTGACTAGTTTAGTGTTTCCTCTGTCTTTGAGCTCAGGATCTTGAAGTTTTGGAAAATACGCCTTCTTCCTTTTCCATGATTTTTAAAATTGCTCACCCCTGAACCCTCCAACAGAGAACTGTGAAAAGCAGAGCTTGTAAAGCTTCCTAGGCTCTGTATCTGCTCTGGTGGAATTGCAATAAACCACCTTGATTACTGCAAGTATCCAGCTCCTACAAAATTGGAGCTAATTGTCAGGAAGTGCATGGGATCCATTCAATTCAACAAGCTTTCTCTGGACCGGTATGCCCCAGTTGCCCAACTCGGATCTTTTGCCTTTTCTTTTGAACTGTAGAGCAGCTATTCCAGGTGGCAGTGTTGTAGCTATGACAGCTAAAGGATATTCCACAAATAATGAAAAATATGATCCCTTCTCACAAACTCTGATCATTCCAAAGCATCTTTAAAGTAATGTTGTAAAACAGCATAATGACTTTATATGACTGTAAAGTCCCTGCTAGGATTTCCTTAAGAAAAAAACCTAATTTTATTATTAAGGCCCAAGGACCTTAATAGCAAACGAGCAATTCACTGTTCCAAGGACTTGCTCTCTCTAGCTGCTCACAGCACAGCTCTGAATTAACTTCTAAGACCAGAGCTTGAAGGCAGTAAACAACTTTAACCTTTTCTTGACCCCAGACACATCTCACAAATAGGACTTCAGTAAATGCATGAATTTCACTTTAACCCCCATGCAGACATTCTAAGAACTAATTCACTCTTCATTTTCTGAGTTTTAAGAAAATTTTTATACTAATAAACAGGCAAGCGTTACAGCACTTGTGGCAAAGCCATCAGATAAGACAAGAACTGATCCTAGTTCTTTATGAAAGGCGAGCACCAGAGAGAACATCATGGAGAAAAGCAGAAATGGGAGACCTGTAATCCCAACAGAATGAATCCTGGCAGCTGTGAGGTCCATCAGGTCATCTGGCTACCGAGCTCCAGCAAATACATGCTCCTCCAACTAGATCTCCGTAGCAGCAGTGTATCAGGCTTGATCTTCTAACGCTTGTGCCTTCCAGCACCCATCTCCTTTCTGAAGTTTAGGATTCACAGGAAAGTCCTAGCAGATGGAGAATTTCCGCATCTTTGAAACACTGGAGTCACTTAAGTACCTTTAAGGATGTGACTGTAAGTATTGTAAAGTCCTATGATTTTATCAAAATATTTGGTGTATCTATTTAAAGCCCCAACTCTCGAATCATGGTCTTTATACAAATCTGCTTTCAACTTTTTTTAATAGGAATTTTGAGTCTTCCCGGTTATGTAAAAACGTTAACTCTTAAAGATCAACCAGAAACAAATAACAAATATTTTTTTCCCATTTAGTATGTTATTTAAAAATTGATTTCTCATTTAATCTAATAAATAGTGAGGAGTCATGATTTCTGAATTTTTGGGATTGCCAGTACGGTAACCAAATGTCCTCTCACCACACGTTGAATCTGCTCAAGGAATCCTCCTCAAGTCAAGGAATTATTAAACCTGTCTTGTTGATAGGCTTCTTCATATCGCACAGGGCCGCGCACAATCAATCAATATTTAACTTCCATACTGCATATTGCTCCTACAGAGGGCCAGAATTCCCCATGTCAGTTATCCTGCCTTAAGGTGAATCCCCAGCCTCTTGCAGCTCTTTTCACTAAGGCAGCTCTGTATATCCTGCCTGGATCCAGCCCAGATGCTTTATTTCTATTGCATGAGATGATTAATTATGTGGTTTCTTTCTGTTTGTCTGATAGACGCTGAGGTAAGAGACTGATGGTTGCTTAGTGCACTATTATTAAAAAGCTGCTTTTGATAGCCCTGAACAGGCTTGAGTTGTGTGCTACAACTAATCATAAAGCTTCTTACTTGGAAATGTAATGCTTGTTAATACTATACTGTACTTTTATAAGTAAACTCATTTTTGATTGGCTAGAGTTTAACTGTAATCAGTAATTAAGGGTCAGCCATCCAGTAAACTCATTAGTTTACACCAATTACATTTGGTATAGTAACTAATGATTTCAAGGATCAAGCCATTTATTTCTAAGCTTTCAAAGTATAATTATTGTGTAAATCAGATAGAGTGTAAATCTTTTCCATACGTTTTGGTTGGTAATTGAGAAATAAAATGGTTTCCAAATGTATTCTGTGTCCAGTTTTTGTTCTGCAGTAGATCTCTCTGGGGACTCTTTAAAGTATATGGAAAAGGTGATGTCAACAGAAGTGTACGCTGGGTAAACTGAGACAGGATTAATTAATAGAGATGAAAGAGAAAAGCCAGCCCCTTGCAAATAGTGGTCCAGCCCTCAACTTGGCCATCACACCTTAAATGACAGTTTACAATCCTAAGCATGAGTCACGCAGATTGACAAGTATTCAAAATAGAAGAGAATTAAAAATCCTTTATGTTTAATGTATAAAGGCCTTTCCAATATGCAGTCTTTAAGATGGTGTAATCTCTGGAGCATTTTGCTTTGAAGTTTAATATGTAGTTCCTCACATCCACATAACATTTTCAACACGTTAAACAAATTAGTCTCTGGTTACAGAAGTTTTTAGACATTTACAAGTTGCCGTTTAACTGCATTTTAATATGTGCCAGCGAAGTTGCTCATGCACTTGTTCATTTAGAAAAATGCACTTTTGGAATGATTAATAAATAAACCAGCCTTTCCTATCCCTTCAAGTTTGGTGTTTATTTGAAAGCAATCTACTTAAAAAAGACATTAATATCCCTAGAATTATTATTAGAATAATTGCTTTTACTCTTCTTGGAACACACATTTTTTCTCATTTCCCTTCAGCACAGACAGCTTTCGACTCAGATATAAACTTCCTATTATTATTCCCCACTCCCCACCCTAAAAATGAAGAATAGGAATTATACACTTTTCACTAAGGAATAATTAATTTGTCTCAAGTATTAGAACAGAGAATTGTAGAATGACTTTGAATGGTAGTCTCTAAGGAGTAGCATTGTTTGTTCTTTTCGGTCTTTAATGAGCTTTAGTAAATGGCCAGGAAAAATTACCTTCTTTCTGTAATATGAGAGAAGCGAAGAATGAAGGAAGCTATAGAATCCCAAGGAGAAAAGGCAGCAGCCACACACACACACACCCGCCGCCTGCTGTACCGCATCGCTTCCAATGGTTAGTGTTCTCCTTTGGAACTGAGCACTAGAGCTCCATTTTTTCCATTACACTTAAAACATATAATGTCCTTAATATTTGTGTAGGAGAGAAAATTCCTGGATGTCTCCCACATACTGACAGTGTCTGGCTTATGTTGGGGGACAACTGCCTATAGCTGAGCTCTGGAAGTCATTCTGGCTTCCTCTGCTTTGGCATTGATTTTGTCTTTTAAGATTCTTTAGTCTATTTTTGTTGTGTTTCCACCTTTAAAAGCAATTTCCCTTATAGTGCCCCCGCCTGCTGCCCTGTCTTTTAACAGACTTCTTTTCCCTCCACCACAGATGCATTGTCACTCCTGTCCAGAATGGTGACTGAGGCAGCAGCGGCAGGTGCTTGTTTCAGCTAAGGATACAGACCTGTCGCCATGGATAACAGAGGATGATCAGAAGCACCTTTTCCTTCCCTCCAGCCTCCACATACATGTCCTCACTAGCTATTCCCGTCATGTGTCAGTGGTGCTGAGGCAGCTGCTGTTGCTGCTCTGGGGTATGAGGGGAGCTGACCCACAGCAGCCAAGGGAGAACAGCACAGTCTCAAAGGCTCTTGTGGAACAGGGGCTCTCTCCAATCCATCCCGTTGGAGCTGTTCCAGTTTGTATGGAATAATTAAATATTAACTGGATTGCCATGTATGCTTTCTCTTAAAGCATTACTGAGAACAAGAAACCTGGGTTCTGTTACCTGCTTCCAGGGAATACTTCCATACTTTGTATGAAGTATTTATTGGAGCAGGCCCTGGCATACGTGGTTTCCCCACCCAGGTGAGTGTCTCCACTACAAGGCTGACAAGTCAAGCGCAAGCTTTCCCACTCAAGGAAAGAGCTCGGGTCACACTCCTTACAGAACAGTTGATAATCTCTTGGGTAGGGTGCTAATTCAGGGGGCAAGAGATTCAAGTTCAGATTGCCTCAGGCAGAGGCTGAATACAAGTCTCCCCTATCTCGGCTAAATTGCACTAGCCAGGAGACCAAACCACAAAAGCTTGTGGGAGGAAGAAGGGCACAGGAGCAAGGAGGAGAGACGTGCAGAAGGCAGCAGCACTATCTGTCATTATTCTGTGAGAAAAACCTGGCGCGGCTGTCCGCTTCCTAGAAAGCAGCAGAGCAAGCGTGGTAAGTAGGTAAAGTAACACATGGTGTTACACCACCTTAGTCTGATCATGGCTCTGGATCGTGGGAGGTGCTCTCATGGCAGACATCAGATTGCTGACTAGAGTTCGGGGTCATGAGGGATGCGAAGAGAGATGATGAAATTGGGGAGAGCTGCCCGGACCTATCCCAGACATTTAGGGAAAAGATAAGTAAAGAGCTGCTGCCAAAGTAAAAAATCATTTCTCTCTATCATGGGCCCTCTTCAGTGCAACTGTGAGAGAAGAATAAATGGAGAAAGATGGTTGAAAGACAGATAGGACACAGCGAGAACAGGGCTAGTAAGTGAAGCAGAAATGTTGGAAAGAAGACAAAGAGGAAGAAACAGAAGAAAGCAACAGGAGGATTGGACAAGGAAAAAGGAAAAGGAAAAACCATGACTGACCAAGACATTTCACCTCTCATTGCCTCAGTCTTCTGGCAATAAAATAATACCAGTAAGAGAATCACAGAGCATTTCAGTGACTTTGAAGTCCATAAATATTTAGGAGACATTTAAGTGTCCTGTTGATCAGGATTGGGTTAAAAAGAAAGCAGGAAAATTTAAGAGAATGTTCTGACAAGTCTGAAGCACTGCTGTCAGGAGGGAAAAAAAGGAACAGGACTTATATCCTTAATTTCATATGTGCAACTCAGTATTAAATCCACACCCAAACGAACTTATGCTTTTTAATAGTAGAAAAGATTGGGCCTATTTCAGACCAGTAAGAACACATGGTTTAAGGCATGCAGCCGCTCTTTCTTCAGTAACAACCTACTGTGACTCCTATAATTTATTCCTCCCAAGATTCATTTGAACATCTGCAGTATCATTATTTGAGTTTGTTATACTATTAGCTTTAAAATTTTATAAGCTATACAGTAGGATAGGTGACAAGTTGAAAAGTTAAGGAGGGTTAATTTAGAAGTTTTAAAGCAAAGCTATTTTTGAGTTATACGAGTGCAAAAAAGCATCTGAATCCAAACCTCCATGGTTACATTTAAATAACTCAGAAACTGCTGAAAGGATTTTCTTCGAACTTCACTCAAGACAAATCCCTCTGGGCTAAGACCAAGCATGAGAATTTAACTCAAAAGGTGATTGTTGTCTGAAGGGAGTTTTCTTTTTCCCTTTCCCCCCCTCCCTCCTTTTGCTTGTTTTGTTTTCAATGTTCTGAAAAAAATAAATAGCACTGAAAAATAATGGTCTGGAGTGTAACTGTTTCATATCCATTTTATCATTATAGTAAGAAAAATGCTGTTCGTAAACTGCCTTTTTATTAAAACCAGACCCCCTGCTTTGCCTTTAGCCATTACCAGCAGTCTTAGTACCCACCTCTAGCAGGCGTTTGATAATGCTGTGACTGGGTGGCTCGACAAAGTATGGAGCTGTACTCTCAGCCCCATCTGCAGCTTCATTGCATGCCTCAGCAGCTCAGCGCAGCTATAATACTACCCTAAATGGACAACTGAGGATTCCCCTTAACAGGAAGTCTTTGGAGAGCGGGCAATCAGCAGCTCTGCAGCACTCTTTCCTTTGCTTTCCATCCCCAGTTCACGGGAGGTGAAGCATACTCTATACCTGTCGGCTGACCTAAACTGTATTTGGATTTCTCACTTGTCCAGGATTTGGAAAGCAGAAAGGTAGCCGATAGTCACACTTTTCTCAGCTCACTGACTGTTAACTTGGGGCATCTGGCAACCTCGTTCATTCTTCCCCTTTACAGTTGAGACCAAGGGACTCACCTCCTAGTCGTGTAGCTGTAGGAACCCCTGTAAAGGAAGAACCTGAACAACGAAGGTAGAAATCTCTGTTTTTTTGTCTCAAGACTTTGAAGTAAGTCCTCTTTAATAGCAGCATCATGGGTCCTGGTAGCCTCATTATCTGGATTTAAAAAATAAAAAAAGAAAGAAAAAAAAAAGGAGACAGTGGATTATTTTTTTTCCCGTTCATTTCAACTCTCTCCTACATTTTGTTTTCTACAAATTGTCCCAGAGCAGACGGGCCTTTCCCTCCCCCTTCTATCCAGGCTTGTTTCTGATTCTCTGGCAGCACCTCCCACAGTTACTCACTCATTTGTTTGTTTGTTTTTCCATTTGCAACTTTTGCCCCCTCCAAAGAGCTGGCTTGCCCAGGGAAATTACAGTAACTTATTTCATTTCAAATGCATTCAGAAAGGCGTTTGAATTGTTCCTATTCATTTGGAGCAACATCCAAATTTGGAACTTGTGAAAAACCGAAGGGGAAGGTTTGGAATATATTTGCTGAAATAATTCACCACGTTTAACCCAGGCGACTCAGATATATGCGGAAGCAGCTTCCCTTGCCTATCTTCCATATACATGACCTGGATTAAGAACTGCTTTGGGCAAGGGCCAGCTCATTGTTTGTGGCCCTAACACAATGTGGCTCGCAAGCTGTGGCAATACTATAATACCTAGGGATTTGTTTCAGGAGACCCTGACTTTAGAAACAAAATACATGTTTCCTGATGACTGCTAAGACTGAACAGTGGGAAGTATAGCTGAAATGGGCATAGAGAGGAGCATCAGGAATCCAAAGTCTTGGGTTCAGTTCTTATTTGTTTTAATTTTGAGGGAGTCTACTGTGGCAAAACAGAGAGGCCTTAGAGTTGGTATCAAGATGGGGTAGCTTACAGAGGGATAAGCAGCTCCTGGAAGCTCCCTGCTGTACCACCCTACAGGAGCAGGCAAATTCTGGCAAACGGTGAAAAAATTGGGAAAATTTTTAAAAATATATCACAATATTTAAATAATCAGAAAGAAGCTTCTCCATTCGTAAATGTCCCATCTGCTTTCCACCACCAAACTTCTGGGCTATCATTTTTCAGTCAGCACTTGGCACTCAGCGCTTTAAGCTGTCTGCTACTTTCTCATTCATACAGCTTTTTCATTGGAGGTCAATATTATCTGACTAGGTTCAGATTAAATCTTAATACACCGTTCACGTGGAAAACCCCAACTCCAAGCACATTGAAAAACTGCAAACATAAACAGTGCAGTTTCCATGGATGATGACATATTAAAATGTATCCCAAAGGGGAGAGTAGCAGGAAAAAGTAGAACGTGAAGTTATAATCACAGAAGAGAATGCCCTTCTTTTTCAGCTGAGATTTTATGTAAGAGTGAGAAGGAATGTGGCAAAGAGAAGAACGGTCTGTCTCCCCACTGCTGGTTCTGTAGCAAAAAAGATTTTCACATCAGCCACGGTAAAATTAGGCAGAGAAACAGCAGATCTGAATATTGTATGGAAAGATGTGAAATGATGAAGAGTTCACTGCAGTTCAAGGATGGCAAAGTAAGAGCTGGAACTGGAAGAGATGAGCTGCAGGAACCTAATATGAAGACAGAAGTTTAATTAACAAAGACAGGCAGAGCAAGCTGAATGGAGAAGACTCATTTAAAATACCAAAATATATCTTTAGTTGTGGCCACTAAGGTAAAAATAAAGGCAAGGTATGTAGAAAAAGCATGAAAGTTGAGGCATGAGAGATTGGGTTCAAGGATGGGAGTGCTCAGAAAACCTGAGACTGCAGAGAAGCTCTTCTGGGAGATGACAACACTGTCTTTAGTGCTTGTTGCTGCTTTCCAAGTACCCAACATACTGCTCCATTAGCAAAAGGATCACAAATGGCCTCCTAATCTGTTTAAGCTAAATCAGACAGAGTCATTTCACCTGGTGATGAACACGGATATGAGCTAACCAGGCTGGCTTTACTTGTAGTGCGTTAGGGAATGCTTGCTTGGCCTCTTCTGATGGCAGAGCTATGGGGAGGGGCCAGGGGCAAGCAGCAAAATGTGGTCTAGTTTTCAGCTAGTAAATGGTGGCTAGGCACTGGGGAGGAAATTTCTTTGGTCTAAGAGAACACATGAACATGTAAGACTGGAACCAATCCAGACATGTGGAAGAATGCAAATTTCTGAAGGTTGAATAAGACTTAAGGAAAAAGTTACCATCAGCAATACAGAGTGCAAGAAAAGTTCATCTCTCTACATCTCACTGATATGAGTAAGGAACACTGAATATCTTTGCTACTGGTGCAAGAATAATCTCTGCAGAGGTGTATCTATGTGCTAGGGAGAAACAACAGTTACTGGTTGGTTAGTAACTAACAGGAACCATAACAGAAGTAGCCTCTTGGTAGCCCCCTCTGTGGCACTCCCTGTAATTACAGCTGAGAATAATCACAAATCAACTTTTTGTAAGAGAAAGACCACCCCTTCTAGAGGGACTGCAGCTCTAAAACCTTTGCAATTACTTTTATATCTATCTTCTACGTTACCATTTAGATTGAGGCTTTTAATACCTGATTCAGTAGGGCTTATGTTGTTTAGTTCTCCACCATTTGTCTCTTTATTTTGGGTGCCTATCATTCACATTTCTGCAAAGTTCAGCTGAAACCAATAGGGCCCTGTTCACGTTACTGGTACTTTGCATTGCAAATATTAAGAAGTAGAATTGGCAATCCAAGTCATTCACAGAACATTCTTATACAGCACATAATTTGCCAACAGATAAATTAATCTCACTTCACAACGTGAGGCTGTGTACATGTGGTTTCTGATACAAAAGGTTCCAGTGAAATCAATGGTATAGGCATCATATTATCTCAGACCCAGCTTTTTCAGGTCCATGAAGCTTAGTCATGTGCCTGCTAATTTAGAACTCAAATGTAAGCAGGAATCTTAGCTCTCCTTTTTAAACAGTGTGAAGTTTCAATCCAATTTACCTTGCATAGATGAAAACATAAATCAGTAGCTGGTCTCCAGTGCACATACTAATTTAATGAGCTGGGGATTTGACCACATGTGTATATACACTCTGGGAACCTGAAGACCTTTCCCTCTATACTGCATTAGCTTTGGACACATGCCAAAGAACTATCTACAAGCTAAAGGGAGGAGGGAAAGGCCGTCTGGCCCATCAGTTAGCACCAGGGTCCAGAACAAGGGTGTGAGCCACAGATCGGGGATTGAGCACCATCCATACCCTCCAACTGATGATCAGTTAAAGAAACACACGTGCTGCTGCAAGTGGGACCACAGCCCAGACAGCAGCCCCAAAACACATCCCAGGACAATGCCTGGGATCATTACTGCTCAGCTAGAAGGCTTTTCCACCCCTTCCCTCAGTTAGGAGGGAATCCAGTATAACAGATGATCTCCTGGAAGAAAGCTCTGAAAAGAGGGTGACACAAAAGCTTCCTCAGACCTACATTTTGGCTCATTGCCTGGTGTACTACAAAACAAAAGACATTTGGGGGTTTTGTCTAGTAGGTCTTCAAAGAAGGTGGGGTAACGACAAGCCTGTCAGAATGAAAAATTAAGTTGATAAAAAAAAAAGACAGAGGATAAATAATCATACACAACCATCAAGTGTGCTTTGGCACCATTCGCATTGCATGACTTTTGTTGACCAGACAGCACTATGACCTAAAATACAGACTCCAAAACAGCAGTGTCTCCTCAACTTCTGTCTCCTCCTTGTCTTGCCCCAAAGACCATTGACCCAGAGGGATGAAGCCTTGCACTTATCATTCTCAGACCTCCATGGATCTGAGTCCATTCATAAACAGCTCCCTTCCGTTGAACTAGTCTAAACCAATTCTCTTCGTACGCTTGTCCAGGCAACAAACAGCACATCAAATCCCAAGTTGTTGTTTTAGTTGTGCAAAATGGGGAAAATAGAGTTCTTTGGGCAGATGTTCTTGAGCAAGGATTCTAGAAAAACTTGACTATCAATGCCAGGTGTTTTTGGCTTCACAGAGGAGGTTGAGGTAAAGCTGAAAAAAAAGAAGAATAAAGCTAATGAATAGGGGGGTATATAAAAAACAAATGCTGCTGGAACATTAATTTGTCATTCACTACAAAAGCAGAGATTGCGAGACACATTCAGGTAGCACTGCTACTGGTCACCTCTGGTTAGATTCCTCCCTATCTACTACCAGAAGAATTAAATCTAGGCCAGATTTTGCTTGGGTGCCAAAGCAAAAATGAAATTATGTTAACCATCTGTGTGAATCTGAACAACAGAATTAGTAACGATCTTTACACTTGAAATTTATTTTTAAAGCGTGTTTAGCTTAGCTTATCAGATCAAGCTTATTAACAAATCAAAAATCAGAAGTCCTGTGATGTGAGACCAAGTGACACTGAGAAGGAAAAGTCAGCACATGCCCAGCCTGTGGGATGGGAGGGACATCTGCTATCAACTTTTAGGAAATGTACTTTGGGTGGAAAGTTTCCTTGCAGCCTCAGGCTTTGTTATAGTAACTGAGTTTAGCTCTTAAGCTCTTGTTCTATCTGTAACTCAGAGCACCTCAGATCTAGGGCTTGCCAAGGGCTCTAGCATATTGTCCTCTGAAGGTGGGTAGTCCTCTATGCTGAGGTCTCTTGGTGGAGTCATGCTGAAATCAAAAGAACTTTGCACAGGCACAGGAATCCCTGCTGTCAGGTCCCAGATCACAGTATAAATAAAGCTTGTCCAGAAAACACACACACAGGTTTTCTTCCTCGAAGAAAAGCCAGCAGAAACAACTGGATTATATTTCTTTCTCTCTCTCTTAGCTATATGGGAGTGCCTTTTTTTTTTTTTTTTGCATATTTTCATTATGCAAAGTTACACTGGACCCAACAGGGCAAGTATCTCTTTCATTGCGCTGGTGTTCAGCTTCTTATTAGAAATGTTATCAGAAGGTAAACACAACGCGCAGGAAGGTTTGCTGTGGAGTAACGAGGTTTTAATACCATACCATGCCGTGTCAACAACTCAGAAATGTTTTAACAGGTTAAAACTATTTTTGGTAATTACAAAGAAGCTGTAAAGAAAAGCATTCCCTCAAGCTGACAACATACATTTTATACAGAAAGAGACAAGATATGAGACCATGAAAATTGCAAAGACACAAATATTTGAGATGTAACTGAGAGGCAGAAAAATATATTAAAATGATCATTGATTGAGTAACATGGAAGGAATTCTCACAGCAGGAAAAAACAGATTTTTGCAGGTCTCTGAGAAAGCACAACAGACGCCATTTCTGTGACAATACTTAACACTTCCACCTGAAATTTTAAAGCCACTTCTGGATATTGATGGCTGTCTCTTTTCATATAGCTATTATTGCGTTTTTTTACAGATAGAGAAACCAGGTTTCTGGAATGACGAAGAGACTTTCCTAGGGTCAAACAGTAAGTCAGGAGCAAAGACAGAAAAAAGTCTAGTTCTCCCCAATCTTATTCTCAATCTACCCCATTAACAGATTGTGCAGCCATGAAAAATGATCTCTTCCCTGAGAAAAGGTAGGTTTTGCAAGGAAAATAACAAGTTCCACCTGTCTTTCCAGCTGATATTAGTGATAGTGAAAATTTCATTCTGTAGAAAAACTGCCGATGCGGCACTTGTAAAAAAACCTCCAAATCAGAAATTGCCGGCATGCTTTCAACAGCTGCAGCTACCACATGCTTTCAGAGAGTCATTTGAACTCCTTGGATCTGAGTCTGGGACAGACAGCAAAGCCCAGGCAGCTCAGTTGTACCCAAATCCCTGGTTCCCCACGTGGGGTGAGGCAAGGCGAGGTTGGGGACCTCCAGGTTTGCGCAGGCCCCAGGTTTGGATGGGGCAGCCCAGTGCCACCGTCCCTCCCGCAGTGCCAGTAAATGGAGGGCACTGACAGGACGTGCACACGTGCAAGTGTTTAAATACTCCTTGTTGGGGACTACAGGAAAGCCTACAATAGACTTTTCGCCTTGGGATGTTTTCTCTACTCTATTGCAAAAAAAAGCAATAAAAATATGTGCTATTCTGAGGACTCTCTCTCTGCTTAACCAGCCTCTTTATTATTATCCAGCTTCTCTCAGACTATACCCTTTCTCCCAACAAGCCTGTGCTGCTCCAAAGGGCAAAGCTCAGGTCTCGGGCAGGGGCTGTCGAATGCACACTTTTTCACTTGCCTGACATCTTTCCGCTACAGGTTGCACCGGGGTGGGTTTGAGGGTGCCCTTCCTCAGGCTGTACATGGCTGCTGCCCTTCTCTGGGCCAGGCATCCCTTGTGCATAGACGGGGCACGGGCCACGCCAGCCCTGCAGCAGCTGGCAGCGCGCAGGGCAAAAAGGTTTTCGGGAGTGCCGGCCGTCCACATCCCCGACAGAAACCAGCCGTGGGAAGTTTGGAAAGCCCGGTCTTTTTATTCTCCAGAATTAAGACTTTGATTAGCTGCTGGCGCAAGACCAAAACTCCATCTGAAATGCTTTAGACAACCCATCTGCACTCGGTTTGGGAGTCTGAGGAGCGCATGCCGTGGCCCAGTCCTCACCGGTGCCAGGCGAAGTCAAGGGGGAGAGAAGGGGGCGAGGAGCTGGGCGGGGAGGAGGGCTCCCTGGCCCCCACGCTCTGTACGGGGAGCCCTCCAGGCAGACATGTCTGCTGGCCGGCCTGGCCCGGGGGCTCCCTGGCCATGGCCGGCAGGGTCCTGGCCAGCCCCAATGCTTGGGCTGGAGCCTGGCCTCCGCTCCTGCGGCACCCACCATGGCCATGGGGCCCTGGCCCCCTCTCTCCCTCCTGAACCCCCGCGGTCCGTCATGAGTCTCCACACCTCGTGATAAATTTCATAATTATTCAGCCCTTACTACCAACACCGAAATTCATCACTCAAAGCAAATTAGCCGAGATTCATTAGAATAAGACATCTAGTAGGCACATGTACTTTATTAGCCTCTTACACCAATAGTTTTAATTAGGTACATATTTCACAGCTCTAGAGCTACTCAACTGAAGGGCTGCTTTTATCTCTTTTATTTACAGTAACAAGCTATCAAACAAATACCACCATAATTAAACTCAGATGCGGGGCGGGGGGGGGGGGGGGGGGGGGAGATATTTTAAAATTTTTATTAACGGTGACCTACTCAAACCTCAGGTTTGGTAAACTTGGGGTATTTAACTAATGAAGGAAATAGCCTGCAGCCGGGCAGGACGGCCTTTCCCCCTGCCCCTGGCCTGGCAGGCCCTTCCTCCATGTCACCTTCAGGTAGGGGAGGAGACCTCTCCCTCGGATAGATACCGGCATGATGAGAAAAGTGATTAAAATCCAGAACATTTCTAAATTATTAACGAGGAATTTAAATGATGATATAAAAGAGGGAAATACAGGAGAAAATGTTACACATTCATGGAATTTTTACTCATGCATAATAATAAGTTGAAAACACTTTAGTTATAATACTTCCTAAATTAAAGGGCGGGCGGGCGGGGCGGGGGGGACACCGACACGATGCGTTTCTCGGGCCCGCCCGCCCGCCGGCGCCGCCCGCCACTCGGCGATCAAGGGCGCCACCTGCCGGGCGCCGCGCAGAACCGCGCCCGCCGCCGCCTGGCGCAGGGCCGCCGGCTGGCGGGGCCGCTGCCCGGCCGGCGGGACGGCGGGGGCCCTGCCGAGGCGGCGGGCTCTGGCCGGCCCCGGGGGTCTGTGTGCACCCCTCTAAAGCCCCGCAGAGACTCCTGCTTGTGATTTTGCATCCTTGTGAATAACAGCAGCAGTTGGCACCAAGAGAATGAAAGGTGCTGCTTGTGTGATGTAGGGAGTCACACGACCCTTGGGGGTCTCATCTAAAGACCTACTTAAAGTTTTACACAATCAGGCAATCATTTGAATCGTCTACCACAAATTACAAGTATCATTTTCCTCTCCCATTGCAAGGGAAGAAACCTGGAGACCCACAAAACTAGTAGTCACTGGAACACAAACCTTAGCCACAAAGTCTCTCGGACTTGCATGTCCCTCCAGATGAATTCCTTGGGGACGTCCTGTACTTCCAGGTGCCTTTCAGTCCGAGAAAGCTGCTTTTGGTAGCTCTGCAAAGCAGAGAGCCACCATCTGATTACAGGGGCAGCAAATCAGGCAAGAACAATCCCAGGCCCTTCTGGACTGTAAGGTCTATACAAATGCTGCAAGTCCCGCTGAATGCTAACTGTCAGCTAGCACCAATTACCGAGTAATGGGCTCTCCACATGCCCCTTTACTTAATAAGTAGACACAGTCTGCACTCACTTTTGGAGCTCAGTTGTCTCTGGTTGTAACACCAACTGAATGCTTTGCAGTGGGCCAGCCTCACAGTGACTAAAGCTCTGATCGTTATAGCGAAGTCTCAACCAAAAGAAACTGCCACGCTCTTCTCAATTGGAGTAGATGAAATAAAGGCTTTTGGACACAGTTCCTACCTAGGAGCCTGCCAGAGCCTAATAACTGCAACATGCTGTGATTCTAAAATAAATGTGTCATGGAGAGATACCCAGGCTAATTCTTAGGGAGGTAAATTTGCCTGGGTGAAACTCTTCGTTAGCACAGTGTTATTTCTTCCACTGCTCCAGCTGCTTCCGGTCCCTTTCTCTGAGGCACTGCACAGAGCACATTCGCTATCGGGAGCCGTGGATGGCAGCCGTGGTCCCTCTGGACAAAGCAGTGACATTCAGATCAGAAACAAAACATCATGCTTTCTTACCTCCTTCGCTTCCTATGAAATTTCCACTGATCATATTCTCATTATTCCTTTGCCTGGATAGCACTGCCTAAAATTTTCCGCTGAATTTTGGGCACTATGGTTCCTCCACATTTTCTTTCACAGGAGAACTCATTCCATGCCTTTAGCTCAATGGAGACGTGAGCAGGGTTTCACTGAAAGCTCTTGAGTTCCACATTTTCTCCCTAGATCTTCAAAGGAATATACAGAACAGAAGATAACAGAGAAGATCCCTGTGAAATCATGGTGCAAAAAGAAGTTGCTGCCAAATAATCCCAAAGCAGCTGAGATAGATTCCACAAAGAAAGCAGCAGGGCCTCCTAAAACACAGTTCCCATACATCCTTATTAGGAATGTGACACCATTACTTTCACAGCTAACGCTATGAAAGGCTGCTGAAATGTTCAAAGGAACTTTGGTAGATTTATTTTTCTCTTTGGAAAACAAAAGTTATCACTAAAGGCCTTATAAAAAGTAAGAAAGTTTCACAACCTTGAGTCTCTACAGGCAGCAGTTACGTGCAAAATGTTGTCCCCAGTTTATATCCTTTAGCTGTTTAACATTTTTGATGCTGGGAGAAGGGGATTTGTAGCCAGGTAGTTAGCATCAGATTAATATTTAATATGATCAGCTGCATGAGTGCAATGCTATGACTGAGATTTTTACATGCATGTATGTCAATGAATTCAAAACCATGTTTATGCAGCAGCCATGGTTTGTGCCCCATGTATTATAGACTACCTGACAGTATTACAGACAAGGGGACACCTCTGTGTGTGCCAGAAGAGAGAAACCAGCCACTGCACTGAAGGCCAACTGAAGTTTTAGGTGCCCCAAAAGGCACATTAAATTCCACCTTCGTGGGTTTATTACCATACGTTAAACTGATGTGGCCATCTTTATCTCAAATAATTTTCTTCCTAATTTTGTATATACATGTGCCACACAGTGAGGTAATGATGGCTGTTCCATACTCCTTACCCTTCTTGTATTTTGGTTCTATGCCTTGACATCCTGTTAAACGTAGTTACCAGGATGGAATTTCCTTCAGTGTTAGTTTTAAAGTGCATGTGGGAGGTGGGAAGAGAACCCACTGACTGCACTAGTTCATTGTGTGAACAAGGCAGTAAATACAGATGTGGAACTCCATATTCATGCCTCAGCATGGGTATCTCTTCAGTGTCGCACCTGCAGGCATTTATATGATCACACACTGAAATAAATGCAGCGTGTGTGGGTGTGTAGAGCTGCACCTGTACATAAATTGAGACATTCAAAGAAATTCACTAAGTTTTGTTGCAATCCCACTTGACAACGTTCTTGTACATTTTGTTCTACATGTTCAGTAGCCTTATCCCTGCTGCTCAATCTTTGTCTGGACTGGGCTGGACTGCCCTGTGTACCCATCTCCCTCCCTCATCCCAGAAAGAAAACCCTCCCCCTTTGTCACTTCCTCACTGCTTTCATTCTAAAGACCAAATCCTGTGAACCATCTGCCTGCACAACTTCTGTTGAGCTTAAAGTTGCTGGAACTGAAACTGGGCACAGAAGGCAATTTGCACACCCTTTGGGTCTGCTTATTTGCCAGCTTCGTAAAGATCATATGGGCTTTCCCTACAACGCAGCTACTGACTGGCGATTCCTGCTCTGGCACAGAAATACTATGCATCCTGGTACTGGTTTTGAGAGCCCTCTTTCAGCCAGTGAAAGGACACAAACCTAAAACCTCATGGTTTATGTGCAGTGTAGAGCCTAGTACTCAGTATATTTAAAATACTATTACATCACTCAAAGAGCACAAGGAACACAGACATTGTTCTCCCCATTTTTCAGAGGAGGAAACTGAACCAAGGTATCCAAGCAAAGTGACCAAGTAAGCATCAAACATTAGGCTAAATTTTGGAACATGCCTACTTACCTGGAATTTCAAGCTGTGAAATAATTTAAAGCTCCTTAAGACCGAACAATTGCCTGCCAGGATGGGTAGGCATCATCAGCAGTAACTTAGAGTACAAGAGAAAACACAGAGAAAATTAAATCATTATTGCTATGCAAAAGTGCTGTAACCACTGGAGGTTGACTTAGAAACATTTGGACTTTGTGTTTTAGTTCAACCCCGCCATAAAGATGTGGTACTGCATATCTGTACACGTTTTCAGGAAACCGGAATAATAAGAAATATAAGTTACTCTAACACACTTTACCATCAGACTTGGCATTTCCTAATGGCAACTGTAGAAGGAGAAAGTACGGCCTAGTCTTTAGGCCAAGGAAATGTGAGTAGAGAAAAAAATCCCACTCTGATTTTTGGTCGTAGCTGGCTAAATCAGTCAATCATTCCATGCCTTAGTTAACGCGTCCATATCACAGGTATTATAGTATCTCAAAATATTTCCTTTTACCAAAAAAAGAGCTCTCCTCTTTGCCCAGCAGCAGATTATGCTTCCCCTTCCCTTACGACAGGTGCTTTGGCGAAAGAGAGATTTGTTTTATGACATTTACTGTGTTTGTTATGCTGACATCACAGAGTCAACGAGAACAAGTATTTATACTTCTATTATGCCTTCATCGAACTGAACAAGGTGTTCAACAGGACATTTTAATTATAATCCTACTTCTAACAGCGTGAGTAAAGGTGTTTAAAAAACACAATCAAGCATGAAATAGAACAGTAAACATGCCATTTCAATTACAAAATTATGTATAAGCACATCCTTGCACAGCACAACATTTGAAGACTGCGAGAAATGCTAAAATCCTATCTGAAACCCTGAGAGGCTTTGTGCATGAAGAAAGCCAAAATGCTCTCTCCTCGCACTCCTTGTGCACTCACACTGAATTTTTGACTCCAGAGAGTAACTCACAAAGTCCCAAATTGGCAATTTTTTGTGCAGATTTCCATGGAGGAAAAACAGCCATGAGGTTTTTTTGTGTTGCAGTGTCATGTCAGACACTTGTTCTGTTCGGGGAGCCTTTTTTTACTTCCTGGCCCAATGGTGCTAAAATTGAGAAGCAAATAATGCACTGGCAGATCCTTGCATTGTTATCCACCACCAGCTACCTGTACTGGTACAAACTGCTCCCCACCAGGAATGCATGAGAGTAAATACTCTATTGTGCTTATAGATACATGTGACACACCAGAAACTCCTGGACCTCTGTGGCCCCTCGGGGCACAGCAGGATATTGGGCCACCCTGCAAAGTGCTGTAAATCCCCCGGGCTGCCAGGAGGGAGGATTTCGTCCCTCACTCAAGACCACTATACTGTGGACTTCACTAAGTCCCTGGTTCAGGGAACTGATGCAATACATTGTTTTACTGCGGACACTTGGAAGGACGTATTGAACTCCAAAGTTTCACCCTGTAAACAGTAGTGGAGCTGCCTTCCATTGCAGAGACACTCACTCCAGGAGCTTCTGAGCAAGTAAATGATGCCTCAATTTGCCAAAGTCCACCCTCTCTCCAGTGAATCGACAAATACTGCTTAAAATAACACAACAGAAGCCTGACAGTTGCGACAGACTGCTGTAACTCAGGGCTTTTCGGCTTTGTAAGCAAAAGGGAACATCAGTGCTTGCAGTTGTTAGGGCTGGGAATAGGACAGGGAAGCCTGCTCTGTCCATATGGGGGCAAGCGTGCAGGGAAAGGGCAGCTGAGATGGGAAGCTGGTGGTCATGGGCAGACTCAGCAGTTTTCTGCAGCCAGTTGGGAATGTGGACACTGCTAGGTGGGACTTTCCTAGGCGAACTCAGGCGAACTCCTTCAGGCGAACTCCCCTCTCCAAAGCAGCAACACAATGCTCACCTGCTTCTCCAGCTCTCTGGAAGCAGAGATGAAGCAGGTGGTGAGGCCACAATCACTTTGCTGCCCTAAATAATTGCCTGCTTTGCCAATGTGTAGAGCCAGCTCTGACGGGCATATATCAGAAGGACCTGGGCACAGTGCTGTCCCACTAAGCAAAGATGAACCCTTTTCTTTTCTGCACATGATACCACTAGGCACTCCAGGAGCAGCTGGCAATGTGGTGAATATTCTTATCAAAGCATGGTCAAATGTCCCTGTTGGAGGTAAGCCAGAAGCCATTTAGTGGCCAGCCCAGCCCAAACCATGACAGCAAACTACCCCAGCCTGTCCTCTGCAGCCTTTGGGGAGACAGTTTCTCCACACAGCCCCAGAGAGGCGAAAATTGGAACAACTCGCATTTCTGCCATGCAGATTAGACTTGAACCAATGCTGGATGCATTAAGTTCCCAAAGACATCTGGAGATCATATTGTAAAATCTGGTGCTATCTCGTGATCTGGACTATTATCTTTACCACAAACTGTACTGTTCTCTTTAATAGACTATGCCATTGTCCATGGTCTTCTAGAAATCCTGACCTGGAAATTACTCTGTTATTGTGATTTGAAATTAATACATTTCTCAATAATTTTATGGTCACTTAGATGAACTTGTAAATACAGCAGATAATTAGGTGAAGTATATAATAATCTGCCAGGCATACAGGTAAAAGCATTTAATTGACAAGAAACTATACTGGCATCTGTAGGTATTTAATAGCACAGACAGCATTAAAATTTTAACTGCTGTCCCTTTTTTGAAATACAATTTGTTACTCTCTCACTAGCTTTTCAGAGCTGAAGGAAAAACTCAGCATATTTTTTTCCGTTTCTGGAAGAACCTGTCTTTCTTAAAATGCCAGAGCACCTCATTAGTGGAAGCCTTGGTTAGCTTGTAGATAGCTGGCAGAGGTGTTTTGTTGTGCTTGTTTCCACTTCCTTTTTCCCCGCTATTATGAGTAAGTAGAAGTAAAAGCATAGTTTTCATTGCCTTTAATGGGAGCAGAATCTGCTTTTACTTCATAGCTATTTTCCATTCTTCTCCTGGCACTACACAGAAACGTATGTGAGGTGAGACACAGCAGTGAGGTGACTTGGTGGTGAAGGTTCCAAAAGCCAACACTAAATGCAGATAACATATTTTTGACTAGTTATGCACATTTACAGGCCCTGACAGAAATTTAAGAGAAGCACTATATGGAGAAGTCATTAACTGAGATACAAACTGGGGAAATACAGGAAATATGGGGAAATCTAAAATTTAAGACCCACATTTAACATCTTTGTACTTCAAGCAAATCAGCAAATGGGGCAAGGCTGTGAAGTTCATTTATACTAGAAGAAATGAACATGAGACCTACCTGATTCCTGCATCTTCTCCTTGAATGTACCACTTTTGTTAATGGAAAGCCATGCTGCTTTTGTTGTCTTTCAGAACTGCCAGAGCCAGTTCAGGTCCTCCCCAGCTTCTGGATAAATCAGGTTCTAACTTCTACAACTGAAGAGATCCACAGAAGGTTCTCCATGGGTTTCTCACCACCAGAAATAAGTCAGGGCACAATTAGAAATTGCGATCATAACTAGTTTGTCCTGAATAGTTACGAGATTCACGTGAAGGAAAGCATCTCAGAAAACATGATTTTCAGGGTCAATTTTAGAAAGCTATATGATTTTATCTGTACATTCAACACAGAAGCAAGCATGGAGCTTGGCATTTGAAAGGTCAAATTTTAAATTGAAGCCATTGTTCAAACATCTTTCTTTGCAATGAGAAGCAGAAACAGCCTAGGTGAAGACAACCTTAGTCTGCCTCCCAGCTCCCAGTCTTGGCTCCCCTGGGCAATTCAAGAGCGGTTTCAGGGCTGGTCTACCTGTACCTGCACCCAGTAGGTGTTTGTTTCACTTCCGCGGGCATGGGCATGCCCAGGGGATGGAGTCTGTGCAGGAGGACTTCCTGACCACAGCTGGTGGGCGTTGTTGAGCTCCAGAGCCCAAGCCGTGGCCTCAGCAGCCACCAGCCAGGACACCATGCAGTGCTTTGGGGCTGGGCACCTCGAGCACCAGCCAAGCTCACAGATAGCAAGGGAGCAGAGAACAGTGACACCAGCTCATCATCAGGCCCAAGGGCTGTCAAGACCTTGCAGGCACAAAGGCAAAGGAGGGTGAAAAGGAGGTAGCTTGAGAGATGATACAACTGCTTTGCAGAGTACAGCCACAACGGGAGCTGTAATCACAGAGAAAACGGAGTGTCTGTCTGAAATGCTATTTCTGCTTTATTGTGTAAATACAGGAACTATGACTTCATGTCTCACACTTCAAGAGTCGTACTCTCGGGCTTGTTTTCTTCCATATTAGAGCTCTAAGAAATCCAAAACATGTCTCTCTATTTCAGTTCTGGCTCGAGGTTAATGTCTAGAAACAAGTAATGTAACATTTCCATCTATCTTTTCTACTCTTTTGGCGGTTTTAATTATACTAATATGCTATGACAATTTAAACAAGACACATCTCAGCTTCTGGCCTGCTCTGTAATGGTTCAGCTGCTACATGTGCTACAGCATATTTTGCTCAGACAGGCTGCTGCTGGAGGCAGGGAGGAGGCAGAATAGTGCCCTTCTGTCACGAGAGGTTTCATTGCACTGATCATTGTATATTTGACAGATTCTTTGTCAATGTCAAGTGTCTTTTGTGGTTAAGCCCAGTAAAGCTAAAACAAAAGGTCTCCTAGATATTAGATATATAGTGACATTACTGAATTCACTTGGAGGCAGTAATTTTTTGTCAGCCTATGAAAAGAAAAATGGAGCTAATGGGAAAACAAAAGGAAGATGCTGGCATGCCTTTTTAGCTATTTTTGTTTATGTCAGACATTATGATTGACATCTGGCCCAGAACACCCCTTCAACCATTGAGGCTGGTGTCATGAAACAGAACAAAGAGAAACTGCCAGCCAAGAAAACACCACAGACTCAGAAAGCACTGCTTTTTGTTTATTTTCTTTTAAGTGTTTCATTTTCAGTAATCAGTATCATTACACAAAAGTCGTTCACTCACATGCAGCCCCTACTTACTAATTGGACTTTTAAGTTTCCTTCATGTTTGCTTTCTTCCTGCCTGCTTGAATGGCACCAGAATGCTGGTTTGGTTGGATGACAGTCTGTCATAACAGTGATGTTTGAGGTTAGTGAAAACTGACGTGAAAAATACAATCCACTGGCCTTTAACTGAAACAGCAGCTCTGGTTTTTGTGGAGTTGGCAGGCAGCGTTTTTAAACCTCTTTCACAGTGAAGGCAGTTACTGCATGTTTTTCTCTGTATCAAGCAGTTCCATCATGAAGTACACTATCTATGTCTGTTGTCATATCAGGATATTGCCTTTGAAGAGCAGTTTGCTGTTTCTTGTGTGGGCACTTCTCTTGTTGACAAACCCTAAAAGGATTAAAGGAATTTTGTGGCCATTCTCCAGGGCCAGGCCAATTACAAAGCTTTAAAATTCGTTTAAGAGCGATTTTTGGGAAGTATCATCCTGCAGACACACAACACCAAAGAGTCTTTGTCACCAGCGTTCTGCAAGTGCTGTAGAATTTCAGAAACTTGGTCAAAATTACATATCAACAGAAGGAAATTATTCCTTAAATTTCTAACTTCACCTTTAAAGCATGATGCTGAACATAACAATAACAAAAGAAGACTTTTCACAAGACCAGAGCAAGACAGTCCATCAGCCACTTCCCTCCATACAGTTATATGCTGAAACCATATCAGGACTTTTACCTTACCGAAAAGGATCTTAATCACTTAAAAAAATTCTAAGAAAGTTGGCCCTTGAATGCATCACATGCGCTGGAGCTAAACATGCTTGCACCTTTTTAATAGGGTACCTTTCAGTATTGAACGCTGGAGCATATTCTCCTGTAGAAGCACACATTTAACTCCCCTCAGCATTAATAGCAGATATGCTCACACGTCGAGTGGAGAATTTCTCTTTGTCTCTTTGCACAGTGCTCTAAAAAGAACTTTGAAGAAATTGAGGAAAACAGAGAGAACAGTATATTAATTTTAAGGAGATGAAAGCAGTACATGTCATTCCTAAATTTCATGGAAAATGCACCGTTAGTAACAAAGATGAGTAGAAAATTTCAAAATCATTTTGAGCAGCATTAAAATCAGTCTTCCCTGATTTTCTGTTTTCCCCTTCTTTTCAAAGCACATACATTAAACTCATTTTATGCTTATAATGTATATAATGATTCTAGACAACATAAGAAGGACACTGAGATTCTTCCTATTTCAACATATAAAGTGGCAAGCCAATTTAAGCAGCTTAAACCATTGCTAAAGAAGATGTATCAAAAATTGCCTGTGATCATTACAAATAACAGCCTGAAATGTTCACAAGAAGCTGTTTGCTTATCATATTTTCATTAAAACATCTTTTCACCTGCTTTGCTTTTCCTATGCCTGTAACCTGCATTGTAATCAGTCTTATTAACTGAGAACATAAATATGATTTATTATGGTCTGATAATGGAAGCTGCATGGACCAAGAGAAGGGATATATTGTCCTTTGATAAAATGGCTCTTTTCTCTCAAATAGAGCTCTATCATGAGAGCATGCAGAATGTAGTGAGTGATTATTTCCTGAGGGTGAATGATGGCAGAACCCTACAGAAAATCTTCTTGTTGGCCATGACAGCCTCCGAGTGTCCCCAAATCTCACTGAGTTTGACAACCTGCAGACACTTTTGATGAACTGTATTCTTCTGTCAGAGACAGCCTGTCTGGGAGGAGAAAAGGGAACCTTTATCGTCTGATCTGCTATTATTGTCTTGATCTTTTATAAGCAATCTCTAATGCACATGAATATAATATCCTTTCACACAAGTGCCAAACATAATAGAAATGTAGTTAAAGGACCCTTTTCCCGGTTATGTAAATGTCCTAATACCATAATTAGAAAAGATGGTTTGTGAATGATAGCAGTAAGGAAAGGGTAATCAAAATGTTTTAACATTATCTTTCTGTTTTAAAGACCAAAATCTGTGATAAATAGCATTTATGGTAGATATGGGGAACCAGCTTGTACTGAAGCTTTTACCTAAAAGAGAATAGTTTTGAGCGTAAAACTGGTGTTATATTTTCATAAAACACATAAATGGCAGCTGGTCTTAAGCCAGGAATGATTACTGGCAGATATGACTTAAAGAAAATGAGTATTCCACTCAAAATCCCTCCATGGCTTTTACAGAAAGAACAAAGCGTTATTATTAAGTAGTGTATTTGGACAAAGGGGTGTTCAAGACCAACTAAAGTTCGCCAACAGATCTCTCTTTTATCTACGTCCAGAAGAACAAGCATAACAAAATCTTTTTCAATTAACAGCTGTACACATTAGCAAAACACCCGTCTTTCTCAGCTCAGGCAGTCTGGCTTATTTATCACAAAAAATGAAATGTTTGGGGGGAAGGTTTCCAAGTTGCCCAGTAAAAGCAAGACACTTGATTTTTCATTAACCTTTTGACATCTGGAGCTGGGATGTCCCAGTATTAACTACTAATGATCTTTTGCATTACCAGTTGGTGTTGAGAGAAATCCCAATTGTCAGAGTCAAAAGGTTAATCAGCAATTTCACACCGGTGATGTGGTCAGAGTTCGCATGTTACTGCCTGAACAGGAGGAAGAAGAAAACAAAGTAATTAACAGAAAACTATGTCCCAACATTGTTAAATCTCTCTTGTATTTTTTTTTTTTGTTGGAAAATATTTCATGATATATTTACTATGTATTCTGACTTTTTAGAGGACTTTGCAAAACTTTGCTGAGAAGGCCAGGTCCAAATATGGGACCAACTTGTTTGGTTTATTCTATTTTTCATGAGAGAGAAAAAAAAAAAAAAGACATTTTACTCACCCACCAATGTTCAGTCCAGGCCAGCCAGAGGGAAAAGTCTTCCACGTCTGTTACCTATGGGGATTTAAAAAAAACTAACTAACTGGGACTAAATCAGGCTAAGAGTTGTGTCTCGTCTCCTGGAGGTGAAGACACCTGAATGCCCATTCATTCAGGGTGAATTTCGTAGTGCAGATGCTGTATCAGGGATAAAACACATTGAATAGGAAAAAACTGAGCGTAGACTTTTCCCTCCTGCCCCCTTCTGCCTTGGTTGTAGAAAATAAGTCAACGGCAGCATTGCCTTTAACAAATATGGACAGCAATATTATTTCATGTGAAACTACTCATATAAACAGCCATGCCAGTACCTCAGCTGGTATCCTTCAACCAGAAATAGCCATAGCATAATTTGACTTGTGGCTCAAGAATTCTCCTAGCTGTAGCAAAACCAGATTTATTTTCCAAAAGAAAATAAAAAATATTTCTGAAAACATTACGGTTTGGCATTTGCTACTAATAACAATGTTCACACAAAATGACTTCTCATTTGCCCTGGCAATATTGGAAATTGTTTATTTTGTGTTTAGCTCTGATCAAAAGCCTTCTGATGTCACCATATGGATCAGGCTAGTTGTTTTATGTTTTTGAGACATTCTACCTTTTTCCTATGGCTAAGGCAAATCAGTAGTGAATCTTGCCCTAAACAACATCCTTCATCCAGGATCTTATCTGCATCACATAGTTCCTCTCGTCACTTTCTCCAGTTCCAAAAAAATCTACGACTAAAACCTTTCTTCTCTTGATTGCTTCAGTTTTAACGGGTAAAGGATTTTACCCTGAAATGTTCTGAAAAAAATTATCAATCTTTCCAAGTGCCCTATTACTTAGTCCACCAATTAGCTGACTATGGAGCCTGAGTGTCCTTGTACATCTTCCCAGTCCCCATCTGTATACTTGGCTGCATATGTTTATGCAATTAGAAATGGTGAAAATCTAATAAAATTAGGACAAACCTGAGTGAGCCATAATTCTGTTTAATCTCTCAAACTGGATTGCTGAAGGCTTGCTGAATTCCCTAAACCTCTCTCAGGTGCCAATGAATGAGTCAATATCATACCAAATATCTCACAGCATAGCAGACGTAAATTGTACTTCCAGAATCTCATACACCCTCAAATAATGAATATAATGGCTCTAAAGTAAGGTCAGGAAAAAAACACAGTTTACTGTAGTTAGCAGCATCGTACTTGGTAGCCCAGAATGGAAAAATGGAGACTACATGGCAGATTTGCCTTGGGAAGGAGTGGTCACTTTAAAGGCTTGTGCCTTCCTATGGCAGTAATAGAGCAACCCAAGCCGCTTGCTTTCAAGGGAGGACCACTGATATTATCACACTGGTCTTTGCTAGATCCCCTAGGAGGAAACGAAAAACTCAACAAGATGGGAGAATGAAACTTTCTTTCATCTCAATGTGACACCTCTCCAGACTTGTCTTTTAAAAGCCTGTTTTACACTTTGTTTTGTACTGCAATGGTAACCGGTGGTTTGCATAGGAATAATCATCAGTCTGGAATAATCCCAGACCACTCCATACCTGTGTCTTCTCATCACCCATCATCCAAGAGAAGCCAGGAAAGGAAGTGAAGAATGATTTTGGCTGAAATTAGGGGTAATTTTCTGTGAAAGGGAGAACAGAATTATTTAGGTTTGAAGCACAGTAGAGCAATTAATAAATCTGTTCTTGGAAGAAAGTCCCCAAGATCTTTTATATCAAGTTGTGAGGGCTTTGGTGTTGCATCTAAGCCAAACTATGTATTTGTTGCAGAATGGGTCTCTTCAGCTTGAGAAATAAGATATAAGGGTTGTGGCCTTGGGTCCATAGCTCAGAAGAAAATGTTATCTTCAGATCAACCAGTTCCTTTTCTTTCCCCACCCCCGGCATGTTCATCTTCCTCATAGAATTCACCTCCAAGTATGTGCCTTGTTTACTCTGTGAGATCTTACAGAATTTCAGCCAGGAGGTGGCCAGGCCAGAAGCAGGTCTCCCATAATCACACAACTGAGGTACTTCTCCCACTCATACCTTTGGGATGCTGAGGTTGTAGAAAGTAAGAGCTGGAAGGGATAATAAAAAGTCCAATACCTGACAGTATTTCCCAGATTTTTGACTACTCTGTCATTGAAAACCTCCGGTGATGGAGACTTCATCACCACTGTAGTCAATTATCCCAACTGATAACTGTCCTTTCCTAAGTGACAAATACAGTCTAACAGTGAGAGAGACTGATTGCTTTCTTAGACATTGTATGTTTTGCTGAAATACAACTTAAATGTATGCCTTTCACCTTGTTTCTTCTCCATTTATTTCTCTCTGTTATCTCTCCTTCACCATTTTTTTACTTTGTCTTTCTCCCTACTACCTTACTATTTTTTCGCTAAGTCAGTCCTCTCCCCTCCTTTTTTTTTTGTCTTTTGAGCTATGTGCTTTTTGACACCCTTGTATTTTTTCTCTTCTTTATGTCTTTCCAAAAACATGAAAAACAGATTCTCATGTGCCAGTGGCCTCGCTACAGAGACCCATCAATTGTCATCTCCCCAGAGGAGAGCCAAAATGCCACATTTTCATTCATTGCATCAAAATCACATTTCTTAAACAATAAGAAATTATACATATGTATTCAAATTCAGGTCTAAAGGTGATGTTCTTAGCTCTGATTGAAAAGCGTAGCCAGCTATGGGAAGCACACAATCTGCGCTGAATATGCACATGCAGGGGTAGGCATTACATAGCCTCAAAAAAAAAAAAAGAAATCAAAACTCCTGACAGTCATGTTAACAGATATCTGCTTCCTGCTGACTGTTAGAGTATTTCATGTACAAGATTAGTTATAACACAGGCCTGGACCTACAGGTTCAAGAACACCAGATTAAGTGACTTCTTGTCTCAAATTTATGCCAGGGAAAGTACCATCAAAAAGAGTTAAGGTGGACCATCACCATAGGCAGAGAATTGTTTTACTTTTGTCCTCTCAAGCCAGGCCCATTGCATTATTTTAATGTACATGTAATATGTAAGTACGGTAGTGTCCCTGTGGCACTCCAGGCTGCTTGGCCTAACAGGTATTTGGGGACGTCAAGATAAACTCCAAAATTCAGTGCACCTCAAACACCAGTGTTTCTTAAAAACAACTGTTTCAACTTATTCTTTCAATTTTTGACAGAAAGTTATCTAAGAGGCGGCTACCCCTGCCATGGCAGGAAGCAGTATGATAAATAAAGGGGAGGACTAAGTAAAGCTTACTCCACACTTAAAAGTAGAAAAGTGTTTTTTTTTCCAGCACATCTGTTTCACGGCACATTGTTGCTGCAATATGCATTTTTTGAACTGCAGTATTTTCCTATCTGTTTTGACCAGGGGCCTGTGCTTGAAAGGGCTGACTGCAGTGGTCTAAAGCAAAACTGTTGCAGGCATCTGATAAAGGAGCTGTTGGCGTTAGCACTGAGGATCCACAGCAACAAGATGTCAGACTGTACTTTTCCACAGAAGGGCCGAACATAAAGCAGGGAAACTAAACTTGGTCTTGGGAGGCAGAGGTTCTTTGTCCCCCGCATGATCTCAGGCAACATGTTTCCTCCCTCCAAGCCTCAATTTTTCCCTGAAATAGGGACTGACAGCTTCCTGTCTTCTCTCTCTGGACTCGTGGCTTTTTTGGCTAGTGGCTGTTCCTGATTATGAGTAGGTCTGATGACTGTGAGTCTGACCTCCAGGAGGCCTCTGGACACTTCTATATTATATTTGATAATGAAGCCTCCTGTCTTATCCAATCAAGACAAAAAAACTAAGTCAGACCAGAGGAAACTGGCTCAGCACAAAATGGCAGCCTCAGTGGAGTAAAGTCAGAGCCATTAGCTATTGACTACTATAGAAATACTGAAACTGCATCAGGGATTTCTTTTTGTAATTGCTATTTAGGGATTTAAATGAGATTTTTGAAAAGAAAGAAAGACAGAATGTTTAGTCTACAATCACTCTTTGCTGCCAATACAGGCTATCATATAAATTACTTAGACACTTTTAAAAATACATTATTTACTCAATAACCCATAATGGGTCCAGAGCTCCTTTTACACGCTATTATAGAAGTACATAATTGCTGAATTTTCAAATGGATATTTCTTCTAGGCAATAGTCTGTAATGGCTTCTTCAAAGCTCTTAGGCTTTTATCATATGAAGGCCTAAGTAGAAAATGTTTAGTTCACTGATCATTGACCTAATAGAGAGCAACAGCTTCTCTGGAACAACTCTTGTCTGCTAGGGCAGATGATGTATGGGTGACATTTTAAAAAATTCTTGGAAGTATGTGCTAGGGAAAAATTACTGTTCATGTGCAAAGCAAATACTGCTGATGAGATCCTCAGAGTTCCTTTGTTTGGTTCTGCTTGGTTTAGTTTTTTAGTTTCTGTGCGAACTCAAGATCAAAAGAAAAGTGAGGTTTGTGTATGAAATAAGGACTCGGTCTGAGACTCATTCGGATCAATAAAAGACATTTCCATGTTGTCAGAGGTCATTCAGCTCAATTAAAAATTGTCCCAAATGAAAATGCAGGTATTTGGTACACATTACAATGTAAGAAGTTAAATTCTGAAATCAGGGAAGTAAGGGATGCTGCAGTGGGGTAAATCACATTTCTTAAAAATCATACTGAACAGAGAGAAACCCACAGGTCTATCCTGAGCATGATCCAGAAAGGAAAAAGGCAACTTGACACATTTCCAGCACTATTGCTATGAATCTCACAATTATTGAGTTGCTGTTCTCTACTTACATTTAGCTTTGAAGTTTGCTGCTTCCATTTCAGACACAAAGAAAGGTTCAGACTCCTAAAAGCTTCGTGTAAGAAAACATTTTTTTTCTCCCTGCAAACTTTGGGTAGTAAAGCCCAAGGAGGCACTATTGCCAAATGAATGGCAACTGGGTCTAATTGCAGGACCAGAGAGGGTGGATGTGAGCTGGGGGCAGAGTCAGGCTGAGATCCTCAGAGGGGCGGAAGGACACCTCCATCTCTGAGCGTGATGGGACAGAGGAGAGGTCCTTGCTGGGTGGAACAGCTCCCTCACGGGCTTGGGGCTGGTGGCAACAGAAAGTCCAGCTCACCAAAGGAGGCTACCGAACAGCCAGCTCAGGAGCTGGATGTGATCTTAACAGCTTGTGCCATCAAGCCAAACCAACTATCCCCAGCACAGCGCTAGTTTCTATGCGACCTGACACAAGAAGCTCTCCCATTCCTTTTATTGGAGGATTTATCCAGCCTAGTAAGGCTGCCTGGGACTCCTAGTATTCTGGCATGATTAACAGAAAAAAATACAGTTGCTGGCAATTCTAATAGTTCCTTCTGTTTGATGCATCTGATCGAAGAGAAACTGAAATCACAGACCAATATGCAACCAGGCTGCACCAGTTAGCCTCATCATGCAAATGAGGCACACTTGCAGGCGAACTTATTAGAGATCAAATAGTTTTAGGCACCACGGATAATGAAGGCAGAGCGCTTATGTTGCAACAGTCAGAGCTGGAATTTAATCACGTTGTTGATATCTACTGCAGCAGCGAACAAACACAGAAACAGCCACAAAAATCAAACTGTTAGAATGAAAGGAAGGTATAAACCAGACAAATAATAGTAATAAAAAAAGTCTCAAACCAAGAAACTTAGTGTTTTCAAGAAGGAATAATCTTGCTAATTAGATCTGGAAAGACTTTGAGCCCTGCTTCTTTCAGCTGAGCAGCTGGAAAAGTGAGGGTTGCAAGAAGCAGCTGATGGGGTGTCACTGTCCATTCCAAGAGAGAAATGGCTTCTACATACCTGTGGGGGTGGACCTGCAAATGGAGAGGGGAACTCCCTGCAGGACAATGCTTGGGAATCAACCACGAGGTGAAACATAGGACACACTGGGAAGCAGCATCTCCTAGGAAAGAAAGAAAAAGAGAAACAGCCTCCCGGAATGGAAGTTATAACAGAAGTTACACAAGTGACAGGCTGGATTAACAATCTGGTAGACATTAAGAATAAATAAATTCTGCAGAGGCATTAGCCCCTTCTGTCTCAATAAACCCCTCACATGCTCCCACCATCCTTCATGCAAACACCTGGGGACACACAGTAGACCCACAAAGGTTTTCTTGTTTTAGGGAGCAAAGATGAGATCCAGCAGGTGAAAGCTGCAAAATGGAAACATTTGGATTCCTTTTGGCAGACAGAAATGGCTAAAAATACCGTCTGGCATTTCTTCTGTTACCAGTTGGTAGTAGAAGAGTTCCAAAGATGTCAACAGGAAGCCCTAGAGGTTAGAGGGAATGATGTAACCGCATGTGACATAATGCTTGGTGTAGAGATTTCCTGGAATTGATTAGTGCCATTCATGATAACAGCAGCCAGCGAGAGTGTGAGGACTGGGTGAAGGCCCAGGCAGCATTCAGGCATTGGATATTTTTCTTTCCCTTTTAACACGATGTCTGGTCTCATTGTTTCAGATGCATAATACAATAACTGTGTGGTATTCCCATGCTGCTTTGTTTGGGAAGGCTTTGAAGCAGTACACGCACCAGCAACACGCAGCTACTCCCACGCAGAAGGTCGCAGAGACAACTGCAGAGGTGGAAGGACAATGAACGCTCCGAGCTCCTACTTCCTCTAGAATACCCTCCCCTCCATTACTCGCTTATTCCTTGAAGTATAAGATGCAGTCAGGTCATCCTCCTCAGTATATTGTTTTACGCCTAGTCTATATACAAAAGCTATGAAGTGCCATCTATATTTAACAGGAGGCCTCTGATCTATGTGAGTGGGTGGAAATTGATAGCGAGTGACATGGACGCTGACAATGGTACACAAACTCCACAGCACTCTTAAAACTTTTAATTGCATTTTAAAGTAATGTAACAAGGCAATGTTTAATGAGTACTTTGTTTAAGAAATTCTGACTTTATAAGCTAATTAAAGAGAAGGAAGGGTTACTGCACTAGGGCAAGAAATCCAGGCTGCTGAACGTCTATAATACAGCAATGTGTAGTTCAGATTCAATTGGCAGCCTTGCAAACCTCCAGCCGGCCAGCATGAAGGATTTTTTTTTTTTTGACTGGCAAATAAATTATTATTATTATTATCGTCATGATTATGTTAATAGAAAAAAGTAACGGATAGGCAAGTACTTTTTTGCCAGAGCTGGTAAATTTTCATGACACTTTTTGCAAAGCTGTCATATGTCTGGGTTAGATGAAACTGGAAGGCTTTATGTGCATAGCATTTAACTTTAAACATTCTTCATGGAAACTTACACGGCACATAATTTACATATTCAATACCAGTGACAATTTACTTCTCCCATCTGAACAGGGCTTTCAACTATGCCACTTGAACTAAATTAATAAACAGTAATTAGAGAATGTTGTGCGAGCGAGCTGTTGATGTTGAGAAGATTCTAATCAACACCTTCTTTTAAGGGCCAATTAAAGCTGAATGTATGCAATATAAACATCTTCTTCTATTTAGACATGAACTGGCGAACAAGGTAAAAAATAAAAATCAGAACAATTACAGCAGGTTAGAGATGATCTAATGGAATGATGAATCTTCATTAATCGTGAAAGCAGCAGTAATTTCTAAAAACCACTGGCCACCTTCCATGGTGAAGCACTAACAACTTGTGCAAGTTAATTCTGACTAGGATAAACCTTCATGCTTTCATTGACAGGCTTTTCTCTGAAAGCAGCTCTGCATCTGCCTCCAATTTCCACTGCAGTGTTCACCTGTCTGTACGACAGCCCCGCACCTAAAGTGAGTCCAGAGCTGCAGTAGAAAGAAGACTTCCCTGAGGGGAGGCAGTAAAGGTGAATGTACCCATCCCATTAATGCTGCCTCCTAGCAGAGTGAGAGGCTCCCCAGCAGGCAATCCGAGGAAGCATTTGCACAGCACAGCCCCCACCGACGCTGCTGGTGGGAATACAAATACAAGGAATGGGCCTGAACGAGGGGTAAAGCTGCCCCAAATTCTCACATCTATTATAGGGGTGCAGGGGCAGAGCAGCTAACGAACTTGTACCTGTTGCCCGTGTGTACTCCTCCACCCCACTGGAAAAATAAGGTGGTTTATTCTTGAAAGGTGAATTTAAGACAACCCTTGTTTCCAGAATTCCTGAAGGACAGAGGAAAGGCCGTCTTTGATTTAAACAGAGATGATCCTTAGTGTACCAAAGGGAGCCTGCAGTAGCAACACAGACTTGTGTATCACCATTATGAACTGTCAGTAAGTTAAAAATGAGCATAACTTCATCCAAACCACAGCTCACTGCTTCCTAAAGCACATCTAAAAAAAAAAATAATTATCTAAGCTGGTGCAGTGAAGCACATGCAAAATTTGTCCTCCAAGTTAGAAGTTACAACAGGCTAATAAAGGTAAGGGAAACATCTGTTCCAATACTGCACCGGTATCATTTGGAGAAAATGACTGCATCACTTACGGCCGTTTGGTATCCAGAAATACTGCCACAGTAATAGGATGTTGTCACCTCAGGCTGTACTGAAATCTACAGGAATTTTACTTGTTTAAGAATTATAGGATTAGGCACATGATCAGTGTTTCTTCCCTTTGAAAATAAACATTTCCACTTACCACTTCTATAATGGTGTGAGATCATTATCTTGTGACAGTATTTGGTTCCACTGGCATTATCTCCTAATTAGCTATTTAAAAATATATGTAAGAGCGTGGAGGTGGCAAGTGGACTTGTACACCTGACAGGTCTGATATGTTCTTACAAGCTCCGCTAATCCCAACCATTGAAAATGTATTAGTAAGGTCAAGCTAGCACCTTAAAGAACAACACAGCAGCACGCAGCATAAGGACTCCCGCACCCAGAGCAAAGCCCTTGGCCAGGGGAGGGGAGCGAAGCAGGAGGGAGTGGGAAGCAGCATGCCAAATGGGAAAACAGCCCTGGGAATAGGGGCACCACTGAAAGGCCAACATCTACAGTGTGGTCAACCCTACATTACAGTAGTATCATCACCGAAGGTGTTTGGTGTAGGATGTCAGGGGACTTCTGAAAAGCCAAGCACAGAGAAGTTTACCAGGGATGAGAAGATGCAAGTAATACAAAGGGAAAAGCTCCAACAGACTGTGTTCTATATCCTCTGCACTGTCTCTATATCCTGAGAGATTATTGTGTTTATAGGCACAAAATCATAAAAGCTTTCTCCAAGATGCTTCATAATATATGAGCAGGTCTGGGATTTCAGTCTGTGGCATGGTAAAAATTAGGAAGATGGGCATTTTGGTATGCTGGACTTGTTTTTTCTCCCAAGAGTTAGGTTTAATTCCTAACAAACTCTCTTTGTAAAAGAGAAACTAGGACACATGTATACACAACAGGTAATTTTGGAGGTACTCAGCTGCATGCAGGAAGCAACCCTCGGCAACAGAGTTCTTCTCACCTACAGCAGAGCTAAGAACTATGATTTGTTTCTGCTTTTAAACCTCAATTCAGTAAATGTGTTGGTGATTTTCAGGGTGTTCTGAACAGTGGAAGGCAGCAAAGTAAATGTCTGAAGAATGCTGATAGTATGAGACAGGCCCTAAACTGCCATTTACTCCAATATCTGCGGTTCGATTCAATATGCAGCATGCAATATGATTTTTTTTCTGATCAGATGGAATTTCTAGGCCTGAACCTACGTGCAATAACCATGGTCCATCAGTAACTTCACAGCAAACAGGAAGGTGCGGAGGGAAAAGCTGATGTTAAGCAGGAAGGGAAGGAGTCTACATTAATGTCCTCTATAGATTTTTGTTTTCCATTTAAAGTTTTCTCTTGCCTAAAGTCACTTCTGTCTTTTTTTCACACCTCTTCAAGTCCACTTGGTGAATAAATTAAATGAAATTCCTCACTTGCCCTTAATACTTTTTAAATGCAAGCCAAGCCTCTTGGCTTTTCATACCTGGACATCTACTTTTTTTAAAATGCTATTGGATAATTTCTCTCTCTTTCATAGGCTGGTGCTTTGGCCCGTATGCACCCTGTGTGCTCCCCAAGGCTCATGCATAACTGCAATGGACGATTAGTCCAATTAAGTCTCCAGCAATTTCAATGGCTTATGCAAGAGTAGATGGGGCACAATATGTAATTTCAGCTTTTTTTGTGAGGGTTTTCAATCCTTCCATGAACTAAATCATTTTATCAGTTTCTCTCTCTTTCTTTCTTTCTTTTTTTTTTTTAAATTTGTCCCATTAAACTACAGAACTGGAACATATTCATGAATAGTTTCTTTCTGCTTTAACTCAAGGAGTTCCTGACATAACAAAAACTGGTAATTAACTGGCTCGAAGACTTTTACAATAGCCTCTTTAAATAAGTCCTAGTATGCGGCACTTGCAGCAGTGACTTGACGTTGCTGATACCACTGCAATGCACCCTCTATTAAACAGGGTTTGCTACTTTACCTCAGCATCAATTCTTGGCTGTTTTCTCCACTGCTCTCGTACTTGGAAATACCAAAGTCTTCCCAGATTTGTGTGGCAAAGGCCAACCAGCCCCTTCACGATGGGTTCCTGCTCTCAATCCACTTGGCTTTGTGCCGGTTCCTTAAACCCTCTGGTATCAGAGGGCCACTTGCCACCAGCACAAGGACCGAGTGGCGGGTCTCCCAGTGACTGGGCATAGCTCCTCCTCTCCTGCTCTGTGCTTTCAGTGCAGATGCATTTTGGCACACTTGGGCAGTCCCCGCTACCTGCCCCCTGCTCCTCAGAGCAGGGAGGGGCTCTTCCTGGTAGAAGAATCAGGCTTTGATTTTTCAGATTTCACTCAGCAGTGTGTGATTTGTAGCTGCTGCTGCATGTCGGCCCTAAGCATAGTTGGTTTTGCCTACTCATGCTTATCTCCCCTGGTTATGATACATTGTGTTTCTGATGAAAATATTACTCTGATGAGTGTTTCTCTGGCTCCACCATACTTTTATGCTTCCTGCTAACTAGTGCAAGCCTTATTGTTGCAGTTCCTAATATTTTGCATCATTTGTAGATCTAGCAATTTAGTTTGTAAATAGCATGAAAGAAGGTATTAACGTATATCTTCCCTCAGTGCTCCAGACAGATTGGTTCACTGTGGAACAATTACATACATATGTGCTAGCCTATATTTCTTGTAAAATCAAATCATGTAAGGATGCCTCAGCCAGAACAAGCCATAAAGCTAGACAAGGCATGGAAAAAAACATCCCCAAATATGTACTGCTTAAATTACGTAACTATAAAAAAATAAAACTGAAAAGGGCAAAGGAGACAAAATGTAAACACAAGCTTTTATACGCTCTATGTAATATAGAGAGAATGTCATTTTGACATGCTGGTATCATGAGCTGCCAATGCAGTTCAGAAAAGAAAGGGATATCTCCAGAATTACGGCAGTACTGCTTTCTCTCTTCAAAGCCAGTTACAAGATCTATGTCTGTAGTTGCCAGGTCTAACCGCCTACTTGGAAACTAAACCAAGAGAAATAATTTCCTAATTGTATTTTAAAATGTCCAAAAAGATCATGAATCTTCAGAACCCCCTTTGGAAACACAGCCCTTTTAGTGGGCGCTAACAACCACCCCCCTCAGTGCAATGAGTGCCTCATTGCAGCTGAAAGCCCCCCAAAACCTGCTGCATTCAGGCCTTCTGTAGGACGTCAATGAGGCAGTTGTAACACACTGCTAAGTTGATTTTGCGCCTTTGAAAAATCTCCTCCTTAACACAAATACTCCATCACTGTCAGATGAACATGTTTAACTTTTGAATTAATGTTGTTTTCAAGAGGTCAGACATATGACAGTAACAACAGTCTTTTGCCAAGCCATGTATTTCAGGTCTGCATCTGAATTTCCCCAGAGCCCGGTATTGTTTAAATATGAGTAACTGACTCTGGCTCATCGCTAATGCAAAACTTCTGTTCTCTGGACTCCTTCAGGGCTCCACTCGTGGCTTGCATCCCCACATGGTCATGGGGAGGCAGATCCACCTGGTGCCCTCTCCTGCAGTACACACTGCTTAGCAGGTCAGAAGGACCTAGCAGGGAGCAACTAAAAATGACGGCAGTCATTTTTCCTCCCATTTTGTCCCCATCCCAAAGACTGCCAGGTGTTTTCAGCAGAGGTTTAGATGATAGCCACATGGTTTGTGAAAACTCATGCCTCCACTGAGGGCCACAGGTGCCAGTCTGCACCAGACACTGGGACGGGGACACCTCCAGCATGGCTGCTGGTCTGCCTGGCACTCGTGGGATGCTGGAGAGGAGCGAAAGCCTCTGGGAAGAGGGACAGTGGCTGCCTATGCTCATGGCTGGGCTCACACAGAGGAAACGGAGGCCAGACTCTGCTCCAAGGATGGTAAATTTTATATTACATTGCAATTGTACGAAATACCAAATCAGTGCTCTGTACAGTGTCTTTTGGTGGTTATCTAGGATGTTCAGAAGTATTTCAGGAAGTGCTATTTGTGGAGGCACATGCAGCTGGAAGGTGGCTGGGCTGTGTCTTTGGTGGAAACATGTAACATATCTGCCCCACCGCACCAATCCCTGAGACTCCAGCAGCTGTCAGTTAGTTGCAGTGGGCTTTGGGACAGGACTGTTGTGTGTGTGGTACCACAGCCCAGTCCCCACGATAAGCGAAGTCTCAGATTTCTGCAGTACCGTTTCACAGCAAGCCTGCTCTCACCAAATTAACTATTATCAATACCAAGCAATGCTGCATAAACAGTGACATTAGTTTTCCCCATGCAGTAATGCTATAAATACTGCTCTGCCACTGTGAGCTGCCGAGAGGATTTTGTGGGGCACAGCCCCCCTCTCCGGACCTACCTCCAGGGAGCTGTACATGGCCAGGTCCAGGGACTCATTTTCTCTCTTGTCTGTCAGCACAGGTGGGGTCTAGATCTTCTGTCAGTTAAATTTTATTTTCCAGCCTGCTTTGTAATTCAGATAGTGTTTTGGTTCAGTTGGCTGGCACAGAATATTTTCACCACACCCTTGTCTCTTCAGACAAACAACCTCTTTTCTCACCTCTGGCAGAGCGCAACCTAGTGAGTAAGAAGAAACAGTAGTTAAGGCATAATAAATAAAGCCACCCTGAAGAAATACCTACACAAAGCAAGATGAATGGGCATCATCTACCTGGACAGTGTTGTTGCTAAACATGGGAGGAATAAATCAGACATGTCAGGTGCACTAGGACACCTGACAAACAGGGAACAACGTTTCTTGAAACCGTAGCTTTATCTCTGCTTGTTTGGATCAAACACTTGTAATAGTTGTGGATTAATTTCCTTCCCATAGTCAAAACAATAAAAGCCAGGCACCATTTTATTAATTTCTAAACCAGTGTCAGATAAGCAGAATTGCATTTAAAAAAGTAAACACCCTGCCATAGAATTGGAGGATATGTAAGCGTTTGGGGCTTTTTTTCCTGTGTCTATAAAAGGGGAGGTTTTTAGCATTATGAATAGATTTCATTTTGTAAGTTGTGCTACAAAGCACTGATAAGGCAACGGGAAAGCAGCAGAGATTGAGGCAGAGCAGGAAGAAATACCACCCATATTAGGAGACAGCCACTTACTTAGTCGCTCCCATTTGAATAAAGATGCCATTGTTCAGCCAGAAGAATGCACATATTCACAGGCCCAGCACAGAATAGCTCAGTGTATCTAGAACTCCAGAAGTGTCCAAATTACAGCCCCAGGGCCAAAACTGCCCTTGAGTCTTTCTGAAGAATGACCCTCTGCTTAATTAATCAGCGCTTTAACTGTGAGTGATCCCAGGACACACTTTTCTCAGGCCTTTTTCTTAGCCCTGCTTGTTCAGAACAAACCTTTAAATGTTCTCTGGCTGATTTTTGACCATTTTTTTTCCCCTTTCAAGATTATTATTTCCTGTTTTACTGTGAAAACTCATTAGAAACGAAGACCAGCATCTAGATGATCTCAGTTCAGTTTACTTGGATAGGGAATGATTGACTCGGGATGGAGAGACACTGGCTCCCTTTCAAGGCCCACCAAAAAAGATTAAGTCTACAAACTCCCAGAATATTGCTACTGCAACTTTCTTTCCATATACTAAGGAAGAATTATAGCAGGGCTGATGAGTTTGTACATGCCATTCTGTTAGTCATATTTGATCCCATCACCATAACTCCAGCTGTTGTGCATGGGATCCTTACCAAGATCTCTTTCCCATTTACTCTGCACAAGGCAAGTTTGAATTTACAGCACTGAGAACTCTTTCTGGCTGTCACAGTCCAGGTTGTCTGGATTCTCATAAAGCTTTTTTTCTGTCTGAACAGAACTGAGGTTCGATGGCAACTAGAAATGCATGAAGACAATGAAAAACACTGTGCAGAATTTCTCTCCAAATTGAACTCCACCTTGTCTACCTAGCTTTGATGATAAAATTAATCTTGTTCTAATTAAAGTAAAAGTTTAACAGGGAAAGTCATAGGTTTTGCTTAAAATTAAAACAGCAGCATCTGTCTTTTTTTTTTTTTAACAGTGATCTTTTCAGTGAAAATCAAATGAATTTTGACTATGTTTACAAACTTGTAACAAAATATACAAACTAAAAAATGTCAAGGTTCTAAAAAAGTCAGCATGAATGTTTTGAAAAGCTATAATGATAATATAATCTGCAGCTAGGGAAGCTGGAGCCATACTGTTTGCTAGGCCCTATCTTATGATATCCAATATTAAGCTAAGTAAAATGATATGACCGGATGGCCTAACTAAATTTAGTAGTCTGGTGAATTGCCACTCTACTAAATTTAGTCAGCCCATAATGGGCATTAGATATCTACAGTCCAAATGATAAAATCTGTCTTGCTTTTTTAGGCTCCCAGCGAATGCACAATATACTACGTTGCACTATTAAGAAATAAGCAAATCTGAAAGGGAAATCAGGGGAAGAGGGAAACCAGGACCCTAATGAACGCGGAAGGAATCGGCAAATCACATCCTCACACTCAACACTACCCCAGCAGCAGGCAAAGGTGCATAGGTGCTCCCCGGATATGTGAGCCAAAGGGGAGAGGAGAAGGAGGGCTCTGTAAGTGCACTAATCCTCTCCACATAAAGCTGCCACTCCAAACGTAACTTTGTGCTGGAGCCATGGGAAGAGGAGGGGTTACAGGTGGGAGCTGGCCTCTCTGAGCCTTGCTGCTCTTACAAAACATGTACTGGCTGTGTTTTCATACCATTCCCTCTACGTTTTCCATTCTGGGCTTTGTAATCCTGATGGAAAATGGGGCAGTATATTTCTTCATAGATTTCTATGCATCTATGAGCCAGCTTTACAGTTATGAAAATTGCTAAGTCACTTTTCTCAAAACCATATTTGAGGTGTTACTTACACAGTTCCTGCTGTTTAAGGGGATTTCTGCTTCTCCATGCATGTGTGCTGTGACCTCTTTACTGGTGTGAAACCATGTAGGAAACTTTTTTTTTTTATGTGAACTCTAATAGGGTTAGAACCTTTTAAAAATTCTGGTATTTATGAGTAGAGAAGAAAACTAATTGGACATGAAAAGGAAGAACCGTAACATTATTCCTGTGTCCTTAAAAATAGTTGCATCCTTCTCTCCTCATATAAGAAGCTACTGGGTGCCCCATGTAACCCAGTGGTACTTCTTGATTACAGACAAGAAATAGTGCCCTTCTCCTCACTTCAGTTCCCAGTACAGCAATGGAGACATAGCCCTGATATTAAGCAGGTTCTGCAGATCTAGCTTTATACTGAAGGTTGAATATCATAAACTATGTTAGCCTTGATCCCCTCCCTACAATTGGCAAATTTAACCTGTCTGAGATTCTGTATGCATCATTCTCTGAGAAGTGATTTTATTGATCATAGCTGGGTGTACATGTTCAACAGTAAGAGACTCTGAACAGCAGTTTTAAAAAATAATATATTTCAAAATAATCAGTATAGAACCCCTCCATTTCCTTAATCCTTTATGCTAAAAGGGAAGAAATAGCTCCTTGGAAAAATACTTTGTCCTTTTGGTGAGAGGGGGAGATTCTAAAATAGTGGCTAAGAAGTAGGTATGAAAATAAGATCATTACAGCTATTACCTGTATGCAGTCCATCCATGTAGATACAGTGTTTTGGAAATAAGAGAAAGGAGAGCAACAGAGACTCAAAATTCAGAGAATTTTGTTCATTTGTGACATTCCAATTTTCACTCAGAATTTACCCTTTCAGAATATTTTTAAATATGAGTCCCCAGTAAATGGATGTGGAAAATGTGATCACCCTCTCTGAGTCCTTCTCCTCGTAACTTTTGGGAAGGCTGGCCATTTTGATCCCAGTTGTATTTGGAGGCTGTGTAGGTCTCAAACACACAGGGCTATCACAGGTATCATGAAGCGCACCCTTACCAATGCCCCCATCGAGGCACCAGCCCACCCCCCCCCTTGGAAGAGCTGTCACAGACAAAACCTATTAGACACCAGGGAATCCAACCACAGCGTCTAAACACACTGGGAACCAGGGTGCCCTAGTTCTGCTGCTCACACAGTAACTTGTTTTTCTTTTTATAATTATGTCTTAATCATTCTTTATGCTGAAATAATCATAACATATTTACAACCAGACTCTATTTTAATTTTTGTCTTCAGATCACTCTCTATGTGGCCTCATACTGCCATTTCCAGCCCAAATGACACCCTTCCTATCAAAGCCAATTTGGATTTCTTTTCTCAGACACAATTTTGCAAGGTATTTTTGTCAAATGTTTTACTCAAGTTCAGATGGCACAAATAAACCTGGTGGTGTAAAGAGGCAGAGCCGCAATTCTGGATATGATCCAACATGTATTGGGTTTCTCATTGTTGTATTTTGTAATTCTATAACAAAACCTCATTTGTGTTGCATGGCTTCATAACACAATGGACGTGACACTTTCCTGCTCACTCCAGTTGTGCTTCTCACTTTTAGTACAAATGAATACTTACTGGCCAGTAACCACTAGCATCATTTTTCCAAACATCATTAGCTTTTTTGTGGCTGTTATTGCTTTTTTTTTTTCCTGATACGACTTTTTCTCCATCCGCCATGTTTTTTCCAAACTGCTTGAAAATATTTTGAAAAGTACATTAGTTTTACATTGCTGTTAAGACGAGTTTCATGTAGACTTGCTTATTTACATATATTCTTGTTTTACAAGTTTTCTCCCCCTCGCTTTTTAATCAAACACCTGTTTTCACAAGGCCTTCACTTCTTCCTAATTGTCAGTCCTTATTATTTTTGTTAAAGACTGATTTTTTTCTTTTAAAAAAAGTGGTTCTATTGCTCATCCATTTTAAAAATCATAATTCATTTCATCTCCTTCCTCATTTGCTAATGGGTCTGTTTTCTCTTCAATATTTCCTTTTCCCCTGATACACTCATAAAATCTCTCTTGTTTCTCTTATCCCCTTTGGCTAACTTTAACTCATTCTGCCTTAAACTGGGAAAGGGAGACCTTCACAACACAGTGTTTAGAACTTCCACACCATTTTATACTTTCAAAGTCTTTTGCAGACATCAACTCATTAATTTTCATAACATGCCAATGAGGTAGAGAAGTATTATTAACAGCTTTATTTTGACAAGGAAAGTGAAGGGGAGGTCCTGAATAATCGATGCTGACTGCAGAGGGGCTGCTCCAAGGACCACAATCCCCATCCGTGTGCTCAGGGAAGTAGACAACTAAATCTGCTTGTGGGCACAACATCAGCAGCAGCAAAGTCACAAAGCTGAACTCAGGGAAGGGAGTGCAAAATCCTTCTTTCATCTGCCTTTATTCCAGTTTATTTTTTAGGTGAAGACTCCACAGAGGTTACCCACCTAGGTTTCTGTTCAGTTCTGCCCGTCAGATGTTCCTACACAATATTAATACATCTGGTTAAAAACACTGTGGGAGAAAGCAGTGCAATTGTTTGCCTAGAGGATATTTTTAAAACCCTGTTGTTGCTTTATACAAGTGCCTGACAAACATCTTTACTCTTTGATAGCCATTACTCTTAGAAAAACAATTTCAAAACCATATGCTCAAGGTGCTTGAACTAAGATTTAACTAGCCCCATTTACACAGGGGCATATCAAGGATGTATATTCTCATGCAAATATGCCAGCCTGGGCTTTCTGCAATTTTCTTTAATTTTGTTATACCCACACAGCACTATACAGGATTCTTATAGTGTTTCTTAACTTGTGGTCCATGGACCACTGGTGGGCTACAAGACGTCAGGAAATAGTGGATGAAACAACTGCACATTTTCCAAGGAAGACCGAAAGCCTAAGCTGTACAAGCATGTTCCAGTAAGCGAACAAAGAGAAGGGGGTGAAATCAAATTAACAAATGAACAATCAAAGCCTATCTTAATTTTTAGTTGGTTTGCAAATGAAAAGCATTGTGGTTAGACATGCAACAGCCTGGGGATATTTTTTTCGTGATCCTAAACAGTGGTTAAACACTGCTTTTGCGTGTCTGGAAATCTAAATAGTTAAATGATTTTCATGAGACTCTTTTCTTCTAAGCTGGTGCCAGCAACATCTTCATCACCCTTGCTTGAACTGTGGTGCATCACAACACCGCTTCCTAGCATGGAAGGCCTAGAGCTTATTGTAATCCTGCCCCTTACACTACCTGGCTAAGGGGATTCTTACTGAGCCCTCTGAGGAGTCCTCTTGCCTCCCCTTCTGTCCATGCTGCCCTCCATGCCCACCATGCCCACCATGCCTCTCTCCCACAGGCACAAGCAGGATGTGCTCCCCTGCAGCCAAGGGCTTCCAGAGGGCAAACAAAAGCTGGTGCCATGCTGCAATTTATGGGGCTGGCAGCCAGATGAGGTACAGAGCTGCAATTTTCCTCTCTCCTAGGGGACTTCCAGGGGTGGAAAGTGAGATGTGTTGGTCTAGTTCCTCCACCTCCAGTGCCTTTTCCAGAAAGAGGTCCAAGTTAGTTCCTGGATCTGTGTGTGTGTGTGTGTGTGCATGCGCGTGTGTGTATACAGAGGGGAAAGCAAGGGAAGTATCCAGCCCCTAAAACCGACTTGGTTAAGTTCTGCTGAGCAGGAGAGGCTCAGCACACAGCCTGCTTAGCACTCCCAAACTGTGCTGGCCAAGTCCCCAGTTCAGTTGTTTATGGAGGTTTCTTTCCGAGGGCTGAAAGCTTGCATCTGTGCTTCCAGTTCAAGTTCTCTCACAAATTTGAACAAAAAGCTTGTAAAGTTCAGCATCTTCCAAATTGCCCCATATAAGTCACTACTGAAACCATATCCAAATGGCTCCCCCCCCGCCATACCTTCCACAGAAATGACCTAAACTTTGTCAGGTTCACATGTCCCTAGAGATGATCTCATTTCACTGCTTCAAAAGAGCTTTGGTCTGCACAGCCTGTAGCAGCAAATTTACACTTCAAAAAGCAGACAGCTTTTTCCACATCTTATTCACTTAATGGGTGAGAATGTAAAATTAGTTCCGTTGCTGATGAGGACCTTGAGCCAAATGAAAAGTGTTCATTTGTCAGCACAGACTTACAGCCTGAAACATGATTATATAGCTAATCCAATAATGGGTTTTGATGCTGAGCATTTATTTATATACAGTATGTCTTGTTATCTGTTGATAATCAGGCTCTACAATTTACTCTCTTTTGTGTCATTAGACATAGCAACATCTTCCAGACATATTACATTTGCGTGTCAACATACAAACACACACAAAACCTTTCTGACCAAAATACTCTCTTTGCCTATTTGCCTTGAAACAGCATTTAAATTTGAGCTTTTTGTAGTTTAAAATATTAGTAGCAAATTAATCATTTTAGACTGAGATCCTCTCTGCATCTTAGACGTCTTAATAGATTAAAATTTGAAACATAAATTTTGTTTCATATGAACCGATTTACTCTTTTTTTGCCTGATGTGAATACCAATATCTAATTATCTCAGGTATAAATTTGTATCCATTAAATGCTCCCTGTCCTAAAGTATTCCGTGTCCTAACATCAGACGGTATCATAGACTTTGCTAACTGTGCAAAGACCACTATTTGATGGCTGAACAGATTCATCTTTTATAGAACAGAAAGTAAGTAAAACTTGTCAATGTTAATATCAGGCATAGTTTCTACACCAAGTACATTAAAATCAAATCGAAAACCAGAAAGTTGTTTGTTTGCTTTTTCTTTTTCAAATCTTTGACTAATTTCTGTTCCTAGCTAATAATTTTGCAGTTGTGTGGATCACTGTAGAGATCTAACACTGAATTACTGGGACAGTTTACTCCTCATTTAAATATAGAATACATAAATTTCAAATATTTTAAATAGGGAGGCACTTTAATAGCTATTCTATAGTATGATACATTGTAACATTCACCAGATATTAAAAAATAAGTCTATGGGAAAGTAAAATCAGTCCACTATTAAACTGGGAGTTAATTGCAAATGTGGGGCACACCTGCAAACTCTGCAAACAATCCTGCAACACCACACAAGGCAATTTCTGGGCTAAAGCATAGATCTGCCTGAAGAAACACCCAGGAACACCTCTGACGGTTGGGTGAAGTCTTCTCCAAATTTGGCAGTCAGGAACCTTTTAGAAGTAAAGCTATTAAGTAAAATTTACCTCAAAGGATACTGCAAATCAAGGGTGCAGGTGAGACACAAATGATGTATGAGCCGAACTTGAGCTTTGCCACTGCCTCTTCTACGAGCAGGATCAGGCCTCCCTGCGTGCTTTTGTTTAGCTGAAATTTACTCTACAATAAATACTTATATATTGCTGCAACATGATGTTTTATTGGGCTGCACTGGTTTACTAAAACCAGCAGGCTGGTAATAGCAGCGCTTGTGGTTTTGCCTGTAATTCATTTGTGCATGGTAATGCACAGGGAGAGATATGATACGAGATAATAAGGCAAATTAAAAAAACGACTAAACTCAGTACTTGCAATATACAGTATATTAGGACCATGTTCAGACAGGCTGATTCTTTGGATATTTTTATTTTTTGTTTTACCTCGGCAAGGTAATTCATTAGGTATTCGCTTGGGTAAAGAATAAATGAATATAGCATACATTACATCCTCACTTTAGTCGCAGAAACAAATCTTTCCTGTAGCCGCCAATGTAATCTTCAGAGTTTTCGTTATATAAAACACCTCAAGAAAAATGCACCTCGGTAAGATTTACACTTTATTACTCTAATGATTCTACAAACACTGCCACAATGTGATGAAAGGCAAAGCAGTCCTGATCTGATTGAGAGCTAATAAAAATCAGTACTGAAAACTGAAAATAGCACCCTTATCATCTTTCTTTCATTTAGACCTGATTACTAGGGGATTATAATGCAATCACAGCTATGTGTGAGAGGTAGCTATGGGAACCAGTTTTAACTGTTTATCTAGCCAAAGATCTTAATTTAAGTTTGAACACTCTGATTCATTTATATGTAAGACACCAAGGAGACAAAATGCAGAAGAAACAGATGCTCACTTGTTCTTTCCATTTAACTTCATAAGCTACCAGCCAATTTGTCTTTCAGGGACAAAATTAATTTCTGATGACAATGTGAGCAAGTAATAAACTAGGAGTTCCTGTCCTGGGAAACTTGTTAAGGCCATGTAATGTTCTGGAGTTATTTAGAAAAAAACAATTTGCTCATAGACTTGCAGGGACATCTGTAACAGAGTTTTCTTTGTCCCTGTGCTGTTACTCATTTCTGGGGGCTTTATGACACCTTTTCCAGAGGTTGATTTGAAAAAGTTCAAAAGGAAACATACTGCCCATTATTTCTTTCCTGTGGGGTATTTTTTTTTTTTAGACTGCTCTTTTTTCCCCTTCATATTCACAAATCATGCAAACCTCAACCCACTTGCTTTGCTACTTCCACACAGCCAGAGAAAGTAACCCCCAGCCAGGAGGCCTAACAAAATTAATCGAAAATTATCTGAGGAAAACAGTTTGTCACAAATTTCAAGGCAAGCACACACCTGAAAACATCTGAGAGAACACTGCAAAAAAGTCTGTTGCGCATTTAGATGGAAGGAGCTTTGCCCATTAATTCTGTTAACTCTGTTAGGCTACCATCATTAGCAGAGGGAAAAATGCCAAAAAGAGGTGGGGGGAGAGAAAAAGGGAGAGAGAGATCCATGCTAAGAGCTTGTATTTTTGGTACGGGCTGTGTGTGCATGCTCCCGCATCAGTTACTTCACCAAAATGTTCTCTATCTTCCATTATCTTTGCTGGCGCAATTTCCCCATTTCAGTATTTATTTCACATGTACAGCTCTTTACTCTGGTAACACTTTTCTATCATTTGGCTTGTTCATTGGGGTTTTATCCCCGCCTGGCAGTCCCTCCACATCTGAGGTTTTCTCTAAATTCCTACAGTCTAATGTCTGTCCATTAGCACATTTAAAATCGCTCCGTCTGCTGTGCTTAACATTCGTTTACAGCTTATGTGCTTCACATGAATGTTCCTTTTCCAGCAGTTCTTTTGAAGAAAGTTTAAAGTAAGTTGCAAAATGTTTCTTTTTCATCTAAACAGGGAAATGAATTTAAGAAAGGAAGAGAAGAGCCTGAAGGTTTAGCTCTTTCAAATTTTAAACAGAATTCAAAACACTGTTGGAACACATCTGTCAGAGAAAGCACGAGAGCACCTGCATTTTAAGAGTGAATCTCTTCCCTAACTCCTTCCTTGATAATAGCTTGCACGAACGGCACCTTTAAACCACATCAATCCCAGATGCTTTCCATCCATCCAGTTATTATTTCTCTTGGCACTGAAGTGCAACTACCTCTAGACTGAAGCTTCTCAGTGACGTGCAGCCCACTGTATAGCACCATGGCTCGCAACAAGTGATTAAAACTATTCAGCTGAAATTATAAAACAAGGGGAATTTTAAACAGGTAATTCAAACTGGAGCTCGCCCTGGATACTGCATGGAGCAATACTAACTCCTGATTTAAAAGCCAGATGGTTTCAAATATAAATGATAAGAATGAAGTTTGGAGAGGAAAAATTAAGAATTCCATGAAAATTACAAACTTTTCCATCATTCTGTAAGTATTTACATAGCAGGACCTCACCAGCACGCTACCCGAGCACAGAGTACATGACCTGCCTGTAGCTGTAGGGAAAGCTGCACCATGGTTCACCTCTTTCCTATTGCTCTCTTTTGCCTTCAGTTAGTTTTAAGTATTCATGTTAGTGCTTCAAGACACATCCACCCAAGTGTGGTGGCTTGGCCCTTACTTGAGCGCTCATAAGGGTATCACTGTCAAGGACCACTGCAAACTTCCTATCAGTGGGACTCGCAGAAAATTTAAGATCATTGCTTTAACGGTAATTTGTTTTCATACCGCACTTGCCACACAGCTTTGAAAACTTGTGTACAAAGGCAGGATATGTACCGAGGCCATACAGACGAAAACAGAGCATTAATTCATGTTTCAAGAACACAGAGTAAGGAAAGTTCACACACTTTATAAAAAACCACAACATTTTGCAAATGAAATGAGCGCTTGGGAGAGATGAGATCAACCAGTGCTCTGACATCTTGCCCAGGCAAATGGGAGCTGCAGCAGGGACATGATGGCAATGTTCCTCTAAGGGGGGGATGATGAAATTTCCCACCTAAAACACTCCACAGGTTTGGGACATACTGATTACTGAGGCAAATTTAATTAAAAAAAAGAATGTAAGGATATTAAATAAAGACTCGGTCAAGTAGGTTTGGGTGGGGGAGGTTTGACTGGTTATTTGTGAAGCTTTGCGACAAGTCTGAAAATTTGTTTTGGCCTGCTGGGAAGCACAACAGTCATCTTTGGAAAATGTAAAACAAACGGTTTTTTGGGCTGTAGGTATAGGAAAGAGGTGGCTGGGGTAAGGCTATACATTTCATATAATATTAACTCTCCACAAAGCAAAATGTTAATTAGCGTGCAATTAAGGTGGAAAGTATTCTTACTTAGATTTAAAAAATCCTAAACCAATAATGTAGCTTAGTCATAAAGTACAAATACTGGGAAAATTGAGCATTTCAGTCTGCTTCATCAGTCACTCAGAGCCCCTGGCAAACTGGCTCAATAAGAGCAGTTTAAGGTGGGAAAGTGCATAAGGGAGAGAGGGTGAAGAGATGGGCTGGGGCAATTTTCGGAAACCTGTTCCACAGAATCACAGCTGCCCCTTCGTTTCCTGCAAAGGTCTGAGACCTGACTCAACACCACAGTGCAAAATTTCTTAGATATATGCTTTTAAAATTTGCAACAGTCTAATGATTTACTTTCAAAAACTTGCAGATCAGGAAGACATTAGTAGAACAATGAAAAACTTGGCATCTAAATAACTCTATAATGTATTTCCAAAACTGAACAGATATTTTCCACTCTTGCACAAAACTCAATATAGTATAATATATTGCACATTTCTATGTGTAAAGTCTTATATAACCTGTCTCCATTTCAATGAAGCTGTAGATTTGGGGGTCAGATATCTGAAATGCAATTTTGATTAAGTTAGGAAGCGGGAAAACCATAGCTGGGCTGGAGTCAGGTGAGTCTGAGAAAAGAGAAGGAGTCCACAGGCCTCTCTAAAAAGTCCTCAACACAAAATGAACCTGTAACATTGTCTTTACAGTATTGAGCCCACAAGCCCAGGGGATCACAGACTTGTTTAGGGTGGGAGATATTGAAGCAGGATGCCCATGCCCTGGCATAGTTTAGTGGTTTACAGATTGTAACCACCATATTACTGCTACGACAGAAGCAACATGAGCTCCCTCAGCAGTATATTAGGGTCCAAACTGACGATAAAGAAACGTTTCTTTTACCTCCAAAAATCAGTACAAAAAGCATATGTAAGCTATATGAGAGCCATGTCAGTCTTCAGTGAGATAATCCCAGAATGGGTCACCTCTAGTCTTGGAGGGCATCAATCTTTGGAAGACCAACAAGTCAGCAGATGTTCATCCTTTCTACAATGCCTCAGTAGAAACCAGATCATTGTTTCATGGCACATAAAGGCTGTGAAATCGATGAAGCTCAGAAATCTCAAGGACTACAAAATAAATCCACTCCTGTGCAGTGCTAATACAGGAAATTCCAGTGCGAGGGAATGCAGCCTCTATCCAACATACCACAACCAGCAGAAGAATGTGGCTTCAGAGGAAAAAACTTTTAACTGGTTCCTAGTGGACTCATCCATAAGTCGACTTTGCATTACAGTAACAAGCCTATTGATCTGTTCAGTCGTGGATGTATTTATGCTGGCCTTGCTGTGAGAGCAGCAGAGGCACGGTGGACCGCCTGCTGAGCGTCCCGTGTGGGCAGGCTGCGCTTCACCTATGAGACCAGGCATGTGCAAAACACGGAAAGGGTGATTTTCTTTTCCTGATGAGCTCACATGGAGGCAGGCAGTACTGTGAAAATCTCTCCTTTGAGAGAAATTAGTAAAAACTACCCTGAGGCTACTAACCCTTCCCCCTCCTCGTGAAGTCAGTAAAAACCATCAACACCAGACTTATTAAATTAACTAAGCAGCAAATATAAATTGAAGTTTAACATGTATAATGAAAAATGCTCTTCAGTGTCTTCTGCAGCTGGAAAGACTACCAGTTAGCACGCATGATACTGTCCGTACCTGTCTAATAGGAGCCTGACTGAGACCTGAGCCTCAAACCATGCAGACTATACACGGCCTTCAGAGATAACCATTGTGGAAATGTTGGGAAAAAAAGGGAAAAGATGAGAACGGGACCCTGAACCTGGCATAGCTACAATAACAGCATCTTACAGCTTGCCACTCTCATCTTTCCTCTGATAAATAGGTGGCAACTGAAAGCAAAAGATGCAAATCTTGGGCCTGAGAGCCCCTCTGAAGGGGTCCAAGCACAGCAGCGCTGTGCCTGGGGGCATCATAAGGGTGGTGGCAGAGTGTGGAGTGGGGTGCAGGCCACAGCGTCTGCCCCTTCCTTCCCTCCCAGCTCTGTCTGCCTCTGTGACATGGGGCATGGACAGCGTGGACACACCTTGTGCTTTGAATTTCTTACCTAGGACTGTCCCTTACAGCAATGTGCCAACTCAGCTGTAGTAAATCTAGTTTTTTAGGTTTAACGATATTATAAGTGTTAGCCAAACAAAATCAAAAAATCACAAAGGCAAAATCCTCCTCTTTTTACAGAAGGGCTCTCTCCGTCACCCAGGTGAAAGCTAACAACCTGAGAGTGACTGTTACTGACACATGAAAGCTTGGTTGTTCCAGCTAGATGAAAGGAACTAAACCTGAGACAAACATTTTGTCAACCCTCATGGGGAATCTTGTAAAGCCATCTTCCATCCTGTAACCGTTCTGTGGTTAAATAGTAGCTTCAGTTCTCTGATGTTGCAATCCAGCACCTTTCATAGGCATTAAATTCCCTCTAAATTAATTCTAAGAAAAAAAAAAAAGCATTCTGCTCAAAGTTATTTCTATTGCCCAGTTATTTCATATGAATCTGATAACCAGTTTCCTGCTACAGAGATTACATCTTGAATACTGCATGCCAATTTGGAAATTTTTTAGACAAAACAAAAATAGATCTAAAATATAATACACACAGTTTAGCTAAGTGTAGAACATTAATGCAAGGCATGATTGGAAAAACAGCAAGTAAATTGGAGGAGGAGAGATGATTCAATGGATATCTCTCAGGGTTAGTACACGCTGTAACTGGTCATTCAGGCATTTCTGGTTCTGAAAGTACATTTTTCTTAGCATAAAAATCTTAGAGTTCAACAATTCAACAAAAAAAAGTTAGAATGAAGGATAGAGTGCAGCCAAAGGATAGCCTTTAACAACCATTTCAAAATGAAATCTAAATATGCTTACATATTAGATAAATGTTGGCTTCCAGGGAAGCTTTGCAACACTTTAATTCCATCCTGGACTGGGATATATGGAAATGTTTTGAATTTCCATAAGTGTCCAGAGCTCTCTGCTAAGCTAACAAGCTGATATTTCTATTCATATAATAGAAGCTGTTTTTCCCCTGAAGTGACTCACTAGGCTCTCTTTGGTGACTTTTCTTTCTTTTTTCTTTTGTGCTGCAGTACAATTTCATTAATAGGACTATACAATAATTACTCTTCTCATATTCTCATCAGATACTGATAACTCAACTGCCCTATTTTTTGCCACATGAATTCCAGCATCTACATTTTTTAAAAAAAAAAAGTTACAGCTTTTCTCTCCCCTCATTACTTAAAACTCAGCAAAGCTAGTGGGTTGCATATAGGTAGAACATCTTCTCACTAGCCACTCTCACTCTCTCCCCCACCCCCCACAATTGCACTTTTTAGTTCTTGGAAAGTTTTTCTTATCCTTCATAGCCAAACCAGCAGTGGCCAATCCATGACCCACCACACACCCCCCACATGCACATATGCATACAGCACCTGTAGAATATACAAATTAAGACTGGCCTTAACTTTCCCTAGCCCAAGATATTGTAAGGTGAGCAGGGAGACCCAGTGCGTTGTCTGAATGCTGCAGTGACATGGGGAGAGCATGGGCAATTGTAATGTCTGCAACAGATGAGGAAAATGCAATCCTGAAGTCAAAAAGATCAGCCCTAGCTGAGATTTGCAGACACCCGAGAAGAGCAGACTGGAACCCATTCCCGAGCCACACCAGACATCCCTCCATCTGCACTTTGTCCTTGTTCGTATACAAGTAAGATGAGCAAAAAAATCCTGTAACTGGCTAAATCAATCAATGATTCTTAAAAAGAAACAATATAATAAGAAATGCCTCTTGACACTGTACCTTCAGGATGGTACAGGCAGCCCATTTCTCACTGCTTGCCCCCGTAATGCTGTGGCAGGCTCCAGCTCATACAGAGCCCAGCCGGCCGCCGTGGCAGCTCTCATGCAGCAGCTGGCAGCTCCCCATCCTCCTGTGCTGTCCCAGAGCTCCTCGGAGACCTGGAAACACAGTGGCAGTGTTTCATCCCCCAGTGGCAGGACTGCTCAGCCACTGCTTTCATGGGTACAGCACCAGCAGCTTAACATGCAAATCCCTCTCAAGGAAAATATGGACACAGAGTCCTTAGGCTTGTGGGTGCAGCCTGCAGTGGCCACGGGCACTGGTGATGACAACCTATTTACCCACACAGACTTACAGTATTAATTTGCAAGCAACAGACAGAAGCAGGGCTGTCAGCCAACCAGTAATATTTTGTAGAGCTGATGCCATATGTCATATATTAAAGGTCTTACTTCAGCAAAACACATGGTTTAGCACTAAGCCCAAGAGAGTTCCATTGAAGCCAGTTGCACCTCTCATGGTCTTGAAGATGAGTACCTGAAGAGCTGCATAAATGGCGTTTTCGTTATTTTACTATAACTTTATATTAGCCTTCATTTTTAGTCTCTATGTTTAAAGTTTAGAGAAATTACATGACAAAGGAGAAGATTATTATAGCAGGAGTCATAGTAAAGAAAGCAGGTATTTTGATTTTTACTGGACTTAAAATTAGGGACAGGGAGGAATGTGAAGGCCAAAGAAAATGGCCCATGCTGCTAAGTGATTTTTCTAACTTGTCATTGTGCACGATGCCTTTAAGTAAGTCCATCACTGAAGGCTGTACACTGTCACTGAACCTGAAACCCTATATAACGCTTTTGTCTGGTCTAGCTTCCCATGGCTAGCGTATCTCAAGAGAGGAGGGAGATCTTATCAAAACAGGAGAGATTAGGAACAGCAAGCAAACCTGCTCAGCAAACAGATATGAATCTGGAAAGACACCCTCTCCTCATAAAAGCAAAGCCTACAGATATGGGTTAAAATGAGCAGGCCGATTATTTCAAAAGGTGAAAACCCATTGGCTTCTGCAGACTGAAAGGTGATTCCACACTGCAACTGCTCATCGGGCAGGGGCACGCACAAACCCTTTAATACAGCTGCCCAAGCAGTAGCCCGGGAAGAGCAGCTTTCACAATTTGGCAGCTGGATGTGGAGATAAATGTGTGGATATGGGCACTGACCTCTCTGCTAGAACAGATAATAAAACAAAAAAAGGGGAAGATGCCGAAGAGATACTTGATTTCTTTGGGTAATTATGACTTGCAGTTTGTTATCACGCTCAAACGGAACATCAACGGGTTTTGGGGGTTTTGTGAATTTTTAGGGAAAATTGATAAAATCAGCAGTCAGCTATCTCCTATTGTCACTGTCTTGGTTCCTAACACAACTAATAGTTCAGACCTGATTGGCTCCTTATGATCATTTTGGGTCAAGGTCTGTGGTAACAGAAAATGATTGCAAAAGAAGGCAACTGAGAGGAGGCTGTCCTAGGCCATGGCACTAAAACTTTTGTACAACTGAAAACTACAGATATGGCATTGCCCTTTGTATTCCCTCCACTGCCGAGGACCATGACTACCCTGGCCAGGTGGCCTGTTCCCTGGATGCAGGAACCTGCTCACATCAGCCCTTGCTTTCTCTCCAGCATCAGGGAGAAGTTCCTCTGCCTTTGAAAGACTGAAGTGGGTACCTCATTAGGCCTTGATTATCCTCAAGCAATTGCTTAGATTTCTGCCCTATTACCGATCTGCCTTTTTTAGCAGAGGTCGTGGAATGGGCAGTGGCTGTCTTGTCTTCGTTATAATGCATCATTTGAAACTTTTCAATTAAGCTTCAGATCAGGCCACAGTACTGAGACCGCTTTAACGAGGGTGAGTAATGACCTTGTGCTGCACGTGATTTCTGGCACACCATCAGTTTTAATTCTTCTTGATCTTACTGTAACCCTTTGATACTTTGGATCAAGGGTTCTCTTGAAATGCTTTAAGCACATCGTAGGACTTTCAGGAACTGTTCTGACATGGTTTCTATCCTACTTGTCTCCGTGTAGCCAGACTGTCACCTGTAAGTTTTCCATATAAATTCAAATTGCCAAAGATTAAAAGGGAGCTGAAAATCTGGCCTGTGCGCAGAACTGGAGAAATCTGGTGTGGGTCCCCAGAGTGAGTGAACCTAAGGAGGATTCTGCTACGAGAGCAAGGTAACCCCTTTGATGTGCCATGCCCAAGTACAGCAATGCTATGATTAGAACAGAAAGCTACGTTATGCTGGAGTAGTGAATTTAATAAGAACTACTGAGAGACACTTCCAGAAATTCATACTTCCCTGTTAATGCCCATCTTTACATTACATATAGGTCAAACTAAAACTCTGTGGTTTAAAACACAGTGTAGACCCTCATCTAGTTAAGGCAGTGATAGAAATCACATTGACATCAGCAGGATAACGATCTCACCTTTAAACTAAGGTATATTTGGACCCAGATCCAGACCCAAGCCTTGTAGCTGGAACCGATTTCTAAACAGGCTGTGTGTGGATGAAGCAGATCAACCTTGTTTTTTTCAAAGAGCTTTCCCAGGTCTTGGAGTCTCATGAACCTGCATTTCCTTCTTTGGTGAGAAGGAACAGCATCTAACTACAAAATTCATCTCAGTAAGAGTTTCCCAGAAGGCCCTTAATTTCTCCAAGTTTTGTGGGCTCCCAACAGCTAACACAAGACTTCCATGAGCATGAGGCAATGAAACAGGTACAGATTTGGTCATAAAAACTCATATAATGCTTCCATAGCTTTTAGGTTTCACAGCGTCTGGATGCACAAATCCTTAGAACACAGAGTCCTTTTAAACATGAGCAATTGGTTCGTATTAACAGCACAAGACTGAGCACCAGATGCACTGAGGGGCTAGACACAGCATCCACAAGGGAGAGGAGCAGCTACAAGCATCCACCCCAAACCATGGGCAGTACCCGCAACTTAGCTATCGAGGAGACAGGCAGTGAGAATGGGACCACAGCCTATGCCTTGGAGGCAGGTATATGGGAGCCATCACGGCCCTGGTCTGTCCTGTCAAGGTACCCAGCACCAGGGACTACGCTTGCTGAGCTTGCCAGAGGAGTATGAATTTTTAGGTAGCTGTTCTCATCTAAACCTCCCCTCCAGGCATCCCAAAAGCTCCTTGCCTGGCTCACAGGGCACGTCCTTGGCTGTTACCCCTGAGCAGGCCGATTTACATCAGGTTGCTGACAGTGTCTCAGAGACTGCCTACCAACAGAGCAAAGCAACAAGATGTTTAACAGTTCCCCCCTGCTATAGTTTAGATATTGTCACCCTTAAAAGCAATGGACTGAGCTACTTAAAAGTAATAACTCTCTGTACCCTTTTTTTTTTTTTTTTTTTTTTTTTTTTTAATTCTTGAAGCTCATCTTACATGCAGCATGAGAGGGGTTTATCTGGAAGGGTATCAGAGAAATCCATGTGTTTTATTGCAGCTGGATGGCACTACCAGGGAACTGAAAAAGCTCTAAAACTTGCTATCAATCACTTGATATATGCAGGAGGTGATCTTTATTGATATGCCTCTAGTCACCAACTGAAATGGTTTGTCTTTCATTATGCCCTTTATAGGAGGCCTTTTTCACTGCACTTGCCTGGTGGCTTCTGCAGACCTAGTAACAGTGAACAAAACTCATTTCCCAAACCAAGCTTATTGGATAGAACATACATTTTTTTCCTGGGATGTAGCAGGCAGAAAATACTCTCATCTGACACTTTCTTGGCTGCAAGGAGAGCAGATCAGCAGTACCATTAGTGTCCTACAATAGCAGGCACAGAAAAGAGGTGAGGGAACTCAATGGATTTCACTCTAGATAAAATTATCATCGCTATGTCAGGATTGACTTCTTTGTTAGCCCAACACTGTCACACCTATTAGCATGAAAAAAGACAGGGGTCATTTAGCACAACCCTATTTACTGTGCATTGGAAACACACCTTCCAGCTCCTTCGAGTCTTAACAAAGCTGCAAAGAGCAAATCGCAGCAGTGTGCCATATCCCCATCTCGGGTCCTCTAGGCAGCAATTATAAAAACCAGTTGTGTTATCGCCACATTTCAAAGTCAGAGCATGGCCACGCTGAAGTGTGGCTCTAAATCCAGCAGAGCGTGATCTATTAAACACATAAAGGGGTCTGTGTGTCAAAGGAGTCTGGCCTAATCATGGGACAGAAACCACAAACTCCCAAATTCGAAACCCAGGTTTCTTCAGCTATTTGACCAACACTTCAGAGCACATCCATACATTTTAAATTTCACACTCTAATAGGAATACATAGCAATGCTCCTTTCAGAGGTGTTGCATTGATTAATAAGCTTGTCACTGAGGATGGAAATTGCTACATAAGTGTTAAGTGCTGTTAACTAACAAAAGACAATTCCATACATTCTGGTGGAATTCAGAGAACTTTAGCGAAATTTATTGGTTTCATTTGCATATATACTCTGACAACAGTGATCAAGCTGGTGTTTGTTATGCTCCATGACTGTAGAAAAAATTAGAATGAAAATTCTGGCTCACGAGGCAGAATTGTGCCTACTGAAAAATCTTTAATTTCTGAAATATATCGAGAGTGCAAACAAATATTTCTCTCATCAAATTTGCACATGCCTCAGTGATATTTAGCTTAATAACTGTGCAAAGAAGGAACAGTATTGATGAAGTTAAAGTACAGAACAACATTCTGCAGAATAACTGTTAATGCTTTCCGTTTCAGCCACATGTCCTCATTAAGGGCTCGGGCTTCTTGGCAAACTAGAGAACATCTGTTCTAGGCACTTCTAGCTCAGTTTTTCTGTGATTCACCTTCAATGCCACATCACCAATATGAATCACTATGGACCACCTGAGACTTTCCTGGCACAGGGCTATGGGCACTGATTTGGGATTCTCAGAGGTCAAACAATAGTTTTCATCAAATAAAACAATTTGATGAATCTGTATTTCTGGATTATATCATCCTTTCTGTGAAGACTTCCTGCAGCAGAGTTTGGGAATGGAAACTGGGTCCTATTTTGATGTCTCTGCCATAAAACCATGGTGTCTCTTGTTCAGCTTTGTAAACAACAAAAAGCAGCTGAGCAAGACTGGAGGCTTCTGCCTCCAGGACTTCCAGAGAAGAGGCCCATTGAGTTTGCAAGCTAGCAGATGGGAGGCTGCAAGAGTCTCAAGAACATAGAATACTTCTCTAACACTGGCCTACTCTGTGATAAAGCAAATCTTTTTACTCCCAGATCTATTTTTCTGGGCCAAGGCTGGCTCTTAATTTATGTTGGTGCTGCATCCCCCAGCACAACAGGGTTCAGATGGCTCCATGTGCTGCTGCAGTGTGACTTTCTTTCTCTTTTGTTCTAACCAGCCATTTGGAGATGGAGAGAGATTTATTTCACTTTCAATTACATTGCTATAGAAAGGAAAAAGCAAAAAAAAACCCACAACCCAATAGGCATAATTTCCTGACATATTTGTACCCACCCATTTTGCCAAGGGATGTGCTGTGCCTCTACTGTGAATTGCTGAAAATGTAAGGTAGCTGTGAAACACAATGTACTTGTGTTTACCAAGAACCACCAGCCCTTTGCCTTTAACAGAAGATCTGTAGCCTAAACAGGCAGCTTTAAGAGCTCTCCTGACTCAGTTGCAATCAAGATACCATCTACTTAAATAAGCATTTGTACTCCCAGTGATTTTAGGAGATGAATTACTGATCTTATTACCATAGTAAATACCCTTGAGGCAATGCACAGGCCAACAGAATATTGCTTTCTGCTGGTACAGTACCCATTTCCAGGAGAACTCTAGGAGTATTTCTAGCCATGTGGTAATAATAAAAGATTTGCTTAGTCTATATTTGTCAGAAAGTCCCATTTGCAGAAGTGGCTTTTAAATCTTTGACACTGTTCATGGGAAACAGCTTGTCAGCTATGAAAATATTCCTACCAGCTCCTGTATAGCAGCCTTACCAGTGGAGTGAAGAGATTTGCAGGTGGCATAGCTCAGTACCAAGCACAGAAAGTTTTCAGCTGACATGATGACTGGCGGAGTAACATTACCTGGATAGGCAAAAGCGGTTTTTACCTGCCAGCGGCAGTGCAGCCTGTGGTGCCCTTTGAGGACAGTCCCCTTTCCCTGCACAGCTCTGCGTCCAGGTGGGCAGCGGGAGCCGGAAAGGGGCAGGGAGGTGATGGTGTGTGGGAGGCCTCCAGCTCAAGCACACTCCATTTATTTATCACTGAACCATCATCTGGTCAACAGGAAAAGTTGATAAAACTCTTGCCTCCGGGGCTCCATTCTCTTTGGGAATAATGAAAAGGTGAAGCTGGTTAAGGTCAGTGCACAGGAGGCCCTATTGAAGGTGGGAGTAGGTTGGCCATGAATTACTGAGCATCATCTGGTATCACAGATAAGCAGAACGGGTAGGAGACTAGGCAGGCTCTACAATAAGGGATGGATTTAATTAACAATTGCACAGAGGGAGCAGACCGTAGCATTTTGGCACGAGGACATCCTACATCTGACAGTTACTTAAAGAGACAGGGAGCACCCTATTATAAAAAAATATATTACTCCTCAATGTATTTTAAAAATTACACAAGAAACAATAACATATTGTATTACCCATTCTCTCCAGAGCTGCCTGGTTACACCGGCACTGAGCAGCACAGGCTCTCTGCAGATATACTGCACCAGGGCCTATTTAAAAACATTGGTCCAAACTTGGTTCCAAAAGTAGAACTCTGCTGAAGTCAGGGGGTTGTGCAGATGTAACTAAAGGCAGATGTTGATCCATATTAACTAAACTATTAAATACATCAATCTTACCCAACCATCTGACGCTTTGTCCCATTTCCCAATATTTTGTTTCCCAAAAGTTTATTTAAAGTCAGCCATCTGACAACTTGCAAGCTTCTGGGTAATACCTTTTTTTTGTAATTTCTTGCTTGGATTTGGGTTTTTTCCTTCTCTCTCTCTCTCTCTTAGTTATTCTTTTAATGTTAAGTGAATCTTTTAATTATTTTGAAGTTAAAGATGATCATCACACAGTTCTAGCTGTTCCTCTCTTCAGTCAGTAAAAACAACACCAACAACAAAACACCCAAGGAAAGAAGCTGAAACAAACCAGAGTTCGTATTTCTTTTCACATAGGTGTTAGCAAAGCAATTAATTAATTCACCAGCTCCTTACCTCATGGGTCTGCGTTCAAAGAGCAGACAGGTGGCTTTGATGATCCCAGACAAAGTTTAACCACATCCTACTACAGATCAGTGCAGCTTCAGTGGATGGATTCTGCTCCCAGGGACCCAAGCACGGGACACACCATGGCTAAAATGGGCATATATGGAAAATAGAAAAGTACATCCCTGAACACACCTGCCCAAGTAAATAACCTGTGTTCTTCATTCACCTGAACAAAGTACTGCCCAGTCATTGGAAACAATCAATGGTGGGGTGGTGGTGGGGGAATTATTTAGTAATCAATCTATAGGAAAAAGGAATCACAGAGTTCAGAGCTTCCCTATCGGTAATGCATCTGATTTTCTATGTTATTACAGCAGCTTTGAGATCATACAATACGACTTACTCTGGGCCTTTTCACTAATGACAAGCAAGACCCACCACTGTATCATTGTCCTTTTCTAAACACATCCATTTACTAGAACCCATCCGGTAGAAGTAGTTCGCTTTTTCTGAATCATATTTAAAAATCTGTGCTGTAAATTGTACTCTTAAAAAAAAAAGGCCATAGAAAAAGTGTGACCTGAATGCATAAAAATTTTTTGAATGAATAGAGCCCTTAATTTTTACTTTTGCCTAATGAAGTAAGGCATGAATGTAAAAGGATTACTATTCCCGTAACGTTCAATTCACACACACAAAGTGTAATTCATGGAACCTGGCTTTAATTTTTTTCATATAAATAATTAATGCTGTATTTAAAGCATGTTAAAATGTTTTATTTCTTAATCAGCTAATTTGACTGAGAAACAAAGATGCCTTTATTTTCATTTTCCTTGACTAGAGTTACTGTAGTAAAAGGTCCCCTCTAGCTTTGGCCTTCACTCTCAAGTTTGCTGCTGCCAATTAGTTTTCTAAAGTCACTATTTTACAAAATGTTTCTCACTTTTAAAAAAATGTAATTGAATGTCTGTACATCACAGAGTTTCTTGTGTTCAGACATGGGGTGTTAAACATTCTTTGGGTTGACTTGGGTCAGCTTTAAAAAATCTCAGACACTGAAACTTGAGAAGCAGTCGTGTGCTATAGTGTTTTCTCCACATCCTGTTAAGTATTAAGTGGTTATTTAAAATAGAGTTGTTATACTCAGCAACTGACTTAAAGTGCTCGATATAGTTTACAAGACGATTAATTAAATGAGAGCATTGCATGTGATGCACATGTATTTCCATAATCATTCACATTGGCCTATAGTTGCCCTTTAATTTTCATACTAATTAAAGTAACACATTGAACTGCAAATTGTAAATGGCTGCATTTCTCAGTAGATGTTAACACTGATGTAAGCTGAATGGCGAATAAAAAACCCCAAGAATTAAGCAGAGTGTTTTTTGACTCTGATCCATTCAAGTTTCCCTACTCATTCCATTACTGGATTATGTCCATTTTTTAACAAGACTGCATTTTTTGTGTGTTTTCAGCCCCATATTTTTCTGAGGTACAATATGCTTATTTTTTTGTATTGTGGTGTCTGGTTAGTTGGTTTCCATCTGATACAATAGAGCAGTTATACAGCGTTCGCAGTTACAGATTAGTTTTTTAAGTGGTGGTGGGACTGAGGTTTGTAATCTGATGGGCAGAAAAAAAGAAAACTGAAATGCGCAGCTATTTCGCCAGTAGTTTTACCTCTTAATTACATCTGACCCATTATCCTCCTTGATTCTTGTTCAAATCTTGACACGGCTGACTTGGAACCTGAAATGCAAACCGGAGGGCTGTACTTTCAGGTCGCGTCAAGGAAGGGGGAAGTTACTCCCTAGAACATTTACTGGGACTTGGAAAACAGAAGAAGCAGATAGGAACAATTATCCTGTGGCTCACACGGCTGCTGGCATTTCGACTTGGCACACGCTCTGATGGGGACCACTGCATCCACCTCAAGCAGTCTCTAGCATGTAATGGACATATGGTAATTGCTATTGAATGAGAAGTAACCTTGGACTATAGGCATATGAAAGACACCTTAAAAAAAAAATCCTTGACAAAAAAACCCTCTGTCAGGGCCAACAGCTCAAAAAATTAACAACTAATCACTCCTTTCAATGTGTCCTCCATCTAATTGCTTCCATGATGAGGTGGTGGTTTTTTTTTTCCTTTCAGAAATGAGCATTATAAAAGATTTCTTTTTAATTTAAAATGAAAAATTCCTCCACTCCCAGGTGACCTATCCAAGAGAAATAATAATAAGCACTCGATTGCTCAGAGAGCATCAGCTCTCACACATATTACAAGGCTGAGCGTTCATGCTCTCTTACACCCCCCCAACCCCGCTCCCTTCCCGCAGCGTGTCCTATCTCCAGATCCTAACTTGGCTCAGTCCAAGATGTTATTTGTTAAAATTAACTTTCAGATCAGGCTGGAGTCAGTGTACTTGGCAAGGAGGAGAGGAACCAAGACTGCAAGGGAGGGAACAGCTTCAGGAAGCAGAGAGGGAAGCTGCAGCCCAGAGCGGGGGGTTTCGGGGAGGGGAGCAGGCCACAGCAGCGCTGCAGCAGGACACAACAGCGGAGCCAGGTTTGCTCCCAGGTTTGTCGCAGCTGCCTTGAGCACCATGCTGTCCCCAAGTTCCTTCTCGTGGGCCAGGCAAGAGCTTCACCTACATCTGCCCCCAGCCCCCGGGCTGCAGCCAGGCAGGGCTGAGGCCCTGCGCCTGCCTTGGTGGGAGCACCCCAGTTCCATGATATGCCTTATTCTAGCAAAAGTCTTCTGAAGTTCAGTCGCAGCAATGCTGAACAGCCACGCATCGCAAAACGAATGGAATCATGCTGAGGGAAGACTGATAGACTATGGTAATAATGCAAGATCTTTTTTCCCCTCATAAACCAAATTTCCCACACGTTTCTGGAAGATTAATTTAGATTTAGGGAGGTTTTGTGTGAGGTACTGGAAAAAAGACTCTAAACGCAAGGCTAGTTTCTACCTGACCTTAACTACTACCTCAGCTACCACTGCTCCAGTACCTTTATATATGGAAATGTACACGCACTTCATCGTAATTACTAAGGACTCTCCAAAAGAAAGCCTTTAAAATGTTTTAATTGCAAATTTAGTCTTTCCAAGAGCTACAAAACAGTGGTATCATCCACTGCCTAATTAACCATGCATTTGAGCAAAAAAATAAAATAACTCTTGGCTACATGGACACAGTCCTGCTTGCCTTAAGTAGATGATGCATGTAAACATGTTCACATACAGAATTAAGTAGTAATTTGAGTTTGTTGGATTTTGGTTTTCCTTTGAGACTGGTGGTTGTAAGCGTAACGTTAGATTTATTTTCAACCCTCAAACTTTGTTGTAAGAAAGAGTTATAAAGGAAAAAAATTCCTAAAAGGAAAAGCTCTTGAAGCTTTCTGACTCCCATGACACAAAATGACTTGGTGCCTGCTATGTTTCCGAGTGGGAGGTCCAGCTGACTCTTCCATTTGGATACAAATCTCCTCTCCCCCTCTCTCGCTCCCCTAACTTTCCTTTGCACTCACCTACTAAATATAGCATGGACTTTCTCTTCCTCTGTTGTTGCCTGCAGAGATTTCCTCAGATGGGATATGGCTGGTGAGGCGCAGTCGGGCAATTTCAGCTGCTGGCAGGGCAGTTTGCTTTGCAGAGTGCGGGACTGGCACTGCAGCCCCAGCGGGACCACAGAGCAACCTGGAATAAAAGCAGGGCTGAGCAGGGCTGCTTTAGCTCAGCAGCATGCTGGGCATCTAGGAAGGGCACTCACATGAAAGCCAAGGGCCTGAGAAGTCTTTCATCTATTCAAAATTAAACCATTTTTACACAGACTCATGAGAGCTGGTAATGATGAGTAAATTAAAATTAATTTCAAAGTTACTCTTGGGCGCAATTGTCAGGCTTTCCTTCAGGAAACTCTCTAAACAAGCGCTTAACTTTTAAGAAGGTGCCCAAATCCCATTGAACACAGTAGGATTTATACACCTGTTTTAGCACCTTCCTGGCTAGGGATGGCCCTCAGCAAGTGGTATGTCACATTCCAGGAGTTCTGAAGTCCAGGTGGCTTATTCTCATCCAGTTTTAATTGCCAGTGCCCAGCCAGTACTGGGATCACACCACCACTAAGCAGATTTTTATGTTAAAGCACATCCTGCTGTACTGCAAACCTGCCGCAGCCCCGCAGGCTGTTAGGTCTCCGGCTAACAAGCTGCAGCATGGAAATCTGAGCATGAGAGCCATCTAAGAAGGTTCAGAGTCACAAACTGCCACTGTGGATACCAATGCTGTTCTTTCAAGCTATGAAGAACACATTAGAGCCATTCCTTGAAGTTGCAACTGGGGCTTTTTTTCCCTTTTTTATTCTTCTGAAGACCGTCATAGCGGTCCTTGCGCAGCCGGGATAGCACTGGGACCTCCAGTGCCAGAAGTCCTCTCCTACAGCAGAAGCAGAGTGTGGAGAGGTGGCACATTTGTGGTAATCTCCCTTTTACAAGATACAGATGAACCTGCTCAGCAGCAAAATTAGCATGCTGAGAAAAGCTCTTCTGACCCAAGAGCAGCAAACTGCAGAGCTGGTGGGAGGAGAAGGGCAAGGAAAAGGGAGGCTGGCAATATGACAAGCAGTGTGAAGTATTTTTTTGAGCATTAACACCGACCTAGGCAAGACACAAAGTTGCAAAGTAGCAAGCATTTTCAATGAAAAATCCTCCAGTTTCATAAGCTTCAATCCATTCTTATTACTTAATTGGAAAGCAAAACCAGAGTTTTCATTACTCTTTCTCTGCTGGCAAGATGGGAAAGGAAACAGAGAAAGAAAGGGTCAACACTAAGCTTTCTAAGGTCTTTCCTTTTGGTACTGTGACTTGCTTTGGTTATTTTTTCATTACTTATTTTCACCAAAATAAAAGGTCTCCAGAAAAGCATTTGTTTTGGTTAAAACCAAAATTAAATCTGATCTACCATTGAGGGGAAAAAAGCCCCTGGCTCTAAGGAAGACAACCTCTGTATCCGTATGCTTACATATTAAAGAGGGCATGTGCAAGTCAAAAATGCACTGACAGACTAGCATAGGTCAGATCCATAAAAAAAAAAAGAAAAGGATTTTTAACAATCTTTCAGCCCTCTCTTTATTAGACCTTAATTAAATCAATGGGTCAAAGCAACAGAGGGAAAAAATGGTTCAGCTAGAGGACACTAATCAACCCCTTTCAGTGGACTGAAAGATCTCTCTTAAGCAAAAGCTAAGCTTTAAACTAACATCTGCCTCATGTAACATATAGACGTTACTTCTTAAGAAAAAAAATTTGTAGGACTACCTTTTCCTGAAAATAAAATACTGTTTATAAAAGGAAATATTGCTAATTACCACAAGGTAAGTCAGTAAGTATGCTTGAATGACGACAATCAGGCAAATCTTTTGGATTTTGATTGAACATCATCCTTACACTTCTTGTGAATTTTTAGACAACCCAGTGCTGAACTGAGCACCAGCTCTTGAACTGGTTGGTGGTGTTGGATTCAGATGGTGACACAGCTACGTTGATCATTAGGCCCGCGAGTATTAATTGAACCATTTAACTAGATTAACTGAAAGTCTGGATTTGCGTTTTTTTGTCCCCACGAACTTTGGCTAGAAAGCTGAATGCTCCCTAAGACACAACCCTTATGCATGACAGAAAGGACAAATTCAGTTACATAAAAGCAATCTCAGTAGCATCAGGAAAGCTGAAAGGCTTCATCCCTGTGGCAGAGAGTGGCACGAACCATAGCAGCCAACATGAGTGACAGAGTGAGTGCTGGCAATACTCAGCAACAGTCTGGCCCCCAAACTAGCAAGTAACCCCCTCCAAGAGCTGTGTGGGAAACACAGACAACGCAGAGAGAATATATTGAAAGAAAATGGTTAGGATGAGCATCCTGCCCTGAAGACATAAATGATTACTTGTGAGGATATCCAAACACAAAAACATCATTCCCGTTCTTCCCAGCATACGTACAGCATGCTTGCCCTGCAGGAGCCAAGCTAAGTGGCGAGGACGAGCCAGCACACAGCATGGCCGCGTCCCTCTGTCCCAGCACAAGCCCAGGGGAAGGAAATGTGACTCAAAGCCAGAGCTGTCTCCCCTGCTCACTCCTGGCTGTGGGGGAAGTCGACTTCCCGTGTGCCTGGGTTGTGGATGGGGACAAGGAACACCTCCCTGGATCTTATCCCTCTCCTGGGTTTTATGCAGATCAGGGACATCTTGAATATATTTGTCTGATTCTTACCCTAAATGCAGACCCAGGATCCAGGAAGCTCCTGTTATGGCCCTACAAAAGAAAAGACAGATTTATATCCTTCTTGATCTGTGCCACATTAGGAGACAATCTTGGATTCTAAAGATGAAATAGTAGATTTTAACTAAAGTATAGCAATCACCAATGAACAAAGTCCAATTCCCAACATTTATCTATTAAATAATACATAATACTTCAAATTAGCTTAAAATTGCAATCCTGCCAGTTCAGGTACAGTTAGTCGTGGCTGGTTCTGTGACACTACTAAGGGAACTACTCTCTCTCTTACCTGAAGAGCATTTGGAGCCACATTACGTGCACCATTTATCCAAGGAAAGCAGTGGTCTCTCCAAATTCCCAAACAGCTCTGTGCAGTTTTCATGACAGTATGCATCCAGGAAATATCACCAGGTTGCCATACAATATCTTGCCTTATTACAATAATAATTATTTGTCTCTACTGCTTAAACCACTGTTGCATGAGAAGGTTAATCTTTCCAAGGCACTGGGTGGGTTACCTTTCCTGGAAAACATGCTCTCAACAGGAAACCCAAACACAGTGCTAGAGAGTTATCTTAAGTAGATTTAAATAATTAAATCCAAAATTCTCAGACCACTTGCTGTTTCAAATTTATTTCTTTAATAACAAGCTTGTTTCAGCAACACACTGGATTAGGGTTTCATTTATTCAAAATTTAAGGTCTGTCCCACTCTGAGTGTTATTTTAAGTATTTAGGGGAATTTTTGTGCTTGTGAAAACGAAGAGATTGTTGCATTATAAATTCATTTCCTCTGTAATTGCGCAGGCCATGCACAGTGCAGCTGTGAAAGCGCTGTAAGAGCCCCAGCAGTGTCCTCAAGCTCAACCTAAATGGGCAAGCCTTTGTTTTCGCACAAAGAGGAGCTGGCCCTTTCTTATGTCTTCAGCTACAAGTGCTTCCTGAACAGTGATGCCGACACTGCTCGGTCACTCTGAATGAAGAGGTGGTGTTTAATGACAGCGATGACTGTCCACTGGGGAGGTGGCCCAGGCGCAAACAGCCGTTTTCATGTAGGACTTCCAAGAGAGGTCGAGCCCAGTGCCCACAGCGCTGCACCAAGCAGCGTAAGCAGCTCCTCCAGCAGGTGTTACCTCGTAAGGAATGGCTCAGCGGCGCTTGCCATCCGCACGAGCAATTTTACAAACAAGCGAGTTTCTTATATGTTCTTCATCACCTCCAGGCATTCATATTCTTTTTAAGTAAAGGAACATTAATTAGATTTTGACCATAGACCCCGGATTTGACTTACCCTGACAGGGTTTCCATTAGTGTAATCTGTAGGGGAATTCACTGTTTTAACATCTGTGCGCCTAAGGCCTATCTCACATTTACTGCCGTAGTCTGAAAAGCCTCCCTTGTACGGCTGTGTGTTTCTTCATGCTCCCAATTTCACAGAAGTCATTTCAGCACCAAACGGTAATTAGCAAAGGGATGGGCCTCGGCTGACATGAATGCAATTTATTGTTTTCCACAAGGCCCTGAACCGAGCAAACAAAGAACGCAGTCTTGCTGTCTGGCATTTTATTAACTTGTATTGTGCGACGTACCTTACTGAAGGGAGATCTCCAAGTAAATGCAGCAGCTAGTATGCAGTAACATGCGTGCTTTTGAAGAATATTAATTTCAGTTCAATTAGGCAAGTTTTGCGGGACCTCAGTCTCTAAAATAGGACAGCCACTTTTATAATTATCTTCTGTATTAACTTTATCACCACCCGACTTTTTACATAAATGCAACCTTTCATCTTTAAAATGCCAACACTTCTTCAATTTTGGCAACCGTACAGCATTGCTAATTATTTGCTCATTATGTGTGGTTAACTGATGAATCATTAATAAATGAATGAATGGCTAATATATTTTTATGGTAATTGGAGATATAACTGATTGCAGACTTCCTTTGCTTCTCAAAACTGCCCTGAATGAGCAGTAGCTGCTTAATTGTTTACAGATTATATTTATGCCACTGCCAAGCTCTTCCCATCGCTGTGGTTTATCAGAGGTGAGCCCTCCCCGTGCCAGCCACCATGAGCATAGAGAAGTGATGCTCTCCCTTCCCTGCAGCCTCGCAGCAGACGGGCACATGCACACATTTCGGTCGGGTTTCCCACCAGCTCCCCACATGATGGCTGGGAGCAAGAGTACTGACACTATCACGTTTATTGTCAGCATTTCCAAGTAATACCATACCGTGACATGGAAACGATACCTTTCTGCAAGTGTTCTCCCGCAGTCTGAGTGTCTGCAGTGACTACCACAGACAGGGCAGAGAAATCAGGCTCCAGTGACATTTTGTTTTAACTCCATACTGTGCATTACAGTAAATGGCTTATATAACCTCTTGCTGCCAGTGTGCAGTTAATGAATTCAGAGATAATTGCTGGGTTGATTTCTTTCTTTCTTTTTTTTTTTAATAACCTATCTTTCTATAAATCATTCTTGGGGTATACAGTTCCAAAACACAGCATTTAAATCTGCTTGACAATTCAAAACAAAAAGAAAAGCTAGTAAGATGGCCAAACAAGGCTCTTTTAGCTATGCACACACGTCCTGAAGATCAAGTTAAAAATGCAAAGGAGATTACCAATTCTTAATTATAATTATTTAACCAGGTGGGTAGGTTCTCTAATGAACATTTCTATGAAAACAGAATAACTAATGATGGTCTTAAAGAAGTCTTTGTCTTCCCATGTACTAATGATCACATTTATAAATATGCAGGAAGGCCCCCATGTACATTGCTAATGATAAGTAATTAAGCACCAGGCGTCAAAAGCTATAGAAAAGGGTCAGGGTAATGCAAGAGAAAATTAAAAATGCAATAAAATAAGTTGTGGAGCAAGATTAAATTTCTGGCTTCTGCAGGCCTGGCTATAAAGGAATCTTTCCCCCCTTCAGTATAAAGCAGGGCTGCTGTGGGGTATCAAAACAAAATCTTCTAAGCACTTTCATTAGATTTTACTTGCCTCTGTGCTTGTACTCATATTAAAAACAAGTGAACCACCAGCCATTTAAAACAGACACTATATTCAGCAAAGCTGCAGTTCCTCTCAATGTTTATGAGAAATCACTGTAGCTGAAATTATGACTATCACCAAACTCCTCAGAAGCACTTCAAAACTTCTGATGAAAGAAAACAGGGACATATTAAAATTGAAACATGATTTTGTTATTATTGTTTTAATCCGGAGGTCCGCGCGTGAAGCGCCCGTGTTTCGATCCCTGGCAGGGTCCTCACCAAGGAGGGCTCAGACCCGAGAGGCGCAGAGGGCTGGCTTGAGCTCACGCCTTTGGTTCAGCCGCTGAATCCATGCCACAGCCCATCACAAAGCATTAAAGTCAGTTTCCAAATTAAAAAGGAACGGGTCATCTTTGGTTGCAAAGACATGTTTGCCTCTAAACATAAAGCCGTTAAATTCGGGCAGTGCTGATGCACTTTCCTAGGAGCTCGGCACGGCGCTGCGGGAGAGCGGAGGTCCCCATGCTCCCTCCGGCCTCCTCCAGCCACCGCTCCTCGCCACAGCTCATCCCCCTGCGCCAAAACACAGTTTTCCGCTGCTGCAGTTCAGGGTTCAATAAGATGACAGCCTGGGTCTAAGGGAAATAATGTACTGTTATTATTTCTCACTGAAAGCGGAATCAAACTTGTTTTTGAAATCGTGGTGAGGAAACAGTAAAGCGCAGAGGGAAAGAGAGGTAAAGCGAGGGGGACACAAACAAGCGCCATCCCCTTGCCATGCACCTCACAAAATGGTGTTTCTGTAGCCACGGCAGCCCTGCCACGGCACAGGGCCACAGCCTCCCTCACCACACTCCTCCACGGGGGGCAACTTCACTTAACAGGATTTCTTGGCCTGATCTCAAATTTAACCAACAGGTTAGATTAAAACACACACAGGCCTCGTATTTAGGGCTTGTGGACACCATGGCCTTAATTGCAAATAATGCTGTAGCATTTCTGTCAGGTGAAACTGGGCAACCTCCTGCATGTCTAGCCTTCCAGGACTTCTGTTTTAAAATAATCTTAATATTTGACTTCTGAACTGACCTTTCATGGCCTCACAGAGGGTATCTCTGCCACCGCCTCTAGCCCGGCTGCGGCTCAGGCTCTCACACGAGGCACCATGACCAGAAGAGCGCGCGAGCCCTTGTTGGGCAGTGCGACATGCACTGACAAGTCAGCTTAGTTTTCGCTTTTATGGCCTACGCAGGCCAGCCTGCCTGTTCGAGCTGTTTCATTTAGTCTGCAGTTGAAAAATCAAATAACCTGAAATCAAGCCTTGACGGTGAGCCACTGCGGTACAGGCGAGCGCGCTTGGCCGTGGGAGCCGAGCGGGTGCTGCTGAGCTGCGGCACATGGCCAAGCTCCACCCGGGGCTGAGGCCCAAATCCACCGTCTCCCGCAAAATGTCCGAAGGGACAAGTCAGAAGGAGACATCCTTGGGCAGTTCGCAATCTCCCGACTTATTCCCTCGGGGGGATGAGCCCATGCGTGGGGCTGGAATCGCTCTGCCGAAGGCTGTGCAGCGCCCCACGGCCGCCCCACACCCCTGGGACCGCCCATGAGGGAAAGCCCAAGCCGCCATGGCGGTGCTGCCATGGCCGGGGTCTGCAAGGAGAGGGGACGAGTGTCTGCGTTCCTGCCTGCAACTGCTAAAATACAAGGGGGATAAGAAAAGCAGGTATTGAATTGCAGTTATCTTCAATTAAAAAAATGTTTATCTTTGAAAATGCGTATCTGTTACTGACAAGCTCTGAAAACCACTGCTCCAAGCCTGTCAGTAAAACCAAATGTTAAATGGAAAATATTTGCCAGGATTTAAAATTAGACCTACACATTACTTACAGATGTTTCAATGAAAAACACTTGAAACTCAACCACATAGAGTAATAAACCCCACAATGGTGTATTTTTTTTATACTTCAAGTTAATTTTTATTATATAAGTAGCCATACGAAGAAGCCATTGCATACTGCTTAAATTAAATGTGGAGGAATGAAATCAGCAGTATCCCTTTACAGCATATGGTCCAGCAAATCAAATTACAAAGCTTTCCACATCTCATTAACTGCAATGAGTACAGTGAGATTTCTAATAAGTCACTTCTTTTTCATGTGAGAGGTGAGCAGTGACTTATTGTAAGTATTCTCACAGGATGACCCTTGCGCTGAAATTAAGAACTAATCTAAAATGGGAAAGGTCATTTGGTCAAGTCTGATCATAACATTTCCTCGTTATTGTTTTAGTTGGCATTGAAGCACATGCTTTCCCGGTGCACCAGCTGAAAAATGCCTTTGATAATTTCACTGACAGCGAGTAACCCACACACTGCCATTTAATGAGTTTGGGCAGGATTAGCTGACAATAAAGAATACAGTATAAATGTTTTTATAGAATGAATTTTTCAGCAGGAAAATTTCATACAGGCGTACTTAACTAATTTATTTGCATTTACCACTGAGATGTCAGTCCAAGTACCACTCTGGTGAAAACTCCTGGTCCCCAATTAGACAGCAGCCTCCTGAACCTCAGCCTCCCCTCGGAGGCAACCTGCTCCCTGCCCCCAGCTCACGGCCCACCTGTAGCCGCGGCTTCAGTTGCAGCGGGCGCGCCAAGGAGAGAACCGTATTCAAACACTCACTTCCTCCTCTGCACAGAAAATCAAATCATCATACAATTGCTCATCATGTGGCTTTGCTTTATGTGGATTCCTGATTTAGTGGCAGATCTGGTCCAGGAACTGAGGCATTCCTGGCTCCCCATCCCGGGCTCAAATCTCTAACCTGAACCCAATATCCCTTCCGCCATCAGCCTGAAATTGTTTGCTATAGGATATGTTGACCATAAAAATATAGCACAGTGCACAATGAGAGAAACATCTCAAGACAGTGGAAAAGAGAAAGCTCAGCCAGGCCAGCTGAAACACTTGGGAGGAAAATCAACAGGCTGTTTTTAGCAATTACAAAGTTGTTGGCTGATCTGATGTAGCTGGGCAGGAAATTCCATAGTTTTTGGAAACCATTGACAAAAATGTTCTGGCACTTGTATTCTCCATTTTGTACTTCAAGAAGAGTTAATGCCCAAGAAGTTCAGCATGCAAAGGAAAATGGGAGAAAGCTTCTTAAATAAATATGGAGACGCATCGCCTTCCACGACAGAAGAAAAATACTGTGACTTACTCAAAACCTCTCAAACCTTACTCAAAACACAGCACTCTAATGACTGGGCAGGAGCGGGAACGTGATCGTTCCCGCCAGGACGTTTCACTTGGTTATTAACCCCGTGGAAAATTCTGGAGGACTGTAAACCAATCCTCAAAGGATGGATTTCTTATTTGGTCTAAAAACACTGCCTTACTTTTGCGCAGCCACTACTGAGACGTCTGAAACCAAGCTACTGTTTAGATTAATTTAATTCCCCCTTAATGTTCATTAAGTACTAAGTTGTTATTTTAGGGCACCTCAAGATGAGTTGCTAGAGCTAATTTTTGGAAAAAGCAGTGTTTGAGTGCAAAACCAAGTGTGCAGGGGATGTTCACGTAATTTCCTTTGAGCTATTTTAAGCATCCAGCATCGAAGCTGTTCAGAAGCCCTGAGATCTTCAGGCCCATGAGTGGGGACTGGCAGGTCCCAGGGAGAGGGGGACACGGGCTCAGAGCAGCTCCATCAGATGGCAGGCAGCCACGGGCTTGCCTTGAGCAGAGTCCAAGCCCAGGATCAGTGGCAGCGAGGAGGAGAACAAAAGGAGAGGGAGGATAGACACCACGAGGCTGCCTGGTCCCACCACCCCACGGCTGCACCTGCGGGGCACCAGCGCCGCTGTCAGCTTGTGCTTCCCACGTCCCCTCCGCAACAGGCAAGCCTGCTCTCACCCTGCTTTCCAAAACATTGGGTGGGTTGGGCGGTGGTTTTTTTAAGCTGCAACTGAAAATTCAGGGGGTGGGGAAACCTTAAAAACACAAGTTGGAGCAGTGACACTCAGACTGCAGAATGCCTGAAACAACAATTTTTTTTGGCAAACATGGACAACTCTCACATATCTCACTAGAATTAACTTTTGACCTCCAGACCTCAGAGAGTCGGAGTTTCAAAAAATGCAGCTTTGCACGATGTGCACTGAATTACTGCAGTTCTCACGTGCATACAACTGGGTAATTATGTATGCAGAAATTTAAATTAATTAAGGCCAGAACAGAAAACATACTTTTTGCTGCAGTGAGTTAAGCTGAATGCAACAAAGAATTTACTAAATAAATGCTCAGCCTCTTCCTTTGTGCAATGGTCATGTTGTCCAGAGTAAAGCCCTTCGGCACCCTCAGTTATATGCCACTGTCTTAGCATCTGCTGAAGATCCGCTGCAGAAGGAGGACAGAGTGTGATGGCACAGTTGCAGGCCCTTCAGTGAAAAAGGATCTCATTTAAGAAGTCATTTGCCCCTCTCCACTGAATTCGTCTGATGCTCTTGATTGCGCCTAGTTACTACATTTATCTAACTACGTATTGACATTCTGGGCATATAGAAAAAAATGGAAAAAAACGAAGCGACGATACACTTGAACAGAGCACCCTGCAGCTGTTCTTGAGGGATTAATTTTCAAAACATGGGGAGCCTTTAGTGAACTTCTAGCTCTTACTCCAAGAGCTTGGCCAGGCTGGTCTGCATGAAGGTTCAGGGCATACGGCGTGGACGCAAGGTCACCCTCCCAGCCTCATCAGAGCCATGACTGAGCAAAGCTATCGCTTTCCAAGCACCAAATGTAGGCAATTGCTATTAGCATTTCCATGCATGTTTTACTTTAAATAGTTGCTGGTTGCTCATCCTTCCCGTATCTGAAAATTACCTACATACCTAAACGCATATACTTGTTATGTGCCTGCATATATTTATTTTAAAATAGCTTATGCATATATAACACAGAGACACAGAAATTCTCCGATGCTTGTTCCTGGAGGGGTAATAACACAGAAATATTTAAGATGATTCAACAGTGGACGGCTCAGCAGATGTCTCCAGCATGGTGCAAGACATTAACGTCTGCTGACTCATCATTGGAGTTAATTCCTGCCTGGCTCATGTTCCCGTCATCTCAGCAGCAATTTAGTACTTGGTAAATTTTCTCTCATCAGGAGTAAATGTTATCACAGACTTGTGATTATGTGCTATTTGAAACTGGTAGAGCTAAAGCCATGTGTGATAATAAAAGGTAATTGTTTACCTTTGAAGTTGATATCTACGGCCTTCACTGCACTCTGCAGGAAATTGGGCCACTCCACGATCGCTTGGGCAGCCAGGCTGTGTCTGACACCCCTCGCCAGGGCGTGAAAATAAGGTGGGTGCACGTGCAGAAGTTGAAACAAGCTAGCGGCACTTTTATAGACTTGTTTTCCCGGACTGAGTGAAGCTGAACACAATAAAAAATTCAGTAAGGAAAAGGTTCCCCTTCAATTTAATGTAATTGCTGGCTAGTGTGGAGTAATCGAATTTTCTGCTGGTGGGAGGATTAGTGATGCAATACCATCGACGTACCCATAAGCATACCTGAGCATAGATGCAAGGGTCACCATCATGATGGACAACACAGGAGTGTGTCAGTGTGGGGGTGCCCGGTGGCTCAAGTCAGCAGAGCTGCCATCTTCGCAGGGTCCTGCCACACTTTGTGAGTGGTACCCGAACATCTGAGGCTGCGGGTTCCTACACATACAGCCACCATGTCCTGGGACACAGTACAGCCATCATCACCTCCACGTCTGGGACAGGTCACCCCGTCATCCCTGCAGCCGATGGATGCCAGCTGATGGACACCCTACAGGAGACAGCATTTTGGGTGCTCCAAGGGCAATTTTTCCTTCAGCAGGCAGCAGCTGGGGTGCAATTTCACACCGACCTTAGGAAGCGGAGTCATTAGTGCCCAAACTTGGGTCTCCAGCCACCGGCCTGGCTGCAGGCCGCTGCAAACTCCACCCACCACAAATTCCCTGATCTAAGAAATAGGGAAAGGTGTAAATCAGAAATACCAGTTGAAGGGATTTAGTGTTTGTAACACACGCTATTAACATGCTGTTAGCTTTCACAACTCATTTTCAGCGGATTATAACTATTCCTAACAGAAATGGCCAGGGAGATGAGAGGTCTCAATATTTTTGCCTGCTTTTCCTTATTCTGCCTTATTATTCCTCCCAAACAATCCACATTGGAATTCATAAATAAAGACATATGCACATTTGGAGCATGTTCAGATCAATTATCCCACATCTTTTTTTTTTTGAGCTGGGAAGAAGGTATATTGCCTAAACGCTAATGCCTATGGATCTTTAATATTAATGTGATGCTCAAGAGATAATTACTTCTCATGAAACGGAATGAGTCTGGCCAAAAAGGTTGAACACATCCAAAATTCAGCTGATTTCAGTGCAGCTAATTCTGGTAGAGTTTTTTTTCTCCCCCACTGGACACACTGCCAGATGTAATAGAAATAAGCCCCATTGAAACTGGCTGAGGATACGTATCATATTCTGATTGGTAACAGATTTGCAGATTATTGGAGGGGGGAGGAGAATTTACTAAAAACCAAAAGTCATTTAAAATACCATTATGGCTCAGGCATAACCCCCCATGAAATAAGAGTCTTTCCCAAGGAGGATCCTCAGATGGAAACATACCTCCTGCCCTGGCACAGGATCCCAGAAGGAAGCAAAAGGAAACCGTTTACTGTAACCCTGCCCATGGCTGAATGCAAGAAAACTCTGGCGCCAATGGGACTTCTGGAAAAAGAAGAAAAGATTAGGTTTGGATTGAACTAAAACCTAGGAGCAGCAGACCTGTGGCAGTATGCTTTGTGGGTAACCTGTAGGGCACAGCAAGGTTCAAAGCCAGAGTGAATAAAAGCTGCCTTTATCACTTTACAGAGGGAGAAGCATCTCGGCCTCTTGTATCAAGGCACGGGAAGAGGATAGCTTCGCATGCCAGCCCTGTAGAAGCAACACTGAGCCCAGCTGCCACGAAGACAGCGGGTTAATTCCTGCAGCCTGATAACCAGCTCCTCGCCGTGGGACCGCCTTCCAGAAAGCTGCCCAAACCAGGGCTGGGAAGCAAGGAAAGGAGCTGCCGGGCGGCCCAGCTCTGCCCTGGCTCCTCCATCCTGCTGCAGATGAGTCATGTACGGAGCCGGAAAGGAAATAAATGCAAACACATGGCAGTCAAAATGGCTTTCACAGAAAAGAAAACATTGGGCTGGAGCTGCTGTAGGTGTGCAGCACAGAGCTGCTCCCGTGTGGGACGGGCACCTCTCAGCACGCAGCTTTGTTCAGCCGTCTGCCATGGCACGGGGAGTTACGAACATTTCCTGACTTGCTAAAGCTGGTTTCCAAGGTCAGGCTAAATACCTCATTTCTTCATAGCTGGGTTTTAAATGTTTAATTTACTTGTTCCTATTTGACATGAGAAAGGCTGGAAGAAGGAAAAAGGGTCAGTAGAGCAAAGCAAAAAGACAGCAAACCCTGGATACAACAGGAGTGGAGGGAGGTAAGAGGAAAAATCTAGCTGGAAAAACTACATCTGTCTACTAGTATTAAATGCAAATATACATTTAAACGTATAGATTCCAAATTCAAACCTGGAAACATCATATACTTATCCCATGCCACTTTTATTTCACTTCCTCATACAAGGACTGTTTCATGGCTTTTAATTGCACTATCGTATTCTCACCTTTCCATAGCACCTCTCTGCAAAGGAACGCGGTAGCTGAGAGATTAACTGGGGCAGCAGATCCCTGCTGCAGGACCTCTGTTTCCTTTGCTTTGGAAAGCGGCTTTCAGCCAGGCCTGGTCATGCTTCTCATCAAAAAGTACCCCTGCAGCTGCTTTTGCTGAGCTTTCTGCTCTGATAGGAGTGGAAAAGCATGCTTAGAACATCCCCGCAATTTTTATTTTGGTGGTCTGACAGCATTCTCCCAACAAATTGGAGGGAAAATACAACTATATTTTCAAGAAAAGCTCTCAAAATTTGATGGGACAATGGACAAAAAAAATTTACTCCCCTGGCAGACTGCAGTAGAGACTTTCTCTACTCCCCCCACAGAACGATGCGACCTTTTACCAACAATGCCACTACTGCAGCTTCCTCAAAATTTGTAGCCGTTTTTCTCTAAGCATGGTCAACATAATGTTTTTTACCAAACTCCTCTACCAACACGGTCTGGACCTTGCTGTATGTTCTTGGGCCTTATTCCTTTTACCATCTGTGAAGACCTTTCCATTAACAAAGATGCCCTGTTTTAATAACATAATGTGTCTCCAAAGTCAAAGAAAATACTTGGAATTAAAATACTCACAGAGCAGTGCAATGACTTTTCAAATGCCTGAGTGATAAAATATTTCAACCCATTAATATTAGCACTTCAAAATTGAGAGGAAATCTGTAGTTATTCCCACAAATACTTTTCATATGTATAGCATGGATCTCAGGTTCTTATTTTATGACAAATACACACATACATTTCAGGTGTAAAGGTGTAAGAGAACAGGCAGCCGGAGCATGTTTTGTTAGCATGAGGCTCAGCTCAGCTCTGAGCTCTGCTCAGCTTTTGCATAACGATTCAGCCATGATTTTAAGTATTCAATTCTACTTGTATGACTTCTTAAAATTCCCTGCAATATAATTATACTGATGGGAATGCAGAAAGATAATTGCTTTTAGAGAAAAGTTTCTCTTTTGTTTCACATTCATCTGGCTTCCATAAATAGAACAGGAGACCTTGAACAGCAGCAATATGCATCCATGTGTCTCTAGCTATTTATTTACAAAGCTAGACCTTGACAAATGTAATTTGTTCAATAAAATTAAAAAGGATGCACAATAATTCATTTAGACAAAAAGGCTTGAAAAGGAACGTCACCGGGAGCGTGCCTCATCACTGGAAGTGATCAGCTGATTCCTGAAGAAATGGCAGGTGCTCTCCTTTTGGAAAGCAGCAGTGAGGTAGTACTTAGGAGGGGAAAAAAGTGAGCTAGGAATCGGAGCAATTCTTTATTCAGGCAATAATTATACAAATTAGATCCATGAAAGCCAGAGAATGACTGTGCCTTGAACCCTGTCTGTGTGCATAGAACAATGGAGAAATTAATAATTAAATCTATTACATATGCTCATAACTCAGCACAAAAGATACTTCCCTAGCTCAAACAATTCTGCATTTTCATTTGAATAAAGCTTTCATACATTTTTTCTCATTATATATGTATTATATTTTAAATTTAACAGCTTATTTTGTTGCCTTTATGTCTTGAATTAATAAGGCCTCACTTTAATGCACTAATGTTGAACAGCATTAGCATGCTTTACAGTCGTTACTTGGGGGGTGGGGGGAATCCTTGGTTTCCCAGTGGTGAAATCAATTTGCCCATAACTTCCTGTCTCTCATAACCTCTGCTAGCATAGCTTGAAACTTTGTGCTGCTTTTCTTACCAAAAGACTTGTTTATAAGTTCTGGCTGTGGACAGGGCAGGATCTGAAGGTAACACTACTCTGTTAAGCTTGCACAAACAGTTCAAGAGCAGACCGAAATCTTTTCAGCCAGTTAAAGCAATTAGCAGGCCAGATACACCAACCTAATGCTATTTCCCTTGCAAGAAATAATTTAGCCTCAGAAACACAGATGGCTCAGTGAGTTCTGACCCAGAATTACTTTCCTGTGGCCAGGCGGGGGGATGCAGACACCCGCGGGGCTGGTGGGGGCGCGGAGGAGGGCAGGGGCTGGAGGACGGGCCAGCTTCACCCCTTCCCATCTGGGAAGAAGGACCGCCTGCAGCATCGGAACGCCGAAGATGGAGGGAAGAGAAGATGGGGGAGAAAAACCACTGAGAGACTTCAGATGTAAAAATTACTGAGAGTTCCTCCCAAGTCCTGCTTCCTAGACGGAGGCTGACTCCAGGCCCTCGCAGCCTGCAGCCCACGCAGGCTCTCTGAAGGCTGCCAAGTCAAATAACGCTAATTGCATTACAGATTGCGAGCAGAATTCGCTGTTCTTTTCTACTAAACCAAAGACTTTCCATTTCCATTTTGTTTGGGGAATTTAAGCAGTGCACTTATTCCTACCGCCAGCCGGGATGTGGGGTTAGGAAAGGGGTGGCAATCACTCACTCGGAGACCAAAAGCAGATCTGTAAACTTGAGAAACCAGAGAGGGTAACTGGAGGAGCACGTTAGAGACTGTCAGCTGTGGAAACAGCCGCCCTGGCGGAGCTCCCTGCCCCTCGCACGCGTTAGGCAGTGCAGCCTGAGGGGGTGGCGGGACCCCGGCCCAGCGTGGGGAGTGGGGATGCTGCTGTGGCTCGGCCACAGCAGGTGCCTGCAAACCTCCCGCTCCCCAACATGGGCCAACCACGGCTGCGCTCCCTGGCCCCCCATGGGAGGTAGCGGTGGGGTCAGCCTGGGGGGCACTGAGCCACGGCACAGCCCTCACCCACCCCCAGCAATGAGAACCCGGGGTAAGCAGTGCCGAGGCTGCTCACCGGGCGCCAGCAGGGGAGATACCCTGTCTCCGGGGGCACAACCACGGCTAGTGGCGCTTCCTGCGCGGAGGAGTGATTTTCAGCTGTTGTCAGCATCGGGCCACAAAATTCCCCCTGTTCCCCAATAATTTTTTGGCAAAATTTAAAGACGTTTAAAAACTTCAGTAAGAAAAACAGATGCCCATATTTAACTGAAGAACTTGACATCATCCTATTACTTCCTCAAAAATCTATAATACAGAAACGCATGTGTCCTGTCTCTTTTTGTTTAGTTGCACATGCCACATCAAAATCCCAAACACTACGCAGTCTCGAAGTACTTTGCAATTATTACAATGGCTCCCGTTATCTGGCAGCCCCAAGAAGAAATGAACTCCAATTTTTGGAGCGAACAGAAATTCTGACAAACCCTCCCATCATTCAATATGGGAAGACTCTAGTCCTCTTGAAAACCTCTTCAGGATTACTAGCCTCACTCCATCAGCTGCAATGTAATATACATTTCGCACTGCAGCATCCCTTTCATTGGCGTTTCAGCTCAACAGAGATGTTATACTGTCATGCTTATTTAAGCAGAAGCGTTATCACTGTTCCTTCATACAATACTATATAGCTCAAAGGTGCAATAAGAAGGCAAGAAATATGCCAAAAAGGTTTGGGAAAATAAACAACGTCAATTTGCTCCTTTAAGTATCATCATGACAAATTTACTGGGCGGCTGGTGAGATAAAATGCAGCACTTTAAATACCTAAACTAATCAATAGAGAGAACCGAGTGTGCAATCCATTTTCTGAGAAGGGCAACCTTTTAAGGTTAATTCTTCATTCATATAAACACAATGCAAGGGTCATTATTTAACTTAAAGCAGCCCTTCATTATATTATAATAATTAGGCTCAATTTAGCACTGAAATTAGCCGCCAAAAAAAAAAAAAAAAAAAGCCACTTTGCTTAAAATAAGGCAAGAAAAAACAGCGCCCGTATTTACCCCAGCGGCAGTCCCCGCCGGTCCCTGCCTGCGGTCCGGGGGCACCGCCGTGCCCGCTGCCGGTGGCCGGAGGGGGGCGGCCGCCGGCCCCCACCCGCGCCCGGCCCGGCTCGGCGGGGCTCGGCGGGGCTCGGCGGGGCGGGGGCGGGCGGTGGCCCCGCGGTGCCGCTCCTTGTGCACCATCTAGTGACGGATCGGCGGCTTCGCAGCCGGCTGCTGCCCCCAGACCCGCCGTTACCGACCCGGGGGGTTATTCCTCCCCCCCGCCCCCGCGCCGGGGACTGTGCAGTTTTTTCTGTACAGAAGCCTGTGAAGGAAACGAAACGATTAAGATGAGGTCGGTCGTTTCCTTACGCTTGGGTCTGTTCTCAGAAGGGAAGGGCAAAGGGTAGCAAGGCAGGGGCAACCGGTGTGGGGTAAAAGCGAGGACTTGGTCCCTGCCCGCCAGTTGTTCAGGGCCTGATAAAGACTGAACTTAGCAGCCAATGGTTTATCTGCCCCCAGGTTCAGCTCTGAACGCCATCAGATTAAAGACCAGGCCCTTTGGCAATAGTTAGAGTGATAAAACGCACAGATGGTCTTTCTGATTAGTGCATGTCACTGTAACTGTACAATTGCCACCTCCTAAAGAGGGGAGGTGTCAGGCCAGCACACAAACCCAGGCGCAGGCAGCACCCCAGTGCCCGCAGCCTCCTCTCCTGCGGCAGCTCCGCACGAGCACAGGTCCTGTCACCTCTCCTGGACTTCGGCAGACACGTGTTGGTCCCTGTTTGCAGACCAGGGTCTTGGCGAAGAGGGGGTGAGGACAGGGCCTTGTCCCGCTCAGCCACTGCGCTCCCAGGGCTCTCCAGCAGCACAGGACTTCAGTCGATTGTTGGCCAGATCCCTTGGTGTATTAGTGCCAACAAAAAAAATTTTCCTGTATGCCCTTGGGGAAGCCACTGGATCTTGCCATGCCTCAATTTTCCCCTTTATAAAACAGAGCTAAGTACTTTTTTAACTGCATAATAGCACTGTAAAAATCCAGTGCTATTTCCATTATCCTCATCTCTGGATATCCCTCTTTTTCTAACACATTATCTGATTTCCGTCCCCTGATGGGCTCAGCTGCTACTCCATCACCTTCAAATATTAAGTAGAGAAAAAAACCAAAATGTCTGTTATTAAACAAACAAAGATGGTTTTTTGCAAACCTTTCCCTGGAATGTTCTCCACTCTGTCCTAAGTGACACCGAGGAGCACTGGCATCTCCACCTGCTGAGGTACAGGACGCAAATGGGCACAAACACAAACCATCCGCACAGTCCTGGGACAGACAGAGCCCTCGCAGCCACCGTCCCGCCACACCGGCAGCATTCACTATTCACACACATTCAACTTCACAAGAAGGAAAAGGATTAGCAGCACTTCTGGTCAAAGCAAAGGAGATAGCACGAGTTTAAAACGGTTTTCCCCTGGCCACACAGGAAATCTGCAGTGAGGCGGAGAGTATGACCGGAGACGTGTGACCATGGCTCACGCTGGGAGCGGCAAGGGGGCCCCCCTTCAGCAGCAGTGGAAGCACACACACACACACGCTTCTGAGATACAAAAATGGAGCGAGCTTAATGCCTTTCTTTGGCAAAACCTATCAGCAAAGCGGTTGCAATTGGCCTAAAAGGTGATTTAAAAGTGAACTCCCTCTCGGCATTTCCATTAGATTTCTTTGCTTTTGACTTTGTTTCTCACAAGCAGAGCATTACTTAAATCTAGTGAACTGAACTTTAAAGAGGAAATAAATTCTTATATATATCTATTAAAAAAAACCCCACAAACTAAGTCTTTTGCCTTCCGTGAGAGCCAGCTGCAACACGCAGCCGCGGAGGGTCTGTCCCCTGTGTGTGCTGAGCGCTGGCCGCGGCCAGCAGCAGTTCCAGGCAGGAACTGATTTCACTGATTTTCCGAAGGTAAGTGCATTAGCACAGGTCCCTGCCTGAGAAGACTGAGAAGTCAGAGCAAACAGAGCAACAGAGCAAACGCAGGAGACACGCGACATCTCCGACAAGGCCAAAGGAGGTGGCAGAGCTGTGGGATGCTGCTGGGCCGGCAAGGAGGAGATTGCTTGGGAGCAGGGGCAACAGCAGCATGCTCCTGGTGAGCACCACAGATGTCACGTGCTCAAGGACAGAAAGATCCTTGTAACGCCATAAAAATGGAAAAGCTTCTTTTGAAGAGGGGGGCAAAGGGATGTAGAAACACCCAGGTTCAAACAAAGTTTTATGAGGAGAGCCGGAGTGCACTCAGCCTGTAAAACAGCCTAACGATAGTGGCAGACCACCGTGTGATGCACTGCCTGGGCAAAGGTATCCCAGGGTGGTGTATAATCAGGATATACTGCAAGTTTTATTGAGGGATACCACTGCCAACAGGTGATTGAAAAGCTTTTCACATAAGGAGCAAATGACGGACCTTGACAGGGATCAACAAGGGGAAAGACAGAGACAGCCATTTACCTTGACACGTTTCTTCCACACAAGCCAAACTAATTGCACACGTCAAAAGGAAAAAGCAACGCATGGCTTTCGTCCGCTCCCGATAACGATCAGATAGGGCTCTTCCTGTCTTCTCCAGCAGCCCTTCCTCCAGCATAGCATGCAGAGGAGGAAGAAAATACAGCTTTGAAGGTCAGGTAATGGCCTAATTAAAGCAGAATTCCAACTCCAACGCTGCGGCCCTGCCCTTTTAAAGCACTGTGCTGGGTCAGGCTGTCAGTTGTGGTTTAGTGCACTGGTGCTGTTAGCACACCCCTAGTAATATGCTCTTTGGCTTAACGTGGGTCATTTGACATGCGGGTTTCTAAATAATTGGAGCAAGTGCGAAGAGACGCGTGTTAATTTTAAAGCAGTTATTGCCCTGCGAAGGGTGGCTACCCCCAGCCCTTCTGGAGACAGGGAGAGCTTTCAGAGGCCACGACAGCAAGTCTCCCCTTCAAAAACCAAACCGCAGGGCAGATGATCAGGGACAGGGAGGGCAGTACAATGGCTTTGCTGCAATGGTTGTGCAGAGTTTAAATCTGTTGCTTGCCCAGAGCCCCCAGAAGCATGTGGTGGTCCTGTGGGCATGGAAAGCCCTGGGGGCATCACTCTCTAAAGCAGATGTGATGGTACAGCCTGCAGCTTGCACAGGCACATATTTATGGCCCAACAGTATTTCTTTAGAGTGTAGGGGAGGGTAATATTCCTTTTGACAGCGTTCCTGCATGGGGAGGGCACAGGCACATAGGCCTGAATGTATAGCAAAACATCAAATTTTTTTTGGCATGATCTCAGTCCAAAATCCTCATGCTTTCATTTTGTACAACCAGTCCTTGCTGGGGCAGGGGAGGATGCTCGCTTTCTTTTTCAAAATTAAGCAAAAATAACCTGTCTTTACCCTGTTAAACATTAGTAGAATTTGGGCAAGAAGGATGTTGGTCTGGGAACACAAGTGGGCAGGTTCTACGTAATATGATGTTATCTGCCCCTCCCCAATTCTTCCCACCAGTTGCATAGTTGACTACAAAGCTATCTGAAGCATTCACTAGACAGGACTCTAAACCACCACTGTTCTCAATGGCTACTGACATCTAAAAGGATCAGATCAGCTTCTCTGATCTTTTCTCATTGGTTTTTGAAGTATTTTTTTAATATAGCGGACAAATGAAGAAGGTAATCATGGCATTTCTTTTCTCCAATCACACAAAACCTCAGAAGCAAGAATCAGACCTGGGGGGAGAACAGCAGGCGCAATTGCTGCACTCTGCTCCCCTAAGGCTGCCAGCACAGACAGCTGTTCCCCTTCTGACCCTTTTCCAAATGAGTCAAAGGAGTTAGTTCCAACTTTCAGAAAGTTGTTGTATGTTGCTGTATTTCCCACTTCAGGGGCTAGGATTCATTTTGGAATCTCAAAGAACAACATCTTGTACCCTGATATGGCTTCAGCCAACAACAGCAAGTTCGAGGGACTCATAACTCATGACCAGCCCTGCAAACACAGTGTTCCCCAGAAACCCACACCTGTTCTTTGACCCTTCCCGGTGCCTGAAACAGGACAGGCATGTACAAAAATTAAATTCCCTATTAAGACATAAATTATTACTTTTTTTTATATTAAAATGCTAGAGGTTAGTACACATTAATTGGAAGCATTAGTCACGCCAAGGTAGAAAGTTATATGGGAAGAAGATTAGCGAAGAGGCAAAGGAGAAGCCCTTGCAGGGCTCAGGAGGTCTCAGCTGAATTCCTGGCTCCTCCATACCATTCTTGCACAGCTGTAGGCAATTCACCTACACCAACATACCGATATTTGCGGCACCTCCTGGTTTAGCAGTGCAATGAAAAGCCCAATCTTGCTGTGATCCCAGCATGAATCAGTATCAAAACACCTCAGCAGGCATACCCACCACCAGGTCAAGGGCCCGTTCCTCAAAACTGTTCCTGTTTGCTGTACACAGTGGCTGGCAGCAGCATTCTCGCTGCTGGCGGAAATGGGCATCCAGCTGGGCCATTCCTTCCCCTGCACGGGGCATCCCTGCCGAGTGCCAGCGGGCCCACGCCGGAGCTGGGTGAGGGCTGAGCCTGCACACAGGCAGCAGGAAGGATCAGGAGAGGCATTTTCTCAGGATAGCTAAATCCCACCTGTGTTTCCCTGCCTTACCTCTGATACAGGATAACAGCACCAGATTTTCTAGCAAAAACATTGCAATGGATGAGAGGACTCTATTCAATACTATCTGGTAACAATCAGATATTATGGCAGCCACATGCCAGTACTGCTTACCAACACAGGCTTCCTTTTGATCTGCAGCACTATTGGTTTATGTGCCCATAAAAATATTTATGTGCAATAACACTAACACAGCTCTTACACCAAGTTATCTGCAAAGAACAAGCATCTACACTGCTCCCAAGCAGGAAAAGAAAGCTCTTACCTGATGGAGAGACTTTTCTCTACTGGATAGATGATGGTGACGACAGATGCCCAGAGACGAGTAGCAAGACGAGAACCACAAGATGCAGAAATTCACCTCCTCCATCTCCGTTAGCCTACTTGCTTTGCACGTGCAGGGTGAAACATGTGTCTCTGATGAGTAACTGTGGGGAAGTTACTTAAACTTCTCAGTTATGCTCTATGTCATCTGACAGGCTGGAAGATCATCATTGCTAAAACCGGACAACAATATTCCACAACTAACCTTCCTCCTGCACCTTTCGTTAGGCAAGTCTTCGCCTAGCAGCCAGTTTTGCCCATCACCTGCACATTCTTCACAGAAATTTGAGACATGAACAAATGTTGCTAATAAATCTTATTATTTGATGCCTTTATAGACAGCTGACATATTGGCAGTTGAAGCCTAGAAACCAACCTGCAGAACCCTAAGAAACACTCCTGATCTGAAGGGACGTTCAGAGAGCGGGATCCTATCCGTTTTTGAAGTCATGTGAATGGGGGCTTGCCCCAGCTTCGGGCAGGTGGAGAATTTGGCTTTGTTTTTCATTTATGTTGCTTAAACATTGTTTCTCAAAAATCTTTCAAGACTGTTGCTGGCCTGGTTTTTATGGCAGCAACATCACATGAAAAACATCTATTTATTCCTTGAGGGTCCCCCCTGCCCCCACCTGATTTGGGAAGAACAGCAGTATGGGTTTTTTTGATTTATACGGAAAGAGGAAACCACCCTGGGCAAAAAGTCTTCAGTCAGCAGAAGCAGCACTTTGTCTTCAAAGACTTAGACACAAGGCTCCCAAATGATTAATGTTCCTAACTCACATTTTTCTTGCAGATGTGATTACAGAAGAGAATACGAAGAGGAAACGATTTTTAAAAAAATTGTTAGAAATGTATTTTCATAAGAAGGAACAACAGAAAACAATTTTCTGTGTGGTTTTAAAAGAATAAAGTCAACAATTACAAACTCAGATGCCAAACTGTTGATGGATGTTAATACCTTGGCACCAAAACTAGATATTCTGCTTTCCTAGAAAGTTATTGATACTTGTTCAACCTGAAAAAAACAACCCATGAACGATTTATTAGATAACTACATATTAAGATAAATACCTACATTCAGGCTCCACATTTTAAAAACTGACAAGTACTGTTATCACAACACTTAATTCGCATTGCTTTTACCTATGGAATATCACAGAATCCAAGAAATTTTAGAATATCCTGTATGGCTGCGATACCCAGGTCCCCATTTCCTAGTCTTCTGCAGGATCTTTGGAACTAGATGGTAAGACTTCCAGTTATCAATTATTATTTGAATTTGAGTAAACAAAATGAGATTGGCATGGGGGAGAGTCTACCAATGCAGCTATAGAGAAAACCCCATTTTTTTGCATTTTGAACACACCTTTTTCATGCATATGAGAAAACACAAGACAAATAATGAGTTTAAATCAACACACATAAGCAGAACATCAAACGATGAAACAGATTTGAACAACCATCTCAATGTCTATGATAAACCACGACAACATGGTTTCACCCTCCTCTCTCAGTCACAAGGTATGTGATTGTCTCGGAAAACACCGTTGTTAAAGGAGCAATAAGCTTTAATATCAGGATCTTTCATTGCAGAAAGCTCTTTTAAATTTGTTTCCTGGGTACTCAAACTGAGCAAAGCCCAGACTGGACTGCTCCACAGATGCTGAGAGGCCATTTCAGATACACAAAGCAGCTGGGTTTTGAAAGCGCGCTCACGCGTCTGCCTGGGCGTGCTTTGCTCCCCCTGACTACTGACAAGGTTTTCAAACTTGGCTTCCAAAGCTGTCTTTGAATCTCTTTGGCTTTGTAATTCACTCTCCATTTATCTCCGTATGATCAAGCGATGAGAACTATGACTATAGATGTGCAGACACACACACGCATATACATGTAAGAGGACGTTCCTGGATGGGCGAGCTGGGGAGGGGGGGTACGGAACCAGTTACACATGAGCTGGCTGCAAAGCTTCCGTTAATAAACCCTGTTGATTGCAGCCTGTCCTGCACAAAGATTAAAAAAAAACAAATACACAAATATCCTTGTTAGATGAAACGACTGTCAGATACATCAAGTAAATGCATCCAAACCGTTGTATGCAGAGTCACTCGCGCGCACAAGCTAGTTCAGCACGACACGCCAGCGCTCCCCCCAGCACGCAGGACAGGGATCTTTATTGCCACCGGCCTCTCAAAGGTGATCCTGAGTAAACACCGCATTTGATAAACTCCGTAGTGGAGCGTGATCTCACGTCCTACAACAATACCTGCAAGATAAGACTTGTCCTTTGGAAGGCTTGTGAAGGAACGAAACCTATTACGCTATCTCAGAGAGCCAGCTGAGAAAAGGGAGAGGCAGAGCACAGATGTCATACACGCTCACACATTTTTCCATACACTTGGGGGAAAGAAAAAAAAAAAAAGGGCATTGACAAAGAACGTTTGCTGGGGTGGTGGGGCACTGATGTTTTCCTGTTTTGCTCTGTTTTTAAGGCAAAAATTACCCATTTGTCTTAAAGAAAAAAAAAAAACACAAACCAAACCTTTGTTGAAAAGTTTTGTGGAAAAACAATATTTACGGCAATTTTTGCTAAAAGTAAACCTCAGGTTTCCAACCATCTCTCTAAAGCAGCGTTTAGCGTTAACAGATGTCTGGTTGGAATCTGCCTGAGCCAGAGAACTCATTCTGAACGGACACCAAAAAAAACGCACAATTTTTGCTCCACATAATCTGAGCATAAGATGCTTTCTCCCAGACTTCATGGATTTGACTTCTATCACGCAATTACCGACTATTTTATCTTCAAGAAGCAAGGATCCCAAATGCGGAGCAGACAAGCCTCCCAGTCGACGTAATCTGCTTTTCCAGATCTATAGCTTTACTATAAGTAGCACTGGAACAAAGTGCTGGAAGTAGGTATTTGGTCCGGGGTTATAAATAGGAGAGATTTCATTTGTGGGTGTACAGGCCTCGCTTATAATAGCAGCGGCCTTAATGGCTGCAACTTTGAATTCATTAATTCAGTCAAGGGAAGGCACTGAAGATCCAAAACAGATAATTAGGCCAAAGACAGCCATCATAGCTGTTAACTTCAGGAATTACTGCAACCCTATACAGCGGTTTATGTTTCTACCCGCACTTTCCTCCGCGTTCCTTACATACTGTCTTCACAGAGGCTTATATACCCTTTATTACCGTATCGACTGCTTTACGCAGCGTTTGCCCATACATTCACTCACGTTACACGCTGCAGTGAGGCAGGCCTGACAAAGCCAGCCTGTAACTGCACCAGCCTCTAGCAGCGAAGCGTTCCTTTTCCCCCTGCCAATTCTCAGTCACGCAACATTTTAAAAGTTATTAAATTCTAAATAAAGGAGATTAAGGATGCCAAATTCTGTTCTGTGCTAAAAACGGCAATCAATATTTGTCAAGACAATAATGTCTTTAGGGCCAGAAGACCATTATTCTCTAGAGTCATTTTTTTCTTTTTTTGGTAAAGAGACAGTTCATAATATTTTCCAGTCACTGCTGCATCAAACCCAGAGTTCTGGTTGAGTTAGAGCATTTAAATGATCATACCAAATTAGGTATGTTTCTCTCTCAAAATAGAACAGTGTTTTTCCTTATTAATACTGAGTTTATATTTGAAATACAATGGTTTTTTAGTTGAAAACCACAGATGAGTTCAAATCAATAGCAGGGTGGAACAACACATGCACATATACAGCAAGGTACGAACCATTTCTTAAAGCATTAGAGGAATGCGACACCTGTATACTTGAACTATAACCACAATTCCCATGAATCACTATTTTAATCTATTTTGTTCCGAGGTATGGTTTGGTTTCTTTTCTATACGAAGACGGGGAGTTGCTCTTTGTGCAATTATTTTGACAGTCATGTTTATTATGAGAAGTTAATGTCTGTGTGCAGCAAATCTGAGAGTGGATTCAGGACCAGCCTTGTAAACGTGCAGAAAACGGGCAGAGAATGTTTATCACAGTATTTTCCATTTTTATGAGGATGCAGTTGGTTATTATGACAAGGTGAAAGGTCTCAAAGCCTTCATTTTTAGGCCACAGGTGTTCTTTGTAGAGGTTTTTTTTAATAAAGAGTATTATTAGTCCTTTAAATTAGCTCTTATTGAAAGTTACCACATCTGCGTTATGTGGTAATGAAGCCGGGGGGAGGTCATAGCAGGGGACTTGTGCTTGAAGAAAACATCTGGACATTGCTTTGACATTCACTAGTAACTTCTTGTATTTTATTAAGAAGTAAGGAAACTATACTGAAATCAAATGCAAGATTCAAACAATAAATAAAATGAAAATACAGAACCTGAAAAAAAAAAATCTAGCTTTGAACAAAAAAGCCCTTTCCCTTCTTTCACTCCCCTCCCATGAATTCCAAGTGATGAGATTAATTACCTGTGCAAACAGCAGCATCAGTTAAAAAATAAAATAAAATGTTCAACCAGTATTTAACACATATCTCTAACGCTACCGTCATTCTGTCTTTCACAGGAGAAGGTACCGTCATTTTAAATAAAGCATTTTTTGTATTGTTACTTTTTTTGGCTGTCATTTTGTTTACTACATCATTTCAGAAAGAGGTGCAGTGACCTTAGGAAGTCCTGTACCTTTATATAGGCAATTTTTTCCTCCACTTCCCCCTGGCTGATACAAGCAGAGAGACTTTGTTTCCTGCGCACAATTACGCCTATCGCTTCCACAGAGAGAAGTAAGGAAAAGTCTACTTTCAACGAAAGGGGGATTTAAAAGCCATTAAAATCCTCGAGTGGAAGTTGCTGAGTAACTGCATGATAGTTCTTAATCATCGAGGCTGACAACTAAATATTTAGGAACTATCGCATTAAGAGACTTGGCTGGGTCAGACGACTGTTCAGCTCCACAGTGCGGTTCGCAATGTTTATAGGGCAGCGGTTACAGTACACGTCAGAAATCCTAACCAGAGTCGCGTACCCATGCTCGCTGTATTTTCTTGTCTTAAGTGCTTGCTTACAAATGCAAATGACAGTTCTGTTTTACTCAAGTTCTTACACCATACTCCTCACTGCAGTAACCGAGCACAGGAATCGGTCAGGTCGTTTGTTCCCTCGGGCAGGGAAGCTCCTACGTATCAACGCATTGTTTTAATGTCAGTTTCCTATTCTTACAAATCTCGGTTTTATATGTTAAGAACTGTTCATTGACACGTTCAGCACAGTGTACACCTTCTGCAAATTTATTACATTTCTGGCCAGAAAGCCCAATGCAAATTCTAAAAGCCTATAAATATATTTGGTTATAGCTATATGAAATTATTACAGACGAGCTCCACTCCAGCTCGCGCCTCCCCTCCAAAATCACAATAGCTGCAAATGAAGTTCACAAAACTGCGTAACAACATCTTCTAGGAAAAAAAAGCATTTAATGTGAATGTGACATGCGAATATTAAGACAGGACACCAGACTTCTTTTCTTTCCCCTTCCCACTGGGTGTTTTATTTTATAGCATTTGCATTAGGTAATCAACTGAAACACTTCAACAACAGAAAGCTGGCAGCATAGTAAGGAAAAATGGAGATTATTTCTCAAACAGCTGTGACAAAATGGTTTCAAGTTGGAATAGTATTGCACAAACGAATCAATTTAGGGAGGGTGAGTGGGAGCGAGCATCTTCAACATGGACTGTGAGGAAAAAAGGCACTATTTAGCTGTGTGTGTGTTTAAAAAGAAAAGAGTCATGAAGGACAATCCATGTTTTTCAAAATTACATTCAGGACTGCTTTAGAAATGCTCACAAACCTGTCTCTTTTTACAGAAGCTACAGAAAGCTGCTGATGTAAATATCAGACAGTACAAGTGTATGAACATTTATAATTATGCTCCAGAAAAGTCTCAGGAAGAGGGCTCTTTCTATAAATACTGCTGCAAAGGTTACACAGTTGCACAGGCTTGCAGTAGAGGAAGCATCCATGCAACTAAGCAGCCTTACAGTTTCCTTTGAGTTTAATCTCTAGTAGTCATAAAATACGCTCTAATTTTGAAGAGCTAAATTGGCAGTGCACCTGAATCAGGCTTTTCCACTGACTGCTGAAGCACAGTTCAGACAGAGTCATCCATACACCTTTTTGTCACATACACGTTCGGCAACACCGGGTAAGCTTCATGGAAAAATTTAAGAGAATTATAACAGAAAATAAGTGAATTTTCCCTGGTATAAAATACAACTGGTCTGAGACCATAAATAAGCAAATGTTTATTCCTGGAAAGTAAAAATAGCTAAGTGCTTTCAGAAAAACTAAGTACCCAGAAAAGGCATTTCAAAAGACCAGGGTGTGCTGCTTCTTCCTCTCCCATACCGTATAGCTATAAATTTTCATGCCTGTTTGAAAACAAAGACATAATCCGCGTACCATAAGTAGAGACACTGCTTGAAAATCAACCCAGAGCAAGCGGGAATGTGTACGTAGGACAGTCTGCACCCTAGCCTTCTGTCTGCTTACAGATGCACTAACAAAATAAGAGTGAGATTCCTGTTGCAGAATTATTATGGGAAGAAGCTAAAACCACTGTTGCTCTCCTGTCAACGCTGCCCAGTGTGTCACAAGTGCTCCGGGCGTGTGGCGGTCACGGTGATGTAGCTACCAGTGCAGCTGCATCTAGCCCCATGATGTTTTTCAACAGGACTACAGTTTTGCACAAAATCTGGGCGTTAGTTTTGTACAAAAGGTACAGAATGGTGTAACAAAATCTACTCTCAGCTATATATATGAGCATTTCAGCACTTTTCAAATGAACCCAGCCCCGCAAAAAGCTGATCTCACTCCTGCGCAGAGACTACCGTGACTTCAGGTAAAAGATCCGTGTTGAGAAGGCTGCATAGTAAGTTTACTGATCGTACAACCTGCAACACCAAAACTCCATGTATTGCTGCTTTTCACTATAAGTCATTAAGGGAAAACACACAAGATATATTCTGTTTATATACTATAAAATATTTTTAATATGAACAATTTGGATTGTTTCCATTTCTGAATAGAAGATGAAAAGAGCAGGTTATTAAAAATCTGTAAAGCTCCTTTTCCTAAACTGTCTTTTAGGAAATCCAAGTTTGATAGTTCTGAATTCAAACAATTCTAAAAAGTTCACAGTTGACTTAATGGCTGCACCAGATATAAAAGACGACAGTCTTGATTCCTTCTGCGTTCCGCAGACAATAACATTTTCAGAGTACATTTGGATGACTACTTCTCCAATTGTAGCTAGCATTTTTAAAAAATATTCCTAAAATTCTTGTTTGTCTCAAACCTGTCAGCTCACAGCAAAGAACAGGAAGCGATATCTGATTAAATAAAATGTGTTTTCTTATATGAACTATGAAAAATATATTGCTCTTTTAAAAGTAAAAAAAATTGCATTGTTCTATTGTTTTTGTTACTGAAGACTCATAATTAAGAAATTCTGGAAGGAAAAAAAAGAAACACAACTTTTAAAATTGCTTACAGAATAGAAGAGGTTTCTGTAGACCGTACTGAATTCAGTAGAAGTTTTGCCTATTTTTTTCTTGCTAATACAGAAACATTTGTCTACATACCTATTTCATTACTTAGATTAATATTTTATGTTTTCACTTAGTAAACTCTTCTGCTCTCTTAGAGGTGCTCTTCCGAAAATTCTGAAGGAGACTCAAGAAGGTAAACTGATCCAAATCATTCTGAAGGAAAACAACATGGTCAAAATAATACCTAACATGAAACTATCACTGAGTGGACACTCTTTCCTGGGATTATAAGTATTCGTTTTATTTCAAAAAAGTCACTGCTTTGTTATGGAAATTTTTAGATCTCCTTTAGCTACTTCTTGTGTATTACTCCTCAGTTCATTTCTTTAGCTAGGAAACATCTCTTCAAGTGTGAACTAACACATCCTATTCCCAAACATGTTGGCATTATTAATGACGTCAATAGACAAGAACTAGAACAGGAAATCTTATGCATGGCTCATGCTATATAAACGGTAAACTATCAGAATGAACTTCCCTGATTATTTGGGAAGAACAAAGAGAGATCTATTTTTAAAATGCAAAGGGGAAAAAAACCAAGAAAACAAAGAAAATGCAAGATGTACTTGATAGTGTCTCATTATCCTCTCTGTAATTGGACTGTTGCTTTTGGCTGCAGACATCCAGTTCACAGGCCATTTTCCATTTCCTTTGTTTTCATTACAAGAACAAGCTGGTTAAAGAAACGCCACTCGGTAATTTTAAACTAAGCCTTCAACATCATCCCTTAGGAATTTAAACCTTTACCACCATTCCTTACTTTGTCTCCTCAGTGCCTTCCCCCATCAAACCCAGTGAAAAGCACTTTAAGAAAAGGCAGGTGTAAGATGTGTAAATACTCAGATCTTTAAGAAAATTGAATAGGAAACAAATTCTTGTCGTTCTCCACTGCCATTTGCTATAAAGCAGTGGCCCCAAACATCTGTTCTCAAATTTCAATTTACTTCATCTACCAGGTGTTTCACATTGTTAATAATGGCAACTCACAAATTTACAATAGTCACGTAAGGCAGTTACATAAATACAATTATGTCAATCAAGTTCACTGCATCTTTCTCAACCAGACTACACATGACACTTTTCTTCTTGTCCTCTTACCACGATAGAAGGATGAAGACCACATTTCTGTAAAGAGAATCCCTGGACAACATTCTGGTATTGAAGTCAGAGAGGTCACTGAGGTGCATTTCCGCAATGTCCAACAGTTAAACCAGGAAGTAGATGTGATGTTTTTCACTTCACACATAACAGAACTGGTGCAAAAAACCCATTTTAAACTAGTTACTTTAAACCTTTTGGTCCAAATACATAAAATAAGCAGTATTTACAGCATTTTACTCCTTTTGTAAATGCAATGCTTTAAAACACGTTATAAAGCACCTTAGTAAAAATATTCTACAGGTAAAAGTATCGAAGTAGTAGGAAAACCCTAACCATACCACAGCTCACTAATGGAGTCATAATATGGATTCACCAATACCTCAGTTTACAATTATTACAAAGAATCCATGGAGAAACTTAATACTGAATTTACGATTTTTATACCACTGTGTAAAGATCAACTAGAACTGGAGACAATACCAACTTTCTCTGTAGTTTTCCCAACCTCAGTCAGTGGTGGTGGGGATAAAAAACAAAACAAAAACCCCACTGCTTTGATTCTTTAACTTTTTACAACGTTCATGTGGAAATGATGTTTTAACGCTTATGATTAGTTGTAATTTTTTAATAAAACCACATATATAAATATGGGCAGTTTCAGCAGCAGCAGCAGCATTTCTCAGCAGAACATGATTAACCGTCCCAATTAATATCATGTGACATGATTCACAAAAACAAAGCACAGATGTCAACCAGTTATTAACACTACTCATATTGTATACAACCAAAATTTCCACGTTGAAAGCTGGGAAAAATGATTTCCTCTTCACAGAAGTATAAATGAAAATAAATTGCTCTGAAAATTAAAAAGAGCATCAACAGAAGCATTTTTGTTTGTTTATATTTTCAACTAGAACTGCTGTGTATTAATTACTCCGAATTAAAGTGTAGATTTCTTCAGGTAAAGGATATTAAGTCCCACCGAAAGTACTAGTTAGATAAAAGAAATGAAGCTTTTGCTTCTGGATTACCAACATAGTTAGCCAGTATCCAACGCCCTGGAGGTGATCCACAGCCCACTTTCCTCAGATCTATAAAGAAACGTCTTGGAGGTCTACAAGCAATCTAGGTTCCATGGCTGAGGACTAAGATGACGATGTGACCAAAGATTTAGGTCCAGAAATCTAACAATATAGTGTTCTTAGTTTGATTTCGGGTAAATCTTTTCATAGAAAAAGTTTTGAGCCAGAATATACAATTCTCCATCTTTTTCCCGAACTGCGTGTGCTCTGACAAACTGAAATTGCTCCAGTGCAAATTCATAGAACTCGTTCTCCATTTTCCAGATTTCAGACTGTTGTAGCTTGGCAATAGTTTCTTTTGTGGGAAGTTTTTTCTCAGTTGTTTTCCTAAGATGAGACTTCTTTCCTAAATGCAAAATGAAAGCAATAACTTCACTTTAAAGTTCACGTGATTAAAAAATGTTTACAGTCCTTTTATTTACGGAGTTTTATACTCTCAGCATGTTGATAAACTGCATTAGAAATGACAGAATTTAATTCAGAATTTATTAACATAACATGCGGGGTTGGAAAAATTGCAGTCTCTCTCACTAAATGTTAATGAATTTTGCATCAGTTCTTTCAATTCTTTCTCCTTACTCTAATAAACCCAGGGAATGAACACTTCATTTAAGGAGCAAAAGTACTCCACATAATGTACTCCGAGCAAGATTGGTCTTTCAAAATTAATTATTTAGACACTAATCTGATATCAAATGTTAAAAATTTTACAAACTGCAGAGCAAGAGACTTCTTTCATGAGACACAGATGACCAAAATGATGACAGCATTTTCCCTAAGAAGTGCTATCTGTTGCTTTATAATAAACTTGCTAATACTGCACATCTAGGCTCTAGACATCAGACCCTTTTCTCCCTCTATTTGCAGACAGAAGCCCTGCTAAGATGGACCTTTTCTTCATCATAAGTTGCATGGCCAGCTCCTAGAAACTGAGCTATTAGCTATGTAACAAATGCCTTATTACAACTCCAGGTCTTTCTGCACAGCCAACCAGGTCGCATCAAGCACAGTTAATTTCATCAGCAGAGCTTCTGAGGAAATGGAAATCTGCCTCCGCAAGACCTTTCAAAAATGTTCTGATACACACCTGTCACAATTTGTTATGTGTGGTATATATACACAACTGCCTTTACCTGAACAGTAAATATTTACAATTTGTGTAAGGCAGGAAGATACCTGTGCTGCCCTCAAAAAGTTGTACTGAGAGTCTTTAAAAGAGTTTGCCTCTTCTGTAGGAAGATCAACCAACTGAGGGGCAAACCTGGCAGAGACTCAAAACTGTTCATCTAGGCCTAAAGAATTCACATTTTAAAAAAGTGATAAGAGGATAAAAAAATGCATGGAATCCATGGAAATCATTCAAATACCTGTACGGTACAGTTCTGTGGCACCCCTGAAGAACCGGGGCAAAGCTGCCTCCAATAACATGATAAAGTCTTCAAGCTCTTCAGTAACTCCCACTAGGAAGTATTCATTAATCAGATTGTATTTGGCTTGTTCCAAAGCCCATCTGCTTCCCACATTCCTAAAATGACAGAGAACAATTACAGCAAGTTCTGATGTCAGCCAACAATCCTTGGTCCCTAGGTGGAGATTACTTCATAACAAGACATTTGTATAGGAAAGGCAAGACTCATTTCAAGTTACAACCATTCCTAACTCCATTTCCCTTTCCAGTTTCTCTCATCTGTGTTGTTCTCTAAAAATTTAACTCCTGTAGTTATTTTGACTAATAACTCATCCACAAAAAAATGCACCCAATCCAACGTGTGTGTATATTTGGTAACTGTCTCTATTAGTGCAATTTTTGGAGGATTTACATTTTCTCAATGTCAATACTCAGCCTCCACTTCCACATTAGATACTAGAAATGGTTCTGGCAAGAACACACCTTCCCTTTTGCATCCTACAAACATAATTCTGAACTAGGAAGTCATTGCGCTTAATGCGAGGACTTCCCTACTGAATGACAGAGAGAAATTAAACCGACATTTTTTTTCATCTTTTTTTTTTTTTTTTTTTTTAGTTTGCTGTAGAGTTTTTTAAAGTCTGCGTCATTGTTATAAAACATGCGGCATTGACAGATGGACACTATTTGCTTTTGTTTCAGTTTCTATGAAGTAGCATCGGCTACTGGATGTCTAGTAAAGGTTTAAGAAGATAAATTTATGCTGATCTCACTTATTTTATTCTCCACAGAAACTCTAGGAGCTTGAACAAAATATCTCCATTCAGAAAGACAGATATTGTAGCCTGACATAAGAGAAAAATGTCAAGACTCCAAATCTACAAAAATTATTTTTAAGATTGAAAACATCTGTTTTCTCTCATAGTACCACTGATAGAGTATCCTAACATATTGCTTGTTTAGAGAACTGTAAGACTGTTTCAGTAAAATGCATCTTCAAAAGAAAATACATTACTAAGATACATGCCGCTTCACTCTGTCCAGTCCCTCACACTTTCCCCAGCTGTGCTACATATTCAAATTTGTTAAGTTTACATTTCATCACTGATATACTTGACTAACAACTTAAGCTACATTTATCTCCCTACCAGCATTCGGAGCTGTGGCCACAGAAGAATGGAATTTGAAGCCAGAGTTTCTCCGGAGCACAGTCTGAACCTCCAGCTGCCACACATTCATCAAAGGTCTGGAACAAAGACAAAATTGAGCTGAGCTTTAAAAATCTAGTGTATGTATCAAACATCTCAACCTGTTACCTGCTAAATGTAGTGGGGACAGAAAAACACAAGATCTGATGTGAAAGGAAAAAAAGAGGAACATTTTCAAGCCTTGCTTTCACAGTGTTATTAGGAGGACCTATTTGTCTCAATTAAAATAGTACTTGGACAGTCTTTTATGATTAGAACTAATGAACAATTTGAGCTACATGATCCATTTGATATGCCTTTCATATAACCATGATAAAGGCTATAAACCAAAACAAGTAAACAGTCAATAAGCATTGGTATCGCTATTCTTGCCTTACAAAAGAAGTCACTGAAGATACAGCATCAAACGCCATCAGGATTTGTGTGACACTAGAACAACTGGATATATAAACCACAGAACGCCGTGCATTTAGTGTTTTAGATTAGACAATGTTCTATTACATTTTAAATATTACGACAAATAACTGCCATTTCAGAGGCTAATTTGTTTTTTGGGAGTCAGAAGTGAAAGCAAGTTGTTCCCTGCGTAACAGAATATTCCACACAACAGGGCTCTACCTGGACAGACGGCCATAGCAACAGAGTTTCAGCTGCAGTAACACAGTTACAATAAGATCACCATTAGCACTGTAAAGAATTTGTAAATATTTTACCCAGTCACCATAAAGTAAGTATTTATGATATTTCTAATCAAGATATAAGCCATGTATCTAGGATAGATTTTTAAAGAAGTATTTAATAACGAATACGTGATCACATGACAACTTTATAGACTGTTTCTTCTGCATAATTACAAGTTTCTGTTCAAAAGAACTACGTAAAAATACATTTGCTTAATTATTTGGTGTTAGAACAAGGACAACGTCCTTTGCTTCTATTTTGAGATGAAGTTTCTGAGATAATCTTAAAAAATTTACTGATATCAGGCCAAAGCAGGGATTAACCTGTGGTGTCGTGTTCCACATTGCACTTTGAGTTTAGAACTGCTCGCACATGTCACATATCACAGATAAAAATGCAGCTTAGCTAGGAAAACAAGATATTGCTATACTTTCTCTAGCATAGTTCTCTAGAGAAATTCTGCACCGATCTGTCATGAGTACTTTATAACATTAACATTACCTGAGAATTAAATTGCTTAAATGCACCTCCTAACTTACGAATGTAAATACTAAATACGAACTGGTATCTGTCAAAAGAAAGACTCCTTTGCTTATACCTGCAGGTTATTTTATAGTTAACACGCAAAAGCAAACCATTTTTAAAGTAAGATGAAATAGGACAGGCTTCCTTCCCCACTTCCTCTTATATAGTTACCTTGACTGCTCCATCCAGTGATTTTATTATAAGAAACACTTGTCTCTACAGACTCTGTTCCTGGACCCAACCTACCTACAACTTTGGATGCACAGGGATATAGAAAGAAAATGAATGAAGAACTCTTCCACAGAAATACTGTGGTATGGACTGGGAGAGGGCGAGGGTGTAAAGTATGTTGAGATTCCTTTCCAGTTAATAAAGTCACGATTGACTTCCATTAGAAAGATTGCATTTTTGACCTTTTCCATTTTTCATTTGAAGAGCTCTTAGTAAATCTACTGTAACATGGATTAGAATAGATATCAGTGTTATAGACACTGCAATTAGGTCAATCCATTGTTGAGCTTACCAAATTTTATATCAAATGTACAAAAAACTGACACCATCCATATACACACAGTTTTCTTGGACACACCATGGAAAAATAGTATTACCTGATATAAATGAAAGAAACCCTGAAACTTGGCATATCAAATCAATTTCACTTCAGATGAACTAGAGATGCTTACAGGAAAAGTTAAATCTGTACAGAAACAACTAAGTCTTAGACCTAAATAGAGTGGCACGCTAGTGACAAAACAAAAAAAGCATCATAAATAGAAAAACATAAAATCATCAATGCAATGCATTACAAACATAAATAGGAATGCATTTCAACTTCTCAGCAAATTTCCAGTAAATCAGAACTTAAAGTGCAGTTTACCAAGCAGTAGCATTTGAGATTTTGGCTTAACATTTCCCAGTGCCTACCTAACAATTCTGTTTGGATTATAATTCAAAAATAAAACACTACTTTAAAATTTTGTTCTTTTAAATAAATATTAAGTCCTATAAACAGCTTGAACTACGTAGCATGCTGAGCTTTCTACCTCATCCATCTCTACCAGGAAGGAATTCCACTGGCCAAACCATGTTCCTCATGAAAAGGAACAGAGTAGGTTACAAAATATGAGATCCTGTCTCCCTTTCTAAAAACGCCTTTATGATACCATAACACCAAATCATCTCTGTAGTTGGTCTATAAAGATACATTTTTTTAAGCATAATTGCAATTACTGTTCTGCTTGAAGCTTTCCTCTACCTATGCTCTAGGGTGTCTGGACAAACTGAAATGCAGTAGCTGAAGATGGCGCCAAAACCTAAATAACAGAGGAGCAGTTTGTTATCAACTGGAAAGGAAAGAGGAATGGTCTCTTCCCAATATTTAAAAGACACTATTTGGATTGTGTGGCAGGGTGCACACAAAATAATTAGTCATATGGTGTTTATCATAGAATCCTAGAACAGTTTGGATTGGAAGGGACCTGAAAGATCACCTAGTTCCAACCCCCTGCCCTGGGCAGGGACACCTCTCACTAGACCAGGCTGCGCAAAGCCCCATCCAGCCTGGCCTGGAACACTTCCAGGGATGGGGCACCCACAGCTTCTCTGGGCAACATCTTCCAGTGCCTCACCACCCTCACAGTAAAGAGTTTCTTCCTAATATCTAATCTAAATCTCCTATCTATCAGCTTAAAACCATTACCCCTTGTCCTATCGCTCCACTCCCTGATAAACAGTCCCTCCCCCATGTTTCCTGTAGCCCCCTTTAGGTACTGGAAGGCTGCTATAAGGTCTCCCTGGAGCCTTCTCTTCTCCAGGCTGAACAACCCCAACTCTCTCAGCATGTGTTCATAGGAGAGGTGCTCCAGCCCTCTGATCATCTTTGTGGCCATCCTCTGGACTCACTCCATGTTGGGGGCCCCAGAGGCGGGGTCTCATGAGAGCGTAGTAGAGGGGTAGAATCACCTCCCTCAACCTGCTGGCCACGCTTCTTTTGATGCAGACCAGGATGTGGTTGGCTTTCTGGGCTGCAAGTGCACGTTGCTGGCTCATGTGCAATTGAAGCATGAGCTTGTCATCAACCAACACCCCCAAGTCCTTCTCCTCAAGGCTGCTCTCAATCCATTCTCCGCCTGGCCTGTATTTGTGCTTGGGACTGCCCTGACCCATGTGCGGGACCTCGCACTTGGCCTTGTTGAACTTCATGAGATTTGCACGGGCCCACCTCTTGAGCCTGTCTGGGTCACTCTGGATGGCATCCCTTCCCTCCAGCGTGTCAACCATGCCACACAGCTTGGTGTCGTCAGCAAACTTGCTGAGGGTGCACTCAATCCCACTGTCCATGTTGCTGACACATCAAAACCAAAGCATCAGCTTTTCTGCAGCTTTTAGTGAAAAATGTATCTCTCAGTCTTCAACAAGAGATGTAGATTTCTTACGCAGGAGAATAAGCTTAACCTGACATAGGAGAATAAGCTTAACTTGATACTTACAACTCTGGATACTTGAAACCATTTTTTAGTTTTACCTATTTTTTTTTAATAAACTGTAAAATAAAGTGAATTTATAAGGTTACAAAGAACATACTTAATGTTACACTCTGGTCCAGTATGGACATATGGGAAGAATATCATTTACAAAGCCACCATCATCATCACCAAGGCTCATACAAGAACTATTCAGTTTTTATCAGGACATTTTTTTAAATTGTTTTCACATTAACTTTAGTAAGAACAACATATATAATAAAGTGTACTTTACCTTTTTATCTCCCTGTTTTCGCCTCCGTAGCCCTGGTCTGTAATCATCTCCAAAGCGCAGAAAGTAATAATAAGAAACTAGTCGTTCTATAGGATCTCTTATGACATTTATGTAAATTGGTTTCTTTTTAACACCAAATCTGAAGCAAAAGAGGAAAAAATGCCTTTTAATGGCCAAATCAAAGCTTCTCATTAATACTTAAAAGCCTGTCTCTGTTGATATAACTGAAATCTATCTATATACAGAGAAGACGATGGTGAAAGGAAGCTTAAATGTCACTTCCTCCCACCCCCACATCCAGTGTGTTAGGTGGGTGTGAAAGTCAGTTCAACTCCAGTTTTCCTAGGACTGTGATTTTAGTTTTTTTTTTTATTAGAGAAACAAGCAAAACTGAAATATTCTCACACAATAGATACTAAAAATGTTTATACAACCATTCTGAGTCTATAAATGCCTTAATAGGTCTAGCAGCCATGTACATGTTAATAATAAGTACAAGGAAGTTTGATATTGAGTTCCTGCCCTCCTGAAGTGTGCTATGCGATGCTGCAAGTGGTTTTCCTGGCAGGTCTCCAGTTGTCAAGAGACATGAATTCTACGAGAAGGAAGACAAAGCTCAGAGCTCATCCATTACCGGGGTTGAATCCATATGGCTATGCTTATTAAATATAAGCCTAAGATAGTATCTGTAACCATATTAACTTCCTTATCTAGAGATATAAAATTTTACCTTAGACATTTACCCTAAGCAAATTTTGATTTACTGTGGTACAAACAGGAAGCTTGATGAAATGAGGTGGTAAGCTCATGGGACACATGAGAAAGATTAAACCACCAAAACTGTTTTGTGCAAATGCTACCTTGTATTGCAAGGAAATGATCTACGTTCAAGACAGCTTTTACAATACATTTCTCAGTTTTATTTTCTTTTCCTTTTGAGACATCACTGTGGCAAATAAATATGGTATCCAAATATTAAAGAGGTTACATCACAATGGAAATTGCAAGTGTGTAAAGTGCCCTGAAGTAAAGCTAGGAGCTGGAAAAAACTTCTCTTCTGTTCCCATGCAAACAGGGAAAATGTTCTGTATTGACAGAGGGCCATTCAAGCCTCCTAGCTTGGCTAAAAGAGAGAGCACTCGTAGTTTTAAGATGCAATACCATTATTGTTAAAGTGGTACTCTGTAAATTTTAATTCCAGATACCGCTCATATGAGGAATCTTAAGTTGAAAAGCTGAAGAACAGAAACATAGAATAAGCGGCAGAAAACAGGAAGTTAGAAAAAAACAATTCAAAGGCATTACTTTGGCGAAAGACCAGCACTACAGATACTGAAATTGTTAAAGGCTACAAAAAGACCAATTGATTCTTCAGATGTTGCCAGCAGAGTACCAACGAATCAGACTGCAGCAGTTAAAGGCGGCATTGCTGACATCTGTCTGTATGCCAGCTCTTACTCCCCAAAGTCTGCAAAACAGGAGCGTGTGAATGTTTCAACCATTTTAATGCCAAGTCCAGACCTTGAACTGCACCCTCTTTCAGGTCCACCAAAATGCCTGAGACACGCACGTGTGTCCCCTTCTACAGACTCTATTGCAAGTGCTGTAGAAGGCTGTAACAAACCATTTTAATATGTTATCAGCCTCAACCAATACTATGTATCTGTGGGTTAAATAAAGGTGTCAAAGCCTTTGGAAATGTTTGTGCTGGATTGTACATTCATATGGATTTGCACATGACCTCACAAAACTAGCTTCGGTTACAATAACGTAAGCCACTTACTATTGTAACTTTATTAATAGTGATAATCATTTGGTGATTGCATTGTCAAAGAACTTTTTTTCCAACCATTTACCAGAGAAAATATGGAATAATGGTGGATCAGAAATTTTAAAAAAAAAAAAAAAAAAAGGAAAAAATGTGAACTTTTACAGCTATAACTTCTACATGGATGGGTTATGATAACCTGTCCTTAATACTGTAAGACATCGACTGAATCCAGTTCTTTAAGCTTCAGCATAACTTAAGAAGTACTTCTGATATTTGACAGTGGACCTAAGTCTGATGTCTGCGTATAAGCAGGCATAGACTTTTCTGAAATATTTTTAACTTCTCAACTACAAGAATGTTCACTACAAGAACATACCTCACAACCTTAAAAGTGTGGGTCTTGCCAAGCACGAGCAGAGTATTCAAGATTTTATTTTAATAATGAAACTCCAAAATATGAGAAAGCAAGCTTTTGTGGGGGAAAAAATTCATCATTTCAGTGAAAGGATAACAAACAACAAACACAAGGATAACACAGTCCTGGAGGGAAGATGCAGATGAAAGAAATCTGTGAAATTGCTTATATGCTTTCTAGATGTAAAATAATTGTTTTAGTTTTAAAAGTTCCAGTATCCAAAAATGTTTTCAGCTTTGTGAAATGAGTAATGTGTAAAATAACATTCACCTCTGTTGTTCCAGAAAGCTGTTGCTCAGTTCAAGGGTTTATTAATGTTGCAGCATTTTAACTTTCAAAAGGCAGAAAGGAAGCTAATGAAATTTGATATTTTATTTTATCGATTGCTTTGCAATTAAGACCTCTTGCCTGTTACTTTTTGTAAACTCCAAGCTTTTACTTGGTGCCACTGGTAATTTCCAGCTCCTATTGTAGCTTTTAGCATTTTATATTATATAATACACTGTACTGGGAATCTGTGAAGCTCTCACTTCCCTTTTTCATTCTTTGTAATAAAAAGCTAGAATTAAAAATCAGTGTACATAATAGAATGAATAATTAAAAACAATGACTAAAGAAAAGAAATTCTTACGTACAAAAAACTAATTTCACTAAATAAATGTTTTAATACATAGAAACATAACACTGCTGAGGACTGACCATCAGCAAGAGGTAAACGTAGGAGTTACTATTGTTTGTGCAGTCAAATATGCTGAGATCTGAAAATTCCACTTTCAAATTTAAACCATTTTCCACATGCTGCAAGTGCAAGATGAAGCACTGCCTGGTAAGCATCTTAAGCAAAACCGACTTGCCAGTTCAAGAGGCAGTTTCACAAGACTGAGCTACTGAGGATCACTGCTTCAGATCCAGAAGCAAAAATAAGACAAGAAAAGAAATACACGGAGGAGGGAACACAGATAATCCTGAACCTTTGAAGTCACTGGGAGGATTTTTACCTCATTTTCTTTTAAATTAACTTCAGAAGTAGCAGCACTTAACTCCACAAGAATTATTTTAATGCTTTTTACTGCAAGTCAAATTACAATAGGACAGAAAACTGCTTTAAAATATAACTTTTAATATTTTGATAAAGTGTAAAGAGATACTCTGACAGAGAAGAACTACACAACTTAAGAGGCAGGTGGTAGTACTTGTGATATGAAACATATTTGAGAACAGGTTTCTTAAACTTCCCAGAACTGGAAGCCAACCTTAAGGCAGAACTGCCAGTGTTCCAGAGAAAAGCCAGGATCTTCAGTAAAACAAGCCTGTAAAATTCAGACAAGGAATACTAAACCTAGCAGATAAGTAGTTTTAAAATTAGAGTCCGCTACATTTTATCATGCAAAAAGACAAGAGAAAACTGTGAAATTCAAAACCAAATATTATTCATCATAGGAATTTCAGTGTTTTTCAAAACTGCAGTTGTCAGACTTTAATCACTAGAGGGCACTAACATCCCAGCTGGAGCCAAGCAACTTAACCTACTATGCTACTCAACAGATAAATCCAAGGGTAACATACTTCGCAAAGTCCAAATAAGATATATGTCCATGGTAAAATCCTGGTTTCATTTCCTTCCAGGAAGTCACATTCTTCACAAATCGGACCTGTAAAAGTAGACAGCAGAAAATGATTCTGTACAGCTGGAACACATTAAGTTGCCCCATACATGGTGTTTTCCGGTTTGTACGTACAATCTTATAATGCATTAGAAAAAAAAGTCTATTTTGAATATTATCCAAGGGTTTGTGCCAGCTAAAATAGACTTTACTGCAAGCATACAGACGACTCATTTTAGATCACCACAACTTAATGATCAGAAACTAACCAAAAGCAGAATACAGCAATCAGAAGGGTAATTCAAGGAAAGCTACCACAAAAACATTAGCAAGACAAACATTAAACATTTGTCAGTCCATTTCATTTGTAATTTGCAAGGGATGCAGAATTCCCTCAGCAATAAGCAGAAGTGCAAGTACACCTTTGATGGAATTGGCTGATCTGTATTAAGTCGCTCAAATAAAAGTGTACCAGATTTACAAGCATGTTTTTAGACCTATTTTACTACAACGTAAGAAACAAATCTTGTTGTTCAGCAGATGGTTCATCTGCTCCACCATCCCAAAATGCAATGCACGAGTAATCCAAAATTTTATAAACGTATATAGTGTAAATTAGATCTATAGCTTACCATTTTGAATAGTTATCTTAAGCCTAACATTTCAGTGAAACTTCCATGTTAAAGCACAAAGTAGCCCTTAAACAAGGGCTGATGAAGCAGTTATCACCAAACTTCACAAAAATAGGAATAGCTTTACATTTCAAAGATAAAAACAAAGAAAGATACATGCCCCAAACCAGAAAGTATGATCAAATTAAGTGGGACACACAAATCCTGATATAGCTTAACTTTATTAGATGAACAGAATATTTAACATCAAAGCATTTAACTCTGAAAGTTATTTCAAAACTAGCAAATTGGATAATAAAGAAAAGATGATAAATTTGTACTGCCTGAGCTGTCTGACAATGATATGCCATTTCTGAAGCTGCGAATTAGAAGATAGCGTTCCCTCCACATCTACATCATCTTTTCTGTTACACAGTGACATAGATAACCACAAAGATACTGAGGTGAGACAAGAGAGTCAAAAAAGGAAAGTTTGAGAGCTCAAGACAACACACTAACATTGTGTAAGGTCCAACGGATTGAGAGTGTCCTGAAACATATTTATTATTTATTATAACCAACAAATTGAGGATTTTAAGAGGCAAGCCAGGCCTGCTGGTGTTTCTTCAAATGTGCAAAACTTGCTGTCTACAGTTTAAGAGGTTGATAACCTTTGCTTATTTCTTCAAAAACTGGCTCTTGGAGCCTCAGGTAAAAGAAATGGATATTACTTTTTAATAACAGGCAGCATTCAGTTTTTCAGTGTACAAGTTTTGCAGTCTGTGGCATTTCACCATTTAAACCATATAATGCATGTGAAAATTGTGGCAAATCTAGCTGAAAAGCACTGCACAATGTTATACAACGGTGTTTCACAAACTGCATTGGCTTTCTGTCTGGTTTTGTCTACAGCACAATCTGATAATATACCTGAGACTTTGAATCCAGTTGAACTACCACACTTTCATCGACTGTACCTTTCAAAGATTAACGACAAGATATTTTGAGTGGAGAGCCTCAGCTATGAATATTTCTATACCTGGGGAAGAAGTTCCTAAATGCAAAGTATATATTATAGTCTGTTCTCCCACCTCCAAACCCCAAAACGTCACAGTTGGTTGATACAACTCGGCAAGTAAACCAGTTATGCTACCTATTGTGTGTAGTGCAGCATGCATATTAAAGTGTACATTTCAGTTACGTTTCCACAAACAGGCTTTCTGAAATCTAGCACTAGCTAGATTTCAGTTTGTAATAGGCTAGGACTAGACACAGGGCAATGTTAAGTGAAAATCCCAAGGGTCAGTTATGTCTTAAATCCCCATGGCACCACCTAGCATCAAACCTTAGATGTTCCAGTAATAGTTAAAAAAATCCTTTATTGCCTTTGTGTTACAATGTCATTGTCTGTTAAGGAAATAATTTTTATGAACATAGGATGGATGTTCTAGCCTCGTATTAACTTTAACACCAGGCAAGCTAAGAGAAGGCTAGGAAGGTTTTATAAGACAGCTGTGACATTTACCTCTGGATGGATGTAAGATAGACCGGCAGCATGCTGTGCCCCTGAGAATTTAAGTTTTTAACACCTATAACTAGGCCTGCAAGCAAGAGATTCGCCCCCCTCCTCTCCCCAGTTTGCAGTGTTCCAAAAATCAGAATTGTTCCAGGTCACAGCCAGCCTAATGAGTCTGGATTCACATATTTTAGGGCAAAGATGAATATTGCTTGCTGCTTCGTACTGTTAAATATGATCAATTTTACCTTTCTTTTCGGGGCTCAGCAGATACTGGAGCTTTTGAGAGACCGAGCAAGCTTCTCCCATCTGAACCCAACTGAATAAAATTTGAGGTTACTTTAAAAGTTCAGATAGACGTGAATGGAATTCCTGTGAAGTTGTTTCATGGTGCTTTTATATAATCAGCTACAAAGTTGCTTCACAGCCTTTAGGAAGTGAGAAATCAGCTGAGCTTCACTGAATTAAAGAGCCAGATCAAACGTACTCTGGGGGCGTAAGATGTCCGGAAAGGTAAGTTAAATACATTCAGTTTCCAAGATGATAAGAATTTAAAACAAGTCCCAGTGAGTCAAAAGGAAAAAAAAAAAAAAAACAACCAAAAAACAAAACAAAACCAAACCCCAAAAAACCAAAAACTCAAAAAAATCCAACCCAGCATACTTGGTGTGCACGAAAAGCCCTGGGAAATCTGTGCATGCAAACCAAAGTGATGTTGTAAGCTGTCACCTCTGTCCACTAACTGCTTCCATCAATCCCTCTTCTCTACACTCTGAACACACACCCCCCCACACACCCCTGCTGCCCCCAAAAGGTGGTATGGTCATTACCCTGTGGCCTGGTATCACATGGACTTTTGGACACCAAAAAAGCCCCAGCTTTTCATGCCATTATATTCTAGGGTTTTTTGTCAGTTGCAGAGGAACTGACTTAAAATTACAAATAACTTGGGGGATGAATGTCACATGCCCCACCTGGTGAGGACACATGAGGATTTTCCATTTGAACTACAAAAATAGGGCTCTCAAGTAAGACTGAAGACCAACACTGTCCCCATGAAAGGAAATCTCAGATTCAGATTTAAAGACAAAGTGTGATGGGATAACCAAATCAGAATCCCTCTGCAGGAAGGCACCGGTAGCTTCGCTATCCAAATTGTCATACAAGCGAATAACTTCTAGTTAGCTCTAAATCAGAGGGTCAGGAATGCTGCAAGCAGGCTAGCAGCTCACCTTTGGCTGCAGGTCATGAGAAACCACAAGCAAGCAGAAGGCAAGGGCAGCTGAGAGGCAATTTTGTGAGATGGTGAAAAGACGAGAGTTCACCAGTTCAGCCATGGTACAGCCGGGACACCTGCCTCGCACGAACAGCTCTTCCTCAGAAAGAAAAATACAATTGGCACATGTACAGCAGTGGACACTAGTACTCACTAGGCCATCTAACTCCAAGAGAAAAATTCTTAAATGTTCAGGAGCTCATGACAGTACTTCCACTTCTAACAGAGTTGCTGCACTTCCAACAGCCATTGAGACCTTCACCAGCAGAGGAAGTACTACTAAAGTCAGTATGAGTGTGCTATCCTCTGAGAGGCCACTGTTTTAGAATACATTTGGAAGCAAGATTACGAATTTTCAGGTTGCTCTTTTGAGAAAAATGGAAAGAGAAACTGCGTGAGAAAAAAAGAACAAGGAAAAGAAAACAGCAAGCTGAGGGAATGAAATGCTGGATAATTGTGCCATGGTTTTTCTGTGTCCACAACAGTACAGAAAATGCATTCTCATAGCCCCTTCTCTAATAATATATCAAGAATACATGCTGCAAGACAGAACCTAGTAATTTTGTTTTAAATGTTTTAGAGGACAATTTCACCACGTAGCAAAAAAGCTGAAGTTTGTGTGGCCGGTATGCTATCTAACCAGCCATAACGAAGGCATACATACAGGGGCAAAAAGTATCAGTACTGAAACATGCAAGCAACAAATTCCGCCAAACAACTACTCTGATTTAATGAAAGCAAGTGTTTTTGTTACAGACCACACAGGTCAGAAATGCAACATGGGCAACACGGCACTGAGCTTGCTGCAAAGAAAAGGCCCAAGCTGTGGAAAGAGGGGCAGCTCCCAGGATCCTGCTGTCAGAGAAGCTACAAAAGAAAGGAGAGCTGCTTGGACAAGTTCCATCTGAAACTAAAGTGGATGGGGTTAGGGACTCTTATCGGATTATCTCAAATCAGATACAGATTATATTTGGAGTGGATTTTAAACAGGTTTTTTCAGATTGCAGTCAAAACGTAAAGGTTTCACATATGGACAGAGAACTTAAAATCTGTTACAGAGTTAGAGTTGTTGGGAAAAAGTAAAGCAGAAGTAGTGCATAACGGAGGGCTCACTGTTTTACAAAGTTATGTCAGGCCCAAGACAATCTTCACCTTGCTTAGGGAGATTTGCTTTAAAAATACAAATATAAACAGTATTTTCCATACTCTGTGTGTGTGATTATATATATATATATACACACACACACAGAGTATATATATTTTGTAACAGTTTTATCACTGATAAAACAATTTTGCCTCTATGATATGTTTACATATTTTACTACTGGTGCATATACTCCTAACAGACTCAAGTAAACTATACTGATGAAGATGGCACGTGAATATTTCATGCAAATCCACGCCCACAAAGAGTAAACCTAAATCAGCTACTACTCTGCACCCTTGCCTTCTCCAGAATTACGTGTTATGACTTACAACGGCAAGTTGCTATCTCAGTATACTAAACATAAATATTTCTTCTTCTTTAAGCAACTATGCAATATATATTAAGGTTTTCATTATCAGCATCCCCCAGTTAATAGACACTGAAGAGGAAGAGTACCAATTGTCTAATTAAACAGCATAATTCACCACCTTGGACAATAGCAGAGTATCAAATGAAGGCAGGACTCTCAGTGTTGTATACATGCCCAGCACTGATGGATTTTTATTTTTCAATAGGTAATTATTAGAGGGAAGATGGGGAGGAGAGTTTCTTCTAGACAAAACTAAGTCAGCAAAGAACAAATTTGATTTGAATGAAATTGTCACGAAGGGAGTGAAGAAGTTAAGGCTGCTTAAAGAATCACCATAAAAGATATTAGAAAAGTGATTTTAATATGAGGTTATGAAAGCACAACTTAACAGAGTTTGATGGCAAGGTTCACTCTATTACTTACAATGTGGAAGGCAATGGTTTATGTCTAATAAAGGGGTAAGGAAAACCTCCCGTTGAGTCACGAGGTTCATACTGGACCCCCTTGCTTTCTGAACTCCTTCTCTGAGAGAAGTCTAGGTGTGGCTGGATCCACGCCTAGTCTCAGACTTGGTCAACAGTTTATGTCTCAAGGCATTATGCGTAGGGATTTCAGTGTACTGCTTCAACATGTGATTATGAGTCTTGTGTGAACTTGGAATAGGAGTAGTTTGAGGTTCCTTAACAGTACTATAACAAATCACAAAGTTAGATTGTATGATTTTCTAGCAAACGCTTAATTACTCAATAATCAACAATTTCTTAAAATCAAACACAGCAACTTAGCTAAAGATTCAACAAAGTTTCCTAAATCAAATTGCATACATGAATACACACACACAGAGATATAGAGGTTAACCGATGATTAAGATGTTTCCTTTTCTGCAGGTTATAGTAAATTTGGGTACCCAATGATTGAAATGGAACTATACGCACTTTCTTCCCTTCGTCAGCTTCTGTCAGTGGACGGTCTGAAACTCCTAACTCTTATCCCTTTGTCAGCTTCTATCAGCAAACAGTATGAAACTGCTCCCTTTGTTGGCTTCTATCAGCGGATGGTCTGAATCACGTCATGAAATACAGGGTAGCAGCCTGCTGCAATCCCGGAGTGCTCTAAAGGGCATCACTTTAGAATCGGTATTTGTAGGGTCACAAGATGATTGACTTTGGTCAGCACTTTTCCATTGTGGGCACAATTCTTGTCAGCTGATCTTGGCATCTTTCAGAGTGGACTTGTGATCCGGGCAGGAGGGCTCTTGGATACGTTTCCCAGGCAGCAGGAGCTCCAGGTGTGGTTAGGGAGTGCCTCATCACCCCAACTCACTGCACTTGCACTGGGACAAGAAAGTACCAGGTTGTCTCAACTCACTGCCCCAGCAGGCAAGGTCAGAAAGTGCCAGATTGTCCCAGCTCACTGCACTTGCAATTGTAACAAGAACAATGTTGGGCCCACTGTCCTTGTAACTAAAGCAAGAACAATGTTTGCTGGTGCTGACATTGCAATGTGGCCTGGCGAGGTGGGGGGAGGTGGGGTGTCTGCACTACCACAGAAATTCAAACATAAGTAGAAACATAAGGCAAGTTTGCCTATGTTTAATTTATACCATCAATGACTAGATCTCCTATCCTTCAGGACAGACCACTGCAATTCAAAGAGACACCTTGACAGAAACAGAATCTGTGGTTGGAAGTGCAGCACTAAGTATGACTGACTCAAGCATGAATTTTAATTAACAGATATAGGCTTGTTAAATCTTTTGAAAAGTCACTCTGCTGTTGGTGCACAGGTCTCTAGTATTTGTTCTACGCAGTGGACAAGACTATAGGGATGGCTACCAGATTTACCCTTAGTAATCTCAGTAATCATGTATGACAATATCACCTTCATATTTAGGAAAAGATTTCACAACAGCAAAAACCCACCAGTAACAAAATCCCACTATCACAAAATAGGTTCCCAGTCCCACCCCAAGTACGCTCTATGTGCCTTGCACTGAGATGCCTACCTCAGTCTTTCTCCCAAATACAGAACTGGAAGTGGAGGGCCCGTACCATCTGCTTCCCCTTGCCCCACTCCAGCAGCTGTGCTGAGCTGCTTCTGCCTGTAGCCATGCACTTACAGGAGCTGTAAGCCTCAGTACTGACATGCTGCAATGCAGAACAGCTCCTGCCTCTGCTGCATATCAACTTAAGATGAGCAGCATAAAACTGGTAGTACATACCCGAGAGTCTGGAAACATCTGTTTTACCGACAGGGATGATGACATAGTGATGTTGCAGACCTCTGACCTGGGTTCCCTGCACACGCACTCACAACGAGCAAAGAAATATTAAAAAAAAAAAAATAAAATAAAAAACCCCTACTCCCGCGCCACACCACACCCCAAGAAAAACAGAGCATTGATCAGTCATCTGTTTTTTTAATACTCATTGTCTGATGCAATCTTAGCTATGATCATTTCTAGCCTCGGAGTACACCAATTTTAGCTATAAGTGGATGCAAAGTGACCCATCTTTTAGAGTGAAAACTATTTACAACCACTTATTTCTACCTGCTTTTTATCACCTGTGAGAACTGACAAGATCTAGTACCAAAGAGAGAAGTATAGCCCTGACGGCGTGGCACAGCGCCTGCACTACTCAGAGAGGAAAGCACATAAAACTGCATTCACTGCAGATGGAGACGACAGGCAAATATTATTACACAGCCAAAAGGCAGACAGTTGAGAATACAGTAAACTTTTACAGTGATAACAAAGGTCATGTCTGCCCTGTGTCCCTTTTTAGCTTAATTTTTGTCCAATAAAAAGATACTTACCACCTCCAGTACCCATCAAAACCTTAAACCTATGATTTAATAAATAATACTAATTCTCTACAAAGAAAATATAAACACATTAGAATTCATTTATGTTGGAAAATTAGACACAAAAGTCCATTCTATCAGACCATATAAAAGCTTGCAATAGCAAAAAAGTTTTCTATACTTTCTCCTTGTTTAATAAAGACATCCCAAATGCAGCAGCTTACCTGATCTTGAAGAGACATAACAGGATTATTTTTGGTTGTATTGATATGTAGAACATGATATTTGTTCTTCGCACAAAGATCATAGGCAATATTTGTGAAGGATGTGCTGGCAGTCTTAGGTACTCTGTTGTAAATAATCACCACATCATCTTCTTCATCCAGTGTCACATCTTGTCGGGGGCCATCTACTGTATGACGCTGTTCTATTTCTCTGACTTCATGTCTTGCAATAGCCCTTTCTGTTAAGGAAGAAAAATACAGAATTTCAATGTAAGTATCACCATTTTGAGTTGAAACCATAGAATGCAAACAACCAGGTGAAAAGCAACAACTCCTCAGTAATAAAGGAAACACCTGCCTGTCACATATATATTTCTGACACATTTGAAGCAAAACTTGATCTATAAATTGCATGAATGATAAAAGGTGAGTTAGTCTGACACAGAACACAAGGCCTAGAAAACAATATACTTAGGGAACACATTCTGTATTCTACGACTCACGCTAAGGTTACTGGAAGCCATCATCTCTAAAGAAAAATGTCTATAAAGTGCTACCAAAATGGTGACACCCCCAAAATATCCCAAATAATATAAAACACCTGTTTAAAAATTATAATAAGAGGAATAACTCAAGCAATCTGGAGAATAAGAATTTTCCGAAAACAGCAGAAATACTATCACTAGAGATTTAGTCAATTAACTGTGTAGCAGCACTGGAATTCAGATGAAACCATTGTGTTGTTATTACAGTTGATATAAGCCCCAAGTGTAAAGCATTACAATAAATGGGTTTGCAAAAATTCAATTAGATTTATTAATTTCAAGTTTGACAAGAATAGAAGCAAAGGGCTTACGAAACAGTTGACATTAAGGTGAAACATGATCTCCGAGTACTGAAATCCACCAAATACATCAAAAAGAAAGAAACACGGAAAAGCAAGCTATGAACAAAACATTTTGGCAAGGTGAGTACATTGCAAATAAACCATTTTCCTTTTATACAAAGGGCAATACTCCAAGTAATTGAACTCTGCTTCAAGTGCTAAAAGCCTTTTTGGAAAAATAAAAACCGCAGTATCACAGCATTATTTTTTTTTGCTGCTACTGCATATCAAATACATTATGCTGATTCAGACACAGCTTTGTTCTGTTCTAGATAAGTATATACTTTAATACGATTTGTAATACAGATGTCAAAGCCTCTTTTTCTGATTCATTTATTGTGATATTGCCTTTAATAATGTATTCAAAGAAATCTGCGTTGGCCAACAATGCAAGCTGAAGTCGGTCCCACCAGAGTACCCTGTAATTCTCTGTATTATGTTCTTACACAAGGTATAGCTCTTTCTGGATGACAGGCTCTTAACAGCAGCAGCTCTTGGTCTCTACTTCCCTTGCTTCCTGTAACCCAGCTCCTTCTATTCTTTTTCACCACATCTCTTTAATTATAACATAAAAATCACTTTTAAAGCAGAATCATTAAGCTGTGAACACCACTAGCCTGTAATTCCACATAAATTGTCTTCAACCACAAACTTCCATCTGTCTGAAATGCTTCAAAGCTTAAACTCACTCACTTTCTCATATGCTCATATCTCACACCCCATAACTAAGTTACACCAGTATGAAAATGTTTGTAGAAAATGCTTATTGAGTATATCTCAATTTTCCACATGACATCTGTTGCTCCCCACTACATCAGTCACAGTTTTTGCTCCTGCCTTTCTCATTTGCTACCTCTCCCATCACTGCTGGCAAACGTCCTATTTCGGAAAGAGATGAGGCAACAGACTCAGGTTTCATCTATCTGAAGACGGGTACAACAAAAAGGGACTGGCAACTCTCCCCCTCCAGCCAGTAACAGATTAGAGGAAGCATTTGGTAGGGGACATAGTTAACCACATGGCTGCCCAAGGCTACATAGATACTGAATACCACCTAGAGAGGCTGAAATGAAACACATTTAATTTGTATTTTCCACTCCAAAGTAGCAGATCTCAGCTAGATTTGAATCATAACTGCACAGAACTCCAGGGCTGATGAGGCTGGCTGGTGCGGAGGGAAGCTTTCCCTTTTACGTGGAAGAAGTAAACATTTGTGAGAAACAGACATGATTTGCAAGAAGAGGGATGAGAAGTGTTCCTCTAACGAGGTATTTGAAACCATGACAATTCAAGAATTAATGTCATAAGTGCACTTTAAAGGCTATGCATGAGGTATAAAAGATGTATGATTAGATGCAATTAGCAGAAAGGCTATTGCATAAGATCACCTTCAACTTTGTATGGTGAGAGGGGAAAGCAAGAACCCATGCAGGGAGGAGAACCTTCACTGGTATGAAGTACACAGACAGTTGCATTATCAAAGAATAATGAGGCTTTAAACTTCAAATTAAAATGAAAACTAATCTTCATGATAAAGAACTGAAGTGACCTTTATGAAATAACTGCAATAGTTAAAAACCAAAAGCTGAGATGAAGAGCAGGACATAAACTGCTGAAGTGCAAGGGAAGCTAAAGCTAGTGAGAAGCAGATGAAGCACCTGGAAGTGCCTAACCTGGTCAGCCATCCTAATGGCCTGTTTCGTTGTAGTCTAGTAATAGGACAGCAAAGAAAATTGCAAGTTTTGTAAAAGCACACATTTTTTTCACAGTAATAAACAGTTCACAGTTTTCCCCATGACATCAGGAAATTTTTTGTTACTTTCTGAAAATTCATTTTAACTCTTAAATGGCACGTGATCTGACCCATATGAATTATATTTATTTATTTACTGAGGGAGGGGGAAGAGTTCCACTAATGGAAACATGCAACTCTGGCTAGTCCTTGGGGTAACTATGTTAATCAGGAGTTAAAGAATTTGAGGAATTGATGAACATTTGATTAACTACTTCATTTGCTCTTCTACAATATGTAAATCATCCTGGAAGCAAAATTCCTGTAATGGTTGAAAAATGAACATTGCTTACATGTTTTTAGAAGTATAGTAGAAAACACAACGTATGCTTTAATGACTTTTTACATGAAAGCTGGGGAGGAAGAAGTTGCTAGGTATTTATTAAATACATTTTGTTTAGCAAAAATCTCCTTAGACAACAGCCCTGCAAATTTAAATTTAATTATGAGAACTTGTCCATATAAGGTTGGATTGATTTCACTGAAATCAATTTTTTTTAAAAAAAGAGAATCAGGTAGGTCATTTCTTTCCTACCAGAGATCCTGTGGACAAAATTATGTCCTATAGTCTCATTGCATTCTATTTAAACTTGATTTTGTGAGGAAAACACCTAGGCAAAATTATTAAAAGCCAAATGTCCAAACTGGGTTAAGACTGTCCACACTAAGTTTAACACTAATTAACTATATCGATTTAAAAAGCTAAGCAGCATTTAAGTAAGTGATACTTTGAATACAAGACAGTTTTTCGTGGTAATATAATACATGATTATTTTAAGGCATAAGATATTCTGTCTCACACTTTTTTATTACTGCCTGTTTAGGTTCACTGTAATGAATAATATAATTACTATACAGATGGGGAAAATGCTGTTGTGTCATCTGCAGGTGTCCTACTTGCAATCTTTCATCAACGGCAAGGACAGTTTGCACACAGGCAGTACCATACATGACCAGTGTAATAAAGGCTGCTACGCTGGTTATTTACCAGCAGAGGAATTTGCAGAAAGTCTTCAGCTGGCAGAAGTAGCTGTTTTGTAAACAACAGAACAAGCTTATTTTTTCACCCATTTGTCTACATGTTCTTTGAAATCCTCCTTTATTCCATTTCCGTAACTGCCCTAATTTTCCACAACTTATGTTTCTTGAGCCATCCTTTTGTAGCAAAAACACCAGGAAATACCATGGCTAGCAACAAGTTGGTTTGCCAGTCAGATGCTACCAGAAAATAACATATAAGTTATGTCTTCTTTGGCAGAAGCACTAATAGCAGCATTCAATCTGTATGCCACCACTGATTATGGCTAAATTTGAATTATTTATCTTCAAGATCACTGCCCTTTCAAGTCAAAGCAGTTGGAGAGAAATGGACTGACGAAGTTTGATTGCTTAACCCTATATTTTTAGGGTCTCAACTAATAAAATCACCTGTGCCCTAGACAGATACATACCTATAAAAATATTTGAAAACCCAACTGAACAATATTTACGTAATTATAGAAACAAATCAACCAACTGAACAATATTTAAGTAATTATAGAAACAAATCACTGTGATCACAAGCAGTTATTTGTCTACATTCCTTGCACATTCAAACAGAAGAATGTCTTAAATAAACCAAGTTTATTAGAATTTACTTCAAATCCAAGTGTTAACTGCATACAAAATATTATCTTCCCAAGCAAAATAGAGTGGCATGGATTTTAACAACTTGAAGGTTAACAAAACCAAATATTTAATATTCCTTACATTTTTCATAAAAGCATAACAACCTCCTGGGATTTCTTAACAAGGAAATCTACCAAACCCAGAAACTCTTCTTTCCACTATAGCTTAGCACTTACCACTCTTGATGAAGGATACATTTTGAACTTCGCTGTTGAAGTCAAGTTAAGTGAGCATGCAGAAGAATAATTCAGAGCATACCACTCTACTTTCCCAAACCACGCTCTTATTCCACTATGGCTATTTCCCTTCTGCCTGTATCTACAGATATTATTTAGGCTCTCTCTTCAATATGTCTTATGTGCCTGCCATGCTTCTTTGTGAAACCTCCCACTCAGATGAGGAAAGGCTCGGTCTTAAAATAAATTTTAGCTCAGCAGTCTTCAAGTGTTGCCCAACAGAAGAAAAAGATGTGGATTCAAACTTTACTCACACTGACTTGATGTGATGGAACTGGACAGCTAGTATTGATAACACCATCCCTGAGCAAACAGTTGCTGTATATCTATGACACTGGATGCCATTTCCAACCAATAAGCAGGTTTCTTCCAGTTGGGAACAATATTGAAGCCAGCTAACTTGGTGCCTCAGCTTTCTTTCCACTGTGCTCCCAGGCCAATGAGGCAGGCAGGTGGTAGCCTGAGGCACTGAGCAGCTCTCAAGCTGGTTCCCTGCCCAAAAGCTGCATTAAACACATGATTAGCCTAAATACTGAACTGGAGCAGGACTGAAAACCTATTGACTCCATTCTTCTCTGATGAACAATGAAAACTGAACAGCAGCTTAAAAATGAACCATAATTATGTAGCAAAGTTAATGTGCTGATTCATTTCCAAATTATATACGCCCACCATATACACGCAGCCTTCATCCTTCACTGAAATGTTGCCTCCTCTGGGAGCTGTTTAGCAGCATACTACTTATAAACCACAGCAGTGCTGCTGGATGTGGATATCAATCCTTCAGGGATGGAGAGGAGGAGAGAAAGAATCAATGGTGCCATGACAATTTATGGCCATGGAGGATTTGTGTCACTATACCCAATTAAAGCCGCAGGAAAAAATATAGACTTAACTAATAAAAAAATGCCTAAATTTAAATCTGTTCAATGTATCAGTATTAACATACCAACTCTTTCAAAGACCTTTACAGCTCTATCCTGCTCTAGTTTTAAGTCTTACTAACAGCAAACCCACCACATTTGTTCTTTAGCAACTTCATGACTTTGACCAATATGTATTTTGGGCAAGCCTTCGGTTTCTCCTACTTTCTTTTTCTCTGTAAAAAAGTATTCCGTGAAGCCTGCTGTCTCTTTATTGCTGATTAATGAATGCTTACAAGTCGCAAAGGCAATTCTGGGTTTGCCATTGTGCTGGGAGAGGGTGTCAGTGAAGTGCAGCAAACCCTACCTTCCTGCTCCGGTAACTACGGTGCTCTTAAAACCAGTCCAGGAGACTTTAGATTCTCTCAAGTGTGATTCCTTACAACTATCTCTAAATGACTATCCTTAAAATCGTAATTAACTATTCTGTTTCACCATTAGCATATGTAAATATGCATATTACAATCAACATTAAGAAACAAGGAAAGCAAAATGCTGGCTATTTCACAGAAGTACAAACTGCTAGTCTTGCAACATCGCTGTTTATCAGAGCTGAGTGACTTTCCACTGGTAAAGCAAATACAACTTTAGTGTGAAACAATACAACACAGGCACGCTTTCCCCCATCATACCAAATTTCTATTAAGAAAAATAATAAAAGAATTGCTAAGAAACATAACTGCAATTTTATTTAAGTTTTTTCAGTCAACTTACCTAACATATGAACCCTTAAGATATTTCAGCTATTTGCATTTTAGACAAAAGCGACTGTTGGTCTCATTTGCAAATCTAGCTCTCTTTAATCGATCTATGAAATATCTATGAAAACCTTTAATTTAATATTTGTCTTTAAAAAGTCCACAAATTCCAGGACAGCTTCAGCACATATGTGCTCTTGGTAAAGTTCTGATCTACAGCAACGAAAGATCATCTGCAAAGCACACACAAGGATGGAAACGGAGCACAGGACTTAAAATAATACCATAAAAGTTATTAAATTTTTTCAGTCAAGTCAACCCCCCCCCCCATCTTTTTCTTCCTCTTCTAAAAATTCAGTTCCCTTAGGGTCAAGAGATTATTATGACTAAATTTTAGAAATTTCATTCCAGCTTGCCTTTTTCCACTAAGGCATGGAGAGAAACAGGTATAAAGGATCTTTTATAATAAAAGATTGTTTAGAGAACAATTAAAAATCAGTAACATTGCCGAAACATTTTCTTTAATAGTGGTTAATGCATTTTCAGAACAGAAGGAAAAAGAACAGTCCAGACAGAAGAGAATTGTTTTCAAACTCCAAACTTTAAACTCCCAATAAACGCACATTGGAACTAGTTAAAAGCAAAAATAATTCCCTTAAAAACACTAACACAGCCCAGCAAGGAGGCACCTCCAGCTAGGCATTGAGATTATTAACTAAAATCTAATGCAGCAGCTGTCTGAAAATTAGAAGTAGTGATGCTGAAAAACCTGCTACAGTTTCATTAGCATTTGATACTCGTCATTTAATTTCAAGATTGCATTTTTGCCAGGGCTTTATTTTGAATACGTAAGCAGAAGCATATTGATTAGTGTGTGATATTGTTAAGGGTTTGGTATTAAACTAAAAAAATAAAAATGTTTACCCAACAGTAAAATCACTATACCATATATGCATCCAAACTGTTTTCAACATCAGAGCCTGCATGTCTCATTTTTCTGCAAATATTTTTAGTTGATCAACTGCATTTGTGAGGAACAGAGTATTTAAAAATCAAGCTCTGACCGAGTATTTCTTTTTTTTTTTTTCTTTTTTAACTAGTTAACATACAGCCTTACACATTTTTCTTCCAGCATTCTGTTGGGCAGGATATTTTAATGAAAGACTATGTTGTGGCCCTTTTTTGATAGAAGACCAGATGTACCACACGTACTATAAAGTCAGCCTGTGTTTTAGTTACCTAATACATAGGACAGGTAACAATGCCCCAGGAAGGGCAAAACCAAAAACTCATGAAAAGTCACAGATCAGATGAATTGCATCTATAGACCAAAGCTTGGATACCCCAACAAGCATGGTTACCCACAGAAAAAGTATGGCTTATAGCAGACATTTTTGTGTAATAACATCCAATGAAACAGAAAAAAAGAAGGTTTCATTCCAGCAAGTATGAAATTTTGAACAATTTGTAAATGCTTGAAATAAAAAAAAAAAGAAAAGCACCTTGAAAAGGTACGTACTAAAACCACATCTTCAGCTGTAACTATAGCATCCCTGCTGTGACTCCTGAGTATTGCAAATAATACTAATTACAAAGGTACATAAAAATTTATAGAAACATTTTAGGCAACGTGGTTTAGTAGTAAGAGTTAAAAATAAGCATATGTCAAACAGCTCCATACACCCTCCAACTTTAGACTGAACTGTTTTGCTTGACACAATTGTGTTGAATTCAAGTTAATGCATTAGCATGAGAGCAGACACAAGAGTCACCATTCATCTTTTTTTCCTCCCAGTCACTTGCAATTTCAGGTTTCTTTTGGACAAGGAAACTTGAATAACAGATAGCTGTAAAGAGAAGGATGTATCACAGAAAGAAAAGGTTTGTGGCTGTCCAGAACCCCAAAACCATCAGTAAACTAATATGAAACACTGTGACTATGATTAACGGCAATGAAAAAATAGTTGCAAATCAGGGATTTGTTCTCTAAATAATAAACCGCAGCTGAGTATGTGACAGCAGGGTTTGCTCTTGTTTATAGTGCCTTAATATTGTAATGCAGGTCTTCAGTGTTAGCAAGAAAAGTAAATGGAACTGTTTTATACACGGATACAGTTGTCACAAGCGTTTCACTATACAAATGTGCATGTCACTCCTTCAAGCAAAATCCAATTCAAGTAATGAAAGAAAGCAAGATCAATATAGATCATCTGACTCCATTTAGTAAGGCAGCCTGGAGACTGTTTTGTTATTTTATATAAGCTTTCTCCAGGCATACAGTCATTTACTTTTTCTAAAAGGGTACTGGCTAGCATAAAAGCAAAAAGGATGACTAAACTGTTAAAATCACTGAAAGACCTGTGTTAAAATCATTGTGTGGACAATGCTGTATTACAGTAAGTCACCATCACATTTAATAAAACTGATTGGTAAAAATATACTGTTATTTCCAACATATTAAACTTATACCCCAGCTTGTCTTCACACTTGGCTTAACTAACTAACCTGGAAAACAAACTATTGCCAGTTGGTCTAGCAGCCAAAAAAAAAGGAAAACAGCAAACAGCATTGCCTTCTGATCAAGCTTAAGGTAGAAGATCTATATATTTTATTAGGAATCTTAGGAAGTTAGAGTACCACGAACAAGCTTATGGTAACTCTATGTGGTACCAACAGATACAGCATGATATTTGCTTAATTAACATAGTCTGTGTACAGACTAAGCATTTACAGTGATAAATATGATTTCTAACCTTAATGTAGTTATAGGAGTTTGTGTAAAGTCCTTTGAAAAAACAGAAGTGAATCTGCATGCAACTGTTGTTAAGTCATAGCAGAATTAATTTTAATTACATTTTTAAAATACTGACTAGATAAGCTTTTGATTATATTTTTGTTTTCTTTGTGAAAACCATTTATCTTGCTCTTAGCTTCATTTTAAGAACTTCAATTTCATTCTATACCCTGGTTGCTTTATATGCAAATTAAAAGTACATCTTATTTTTCCCCAAAATCTCCAAATTGTCAATCAAGAGACTTGCTAGCTCATATAGCTTAAATGTCAACATATAAAAAAAACACTGCCTTATCTTCTGTTCTAATCTTAGGCTTGCAGCCTAAAGACCTCATCTGAGATAGAGGTGAAAAAAATGAGCATGAATAAAGACCACAGAATCGTAGAACAGTTTGGGTTGGAAGGGACCGTTAAAAGTCATCTAGTCCAACCTCCCCTGCAATAAGCAGGGAAACCTTCAACTCGACCAGGTTGCTCAAAGCCCCATCCAACCTGACCTTAAATGTTTCCAGGGATGGGGCATCTACAACTCCCCTGGGCAACCTGTTCCAGTGTCTCACCACCCTCACAGAAAAGAATTTCTTCGTGATATCTAATCTAAATCTCCCTTCTTTCAGTTTAAATCCATTACCCCTCATCCTATCACTACGCTCCCTGACAAAGAGTCCCTCCCCATCTTTCCTGTAGGCCCCTTTTAGGTACCGGAAGGGGCTATAAGGTCTCCCTGGAGCCTTCTCTTCTCCAGGCTGAACAACCCCAGCTCTCTCAGCCTGTTCTCACAGGAGAGGTTCTCCAGCCCTCTGATCACAGATAAGCTCTAATGACACACAGACCACTCAAAAATAACATTTCAGGAACCTCAAAGCCATTTTAAGTAAATGAAAGTACAAGAAAAACTCTTTTTAACTACAATGAACACTAAATTAAATAGTTTTTAAACTACCTCTGGAAATCTCTTCTTGCTATATCCTACACCTCTTCACACTTGAGGGGTCCAAGCTATGCTCAGGCAGAACTAGGAAAACAAATACATGCAGCATCGACCTGGTTCCTTTCTGAATAAAATAATCACCTGCTTTAAAGGTAGCCCTTCCTCTCTGACTCTCAGAGGATTAAAAGCAGCAGTGGCTTAGTGGACTGAAGGAGTCAGTAGAGGGAATATTACAAAGGAAAGCTTGCAAGTCCTTGCAACACGTACCTTCCCTGGTCCTACCCTGGAAGCTCAGATGCGCGTTCACAACAGAACCCCAAATGAAATCCCCAGGATTAGTTTGAAATTGTACAGTAGAGAACACCTGTGGCACAACTAGCCAGCTAATGCAAACCTTCCACGTTCACTCCATGCTGCACAACAGTGGCAGTCACACTCAGTTCAAATACACTTGCATACCAACAACACTACTACAAAACCTCTTCGCAGCAGATATTGATTAGCAAAATCACAAAATGCACAAACAAGAGCTTTATCTAGTTTCATGGCAGTGCATACAGAGCGCTCTGTCCTTGGTAAAAAGAGGAAACAGTCCAGGATTCATGAGGTGTGCAGTAAAGGGGTATTGTACAAAAAACTTCCTACTGGTAGCAGAGCCAGCTGCTCACTGAAAGCCTCTGGGTGTTAATCCTGATATAGATTGGATTAAGCCTTTTAATTAAAAAGAATTCTTTCCCTTCGTGCATGAGAAATATTTTGTTCTTCCCCCAAATCAGTCCTTTTTTGAACACGGATGACTATTTGATGAAAATTTGACCAGAACAAAAGGGCAAGCAATTCCCTCATTGCACCTTAGGTAGCTGTTGCAAAAAGGTAAAACCAGCTCCAGCCCCTTGCTCAGACCTTTGGTCCCACAGCAGTAAGGGATACAACAGATTTGTATTCATCAATCTCTAACAATCCTTTCTGAATAAAATATACCATAATTATTCATTATCAAAAGGTACATCATCACTGAACTTACTGAAAGTCAGAACTGCATCGTTATGCTGGATAATGCAATGCCACAGAAACAGAAGCCAAAAAGAATTGCTATACATATCCCCCAGTAAGGCCACAGAAAAAAGGACTCAAGATTCTCATTTTTGTATTTCAAATTTATTAATTTTATGAAACCCCTGGAACAATTAGGAAGTTAATTTAGCTTTACATATCATCTTGTTGGCAGTTGATGTAGAATTGCACTGTGTGTAAAGAGCTGACTGGTCTTGGGGAAAAAAAAAACAAAAAACAAAAAAAAACCAAACGACTCCAACCAACCACCAAAAACACCCACTTATTTGGTCAGATTATCTTTTGCAGACATTAAGACTGTCAGATTTTATTTCATACAAGCAAAGTAATCTGCTTCCAACAATAGTCAATAGCCTAAAATCTGGCATTAACCCATTTCTAATATGGCTGAAACCTGTAGATCTCTGTAAGGGAATAATCCTTTTGCTGTCATTCAGAGAGAAAGTATTTTGTCCTGTCAATACCAAGCCACTTAAGACATTTTAACTTGATTTTAAAGAACATATTACATGGTCAACACGGATAAGAGTAGCAATGCTAAGTCTATGTTTTAAAGCAAAGATTTGTTGAAACTTTATGGCCCATGTTCCCAAACAAAGGTGTGTGACATTGAGAACAAAGCGCTCTTGCTAGAGATACAGGTATCCGTCTCAGCTCGGCTTTCCCCAGAGAAGCTGTACAACCATAATACTTCCTTTTTGTGTCAGTATTAAAGGTATTGAAGTCATCCAAAACAAGCTTTTACTCTCTGTTCTTCACATCTCCATACATGAACTCCAAATTTCCTGAGTTGCTTTTGGTTTAAGTCTCTACTGTCCACAGATGTTTTCCATATATATAATGTAAATTTACCTTGCTGTTGCATAAAGTCACCATCCCCAAATTCCATTAGTCTCAACTACTATTTTTGTGTATAAGAACAGTAAAGTTGAAAAGTTCATTTTTATGTTAACAAGCTGTAACCATGTAATGATATATATATCTTTTTAGGTAATTCAAATAAAGCATGTATGGAAAAAACACACAAGTCTTCCTTTTTGTTATGTGAAGTGGAAGTTACTTCTTCGGAATGTTAAGTCAGAAAGATACTTTAAATCCATGCCATTACTCCGGCAAGGACATGGATGGACGGACTATTATAAACTTCTGTGGGAGGATATACCAATTGATACAGTTTTCGGTAAGAAACAGCTTATTTATCTGGGATACTTCAAAGCAAAAAATACCACTGGTGAATTCTGTTTCCAGGGAGATGACATATTACCTTCCAGAAACATGTCACACACTGAAGTTATTCTTCAGACTGAGCAAGCAGAGGAAAACATGAAAAGTACTTCTTTGCCATGACATAGACTCTCTGGCAACATTGTTACATACGGAATAATAACAAAAATTAAATTAAAGAAAAATTTTTCTCACAATCCTCAGCAAATTTATTTGCAGTGGTTAGAGAGGGAACTACCCGTGTACCAACAGAGCTCTAAAGACATCATATCATTGTAGGAACAATTCCGATGCAAAGTTTGGGCAGAAGAGAGGGGCAAAAGCCAAGAGGCATTAGTCCTATATAAGTACCATGTGGTTCACGGGAAGCTCCAGGATAAGTAAATAATAGTGAGAATGTGCACGTTCCCATATTTCATCTCCTCAGTCACTGCTCTAGATCCACACCATCAACAATTAATGTCAAGTTTTAACGTTATCCTCATCACTTCATGCCCTTTTCGCTTTGCTGGACTTTCCTTGAAGGAAGCAACAACATTGTCCCTTCTGAAAAAGGGAATACAAAGGAACCAAGCAGCTGCGTAGGAGAGAAAGAATGAGAACTCCCACACAAGGAGTTCAGCAAATTGGTACTTAGAAATAAATAATAGACAAACTTATACTGTTTGGTAACAAATAATTTAGCAGTACAGTATGCCCATTACAGAATAGCATCTGCCTACTAGTCTCCTTCAATTGCATTATTTCATGTCTTCATAAGCCTTTTACTTTTTTGCCATGTCTTCTTCCTCAGAACCTTTCAGATAGCTATAGCCTCTCCTCATACACTCCTGGCATCCTGCTAATAATCATACGCCCCTGCTCACGGTTTCCCATCGATCATTTAGACTTACAATGACCCGTTAGGGTACACCAAGGATCACGTTTCTACTGACTCCTTGGAAGGCTGGTGTTAATGCACTTCTCCCAAATCCTGATATCTACAAACACTTTCTAAAGACATACACAAAAGCCGCATTGCTACTGCACTTTTTTCAAGTGCAAAGTCACTTGGCCTTTTGATTCAAGCATTTTTTTAGTTTTGTTGTGTTTCTTTTTTTTTTTTTTTCCAATACACAATTTATCCTTCAAAAGGAGGAAATACTTTGTCCGTATGTAAGTTGTAAACAAAACCTCCCTTGCTCATACTAAAATAACTGCTGAAGTCTTATTACTTTTATGTTCCTAGATAAAAGTAACTTCTCTTATTTTCTGAAACGGCTCCTCAAAATATTTTCACACCTCTTACACCTCTTTTCACACCTAGTTCATACCATGCCATCTTCTTCTCAGGAAGGAGAGGATATCATGGGCTGACATCAATTTGCAGGATTAAAATTGTCTCAGGGTAAAAATTCTCACTACGTTTCAAACATCACCATATCAATGAGGAAATGGGTCACTTTTCATCAAAAGAAAATTCTGTATCGAAATTGCTATAGATCAGGACTTCACATCTCTGTATGCTACTAGCCTATGGCCAACTGAGAAGATAAGAGAACTCTCAAGCAAGATACAGAGCTGTGCTTCAGTACATATGTAGATCTATTTTTTTTCAGCAAAACAATGTTAAAGAGAATAATCTATCCAAGCGGCCTCCCCTCTACGTTCCCAAATGTCGACAAATTATCCTGATGATATTTTCATTAAAACAGTAGCTATTTCTTCCAGAGACTATAGAACCCCACCCCACACTCTGTAGTCAATGTTACAAGCCTACAAATTGAACAGGTAGCAGAAATTTCAGTCGACTTTACATGTACCACTTAAAAAAATATCTGAAACTTCAGTAATTTTTTTATGTCTCAAACTGTTTTTTTAACCTGTTCTTCAGCTGAGGTAGAACGTCTGCAATATATTACCTTCTAAAAATTATATTTACAAATGTACATAGTAAGATTTATTTCAAACTATAACATGTTTCCAATTGGCAGGTTCTTGTCGAAGAAAAAAAGCTGAGCTGCCACAGCTCTGTTCTGCTTTTGCATCTTCCAACTGCTTAGAGGTGGGAAAAAGTTGTTTTAAGTGTTGTGGGGTTTTGGTTTTGTTTTTAAATCCTGCCTCTCAACATCTTTGAAGCAGAGGAGTTTCACGCTGCTTCTCTACGAGGAGGAAAACATGACTCTGCATCAGAACACAACAGACGTCTCTCCTGACATCAGAGGAAAGATGTCGCAAGCCGCTGTGATGTGACTGGCAATGGGGTAATTGACAGAAGTTTAATGGCGCTGTCTAGCCCAACAGAGCCGTGGGAGTCAGACTAGCTGTCTCTGCACATCTGTTGTGGATATAAGCATTTGAGAACAATCCCTGCTTTCAGCCCAGATACTAACTCATTCAGTATATTCATCAAAAAAGCAGTTGAATCCAATGGCTTTCATTTTACAAAATGATACATCTATCCTCCCTCATGACTACATACATGAACAGTTCCAAATTTGGAACTTCAGATGGATTACTGCCTCCTCCTCTGAAAAGGGTCACCCTGTGCAAAGCACACAGCCACAGGAAACAAACCAGAGGAAATTAGCTTATCTAGAGAGAACATTTTTGAATTGCTAACAACTGAGCTGCAAACCCCACAAAACTTCATATTCATGCCATCAAAATGTCTGCAGACTGTCTTGGTGAAAGGAAATCCAACATGGATACAAAACACATTTCTTTTTAGGAAGTGAGAGCTCTTTATAATAATTATTTAGGCTATTATAAAGCTAATTCCCACTAGGTGGAGCACAGCCCTCCCTTTCAGAGGCACTTTCAGCCCAATTTGGAACTCACAGACAAGTGTCTTAGCTCATTTAACACACAATGCAGTTGTCCTTAAGTTAGTCCTAAACTGATAAATATTAAAAAGATGTTAATTTTATTATTCAGATTATCATTAAATGTGAAAGATGGAAATTCCCAGGCAGTAAAGATATTTAAAGACAACTTGATTGCAAAGCTTATAAAGAAAAGCAACAATAATTTACCATTTATCATAGAATAGTTTGGGTTGGAAAGGGCATTTAAAGGTCATCTAGTCCAACCTCCCTACAATGATCTACAGTCAGTTGCACAAAAAAAAAAAAAAAAAAAAATCGAGATTGACATGTAATGAAGAGCACAAATAACACAGGTACAATTTTTTTTATTTGCCTTCTTGTTTTCCCACCATAAGGCTACACCTGGTTCCCATCACCAAGCCTTTCTTCCCTTTCATTTTAAAACATATGCTGACACACATCTTTCAAGAGCTAGTGTTTTAACAGTTTTATCAATTACTCTTAATACTTGAGGAAATCACCTGAGTTGTCAAAATTTAAATGACATCTGTTACCGTAAATGCTCGTTAATCTAGTCCTCACTAGCTGGGAAACACTGCAGATATCATAAAAGTTAGCTGCTAAGAAACATTTCAGCAACAGTTCCCTGTTTCTGCTCCCTACTTTTCTTTCCATCTGAATCTAAGGGTGCATTTTATTTTCTTATTTTACCATGGCAGTACAACTATTCAAGACTCTCTTTTAAAAAAATACAGGCACTAGAAAAATGAGATCTTGGTTAATTAGTGGAAAATTTTGCATTGAGGAAGCTGTCTTTAAAATGAGTTACTTTTCTTCAAAATTAAATGAAGCACACATTACAAAAATAATTAGTATGTACAACAATCACTTGAAAGCCTATCTCCTGCTACAGGACATTTCTATTGGGCGGCAATCTGGACTGCATTATAAAACACTATTATACATGAACAGATGGAAATCATAAAATGATATTTAGCTACAGATTTCCTGTCAGAAACTTATATAAAAAGAAGGGGGGGAAATATGCTCAACATTTTCCATTAGCCAACATCAAATCACTGAAAAATATCAAAGAATCCATGTAATGCCTATGACACAGCAACCTATTTTTAATCCTTTTTTTTTTTTCAAGTCCCTTGCATACAAAACAGGCATAAATAAGACTACGTTTTCACCCTTCAGCACACAATTTAGGATCAAAACCAATAAACTACCCAGCAAAGAACACACATGAAAATGCATTTCAGTTACAGTTAAGAATTAAGACTTCTCAGGTTTGAATTCTTACTTTTGACTGAACATCAGTGGAAGTCAGTGAAGCTCTACAGAGATCATGGCCCAGAAATGTATTAAACTTTCCCACTATGAGCTGTAATGAACTGTCTTGGCTAGAACAGCAAATGCATTGTTTATTTCATTCAGATATGAAAGTTACTCGAGTTGCAAAGATCAAGGTGCATAACATCAACTTAGTATGAAAATAAACTGCTCTCTTCGTTTAAGGGCAAAGTATTATCAGCTGTTGTAATTTGTACAACTATTTTGAAATACAGTCTTGTCTTGGATTACACTTAATGAGAACCTTTTGTTTCATTGCCAGGACTTAAAAAAAAAAAGTAAATATTAATGCTATTAAAGCACAATACAGAGATCATTAGTAAAGTCCAATGTCAGAAAAACAGATGCTGAACATGACATCCAAGAGGAATGTGGGGCTAAGGGAGGTAAGATACAGATGTGAGGCACTCCTTGAAATGCTTAGCATACCTTATTAAATAGAATACGTTCAGGTTATTGTTCAATAGAGTTGTATTTCACAGCTGATAAATGGTAAAGTTACCTGAAAACTAGCAAATCACCAAAATATTATTTCATCAAGACTTTAGAACACATTAGGCATGTTAAGAACACACCAATGTTTCCTTTAGCATGTAAGTCAGTAGAAGCATAAATTTTTAGTCTGTACATGGCCTGAATTTGCTGGTTATTCCCAGAGTCACCAATGAACACTTTTAATGTTATTTTCTCCATACATTTGGCTTCTTTCATTCCACTTCTCTTTCTGCACAAACACAAGAGAAGCAAAGGAACACAGAGACTTCCTTCTGTTTCAGTGGTCTTAAAGACAAACCAACTTTCAAGATCACTGACAACCTCCAAAAGGATTTAAATTACACCAAGCTAACAACAGTTAGGGCTTCAAGCACATCCAAGACAACGTTCTTAATTCCCCAATCAATGTGGTGAATTCAGGATGTCAGAGTACATTAAAAATGGTGAGGAAGGAAAGGAATTGGAAAGAAAAAAAAGTACAAGTTGGCTATCAATTAGAATATGCTGTATTATTCCACACTCCAATAATTAGCAAACTTCAAATCCAGAATTTCTTATTTATGCATACAAACACATACAGTTGCGTAAAAGTTCAAAAAGTCTAGGTTATTTTCGTGAGAGCTGGGAACAGAGTCTATACAGAAAGTAAACCTGGCAGCTCACAGCCATCTCAAGCTCAGCCCTGGGAAGGGCATCAGAATTCTGCAATATATGCCTGGACGCAGTTAATAAGGCCAGTCATGTATAATTAACAATGTTCTCCTTTTATTTTACCTTATGCAGCTGAATAACAACTCTCCTGTTAACCCAAACTGGAGAGAAGGAATCCTAGGCTTTATTGAAAACCACCATTAAAACACAACCATATTTCTAGCAAGTGAAGTTGAAGAAAAAACAGCCAGGAAACCACTAAAAAGGTGGGAAATCATCTCAGAGAACAGAAAAATATACCCCTGTATAGTACAATGAAAGAACACCAGACACCCTTGAAGTGTAACCAGGTGCACCGGAGGTAAAGACATAGTGCTAGTTCCATACAAAAAACACAAAAAACTCCAGCAGTTTCAGAAGCTTTTAAACTTTTTAAGGTAGCTTTTAATAGACTTGAATGAGAACATTCTGAGGCCAAAACGCAGTGAGAGGCCTGAGGATCCCATCTTCCAACTATCAGGCTTATGCAATCAACTGCCTCAGCCTTTCTTCTGTGGTTGCTTTATCAAAGAATGAACACAAATGCTTGTTTATAAAGCCTCGGGAATTTGAAGGGGAATGGACACGGGGCTTTCTTTGTACAGAAGAACGATGGTCTTCATCTATCTTTTTATATGTAAGGTAGTTGAGATAACATTAGGTCTTGTCTTAATGGATTTTGTTTTAGTATCTTCCAACTCAGAGGTAATATAACATGACATACAAAAGGCTCGTGAAGCAGGCTGAAAACACTGGGGACATCACTTTAACTCCCCTTAAACTCCCTCCAAGCACAAACTTCTGCTCTACAGAATGTACCTATTTCTATAAAAATAATGAAGACATTTCATTTGCCCATTTATTAGAGACTGAAAAAAGAACCGAGTATACAAAGCCACTGATCTGTTCAGAGAAAGTATACTAGCATTCAGCAATATATCAAAGCGAGGAACCAGAGGATCTTTCAATACAGTTGGTATTTGTGCTGGCAGACCAAAGTAAACAAGTTTTTTTGATTGCAGACCCATAAACTAAAGGGGAGGAATATATCATCCAACTCTTTTCTTCTCAAAGCTCTGACAGTGGGAAGCCAGAGCATTTACTTCTTCTTGAGGAAAAAAAGATCAAACACTCAATTATAGTACCTCCTAATAAAAGCCAAACCCAAAACAAAAAAAAACCCACCCAAAATAATTCCTTGCCACCAACATCAGAAACTGCTTACCAGTACACAATTATGCCAAATACTTTGTAACAAAGTCCACAATTGTGAATTTTCAGCTACAATGGCCCTATTTGTGTTCTGTTCACAGCTATCAGTGTCTTCTCAAACACACCTTTCCCCCTTCACTGACTTCATTTTAAGCACCAAGCCGCTAGCTCTTCAGCTTCCAGCATCAAATCTCCCCAAGATTCCCTAAACTCTCCTGCTTCTTATTGAGCACACTGAAGCTCCTACTCCTCTGTTTAAATAATCCCAAATGTTAAGAAGCCTGCATCCAAGTTGCTGTTGCCTAGTTTCCATTTACAATTAAAAACAAAGCAACAGGAATAAACAAGCTAAACACTTATGGATAGAAACATTATTCTTCTTATCTAAGAAAATCCGCACTTTATCTATTGATGCAGAAGCAGCCCCCAAATTAAAATAATAGCAGTAACAAGATAGCTGACCCAGGAAAAAACACCTACAGAAAATAAATAAAAATTAAGCTTTTTCACAGTTAAAAGAAGAGTTTTGTTCTACTTTACATTTTACAAATTCTACCGATAGCCAACATTTGCTACCTCAACTTTAGGTTTTAAATGTTTCATTAGATATTTATCTTTGGTAATACATGGATGCTTCCTGGAAAGATTTCACCTTCACTCTGAAGAAGCTGTGAACACTAGACAAAAAAAATAAAATAAAATCACTTGGAAATCATAGAATGGTTTGGGTTGGAAGACACCCCAATGATTGTCCATCCAGTTCCACCCCCCTGCCCTGGGCAGGGACACCTCCCATTAGACCAGGCTGCTCAAAGCCCCATCCAGCCTGGCCTGGAACACTTCCAGGGATGGGGCATCCACAACTTCTCTGGGCAACCTCTTCCAGTGCCTCACCACCCTCACAGGAAAGAATTTCTTCCTGATATCTAATCTAAATCTCCTCTCTTTCAGTTTAAAACTGTTACCCCTTGTCCTATCGCTCTACTCCCTGACAAAGAGTCTCTCCTTATCCTTCCTGTAGGCCCCCTTTAGGTACTGGAAGGCCGCTATAAAGTCCCCCCGGCACCTTCTGTTCTCCAGGCTGAACTCTCTCAACCTGTCTTTGTAGGATGTTTATTCTTAAGCTCTCTTATATATGTGAAAATGTGGATAATCACTACACTGTGACAAATGGAACTATTCGGGATTTTTTTCAGTTGTTTTTGTTTTATGCTCCATGCTGTATTTTTCAAGATTTATCTCCCAATCCAAGTTAGCCATATGCATTTTTATGCCTATATTTTGCTTAAAAAAAAGGCAAAATTCTTATACAGAATAAAACACTGATATAGCAAGCATGCTGATGACTAATATACAGAGTAGATATTTGAAACTGGTACTTCAATCATAGTTTCCTTATTCAACTATTCTGTAAAATGAAACCAACCCTTGACTGACAAAAAATACAAAAATGTCAAATTTAAAGAATTTTTCAAGTTCCAGACATGTAATATTCTGCTGCTCGTACTGGTGGTCTATAATTATGCAGCACAGATATAGCATACTTATGCAAATGAAACTTATGCTAAGGGATCAATTTCTCCATCCTTGAAGTACAGAGACCCAGTGGAATACCTAATGACACCAAAATCAGAACTTCCTCTGAGTGGGAAAAAAATTTTGTCAGTAAAATAATTAAATAGTGCTCAGATATATTTAAAGACACTAGACTTCTGATTTCAAAGTAAAAATACTCAACCATTCTTCCTTCTCTCACAAGGAGAGTCCATTGTCAATATCTATTTTGGAAGCAGCTATTACACATCAGCTTGCAATGCTCTTCCCAGGAGTGAATGTATTTAAAGATTACTCAGACCCTCCAAAGGTTCACAACAGCGAATTGCTAATTTATTTCTTTCAGAAGGAACCTGGACTATCAAAACATTGCATTTCCTCCTCGAAACAAAATCTTCACATTACACACCATCATTTTCTCATTATACAACTTCAGCTACTACATACACTTAGTAAACCAGTCAAACTCTCTGTAAAATCAAAACCAGTAGTTGTCTTTACAAGGCTTGCCATTAAACTTGTGCTTTACTACCAGAGTGTCTGCTTCTGTCAAAGTATTTGTAAGAAAGGTGATGGCAGACTTCACGTGCTTTTGTTTGGCTTTTCTAAAATTCCAGATGTCAGTGCAATATTTGTCAGCTCCTTTGGACTCTGAGTTATCGTACAGAAGAGCTCAGATAGACATAGTAGAGGGTGGAAAGTACCATTCCATACCAGGAATAAGGAATGGGCCATGTGTCTGCTCCTCCTCAGCCCTACCTCCCATCTTAGCCTCTTACCACAAACCTATCTCCATGTCTGGCTTAAAGCCAGTATGGTAAACCATAAACAAGTGGTGTAACTTTCAATAAAGACACAGCAGAGAGCGGAAGGAAACTGAGGACAGATGCACTTTTTCAACAGCCGCAACAAAATACAGCAAAATTCATCTACCAGAACCAATGAATGATTCTCAATTTGATCCTCTTATGATTTTTGCTTCATCTGGGAAGCAATGCTAGGGGTGAAGAGGAATGCATTTTGGCAGAACTGTCTGGCACTAAGGAAATGTCATAGCCATTCGGACTAAAAAAAGTTTGGCAGCGCAAAAGCCTGATTATTACTTCTTTTGCATAAAGGCAATCAGGAGAAAATTTGAAATTTTCTCAGTAAATTCATGTGCTCTAATCAAACAATTCACATGAATAAAGTCACCATATATAGATGAATATTGTTATAGATTGTGGCCCAATAATTGACAGGAACCAGTCCAATTAATCAAATTAGTTTATTAAGCAAGCGGCAGCAAGCAAAACAGCGCTGGGCGGCCAGGGAGTCTTTGCTCCGCCAATGGCGCACACCCACTTCCCGAAAGTAGTTGATTATATACTCTTCTGGTTCCCGTATATGTGTCAATCCTGGTATATTCCGTGTCTGAGCGACGTGTTGCTAGGGGGTCGGTCTTGTCCCGCCTCCTGATGGTCGTGAGGCTGAAGGCTCCTCATCTTTATCAGTGTCCTTGGGGAGACTCTTTTCAGCTTATCTCACAACTTAGCTCTTCCCTTTGAAGTGTTAAAACACACCAGATGCCCGTGATTTAGGCCTTGAGGTGTCAAAGTGCCCCAGACGGCACACCGGATGCCTGTGATTTAGGCCCTGAGGTATCAAAGTGCACCAGATAGCACGCTGGATGCCTGCGATTTAAGTATGTGAAGAGTCGAAACAGTGTAAGTTTTCACCAGCCTTTAAGAAAGCCTGATTTGATTAACAAACATTATTCTATTTATTACAATATTATCAAAAGAAAGTAAATCGTCTTTGTTTTGCTATTCCCAGTATTAGTTCATCTTTTTTCCTGCTGTTGTCCTACAGACACGTTGTACACACAGATACCCTGGAGGTGTTTAAAAAAAGGGTAGATGGGGCACTTAGGGACATGGTTTAGAAGTGGCTTTTGTCAGGGTAGGTTAAAGGTTGGACTTGATGATCTTAAAGGTCCCTTCCAGCCTCAGCAATTCTATGATTCTATATGCTATTTTTCCAAAAGAAAACAAGTTGTTTGAGCTTACCAGCAGAGTAAGAGGTGCAGCCTGAAGCTCTATGTTTTAACACTGATAATGGATGATTTATCTTAGTGAGAAGCTGATAGCAAACAGTCGTTTTACCTGTGAGAGCCAAGATCAGGGACAGAATTGCCTCCTACAGTCTGCATATGATTTTTATGACAATTAAACACTGGGAGACAGTTGGATTACTACATGAACTGATACCGGATTCTAGTCATATTGGAACCGCACTGAAATTTCGAAGCAGGCCCAAAAGAACCATTACAGGCACAATTAGCGCTAGCGGATGAAAGATGCTGTCACAGAAGCTCTAACACAAGCCCATGCTTCAAATGACTTCAAACACCATTCCGGAATCCAACAGATTACACAGTGCATTTGCACTGCTGATTGTTTCCCTCATAATCCGATTCTTACAATATGCCTGAAAGTATACGAGTCCCTGTAGTCTTACTCTGTTTGCCACTGAAAAATGAGAAAAGCACATTTTAGCTGTTTCTGAAAGATACAGGAGTGGGAGGGAGAGATGCACAGTATGCTTTGCTTTATTTTAAACAGTACTTAAGAAAGCAAAATTGCAAAGTGGTCTCACTTTTTTTTGCTATATTCTCATCCTTCACATTTTTCACCTCTCCATTCTGCTTCCCTGGCCACTGCCACATCATCTTTTGGCCAAAGGAAAGATTCCATTCTCACAATGGAGCCAACACATATTTCTCTTGCCTCAAATTCTCCCCCTGGCAGAAGCTTTTTTTCCCAATTCCAGAAAGGTAGAACACTAACTTTTGGGATGTCAATTAATAAAACAATGAAAAATACACGACAGTCTTGAATAGGAAGCAAAGAAAACACCCCACCACAGAAATGAAATAAAAACCAAAAGGAGACAAAAAAAAAATAAATTACATAGTCAAAACAGGTTGCCCATGACTGCCATTTTCTTTTTCAACTAAAGTGTCACAAATTATTTTCTTATGCTTCCTTTCTTCATTTTTTTTTATACAAAATACTATTACCAAGAACAGAAGAAGCAAACAAAATGAGAACAGGCAATACCTTGCCTAAAAATAACTATTTCTAACTCTATATATACTTCTCTGTTTCTCTTAAGTTTAAGCTAATTAGATTTACACTTTAAAATTGGAGAAAGGAAGAAAAAGAAAAAAGAAAAGGAAAGAAAAGAAAAAAAAAAAAAGACTGCTTCCTTTAGGGTCTGAGACAAAAATCTTTAAACACGATTTTAAGCACTTGTTGTTCTCTGGTTCCAAAGATGAAGTAGTACCAAACTAGCAGAAAAGAATTATTGCTTCATGAATAGCTAAAAATGGAAAGCGATCATCTAAATTAAAAAGGTTGAGAAAGATTAGGGAAAGTTCAGATAAGATTTATGTCTAGAGAGCAAGCAATAGGAATGAGTTATAAAATATCAATCTATAAAACATGTTAAAAGAACATTTAATATAGAGGTTGTAGAAGGGATAGTTAATATCAGTTTTCATTATGACAGCAACTTGTAGTTAAAACTAGTTGTTAAATTTGTGTTAGACACGCACACACTAAAAATTAAATTTAAGTTCTGCCCTTTTCCAAATGCTAAGAACAAGTGCTTGATTAACATTATGTAAATGTATTCCTATTTTGATCATGACCAAGCAGAAAATGTTCATTAAGATGCAAACACAATATGCTGAGAAAGTGTCAGTCCACTTCTTTTGCAAATTATTCATTAGGAGTCAGGCACTACATTAACACAATTAAATTTCTACGACAATAAATACATGTAGATCTGAAGCTTAAATGCAGGATGAAATGATGGGAACACTCCCATTTTGAGACCAGTTTTAATATACTGCTACATAAAGTCTAATGACCGATGATGGTCTGATTTCCATTTTGTGAAACAGCATATTAGACAGACAGACTTTCTTGGCTCTTCCCCAGGAATGCTATTAATTTCATCAAAAGTTTGTAAAACATATTTTGATAAAAACTGCTGCATATTTATGATTTTTATACAATAAAACAATAGAACTACTACTGCTACAGTTAGACGAGTTTTAGTCTGTTTACACTGCACTGGAAAATAGAAATCAAAATTAGTGAATACACTTATGAAGATCAAATAGACAATTGCTTTTTCATAGCTTTAAATGAACATTAAAAAAAAGAGAATAAATGCCAGTCATGGAGCAGGTATTTAGAAGTAACAGAAAAATTAATACAGTTTCCAGTTTGAAGTTTTTTCTTGTAAAAATCTTCATAGGTGTGATCAGAGAAGCCATTTGCCATGTCAAAGGAATCTACACATATGCTTTTAAAAGCAGCTTCACAAGGACAGCACCAAGTTTTCATGTTTTGCTGAGCCTCGTATCGACTAAACGTACAGAACTGACTCCTTCCCTGCTCCTTCCTCCAGCCACCCTCCCAGATTCCAAGACGGGAGTGTAGTCAGAGGGAATGTAGCTGGCAAGAACTTCACTTCTTCCAAAACTAATTCCCATCTGAATTTCTGAGAGCTTACAGTGCTTGACTGCCGAACTCTGTTCCTAAAAACATCTCTCCAAATCTACAGTGAGTTTTCCTCCCTTTGGAGTACCAGAAAGGACTGAAATGTTGCAGCAGAGCTGCTCTTTCCTCCCTGGAATTTGCTCTAGTTTCTTCTCTTCCACTTCTGGTAAGAGGGAAACAACCCACCACAATATAAATACCAAACTTAGAAATGAGTGCAACTATTTACTAAATGAATATTGGCCTCAGTTTAAATTCTTAGCAAGGAGAGTGTTTTTAATGTCGAACAGGGACTTGTTTCATACAAGTAATAAGGAAGAATAATACAGCTGATGCCAAGGAAATTTCATTGCATTTATCTATAGCAATTTGACTGCAAGCTGGTATACTCCTAAAATGAAGGATCATCTGCATAAAAGATTTTTAAAAGCCGAGCAAAAAAGGGGAATATTTCTACAAAGAACCTAACTTGACCATTGTGTCTGGGGCATTTTAGTGCAGGGTGGTGCTTCCTTGTATCTTAGGAGTTGCTGGAAGGACCACGATGGCCACATCTGCCATGAAATCTCCATGCCTCCAGAATTTATGGATTTAATCACCCAAAACTCCTTTGAGATTGGAAGATGTATCTTTCCATTTTATAAACAAGGAAGTGCAGCACAAAGTAGCCATTTCTGCATGTGTACACACACCCCCACACCAGAATGTAAAGCTAGACTGCATAAATCCTGGGCTCAGACCTTAATCATAATGTCTGTTTGCCTTGTCATAGCTCGCTCTAACCCTGACAGATCCAAAAAAGCAGCTGATATTTCAAGAAGCGTGTCTTGAAATCTTATTCAAGTTTGTTTCTCAGAAGAAACACCTCAGCTGCACACGAGAATGCATACTTTGTTTTCTATTTCTTCACCAGAATGTTTTGTTAAATAGCTAGATAGGATTTATTTTGCTGCAGTATCACCTTTTGCCCTACTTTGCTACTAATGTAGTTCTCTAATACGCATAAAATTACCTGTTTGGGCACTTGACCCTGAAGTAGCTGGATTAAAAGGTCATATTGCGCTAGGTTTGAATCTTGCATACTGCAGAGAGTCAAGCTAGCAACGGAGCTGGCACTCGGTGCAGATAATTCAATTATATTATTGCATGAAGTGCAATATCTTGCCAAAATCAGTTAAGTCACTGTTATCCTTTGAGGATGACAATAGATTTCACACAATTATCAGAAGAAAAAGTTTTGTCATCAAAAGTTTACCTTTCCCTACTCATTTCTCTAGTGCATTTCAAATTATACAAAATTATATACTTGAGGATAAAAAAAACCAAACAGGTGGGCAAGTGTTCAGTCCCTGAAGCGTCAGGTCTGACAAGAAGTGACACTTTCCAAACTAATTACAGTTTTAGAGAATTGTGCTTAGTTAAACTTAACTATACTAATTAGGCCCCTTGAGAGAAAAAGGATAGCTAGCTTTCAAAGAGTTTATTAGCGTGGGACCACATCAATAGTACCTGTATAAAGAGAGAGAAAGATTACTACATACCTGGTTAGTGAGGGGCTAGCAGGGGGTAGGGAAGCAATAAAAATCAGTCTCTATCACATAAAAGCTTTATTCAACCAAATTTTGAATTTCAGTTATCAGACTTATCTTACCTAGACATCCCAAGATATCAATGATACAGTACTACATTGCAATTAGCTGTTTACCAAGAAATTATTTGAGAATTCATCCTCATTTTAGTTCCACCAACATGGTTTCCACATGGATAAACAGAGGATCAGACTAAATAAAATACACAATTATGATTGTACACACACAAAATTCATGTACTTTGACGTATTTGTCTGAGCATCCCTTGAGACCCGCAAGCTTTACAGTTATTGCTCTAGCAAGGTTGGTACCGTGGGATGTTTCTTGCGCTCTATCAGTAATGATTTAGTAGAGTGTTCGAGCTGTTTGAAAGCTAGGTGAAAGAAGTTCCGGCACATTCATTCAAGATACATGTTCCCCCTGCCCCCCAATACAAGTAGTAATTGTTTAATGATTTTTTGTAGAGATTATGAATTAAGGAGTATGTGACTATTAGAGATGAATCTTTGGGAAAAGGGCATCTCTCTCTTTGATAGTAAATTTGTACACAATATTTATTTACCTTGTTAAAAAAGCAAGCTTTATTTCACTAAAAGAAGTCCTTGTCAAGTGAAAAAACATCAGTAGTGTTAGCCTCAAAAATAGATGCAGTGCTACGTAAGAACCTGGTTGTATTCCTCAGCTTCCTTTGTGGATGGCAGCTAGTGTTGCAGAGGTAGATTTGCTGGCCTCTTTGCACTTGTTAGATTGGGCTCATTACTGCTTTGTTTTTCCACTTCGATACTCAATGTTAAAGCTGATCTTAAAATTACTTCAATCAACTTCTTTGTGCTTCTGGAGATGAAGACAATTCTCTGCATCTTGCAGTTTCCATGACCAATATTATTTGTCCTTTCTATCACATTTTTTTTTCTTGGAAGCCTCTGTAAACTCATATTCTAAGCATTAGATTCATTAAGAAAAAACAACTTGCATACCATTGTACATTAACCCTTCACATGATTAAAACTGAATGAAGAGCTTTAATAAAAATTTTAAAACATATCTAATACTAACTACAGTTTATCATCAATCAGTAGGATTCCCTTGCTGACTAGAATAAGAAACCATCAATCCGTAATCCAATCTATCCAATGAATTATGCAATATTAACTAACCAGAGTTTTAGAAAATTAAATCACAGAAATTTAAGGTTCTAGAAATACATGTTCTCTCTCAAAAATTATCGTTCAATACACTGCAAAGTCTAGTGACAGAACTCAGGAAGATAACCCGCTCCGCCTGTTCCCAGCTTCCACATTCACTTCAATGTGTAACTCTTACAGCTCCCTAGAACAGTTACTGCTTTAAGAACTAATCTAAATTACTGTTTTGAAACTACATGTCACCAAAGTGGATTTTTCTGCTAATATCCTAATATTTAGAGGAATGTAGAAGTTTATGACAGGTTTCCCTATTTTCAGGTTTTTCTACAAACCTGATAAGAAACATTTACAAATAGGAATCGAGAGTCCCACAGCAGATCCAATCAATGAGATCAAGAACTATAATTTATCTACCTGCGAATTACCTTCTATACCTGGCAGTCTGCACATAATTACCTATTTGTTGTTTAAAACAAATACAGCCTTACTGTAATGGATGTCATCAATCAGCACACAACCTCTGTCTATGCAAATCAGTCCCAGCTGATTTCTACACATAATAGACTAATTATTTACATTAATTTTTTTATTAAGGATTTAATGGTATTTATAATGCACTATACCAACAAACCATCACAACTAATATAGTTGGAAATATCGCTATAAACAGTACAAATTTTTTCTGGCAGCACAAAGAAGCTGAGCTGATAATGTCAATGTAAAAACCAGGCCTTAATTCACCACTATTCTCACGAGAAAATATTGTTATGACTAGTTTGCTGTACATTTTAGAGTAACGGAAGATACCCCAAGGAAAACAGCAAGCATTTTAGTGCAGCCCTATTGATGCACAGAAGAGCCTGTCAATGTATTCCGGAATTTCATTAAAATTTATAGTAAAACAAAAGGTCCCTGTTCTCATCTCATTTTGTGCAAGACAGATAGCCACCTAAATTAACTTTAAAATCCAAAACTCTATTAAGAATTTAAGTGTTACTACGTACCAAATATGATCTGAATGTTCTTATTCATCTCTAATTCCTTCATGTGAATGGAAACAAGGGTAAATATTTCCATTTACGTTCTATAATACATTCTTAAAAGAAGATTTTTTGCACTTTTCCTGGGCAAATCAATTGTGAGTGTGTTAGCAGGAAAAGCTGATGTTCCATCTATCAAACTGAAAAAAATTCTAGATTTTTATAAAAGTCACAGAAAAAAGTGAGAGAAAGCTGCAATAGGAGTCAGGGGCAATAGGCTACTCATCTATTTGCAGCAAATATCCAGAGTATCTGTTTCATAAATACATTCAAAGCCAAGCACTTAGTTACTGACCAAGCAGTTCCTTACCAGGGATTTCCCATTCACCACTGCAATAAACCGGTATTTATAGCCATAAATTGGAGCTGTTTCTCTCTTCCTTATTTTCCATTATGTTGTTTGGTTTTTTTTTTCCCCCCAGAGATAACTTCAATGATTTCTTTCAAGAGTTGTTTTGTTTCCCTTGTGTCATTTTGGTTTTTTACCAATGGACACATCAGAGATGTTCCTGTGCTACAAGATGGGATGTGGTGCTTTTTTCAAAATACTTTCCCTGGAGAATGAGGGAATCAGTTCCTATGATATTAAAAACAACAGTCAGTAATGTGATATCTAAGGGAAACACAGAGAAATAATTTAACAAAAATTAGCAAGCTTCCTCCAAGGGAGGTAAATTGTCCTGAGGTCAGGGACACTCCCATTACCAATATCACAGAATCACAGAATCTTAGTGGTTGGAAGGGACCTCTGAGATCATTGAGTCCAACCACATAAAAAAAAAAAAACACAAAAAAAACACACACAAAAAAAACCCAACACACCACACACACACAAAAAAAAAGCACCCACCTACTAAACTCCACACCCACAACCACACACACAGCACCCCACCACAAACCAATAATCTTGGGCACTAGAGCATGCCCTGAAGAGCCATGTCTACACATTTCTTAAATACCTCCAGGGATGGTGACTCCACCACCTCCCTGCGCAGGCCATTCCAGTGCCTGACCACTCTTTCAGTAAAGTAATTCTTCCTAATATCTAATCTAAACCTCCCCTGCCGCAGCTTCAGACCATTTCCTCTGGTCCTGTCGTTATTCCCTTGGGAGAAGAGGCCAACCCCTGCCTCTCTACAGTTTCCTTTCAGGTAGTTGTAGAGGGCAATGAGGTCTCCCCTCAGCCTCCTCTTCTCCAAACTAAACATGCCCAGCTCCCTCAGCCTCTCCTCATAGGACTTGTTCTCCAGACCCCTCACCAGCTTGGTCGCTCTCCTCTGGACACGCTCCAGCGCTCCAATGTCTTTCCTGTAGTGAGGGGCCCAAAACTGAACACAATACTCGAGGTGAGGCCTCACCAGTGCCGAGTACAGAGGCACGATGACTTCCCTACTCCTGCTGGCCACACTTTTCCTGATACAAGCCAGGATGCCATTGGCCCTCTTGGCCACCTGGGCACACTGCTGGCTCATGTTAAGCTGGCTGTCCACTAACACTCCCAGGTCCTTTTCTGCCGGGCAGCTTTCCAGCCACTCAGCCCCAAGCCTGTAGCGTTGCCCGGGGTTGTTGTGACCAAAATGCAGGACCCGGCAAATTAATTCACCATTAATATTAATTAAAGGTGAAGAGGAAACAAAAGCATTGTCCTACCAATGCAGACACTATTTGCATCAGGCTGTTTCCAGAATTTTTGTGCCTTTATTCTTGTAACCAAACGTTGAGGGCCATTCTTTGCTATTGTTATACTAAATCAGATGAAAACAGAGTAACATTTGATTGCAAGTACAGAGGAAAATCTCAGTTAAATAAAGTATGCATTAGAACATCTTCAGGACCACTAGCACCAGTAATGAGTAACAAAATACATTTACTATCCAGATGAACATACAGCACTTCGCAGCACACTTTTACAGGTCAATGGGTTTTCTATAGAGCTAGCTCTGAGAAACATTTCTCAAGTACCTTCTCAAATACGCTTGTCTAAGTCTATATGTCCAACTGCACAAGTAAAGCTGTCACGCCATAAATAAAGCAGACTATTTGGCAAGCTATTTATTTATTTCCTCAGACGCTGTTTATAGTGTTGCATTTCCTTTTAAAGTGCTATATCTGTAAAGGTATTTCAGGGTATGTAAGGAAGTACTATTCAAAGTATCAACAGTTAAATTGGCTGATTTCTTCTTTTAATGGCAGTCACGGTATTCATAGACCTTACAAAGTTTTAAAGCCTGAAGAAAATACTGATGCTTGGTTTAAGGGTCTTGGAGGGGGTGTCATAACAAGTGTGCATAAAGAATCCATGAATACCATTTGTAGCTGCGAATTCCAGATACAATCCCTATACTTTTCTATTTTTACTGCTGTCATAACTGAAGCCTTATTTATTAATAAGTGCAGAACTCCAAATATTTTCAGAAGCTTAAAAATAGTACAATTCTAATCATAAGTAACTGCAAGAGACACTACCAGTTGCGTGATGCAAAAAAACCCCCAAGAACTAAGGAAAATCTGTTCAAACTAGAAAAATATAAGATGGGAGGGAACTCAGTAAGCAAGGATGATAAAAAAATTACTAATCCGCATAGACAGCTCAGATCGATGTATCAAGACTTGGAAATGGTAACATTCAGGCTCTCATGAAAACCAGAATGGTCTTAATTGAACAGGCTGCTAGTGTGTCCAGAGAGGTATCAATATATGCCTCATAAAGTCAGTTTCTGGGTATATGAAATGTCAGATAATCAAATACTAAGCAATTCCAAGAGTAAACTTGTAAATAATGCAAAATGTAGAGCATGTTAAGCTAGCAAGCCCAATTACAAGCAGTTTCACTTGGAAATGCTGATTAGAGCAAAATGTCAGGCATAAAGTACGTAAAGAAAGTGTGTGCTATAGTAATCAAGTCTAAAGATGACAAAGATGGATACCTGCAGTTTTGTTCAAATCCTCAAAGAAAAGCTGCAATCACTTGGCCAGCTGGAGACAAATACATTTTCCTGGCTACCCAGGCTATCCAAAGAACAAGCAGTAAATCTCTCACAACTCAGACTGCAATTCACCTTCACGCTGAAGGCCTTATGCCTTCAAATCAAACTGCATTTACCAATACAGCTCATTTCTAAAACTGCTGCCCCTTCTGCCCAAAACCCTCATTATCTTTAGCAAAACTAAAGCGCACGTCATTTAGCTTTCTGGCTCCCTATCTTTTTTACATACTGGGAAGACAAAGAACGCTCAACAAATAGATGGAGATGAAAGTAGTAGTAGAGCATCTCTACTGACTTCACAAGTAACAGTTACCATGGAAGATGCAGATGAAACACGGACTATGAAATAACCTACATCTAGCACTGAAGTGAAAACATAGTAGAACAATTAAGACTCTTTCCTGAATTCTGAACTGCAATCTTCCATCTTTTATGAAGTCTTGATTCCAGTGACTTCCAACATGCCAATTTAAGACAAAGGAAAACTAGAAATAAACATCAATTCTTGTTACTTTTCTGTCCCCTTTACCTACCATTCTTTATTCTTCACCAGAGTTCCTATACAATGGGATAAAACACACCTTCAACCATCCTTTCATTAATAGCTTAATTGTACACAGTGGTGCGGTGGAATCCAATCTTACAGAGCATACATACTTAAACTAAGTTCTTCTCAGGGTATATTTTTTCGTCTTCTTCGTGCTACCCCTACTGTGAGATCAACTTCGTAATTTCCTGTTCCAGTGTCTGGCAGCAATACGTCAGAACCTAGCTTCTCTCTATTTCTTTTTATTTCTAAAAAGTACCTATTTTCAGAGAAATAAAGGAAAGAAACAGAAAAAAACCAACACGTCGATATACAGGTATTTAAGCAATATCTGCATTCTCCACTGGTCTTTCTGTCCTTATGCCTCCCAGTACCACTTTTACTACATGGTAAACCAAGTCTCTGATTCAGTTTACCTCTGTATCCCACAAAGATTATAGAGAATGTGGAACATGCAGCACAGGAAGGAGGAGCGGGGTATGCCTAAGTCAGCATTGCTGCCAGAAATAATGCATGTCAAAGTACATCCCTAAGACATCTAGAACATTGAGGAATTAATAAATAATATGCCTGGATTCTAGACTGCCTTTCAGAAATGGAACATTCTTCTCAAAGCCTTTTTGCCCTCCAAGTGATATGAAATATAACTCGCAGGATCTGTGAAAACAGAATGTAAGAACAGCTAAGATGTCTTAAAAAAACTAACTAAAAAAAACCCCAAACAACAAAACACAACAAACAAATAACAAAACAAAAAACCAAAACGACATGATTTTCAAACAAAATCTACGTTTCAATGTAATGTGACTCAGCTTCCAGGAAAAAAGCCTTACCAAAAACTACCAACTATTTCATGATATAAATCACAAACATTTTAATAGAAAAGTAACTAAATTTGTGTATTTCAAGATGTTTGTAGTATTACTTCCTAAAATTAGAAATTCTAAACCAGTAACATATAGCCAAAGCAATTTTGCAAGCTACACTTACTTATCCCAGTAGAAAAAAAGCTCTGCTCAGTGTTCCAGAAAGGGAGGAGAGCCCAGTTAGACAGCACATTCACCAACAATATGCCCCAGGAGTTTAATTCTTGGACCTCTGCATGTGAGTGAGCTAAATATCTAATCCTGTATTGGTTGCAGGTACTGCTAATAGCTCAGTTTCCAGTTCAACAAGATAATTAAGCACATGAGTATTTCCACTCACTTGTACAGGACTAGTCACATTTAAAATGATTTGTTATCAGAAATCTTAGGTTTCTGGGGCTTTCTTTTTCATTTGTTTAGGGGGCAGAATTTTATTTTATTTTTTTAGTTCTTGTATGATGGAGATAATCACATATCCTGTGTATTAAAAACATGTTCATAATAACACCAAAAATGTTTTAAGATATCTCTATGAATACACTGTATAATAGTTAAACACTTTGCTTGTAAAATCAGTATCATTTTGTCCATCACTAAGACTGATGTTTGATATGCTTGTTAAAAACAAACAAAATCATCAATTTGCTGTCATAAATCCTGCTTATGTAAAGAGCAAGGCCAAAATGCACAAACATAAAATCCCAAAGTGCTATACCTTTGTCTATTAAACATGTCAGCCAACACCTACTGACCCACTGAAGTTAAAACAATTCTAGACTTGATAAATCATGTAACTTAACTCCTATCCAATTGAGGAAATCATCAAGTTGTATCTACATAATTCTTTCTATAGAAACTTCTTAGGGTTGTCTTCCTCAGGTGATAGACTGATGTTGACCCAAAAAACCCTGTACCTTACAGTTCTCAACTGCTGACCTCTATCAGACATTACTCACTTCCTTTCCTCTGGAAAAGTCATGTTTAAGGATTACATGAGCTCTCCTAAAACAACCTCAGGCAAGGTGAGGTGAGTTAGCTCATATCAGCCTTTATCATCTGCTTAAACTACCAGCCTAAAGCAGATGAGGAAGCATGCACATAATCCCTTTTTTTCAGCAAAACAGTGAGGGTACAACCTCCAGCTGCGCAGCAGCAACACCTTCTACAAGCACAGCTAGATCCAGAGAAGGACCTCTGTCCCAGGACTTAGGCATATTCTCTATTAGCTAAATAAGCACCCAAGACTGTTTAGTTTTACAGTGAAAAAAAGTCCTGGCTGGGATTCTCAGTACTGATAAAGGTTTGAAAGGTTGTCAAAGTGCATGAAGAGAAGCAACGTGTGTCCTTGCTTAAAGGAGAGTGCATCTTTTCACTACCCATCCATTCCTTCTGAGCATCACTATTGAACCTATGTATTTAGCTACTACCTTCCTCAGGGCAGAGCTTACATTCCCTTTTTTCTAAATCAGAGCTATAAAACTATCACTGCCTTGTGATTTACTCCATATTCCAGCAGACTTTGTATTCTACTTTTAATGGTAGAGCTTCTTGGTGACACCTACTGACATACACAAAGCCCTGGACTCTTACCCTGTGTTTAAAGTAAATAGCATCTGGTTAATTTATATGCGCGAGGCACTTATGAGGACCACATACATCTATACCTCCTATTGCTTCCTCTCCTACGCCTCCACATCATTACACTGCATTGAAACAGGAAAACCACTATCATGACAGGGTTCTGGCTCTTTTAACTAGTTGCTCGCAGAAGGACATCTATCCGTGTTTCAGTAACTGCGACTAGAATATATGCTCTACCCTATATAAACACACCACGAAGTCTTAAATACAGTACAACGTGTATGAATCAACATTATAGTCGGTGGTAATCCACACGTTGCTGACCATTGAGTCCTGTCATGCACAATTAAGAAAGTTACACTAAGCTTTAAACTAGACTTACAAAATCTACCCGATGATTGCTTTTATGTTATACTGACACTCCCAATATTTAACCTATTTTCTTGTATTTATTCTGTATTAACTAGGAAATAGTTTTTCTTCCACACACTAACAGTAACTTCCAGATCTCAGACTCTTTTCTTTTGTCACCTTTTTTGCCCGCAAAGACTTCCTATATCCCTAGCTACTGTAAAGGAATGTTACAAATGTTGAATAATCAAACTAACACTGATGGAAAAAGAGGTTTATGTTAAGGAATTGTTTTACATATTATTCTGCTTTAAATCTAGACTATACAGAATCTAGACACTTAAACCGTGAGAAACAGATCTAACCTCCATGAAAACACCTGCATAATCTGAAAAGGTCATTAGGGAAATACATTCCAAGCTGAACTGAATTCAGAACTGAACTGAACAGTAAGGTATTTCTTACTATTTCTAAAGTAGAGAAGCCACCCAAAAATAACCGAACAAATCACAGCAAGCAAGAAACTCTGTTTCATATTCACCCGAACTCCCGTTTACTAAATTGCATCAAGGGAGAAAATATAATCACAGTGAATTGATTATGCAATTATGATATGATTATGTTGCATTTTCCCTCTTGGTACAATTTGGTAAATGTATGTTTATGCAAATGCTAAGCAGTATTCCACAGGTAATGCAACTTACTTTTTTTTTTTTTATATCTTTAGTGGAAGTATCATCAAAAAAAAAAGAGGAGTCATGAGTGTACATTTAATGCCTTACTATAACAGTTTATTTCAAATATACACGACTGTGAGAACGAATAAACTGTCCAGATCATTACTGTCACATCTTAGTGAATTCATGCTTATTGTATGTGTACAGTACATAAAAAGCTGAAATTCACACATCTGCTGTAAACTTAATAGTCAGAAATGTAACAACAAAGACAGACCACAAAAGCGGAGGTGAGAAGATGAGTTGGTTTGGTGTGTTTGGGTTTTTTTTTTACTAGTAAGAAATACACAAAATTGGTTTTGTTAATAAGGCTGTCTGGTCTGCAGGCAAACTTAAATCGCTATTCTCCTCATCTCTTTGCTTCTAAAAGCACAGATTTGTAAAGTCCTAAAACAGAAATAAAAGAGATATATAACACAAAGTCAGACACCATAGAATAGTACAAAATACAGTAAAGTATTTTCAAATATCTGAAAAGATCTTCACATTTTCGATTTCTACTCTTAAAAGAAAGGGGAAAATAATCTGGCAGAGAGTTTTCAAGGTAACTATTTTGTACTATCCTCCTCTCCAAATACTATTAATAAATATCTGTTCTTTGCTCAGCTTCTTTCCTGTACTAATTAAAACCATTTTCTAGACTAGTCAGAGAATGCTTAAACACTTTTCTGCTGAATTATGATCATTTTCACTTCATCCCTTTCCTTATTCAATCCTTATTTAAACTGATACAATGTAATACCAGAGCTATGAAGCCTTAAGTTTTTTTATAAAGGAGAGACTAAGTCACAGTACAATGTGTTCTTACATGATCCTAACATAACACATAGAGGAATTAGTTACAATTTTAACTAGTTACAGCTTAACTAGTAGTTTGAGTCTTTGCCCAGAAGGTAGGAAGCTTCATTCAGCGTCCTGCCCCAGAATAGAAGCTCAGATGGGCTAAGGGTACGGTCAAGTTAGTACATTATTTAGATGGTGATCACCATTAAAAAACAACTCACAAAGCATAAAGTTGATCTTGATCGACCCAGACTGTTATTACCAACCTCACAACTTGTCACTGCATTAAATATTTCATTATTCAACCTCAGCTAGAGGAAGCCCCAGGCTAATCTTGCCAAGATCAAACTGCTATTTAAAACCAGCACTAGATCGTGTAAGTATTCTAAGATATTTCAAAGTATCAGCCCCATGCATACTTCCAAATTCCAAAATACGACTGGCAAGCTTATACGGATTATACCAGACAATAATGAAGCAGTTAAACTATGTCTGTACAAAGAATTTTATTTAGCGAAAAGCCAAAGATTACATCCATTTATTTTTTTCCATCAACTTGCATCAACATGTAGCATTCACTGTGGTTTAGTAATTTATTTTTCAATGATTCACCTAACCCTGACTTGCTTTAAAAGTAAGGAATCAGATTATCACAAGATCTCTGCTCAGGACTGAAGCTTGATGGACTTTACTGAAAGAACTCTTGTAAATATAAAAAAGAATTCCTATTCCTAGTAGTAAACTGCCAAGCACAGTACTCCCACTGTACAATGTACTGGTTGGCAGAACCATGTCAATACCAGAAGCTTCCTTTGTAAAAATCAGTTATAAATAAAATTTCAAGTTGCAACTGCTTAGCTAACCAACCAATACATTCGTATTACAATTTAAAACTATGGAAGAGAAAGCTTTTGTATTCTACTATCTTTCAGTTTATTATGTAGAAAACAAGTTTGGAACCCAGACATCATGCATTTTTAAACCTCTAACTAGCAAAAATATAGCTTGATTTTAAATATTTTGGCCAGACTTCATTAACACTAATTAGAAAGATTTGGATTCTGAATTGGAAAATGATTCCTCACATGTTTACTATTTTAAGAGCCATTCTCATTTACTTTCTCCCACAGGCAAAAATAAATAAATAAATAAATCACTCTAAGAAATGCTTGAAAGCAGCTATAATCGAGCACCAGAGTTGTTCAACAGTTGTATTTCCATAATTAAAAAACAAAACAAAAATAACAGGAGGATATGGAAGCCTTAAAGGTACAAAGCGGCATGGGATACATAAAGAAAAATTTTCTCAGGGGAGAAAATCTGATATGCCAGAGCAGCAGTTTGTTAAAGGCCTCAGAAAAGGGAAAACACTGCATGTACAGAACTTCAGGGATAGAAGGTTCAACACAATACAGTAGCTTAAGCTCATCTATGCTTCCAGTACTCTTAATACAATGCTAACAGTCTTGTCAATGGCAATTCCTTCTCATCAACCCTCCTCACTTGTGAATTAGGCAGGGGAAGATAGGATTTGTCTCTTGCTAATCAATGTTTAACCATTTTAACAGAGACACTTGATTTCTACATTTAAAGATTACTTTCAAAAGGAAGCTTATCAATTATACATACTTTGCTAAAGCAAAAGATCATAAATTATTCTCAAAAGACTTTTGATCAACAAAATGGAGCCAGGGAAACCAGTCATGAAAAGTCCCTCTTGAAATCTAGCAAAATGAAATGATCTTTTGCTATTAAACAAAAAGAAAGAAGAGAAAAACTATGCTTTTCTTTACAAGTATCTGCAGAATTATGACAGATGACAGAGCTTGCACAATCTAAAACCCAACATTGCTCAGAAAATCTGCAACTTTGCTGTGATGTGGTCTCATGTACTTCACAGAAATTGAAGAGTATTACCTGAGCTTGGAGGTAAAGAAAAATTTAAGTGAGAGGTGATATTTTCCAGTGTATTGGTTCTGAAAACAGCATTTAAGAATTTTGGTTCAGTGACATCCATGTTCAGCCTGTGATACATCTGTGGTGCTTAAAGAACCAGAAGAAAAATATTTCATTTGGGTGGCACTTTTTCCAAGAATGCCATCTACAAATCCAATTTCAAAACCTGATGTATGAGCCAAGACTTTAATGACAGAAGTTAAAGCATATTCAGTTATTTCAAGTAATAACAAAAAATTTAACCGTAAAACCATTTGTCAGGAAATACAGCTTTGTTTCTAAATATGTCCCCAAAAATCAATGTAACTTAAAAAGCCAACTTAAAACTTCTATTGCAATCTTCATCTATAACGTATGAAATCAAGAGGGTGTCTTCACTGGTAACACAAAGCACTAACTTCAGGAGAATGGGGGCAAGCGGCATCGTCCACAAACCTTTCCTAAATTGTTGAAAGCAGGATAGAATCTGTTGCTAGGCATTTGCTAGTATTTTTAATGCTTTTCCTGTCATTTATTAATAGAAAATTATTAATGAATTCATATTGTATTTGGAAATTTCTGACCAGCCAATCTAGTCAGACACTTCACATGCCCGTGCCCTGTGAAGCCTTTCTCTACCCTCACCCCCAATCCCCTCAAATAAGTAGGTAGTGATAAAATTGCTTGAATGTATCTGAGCCCCCAGTCCAAAGCTCCAATGCTCATGTACTATGCTGTTCCTTCATCCAAGAGATTCTGCTTCTGGTCAAGCCTAGAGTTCATGTCAAACCTTGAGGGATATCAGTGTAAATGGGGCCATGAGCTGGCGCAAAGCCCATTCTACTGTCTCTGCCAAGGAGCACCACCTTTGGCAGATGGGAAGGTCAGGCCCATGAGGCAAAGAACCACTTAAACCAAGATAGGAAAATCCATCTGGGAATATGAATCAGAGCTCGTTTATGAAGGAGGCGCAATGGATTTCTAAACACTTAGCTTCAATCTACTGTGCTAACACTGACTGCCAACCACCACCAGCTCAGTTCTCATGTGGATTTGTAACAGCACATTTGGAAAGGCTAACGTGTATCATCAGGGGATTATATTTTCTTGAATTAATATTCCAGAAACGTGATGATCAAACTTGATTACTGCCACTGAGATACATTAATATAAAGGAGCCAGAGCAGAAAAAAGGAACAATTCTATTTTTATATAGGCTGTCCCAGTAGAAAAGGTTTGAACTCTTCAAATCAAAGTAATGTCAACCAGTTACAGTAATGGGGTTATTGAAAGTTCAATTACATTTTTAAGATTTTTTTCCTCAATGAAAAGTGTTACTTCTTAATTGGGAAAAAATTGCAGTATATCATTATTACTATCATCATCATTCTTTTTTAAGTAATAGGGCTTTTCTTCACCAGAACTAAAATGTCTAGGTTACCCATTTTATAATTTTAAACTAAAGATGTTTGGATGAAATCGGATACTAGCCAAAAAAATGACTTGAAATATTTGCTTCAGTTAAGTAAAATAAAGCTTCTCTGCTGGGTAGCCTAGATGAAGGAAAATTACTACAGACAGATTTGGTTAATCCACACTTGATTTATCTCTATGTCTGGATACTCAAAAAAGGGTAAATAGTAACTAATCTCATAAAATTTCTGTTCCAGTATCAATTTAAAATCTGAATTAAACTGGAGTTAAGCACAATAAATACATTAATGCAACCCTATGGTTACAGAGAACTGGCCATACTTAGGATATTGGTTCATTCACTTCACTATCTCGACTAACTGTGGCCAAGACTCACTTTTCCTAGTTTGTGAAGACACAAACAATTAGCATAAGACAGAAAAAAAATTAAATTTCCACCTGACATGACTGAAATATGTACTGCAGGAGAAAAGCTGAATAGCCTAATTTTTTCTGTTATCAGAGTCTTTGCACAGAAAGAATCTGGTTATGGGTAGTCATATAAACAATTCAGATTAGCAAAGCTGCAGATCAAAGCCCTCATCGTCCCTCGCCCCCAAAATTTAAGATAGAAATGCTCCTATTTTCCATTTAAAACTCCTCTTTGCCAAAGTGGTATTACTTCTTACTTTGCTGTGCCCATCTGCAAGATGTCAGACATATCAATTAGATATCATAAAAACACTCTACTCCCATCAGTGTGTTTTGTAGGCAGTAGCTGAGAACAAGTGACACTCTAAGTTAGAAGTGGATACAAACATAAATAGCACCTCCCTGGAGATCTATATGTGGACCCCGAAGCATCCTAGGAATCAGGTTCCCAGACTCTGAACTTTAGCTCTGCACGGCTGCTGTCTTTATGAAAAGAACTCTTTGGCTCAGCTACAGTTGTCATGGAAACAGCAACTTTGATTTTTAGATCTTTGGTATACGCAATATTTCAGCCATATGTTGCATGCATTTAAGTTCTCTACACATTCCTCCTCTTAAAATCCGAGGGAAGAGAAACTGAATGATTCCAAAGTTCAAGTAAATGCATGCAATGTACTTCTCAACGAGGAGGAACATGCTTGCAATCCAGAATAATCACAAATTTAAGCTACTACAAGCATACTTGATCCGTGTTTTTTTCTCTGTCCCAAACATTTGTGACAAGACTGCACTTGAAAAATTAAGTCTGTTTTTTCTGATAAAGGCATGAGATAGGCATAAGCTTGCTTCTTAACACAGCAAACTGCTTGTTGCGCATTACTCCTGCATTACCAATGTCGGAGAGAGGTTCCAATACCGATCACACAAGGGGTACTGCTGGGCAGAAAACAAGCTCTCCGATAACCCAATCGGTTTGTCTGTCTCTCTCCTAACTGGGACCAGCATGGTACTTGACAGCACCTTAGGAGGCACAGTAGTTCCAGCCTTGGCCTGACAGCATGCTGATGCTATAGTAAGCCTCATACACACATGCTCCCCTAAACATTACCCCCAGTATCCAGTGACATACCAGACTGAGCTATGGTCTTGATTCCAGAAAGAAACCAAAACACCACAACCAAAACCAACAAAGACAGCAAAATACTAACTAGCTTTTAAAAGCCAATGAAATAAAGCAGTGCAACTGCTCACACACTTGGCGTTACAGCCATGATTGCCTGTGTTTCCATATTTTCATTTAAAAAAAAAAAAAAAGAACAGAACTATTATAGCTGCTCTATTCCGTCATCATCCAAAAAAATCTGGATAGGCAACCAGAGGGACAAAGAGCACACACTTCTCTCTCCCTCAGGGTGGTCAATACAGAGTCACAACCTCAGTCCAAGCAAAGAGCACCCTAACAACATTTCTTCATAAAACAGAGAAGAGATGACTTTCTAACAAGTTGGCAATCATTTTCTCAGCTACATTCAAACTCTTCACTTCTGAAGCCAGGAACGCAGACACCTGACCAACAATTCTAAAAGTTTACATCCAATGAAACAATGACTAATTTAGGAAAATGGAGAATCGGGTGAATACTAAAGGTCAATATGGGTAAGATCTTTTGGAACAGTTGACTTGGAACGCTGTGCTGTAGCTAACTCACAGCTTCCTAGATTAAACACAAATCACACCATCACAATGTACATATTTGAACTTTAAAGAGATGCCCTTGTTTTATTTTGCACATTTTCATTAAAGAGGTTCAGTTCTAATTAAAACTATATAAATAAACCAGACCCAGAGGACTCTGGTCTTTTGAAGTCAAATGCTATTAGGAAGCATTCCACACTCTCCAAAATGAAGGCTTTTTCACTCTGGGTTTCTTCCTCCCCACTCCTGGGGATAAGTAAGCAAATAGATCAATCAATAGTGAAGAAAAAGACAAGACAGCAAGTTACTTTGCCATGGGAACAACGCTTAAAATTCAAAATAGATCACTTTCTCCTATTTAAATATAAATGCAGTTTAAAGCAGCTGCTACAATGAATGACATGTTCTCAATGTAGAGCTACTACCACAAGGGTTTCCAACCTCTAATGTGTGACAATATCAGCTATGGAACAGAAATACAAGCTACAAACCACTTTATCTCCACCTTAAGCACATCACAAACAGAAATCAGAATGCTCAGGCAGGAAAATAACTGTTGCTCTCCTCTCAAGCAGAAGAAATTAAATTTCAAATGTTTAAAGGTAGTTAAACAGCAGAAGTACCACTCCTCAACTATGAAATCCAAAAAGCCTAACTACTTTCTCAAGGAAAAACTGGGGAAACAGTTTTCCTTAAGGAAATACAATCAAACAAACAAACTACCTGAGAGATAAAAGTGCGAGTTACTTTCTTTTTCACTGTACTATTACAAGTAATAAAGAAGAAACGTGTTATCTTAAGATCTGTTATTTATTCCACCAACACACTCAGAATGTAATCCGTCAGTCATCCTTAAACGTGTTCTATCATGTTTCATACTGTTATAACACTGAAAATCTATGCAGTGCTTCAAATAAATACTAAATTCACACACATTTAAGCTCTCTCCAAATGCTACTTAGACCTTTACAATTAAGATCTGGGGTTTTTTTCCTGGTTTGCTTCCTATAAAGAAATGCTACTGAACCCCTGAGTATCGTATGGACAAACCTGAAACCAGCTCAAAAATAAAAGCAGCACAATTGCACAAATACAGTTCCATGCAAGCTCAACTGTACTGTTTTTGGACTGGAACTAGATATTCACAGTATTCAATAGATGGCAGACAACAGATTTTCGTATCAGTAAAAAAAAAAAAAAAAATCATTAAGCACTGCAATATCAACTCCTTAAAGGAGTTTGAGGAAGTTTTAGCTATACTTTCATCTCCATACTATAAGAGCTCTGTATTTTGATTTACAAACTAAGTTGCTAGTATCTAACAAATAAATTGAAATGGAATATTTGTTGGCATTTTTAGTTTGGAGATAATATGATAAATTCTCTGCTTTCAATTTCATATAATGCTGCCGTTATCAGAGTTCTATCTAGTATTTGATTTCAGTAAAAATTGATAGATGTCAGAACATGGCATGTGGTTAACGCAACCGGTCACTTAAGCTTTATCAGCAGCTGAGTGATGCTGCCAACCCACCACACACATGAACAGCATCTGCAGATGGGTCAGGAGGGCAGAACAGAGGAAAAACAACCGACTCCATGGCAAGGAGGAGGCTGCTACAGAAACACTGCATAGTATTTTTGTCCACATTTTAAAGTAGTTGGTGGAAAACTAGAGAGGGTGCAGAAGTGCCATAAAAATGATTCAAGGATCAGAAAGCTACCTTACAATGAGAGGCTTAGGGAATTCAATGTGCTTAGTTTTTCAGAGAGATTGAGAAGTGAGATGATTACAGGATATAAGTACCTTCACAGGGAAAAATACCACAGGGTGGAGGGGAGGGGAGGGGAGTACAGAGAACATAACAAGATCCAGTGGCTGTAATGCGAGACCAACCATGTCCGGATTTTAAGAAATTGAGGCCTTATTTCAAAACAGTGAAAGGCTCCAAAGGTCATTCATAAATGAGCAAATGAAATGCTCTGTTTCTTGTTGATATTTTCAAAGCAAGATTGGATCTCCACATGGGAGATATAGATTAGCAAAACTTTTCCTTAGGTACCACTTGAAATTTAAGTGACTAATGACAAACAAAAGGTCAGCCTAAGTCTTTAATTGCCTTCTGAAGAGGCAAAAGCGATGAATCTGCACAATGCTGAAGAACTGTCAGGCAAGTCCTTGCACGAAAGGATGAACAGGATGCGTTAAGGGACACGTGGTATTTAAGGGAAGTGGCCTGGTGCATACATTACCTAATGGGGTTTATTAGTTCAGACCAAAGCTCCAGTGTCCTTGTTCTTGGACAAAGGCCAATAGATGCCTGAAGAAGACATAAACACAGGTCAAGCACATGGTCATATCTTCCTGATGTATTTACCATTGTCCACCTACTTGCAACTTGTTAGATAATGAATTTTTAGATCAAAGATTTTTCTACCTCTAGTTTGTCTAAGCATTTCAGTAATCATTATATGCTGTGGCACTGCGTTCTACAGTTTACCAGTTTGTTTCATTTTTTTTTTAAGCAATCAACCAATGGTGTATTTTTGATGGCATCCTAGACTTGTATAATAAGTATTCCTTGCTCACTTTTTCCACACTACTTATGATTTTACAAGCTCCTACCTTTCATTTCTTAACACGTTCTCCCAAGTCTGATGAGTCTTGGTCTACTTAATCATTCCCAATATGGGCAATGCTTTATTCCTTTGATTATCCTCACCAGTCATATATCTTTTCCAACTCTGCTATAACCTTTTCCAAGATGAAGGGCAAGAAAGGACAATGCAGCAGAATTGCTGTATCCAATGGAAAAAAAAAAAAAATCTCCCGTGGCTCTTCACTTGTTTTTAATGGCTTCCAGCATGCTATATGCATTTTTGACCACTGCTGAGAACTGATGCTATGTTTTCATAGAGGTGACTTCTCTGAGTCCAATATCTCCTTCCTCAGTGAGGACAGACCATTCAGAATCTAACAAATGTAAATTTGTGATTGTTTTTTCTCAAAATACATACAGATATTAGATATTGCAAAATTGAGTTTCATGTGCCATTATCCAGTCACCTGATATTGATTCTTCCCCTGAATAGCTTGTTGTCAGCAAACTGTCATCCCACAATGCACAATAATCTCTAAAACAAACAGAAAAGTGCCTCTCAAGTTCAAATCATGAATTAATGCTCAGTAAAAAATACAAGTAACAAGTCTAATCACAATCCTCAAAAGATTCAGTTTTTTTCAGCTAATTAACAGGACAGAAATGCTTTTAAAACACATTACAAATCTCATTCAGCTACCATTCAACCCTCTCTCTAAAGCATTAGAAGGAGCAGGAATCAGATGTAAAGGAGGAGATACCTGCAGAGGTCACACTGTGTGGTTATTTTTAAAAGCCCACACAGACCCCAACACTCAATGATTTAAAGTCCACTATTCCAAAATACATATAAGCAGTTTCCAAGCAACAGAGTTGTTTTTATTTTTGAGTTTTTTTAAACAGACTTCTTCAGAATTTAAGTTTAAAGATACACTTTAATAAAATGCAAAAGCATTCCCTGGGTACTACCGTATCCAGTGTGACTATATTAGAAACTTAAGAAATCTAATTGCAGAAGTACACTCCAGATTAATCAATTTTACTATTAACAACTGTGTATTCCTCCAAACCCCTCAGACTTAAACCAACCCTACTATGTGCCTTTATTAAAGACTGGAAGGGCAATCATGGGGTTTCTTTTACTGTTGAAACTTCAAAAGCTTTTACTAGTTAATATACAAAGTGATGTTACAATGCTGAGACCACATAGTTCCAGTTAGCTTGGAGGTAACACTGTCCTCCCTAAGAGAAAGTGCTGTGAAACCACACAATAACTATTTCTCATGTGATGAGCATGAGAATAGCATAGTGGCAATAGGGAAGGGGAGGAATATCAAATTCACTGTCTAGCTCCTATCTCATTTCAGTAAATCTGTGCCTAACATGACTTTATAATTTCTGTGCAACAATACATCTGCTTAGTGTTTTATGTTCTCTTGGTAACACCGCTTTCTGCAAGAGTTTATATTACATGAGAGTGCATCATCCAGAATTCATTTTGTTCCTAACCATTTGTGACATTATTAACCAACTGGTTTTCCTGTGCATTGGATAAGAACAAACATTTTGGACATTTGAAGTTTTCAAAACTTCAGACTGTATGTTTTATAATAGTTTTCCTTGTTCACTTCATTTCAGGCCCATATTCCTGGCATAAATTTCACTACAGTAGGATTTTAAAACATGGTTCATGCAGACACGTCTACAGTTAAATTATCTGTTGATTTAATGTTAAGTTTATATTGTGCGGTTTGTAAAAGAGAAAAATCTGTTCAGAGACTGTAAATTTAAAGGGCTCAGTTTAAAGTCACTTAGACCCACTGGGTTCCTATTCTTCCCCAAAGCCAAGCTTGCACAGACTCTTGACATCCTTCAGCTGTCTATCCTCACCCTGCAGATTGTTATGTCTAAAAATACAGTAATTCTATTATTGTATATAGAGTGCCACGAGTTTGAATAACCAGGCTAAATTAGCTTAAGATGGTATTTCTTATTCTCAAACTTATGTAACCCATCTTTATTTCCACTGAGAGATTACAAACACACTGCCATTTTCTGAAGCAACAGGCTTATGACATTAGAGGTAAAATAACATGTGAGGCTGGAAAGCACCAAAAATTCTACAGTTATTCTGACCTTCAGTACTTCCTTTGTTTCCAGAAACAGACTTCAAAAAAAAAATCCCCACAAGTCTTTGTGTATTATTTATTACAAATTTTTTTCCCTTTTTTTTTCAGAAAGAGGGAAAAGCTCTCTCATTAATGGTAAATCCTATACTTTTTTTAAACTTACCACATAGTTAGAGTAACAGCAAGGCCTTGCAACAACAGCTAACATAGTTATCGTGGGGAATAATTCATTTCCAGCAGCTTTTAAATTCACCGTCTGGCAAAGGGGGTAGAAGAAAAGAAATTGTCTTGTCCCTTGTTCTGAGGGAGATAAGTTTTCTTGCATTTATTAGTAATTGAGAAACCTAAAGTGGTACTAACAAGAACTTGTTGATGAGTTGGCCTGCGATAAGTGGAAGACCAGGCCAAAAAGAAAACACAAAAATCTGTATTCATACAGGGGTTACTCAACATCTCTCCCATTACTTAATTCTGGAGAAAGTTGGTGGTATACTTCCATGAAGCACGACCAAGGAATCCCATATGCAGAGGTCTGCTATACCATTCACACAGACATCAGCGAAGTATTCCATTTGCAATATCTCATAAGAGATTTTTAGAGAAGTCCCTCACTGACTGTTCCACAAATTCCAGTAACAGAAATACCACAGCAAGTTTTCCACTTAAACAGTAGGGCCATATATTGTCATTAGAGAAGGAACACTGTTAAAATATGACCAATTTCAGCTCTGTGGTTTCAGATCAATATAGCAAGTCTTCAAGGAAGGAATAAGACTCCTTGAAAGACTACACTTCATCTTTGCAGACGGGGGGGATAAAAAAAATAAGAAAAAAAAAATCAATACATGAGAGGTTGTTTTCCAGAATGTTATGAAATGTTATCATCTTACAAGCAATTTTACATGTCTTTTCTGTTACCAGCATCATTTACAGTATGCTGTTCTCCTTAGCTGATTTTATTGAACTTATTTGCTGAGTAAGTGGTATTCAGGCTACTTACAGGAAGAAACCATGGAAGTGTCAAAGCAGGTTAAATTTTTGAATTAGCCAGTGAGCCCCCAAGGCCAACAGACTACTGCTTATCTAAGGAATAGAATAATAAGCATAACACATTTGTCCATATACACATTAAACATAGGAAAGTCTCTAATAGCATGATTTTATTATGAGGTACTGTGCAGAAATAATATACTGACCCTGAAACAGTCATCAGTCTTCTAAACATACGCTGTCTCCTCTGAAACATTAGTTTAATGGGCTTAATCCCAATTAATTTAAAAAGTAACTAACTCTATAAAGGTTTTATTTCAGTGCCTACTGAACATAGTTATTTAAATAATTAACAAACCACATGGACTAATAACTAAAAATATTTCAGGAAATCCTTTAACCCCAATAAAGATTGTTTCAGCACTAAGATGGGTGCAGGACTCCAAGGGAAGAAGTTGCTCTATATTCTGTGTGATATACAATGGAACAAATGGCATAGAAAGAAGGGAAGACCCATAAACCTCTCTTTTGTAGTAACTTCAGGGCAACACATATCACGAACAGACTGATGCTTAAGTCTACATCATAAATGCAGCACTTCAGAAACATGCAAGTCAGCTGTGGAACAAATACCTGGGCAGAAACATGGTTAGAGAAGCCAAGTTCCTATCTTCAAGAGAGGGTGCAGTAGCCTGAGTAAACATACTGGCTCATTCAAACCTAACTCACATGGTTTAAACAGGGTAAGGGAGACTAAGTAGTTCTTGGTCAGGCAACACAAGGATACCAATACGGTTTTCTATCCATAGTAGTATTTCTCAAATTTGTATTAAGAAATACCAAGTTTAAACTCGAGTATAAATACAAACAGTGGCTTTTTATACATACATAAGTTTATAATGTCATACCTGTGAAGGACATTGATCAAATAGAGAGATTGTGTCATTTCTGTATTAGGGTGGTCCCTATGGATATTTTAAAAATTACTTCCCATCTGAAATATGAAGACTACTTTGTTTATTTTTCCCTCCTCATATAAACCAAACATCTATATTCTTGGGACTTCAGAGATAGGGGGAGCAGAGGCAGAAGTGTTACTAAATATTTCCAAGCTTGATGACTATTTGTGGCCCACACCATTAGTATTAATCTTCTTCTGTCCCGTCACCTCTTGTCTTGCTATGAATCATCACAAGACCCTACAGCCCCAACCTTCCCTCTGCATCAAGTACGGACTCTTTAAAGATGTGGGAAAATTACTTTCCCCAACAGACTCTGTTTTATTTGATTGTTACTCAATGTTACAAGGCTGCACTTTATAGTCTGTAAAAGTTGTTCTGTTCAGTCAGTGGTTCACAAATTAACCTGTAAAGTGGCAAAAAGCTCAATAAAACATGTTCTTCATTCTAACATCACAGCCAAAGCTCACAGAGCATAAAAGGGAAAATCTCCACAAGACACGCAAACAAGGAAAGCCACATGCACTTTGTTGATCCACTGGCTAAACCACTCAAGGCAAGAGATCTTAAATTTTCATTAGAAAAAGCCACTCCAGCAGCTGACCTTAGTAAATGTTCTTGGATGTTCACTTTAAAAAAACCAAACAACCCTCCGTCCTCCAAAAAAACCTCACCAAACCAAATAGTTTCTTCCATGCCAAAACATATTTAGCTCTTTAGCAACCAATCATGAAACCACTCACTGTATAGCTTTATTACAAATATTATAAAATAAAAAATACTAGTCACAAGACTGCCACCAGAATTGTTAATAATATGCGAGTCTATCACATAAAATTCTCAAGTACAAGTTACACTAAAATTTTCTGGTCAAAGCAATCTCTTTATAAAAAAAAATAAAATAAAAATCCAAAGCACGCTAAATTCACCTGAAATAAGCCTGCAGTTAAAAAAAAAACAAAAAACAAAAAAACCAAACAAACAATCCAAAAATCAGATTTAGAATGCTAGATGAAAGTATCTAGTTAATGCTTGAACTACTACCCTACACAAAATTGTGTCTGGTTCTAGTTTGGAAACAGAACTACTTCATTTAACAAGCATTCTGTGACGCCTACTGGAGGTTACAGTCACAGAATGATTAATAAGTACTTAAGTGCAATTTAGGAAGTTTGCTTTAGATCAGACTATCTTTCATTCCAAAAAAGGAATCAAAGCATAACTAATTTTTACATTTATAAAATCAGTATTGCTGTCAAGGCAGCAGAGTACAATAAAACAATAGCACTAAAATATGTAACTATTGCAGTAAGCTAAGCCATAGTTTGGAAAAGTGCCAGCTGTTACTTGTTTTCTAAAGAAATTGTTAGAGAAAAACAGCTACTGTTATCCAAGAATACTTCTGGCAACTAATTCATATGCTCTTTGACATATGCTAATAGTTCTTGAATGGTACACCTCCTATTTGGTAATAATTTAAGTGCCATACTTTTCAAGGAATGTTGGGATATTTTTAGCTAATTTTGACCTTGCATTTAGATCAAACAGGAAGCAGCAATAATTACCCTCAAATCATTAAGTTCTTTCTGTCTACAAACTGCTTAAAACAAGGATTCGTTACTCTGAAACCAAACCAAACACTCAAAACCTGTACGAGGGTCTCCCTGGAACGAGACGAGGACTCATACAAAACCAATTAGCACACACTGTGTTCCCATATTCCATCTTGCACAGCATGCAGTTGCTTAAAATCTTGTCACCACAAAATGTTCTATATTAAATACCGCAGGAAGATTATGAAGGGTGTTACTGAAACTACACAAGACAACAAGTTTTGTCAAGTTTGAAATCAATGCATTTCAGATCTTTAAATATCACAGGTTTTTTAGCTCCTCAAATTCCTTGTAACAAAGGTTTTGAATAAGTGAAAAAGAACAATCCCTTTTTATGATTTTATGTCTGTACCTGGTTAAGCCTCATGAGTTGGTATAGATTTAAACTACCTGGTAGTTCCGCCTCATATGTATTTGTGAGGTCTAGGCGTTTTTCTATAGAGAAGCCAAATACTTTTGCCAATTTAGGTCACTATTTAATTGTGGAACCTGATACAGCAAAGGTTGAAGGATTAACAGAATTTGCGGAGAGTTTCTAGACAAGCGATTCCATCAAGGGCAGAAACCCCATCCAAATCAATTTCAGGATATCTGAGAGGATTTTCATATAGGTTTCTCTTGCATACTAGTTACCTCTAGAGTGCCATCTCATGTTTACATTTACATCCACATACTTAATATATATTATGTAAAGGAGATGTAGGAACGACCACCGTATTTCACGTTCCTGCTGCTCTATGAATACTTGACAGATTTTGTTGCCCATGTGTCATGTTGTCAGACATTTAATAGGGTTTTTTCATACTTAAAAGGCACATGACTTAAGTGCTATTTGTATTTCCATATTGGTTTAAGATGGCATAACAATGAGGGAAGCAAGTCTAAAAAACATTTGCCCTGTTCTCCAACATTCATTCTTGAAAACTAATATTACAATCTCAGTTAATATGTAAAATATTTTCTCACAAAACAAATATTTTGTATGTAAATTCTATAGCACCAGTTTAAGAAATTTAAGTTTATTACATCCCATTACTTAATACAAAACAGTAAATGTTTTTAACTGCAACCTTGACATAAGCTTCCACCAGTCAAAGAGTGTACATATAATCACCACTAATGCTCCTGGAAAATATAAAAATAGCCATTCAGTTTTTAAGGGCTTCTTTCTATGGCCTAGAACAAGAAAAAAAAAAAGAAAGAAAAACCTCTTTCAATATCTTCATTCCTCCTTCGCATGTGTGTTTTTTTCACTAAACTTGATGTGTGAATAATATATCATTTCTTTTATAATTCTCATATTAAGACTGCTTTGCCATCTGCACTATGCAATCACACATAAGTAGGCACATAAAAATCACTAGAAACAATGTTTTGGTTTGCTCCAGTGACCACAAATGTTTAGAAAAACGCTCCCACAAATATGTCAGCAAGACCATGTTTTTCAGAGTACAGTTTCAAAAGCACAGACAGGAAAACCAGAAGAGGATATATATAAATGTTTTACTGTTTGATTTATCGTTTCTTTCTGCCAAACCACCACCTCAGTTTTATGTTGGTTTTTCACTTGAGAAAGGAGAGGAGGGTTTAATAGTATTCTAGAGGGTAAACGACAAAGCAATAGGAATTAGAAGTAAGTACATTTTCACACTGTTAAGCGAGAGCAAAGCCAGCCTTGAAAGTAAGTGTATTCCCCAATACTCTCTGCCTTTTTGTTGGAATCAGACAGACTGGATAGCTTACATATGCAAAAGTTGCACCGATTCTCACATCCACATCCTTTTACTGCTCATTTCCCCTCTTCAAAAGTTCATCTTTAATACTCTCCTCTAAGCTTGACCACGCGCTTACAAGATAAATTTGCCTTTAGGCCAAATGCATTTAACATGCCTCATGAATAACTAAGAAGCCTGACAAATATCCTCTACCAATTTTTTCTGTGTTGGATGAAGGCATGGCTGTCCTTTCCCATCCAGAAGCAAACATACGCCATCTCTGCAGCTCAAAGCCCAAAGCATTAAACTAAACTGAAATCAAGAGTGCTTTAACTTCACGCTCCATGCTCAGATCTGCTGGCGGAGGAGCTGGGCACACCTCTGGTTACCACCCTGGCTGGCAACGGGCTGACACTCTCCCACGAGGGTGCCGGGAACGCTGCTGGGGCAACAACATTTTATGTGCCCACTGCTAACTTTGACAGCTCATCTCTCAGGTCTGGCGACTTTCCAAGCCCTTTTATGAGCCTCCATGACTGACAGCAATTTTACTTCATTAATCGCTCCAAAATCTCTCCTCAAAATTCAAAACTTTGGAATAAATGTTGTTTCAGCAGAGCTCCACGGAAAAGTTTTTACGTAACCCTAACTGCTTTGGCCATTGAATAGTTTCAAAGATATAATTCAAGTTTGTACCAGACATGACAAGATTTGAACATTGCCATGTTTAAATGTAAGCTTAGACAGGTATTTCTGGTCATTCAGCCTTTGCTTTTGACTCAGAAAGCATGTTTGTGAGGCAGTTCAAGGCCTAGAAGAAATACTACTAGCCTACTAGAAGGTAAGGAGTTCTGGTACTTCTCATAGCAGGAAACACCTGGACTACTGCATACGCATTAAACACACAGACTGTTAACCCTAATTTAGAAGTATAAATCAAGCAGTATGCCAGAAATTTTCTAGGATTTTTTTACAGCTTTATCAAATAAAAACATGAAGTATACTCCTGTTGAAGATAACTTTAAACCTTAAACAGGTCCTGCTAAAACACTGGAGCTACTGCAAGTTTTGTCTTCACTCAAACCAACAGCAGCTGCACAAGTAGCACACTGGGATTCACAATTTAGAGAGCAAAGGGAGGGAAGCCCAGCAGTATTTAAAAAATAAAGTTTGTTTTAATAAAAGTAGGAAAACAGTAACAACACAAAACATTCCAATTCCTACTAAATGATCATACTCCAAAAGATCGTTTTGTAGACAAGAACATTCTCCCAAAAGAAAATATACATCTACTCTTGAAATGCAATCTTTGTAAGTGAAATGGAGTCCAAAAACGTACTCAGTCCCATCCCACTTTACACACTTTCAAGTCGTCAAATTGGACAGCAAGATCTAATCGCTTCATCATAAGACAGCAAACTATTTATTAGGTACTTATCCTCAAAAGCTTGCCTTGTTGGCAGCATCACCAAAGTTAATTTGCCTAAAAATCTATTAAAACAGACTAAATTATTCTCAGATAAGCAGGAGGGCTTTGTAAGCTTCTTTTCTTTGGCTTTAAAAAAAAAAAAAAAAAAAAAAAAAAAAAAGAGGCAAACTATAAGACATTCAATATTTCCAAAGGCACTAACTTGATTAAGGGAAAGCATTTTAGTGCTATGGTCATCTCAGCCCAGTTCCGAGGATAATGTAACAAGAATACATGCAATTATAGATATTTTGCTGGGAAAATATCTTCTCTCACTTTTAAGAGCACACACTGCTGAAGTTTTACTGTTAAATGAGATGCTGAAAAATCTTGGCTCCAAAGTTGTAAGTGGGAGTACAGCTGAAATAGGATTCTACCTATGAAACACTTCATTCAACACCGGGATACAAAAAAAATTTAACATTACAACTTTGTTTCCAAAAACATGGATCCCCATACAAGGTATTTTGTGTACCAGATAAAAAACCATCTCTTCAGAAAGTGATCAAACACTCAAGAGTGTTTTGGTCAATAGACAAGGTATAGTATTTTTGTCCTTTAGCATGGGAATAAAACCCTACAAGATACTACTTTTACCGCAAACAGTAAAAGGATGTGTCCGGACCCAGCTTTTGTAAAAATTAATAGCCATTTTTGAAGGAATCAAAAATTTGAAATTAGATCTTCCAAAAAATTATTTTCTCCTCAATTTACATCTGTCATTCAAATGCTGAGAGTGTCAAAATCTTACACTGCTTTGTTTTGTTCTGGAGACATTTTTGAGTCTAATGTGTCAGAAGGAGATTCTATCATCTTCACATCCCACTTTTTGACTTCATTCCCTTTTACTCTAAATTGGTAAGTTCTCAGAATCACAGAAATCCTTTGCTCGGAATGAATGATCAAAATCAACTCTGATGTAATACAATCAATTGCTGATTAATGCTTTTTATATTAAAACCCGTTGCAAATGCCCCGTTTTGCAAAAAGAGACTTCTGCTACTGCAAAACCTCCTCCAAAGCCCCCCACAGAATCAATGTAAAGAAATGCAGGTATTTCAAAGAAAACACAGATATGCTATTGATGCAATCTTTCTGAATACGTTCAACAACAATATATACAGAAAAGAAGATAATAGAAATATTGAAAATGGAAAGATATGCAGGGAAAAGATTCAGGAGAAAAAAAAAATTAATTAGCAGAAAGTGAGAGGAACAAGCATAACCTCTGTTCAACTGCTCTCATATCTCCAAGTTCCTACATGGTCTCGACAGCCTTTTTGCACCTTTTTCAAAGTGAAATGAAATGCCTTTCAATTCGTTGTCCAAGACAGATCAGTCCTATACTACAACACTGGAAAATATAGACAGTGAGAGTGAGGAATATATACATACATAGTATTTATATTTATTATAATCATACACATTATAAATTTATACACTTCTTACTCTCCTTTGTCTACACAATTTCTATATATATTAAAAAAACCCAGAAGAATAAATAAGATCTTTTTCTGAGAGAAAAATCACTACAGAAGTAAATGGGGAAGATATGCATTTTAATTTGAGGAACCTAAGATCCCATCCCCACACTCTTTACAGTTTTGCAGCAATTATGCACAAGGTTTGCATAAACACTTCAAAATCATCAAAAGCTGTTTTATCAAAACAGCACTTAAGTTTTACATATGTTTCAACACAAATTAGTATTCAGAATTAAACAGCAAGTTGATAAAAAAAAAAAAAGGATGTCAGCTGTCATTTTAAACTCTAACCGGATATAGAGAGAGAATGGACGTAAAGGAAGGCAGAGGCAGACAAAGACTGGACCAAAGCGATAGATAGCTTCTTTCCAAATACTTTTTGTAATTTAATTATCTTATTAATTTTCTCACTGCCCTAGACTCCTAGCCACTCATGATGAATTTTATCACTACCAGAAAGCTTGAATAATAATTATTACAACAGCAATGTTATTGGAACATCAATGACACAAGGGTATTGCAAAGTAAGGACAACAATAATAGACTGAATATTAAAAACAATAAAGAGACACGTGGATGTAGCTGGGCTTCCTGCAGAGACATTTGCAAACAATACCTCTATGGTAAAAATATGCTCTTAATTTATAGCCATAAAAAGCTAAACTACAGCAATGAATTAATCACTTGGGAACAAACAGACATTCGATATGAAGCCAGACCCTGACACTCAGGGGAACAACCTGCAATAACATTGATGTCCTGATAGTCAGCATATTCCTGACGCAAAAACATACACGTATGTGCAACATGAATGCCTCCACAAGTATCGCGAATGTATACCTTTAGTGAAGTGCCTGGCCATGCCAACTATAATCAGCACTAGCAGTATATTTAATACAGGCAATTACTGATAGGAATGCCAAATGGAGTGACTTCAAACTCAAAAGGTCAAGTGGAGAGGAGTTGGAGAGTGAATAAAGAACCAACTGACCCAATTCCAGGAAGAAAAGATGTCAGCTTTTCTCTCCTAAGCAACTGAAGACTTCTCTGAATGGCGCCTTTCTCAAGATGCTGGGCTTCAAACGCAACTTCACAGGGCCACGAGTTTTTAGGGAAGTGGGCAAATCCAACAGAACTGATGAGCCTGAGCATCACGTGAAGCTATGGGTTTGAATAAGATACTGCCTGCCCCCCAACTAGATAGCGAGTAGGACAGATTGCAGTTAAGAGTCTGCACATATTCATTAAAGGCTTCAGCCAGCTGGCCAAATTTCAGATGCCTCTCTCAACACTGGACTCCTTTCACTCAGTCTTTTATCCTTTTTTTTTCTGGTTGAAAAAATAATGCAAATACCTGTAACACTTCAGCTATTTTTCTATAGCATGGCACTTTAATTATGCTTGCTAGGCTAGTATTTCAGATACATAAACAGATAAATAGCACCACACTTCAAGCAAAGCACTTACCACTATTTTAATACTGCTTTGACAAGGTTTAAATACACTTGAGGTAAGTGACAAAAACTATGGACTGCACACAACTACACAAAAGGCTGTCTTTTGACCCAATTAAGTGGTAATCATGGAGGATTCCATATGCAAAAGCCATCCATTTCCTAAAGAGGAATAAGAATTTGAGGGAAGGCATTCATTATCAGAAGACAAGACAAGTCTGTCCAGAATAAGTCTAACAGTGAGTGACTCAGGGTTGCCAGTCAGTAGATATGGAAATTACTTGTTCATGAACTGTTCTCGTGTCCCTAACTTTAACAGCCAGGGACAATACAAAGCTGTGCAAAAAAAGAATCCAGCTGCCAATACATCAGTTTTCTGAAATAAGGAAGAAAAAAAAAATCCTACTATTTATTTCACTTCAGATGTACATGATAAACTGGAAAGCAATGGTTTAACCTGTTATGCTAACACCAAAGTTTAAGTAGTTTAGCAAGGACTGTTTGGAGTTTGTTTTTTTTAATTTAATATATGTACATTTTATATGTGTGAATATAGATACGTACACACATATACATACATAAAACACACGACCAGTCAATTCTAATTTAGTGAAGCATTTGGGGTCTCTGGTTTTCTAAGGGTTTTTGCTGTGTTTTAAACCAGCTCCTTTGATAATAATCTCCAGTGAGAACTAAAAAGAAGACATGGTAACTTCCAATCATTCGACTTAAAAGGCACACTGCAGACATGAAAATGTTAGTTACTTTTGCCATGCTCAGAAGTAGAAAATAGACAAGAAAAACAAGGGCAGCATTGGCGTGGCATTGTGCCACAACATCATTGTTTTAGTTGCTTTATCACAGAGTAATTAAAGGCATTAGAAAGTAGCCTATTCTGATTTCCAGTAGTGCTACCACTTTTCCTTTTACAGTGCCAAGCACATTACTGAAACCTGCCAGGTTATTTCATTATTGAAATGACCCTATCACCCTTCCTACGTCGAGAAACAATGATATGGAAGAACAGGACCTAGAACTCGTTTAAACACTTTCTCCTGAGGTTCTCAGCCTTGAACTATTTCCCTACCTCATAGCTACCATTACCAAATCTGTAATACTGCATTAATTCACAAAAAAAAAGAAGGGCATGGCACTTGCATTTCTTTGGCTGTACAACAAGCCTTTTCTATCCTAAACAGCTGACTGTAATTGTGGCTCTTTTCAGGATATTCCTGGAGGATGCTATTGTAAGCCTTTGTGCTCTTCAACTTAAATTTGTGCATTAACAAACTAACATACACAGATATGTAGTGGCCCAGACCTGACCTTTTCCAATGGAGAACTTAGAACAATGCAGCGCCTTACCTGGTGATCACCTACCCCACTGCATTAGGTGGCTAGAAGGACTGGAGGTGTTTGCTTTACCTGATTTCTCAAGTCCATTTCATCTCTCAGAACTGCTCTCAAAATATCTCTAACAAAAATATCCCCTTGCCAGATAACTCCTCAGAACAGCATCTGCTATTAGAAGCAAATGCACAGCTCTCACCACACCACTAATTCTCAAAGCTATTTCACTAAAAGCTCAAGGCCTGCAAACTAGGTACAGCAATACTAAAGTTTCTCATGTTCAGTCTTCCAGAAGAGGAAAAAAAATTTTAAAAGTTGTGCCTCTTATTTCCACTGTTAAAAACAGATGTTGGAGTGCCAGCAAAAGGGGGTGAGATGAATCCTCAGAGCCCATTAGCAAGTTTGAACTGCCTTGGTGTGTGCTTGGGTATGTGCACAGTTCTGTATTAGTCAAAATTCAGACATGACCAATTTCATAGAAAACGCAACAGCAGCATCTGCAACACTTATTCCCCAAAAAGTTCTAAATAAATATAAAATCATAAACAGTAACATAATAAATAAATAAATAAATAGATAACGTTCATACAATTGCTCTATATCACACTTTTCAATGGGAAGTAGAAGTGTGGTATGGGACTAGTTTAAAATTTATTCTGAAAGTGTCTGGGACAACCAGGGGCATGGTGAAGGGTAATGGTAAGGGGGAACTAAATGGAAAAGTATGAGAACACCAGTAAGGCAAAGTGGAAGATGTTCCACTGGCTGGAGATATACTGAGGAAGCAGCATTAAAACTCTTATTTCAGGAAACATGGTACACAAGAAAACAGCTTCTGAAAGAATGCCTCCGGCTACTCAGTAGAAAATAATAACTATTGCGCAGCAGAGCTATATTTAAAAGAAATGCTAGTAAATTATTTGCATAGCTGCGTGCAGCCAGAACTGCCAAAAATCACAACTACTCTTTATAAAAGAAGTTCAAATATAAATAATATACTAAGGAACCATGCATGCTATATTATGAAGGACAATTTAAGAAGTCTTCTGAGGCATTTTCCAAACACATGCAACTGGCAGGCCTATTGACAGGAGATTTTTTTTTTTTATAAATGAAGGAAACATAATATGCCTATTATTTCAACATCCCAAAAAAAGTAGAAACTCTTCTATTTCTAGACAGCATAAGATTTAATGATTGGGAAGTTAAATCATTTAACTTCAAAGGAACAGTGATTTGTTAGCTACTTGCATAGTGCTTAGAAGGATACTACACCAGCAAGGGCCACAGGCATTAGGAAACCACCTTAAAAAATAATTTAAAAAAAATCTGGCAAACAATTAATAATGAATTAAATTTTCTTCCCTAGGCTTAGGAAAAGAGCCTTAGCCTTTCAAATTATTCACGTATTTACAAACAAACAAAAAAGTAAAATATTAAGAATTTCTTTCAAATGACAGACTTCTATATGCTGAATTAAGAGATACTAGTCAGAAGTTTCTTTATCCCTTAGCAGAAATACAGTATTTCTAACACAGTACAGCTAAACCATGTTTCAACATGATCTGAAGCAATAATCTGAAACAGTAATAAAGTTGTTCGATCCTTGCTCTCCCTGTTACCCATCTACTATCCTCACCTTCTCTGATCAATCCTACAGACTCTTCCTCAAATGAGGCACTGTCTTCCCCCACCCCTCTACCCAACCTTGAAGTGCTTGCTACTGTAGAATAAAGTTAATTAAAAAAAAGAACTAGAATACATACAAACTTCCCTTTTCCCTTCTTTCTCCCCACCAATGCATTACAAAATCTTGGGGAGGGAGGAGAAGACGTGGCTGGATTACTTCCAGCTGGATCAGTTTTTTGATCCAATTCACCATGAACACTAATGGCAATGCTGGAGATGGCATAGTAGGTGTTTAATGCTAGCTCAGTTTAAACCAAAGGCAGAGCTGCACCCACCAGGCTTACAAAAAACAAAGGGGCCGGTCAGACACTATTTCTCTTCCAGGAATGATAGAACAAATCTCTACATTTGCCTTTCACATTCAATATTCTCTATTAGGGCTGCACATTCCCAGAGCTAATGGGCAAGTACCTACACCAGGCTTAAATAAAAACGTTGAAGTTCTCACTGTCAAGTCGGGACAGCTTAGTCTGGAGAGAATGTCAATTTAGCTGCCCTTACATGTAAACTTGAAAATAATATGAAAGATTAATAGCTGTATGTATAAACCTCACCAAAAAAGTACTTCAAACGGGGTTCTGACTGCTTGTGATCTCACTGCTACAAACTATTTGTAACAAGCTTAAGAAGTACAACAGCTGCAGAGAAGTTACAATTAATATTTTTATTTATTTAATTACGGAGTTATCTTTCATATGATGAAGAAACCCACCAGTTTAGAAATCTTTTTAAATTATATTAAGAACATAATAATCTCATCACAGAGGGAAGAAAAGCAATATCAGCATCTGTGATGGTCATTTGCTTCTATCTCCTGTACTTCTCAACTTAAAAAAGAAAATTTTTCCATGGTGACTGAGTTTTACCTATGTAATGGCTTACAGGATGAAAGAGTTTCCCATTCTTTTTTTTTTTGCCGAGAAACAAGCTCCAATTTCATGTTATAGGCAAGATATTTTAACATGTTGAACTGAAATTAACCCCACCCCCCCAGAGAATCAGGAGTTGCTTATATGCGAAGAAATTAGATAAAACCCTTTCATTCAGAAAGTATGACTGAATATTATTAGAACTGCTGATAAGATGGCAGTATTCGTTTATTTGCTATCAAATCTGAAGTAATTTGGTTTTCCTAATCAGTGCCTAATTCTTACAATTACCTTCCAATATGACCGTTTATCATCCGACATATCAACACAGACCATAGCATGGTTCAAAACCCAGTACCCAAACAATGTGCAATGTGACTTGTAACATCAAGTGCCCACTGAAACACAAGTGAGAGGCCAAAAGAACTACTTTGTTGTTATCGTCAAATCATAGTATCACTTCTTCTTCACACAAACACACCCACCCACCCCATTCTTTTGTGGGGCAGGGAGAAAGACTAGAATTCAGATGCATTGGGCCAACTGATTAGTCTGATTTGGAGAAAACCATTCTCCATATTAAAGCTCAGTAGAAATATCACCAACCATGATGAAAAAAAAAAAAATCTGTAATGAAACCTTAACATTTTCTAGTCATAAACCACATACCAAACACTTAAAAAGAGCAACATTCAGACAGCTAGAAGCTTTTTAACAAAGCATACTCTTACATTAAAAAAAAACCAGAACCTGAGTTCAAAGCTGTTGCAGAAAGCCTTTTCTTCCCCTCCTCACGCAGGTTTTAGAGGTCACTAGTAAGTTGCTCACAAAGCAAATCTTTACATCATACTTTTAATAAACTTTACAATAGTTTTCCCTTCTCCTTAAGAAATAAACACAGTAATTAGATTCTTGTCTCAAAACAGTATGAGCTCTGTATTTTAATCCTCTAAATATGAAACTTAATCATGGCCACTGTGTATACATTAAGGAGGAACAGGAAGTTTTACCAGCAAAAATTTTTATTCTCACATGCATTATGTTAATCTTTTCACATCAGGAGGTAGATTTCCCTAAAGTAACATACACCGTCAGCAACAGAGGCACTGAAACCACGGGTACCAACCGATCTAAAACAGATGTATACAAAATTCCACTGAATCTGGAGCGCTGTATTAGCATCTGCTTTAATTATCTTCCAATTTCATTCATCTTCTTGTTCAATTTTTTGTTTACAGTTATTGAGACCCTGCAAAAATTATGCCTTGTTGATAACTGGTATGAACTTTCAGTTGGAAAATATGCAGAGCAAAAGCATCCTGAACTCAAGAAGGCAACCACTGCCATTTCCAGGGTCCTAAACTCTAATATCCAGTTCAGAGAGTGCAAGGTGGAAAAGAAATGCCAAGAAGTAGAATCCCGAGGGCACTCATACAGATCAACATTAAGTTATGCTGACTCTGGCTCTGTCAGAAGCTCACTGTTAAACTTCCCATGTCACTCAAAGTCGACTTCTACTTTTAATACTAGCAGGAACACTACATGCGCTTTTCTTCCTACAAATTTGAAGTGTTCATAGTCTAAATATCTTAGTACAGTCAAATAATATGAGAAAACAAAAACAAATCAACAGTGTTTGTAAACCAGCCCCTGCACTTGTATACACCAGAAGTCCCAGTGCTTTGTTTTTGCAATCCCTAGGCACCACAAACTAGGTTCAGAATGGTATTTTTCGCATCTCTGAGACTCTTAATTAAGCAATATAAAATCTATACAAGTTCTGCAGCCTTACATACAACAGACAAAGTATTAAGATGTTACCTACCAGACAGATATTACGCTAAAGAGCTCTTTTTAAGGCAGGAAAAGCAAAAGGAATCTTACACAAGAGTTTCCAAGTTCGTCATTATTCTGTTTAACTACAGCTCAGTGGCAGTCTAGGAGATCACTGGCTACACTCAGCAAACGGCAGAAAACAACATCTTACATTCAATGGGAGTAAAACAAATTACCCATTTGTCATTAAGAACAATGCCTTTAGCTTTTCTTTTCTTACACACTGTGCTTTCCTTTACAATGCCAAGCCTTAGTAAAACGTTTGAAGTAGACATGAAACGTGAAGAAGACCACAGCTCGCTGCAGCAGCCGAACCAGAGTGACTTTGGGCACCACCGCTGCTGCTGCTGCTGCTCTTCTCGGCTGCCGGTGCCTGTCGGCAGGCACCGGCCGGGCAGACGCTGCTCCCAAAGGCTTTGAACACCGCTGCTCTTTTCGGAAAACCCATTTAAGACCCCAGACAGAAATATTTATCTTTCCAAACGCCGGCCTCTCCGAGGTCTCATGATCTCGCAAAACACACGCGCACATGAACTCAAAGGCCAAGGCTGCTGCCCCTGCTGCGGGCAGCCCCTCCTGCCGAGTCCCCAGACCGTATTGATCCGCTCCCTCATCGCTTCGGCCATGTAAACACACGGGAAAAGCCGCCCTCCGTGCGCGCCCCCCCGGCCCCGGCACACAGCGGGCTCTGAGCCCGGCTGCCGACCCGCCGCCGCTCAGGCTCCCCGCGCTCTGCCCCAGCCCCCAGGCCCGGCCCGTTCCGCTCCAGGCCGCCGGCCGCGCCCCGCCGCCGCTCACCCAGCTTGCCGCGGGACTCCTCCAGCTTCTGGATCTGGTTCTCCAGGAAGAGCACGGCCACCCCGAACACCAGCACCGCCAGCAGCTGCAACTTGGGCGGCAGCATAATCCTGAGCAGCCCCATCGGCGGCAGCAGCAGCAGCAGCGCCGCCCGCCCGGGATCACGACATAACGCGGGGCCCGGCCGCGGAGGCCGGCGGGAGCCGCCGCCGCTGCCGCAGGGACGGCGCGAGCGAGGGGAGGCGAAGGGAGCGCGGCCGGGGGCGCGCGGCAGGGCCCGTCGCCGCCGCTCTCACATCGCCCCACGGAGCCGCCCGGTGCCGGTCCCCGCTGCCCCTCACCGACTGCCGCGCGGCGGCCACCAGCGCGCGCCCCTCCCCCGCCTGCGTGCGCTGCTCAGCAACCGAACGCCCAACCGCGCGCCCGCCGCCACCGCCGCCGATTCCCGGCGGCGGGACCCGCCCCCGCACCCTCCGCCATTGGGCGGTGCTACCGCCACCTCGCCTCTCCCGCGACCGGATTGGCCGCGCTCCGGCGGCGCCCCGCCCACGGGGCACTGACTCCTCCTCCTCCCCCCCGCTGTTCTGAGGTGCCGGACTGAGGCGGTGTCCCGCCTACATGCGACCTTTCCTGATTGGGAGGCCCTTTTTGAAGTCCCGCCCACCTCCCCGCTCTCATTGGGCACAGGCACCGCGGCACTTGGGAAAGGCACGATAGTATTGCTCAGACCGTCTGTCAATCGCCGAGTCTAGGGGCCTGTATGCCGGTTGGCAGCATCTCTCCGGGTCGAGAAAGGACCCAACTCAGGGTTGTTTCCTCCATGCCTGACTAAGGCCAGAGAACGGTATTTCCTGTATTCTCGCTGTGAAGCACTACTCTGACCAGGCTGAAATAGCTTTACTGTAGACTTCTCGCAGAGGCTCCGAGTTAGCTGCTTCTGTTTGTAGTGCCGGGAGTTGGGAGCAAGTCAACCCCCTTCCGCGTCAGGCGGTGTGTGGGACACCCGCGATGGGTGAGGTCCTCCAGCGGCCTCCCGGCGACGCTGGCAGGAGCGTTCCGGCACCAAGATGGCGGCGGTGGCAGAGCTAAGGGCCGCGGGGCGCTGCTGGTTGTGGCTGCTGGTGGGGCTGCAGGCGGTGAGAGGCCGTTCTGGCGTATTCGCCCTCGGGGCTGAGCGCGGCTGCGATTTCCTGAGAGAAAGAGAGAGGGTGTAAGGGGGGGCGGGGCGGGAGCGAGACGTGTCCTACAGCGGGAGGCAGCGGCCCCGGCCCGGCCCGGCCCGGCCCGGCCCATCCCATCCCCTCCCCGAGGCGTCGTCCCGTGCCGTGTCCCGTTCCTGCCTCCGCGGCCGCCTCGTTTTCCTCTTTTGTCGGAGGCTTCTGCCCTTTTCCCTCCTGCTGTCGCCGCCTCTGCGCCTCCAGACTGCGAGAGCCGCGTTTTGAAGCTTCAGCGCCCCTCCGCCTTCTCTCTCGTCCCGGCTTGCCCTCTTAGCTCGGGAAACGTGGCGATCACTGCGCGTGTTGCAGGGACTCTTGAAATAAATTTACGGGCTTCCTCGCCCAATTTTAATGGGACTTGTGTTTTGTGGTAAACCTCATGAGCCGGGTTATCCTTAGTACGATGTTAAGAATGGGTCTGGAAAGTGAAGCTAGGTGGCTTTTGATTTCTAGCTGAAGGTTGTCCTGTGAAAGGCTGTCCCCGAGGTTTTCCAGAGAGGTCAGTCTTCTCTGGTTTAGTGCATCTGATGCCCTTAAAGTTCTGACCCACCTGAGCTCCAGACACATGAGGTTATACAAAAGACCTATTCAAATGTTTCACTCTAGCAACTGTGAAGTACTTCCTAAAGCGATTTGCATCGATGCTGCATTTGCTTTAATATATTAAGTTATCTAATGGGAGAGCAAAGCAGTTGCGTAACGTGTATTTGTAGTCAAAGCTTTAAAGGAGAGCATGCTGCTGAAATGAGGTGCATCACTGGCTAAGTAGCTAAAGTTTTCTTGTCCTGATGGGAAATTAGCTCGTGAAATATGAGGCTTCTTAGTCTGGCGAAGAGAAGGCTCCAAGGAGACCTTATTGTGGCCTACCAGTATCTTAAGGGGGCCTACAAGAAAGCTGGTGAGGGATTTTTTAGGATGTCGGGTAATGGTAGGACTAGAGGGAATGGATTAAAACTAGAGATGGGTCAGTTCAGATTGGACGTTAGGAAGAAGTTCTTCACCATGAGGGTGGTGAGACGCTGGAACAGGTTGCCCAGAGAGGTGGTGGAAGACCCATCCCTGGAAGTTTTTAAGGCCAGGCTGGATGGGGCTCTGAGCAACCTGATCTAGTGGGAGGTGTCCCTGCCCATGGCAGGGGGGTTGGAACTAGATGATCTTTAAGGTCCCTTCCAACCCTGACAATTCTATGGTTTTATGATTCTATAATCCTAAACAGAGACATTAATTATAAATAGTATAATTAGTATACTTGTTATTTCAGATAGTACAACAGTTATGGTACTAAAAATTGGGGAAAAAGACTTGGGAGACCCAGTTTCTTCCTCTTTCCCGCCCCTCTCCTCTCCCTCCCTGTGGTTTTTTTCTTAATCTGCTTTGAGTTTGCTATGTAACCAGAACTTATTCACAGAGGAATTCTCTTGTAATGGAGACTTTACTTGCTTTCATACACTGTTTATTTTTTGGTTGGTACCCTCAAAAACAACCAGGAAATTATTTGCCTTATATATGCATGTGCTCTAGAGCTCTGCTGGGGAAAGGTGTGAGGAGTGTTGCTGGTGGAAGCAAAATGACAATGCCAGTAATGCTATTTTTGCTTCCAGGTGAACAGATTCAAAAGTGAGGAAAAGATGACAGTAAAGTATAAAAAGGGTATCTGGCAAGCAGCAAAGTGCAAGAAAACTGTTCTAGTTGCTGTCATCATCATTAATTTAATAAGTGAACAATAATTAAAATGTAGCTTTGGCAGTGTTTGGCATCTTCCTTAGATTTTTCTATACTACTATGGTGGTGTTATATTTCTTATTGCCAGTATCCCTCAGAAAGGATAAATTAAATAGATTATTCCAGTGGAATAGGGTCCCATTTTTGCTTGCCTGCTCTCGTATGTGGAAATTACTTTAACAGTGTCCTGTAGAAAGAAGAAAAATAGCTTTCCACCTGACAGAATAGTAATTTCAAAATAGTTTTCTGTATATTATACTTTTTTGTGCATGCTTTAACTTTTTTAGCAGATACAGAGAAACAGAGTAACAAGGTGCCTAATATATTTTATATCAATTCCTAATCCATAACATTTCCTATCTGTCACATCAGTTTGGCTATAGGTTGGACACTTCAGGGGAGGAAAAAGGTTTTGTCTCTACCTTACTTTGGTATGCTGTGTATACTAAATGGTGGGTGAATGTGGTGTCCGATTTGCTGAAGGACAAACTTAGTTTTTCTTCTGTATTTTTCTGTTTGGCTCAGCATAATTCTTCTACCTCTTGGTCTGTCATCATCCAGTCCAGTTTGCTGGTATCATCTCACTCTTCTCTGAACACAGAGATGCTTGCTGGTTGTTTTGTTGGTGGTTTAGAAGTTATGGGTTTTGCTCAAGGTGTTTCACCTAGACTGAGAAGCATCTGGAAAAACTGTGTCTTCTCATTTCCCCCCCTCCCAGCATACAAATGGAAGGAAAGGTTTTAAGCTAGGGTGTGAGAAATCCCTGGGTAGGGAAGTGGGAATGTGAAAACAAAACCCAAATATCATTTAAGTGCTGGGATAGTTAGTAAAATTGTGTTTGCTGCTCATTAAAAACAGAACTGGTGTTTTACACAGAAGCGATATAATTGAGATGCCTATTCTAATGTATTACTAGTAGATCAGAATTGCAGGTTTTTATCTACACTTCCACTTTTAGTATGCCATTTTCATGTAACATTAATGCAATCATGAAATAAAAATCCTACTTGTATGCCTTATTGAGCAGTTTGGTCTATTTCATCACTCCCTGTTTGTGCTTTTCCCAAGCTTATGTGTTATACTTATTTTCCAAGTGTGTTTTTGGTGATATGAAATTTACTGAAATTGTTTCAAAAGAGCAGGCTTCAGAGAGCTGTAGCCATGTGCATTTCAGCTGATGCATTATGTTGGTTTCTTTATTAATTTGGAGCTAGCAACAGAAAAACAGTAGAGTTGTCAGAAGTGTATATAAATGAATTTTGGCAGGTCTGATACCTTAAAATATACATATTAGGAGTGTCTAGAATATACTGTTAGTTTAAGACCATTCTTCAAAATAAAGTGGTGTTTTGCGCTTATGGGTAGACCATTAGGCATTACTGTAAAACAGTCACAAGAGACTTAGTTGTTCTTCCTAATCATTAAAGTATTTAAAATCTTCCTTTTTTAAACAACTAATTTAATACTAAATATAATGTTGTATTGATTTTTCAGATAAGTGCATATGGAGCACAGTTGTCATCAGAAGCTTGCAGAGAACTGGGCTTCTCCAGTAACTTGCTATGCAGTTCTTGCAACCTTCTTGGACAGTTCAATCTGAATCAGTTGGATCCGTTCTGCAGGCAGTGCTGCCAAGAAGAAGCTCAGTTGGAAACTAGAAAGGTGGGTTTTGGACCAAATCCTTGGTGGAATAATGTAACACTTTACATTATGTTTATGAAACTTTTCAGTTTAAAAATACGTGAGAATCTGGATTATGCTCTCAAGAGAAAAATGCAACGTTTCTTGATAGTCCAATATATATAGGGTTTAGATTTGCAGACTTCCCGAACTGCTCTAAAATAATGTCCTTGTATGAGCAGAGGAATCTTTGGTTCTGTGACAGCCCTTCTCTAGTGTGAAGTGACTAACGGGATTTGTCACTTTATTGAAAGGTGTATGGGATTTGAAGTGGACAAAAAAAGAGGGTAAGGAGGGTGGTGTTTTTGATCGCAGCTATTACGTGGTCATTGACCCATAGCGTAATGGCCAGGATAGTTCAGTTCAGTTCCGTCCCTAGGAGCAAAAGGCTGGTGCAGCCGTCAGGTCAACTGCTGAAGTGTCATGAACCTGCCAGGAGCAGGGCTGCTCAACTCCATTCTACAGCAGTGGTAGCAACAAGGTTCCAACAGCTAGAAATATTGGAAATGATCTTGCTCAGAGCCCATGCTGTGCTTCAGTCAGTTAGGCTAAGGCAAAACCCTCCCTTTATCTGTAGTAAATCAATATCTATCATCTTGCTTAAGGTACATCAACATGAAATTAATGAGTAAATCTAGCAGGTTTTTCCTGTCAGTTAAATTCAGCATAATATTAAAAAAGTCTGCCTATAATTTTTTAAAAAAATCACTGATTACAGTGTTAGGTGCAATATATTAAATATCAAGAAGCAAGTGTTTGAGATTTGCAGAGAATTAATAATTAGTTCCTTAATATTGAGAAACTATTAAGGTACAGGTAAGACTGTAAATTGTATTGTTTCATATATTGACAAAAGAATGCTTGCAGTAATATTTTAGTACAATCCTTACGGGATTTGGTATCTAAGACTTTTCTTTGCTAGATATATGAATCTTATAAAGAAAAGTTTGTCTCTGGAAAATGTTCTGGTTCTTTTATGCATATATCTATGTACATAACTATACATATACATAGACACACACAAAAGCTGAAACGTTTCAGAACAAAATCTAATGAAATGTATTAGAAGGGAATGGAAAAATAAGAAAGGATCTCCAGCTGAGATGTGGTTGTGTACCACAACTAGTAACAGTTGTGGTTACAGTAGCGAGGCTTCCTGTGCTCACATAAGGAGCAGATGCTTTTATTTGCTCAGGTAATATTCTTACAGTTTTGCCTCAGTGTGCATAAGATGTAGCACAAGAACTTGTGGAGCAGGATAATTTCTGTTGTCATTTGTTGGGAAAATAAGCTAGAGGAGTTATGTTGCATTTTTGTCATTGTGACTTCTGAGGGGGGAAGAAAATATATGTCTTTATCAATTTATCAGTAATTTAGTCAAGGATGTAACTTAGTTTGTATTATAAATATTGCATTAGTAAAAATTTGATCAAACAGAATTTAAATCAATAGATATTTTTCTGATTATCCTGAATCAGACCTAGATTTCAACGAGTGGATAATCACACTTTTTGTGTAAGACTAATCAAATGCCATTTTGCAGTCAGGGCTTTACATTGTAAATATTTTTAGTCTCAAAAGTTTTTCTATTTTAGTCATGCTGAACGTAGGAGAACAAATAGCACAGGGCTTGACGGGGGTCTCAAGGTTGTTTGACAAATCCCTTCACAGTGAACCAGAATTTGTTGTGTATTCATAGGAACCAAGAGATTGTGTAAATTGCTGTTTTGTTCATCTATTTGTGTTGGCTTGCCCAGTTTCATTTTCTGCTTACGCTTTGTAGTAAATATGAGCAACTTGCTGCTATAGCACAATTCAGTGTACATCTTGATTATTATTTTATCTTTTCTTACTTCTGTGACGGTTTTGAAGAAATTTAATACAAACAATACTTGAGATTTGGAGCTAGCATGTTAAGTATCAGCTTGAACTGTAGAAGTGATTATGATTCTATTTTCGTGCATTTTCATATCCGGGTTTGAATGCAGGCTTTCTGTACTCTCTGTGTGAATAGAAATATTGGATTGTTCTAACATTATGCTTATATGGTTGAGTGCTAAATTATAGCATCGTTTCTAATATTCTTTTGAATGCTGTTTCAGAAGGTGGAAATTTTTTATACTGTTAACCACTGCTTGGAAATGTATATTTTGGATTCGCTGATTATTTTATTTTTTTTATTATTATTATTTTTTGTAAAACTTGTACTGAGTAACTTCCCTTGAAGACTAGCCAGTGGAAAATCAGTGTCAGGAGAAAGGACCTCAAATATTATCTTAACAAATTGTATTCAGAATCATTAAATTTTGGATTGAATTGTATTTTAACATAGTGCCGGTTATAATAGGTGTCTGTAATTGAGCTTAAGATTTTACTCTTACATAAAAATTAACAATCTAATTCATAGTAGCTTCTTGCTAAATTATTATTTTCATGATACACATGCAGAATAGAAAAACTGAATGCTGCCTTTTGCTATATTTTTTCCTTTTCCCTAGATTTTTTCCTTTTTCCTAGATTTTTTCAGGTTACTGTAGAAATCTTTTTTCTTACGAAAATTTGATAGTCGAGAGCGAATGGATGTTGAAAGTCCTAAAAGTGGTGTGCTTTTTTTTTTCATACCCTCTTGCTTGAATAATTTTTTTAGTCTTTATCTAAAAACCTGCATCTAGATGTAAGATGTCTGATTTGCTGATTAGCAACCTTATATGTTGCCAAGTTCCATGGCAGTGGTGCTCTGGCTTTTGCTAATGCTGTGAGTAGATGCTTGAACATCCTCAAAGTACGGGAATCTTTTTTTTTCTGAACCATGATTCCAGTAGATGACCTAGCTTGTTCATTATGTGAGCAGATATTTGTTCCCATCATGTGACGCAGCATGTTGGTAGTCTGTGCTACAAACAGACTTGCAAACTATTAGAATTCCAGGACAGACTTTGGGATTTTAAGTTAATTTGCCTTGTAAGTATGTGGCAAGTGTTAGAAATGGAGAAAGCAAGAGTTAGTTTATTGCATGACTTGCGCCTGAGTTTTAAATCAGAATTTAAAATTAAAGATAAGGGGGATAGCATGTGTATCTGAAAATTTTTATGTGTCATTGCTACTTTTCACGAATGAAATATGCCCAGTCCTAAAAATACTTTGTGCTGCATAGTATCAGTGCAACCTCAAATGAGATGTTTACAGATTTCAACTGTTTCATATCCTTGAAAAATGTTTATTAATCCTGGTCTTGTTATTGGTCCAGTATTCTGTGAATTGACATTGCGGAAAATAGCTATGAGGTAGTCTTGTTACCCAGTATTTGTCTTGCTCTTAACTTCTGCTGACACCTGTCCAGTGAAATATTTTAATTACTTCATAATTGTACTGTGGGTAAAATGAAAAAAATATTTTGGTTGTCTTCTCTTCTAGAGATTTTATATTCACTTTCAGACTAATTCAGAAGCCAGCTCAAACAGTATTGCTTTAGACAGCTGCAAGTTTTAAGCCTCAGTCTGTCAGATGCAGAGTGCTGCTGGTGTGTAAAACGTAGAAGGATGAAATGGAGGTGAAGCTAACTGTGCGTGAAATTGTAGTAGCAGGAGAGATTGTCCATATTTTGCAGCAGCTGAAAATAGCCACGCTCCATCTGCAGCTTCACTTATGCTGTGTGATCATTTCAGACATAGCTCTAAGCATATTCCATTAATTGTATATTATAATCTTAGATTTATCTCAACAATATATGCATGTCAAAATCCAAATTGATTTTAAGAATCAGCTCTGTGATGAAATTTGCAATACATTAAATTTCACAGTTGCACTGTGCAGGATTGCTACAACCTTTAAAAGTCATCAATATTTCTAAACGGAGCTTTGAAATATATTTTGCTCACTAAGATGCGTTGAGCTTCAGCATTTTAAATTTCTGCTGTCAAGTATTTGTCATGTTGTAATGTTACGGTGTTTGGTGAATTAGATAACCTGACATCAGGTGGAAGCAAAAGTTGGCTAGGAAATTTGAAACATGAAAATGGATGGTTTAGATGGCAAGTTGTCATGGGTATTATCACACATAGGTAACATGATAGACATGTGTCTATCATACGCCATTTCTAAATAGTTTATGATTCTACTGTAAAGCAAGGCAAACACAATGATACAGAAGTCTATACGCATACCTTTAAAGTAACATAGAGATGGGTAAAAACTGCTACACTGTACAAATTTGAGCAAAAACATCTAAAATCCTGAGATTTTTAGCAACTTTCTTGTGCACATCAGGATTGTCAAAATATGATAAGCTGTCAAAGCATGGTTTACTAATTTATTGGAATACCTGGCCTCTGCATTGCTAAGATAATGAAAAATTTAGGATTATTTTTCACCAGACTTGTACTAGATGTAACAATATAAATAACTTCAGGAGCTTGAAATTGATTATTGTACTGTAAGAGGGGAAGTTTCCAACTTGGCGTTCTTCCCGCACTAGCAAATATAAAAGTTTCCTTCCATTTTGACATGAAAGTATTCTGAAATATTGACCTGAATTAAATGTTGTCAGCTTAAACTTTGGCTATTTCTTTTTGCAAAAAAATTTTAAAGCCTATCCTAAGGTTGCTTTACGTTCAGATTCCCGTTCTACATCCTACCTAACCTAAAATGATTTTCAGCATTTATGACAGCTGTTTGAAAGTTTATGCAAGTCTATGGACATAACCCCATTTGCTGTAGACAAAAAGAATGGATGAGATTTAGAAAATCATGGTATTTAGTGACCTTTAGTAAGTATTGTTTTTTCTCAACACTTTGAAAAATGCTGAAACCAGGGAACTAGCTGTGGAGAAAATCCTAAGAATGCATACTAAAACACTCTGGAAAAGGGGGGAGAAAAGTCAAAGCATAGCAGAGGAACCTTTCCTAGAGTTTTATTCTGGATTTCCACTGGCCAGTAGGGTAAGCATGTCTTCATTGCAGTTAGATTGATGAAAACATGTGGCAGCTAAGCATGTTGCAGACCTGTTCCCTAGGTGTTGCATTGTAATTAATGCTGTACTTAACCAGGTACATTGACATTTCTGCAGGAAGATCATATCACGTTTTCACTGCATCAAGCTGAAATTCTTTTCCTTGCAAGTCCTTGTTATTTGATATTGTGGGAAGTCACTTTAAGACATGAATGATTCAGCCTGTTTCAACACTGTAAAACCACAGAACTTCTAGTCTGTTGAAAGCGAGGCCTGGGCTCTGACCCCTTCTTCCACATCAGCCACCTGTTTCTGCATAGTATCACACTATTTATTTGTCGCTGAAAAATACAGAGGTGCAGGAGGATATAGAAAAGAAGAGTGAATTATTTAACCCATGTAAAAATAGCTGCTAACGTTCAGTTTGGTCTAATCTGAAGAAAAGGTGACTCTTAATTTCACTGAAAAGTAAAAAACGTGCCTGTACAAATTCGGTTTTCTGTAGTCTGCCTTATCTGTCACTCACAACAAAATTGTCACTTAGGCCTTTAAACATTATAGGGTAGGAGATGAGCATATATGCAGAAACTGTTCCTCAGAACAGGTTGTTTTAATCCTAATGGATAATACTTGTATTCTCTTCATTATGTAGTTTGACCATAATTTAAAATTAGTTCTTTGGGTGGAGTTAGTGTCAGACCCCTTCTGGAAGTGAAATAAATATTTAGTGTAATATTAGTAATAAACCTGTCCACTGTAATTATGACTGTGTGCGACTTTTAATAAAAAAAAAATCAAATTGAAAGCTCCCTTAAAACTCCACCTTTTTACATGTACAGACCTTTAAATGTGCTTGTATGAATTACAAGGAGGAATAAGGTGACATTCTTTTTCAGACTTACTTTTTAAAACTCAAAATAGTTTACAAAACTCACAATAATTACTGAAACTGGAATAACTTTACGTGCTTTTAATGCTCTAGGCTACTCTTGTGTGACCCAATTTAGTTTCATTTTTCAGTTTTTTTTTTTTTCTTTTCATTTCACTAATTAAAGTGCTACTCTCAAAAATTACTGTTGGCTGCCTGCTTCTTCCGCCAGAGGCTCTTAATATGATAGTTCCAATGAAGCAGTCTCATCTCTAGGTTTTTAACTCAATGGGTACAAATAGAGAACTATTTAGAATTCATTGACATCTCGGTGGTGTAATGTAAGTGTAAGTCATATCAATACTTGTATAAATGAATTAGAATTCTAGTTTACTTGTAGCTGTTTCTCAAAAACTCCAGCTTTTTCTGTCTTTTGATGTGTTCTATAAAATCTTTTGTCTGCCTTGTAAAAATTAAATTGTGCTTTTACATAGCCGTAATCCTTATTTCTAACATGCTATATAAAAATGGTTCATGTTCATTGTTTCTTACCAAGTGAGACTATTAAAAATAGCATAATTCAACGACAGCAGATTTAACACTCAAGTAAATAATGAGAACTCTGTAATTAAGGCTTATATGTCAAATGATCTCCCTTCAAAGTTTGCTTTTAACTAAAAATTGTCCCATACAGTTCACAAAGGAATAATTTTATGAGGAATATTGATAGGGAAGTTGGGGAATTGAGATGATTGTGTTCTTGCTAATTGAGGAAGTCTCTTATTGGAGTACTGTCGCTTCAGAATATTATGCACAGCCATTCCTTGTACTAAGAATGTGATGAAGTGGATGTCCTTCTCAAGAACTTTACCGTGTACACTCTTTGCCTTCCTTCATTCTGTACATGATGTTATCAGCAATGAAAATTACTGTTGACAAACAGTAGTCCTAGATAAGGAAGGTGCAGCTAGCTAGTCAGTGTCCTAAGACAGAAATTTACCATCTTTTGTTTGGATCAGATTCACCAAAGGTTCGTCTCTGTCAGGTACACTAAGATAAAATACATTATCTGTTCTGTAGTAGGGCAAACCTTACCTATGGAAGACCTCTTTCTAGTCTTATCAGTGAAAAAGAAACGGTTAGGGAAAGTATAAATGTGAATTTGCTAAATGTGAGTTAAAGTTGTTGATGTGCATCTGTGCTGGTGAATGTGAATTAATTAGCGAATTAAGTCTGACCTTCATCTGGATACACATCTAGATAAAGTACTGGCATTTGACTTTACATTTGTTGAAACAACTTCAAAGAGTACACAGTCTACAAATTACTTAAATGTGCGAAGTCAAATAAACAGTTGATGAGTTCTGTTCTCAGTTATTTTCTTTGCAACCCTTCTAAGGTGGTTTGTTTTTTAATAAAAGTATAGATTCTGGAGAATAAACGATATTCAGGGATTCTACTTCTAGAGGTAAGTAGATGGTTTGATAGCTAAGTTAATTGTACAGTGTATTCCAAAATTGGAACTTAAACTGTTAACTTTCTGTCTCTACTTTTTAGATTACGTAATTCTGTTCACTAAGTCCAAGTGAGCACCTGTATATATGAGCCCTTTTTCTGCCACCCTTCTCTATTCTACTGTGCGCCCCCTCCCCCCCCCCCCCAATAAATTGGGCATTCACACCCCCTAATCCATGCTACAGCTGCAGAGGTCTAAAGTTGATGGTTTCCCAGCTTCTGCATGTTCTCTCTCACGCTTGTGCCTGATCTCTTGCTCACACCACCTTAGACCAAACCATTTCAGAGAGCAGTGTTAACAAAAATGCTCTGCCAGGAGGGGAGTTGTTTTGGCGTTTTTTATGGTTGTTGGATTTAAAGAGCAAAAATGTTTACATAATACTGCAAAGAGGAGATTGTTTAACACTAAGAATAAAACACATAGATGGATGACACATTTCCCATATGCTGAAGATTGTAATAGTAATGCACAGCTATGTTATGTACATACAGTATAAAAAAAAGCTGAATCTCCTACTCAAAGCAGAACTCAAAGTTTTGAAGATCTGCAAGGCTACAGATTCTACAGCCTTTCTTAGTAAATTATTTCAGTGCTTAAACACCCTCATTGTGGCTTTTTTCACTCTTATATTCAGTTGGAATTTCCTTTGCCGCAAATAAATGAGCACTTAGATTCTGCTTCAGTTTTGTGCAGAGGAATTTGCCTGTAATACATAGTACTAATCACAGGAATAGGACTAATTCATCAGTAACTGTTTTTTGACTGTTTGACTCTTTGTTTCCAAACTCTTCACAGGATAATGAGTTGTGAATGGGAACAGTTTCTTTGTTGCTAAATTTGCTGATGACATCAGTTCGGAATGATGTGTGTGTAGCAATGACTTTATTGGCTTTCTGCAGTACAGAGCAGTAATTCATAAGGTTCCGGGCAGTGAGGCTTCCCGACTGCTCTCTGCTAACCCACAGATTCTCCCTGGTTTTTCAGGGAACGGGAAGACTAGAGTGATTTTGAAAACTTCCAGCTGTCCATACAAATACCCTGCATTCTCTCCCCCTGAGAAGAGAAAATATTTTATAGTTTATGTCTCAGTGTATATTCCTTACTTTAACTAATCTATTTTTCTAGTAAAAGTAACAAATGAATTGGTAGTTTTAAGAGTTTAGGAAAGAGCAGAAGAAACTTGCACCAAAATCTCTTCTTTGTGGCTTCAGTTCTCAGAAGAACAAATATCAATTATTAACTTGTTTTTTTGCTTCCTGGGTGGGTGAGACACACTAAAAATTAATTTGCATGCCTTTCAAAAAAAGAGATCATGCACCCTGTTTTAAAAGAATAACAGTTTGCACATAACAATCAACTTTTGCCAACAAGAATAATAATATCGGTGTTTTTCCTGACTTTTCTTTGAAGTAAAACAATAGTGTGAGTTGATAGGGGATGAGGAGGTTTCTTTGGCAGATCTGCTTATGTAGTAATATGAAATCAAAGTTACAGTGAATTTCATAAAAACAAAAATTGTTTGCATTCGAAAGAGATTAGTTGTTGGTAAATATTTAGTGGAAGGCTGTCTTGCACCTGAGGCAAGTGAAAATTCCAGAGTTCTAGCAGTATTCATAAGCTGTGTTTTACTGCTTGTTCTCAGAGCTGAACTTTTATTTTTTTAAACCATTTGATACTAGGAGAGGAAAATATGCAGATATCGGAGAATCCAGATACCGTAAGATAGCGATTTGCCGTTGTGTGGCTTTATCTTAACAGCCTGTTTCATTGCATGTTTTACTACATTATGGTACTTTAATTTTTTTCAGCCGATTACAAACAGCTGTACAAATGCAGCTTGAGTGGCACTTTGTAACCCGGGCAGGGTCAGGCTTAGTCAGTAGTTGGAATAAACCAGTGTGCAAAGTATAGGTGCTATAGAAGTAAAATTGAAGATAATTTATTGTATTTTACAAAAGTTTTTTTTTTTTTGTCGTCTTTGATTTAACACCATTTTATTATGATTAAGGAGCAATCTCTGTTAAGTACCATTTTTTCAGTTCGGTTTGGTCTGAGTTCCTGTTTGGTTGTAAACACTAACAGTTCTATAGCAGCTTCATAGCAGGAATGCAACTTTTCTTCTGGAGTTTTCACCGTAACTGTGATAACAATACCGTATCTATTTATAAATGAAGCACCACTGGAATTTTGTCTTGCAGAAATAACTTTAATTGCTTTCTAATAACAGGTGAAATGTTTTCCTTCACCTAAGTTAAGGTTCCTTGGTTTTAATTGCTGGAACAATTATTTTTACAATACGTATTTTTAACTATTCTTATGTAAATGGTGGTTTTTTCTCTTGTAATTACCACTTTCCTTCAGCAATAAGGAGGCATGACTGTGGTTTTCCTCCTCTCAACTGTGGAGGGCCATCCTCATTACATCAGTGTGAACTATTACAAGACATACAGGTGCTTACAAAAACATTTTGAATGAAATTTAACTCAAGTTGATGCTTTGTAAAAGATGAGGGAAAAGCTGAGATTTTCTCACAGTGGCTTTAGAAAGCATACTATTAGAATGTTTTTTTAAAAAAGTTACTTCTCTAGATGTAGACATGAATTAGCCTGGAAATCATGACAGCACTTGTTTTTGATGTTAAAATGGACACTAGTAATTCTTTAAAGAGTCTTTATTTCATTGCTTGTAGTACTTAACTCATTTTCATGAGCTTCACTAAAGTGAAGCATTATTTTAAAATGAACTAACTTACGAGTTAAGCATTGTATAATGAACTGACTCGTCATGTTTGTATGCCTCCAGCCTGAGTGGTACATGTCATTCTTAGTAACACTTGAACACAGTAAATGCCTTCACGAGGAAGGTTGGAGGCCATCTGCTTTGGACATGATGGGATGGTGGCAGCAGTAGATATTAACAAGTATGCTTTTGTTGTGGGCTAAGCGATGCAAATAAACCTGTGTTTCTTGCAAAAGACACCTTTGTTTAGAGTTATAAATGAAGCCAATTGATTTTTCTTTCTTTTCTTGTCTAGCCATCTAGAGAGCAGCTGTTTGTCCCAGCATGAATCTGAACATTTTTGTACCAGCCCAGTTGGGCTTCAATTACGGCAGAGTTATAAGTTCAAAATATAGACATCAATGATTGAGCCATTTTCTTTGTTAAAATTTACTTTTATCAAATATTGGCTAGGCGTTACAAACTGGGAGTACTTTGTAATTACAAGCTGTCTTACATATTTTACATTTCTACAGTGATGTTGTTCCATAGAAATCCTTGTTTGAAAGGAAGAAATAAACTGTAAGAATGATTTGCAGTAATGAGAATTCAAATGGTCGTTTTACCATTGTCCGAAATTTGGGTGTACTTAGTTCTTTATACACATATATAAAATAATCAGTTAACTAGATAGAAATAGGCTATTTATTCCTTTGTCTACTTTTTCATACTAACTTCTTGATAGACAAATGCAGAAAACTGTCAGTATCAGAGCCCCAGTAGAAATGTTCAGTGTATTAGTGTGCAAACTAATATCTAAATCTAGGATTGCTGATAAATTGTTGTTGAACATTTTTTAAAGAATAATGAAGAGAGACAACGTAAGTGAAGTTTATAATCTCACTATTCCACGTTTCCTCCATCTTTGTAATTATTTCATGCTTTAAGTCCAGAGGAGCTTTAATTATGCAAGCTAGTATCTGAGCTGTTTATCAGTGCTTTTTTTAATTAAAATCTTCGTTTGGGTGCTGAAAAAAATGCTTTAAAAAAATCTGGTATTTTTGATCTCTTGAGTATTGTTTCATAGCAGTTCTGGGTTTTAACAGTCAAATCTTAGTTTTAGACTTAAGTCTAATGTCTAGTTGAAAATGTAAATGTATTTAAGCAAATTTCTGAAATGCTGTTCTGAACAGATAATGTAACGTTTTTAGTTCTATTTCCTGTGGAAGTAATGATTCCTGATTAGTTCATGTTAGGAAAGAAGTTGTAATTTCCCTGCAAATGATTAGAGCATTTCTTACGTTCTAATTTGTGGTATTTAGGCAAATATTGAGTTGATCCTGAATCCAGAATATTCATAGTCTGAAATGAAGATGTATTCCTGACTGTCCATAAAGCCTACGTAGATAGGTGACAAAGTGTGAATAAAATTGCCTTCAAGATTTCTGTCGTAGTGTGTGTGGTTTGCTTTTATGACTTGTCACTCCTTTTTCAGAGAGGTTAGTACTCATTAAATGTCATAGTGAAAGATTATTTTTTAATTACATGTATTGATGATTCCTATTTAAGTGAAATGTGAATTTTCTTCATTCCAGTAGGGTTATATTTTTCTATGTCCTGACTCGCACGTTTGTTGCGAAAACACTTCCCAAAAAAAAAAAAGAAAGCAGAGGTGTTAATTGTTTATGGAAGGCATTGAATTGAATTAAAAATTTTTAACTTAAGCTTATTCTGTCAACTTCTCTATAAACAGTCGAGTTTCATCATTAGAAGGACAAGATTTGTTATATGGTATTGACCACCATGTGTAAGATTAAAATGGCATGAAGTTCTATTTTAGTAGCCAAAAAAATATGCTGTTAATTTATATTTCAGATTCAGCAAACTATAGAATCAATTGCATGTTGCCAAAAAAAACCAACCCTAAAGTTTAAAAACATATGACAGTATACAAGATCAATAGTTGTTTTTTATTTAGATACTACATAAAACTGAAATGAACTTATGCTTTGCTTTAAGAACATTGAATCTGAAAATCTTGCATAGCTGACAGAAGTGACTGACATCTCAGTGCAAGTATCAAAGTTAGTCCAGCTTGTACGTTTTACTTCAGCCATAGGCCTGTTAATGTGATCTGTCCTCTTTCTGTGATCACAGTTAACTGCAGTAAAATACTACTTGTTGGCCCAAATGAGAAGTCTAAAGTCACTGCCTTATCTTTATTATAAACAGTATTTCACCGTCCAAGTGAAGTTTAAAATGGAAACTAAAATGTCACTTAATGGGACTTTCTAAGCATCTTTGGGGAGGAAGAAATAGTTTTCCTATTACTAGTCCATAATTCCCATTGTAACATGTCCAATTGCATTTAAAAAAAAACAAAAACAAAAACATTGAGGCTTTGCTTCCAGCAACAGTATATCTCAAATGATCATCTTTTTCCTGTTTTTACATTTTCAATATAATGAGTGGAAATTATCATGTATTTCAGCAGTCAGTCGTCGCATAAATCGGAGACAAGTCTGGAGTTGTGATCTTTTTTCTCTGGAGTTACCATCAACACAATAGCAAATTGTCTCCTCAAAGAAAGATAGTTCAGCAGATAACACAGCATAAGTAAACTAGTAATTTAGATTTTTGATCTTAACAGCTTCTATTTATTATTACAGCTTTATGCAGGAGCTGTCCTAGAGGTATGTGGATGAAAATTGGGAAGGTTCCCGCAAGTCCAGGGTAAGTAAAGCCACTGCTGTTCTTCAAATATGAAATACTGTCACAGCTGAATGACAAAATGTGCTTTTAAGTACTACTACAAGTAGTCATAAATTTTGTATATTATATCAGGTAAGTTGCATTGACCTGAGACTCATGGAAGTGGTCTCCAGTAACTGATAGATGAAATTATATTGTGCGCTTATGGAACTACTTTCTTTTCACGGATCCTGCAGTATAATTGTTTTGTCAGCGGATAATGACAGTCAACTAAAGTGAATGGAATATAGCAGTACCGTAAGCGTGCGGCAGGAGGAAGCTGCAAGAAAAGTATCTGTGAGAAATTTCAAACTGGAATTTCCTCGTAAATGGGGGAAGAGCTTAGGTGATAATAGTACTTTGATTATTTATTTTTTTTCTGTAATGAAGGTCCTAATACTGTACTTTGGATATAGTTGGACATAGAGAACGAAGACTAATCTAGCTTTAGACATAAAATTGCACAAATAGCATGTCTCAATCTATGATGGCCAGTATTAATACCTTCACATTTGAACGCTGACTGACAAATAAGTTAAAAAAAAAAAAAAAAGAAAAAGGATTTTTAAACAGGTTACAACTAACATAAGTCATGCTGCTTTGGACCCTCTCCTGCCATTTCTTCCCACACACAGATCAGTTAATTGACTGCAAGACCAGAGCAAAGCTATTTTCTCTTTCCCACTGTTTAAAATGCCAAAACAAGAATTGTTTAAATGACTTGTCCTACTACAGGGGCGTGAGGAGATTAACTTTGTTAGCACAGGAGTCCATATTATCTCCATGAGCATTCAAATTTAGCAAACATAAGAACATTCCCAGCTGTTGTTGCCCATTCACTGGGCTTCTGTATGGTTGTGAATTTCTAACAGTTAAGTGCTCTTTTGAGCTATAGGTTTGGAGAAGGTCAACTGCACCATGTCCTCAGTTATCTTCAGGTGCAGATCCTAAAAGGGAACGGCCCTCACTTCCTACTGTGTCCACACCATGAAACATGTTCCAAAAGCTTACAGTACAAAAGGAAAAACTTGACAATTTTAAAGATTTTTTTTTCCTTTCAATCCTTGGTTATCTAAACCTGCTCAAAGATTTAGATTAATTGATTCCATTAATCATATAGCTTTTTTGAATTTCAGTAGTTTTTCAGTAGGTTCTCTATTTTGACTATTAGTTCTTCTTTGGTACAGTTAGAAGAAAAAAAGGACCGACTAGTGCACTTAAAGATCTCTTTTGCCTTTTCATCCCCAATTTCTGCAGTCACTTAATCTAAATTTATCTTGACCAAATTTACTGCTAGGGTATTAGAACAGGTTGGAAAATGGGATAATTTGTAAGAGCATATTTAGAAATTGTACAAAGCAGTAGAATATATTCTTCTAGATGGTATTTGTCCTCACATTAGTATTAATCTCAGAATACTTTTACTTAGATTTTCCTCTTGATTTCAAGTTCTGCCAGAAACAGTATTTAGTGTCTCCATCTTAAGACATTAACATTCAAGAAGTGTTTTTATTTCAACTTTTCACTTGGATGTTTGCTACGGAAGTTAGGTTGCCTGAAGGTCATGCTGCTGCTTTTGAAGCACTGTCTTTGTAGGCTTCATTGAACTGCGTAGCTTGTCATTGACAATGTCTCACTGCAAATAACTCTGATTCCTTTCCCATGGCTTCTGCTAGGATTTTGTTGAGGTGACGGTTTGGGGTTTTTTTTTTTGCAGAATATACACAAAATGGCAGTAATTGCAAAACTATGTATGTATTAGAATTCCACGGATTAGTGTATGTTACTTCTGTACCTGACTGTGAAGTCTTCACTTTTATGTACCTGTGTAAATTTTGTCACTTGGCTTACTCCCACGGACTTGATTTGTCAGGGACTACTTCTGGATTATATATTATTTGGCCAAAGGATGAAGAGTGCTTTTTTTATAATGAGATTCACATCTTAAAATAGTTAAGGATGAAAATCTGTTGAATTAATAAAGGTTTGTAAAAATTACACAGTAAGGAAGTTACACAGTTGGAAAAACCTGATTATTGCTTGTGGTTACTAAATGCAATATCCTACAGTCCTTCTGTATCAAAATTTCTATCAAAATTACTGGTTATATAATTTTTAGCTACAAATAGTTGCTGAATACACCTGTGTGCCTGAAATGTGGGAATCATTACATATGGAATATATTTATAGATACTGGGAAAGCAAAGAAGTGACAAGTGATGAAAAAAATTTAGTCCTCAGCAAGAGGATGAAAAAAAATGTAGTCCTCAGCAAGATTATCTCAATCTTAAACTGAATGTTATTCTTTGTAATATCATATCAAACTACTAAACGCTTTTGTGAATATGGCCAAGGATGTCTATTATTATTTTCCAAATACAGCTTCTAGTGATAAGTCAGGTAACAGAGAACATTTCTATAAGTCTCTTTAATAAGCTCAGTAGTGAAATATTTTTCCTGTTAAGTTTCTCTTAAAATAAATAGCTCCATTATAAATGCTGTCCTGTAAAATTAATTCCTATATTACATATGTTTTGAGATTGTTCTGTATAAAACTGTTCTTAAATATTTATCATTTAAAAGCACATCCATCGAAGTAGAATATTGAAAACATGTGACAAGATTCATAGATGAAGCAGTATCTTATTATACCAGGTAATACAGAAAATGTGACAGATTTGGCTGACATCCATAAAACAAAGGCTCTGAAATAGAATGATAGGATTGCTGGGCCAGTGATTTATCTAGCATATTTGTTTTCAGTTGACTTTTCAGGGGCAGCCGTGTCCTGTTCATGATGAGATAGGAGATCACAGTATCTAGACTCCTATGTTCTTTACAGTTTGTTTAACAAAAACTGAATTAGGCTGGGTTTTTTCACTGAACGTTTCTTTCATATTTCTCCGCGTTCTTTTTGTTCATCAGTAGAATAACTCTCACCTCTCCCTGTGTGACTCTCTTAGTTAAGAAATGGACGTGCTCCCAGCAAATCTGTTACAGAAACAAGGTCCTTAATCCTTGAACTCCTGCAGCATGCAACTACATTAGATCCTCAGACTTCAGAGTCAGTAAGCACTCTACTGTATTGCCCGAGTTCTGCAAGTGTGAGGGGGATTCTTTTAGCTTCTAAAATGTAATTTGTTATGGGATTGTATGTTTAGGTAAGATCACTTATTTCCTGGTTATTTTAATCTGTAATTCTTAAATACTGATGAAAGAAAGTTAGAAAGTTATATTAAATTTGCTTTTGAAATTTGCTTTTGAAAGCACGTGGTGCTTTGTATAAAATCATGAACAGCTGCATTGTAACTTGATTAACAGACTACAAATAGTAGTTATGGATGTGCCACATTTGTAAATTCTTATCTCAAACTGAGGTCCCCAAAAGGTAAAGAGCTATAGCCATTAAAATGTAAATGAGTTCTTGATGTCTGCTTTAGTTCCGTCTTTTCGCTAGGCCCTCATGGTATCTTTTGAAGCAGGCTCAAGGTGCGTGTATTTGTCCCCAAACCAAATTATTAGAGAGTCTGAGGAAAGTAATTAATCCTTTTGGTTTGCTGTATTCCCAGTGATTTTTCACATTCATATTTTTGGCAAATATTGCCAGTTGTCTTAGCATTGCTTAGATTAATGTGACGTAATTAAACATTGGGTTTTCTTGTCTTAATAAAATATAACTCTGCTGCACGTTCTTTTGGTTTGGTTCCTCTTCTTTTCCATAGGTTTAACACTTGATAATTAGCAAAGCCTTGATAAAACCATTGTTAAATTCGAGTTCATTTAGGTATAAAAAGTTCAAGTCCTTTTTGCCTTTTTTATGTACAAATCTGTGACAGTCTGCACCAACTCGTGTTTTAGAAGTGTATTTTTTTTACTTTCAAACCACTTGCATCTAGTAATTCAGAGCCAAGTTAAGCAAACTACCCTTTATTTTATTCATTTATGCTAAGTAATATTACATTTGCTTTCTGTTTATTGAAATTAACTCAGAAAAACTATAGATAATCTTAGATGTACTTTAATCATCCTTGTGTGTGTTAGTGTTAGATCAGTTCTTTCCTACAACACATTTTGTATACATTCCATCTTTCTTACTTTTGAGTTTTAAAGATGTTGTATACGCTGCATTGAGTTGCACGAAGTACTATGCTACTATCTAATAAAATGTCTTTTGAAAGACAGTAATAATTCATGTGCTTCCTATTGCTAATTCACTGTGTGAAACATTTGAATGCATCACAAAAAAGACTTTAAGTATTTCTCTAAAAATAGATCATCCTTTGTAATAATTTTGAAACATTCCTCCTTACTCATGAATGATGATGGAAGCATTCCTTTCTGATGCTGCTCTCGGAGCACTAACAATCCTTTGCCCTGATCACATAATGGGCTCTTTTGGTGTAATACTGAGGGACAGGAGGGATAGTCACCTTCATCAAAAAAGTGTGCAGTTCAGTGCACAATCAGCATTTTTAATGAGACTTGTCTGTAGTAGGAAGCTGTGTATCTGTACACAGCATCAAGAGTTTAGAAGAAGCTGAAGGGTTCTGTTTACTAGCAAAGCAGCATAAACTGAGACGTGTATCTCCAGTTTAAAAAGTTGGATGAATCCCCATGGGCATACGTAGTCCTCACAAGTGTTACAACAGTAACCAATGGAATAAGTCTAAACTAAAAGCACAGCTTTTTAAATAACAAAAGGATTAGAGGTTTGAACAAGTGGACTTTTCCATTACTGGCAGATACTTAATCACATTAGATTCTTGCTTGAAGACATGCTGTAGCTTACCAGGAGGAAAAATTGTGCAGTAAAAATTTATTGCTGACCTTGTGCTGAAGATTTGACTAGTTCTGACTTGTGCTTTTGTGCCATTAAAATATGAAACTGATATAATAGAGATAGTAAAATTTTTTCGATCTTTACCAGGCCTTTCTGATTTGAGGCCATTATGATCCTTCTGATGCATGTAGAGACAGACAACATTAAAAATGCTGGTCTGTATGCATAGCGACAGAATCACAGAATGGTAGCGGTTGGAAGGGATCTCTGGAGATCATCTAGTCCAACCCCCTGCCAGAGCAGGTTCACCTAGAGCAGGTAGTTGTTTGAAAAGTAGTGTGAGATTTTACTGCCATTGTATATCGGCTTTCACTCAAGTTTCAAGAGATAAGTTTAATTTTTTCTCAACATCATTTTGTATTTTTTCAGTCACAGATCAAGCAGGAGATCTTTGCCCCTAAAGCAGGAATCTAAATAATGGGAATATTCCTGAATGTAGATATCCTTGGTAATCTGGGTCATGCCCTTAATATGTAACAGAAGGTAGTCAACTCTGTTTACAAAGAAGTTAGCCTAACATATAGATCTGCAACTCTGCATGGAGAGATGTGGCGTCATGTCCGTTTTGGGTCAGGAAGCTTTCTTATGGTATATCCTACTGTACCTCAAAGAATAGTGCAGGTGTGTGCGTGCATGTACGTAGACTTGCTCTTTGGGCATGAGTAATTCTTAGATTCCTTAGTAATCTCCATTTAGGACTCTAGGCTAATTCCAACAGACTAGTTTTCACAGACTTTCTTAAAACCAAGAGGTGTTACATATAAAAATTATGTGACATTATAATGATAGCAGTGAGTTTCTTCTTTCTACTCTGTTCTTAGGCAGAGGCTGCTCTTAGGTCTTTAAAAGCACTGCTCAGTATCGCCTCTCTTTGCAAAACAGTTTAGTGCTGGGCAGGCTTTAAAATGCCCATACACACCTGATTCTTTTCTCTGACCTTTTAGTTGTAGTTGATTGCATGGCAATCAGGTCTGCTCTGTAGGCTCACCTCCGGGTTGCCTTCAAAGGGAAGGCATATGCTTTGGTATTGCACATGTTTTATAAGAGCATAAGGTGAAGTGATTTTCTTAACATTATGTGAAAGGACAGTTGCAAAGCTGGCAGTAGAACAGCTCTGACTTCTAGTCTGATGTTTAATGCACCGGAACACAGTGTCATGGCACAAAGCTCAGAGTTCATCTTAAGGAAGTCAAAATGGAAAATGCTTTCCTCGCTCACCCATGGTTGGATCACATAAATTGCTTGTTTCTCTGCAGTGTAACATGCTGCTACAGGGAGGGGAAAATGGGGAGATAGCTAGGACTTTAGTATTCAACATCAAACTATTAAATAGTGGTGTAAAGATGTGCAAGTAGCCTTCAGACATAGTCTCATAGGAAGCCACAATGTTGATGTCCAGGTATAGAAGGGAAGCTGTTGGGGCAGTGCTGGAGGTGGAGCATGGGCACCACATCACATGATAAGCAACCAGCTGGGTGTCCCAAATTGTGCCTCTGACTTCTTAACCCCATCAGTTCCATTCAAAGGCTGTTTATTCAACTTAGGGCATGATTTTGCAGAAATTAAAAAGGAAAAAAAAAAAGTGTTTGATGGGATAATCTGTATCTTTAATGCATGACACTGTATTAGTTTCTCACTTTAGCTTCCAAAATTGAGAATATACAAATTTTATTTGTACAATGAGTGTTTTTCTTTGTTGCATTGCAAATTCAAGTGATTAATGCAGAAGGTCACTATGATCACCATTAGAAATAAATATGCCATTAACAGAAACCGATTTTGTTCCAGCTGTCTAAAATTTCAGGAAAAATGTTCTGCAGTGCTTCAGCTTTCAGAAGATTTAGACATTTGACATTGATACAAGTGTGTAATAGCTACTTTTAAAGTGACAAAATGTAATACTGCCTATAGAATACTTTCTTCTTCCACCTAATTTTGTTCCCATTTTATGTGAGCTTGTTCAGCCCAACACTGCAGCCAGAGAAGAGCCACCAACGTCCAAATGAGCTTTCATCTGTCACTCAAATAACAAATCCTCACACCTGTTATAAGCTTTAAGTACTGTAACCTGAGTTAACCCCCAAGGGCTATTCTTTAATACAGTGGAGTTCCACACTTCAGATTTGCTTCTGAAACTTTATCCATTTTACTATGCTCTTACAGTTCTTAAGTTTTGCATTTCATGTTACCCACTGTACTGACTGCTTCTTACAACCTCCTTTTCATACAAAGCCCTAGAGACTGATTTCAGCTTTAGATTTAAATTGAAAAAAATGTGTAAAATTTCCCCATGAAATAGCTGAACATGCTGTGGACTTAACAAAGAATAAGAAATATCTTTGCCACTTACTTGCACATTACTGTTGATGACAGCCAAGAAAACTACCGGGCCACAAGGACATGGGGGGAACACTGAAAATTATGTCTTTGTGAGTTTACATCAGAATTGAACAGCAGTATGTGAGCAAGTACTGGTTATTTAGTGCTATTTGAAATTGTTAAACAAGTACAGCTTACAATATGACATCAGTATATAGTTCTATGGGAAGAATGAAGACAAGCCTTATTTTCTTCTTCAGGGGTCTAGTATATCTGGCAGCTCATTGGGCCATTGGTATTTTTTCAGCTTGTTTCTAGTGTGTAGTGGTTGGTGCAGCAGGAGGAGTATATGATTTTGATCTGTACCGGGAGCACAGTGGAAGAGGGAAGAAAATAAATGCCACTCTGTATATACATACTGGGAAAGTGTTAAGGTAACTGTCTACAGTAATATACAGCTAGGTATAAAGATGCCAGGGGACATCTTCACAATTACTGAGGAAAGCACTATGCTTTGTGAGGCAGTATGAAACATTAGTCCTGAGGTTGCACTCATCTCCATGCACCAGCTGGATGCACTGCAATTCCTGAGAGATTCATTGTTGTCTAACCTTGAAAGAGCAGCTTTAGCATGCAGCTAGTACCTTTGTGGGAGTCAATCTGTACTGACAGGGTTCATCCTTGGGGAGACTCTGCTGACATACTACAGGAGTGTCCTGAATCCACTTAATGGCAGTACAGATACTAAATTCAGTCTTTAGCATAACCGGAATGTAAGAAGGAGGAATGAAGACTATGCTGTTTTCTAAATAAATTTTAAATACTTCTAGAACTCAGACATTCATTAGGCTAAAGTGTTTGGAAGTAGGGGATTATGCTCACGCTTTGTCCTGAAATAATTCATATTGTCTTTTCTTTTAAAAGTTAATGTTAACACAGGCCTGAGTTGTGCTGTAGGGATACAGGGACTGTGCTGCTGCTAATGCCCACTGTTTGCTGATGGGCACTTCAGGTGAAGAATTGTCCATCATCTGCCCACCTCGGACCTGAACTTCTCTCCGCATACCTACATGCAGGCTGTAGAGCCCATCTTAAACCTGATTGCCTTTAGGAGTGTCAAGAGCAGAGGAGATACCAGCTTCTCTTCTTGTTTTCTTGCTGGTTTTTGACATGTAATCTCAGAGATCTCTGCAAGACAAAGATTGTCCGTCTTGTTTACAAGAATAACACCTCTACCCACAGTTTCCTCTGCGCCCTTTCACCCGCGCTGCTGCAGCCTGTGTGGAGTGTGCTGATGGACGCGGGTCGTATTTACCCTCCCTTACAAAGCTTATCTTCAGCCAGATTTGATTGCTTTAACACTTTTCCTCACATTTGCATATCACAGCAGCATATGGGCCAGTCTACTGAAGACTGTCAGTTGTACATGCAGATAAACAGATTTAGACAGTTGCACTAGTATTGGAGGCAAATCCAAGCAGATATGAAGCTTGTTTGGAATACTAGCAAAAATAGGATGTCCCTTAGGCATAATAGGTTTAATATTATTAATTTTGTGAGGATATTAACAATTTTAACATTAAAATACCTTCTAAAGCATTATTCCAAAAGAAATAATTCAGGGAATACTAGCTTGAATGTAAATCTACTTTATGCAAGTGGAGAAGAGTTTGATTATCTTTCTTTCTTTTCTCCGAACCATAGCTTTTGTCAGGAGCGATAAGCCAAAACTCTTCAGGGGACTGCAAATCAAGGTGAGTAGTAACGTAATTTTTTTTATTTGGGATGTTAGGAAGAATTAAGCTTGGTGGAGACAGTCCTTCTGTGGATTGTTCCTTATTTGCTGATCAAGTAATCCTTTAGCAGAGGACATATATTAGCATTGCCCATATAAATCTTTAGAAGTTCCTGCTGCTAATATTAACTGGGTTATTGCTCGGTAACTGTTTGGTACCAATTTTTTGGTGGTTGGTGGTGGTGGGTTTTTTTGCGGTTGGTTGTGTTTTTTTAATGCAATAGAAAATATACTGGAATCCATAAGTAATAGCAGATGGCAAAAGAATGTGAGGAATGCTTGCATTCTGTCCTTACTCTGTGGATATCTTGAATTTATTCAAGCTTATTCTGCCATAGTTTCCTTTTCTTATGTTCTGGTTGCCCCTCATTTTCTGATGGAGCTGTCATTTCCATGCATTCCGTCATTCTTAGATTTTCCTCCTCTCTCTCAGAATTTCCTTGCTGTGTTCTGTGATTCTGTTTTTCTTTATAGTCGTCAATCGTCCAGCTCTATAGAAATGCATATACTGAATAGTGTTTCTTATGACTTACATATATGCAAAGCTGCGTAAGCTTCACTGCCTTAATCTCAAACAACTCTTTGGTTTCAAGATCTAGTGTAAGACTTCACCTTCCTCTTATAATCCTGTGTGAACTTCCAGCGTACTTCACAGATAGACATCTTGATTCTCACATCTTGTATTCCCATCTCTATTCACCAAATAGCACCATCTGGAATCACTTCGTAGCGATGCATGGCTGCAATAAGTGATTTGTCTTCTCAGCAGTAGATTCCATCTAAAACAGATTTCCTCTGTCTGTCTCATGTATTCATGTCTCTGTGTCCTCCAGTTTCTTTCAAAGGCCTTCTCTCCTGCATGTCTGACTGTTTCATTTTTATCTTAAACTTTGTAGCTGTATTGAACATCAAAGCAGTCTAGACTACAATTGGTACAGAGCACTACCAGAAAAAATTTAGTGCAAATGGATCTGGTATTTATTTTACAAGACTTTTGGAAAACAGATTAGAGGTGCCACTAGCTTCATTAAGTAAAACCAACTAGGTTAGCTCAGTAGGGTAAAGTAAAATACTCCTGGAGAAATCTTTCCATAAACTTAAATGGTTAGAGCCTTCTAATACTGTTAAAAGCTTTTATTTGCGTTACATATTTTGTGACTGTGCTTCTGTCTTCAGAAGCATTAAAGTATTATGTTACCAGCAAAGCCTACTAGACAGATACAACACAGCAGGAAGGAATGTGATTACATTAGAAATTGATAGCGGAGCTGTTGAAACGACTGGAAATTTCTAAAATGCTAAAAAGGCTATTGATTATATGACAAAAATCATTCAGCTGCTTGATTCAAAAATCCAACTTCAGTAACTTCAACCAGTTGCAGTAGAATACCATATGTCAAAGCTAGGTTTATGGCACTGCTCCCCTGCATATGCATTCAGTTGTGTAGTGGGCCAAGGAGAACAAGTAGATGTTTCTTACACATGTGCACACGTCTCTTCATTTGACTTGTTCTTCCACTTTCCTCTCTTTGACATTAAATGCAAGTCTGAACTGAAGCTAGGTGGTTTATTTAGGGCGAGTAACTGTTCTGGATCTCAAGATAAACATTTACTGCTCTTAAATTAATGTGTTTTAATTTCCTGCGAAATGAGGCCTCTTTGTCCCTTATGCTTCCTTCTTTTCTCCCACCCTCATTCCTTGGGACTAGGCAAGAAAGCATCTAATCCAGAGCTGCAAACACTGGCCAACTGCTGCTGGCCGAGTGTGCCACCTGCACCATCTCTGTCTTTAAAGCTTCAGTATCGTGTCTCCCCTCTTACCTGTTCTTCCGTTGCATACACACACGCACACAAACTCCAGCTTTGAACATCTACTTTTTTGAATCTGGACAGTAGGTGAAAAGATATCGGAGGAGAGGAGGTAGCAGCATAGGTTAGAACAAGCTGAAAGACTGACCTCATAAGCTTAATTTGATTTTTATAGATCTGTTTTCTTCAAGAAGAGAGAATACCTTGTTGTCTAACACTGCAGTAATGAAATCAGAACCAAACATGTGCCACTAGGGTATTTATGGCATTGAGCTTTGTCAGAAACAACCAAGCTTGTCTGTTTTTTAAGAATTCTAAGCCTTAAAAAGCCAAAGCTTAGGTTGATTTCTTAGCACAAATTGTATTGCCAAAGTTTGGCCAGAATACTCTGAGTTAATTTAGTGCTCTCTTCTTAATTATTTGTACTTCACAGTGTCACACTCTGGACTTTTTACTATTCTTGCTTGGACATCTTTTTAACTGATTTAAATTGAGGGGGTAGGGGGGTGTTAATATGGAGAATGCATTTAATGCATTTCCCAGGCCAAGGTAACTGACTTTTTTTTTTCCCCCCTGCAGTATGTGCGTGGTTCTGACCCTGTACTAAAGCTGCTGGACGACAGTGGGAACATTGCAGAGGAACTGAGCATCCTCAAGTGGAATACAGATAGCGTGGAAGAATTTCTAAGTGAAAAATTAGAACGCCTATAAATCATTGTTTTCAATCCGCTTTCCTCTTCATGTTTTGTCATGGTAATCTTTTCAGATGTAGTGTGCTACAACTGAAAAAACATTCTGCTTCTGTATTAATTTCAAAATATCTGTTGTGCTGTACTAGACGTCTTGTAATTAGAAGGGGAAGCTTCAGCACACAACTGACAAGTTGACAAACAGAATAGCTTGTCTTAATATTCAGCGCTTAATGCATTTATCACTAACAAAATGCTTTGTTTCAGAATTAATTATGCAAATATCAGTTTGCTATAATTGGACCTGTTTTTACAAATGCTCTTAGAACTGAAGAGCTTCAAATAATTGAAATGATTACCATGCTTTTTGTCTGCTACTCTTTATAAGAAAGTCAGAACCAAATGCAATGTACTATCTCCCAAAGAAACTTGACTGCTAATGCCCTCTTCTTTTTTGTATTTGAACTGTCCTTTTTACAGCAGCATTATTTACAGTGAGTATCTAGATCGCAGGTTTTGAAGCTGATGGAGGAACTCATGCTCTGGTACTGTGAAACATTTAGTAAGTACACTTTAGTGAAGACTACATAGAAAACCTCTGAGGTATATGGAAGTCAGATGTCAGGTGTGCTTTACATTAAGTGTTTTGCTTCAGAAAACATGAGATCTATGTCTTCAAAAACCTTTCCTTCTAACTTTCACAAGTTTATTGGAAGTCTGTTTATCAAATGAATTTATAAACTGTTCTTTTAAAATGTATATTTTTCTTTCTCAGTTGAAATTTATGTGAACAGGGAATATAGACAGTATGTATGTCAAGTCCATTATGACTTGTCAGGTTTTTTCCACTTAGAGTGAATAAATATGGTAAGCAAGAATAACGTGTTTTTTTTCTGAAGTCTAATTAGCAGATAAGTCTTCCCTTTAACTACTTCATGCACACCAGTTTTTGGTTGGATGGATGTTATACGGTGGCCTGAATTGGAACTCAGTTTTTTCTCTTCATATACAATTTTATAGCTCAAGAAATTTCTCTACAACTTGCAGGTTTTATTCCCAACTTTTGAGGAAAAAATCTTCAGCTTCATAGCAATGAACAACAAACTTGGGAATGAGACCACACTGAGTTATCAGAAGTAAATACACAAAGGTGATTCTTTAGGTGTAGCCTTCTCAGTTTTTATTCCTGAAATATTCTTACAAACTTTTAGAAGGTGCATACAGCTAGGTCATGTGATGTGATCCTTGTCATTCTCTCTCTCGCATTTTATACCTTTCACTCCTGTCCTTGTAAAACATGCTGCTCATCTCCCGGATGACTCAATGTGGGACAGCTGCATTAGTGGTCACCACTGACTTAGAGAAATATGAACTCTACACGCAAAGCGCAATTCTTTGTAGCGTACGCTAATTTATCAGAGTCAAACATGGATTTGTTCTTGGGGTATGTGATGTATTAGTCAGCAGATGAGCAATGACCAAAACATGTTGCGTGACAACCCAGTATTTTGGTAGTAAAAAAATATGCTGCCATCCACTGGTCTTTTACTATACTGACTGTATCACATACTACTTATTCCTGTGTTTGCCAGCAGGGGATTTCAGTTTCTGTGTTGATGATTTATCATGCTGTTTTAGCAGAATATTTTAACCTTGTCTTTCTCCCCAACCTTAGGTCCTCTTTACCACTGAAGGTAGAGATTGTTTGCTTCGTTTGATATTTACCAAATGTTTCTCACCACTTCTCCCTATTTCCTTCCTCCTCCTCCTTAATGTGATGGCCAGTATGTTTCTGACCTTCAACCTCCCTTTTCTTTCCATGTCTTCCTACTGCCAGCCCACTACTTCCCTACATAAACTTCCTCTTCCAACACCAGGGTCTTCACTCCTGCTCTTGCTTGTCTTTCACTGAAGCAAGGAACTCACTCTTGTACCAGGAGATGACCATCCCACAGTGGAGGAGGAGGATGATAGCCTAAAGAATTCCTCCTCCAGCATAACTGGGTTTTATGACTGCAGTCCCAAAACTGTTTCTGCAGCCTCTGACCTTTTCCAGTACTGGTTCTCACTTACTTTCACCAAGGAGACTGGAAATTATCTTTTATCCCAGTTTTCCTCCTAGATTCCTGATTTGCTGATTCCTATTCCACGTACTAATCTTGCCTCTTAATACAGGTATTTATTCTCTTATCTTGAAATCCCTGTATTTCCCTATATATAGGAACACGTTGAGAGTCTTCCATGATTCTGTTACTGAGCTGCTGAGCTCTGAACCTACTTGATCTGTTAGCCTCTAGCAAAAGCTTAATTACCTGTGCTTCTTGACCTGTTGACTGTTCTCTGTGCCGTTCTTGAAGTGTCAGATTGATACTGTCCCTGCTTTAATTCTTTCTCATTCTATCCTTTAGATGATGCTCAGGTTCTTGGCTCTACAGACACGTGCTAGGAACACTTAACATTCTGGCAAAAAATGAGCTGGGCTTTGTGCTAAAAGAGGCAGTTGGAGTAGGGGATAATTTCTTTTGGAAACTCTTAAGTTTCTATTTATCGGTGTGTGGTTTTTTTTTCTTCCAGTCTGCAGCTGTGAAAATTCATAGAGCTCAAAAGGTTATTTTGGCTTGTGGCAATTAACTATACAAAATACAAGGTTTAAAGCTCCCGTTTAAAAAGGAAGTGATTCATTTTTACTCATAGCCATGATAAGCACCCAGTACTTCATGAAAGGCATTCACTCAGATTTATGTAAGAATTATTTAGTCTTATATAATGCTCTTGTTGTGCCAAATCTTGAGAGAATTAATGAAAGGAAGAATAAAAGCACCCAGCATGCATGACTGAGTTGAAACATGAAGTGTCCATCTCCCCCCTCCTATCTTTTTAGGAGGAAAGAAAAAAGGCAACTCATCTTGCAAGAGAGGGTAGAAGTGCTTTTTTAAAAAAAAAAAAAGAAAAAAAGGTTTGTACATTCCATTTTCTACATATGGTATGTAGCTGAATTTGAAGCATAGCGTACAAGCTACTTGGAAGGGTTTCCTGGGTACCTGCTTAGTCATAGATTCCTGCATGTGAACCAGAACAAAACAATTGCAGCAGGCAAAAATCCGTTTCAGAGCTAACAGAAACCTTCCGGCAGACGTTAAAATCATGGGAAGAAAGTAAGTATTCAACTCAGTCTTTGTTTTATTGTTTCATCACATAAATAGAACAAGAACAGATTGCCAACTTAATGAAGAGCACACAGACAAAAAAGTCTGTGTGTTCAGAAACCTGGGCTCCTATTGAGAATGTAACTTTTTTTTGAACCTGAGCTTTCAGAAGCAAAGTAAGTCTTCTGATATTCTTCTTCAGCCAGGGAGATTACACCCCCTTCTCCCCAAAAAAACAAAGAGAAATAAAAAAATATAAAAAATGCTTTATTGTCGTTCTGCTTCTTTAGCATGGAAGCTGGATTTTTAGAGCTGCATTAGAACTTCTCGATACTCTACTCATGAAGGCAAACAGGCTCAAATCTAACTTGAGATAGTTTCAAAAGTGCACTGCAAGGAACGACATCATTTGCTGGTTCTTACGGTGTGTAAGGAAGGTTAGACAAAGTACAAGGTTTTCTTTGCCAGAGGTGCTTTGACCACTTAAAGGAAATGGACTTTGAAATTTGTCAAGTGTGCCTGAGACGGGTCCATCAAATAATAAAACACAGAATATTTATATCAAAAGTGGCTAAAGAAAACACCATCTCCTGAATTTGTGCATTTTTCCTTGAGTTGTTAACTGTTAAGGCCCAATGCAATTACTTTGAAACAAATTTGCTGTCATGTCTAAGACGAAGAGCCCAAGGGACAAGAGAGCCAAGGAGACAAAGAACAGGCAGCCCGCCGATACGTTATGTTATTGAACACGAGCTTCCCTCCCAAATGCACTCGCAAAAAGTCTAAGCAGAGGGTAGCTGGAGAATACTTTCAGCAATTTTTTTCTCCTTATCACTTGTCATAAAGGATGGACAGAAGGAAACACATTATGAAATTACTCACCTAGTGAGCTCAGACAGGAGACAAAGTACAGAAGCAGTCAGATTATTCTTGCATTTATTGATTTAAATAGGAACCGTGGCACCAGGTGAACACAGGCTGTCTCAAAGAGATCCTGATTATCCGATATGTTTTGAAATGGATTCCTGATGCTGAACGAGGCCTGTCAGCTTCGCTGCTGTCCGAGAAGCAAGGTATCCAACTACATTGGATTTCAGTTGCACCCTTGTACACTGAAAGCCTTACATACAGCAGCACTTGTGTCCACTGACATACAAGTTAAACAAAGCTTATGAACACTGAGAAATGGAACATGTCTCTCAACACTTCCCACTGCTAAGGCAGCCAAGATTGAAAGAGTTGCCCGTGATTTACCCTTGCATGGAGCAAGTGCCTCTTTTGAATCATCATTCCCTTTGCCTGCGCTCAGGCTGTGTTGTCAAGCATATTTGTTTTAAAGCACTTGCAGCACTGCATTGGTCCCAGATAACCTAGACAGCCTAATGCGTAAGCTTCAAGCAGACAGTGGTGACGCACATACCCTCACATGGGGATTCCTACCAGTGATTTTCCTTGAAAATACACGCCACACGCATATTCTACAGGGGCCCAGGACAAAGTTGTATTAATAACTTATTAATTGTGCATCTTTTGGAAGGTTTTAGCAATATTAGTATTTTATCCGGACAGCCTTCAGAGGTCATATACGCTTAATATAGCTTAAGAATAAAGGGAAGTGATGCCAGTGTGTAGGAGTTCAGTTAGAGCTGCAGATACCTGCCAGGATGAGCATTTCGGTGGTTGTGATAAGTTTGGGTAGGTCTGTCCCACATCAAAGTCAGGTAAGAGCACATGCTGTGCCTTGGGAAGTTGTAGTCTGACTAGCTTCAAAAAATTAAGACACACTGGTATGAGTATCATTACAAGCCATGAATACTGTGAGGGATCTTAGAGTATATACCAGAGTTGCCAAGCACACGTAACGCAAGTTTAAACCATGTCTTTGCTGCAGTGTGCTGCACTTGCGCCCTCAGCGCTGCTGCTTTGTGTCCTGGAGGGTTACCCGTTCACTGCTTTATCTGTCTTTATCCATTTCCGGAATACAAAGATACTTTTTGTTCTGAACATCTCCCAAAAGTGACAGCAAATAAAAGAACATTTTAGAAATGGAGTGGAGGGGAAAACAATTTCATATTTTTCATAGGCACATTTAACAGTGTTTTATATTTAGTAGGAACAAAGGCATGAACTGAAAGCAGCAGGACAGTAACAACTGAGCAGTAATTTGAGTAAGAATTAAGTTGTTTAGTAAAAATCAATGGATACCACAAAGCTATGAAGCAGTGTAGTATTTTCTCATAAGTAACTCATGGGATTGATCTCAATAAAACAGCAAAGATCTGTACACAAAATAGAGAACCTTAATTTCTTGGTTTAAAAGCCGTGCTTAATTTACTCAATATTAATTACACAGGCTTTCAGCAAGTTATTCTTCTAAAGAAAAGTAGTTGTATGTTCATGTGCCATACAAAATGCATCACAAAAAAAAAAAATGGTTAACAAACTATCAGAATCATACTCCAGAGGCTGGGATACTTGTGCTTTGTCTTAGTTTTAAGTGCCTGATTTACTCAGCAGCAGCAGGAAAGCAATCACTCCAGTGAGTCAACATCCTAACAGCACACTATGAGAATTGTTTAGTTCTCAGTATTCTTCCCAAGATTTTACTGTGGTGAAGTCCCACTATAAGTCATGCTGGATGGAACGGGAAGGAGTAAATCAGTCTTGCTGTAAAACCACGAATTCATCTAAGAATATATTTCCTAGTTTCTGTATCATGGAAATCCTCAGAGGCGGCTGTGTTGGTATTTGATACATAGGAATAACTGGATAATGGATTCACAGGGTAGAAGTCTTAACATTTCCAAAATGATTCACTGGAGCAGTTCCATACCTTGACCTTCTCAGCCAGCATCTGGCACTGCTGTACAGCACATACCCTGGTGCCAGGAATACATCCCCCCTTGGGGCTGAGTGCATCAAGCACAAAAGAAACCATTTCTGAAGTCGCCAGCAAAGGCGGTGTTCATGGGTGAGAACAGGGCAGAGAGACATTCCACAGCACTTTTCTACCTACCTGGTAGATGGGGCCCAAGCAGGTGCCTCGTTAGGAAGGATGTAAAAGAATACTTCATCCTTTCTTTTAGAAAGCCATGCGTGGGAAGGTAATCTACGCAGTATGTCTCAGTAACTGCAGAAAAAGGGTTCCACAGGGCGGGCGACAGCGGCAGAACCTGCATGCCAGGGTGTAACCACTATTCAGGAATCACTCTAAACAAGAAGAAAGTGGGAAGACATTAGGACTGCACAGCTTTGTGGCTTAGAGCAGCACGACCGTCTCTGCCAGGTAACCTCAATCAGTCTCCAAGAAACACAAAATCAGGAATACGGATGGGTAAAACCTAATCAGAAGGGAATCTCAGTGGTACCTAAAAGTGGAAGACCTTTAAGGGGAGCTATGGCTTTTGTTTTCTGGGGTATAAACTTGAAGGTCAGCTGCAAATTTTTCCTTAAAAGTACTTCTAGGTGCACCCCTCAGGAATTTCAATACCATTATTTTTAAGTTTTCTATCCTGAAAAAACATTTCTTGACTTCTTGATGTTCTCTTGACAATGATTTGGATTTAATTTGGTTAGCTAGGAGCCTTTCTGACTCCACCCCTAAGATTAAAGCGAGACTGGTAGCACGGCACGTCGTTCCGTATTTGCTTCTGCATGCTTGGGGCCAAGCTATGGTTAGGAGGGCATTCATGTTTTGGTATAGTTTAATTCTTTTTAACCCAGTATTATCTTCATGTAGTTATTTCAGTGGAACAACTATGGATCAAAGCATTCCTCACTTTAAATACGGGCAGAAATTTTTTCCGGTTTTCTCTGATGCAGGACGTATGTAATTTTAAAGCAGGATGTCTACTAAACCTATCTCTAGGCTACATTTTCTGACTAGGCTGGAAATTCCATGGGCAAACAGAGATTTTTGGGGCAGGAGGATAAGCACAAAACACAATAGTTAACATAATTTTTTACCCTGCCTTTTCCCCCCTGCAATCAATGACTCGGTTTCTCCAATGTTACTCTACATTTTAGCCTACCCGACACAGTTTCTGGAAAGCAACTTTCTTCGATAAGGAGAGGTCTTGAGAACAGACACGTCTTTAACTAGCAGGTTTAGGTGGCTCATGGCAAAACACCTCAGGGCCCCTGTACTTACTCAGTGCAGACAGGCTTCAATCTGCAGAGTTTCCAGTCAGACTGTACGGACTCAATGCTGCTGGCTTGTTTTTTCCCCCTCCTGGGTGTGACAGAGCAGAGCTGTACCAAGGTGACAAACCGCAGCTTCCCTCCCCTCCCAGCAGCGAGGAAACACCCGCATTCACACTCCAGTGCTACTCAGCCACGCACGCCCCAAACTAAGCAGCTGTGTCTCCAGAGGGTAGTCTCGCTAATGCTTCTGCTAGATTATCTGCATCGGTCACAGAGTCTCTAGTTTTATGACTTTTCACTTCTGAGCTCTGCCGGCCCCCACGCCACACGCGGCCCTGGCAGCCCGGCCCTGCCTGCAGGCAGCGGGCCCCCGGGGGAACGGCCAAGTGCCACCTTCATCTTGCCAAAAGGTCGCTGAAGGGACTGTGACAAAGAATATTCATAATCTGATTTTGCCCCTTGTGTGGAACAGACAGATGTGTCTCGCCGGCTGAGGGCCAGGCTGGACCTCTGCCGTCCACAGCAGCTCCCTCTGGAGCCCCGTTCCTGTCACACCAGAGGCCACGGCCTGTCAGAACAGCAAATAAGGAGAAACTAAATCAAGCAGAGCTTTTACTTAATCCTGGCTGCAAACATTTGGGATTTGCCGAAGAAAAGCATGGCAGCTGTCACTGGCCCTCAAACAGATTTGCTAGGCCAAGAAATAAGCCTTACAGATCATTTCTGCATCACTGGAACAAAAGGCAGATCCTGCCATCAGGCAAAGCACACATTGCCATGGAACAAATGTTAGAGGACATTTGACACCCACACAAAGGCGGGTGTGTATATACAAAAGGGACTTTTTTCTGCACTCTTCTGCAGCCCGGCTGCAGGCTCCTGGCGCCATCTTGGCTGCCCTCAGCAGTGACCATGGCTGAGGGGACTGGTCTCCTCAGCAGCCGAGGGCACTCACTAATGCCAGGCTGACCTTGACACACTTTCCTAAGGTGATCTGGGAGCCAGAAACACATAAGGAAGAAGGTATAAGAGTAGGCTTTTCTTACCTTTTTTTATTTAAAAGAACTAAAGTAAGTCTAAAAGGACATTGAGTTTGCTTGTCCTAAGCCTCAGAGCCACACACAGCTTCACCTCTAGCCAGTTGCAGCCTCCCCGGCTCACCCTTTGCTTAGTTTACTGAAAGATTCTTCACTGTGAAAATACTTCATTTATCATCATTTGTCATTTCAATAGTTGGGGATCGCCATAAATTATCTCAGTGAAAGTGAAACTTGCCCCTTAGCCTAACATGAGCACTGCTGCTGTTCACCATTCAGGCATGTACAAGCACTGCAAAGCCACAAATTTTAATAATACTAGGAGCATTTGTTCCCCCATTTCGCACCTTTTCTGGGACTGGAGCATGGTGACAGGGACCGACCCTGCTCTCAGCAAAACTCAGGCTATCACCTGCTGCTTATAGCTGTGCGGTGGCTCTGCTAGTGCTCTCCCCCTTACAGGTCTCGCGAGCCTGAGTTTCTTTGGTTTTGTTAAGATACACGTAATCATATCCCTCTTCATTTTTATCAGATAGTTATTCCTTTAAAATGTACTCACAGGGAACATTGCTTTACACACTCTGCATTTGTATTCAGCGAGAAATTTTACCCCAGTTTAATTTTGCATCTTTGGTTACAAAATCAGAGGGAAGCATCACTTCATCATCAAATCTCCCCAGGTTGAGAGCATTAACTGTGTCAACCAGGGATGGAGAAAAGGGCCATTTGAACCATGAAGACCACACATGCATAACAGATATGTCTGCATTGGAGCTGCACAATTATAGACATCTTTCATGGGTTACTTGTCGTTAATGACCATATTGGTGTGTAAACTCTGTATTGAAACAGGCTACTAAAACAGTGACTAAAAAACTGTCTGGATTAATTTCTGTGTCAGAGTCAACCATTTTCACGTGATCCAAAGTTTGCCATCCAGGTAAGAATTGCTGTCATTAGCAGATAAGTTCTACACGTAGAAAGGCACGTATGTGAACGGCCCTGCAGTGAAGTGTTCTGAGTGACAACTTGCCTATTGCCAGCCCCCTCTTGGTCAGGCACCTTCACAAGGAGGAAGAGGCTTCCAAAGGGCAGAGCCTGTCAGCATACCTCTGACAGGTCTTCTGTTGACATAGGAGCATACTATGAAGATGCTGGCATTTTCAGTGTTTTTTAACAGGTATTAGTTATGGTAATAGTCTGTCTTTGAGGAGGAGGGAGGCTGTTTGCCCGTGCTGAATGCCAGTGCTTGTGAAACAAGCTAAAGGTGTGATCTTGCTTAAAGCTGTACCATTTCAAGAATGATTTAAAAACTCAAGTAAAAAACCTTCATCCAAGCTCAGAGAGCTGTGAGACTTTCTGAACAGTTTTCACTGCTCTACAGCTCCTCTCACCACCTTTGTGTACATTAGCATGGCACAGAGGGAGAGGACTGCAGAGCCAAAGAGCTGGTGCTGAGAATCCAACACCTACGAGACAGCACATGCCAGGTGTGCTCCTAGGAAACACCTCCTGCTTTCATTCCACATTAAAGGAATCCAGACCACCTACTCTAAGACCACAATGCGGTGAACCAAACCACACTAAGCGAGGACAATTGGGAGGTTCACATCAAAAGCACACTCCCATTGTGAACCACAACACCAATGCAGACAATCAAACCCTGTCCAAGTCTCCCTTCCTCTGAGCACAGCCATTTGACAAACAGCAGCGCCTGACACCTGCACATTTAAGGATGGACAGCCTTGTCACCATTGCTCACGATCCTACTGCGTGGTTTTAAAAATTATACTTAGCATATTTGTTACACTGGTTTTTGCTACAGATTTGATAGGATGACAACCAACTACAGTAATCACCATTGAGACAGAATCGTCATTTGGCAGCAGTGCCACAGAGTGGGCTAAAATAACACACTGTTCTTCACTTTTTTTCCTCAAATGGTTACTGCTGCAAAGCAGCTAGCATTTTATTCCATAGAGCAAACACCTTACAAATATACATAATCTGAATGTACAAACCATCCTACTCGTATAGTCACGTTTAAAAGGTTTGCTGGACTCAGACTCATAAGTATGCTATACCTTGTAATTGCAAAGAACTGAGACATCAGCATTTTTTTAAACTAGGGCAAATAAAGGTTAAATTCAAAACATGCAGGATTTTGCATAAGCTGAGAGCAGTTCAGTGGAGCACAGAAACTAATGCCACTGGCTCTGGTCCTCTATGGTCAGAGAAGCAGTAGCCTACAGGGATTATTGGGACAGAAAGTAGCTGGAAGTGTCCAGTCTGGGAAGAACTACCATCTATACAAGTCTCACATACATAGTGATCGAAGTCTCCAGGAGAATTAAATGAAACTAATTGCACACCTGCTCAATATTCATCTGGCACCGAAACTTAAATACCTCTCTGGTCAAATTCTACAGTGGTTTAAAGACATTAAGCTCCCAGCCTAGCCCATCACACCCTATCCATGAACTCACATTCAACCAGACTCCCCTCATTTCTAATCTTAACCAGTTTCCTCATTTATTCTGTCAGCCATTCCATGCCAGATTTACCTGAATACTATTTATCCTTAAGCATGTCTTTAATTTAAACAAAAAAAAAAAAAAAAACAAAACAAAAACAAAAAAACTCACCAAAAAAGTGTGTTATCTACAGCCTTTTTTACAGGAGTAACACAATTATAAAAAAGCTTTATGTTCCTCCCTTGTTACCATGGATTTCTCCAAGCCTCTCAGCATATTCGCAAACACACGCTACCTAATGACCCCGACTGGGATTGCAACTGGAACCACAGGGTTTCCACAAGACCCTGACAGGTGAGGTTGGATTTTGGTTTTCTAATCATTCATTTCTCACCATCCGTAACCTTACAACCTCTTACCTTCTTGCGCTCCAATAACGGCAGGGTTTGAAGCCTGTCTGGGAAGCTGCAAGGAGGAAGAATCTGCACTTCCAAGAAGCCATCTCTTGCGGCACAAATGGTGCAGAGAAGCTTCAGACTCCAGTGGTGCAGCAACAGAGCGGGTCTGGTGGAGGCAGAACCCAGCCTGCCTTTTGGTTCCTGTCGTTCACAGCTGCAAACTCAAGCGCTACCAGCTGTGTGAGCTCAGTCAAGTGCGACTTGGAAAAGCCTTAGGGTAGCCATGGTAACTTGTAGATCTTCACCTGATGCACTAGAGTCACTGTATAATGCTTTTGAGAGAAATACTGTAGCCTCTAGAAGTATCTTAAAATCTACAGATCTAAAAAAGCTAGAAAGCTTTTAATTGATAGGAAAAAAACCCCACCACTATTAAGTTGACATTAGCAATTATTCTATTAGCACAAGGCAAATACGTCTGTTCTGATCCAGATTGGACCCTGTCTACTTCTGTGTTCCCTGAGTGGCTGCCAGACCTTCTCACAACTGCTGCTTAATAATTTAATTTTATTTTTTTCTCTAAATGTGCTGTCTAAGAACCAAAGCAACAGAGCAAAATGAAAGTTTGAGGAAACAATAGAATAATGTCAGGGTCTCCTTTCAGGACAACGACTGAGAATGAATTCGATCTGAAGCATTTTTTCCCTCTTGCTATCAACACAAAATGCGAGGACAGCCCTTGAGAGGTCATCTTTTAGCCAGCCTTTACAGGAGGAGGTGACTAAGGGACAAGCCATTAATAAATGGTAGGGTCAATCACCACATCACTAAGACAACGCAGATGAATCATCCCCCATTTCTGTGCTGCAGTTTCTCCCAGGTAAACAATGACACTCACCTTTGTAAAGGAAGTTTAAGATCAGCAGTATGGAGGCATTACACTGAAAATAATAATGAATAGTTTCTCTGCAGGGGGAACAGGATTAGAAACCTAGAGACTCTTCCAGATTCTTAATATTCTCAATGAGAAACACCAATGCTATTTCCACTGGATAGTGTGTAAAGGAAATGTGAAATTAAGCCTCAGTGGCATTGGCCTTTCCCTTTTCCAAAGATGCAAGAAACGTAACTCCCTAAAATCTCCAAAAAGGGGATTTCAACCGTTCAAAAACTTCTAACATAGAAAAAACCCCAACCCTATTTGTGAGACTCCTGAGGTATATCAACATCACTGTTGAGTATCTAGAATTAAAAGCAATTTAACTCAGAGAAGTAAAATTGGAAGATTATTTCTGGTTTCAGATGTTTCTCCTTTCGAAGAAGCAATTTCCTAGCTCATTATTCCAATTCTAGTACTTTTGCTTCTGCCTATAATTGTGTAAAGACGTTTCAAAGCTTTAATTCATTTTGCAATTCTAAATAGCTTCCCTTAATCGCTCATGTCAAACACCTATTTCACATTTTTAAAAAATTTATAAAACAATTCTGTGCTGTCAGTAGGAAAAAAAATTCTTAGCATTCAGATTATTAACTGCATGCAAGCTCCCCATGCTAATGTGTTTCCTGTCGTTCACTTCTGGCAGGAAACTACTTATAAAAGGTGCAACGTTCGTACGGTAATTTAGTGTTTTCATCCACAGTACATTTTCTTGCCATTCCCTCAGCTAAGGTACAGAATTCACCAAGCTACCCAATCTGTTTGGAGGAGTTTCTCGTTGCCAGCTGCCATGCTGAATGCTCCATGTCACTGAACAATGGCAAGGGCAGTAGCACAGGAGATGACTGAGGTTTTGTCTGAAAGCTTCACTGATGTCTTTGCGTTTTCACCAAATACAAATTCACATGGCCAAGTGAAACTAACAAGCTTGCAATGTACTGCTGCCTTGTACTTCCATTAATAGCTGTGTGATTAATTGGTTACAGCCCATTATATTAGAACATATCCGGTTAGGAATTCTACTTAAAGAAAAAGGAAGTGGATCAGGGTTGGGCTGCAGGCCAAGTTTAGCAAGGATTTTCAGCAATTCATAAATTCTTAAAGTGAATGAATTGGAGCAAAAAACTAAAATGGTTTCAAGTAGCTCTGAGATATGGGGATTCAACTCTAGTCTCCCAGAACTCAATAGACCTTGACCCTAACTAAATATATAAGTTTGGCAGCCCATAGAAAATAAGACAGCCTAATTCTGCAGTCCTTGTTTAGACAGCCCTTGTGACCATAGTGCCAGAGAGGCAATGACTAATTTTCCATCACCTCATATACAGACAAACTCATCTACTAACTCTCACAGGAGCTTTTGTGAAACATGATTCCAGGAGTTAGTTTATTTAGGGCTGACGGCGCTTTGATAACCCTATACCCTTTCCCAGCAGTATTTATTTCAGACCAGATGACTGCCTGACCCTCTATGAAAGACTAGCTTTGAAATGGGATAAGGGAAGCCACAAACATTATCATCAACTACTGATCAGTTTTATTAGATTCAAACATCAAGTGCTTTTGCTCTGTTTAATGTGTAGTTTTGCATGGCTAGGTGGAGACATTCCACAAATCCTGAAAGATGGTTGCACTGCAGAATTTCACAGGTCTTCACAACTTCCCACCAACAATTTCAGTCTCCGGTTTTGGGGAACTGAAAACCTGTTTCCCTTTATGCTCAAGTATTTTGTGCTGAATACAAATGGGAATATTTTTGCCTGTTCCTTCCAGGTGGAAGCATAAAAATTACTAATGGGACTCCTACCAGAAAATTGCACCAGACAAGTAATACGATGTCTTTTGAATGGAGAACTTTGTCTCATAAGCCTTCCATATTCGTGGGTTGTCACGAGTCCCTTTCTGTGTACAACATTGAAATGGCAAATTCATGGGGCTTTTAAAATGAAAACAAAGGAAGAAGTTTGTTGCTGTTCCCGTACAATTCCACAGTACTGCAGTACCTGGCTTAAACCCCAGACTGATGACCTATTTCACAATGTCAGTTTTTAAGCCCTCCCAGCTTTCAAGGTAGGATGAAGCACAGTTCAGCTATTTCAATTGATTCTGATGGTATTGTGTGGACGCCAGTACTAAAATTCTTTACAGTGAATAATAGTTCTGATTCTGAAATCCCAGACAAGGTGTTTCCACAGTACAGGCAGAGCCAGCATAAGTCCTAACAAGTTTTATATTTGTTCCTATGTTTTCCAAATTGCAATATATTCTTGGCATGTTCTATCATTCAGGAAGCCCATGCAAGCTCCTTGTAAAATCTGAAGTACCCACATCTTCACTGTACAAAATACAGATGAGGCCAATCCTGCCCAATTTGCTTTCCTAAGCCATCGCATTTAAATCCCTAGCTATGATGCTACATGCATGAGTAAAGATCAGGTCTACCACAGTTAGACTATCAGTAAGCTATCAGACTAGTTCAGCCCTCACCAAAGCTGACGGGAGTCCTTTGATGCACAGCAAAGTAAGTCCTAAATATAGTTCTCCTTTAGGTTTGGCCGACAGATCTGTATGGATACAGGAGACTATATCCTGCACTAAAGGAACTTTTGTACTATACACTTTAAAGAAGAAATTTATCATTCACATATCTTGCTGACTGGTGCTCGTGCCCCGTGTCCTTCACTGCTCTGCAAAAAAATCCACAACAGACTGCACTCAGGCTTTCTTCCAATACTGCAGTCTTTAGGATTTTGTAATTCCTGCCTTCTTCAGCTGCTTATTTACTTCTAAATACTTGAGTTTGTTTTAAAGGGGAGTTTATAAAAGTGTCGATGGCCAGTTTCACACCAAGAGTCAGACCTGGGAGTAAGCTAAGACAGACAAACAAAGCAAAATATAAATTCAAGATGTCTCTATATTCAGTACCACCAGATATACAGAAAAACAGGAGAATTCTTCCAAGACAGATGAGACAGTGTAGCCAGAGAGATTCCTAGAAACCCAGACCCTGAGCACCACTAATCTAAAAATACACCACCAGTTTTGTTCTGTTCAATATACTATGTCTTAAATGTATCTTCCTGTGATTACTGGCATTATACTGCAACAGTTCTATACAAAGACTTCTTGTCATACTAAACCTTAAATTATAACATGGACATCTTAATATTTAAAGGTATGACGACTTCTTAAGAAGGAGCAGAACCATTATGGAACAACCCATATCCCCAGTGGATTCTGCTAGGGTACCCTGTGTAGTACCTTGTATTTAAGAGTACTGTGTAATTACCAGTAGTTGTTGGAGTCAGCATATATTCTCAAATGCCTGTGCTTGAAAGGGAACATCATTATAATGTCTGTGTTGTTGCCAAGTCTAAAAGCCAGATGGACAGACTGCTGACAGCAGGAACTCATTGCTAGAACCAAGCAATCATGACCATGATCTTTTGGCAAAAGCAGCTACATACATTGTACTTCTGATGCTTATTTTGTGTCACAACTGACTGAGACAATAGTAAAAGGCATTGTCATGGGATATTAAAATGACAATCGGTGTTAAAAGTGGCTCTATGGATGCATCAGTGCAACTACTAAGGACGAAGAGAAAACATCTGTCAAACTTGCAGAATGAGCTTGAATGAAACTGCTGGGTAGAAAGCATTCTTTAAGAGGAGACTGGAAAGGCCAGATGTAAAAAAGCCACATTCTACACAACTGCGTTGAAGTTGCATATAGTACAAGCATCAAGGCTTGAAGTTGCACATAGTACAAGAAGGGCAACGATACTGGTGAGGGGTCTAACGCGTAAGTCTTATGAGGAGCAGCTGAGGGAACTGGGGTTGTTTAGCCTGGAAAAAAGGAGCCTGAGGGGAGACCTTATCTCTCTCTACAACTACCTGAAAGGAGGTGGGAGCGAGGTGGGGGTCGGTCTCTTCTCCCAAGTAACAGGTGATAGGGCAAGAGGAAGCAGCCCCAAGTTGTGCCAGGGGAGGTTTATAGGATGGATATTTGGAAAAACTTCTTCACTGAAAAGTTTGTCAAGCGTTGGAACAGGCTGCCCAGGGAAGTGGTTGCGTCACCATCTGCAGGTATTTAAAAGACGTGTAGATGTGGTGCTTCGGAACATGGTTTAGTAGTGGACTTGGCAGTGCTAATGGTTGGACTTGATGAGCTTAAAGATTCTTTCCAACCTAAATGATTCTATTCTATGATTCTATAAGTTTTTGTATTGCTAATTATTTTGCAGCACTATAGAGGCAAATTAACTAATTTTCCATATATTATCACACCTAGGGTCCTAGAATACACCTCAGGTCACTTCTGCACTATCTTCCAAAAAGAACTGAGTTGAGATCTAAGAGGCTATTATTCACTGTTCATAACCAAACACTAAGGAATTAATTGATTTCTATTTAATCTCATTTAACCTATTGATGCTTTATAATTAATTCCCAGATTAAACTCTAAATGTATTATTGATAGCAGAACCAAAACGGTTTTAATGCTACCTCATCCCTGGGCCAGATTTAAAAATGGAACTATCATGTATGTTTCTTCTACTAAGAACAATACAGGAAATTGCAATTATGAAGCTGCATCCTGTGGCCAAACTCAGGGTTCAATTGTACACCTACCCACAGCCAAAAAATTCAAACTACAACTACCATATGCAAGTATTTGAACCTGAATTACTCTCATCGTGTATTCTGCTGATGTTTTTTTCCAGAATACACCTATTTCAGTGGTTACTTCCTGTAAGCCATATGCTAAGCATATACATAAACTCCAATTACTTGCACAGTTTTGTCAAAATATCTTTAGGTTTCACATTTGGGCATTTCCCATTTTGCTTCTTTTTCCTCAGCACATCACAACCATCTTTTGGAAGTTTATATTGGATATGGACTTGATGGTCATTGCCTAAGCAGCTTGTAAGTAATTCTCTTGAATTCTGTTTTAGCAGAGCACCTACAGTTATTAAACTTCATCTTTTTCAAATCTTCATATTACTGCTTTGGTCTACTGCTACAGTATCTGCATTGTAACAAGACAAGACGCTCTCCTTACGGTGTTCCTCCAGGATATGGGATATCGTGGCAACTAGAATATACGGGGCTTAGCTCTATCCTTTCTTGCAACTTCCATGAAGTTCACTAAATTGCACATTATAGAGGTACCTGAGCTACTGACAATGTAAGAATTAATATGTCAGTACACTATTTCACATACTGTATGTGAGATGCTAGCTCCAATCCCAGAGGTGGTAGAGCTGTAATAACAGCTTTGTTAGTGGGCTAATTATGCATGCATTTCAGAAGACTAATTACTTTGAGCAGAGCCCTGTGCTAAGTTCAGTATCTTTGCGCAGTCATGTACTTCACGGATATATTTCTTTCCTTCCTCCACCTTCCCACACGCATTTGCCTGAATTAAGAAACTATATACTGATGGTTTTACCTGTAGCCAAAATTCCATATGGTAGAAAATTCTGCTCCAAGATACAACACTACTCTAGAAAGAAACAGAAGCAATATAGCAATTATAAAAACCTCATGATTTGCAAAAAGTCCAAAACAGGATTTCTGTTAAGAATCAGTAGGAGCTACTTTTCAAACTTAGCCTGACTAAGAAAGTATTAAAAACAGCAATTGTGGTAGAAACTATTTAAAGCTATTATTCAGTTTTCTAAAAGCATTCATTTACTCACACTAATGATGTCGTACATTATCCCATCTGCCACACAAGCCGATAATCTTTGATGAAAACTCACTCAAGTTTGTTACAGAGTATGTAAGGGATGGCTATTCCAGTTGAAATTATCCAAAATCTTAGCATTAATTAGAAAAATGAAGTAAAATGCCAGTAAACATAGAAAAAAGGTATGCATTGAACAGCAACAGAAGTATTTATCCCCCTGTGCACACATCCTTAGGTATCAATTCAGAATGCACTTGTCTTGCCAAACCAGTTATTAAATATAAGGTAATGCATATTCTATGCTTTTTTCCATGTTTGGAATCTGATTTCCCAAACATCTGGAACTTTCATACAGGGTTTTTCTGGGCTGGTTTACCTTTTTTCTTCCTTTCAACCAATAAAGCTTGTTCTAAGACAACAGGGAATTGATTGAAGAAATAAGCAACCCAAAGCCAACTTCAGTTACTTTCATATTTGCTGCAAAAATTATTGAGTTGGAAAGCAAAACTAAAGAAGTTCAGTCAATTTTTGTTTGTAAGTTACCCATAAAATGGCATTTAAAGAGGTTGAGTTTTGGGACTACTTGCTCAATTTAATACTAGTGTTAAACAAGCACTTTTCTACTAGCTTCCCTTCTCAATGGTGTAACAGAGAACCTCAAGATAGATGAATTTTGGGAAACAGTAACAGCTTTCCCTACTTAAGAGGAAAATTACTTTTGGGTTGAAATTAAAACAGAAACAGGGAGAACTGTGAATAAGGATTTGCAGGTTTTTTAGACTAAGGGGTAAATCACAATTTCTCTTGCACGCAGCTTAAACTGCTGACGTATAACAAAAAGTCATTTTGACTGCTGTACTATTTACATTTCTCAAAACCCCTATCATCTTTTCAAATGCTGCTCTATAACATTTTATTGCATTTAAATAGGAAGTAAACGGTCCAGCACAGCAGAGAGTCAATTATATTTTTAATTATTTTACATATGTATTCTTGAATATGCTATAAGTTAAGTCAAATGAATAATATTGATTTGAATTTAAACACATTTGATGGCAGTTCACATTAAAGAGGACTGGAGAAGACCTCATTGTGGTTAAAGTATATTTCCTTCCAATCTGTACAGCATTATCCTCCTATTAATTTTATTTAATGCATCATGAATTATTCATGGTTACTTCTAATTCATCAGTAATTATTACTATTGTTTCCTCTAATTTTTGCATTTAACAGACCAGATAAACCTAGGATTTGCTTGGTAGTTACTCCAGAAAGGTTGCAATTGATGAACGAATTCAATGTATTTGTTTTAATGTAACCTCTGCACTCTAAAAATGAAAGAGACTACTTCTGGAAGTGCAATTCAAAGGAAAAATTATCACTTTTTAATTAAACAACCACATCACCTAAGTGAGTACAATTTTATCCATTCCACTGAAGTAATTTGTATCACAAAGTTTCATCACTATGTTTGCAATGACAATGTCAAAAATTCTTTAAAGAATTGTCATTGCAAACAAACAAAGTTGCCGACGAGAAGCAGTTAGGCTAAGCACCTGGTACCAGTGTTCTGAGAGCTAAAGTGTACTTCTGTCAGTGTTGCATCTTCTGCAAGGAGAATAATCTTCTAAATGTAAAGAATTTCCTTCCACCAGTCAAAACCCAATTAAATAAATATACTAGAACATCAAAAAAAAAAGAAAGAAAAAGAAAATTCCCTTCAATCTATCCTTTTAATCTTTTTACAGCCTTAAAAAAATCTGCTATTTATGAAACATTAAAGGGTGCAACGTTTAGGAAAAATTTATGTTATTTGCAAATAATACTACCTTAGTTAAAGCGATTTTTAGGTTCAAACAATATTTTTTTCCTTCTCACATATTTAAAGGAGGTCCTCTTGCAAAACAGAAAAAGTGTAATGCTAATTGAATCCAATTAGAACACGACAATAAACTGCTGCATAAGAATTGTGAATGCATGTTTTCATTAAAATCTATAATCTGAACAAATAGATGCTCATCTATAGAACTACTTATACGTAGAGAGACAGTGCATATTTAGTTAGCAAAATGTAGTGCTTAATTTAACACAAAGACTGATTTGCAGTTGAAAGAATCTTAATTACTAATCAAACTGAATTAGCCTCTTTTCTGGAAAGCAATTAAAGGGAAAAAAAATACAAGGCAAGATTAAAAACAAGTCAGAGCTTATGTCACTAGCTTGTGTCAGTCCACCTAGGTGCAGTTTAAAATCTCAACATACTAGCAACTTGCCTTAAATTTTCAACAGAGAGAAAACATTCATTTCCATTTTTCAAAGGTGATTAAATGCACGAGTTACTCAGCAGATAGCCATATATGCCTCAGCACATTTGTACTCCACAGGTGTTGGGAACAGAACCGTATGGACTTCTTTATGGTTTATGTTTCACATTTGGTTTTGGTTATTCAAATAACGTGCATTACACCTTCATCAGTTCACAATAAGTTTATTTTATGTGAAGAAAAGCTTTGCCATTAATGAAAAATTTCAGTAGAAAACAGTACCTCCTGCTTTCAATCTAGATTACTCAAAAGTAGAAGCTTGTATTAGTGAAAACTTCAGTAGAAACAAATCTGTAGGAAACATGTTCTTGGCACATGAAGTAAAAGCTTTAAACACATTAAGTTTGAATAGAATATTTACCATGCAACCATGCTGGCAGAAAAGCCAGTTTGTAATGGCTGGTATTTGTCCCTCAAGACAATAACATGGAAGACACTTAAAACCTGCTTACATAACGTTAATTGTATATAAATATGGTGTTGCCATAATTGACAGTCTTTATTCAGGCCAACCATTTAGTTTAGCAGTTCTAAATAAGTAATAGGCACTTTGCCTTTCTGATTTCCCCTTTCACCCATCAGCCAGTCTGAATCCATGCCAGGGATACTGTACACTGTTATCACCTAAAAAACAGAAACACATTATTATAACCTTTCCTTGCCGGGAAAAATATTACAGTCCATGTGATTTCCAAGATCTTAGAACTAAGATTAACCAAGTCAAACAAAGCATTTAATATGAGCATCCATGGAACATAATCTAGTGTTCATAAAACTTATTTCATTATGATAGGGTTGACGTTTTTCTATTTAACAGAAAAATCTTAGGCCACAGCTTCTATCTAAGCCACTGTCTAGATAAGAAAAAATACGAAATGCACATTTTAAAAACCAAAAAGTCTGAAAACTTTTCTGTGGATGCTCGTCTTCAGAGTTAAGCTACAGTCACATTACTAGGTGGAACTTTGTTCCACCGCCCTGCTTCATTGTATATCTCTGCCTGCTTTGTATAGGCTCTGACTTAAGAGTGCAATTGAACTGGAAGAGAAATAAACACAGCACAACCACCATCATCAAAATGAGAAGTGGTTGTATCTTCATATTCGTCCCCAATTGCAATATTTAACATCTAAAAGACTAATTCTACTGATAACAGTGCTAAAGGTGTGGTAAAAAGAAGAGAGCAGAATTGCATCTTGATTGTCTAAGCAAATGTTCTTGCAAACTAAGATGGTGTTAGCTCTTACTATAGAATATTAGGCCATAAAGGTACAGGACAATGCTTTAAGAGTACTACTGAAGTTTAATAAAAAATAAAACCAACTACACAGATTTCTTGATGTAGCACATCTTAACTGGCTAGTCACAAGCATTTTGATTTTACTTTTAAATGATCAAGGTACATAGAAAATTCTTACCTCATCTGCAAGTAGTGATAATTCACTGCTGTTTGCAGCATCGTAATCATAGAGGACTCTAGCTTTCCTGCTGCCACTCGATGACTTCAGTTCACTGATGCCTGAAGTAACTATTGAATTGCTTACTGAAGGCAATGAAGCAGAGGCTGAGGCCAAGACTGAGGGAGTAGAAACACTCTGCATAGGAGTTGAGGAAGACTGATTATTGTTAGAGAGGAAGGTAGATGGAAAGCTGTGGGAGAAAACAAAAGACTTCTGAGTGAATCAGTTACACGGGGAGTTATACATCCCTCCATGGCTAAATTAGTATTCTTGCTTTTATCAACTACAGAATAAACACCAGTAGACAGCAGTAATAGAATAGCACTGATATTTTTTTATAAACCTAAATAAAGATACTTGTTCCTGATGTGTAGTATAAATCAAACCAATATACTTTAAAAGAAATACTGCCACCTTAAAAAAACTTGATAATTACCTCTTTAAAAAAGAGGCAAAATGAAGAAAGCATTGTTGGTCTGATTTAATTCAGACTGTATTTTAATAAACATTTCTTTTGACAGCTCTGCCAGTAAGAGTAGCCTCCACCTCCTCCCGCTCATTCCTCAACTATGTGGCTACACAAAAGATTGTGCTGGTGAACCAGATCAGGGAAATATAATGTAGGTTAAAAACACAGCCTCCGTCTGAAAGGAAAAAAAAAACCCAGTACTGTTTTTGTAATCTAAATCACTTTGTTGATTCAGCTAACTGCATGCTGTAAAACAGAAGTATTTGTTATATTAAATATGAACTTGTATCAACTTAAGCCCTTCCTTTCTAGGCTGCTGCTTGTTCTGTGCCAGCTGCAGTGCTTGCCAGACCCTTCCATGAAGTCAATTCAACTCATTAACCTGCCTGAAAAAAAAAAGGTTCAAAAAAAAAAAGTGTACAGTCCTCTACTAAGTTAATGAGCTGAATCACAAAAAAAACTGTGATGAGAGACAGATACAAGGGAAAGGACAGAATAACATGGCTGAAAAGTAGAAGGAGCAGAGAGGAGAGCAAAGAAGCAAGAGATTTAAGGGCAGTGGGGTAGATGGAATGGAACAGCATTGGGGGCAATGATGAGCTGTGAGATTGTTTCACATCACTCTGCCCTACATCGTGGAATGCAGTTCCATGGCAGACTAAACTTATTTATTTAGCAGCTGATGTAGTCGTTCTTTGTCAAAGGGACAAAGCTGCCTTCCTTTGTTCCAACACTCATCTGATTCTACCTTAAAAGCAAGTCAATGAAGGCTCTGAAAAGCAGCAGAGCTGATGCAGTGAAAAACGGTCAGAAAATAAGGAGTTAGACTGAGTCAGGGTGATGTGGAACTGTAGCTGCATTTCCTGCCATTCTTTTGACCAGTTTACACATCAACTAGTCAGTCAATTCCCAGACATAACTTTCATCATCAGTCCTTCTACATAGATGCTTTTTCATTAACATTTGGGATGTGGACATATTGCCCCCCCCTTTTCGTTTTGGCCTGGTCTTTTGGCATAATGGAGATCTATTCATACTGTGTGCATGAACCTGTCAGAAAATAGTCTCATCTCATCCCTTCCCAGCTACGCTCCCCAGTTAAGTTCTTCTTAAAAATGCAGTTCACTGGCAACTTTAACCACATGAATCAAGATCAGTATTATTCCCACACCCATGTCTGCAGCATATTGGTGCTCATATAATCATAACAGGAGCTGATGTAGGGAGCTGATGCAGATGAACACTAAGTCTAACAGTATAGTGACTAATTTTTGGGTTGTGTGGCCATAAACATAGGTGGAATTAAGGCAGCTAAAATCTGTATCAGCTGCAACAGCACTGCACACAAGTTTACAGTTTCAAACTGTACTTAATCTGGTAAATTTACACTGCCACCAAACAGGGTGGACCCAGTCCTTTACCCCTTTATTGTGCAAACGCTCATTCTCTGTCATTTGAGTCAGATCTAGCAATCTGTTGCTTTTGAGTTGATTCAGTGATCTGATCTAACAAAAATCATGAAGAAGATTGCTAACTCTCTACCAGAACTTTGTTAAACTTTGCAGTCATACAATTGTTATATCTGACTGAAGGCAAACAGCAGCAGTATATTGTGAAGGACAGAACTAGCTCCTTTACAGTTAGACTGAATTGCATGTATTCTTTTCAAGAGACTGTTGTGAGTTTAGTTAGCAGTTTATCACCATCAAAAGGGGGAAGTCCCACTTCCCCCTATGGCTTACCTTGACCTCATTTGATCATAAAGAGCTGGTTCAACTCACCAAGAAGAGACTACAACTCACCAAAAAAACCTGGTTTTCATTTGCCAGATCAGTTTTTCAAACCAGTTCACCATGTTCCTTGAACAAATCAAGTGAGCAAAACAACAGAAGGAAAAGCTAGACCCCACATTTTTGTAGGGATAACTCAGCAGCTGTGCTTCATGATGTGTTTATTACTTGATTAGTCGGCATTCAAACAGAGGGACTTAATTTTAAATGACAATCAGCTGTTTCTCAATATTGCTAAATTACTGTTTAGCATACTGCTAAACCTGTTCTCTGTTAACACAGTAATTACTTGTAAATCAATCTGCTCAGTTCAAAGGGTCACTGGTTTGCACAGCTAGTGGAAAAGAAAGCTAAAGCTTTATAACCACTCTGTCAATCAGTAAAACATTAAGTCTCACTCTTTTTGCAAAGCCATATGTAGGCATGTTACTGGAAAGTTTCAGCTACACAGTGGTTGTCTGGAATTTTTTTGAACACTTGAGTAGCAGGAGTTTCACAGAGTAGGGGACTATAGTAATGGATAATTTGAAAAAATAATGATGCCAAAGCTAAGCCTTGGCTGTCAGGGAAGCTGAGAAAAATTCAGAGCAAAAGCCGTTATCAGCATGAGAAAAAAAAAAAGCAGTCAGAGTACCAGAATATTTGAAATACATTTGTTTAGTTCATTCTGGGGAACTGAAAAAAAAAAAAAAAAAAAAAAAAAAAAAAAAAGAGAGAGATTGCTTTTAACCTGGGAGATTTGATTCTTTAAGCAGCCCCACAGGAGGTGGGGGCAGTAGATAAGCAGCTGATGCTGCCTTGAAGAGAAACATGCAGAAAACCATGTCTATTAATATAAAAAGTACTGAGCACAGGTTTTCTCTCCACCTTCCCTACAGCTGACTCTGGAGAGTACATCAGGAAAATCAGTGCTCAGCTTTGGAACTTGAATAGTCTCAATGTGAACCAGCTTAGGGTTTATACCCTAGATTCTGATCCAGTTAAAATATATAATATGCATCTATTCTGAGAACCAGGTTTCTGTTTCAAGCAACAAATTATCCCACTTAGAGGCTGAACACGTTTGGTTCACCAGCAACCTCAAAACAAAAATCAGCCCCTTACAGCTCTTGGTTCTCTTTCATATGAGAACATGGAACAATGTCATTCTTAGGTGTGTGAAAAGAACATGTGTAACTCAGCACTATCTATCCCTTGTTAACCAACAGAGCACTGGCAAATACAACCAAAACCTAGCTGAGCTGCCTAAGCTATTTATTTGGTACTACATCTGCCTACATGTAACACAGGAAGAACACTACACATATCCTGTTCATCTGTTTATTTAATGCAAGTGCTACGCACCACGAGTGCCTATAAACTGAGGAACTATTCCAAAGCAAGAAGCAACTATCCCAGCAATCTCCATTACAGTTCAGGAGGACTTCCTTACACAAGGAAGGAAAGACACACCGACACACCCAAGATTTAATACTATTACTGTTTTAATCCACACAGGCAGAGAAACTTCATTTGGCTGTTTGAGGCATTTAGGATTTTGCAAAGCCTCCATGTCTTTGGTCTTCTAGCAGTAATAGTAATTCTATCAAAAATACTAATCAGATCATAGTCACATAAAGACACATCCTTTTGTTTTCCTAAAGGCAGTATTTTCTTCTAATTTTTTTTTTTTTTTTTTTTAGTAACTGGTAGCAGTTTACATGCATTTTAAACACAGACAGCTGTTCTGGGACACGCTATACATCCTAAAGCAAGACATTTCAAAGAGGACTGTTCTTCCTTAGGTTAAGAGTATTAGGCTTAAAGCTTTCTGTTTGTTAAATATACTAGGATAAGAGTACAGATTTTAAAAAACATCCTCTCAAAACAGTTGTGTAAATATACTTAATTTCTAATTTGAGGCACTTGTCCTTAATCCAGTAAACATTTATTTTCAAGCTTTCAATTCTACAACTTGCATTTGTTTTGTGCTACCAAATTTTATAGTTGAATACTTCTTTCAATGCAATGTAACTTAAAAGTTGTAGCTTTTTAAAAAAAATAATCACAGTTTTAAAAACTTTTTAATAAAGTCTTTAAAATACCTACTCAAACAAACAGAGGAAATGAAATCAAATGCCACAGGAAGTTGCAAGTCAGGAAAAGGACAAGACTGGAGAACACTTTTGTTTTTACTTCCTTGTCATGAAAAAAATAAACAGATATACTTTACAGAGACAGTTATCTAGAACAGACACTACAGTAAACTCCTAAGTACAGACAATCCTTCAACACATAGGCTCACCTAAATGACATGGGCTGATATAACCCTAAGAAAGGCTGATTCGTAAAGAAGAATTAGAATAGGGAAACTTTACAAAAAGTAAGCATGTAGATCTCTTTATCTACTATCTATCTAAAGACAGATATCTTTACCTATCTAATCCAAAAAAAAAAAAGAAGGATTATGAGCACAAACTGAAGTCAGATAGTTTCTTCTCTGACTTTAAAAATGCTAACCCCACAAAACAATAAGACTAGACAAACTTGCTTGTTCCACTGTGAGTCCTATAGATTACTGATTATAGGCATTATGAAGTACGTTTCTCCCTAGATACAATATTTATGCTGCCAACTGACTTAACAGTGGAGAATGCCATTTCATTTAAAATCAGGTAGTGTCCCATAGCAAATTAAGAGGTAACAGAAATTTACAAACAGTACAGAAACTTTTCCCACGTTGCATAAGACAACTGAATGATTACAACTAAATCTATAGAAATTATTTTTTGTGCCATTAAATGAGGTTACCATTTACAAAAAGGTAACTCAATTACAAAGCATACAAAGTCTCAGTAAACCAACCCTCAAAAGGCATTAGTGCTGTGTGTCGGCTTAGGCAAGTAGTTGCTCTGGGGTAATTACATATTAATTACCAGAGAACAGATATATTTCCTTTCAGTCCAGCATGCCTGTGTGTTCACTACTGTTATATCAGTGCAAGTTTTCCTACTATTCATAAGCACTTAGAAAAAACTATTTTTTTTTCCTGAAGTTTTTACAGTGTTACTACCTTCCAAGTTGTTTCTGGAGATCCAACATATACTGGTAACATTGTGCATAATAGGTCATCTGAGCTTCAACAAAATCATTCAGACAGCGAAGATGATGTGCCTACAAGACAGCAAAGAATTCAAGTGTTTAGTCTGTAAAAGTACTACGCTGCATTAGAAAGACTGGTCTCCTAATCAGGTGCCAACACCACTATTGGCACACAGGGATTTATGCCACATAGGCATAGTGCCTGGATTTACCAGGTATATGGGATAAAGTGTCACAAAATTTAACATATTTCAGCACAAAAAAAAACCCCAGGTATTGTACCAGCATCATACCATTTACCTATATTGTTTTCACAACCGAGTAAACATTTTAGCATGTTTTTGTGGTTTCAACATTCAGTTGATTTGATGATTGGGAAGCTGAGTTTAAAGGATAAAAATGAAAGCTCCTGCATTCTCAAGGTTAACATGAGACTAAAGTTAAATTCAGTAGATACTAAACTAGAATTCAAAAAATAAAATACCCCACAGTTTGATGCTTTTAACAAGCTGAAGTAAAACCTTGTAGCTCAAAGATCCCACGTAGCTTACTACAGCTATTTTTAGAAAGTGCCCTGATTTTGACTTTCCCCTTCTCCCCCCTTTTGGGTACTCACATGTGTACTGCTGATTCCTTCCAGCAGAAGTCTGGTAATCTCTGCTTGACGATCAAATTCACTCTGAGTAATTCGTACTTCCTGTTCAGACTAAAAGTAAGGATGCATATTAAGTATTTGTACAATGCACTCTGTTACACCTTCTGACTGCAACACTTCTATTTTATTCAGAGCTATTCAGACAAATGCATTAATCACGAGCTTAGGTGTTTGAAACACGTGCTTTTTCTTTGCAGTTCTTTACTAGACAAAAAGAGTAATTGCATTTTGGGTTCAGAAACGTTGAGGCCCTGCATATACAACAAGCAGCTTTATCATCAGACACCTACCGCAGAGTCAACGTGTCCAAAAGGAAGGCATTTTTCTGCCAGTATTATCCCACTTCTCCCAGTAACAAACCGAGCGTTAATTGGTGTAACAGTGTCTGCACCAAGGGGTTCTGCCAGCATAGCAGTGGCAGCCAAGGACAATGTAATTTTTTTTTTTTCTCCGTACTTTAAGTTAACAGGGCTCTGCTCTGACTAAATAGCTTAGGGTAAACCACACATTACTTTTGGCATGTAACTGCACGGCAATCAGCCATACGTAAGTTTTGACAGCAAGTTTTAACAGGATATTTCAAAAATTAATGTCTCATACTGACCACCAAGCTACTACACTATTTCTGGAGCTTATAACTGAGGTGTCTTTAAAAATAAGTAAATCCAAACTATAGCGAATGTTTTAACTTCAATTAGAGTAAAATTTCTATTAAAATTATTGTATTTAAGTTTCATATTTAAATAATTCCCATTGTATTTATTCCTTGCTACATATCGTTATAAGCAATTTTTAAATAAGTTAATAACATTATAGTTGTTTTAAAGGATTTCCTTCTAACACAAGCCAAAGTTACTTTAGAGTATTTTTTTGGTGAAAAAAAGGACACTACACAAAACACACAAATACATAAAAATTTGTGTTGTAATATCTAAGATTTACTGTTCCAAGACAGAATGTCCTCAGCCTGGAATCTGGATTACCTTGCCTCAATGCTTATATGCACTTAGTACCTTGGTCTCTAAAAACAAACATAAAGGCAACAATTTGCAGTAAGTCAAAGATGTGGCAGTTACTCTTCTCAACAAAACAGAGTAAGAAAATATATTTTCAGGAAACTTAATGAGGTGATACAGATAAAACACTGGTTTCAAAAGGATTTTATGTGTTTGCAAAATTCTGCTCTTGCATTCCACTAATGTTAATCAATATGAAAAGTTGCATGGAAGGACCCTAATCTCAGAAATGAGCATAGAAGAATGACGCTGTTACCCAAGAAATGTTTTTCATCAGAAGTCACTGCTACTGGGAAGGCTTACACATTAATTAAACAGTGAGGAAGCAGCTATAGGGTACTGTGTGTTTCTTACTAAAACCAAGATAGCAGTGTATGTATCAAGTTACGAACTAATTACGTTTTCAAAGTTCGTTGAGGCAAGAATCCTGCCTTGGAATTTTCCTATTAAATCTGTATAAATATCAGTGAAATCCAGCTGGCAGTCCCTGAGAGAAATATAAGGGCAAACGTGTGGAAAAAAAACCAGATTTGATAGCCAAGAGGGAAAGAAAAGGATTCCCTTCTGTATCAGCAACATCTTCATTTCCTTTTTAAAAAAACGAGCAAAATCACAGGTAAACCATTTATCTAGAGATAAATAATCTAGTCTCTTGCTTCTCCAAAGTCAGCATTGCTAATTTGTTTCTTTCTTCCTGCCAGGTAAGTAAATACATGAGAATAGGAACATATAAGAAGGGGAAATATCCATCAGATTTATTCTGTTTGTTTCAACAATATTTTAGCAAATCAACTACTTTCTATAAGAAAAGGCAAAGCGAGTAAGTAATGTGGTAACACGTATTAACCTATCTAGTACAGAGTGACTTTAAATACATTGCTTTACAAAAGCCAAAGGCACTGGTTTTGTAGAGATTTGCATAAACTGACTTATGTGATGGTGTGTTTAATCTGTTTTGCTAATCCCCATTTTCAGTACTGCGAAGTAAACAGTAGCAGGACAGCACATCTATTCTACCATACCTTGTGGTAGAGGTGAAAAACAGCTGACTTTCTACCTGGGAAGCTTATGGCCCGATCACCTTTGTTTCTGAACAGAATGAAGAGCTCAAACTACAAGCCTAAACTTTCCTGTGACACCCAACTGCAGTCATATTTTGTTTCTAGAACAATTAGAAAGCCTCACGGGGTATCTCCCATGAAGATCCCTCAAAATAGTACTTGCTTCCCAAGTTCAGAATATGAACATTCAGAAGTTCATAGTATCACCAAAGTTCACATAAGAATATATGACCTTCCAGAAATAGTGTGCAATCCTGTAGCTAAAGGACAACACATAATCATAGGAAATAAAATTACCTTCCTAATGTTGTTTGTTAGACACACTGTTAGTAAAACAGTGATAATGGATATATTCATGCTACCCAATATAGCTGGGCCTTCTTGTCTCATTTGTAGTCAAAGACGGAAGCTCCTCTTGATGAACAAAACCAATCTAACTTCAACGTGTTGAAAGCTTCTGCTTTTTTGACTGACTACATCAGACACCTCAGAAGACTCCTAACAAAATCCATACATTTATAAAGTGTGTCATATCAGTACCTATCCCACGTGTTTTATCATAGAACAATTAGAGTTGGAAGGGACCTAAAAGATCATCCAGTTCCAACCCTTCTCCACCATGGGGAGTTGCTTGAAGCCCCATCCAGCCTGGTCTTGAACACTTCCAGGGATGGGGCATCCACAACTTCTCCGGGCAACCTCTTCCAGTGCCTCACCACCCTCACAGTAAAGAATTTCTTCCTAATATCTAATCTAAATCTCCCCTCTTTCAGTTTAAAACTGTTAGCCCTCATCCTATCACTCCACTCCCTGATAAAGAGTCTCTCCCCATCTTTCCCGTAGGCCCCCTTTAGGTACTTGAAGGCTGCTATAAGGTCCCTCCATAGCCTTCTCTTCTCTAGGCTGAATAACCTCAACTCTCTCAGCGTGTGTTCACAGGAGAAGTGCTCCAGCCCTCTGGTCATCTTTGTGGCCCTCCTCTAGACTCACTCCAATAGGTCCATGTCCTTCTTATGTTGGGGGCTCCAGAGCTGGATGCAGTATTTAATATCCTCTGATTCCACATTTCAGAAGGGAAGTTAAATTGAAGAAAGTTTGTCACTGACAGCATGCAGATCTTTTGTTTTAACTCAAAGAGACCCTGTGATTGATCTAGAGATTACTGGACAGTCTGAAATCCTTGTTGGGAAGCTTCTTAGATTTAAATTTAAAACATCTATGAATCTCTTCCTCCAGCTTTCAAACACACAATGACAGATTGCCTTTAGAAACCTGGATGGATTACTGTTTCTTTGGCAGAACACGTGTGTTGTAGTTTCTTCTCAATAGTCTCCGCTTTTTATTCACTTAATAAAAAAAGGGAACTTTGAATTACATAATTTATTACAGGATTCAAAGCTTTTGGTCTCCTTTATGCTATAGCTAAGCACTTTGTATTATTTCTTTTTCTCTCCAAGACACAATCTGTTAGATTTCACTATCCTTAAAGTTGCTTGTCATCATCTCTGAAAAGTCAATAGTTTTATTCATAATTGTCTTATAGCTTCAAGATTAGTTTTCGTTCCAGTAGTACTGCTCCCCTGCCATGTTCTTCCCCAAATAGTACCAAGTACTCCAGCAGACAGATTTGCTGCTTCCAAATTGTTACTTTAAATAGTAAAATAATTCTGAAACTTTGGGATCAAAGTTGACCTAACCCACCCTTTACAGTTCAATCTCTAAACTCCTTGTTCCCCCTACACTCTCACCTTACACTCTATAAACATACACCACCCTGTTTGCACCATGACTCTCAGAAAGTTGGAATAGAAGAAGCCTTCATTTATTTTCTCTCACAACCCTCAAGATTTCACCCAAAGCTCCATATCCCAGTTTCTAATAGCAACTCCCTACACCTCCCACAGCTGCAAACCTAGTCCCCCTTTAAAAAACATACTCCAAAGCCCCTCTCCCCCAGTCACCCTTACTTTCTATTGCTACCATTAATTTTTATTTCCTCTCCTCGATAGAAATCCCCTAAGATATTTCCTTTTAACTGTTAGCGCAGCTTCTCACTGCCTGTTCCCAATACTGCTTTGTCAGAGCCAGTGAGGCTGAGAACAGCCCTGCTCCCGGCACCAGAGCAGCTATCGCATAACACTCCACTACCTCCGCTGAGTTTGTCCCTGTGCAAGGGATGGTGTGACAAGAGAAGGCTGCAGCCCCCACCCCAAGGCTAATGCTATAGTTATGGACCAGCCTTCAGCCCAGGTGCAGATTTCAGATGTGCCTACATCCTAACTTCAGTTGCTTAAGATCAGCACAGCATTCTCTAGTGACACTGGAGAGAAAGGCAGGGCAAAAAAAATAAATAACCCAACCCTCCAAAACAGAGTTTTCTCTGAGGTTTCTTGTATGTACTCCAGTATTTTAGTTACTGTTCCATGTTCTGGGTAAAAGTTGAAGATCAGTGTTTTTCAGGACAGTTTAGATTACTAGACCCCAACCTTTCTGAAAATTTTCAAATATGCGCATTCTTAAGAAGTCATTTCTAACAGGATGCCATACCAGTAAGTTTTGAGAGACAAGTCATATAGTTCTTTTTCTATTGTATCTTGTCACACGAGAATCGTATGGTACTATCTGACAGCCAGAAACAGCTTACTATAGGACATGCCCCAGGCATTGTTTTGCCACTAGTTTTTGAAAGGCCCTCAAGGGACCCAATGTATTCAGACGTAATGCACCAGGCTGCCACCATTAGACTGAAATCAACAACATGCAATATCCTTTATTACATTAGACCAGCACAAGTTATGGTTTCAGAATTCTGCAATTTCTAAATGTTTACTTACTTTCGTCACTTCCTCAGCCCATATCTAGTCAGCATTAAGAGTGGGGGGAAAAATAAAAACATACAAACTTAGACATTGGTGGTACTTGAATACAGGATACAACCATACTATGGCTTTTAACTACTTTCCTGCCCTCAGAACTTCACAGGGATTTGAGGAGTGCTATAAGTCAGTTGCCCAAAGCCCTTAATGTGTACAATGAAACTACAGTGAGTATGGGTAACACTATATCTATGAAATAAATTAGATACTGAAGAGTGTATGACTTCCAGAACTTATATGTTACAAGAATCTATTTAAAACAAGCTATTACAACATAAGACATAACTACTTAGAAAATGACGTGACTCAGACAAACCAATTTACCTTATGAAGGAATTTAAGTTACCTTAATGTGGTAACATATTGGAAAACTATGGAAAGCTATTCTCATTTTAACACCTTGTTAAGTAAAGGATGAAACAGACGAATGATTTCTCTTGCTAATTCCATTACCGGTTTCTTATTTCACAAGCATTTTTATTGAAACGTAAATTTAATTAGAAATGCTAGAGAGGTATCTCAAACTGAGTATTAAAGTAGTAGCAAGTAATACAGCAAAATGATAGAACTGCAAGGAATTTACTCTAGAAGTTAATTACTTCAGCTTGCTGTTCAAATTCCCTCTTGCAATACAATTCTCCTTTAACCTTCATTTTCTGCAGTTGTAAGATGATGACACAATCAGGACTTTGGTAGAAAGAAATGTGCATAAAGGTTGCAGGAGCAAGTTGTAACAAACAAGTGTATTCGCTCTTTTATCTGATCATGACTGAGAAATCTGGAACACTAATTGAGATGAGACCCACCATGCTGTGCAGATCCAACACCCAAACAAGGGCAGGCTGAATAGCACAGTCTATATTGTACATCATTAATTAACCCCTTCCTTTTCCACTTTCACAGGTATGGTGCTAAAAACAGCTGCACTGATGAGCCCTTGCAACATGTTTAGAATATACTGTACTCTAAGTTAAGCCATTAGTTTATGTGAGATTATTTAGTTTCAGTTATTCGTAAAACTTTGCTACATTATTAGAAATATTCTGATAAAAAAACAACATCTAATGCTGTACTGACATAAGTGTACTTAGTACACTACACCAATCCAGTTTGGAACGAGAACATCTGAAACAGGACCAAATGAGCTGGATAGCAAGAGGAAACATTTGATAGGAAAATGAATGAACACAGGAGGCCAACAAACCTTTAGCCATTTTACATGCAGCAAGTTGAGCACGTAAGAGACATTTACCATAATGTTATTCTCTTCAGGCTGAGAGGTGTTTAGTTGCTTAAGTGCATAGATAAAAGACAAAATCAAGTTACAACACTGAATATAGCAGGTGAACAGAATATTGGCACAAAGCACTGCAAGTTTAAGCTATGCAAGACTGTGAGCTGAATATAGGTAAATAAAACTGTTTCGATTTCTATTTTAAATAGTGATCTAAGCTATTTCAGTTGTACAGTAAGCAGGGGAGAATGTGATTTCATAAAAGATTACATATTTTTATAACAGGGGAAAAAATAATCAAATGTAGATGCATTTTATTACTCTTTCCTGTCAAAGAAAGCAGTGAAGCATGAAAGTTTGCATCATAACTGAATACACTTTGCTAACCTATCAGTTGGGCACTGTTCGTCAAATATTTTCCCTCATATGTAAGTGAGAGAGCAGAAAATGAATCATTTGCATCACACCTATATCCAGGTTAGTCCTCATTTCTAGATTGCAGAGGATAAAATAGGTGCAATTTTTTAATTCTCTGGGAATTCTACAATCCAGTACTTCTTAAACATGCACACTGCTGTTAAAATGCAATTAAAACTGAAGTATAGGCAAGGTAGCAAAGTAAGAGGCCTAGCATTTCATGCTCTTAAGAGCATGAAATCATTTGTGATTAGAACTGTGAATTATTTGCTATATGAATATTTAAGACTGGTCAAGTAGCCATAGCAGCAACTGGCAATAATTTTGTCCAATCACCAAGCTCTGGATGATTATGCTGGTGACAGAACTAAACCTCATGTACAGAGCCTTTCTTTTAATATTGAGTTCAAAGGGAACAACTCCCTTATGGTCTTTCTATTGCTTCAGAAAGTAAGGTATATACTTACTATCATGCCACAAGGAAGTTAATAACCAAAATACTTTTTTTTTGGAAACTTAAGTCTGAACAAATCCAAGCAAAGTTACAGTTTACTTTCCATTGCTTCTCTATCCATTGCTTCCAAATTCCACAACTAGCTGACTAAAATCTAGCTCTGCCCTCCATTGTTAGTATTACAAATTAAGGAAGCTTGACAAGTAGAGAAGTAACTTTTTTGCATAAAGTTTACATAATAAGGGGAAATAGCATGCATGGACTTAAATACAGACAACTGAAATACACAGGGACATTGTGCATGACATGGAGGATTGAGACACAGAAACAGAACTATCAGCTAGAGATAATGTTGGTTTTTTTTAGAGGGACCACCATCGCAAAGATGAGAGTGGCCTCATCTACAAAGCTGAGTCTCAGATATGATGCTTCTGAGATCTTTCAGGACAGCAATCCATTCAGAAAAGGCAGCAAAATTTGACAGTCCTATTTCTGCCTCTTCATCATGTACACTGTCCCTCTGTGTTTAAGTTGCCTGTATCCCTTCCGCATCTGTCTGCATTAACCCTTACAGAAAAAAAATCACTATCCATCATTAGTTGCTGCACTTCTAGGAATGCAGTCAAAAGATAGCTATGAAAATACTATAAGCATACCCTGCTGAAATCGCACACATTCAATTACCTATTCCTCCATTCAAAGGCATTTTAAGAGTTTAAAAAGCAAAACCTTTTTTTACTTTAATTTTAATCTCTTTGGACAAGCATTTCTTGAGGTAAAAAGAACGGTTAAAAGTTTAAGAGTCTTGCCCTGTTTGGTGGTATAAAGTAGTAAACAATATAGAAACAGTAAGCTACAAATATTTTTGATATAGAGGGGTCAAGTCTAGACAGGTTCATCAGTTGGAAGTAATTATACATACGCTTCAACACTTGTAGAGGTTCAAATGCCAAAACTTGACCTCTGAATGATACGTACATACAACCATCTTGGCAGATTGTAGCAAGTAATTTTTGGCAGTATAGGCTCATCCAGTATAGATTAAGGGGAGAATATTTACTTCAGTCAAGTAAGTTCAATTTGATTGAACATCTAAAAATAAAAGACTAACTCCTTGACCAGCAATTCACTTTCATTTCCTTGTGTTCCACTGAGGCATTTCTTACAAAGTATCTAGAAAAACAGTGAGGGTAAGAAGCTAGGACTGGAAACATAGCCAGGCAGTCGAGTTTATAAATATATGTCAATAAGTTTGAAAATTATGGACAAATTAAAAAAAAAATTTTCTACTTACTGCAGCTCGAGCTTCTGCAACTTTTGCCTTCTTCAATCTGGTTTTCGCTGCATCCAAATCTAGTCTTTTATTTTGTAACAGTTTACGTTCTTTCTGAAAGCAAGTTCGGTTAGTTCGTGAGAACAGGTACACATACTCAAAAGCAAAAGCCTGTCTACCTGTACTAGATACAAAAAGCTTCTTCAGAAGCTTAGAGGGGCTGAATTAGATCCTAATAATTCTCACGCATTTTATACTCAAGGTACATACTTTTAATAGAACAACAGTCACAAAAATCAAGTTTTCAGAATTATTTTTATTTTACCTGGTCAAAATAAAGGAAAATATACCAAAGACACGAATTCTACCTGACTTTTTCTATATCAATTTGAGGAAAGCAATAATGCATAATTACCTACTACTTCATTTTGAAGATTTACAGTTACCATTATTATCAAATGCTGAAGAATGCACAATTCAACTTACAGTAATAGTTTTGTAGTCTCCTTCAATAAAGTTTCTTAAGGGAGTGAGAAAGTTTATAGCAGAAGTTTGAATTAGTTCTCTGTCTGCTGTCCCAATGCGCTTTTGTGTTTCTCCACATTTAATGAGTGCATTTCCTGCAAAGGGAAAAAAGATAAATTAGTTTTATAGTGATTCAGCCAGGTGGTTGACAAAAGAAGGTTCTACAGGCAGGGAAGTTTAGGCCAGCAGTTTGAAATATAATCCAATGCCATCACAAGGGATTTCAAAATAAGTCTGAATCAGCTACCAAAACAACCCAAAAACAACACACCCCCAAAAAACCAGCCACACAATACAAACCCGCACACCAAACCAAACAATTTTTATTAATAATAATCACAGGTCAAGGCAAGACTTCAATGGGAATAGATACAGCATTGTAGAAGTGGCACTAACTATGGCAACTCCATTGTGAACACCTATTTTAGAACTGGATATCGTATCTTCATATTTTAAACCAACAATCTCCTCCCCTTATACCACATTTTTGTTTAAGTCAGGAGTAGTTGGTAGCAGGGAAAAGTCACACCTAACTACTGGAAAATAATGTGCTTCTCCCTGCCCCATCAACTCCAACTTCTAAATACACATTTGTACATTAACTGAACAATACTTAGAAATTTGGTTGCAAGTTAGGTATTGACACTGAAGTTAGTGTATCAAGAATACAGCTGTTATCATTATGTTTCAGCAGACTGACATGGCCGAGTTAGAAAAGACACTAAGTTTTCAGAGAACTATAATATTTTGTGACACCATATGAAAGCTAACAGCATATCTATCATTATGCTAGTAGTCCATGTTATTTGTCTGAATTCTAAAAAAATCTGCAAGTTAAGGGACAGTGTACCTGTAAGTACAACTCTATTTGACATTAAAAAGCAAGACTTGAGGCTGATGATCAGAAGGCAGGCCACAGATTAACAACATAAAACCATGTGGAAGTAAGAGGAACAATGCCTGCCATTATTGATTTTGTATCCATAAGTCTTCCATAAAACATTTACTCTTTTTAAGTGCACTTTATTCTTTTAAAAAGGAACCCCATTATTTCCAGATATAAAGAACTCATTCTTCCCAGAACAAAACTTTTTCCTCACACTGCAATTTTAAAGAAGGCAAAAAAGAGAATTAGCTTTCAGGCTTTGATTGCAGGCTGTATTTTATATACAGACACCTATGCATTTCATTTGGTTAAGTTAAATTAACAGGTAAATATGTTATCATCAATTTAAGAAGTTGTAGAGAACACTAGAATTAGACTTTATAATTAATGCCAGTGTAAAAACATTAGATGTAACCCCCCCCAACCCTCCTGTCATAGGTATATAAATTTTCTGGAGAAGGAAGAAAATTTAGATTATGTTCTCATCTCATATTTAGCAAAATATTATATATTAAGAAAAGGAGGAATACAGTAAAGTTAGAGAGGATTCTTACTAGAGAAGTTAATTTTGAATAACATTTTCACTCCACAACACAAATAAAATGCATAAGTGTTGTCAGATGTGCAAATGTGTTCCTTTAATGAGAAAACTAAATTCCAGAATTATTTGTTCTGGTAAGAAAATCCATAAAGATGGTTATCATTTTAACAGCAGGTTCTATTTCTAGATTTGGATATAAATGTAATAATTGATCTCCTAATGCTCAAAGTTATTCAGCAAGTCATCTCAAACTGATACAAAAGTCATAGAAGTGTCTCATCTAGAGGAAGACAGGAAATACCATTTTACATTTTTAAGAAAATATAGATATGTGCATTTTCCCCCCTTCTTTTCTGCAACACAAGGCGTATTTTTTGCTTCTACTTACCATATGCTGTTCCTGGGCCAAATTCATTCCCAGCATCAATCATATACTGGCCTAGTAACTCTGGATTATTCATGCGACTTGGTGCTTTGCGGTCCAGCTTCTCATAGACAAATTCTTCTATTCTGGCATCTAAAAAGATTTTTATTTGAAATCGTTATTGCCAGTCAAAACACAAGTTAGAAATAGAAACAGAAAAAACAAACAAAAAAGGAAAGGAAAAATAAAAAAGGACTTCAAAATCCAGACATTAAATTCAACATTAAGTGAACAATGTTAATCTGAAAATACTGTTCTTGGGAACTGACCATATTCCATGTTTGTCACGCTATGTTCAAGTGTTTCTTAGAGCCGTCTGTAAAAGTGAAAAATTATACTTTTCCTCTCCCTTCTACAAGTATATTTATACAGTTTTTCAAAATTTTGTCCAGAAGTTTGCATTGTAAGAGCATAATAGAATGCTTCTCCTCCCCCCTCCAGGAATGCTTTTCCCCTCTCTAGGAAAAAGCTGTGAAAATTGTTCACTAGAATTAGCAGTGTAGGAATAGCAGTGTAAGAATTAAGTTCAACAACTGTTGTAGGTTCCCTATTAAGTAATTCTGAAAGCGTGGTAGCCCCAGAAATGATATCCTCTCTCTCCCACTCCACCTGCATCCTTGAAATGCTTGGAAACAAACCACTAAAGATATTAGAAACTGTTTTCTTTCGTATTCCCATCTTTTCCTCAGTTTGAGCAACAAAATTATCAAAAAAACTTGTGACTATATGATCATAATATTAAGCCACAGTATGGTTCTTGTGTGAAAAAGCATCCCAGACAAACAGTAACAGCATTAATTACAATACCAAAGTCCTCAGATACAACACCAGATTTCTCTGACCAATTGTTTTGACTTCATAATTAGCTCGCTTTATTTATGCGGTCAGTATGAACTAATTTCAGCCTGCAATAGTATGGAGAACCACAAAGCAGCTCTCTAATAAGCAAACCTGCCACTTTGATGCAACCAAAAATAATACTGTTAATTAGACAACTTTCATTAGCACTGAATTAAATAACTATTCTTTCATGAAGGTCACAAAAATTAACCTGACACAGACACACATGGATACCAGTGCATTCACACCAAGGGTGAACCAAAAATGATCCAAATTCATTGTTTTTTCTTTACTCTATCCATAATATTTATTTTTGACTAAATGAAAAAAGAGCCAAAAAGTAATCTAAAATTATTGGACTATTACATGGGTCTGACCTAAAGGTACAATTGAAAATGTGACTGAGAGTCATTTTTCCTTGCCCAGACCGAGCTGCTCCATTAAGAACCACCAAAAGAAGCTCTCTACAGCATGCGATAGTCCTTCCAAGTAGGCTGCCAAACAGCTGAAGAGACGAAGACCACTGCTTAACACTGAGTATTTTTAGCCATCAGAAAATTGACTGGTCAGCATAACTGAGATAATACTATATATTATCCTTCTGCTGAATCTTCCCCATGCAGTTCTACCAGCCTACAGTTAGTCATTCAATATTCTACAGTTACAAGTTTCTGAAAGAGTCAATACATATTACAAATACTGAACTAATGAACAAGACAACTATTTCTTCTGGTCTATTCTGTAAATTCTACTGCATCCTTCCCACAGGATTAGTTGTTCCGATTTTTTATGTTTGTTTTTTAAACACTGCTTTTATGCAGCAGACTTCCAAAATAATACTTCAAAGATCAGCATTCTAAAGAATGTATCTATTTGGCATTAGAGAAGTGCTACGATCTACCTGTCCTAATAAATCCTAACTCAGTATGTCACTACAAGGAGAATATTTATGCTTTCAGTGCAGAGATATTAGGGGTACTATAATTCTACCATTTGAGGGAACCCAAAGGAAGTTTAAGAGGTTTTTTTGGTAACAGTAGTTTGCCCCATAGCTAGTGATCAGGTCTTGACTTGAAATCTAGATCTATACACTACGCAAATTCCTACTGCTGCCAACTCTAGTACAACTGCCACAAATGGTACAGATGACTGTAAGATATGAGTCTGAAACTGATATCCTCAACATAACTAGTCATAGCAGCAATTTCAGAAACAAATAAAATTAACACACCAGAAAGCAACATTTCTTCTATGTTTTTTCTGTTATTGTTACAGTAATAGATTTACCAGTGCCGGAAGCATATTTGAAGCTTTATTATGTTGCCTAAGTATGGTATATAAAATGCTGGCAAATGATAAAGACTCAGCATCTGGTGAAAATCATTCTTTAGTAAAGGAATTGTTAAAGACAGACATTTCAGTTCATCTTGCCTGCTTCAAGCAGAATTGTATTATGCAGATAGTTTAAAGTAATGAAATAGTAATGAAATTTCTTGAGCAACTGCATCCACTCCATGAAGAACTTCAGAGTTCTTACTGCTACCTAAGATTTCTGGAATTACAGTGGGAAATTCAATTAAACAGGAGACAACTCAAAAACCAGCCAACCTGAGACTGACCAGAGTATGGAACCAATGCTATAAAGAGCTATGTCTAAAGCTTTTACCGTTTGAAGGGTTGAGGAAGAAACAGCAAGTGGTACAGTGTCTCTGACTCTCAGTAGCTCTTCAAAATGTGGTTTCCCTAACTCCAGCCTTCAAATTTTAAAACTCCTATACTTAGTCATAACTTATGCAATACCTATTGCAGTAAACATTTACATTGGCAAATCCATTAATTCAAAAGTTGCAAACAAAAACTTGAAGGGCTCCTTACTTGGATTTGGCTGCAATAATACTTCTGTTTGTTTCATTATTTTTTCTGTCCACAATTTGGTGCATTCTGCTTTGCTGAGAAGGTTCTCCAGGTGAGCATCCAGTTCAGTCTTCTCTGCTTGACCAAGCTTTTCTTCTGTGAACTACGAGTTAGTCAGACAAGTTGAAAATACTGTTAATCCACAGAAATAATTTCCCAGGACAAGTTTAAGGCAGTAACCATTCACTCATACTAGCTGCAGATCACATTATCCAGTCATCAATAAAAAAAGGATAAATTTGAAAGTTGTTAAGTACAACACTGCACCCTTACTATCAGGGGAAAAAAGGGGCAGGAGGGTGTTAATCAGATGAAGATGAGGAAGGTAATTTACAACATTATGAAGAAATCCTCTGCTCTACTTGGTACTGAGAGTTCTGTAGCATTGAAGAATTTGATGAAGCATTTTGAAGCATTTTGTCCAATCTTGCATAGTGCTCCTTGAAACAGAAGCCAAAATGAGAGAGTCCAGAGGTAACAAAGGCAATTAAAAGATTACTTCAATCTTGTATATTTTCTAATTAAGTTTGTCCCTTCTCCCACAGCAAAACCTCAAGACACAACTGATTCCCATTGCAGCTACCTTTAATGTGTCTAAAAAATGTTGTCCTGTCCATGACAAACAGGACAAGAAGTAGTGAGCTTAAACTCCAGCATGAAGATTTAAATTAGAATTAGACGTTAGAGAAAGCTTTTAAAGACAAGAATTAAAAGCTAAAATAGACTTCCCTGGGAAGTTGTAGAATAAATATCTTCTGGGGTGGGGGGTGTTTTGCTTTTTAGAATAGGACAAATCAATCTTTGACGAAGTGTTTAGATATAACCGATCCTGTTATGCCTTACAGGAATGGTAAAACGACTTTTGCTGTTCTCTTCCAAGCTGTGTTTTCAGTGACAATTAAATAGAATATAACTCCATTTAGCTAAATAAACCAAATTTCACTTGACATTAAATTCATGCCAACTCTTATTAATCCACAATCAGTTTGTACTTCAATCACAATTCTCTGGGCGAGGGGAAAGACACGTGTTTCACATCAGGGAACCAAGCAAAACCGGAATTGAGGGTTTTGCCTGCCTCTCTTCAGAGCAGTAGTTCCTCATGACGATGATGATCTCATCACTTAACAGCCACTTCAAAGTCAGGCACTTTCAGAAGAACCTGGCTTACGACTAAATTCCTAACAAGCTTAACAATGAAGAATATAATAGGACTGGAAACGTTTTGACTGTCAAACTTCATTCTTAGTAAGTTCTTCGGTGGGATATTTAAACTCTCAGTGAGAAACAAGAAAACAAGACAAGTAAATTACATTGTCCAAGCTTGTTTTAATTTCCATCACATGGAGAATAAAACCAATTTTGACAGCATGCACATCTAAAGTCAGCAGCATTTGCAGTTCTACATAAAAGCAAGCTGCCTTTGTGAGAAAGTTCAGGTGCAGTATAGGGAAGAATAGAATTTATTTATGGATTTATTACTGCTACTGCTTAAAAAGCTCTTTAAAAAGAAGTCAGTTATTATAATTTGTTCTCAAAAATTTTTACAGGTTCATTAGAATACTGTATAAATGGTTTTGAAATTATTTTTTACTAATTACAGAGGGTTTTCCTATTAATATCTCAATAAATCTACTCAGCACTGTGAAGATTGCTTAGCCAATGTTAGATTTCACGTATACACTTAAAGCAAAAACTTAGTTTTAGCAATAGTGAGCAGTGTGGTAAACAGTAGTTTGACAGAAGTATGGTTTCCAGCATCATTGTAATGCAACAACACTGCCGCTCTGATTTCCCATCTCAGTTACCCTGAAACCTAAAATTTGAACTGGTCTTTCTGTTTTATGACCTTTTCCAGATATTACTCCATCCCTTCTTAAGGATAAGATCAAAATAAGCAAAGTGGTGCTATGAATCAATAACTTTCCTTCTGCTTAGAAAAACTGTTCCAAGATAGGCAGACACTAATGATTTTCTATTTCAATTAGAGCTCTAAAAAGTTTTGTTTTCCTTTTTATTAAGGTTTAAAACATGTCATACAGAAATACTTAATGTAAGCACTGCTGGAACAAATTGTATCAGTAAATCATTTAATCCATCCATCTATCTTTATTAAATTCAAAATATATACACAAGTTGCCTGAATGTGACCAGCTCACGCAGAAGGAAATTGTACTGTTTTGTATACAACTGGGTTATCACAGCCCAATCGACATTTCAAGCCTACACTGCAAAATCACTAGAAGGAGAAATTACATTAAAATAAGCCTCTAACTTCAGGTAGAAGTCACGAACAATAAAAGTGTTTCTGCTACCAAAGAGTAAAATCCCAGCTCATTCCCAAGCACTACGCAGGCAGCTTGTCCATACAGAGCCTGGCAAGAGAAAGGACTCGCATTCCTATTTCTACTCTCTATGGGCTTATTTATTTCACCTCTGATACCACTAACTATACCCATTTGCTACTTTGTTCCACAAATTGCAACTACTGCAGGACTGACTGAGGAGGACTCCATCAAAGCATTTTCTGCCTGCCAGAAGGAAGGATAGGCTTTGGATGAAGATGGCCAGTAGGCTTGATTTTTCTGTAGATTACTAGCCAGAATGTGTCAGTCTGAATACAGTATAATCTCATCCACAGAAGGAACAGGTTTCCTGGAACCTGAATATCAGGCAGTTTTGGGTAAAACAGCCCCAGTTCCCTTCTAACAGAAAAGCCTGATAAGCCTGTGAAACACTAACAAGATGTTCACCATCTTGTAGAACAGTTGAAGCAGAGCTGAAATGGAAATTTTAAGTGGTTTTCCTACATACCATTTTAGGCTGCTGAACTGTTTCATAGGGTTTGGGGTGGGTTTTTTTGTTTGTTTCTAATGTCTCAAAGCAACTAGTGTCAGATCATACCATGTCATGCGGCGATGTCTGACACATAGGAGTTTAACTCAAAATACAAACTGTCATTTTTACTGGGGGACACAAAATCTGTACCCAAATTATATTAGAAAAGAATCCACAAAATTATTACCCCATAACATTATCTGTAGACCTTACACAGTAACTTAAAAAAAAACAAAACAAAACAAAACAACAAACCAACAGGGGAAACAACAGTAGCACACAAACCATAAATTACTCAGATTATAAAAGCATGATAGGGATTTGCTCCTCCCCCTCAATGGCTTCATTAAACTTCTAATTTTAGGGGAAAGTTGCCACTGGTAGAGCAAAATTATTACTTCCACATTTCCACTGAATTTTACTTTAGATTAAGCAGATAACTAATGTAGCTATTCAGATGTAAACCAACAATGCAGATAGAGCATACTGAAGTAAACCACAATTCACACCACCTTTAAACCATGACAGACTATAAAAGCCTACATTAGATTTAATGCAATAAGCTTATTTAAACATAGAAAGTCAAGATAAAGGAGACAAAATCACAAGGTCCCATCCCAGGATTTTACAGTGAAGGGTAAACCGTATCTCCCTTTTTCCTTGTTTAGCAAGAAAAGGGAAAGGGGTGGAGGCTGCAAAGGAAGAGACGGTCTGGGAAATACGTAGACCTGGAAGAAGCCGGGGGGGGGGGGGGGGGGGAGGGCGGGGAGGCGGGGAAGCATAGAAAGATCTCCATCACAAAGAGAAGCCACAATGACTGCTTTAAGTTCATTTAAATTTGAAGAACGATGTTTTCTGACGAGTTTGCATTTTCAGAGCTGTGCTGTGCTGCTGATCATTGGTTCTGCTTGAGTATTGAGATTTAGGGCAATACATCAGACCAGATAACAACTTTAATCACGTTCCAAACCTGACTGTGACCCAGCGAGAACTCATGAGAAACCAAAGTGGATTACTATGCGCTGCTTGGATGTCCCTCTCCCGACAGGAAATCTGTTCAGGTTTGATTATATAAAAAAAGGGGATTACGGCTCAAGGCAACAGCTAAGAACAAAAGCCAATTACAGTACCCTTAGCGTGAAGAAAGAGGAAGGCTGATTCAGAAACAATGGGATATCAAACAAGATTAAAAACGATACTAAAGCTCGAAAAAAACAACAAAGAAAAAGGCTTAGCAGACAGATGCTTTCACGTGTCACATCAGAGCTCGAGTTTTACCTATCCGGCAGCAGGATACACTTTTAGCAGCCAGTAAAAACCACCAACTTATTTCAGGCGAGACACACCTTTGTCCTTTTCACGCATAAAGTCCGACCGTGTCTCCGCGCAGCTGATGCCTGCTCAAGCCATCACGCCCGGCCCAGGCGCCTTCTCCCCTCGTTGCCTGTCCTGACCTTGGGCTGCCTCAGCCTTCCCCCGCTGCCCCCCCGGGACCAGCTGTTTTGCAACCAGCCTGGGCGAAATCCCGGGGTCCTGCCAAGCCCTGGGATAGCAGGGGACCCGGGGGAGAAGGAGCCGCCTCACATCAGGGTTGGACTAGATGATCTCCAGAGGTCCCTTCCGATTCTACGATCAGGACATCGCTGCCCAGCCAGGCCAGTCTGGGCTCACCCTCGCCAGCGCGGCCGGGCCTGCTGCTCCCTCAGAGCTGGAAGCCCGCGGCGGGCTCAGTCGCCAGCCCGGCCCCTCCAGACCGCCGCTCCCCGGCCCGGGGCGGAGCCGAGCTCCCCGGCCAACGCCCCGCGCCGGGCCCGGCGGCGGCCCCGCGGAGGCAACCCGCGGCCTCGCCCACCTCCCTCAGCTGAGGCCGCGGCGGCGAAGCGCAGTCCCACCGGGTACCCAGGGCATACCTGCACGGCGCGGCTCAGGAAGGTGCCCGCGTCAGCCGCCAGCTTCTTCACATTGAAGTCCATGATATTCATCTTCGACGGGGAACGGGCGCTGACTCAGCCCAGGCACCGGCGGCGGCGGCCGCTCCGGCCCGTCCCTGTGGGGAGCCGCCGGGGGGGCGGTGCCAGGCCCAGCCCGGCGCCGCAGCGGATTGGACGCTGCCGCGGCGTCAGCCGCAGAGCCCGGATCGACCCGTGGAGCGACGGCGGCCCCGCCCCGCCCCGGCCCCGGCCTCGGCCTCGGCCCCGCCCCGCCCCGCGCCGCCCCGCCCCGCCCCACCCCGCGCCGCCGTGAGGGGGCGGTGGGGCCGCTGGGGCTGCGGCACGCGCCCCGCCTCAGGGAGCCCCGGCCGTTATCGGTGCCCTCCAGGGCTGGCGGCTGCGGCTGTGGCTGTCTCCGCCTCCCAAGAGCCCGTCGCGGCCTTTACCGTAAACGCACAGCGGGGCAGGCGAAAAAGGCAGAGTCCCCTTGTACGGGCGGTGGTGACCCGCCCGGGGCACGTTTGTCCCCGACCCTACGCGCGGAAACCCCGCCGGCCGGGGAGGGGTCCGGCCTGGCCTGTCCCGCCGGGGCTGGCACCCCCCGGCCCGGCTCTGAGAGGGCAAGGTTCCCCCGCCCCCGTGGCTCGAGTGTTTTGTAAGTCAAATCTTGTTTGTCTTCATGGAAAATAGTCTTCGGACAGACCGTGGAAATGTAAACTGGGAAAGGATTTTGAAGAAGTCGTTCAGAAAGAGGCTGCTTATTAAAAGAGTTTGTGTAGATAAAAGTTTACCGAGACACAAGTATAAAATAGCACCAAAGTACCACAAAGGGACTATTTGAAGACACCTTGAGTATAGTAACAGCATGTGTGTGTATATATATATATAAAACTTAATGTCACTAATCAAGCAAATGGCAAGAAGAAAATAGCCTCTAATTTTAATAATTTCCATTATTATTCCATCTCTCATCATGATTTTCAAATGCTGGAGAAGAAAGGACCTTTGAAGTGGGCTAGCAATTAGACAACAGATTTACAATGTGGCATCATTGGCAACATCTAGTATTGCCAGCCTGAAAATGATCCTGGTCATTCAGTTATTTACTTCATAATCCAAATAGAAAGTAAAGTTTGGCTAAATTTGATAAAGTCAGAGGAAATCCTAGGGCGTTACGACAAGAAGTGGATTCCAGAGAAAGGAAATAACTGTAACAATCAATGCAATCTTGCTTACATGCCGGTCAAATTCCAGGAATTAAAACCAAAACAAAACCCAGGCTCTGTAAAGTTCCCATTGTACCTTTAGTGCTGATAAGGAGAGGGCCTGAAAGCTATTGTGTGTATGTGTTTGCTTTGCTTGAACACATTTTACCTTTTTCAGCTTTTATTGTCTCACTTATACATGGGTGTAAGTCTTACATATAAGAACTATATGGCAAGTTTGTTTCCATTTCTTAAAATGAGTTTTACTAGTGTATAAAGGTCCCATGGGTCTCTCTTGTAATGCTCAGCACTACATGGTCATATAAGAGCTGATTACAATTTCTTGTGATATCAGTGTAGGCTATGTGAAAAGACAGCAACATCAAAGATTTTAAATTTGGACACACAGATGCAATTATTTCATTTCATAGCTTTCACTGGTGTTAAACATCAGCAGTTCCTGTTGATGGAGTTCCACAAAAAGACAGAGATGCCAAACAACTGCAAGCACCACCTCAGGTGACATGTATCCCAATAATGGCTTGGGAGAGTGGTATGTCCAGGCTGACGCTGACAGCAACCAACAGAGTATAGCTCTTCCTAAAACAAAATATTGCAAGTTCTTCCCTGAAGCTTACACCCTGTTGCTGCCCATGACATGTGAGCCTCACCTGCCAGAGAAGACAGTGTTGCGTTCTGTGGTATATTCACTGACAGTCTTGACATTCTGCTTTTTCCTTCACAAAATGGTTAGATACCTCTCCTTTCTAGCATAACCTCTCCTCTCCTCCCTCTAGATGGAAGAGGAAGAAGGCTCCCATCCTTTAAGCCCCCATGAGTTAGAGTGTTCTTGTAGGGTTTGGAATACCTGCTTTTAATTACTCCTTTCCTAGGGAGCCATAGACACAACTGTACCACTTCTTAGGAAAATGCCTTAAGGAGACGGCATTTCCACCTTTAGCAGATGGGCTGTTTGGCATATGTGGGGCATTGGATGTGTTTTTTCAGTTCTCACTTTTAACATCCTTCCTCTTTTCACAAATGTTTAAGCAGTCAGAATGTGAGTGAGAGGGAGAAAATAACTCTTCAGGCTAATGGTTACTACACTTATCTAAGAGGAAGATCTGTTCTAGTCCATGTTTATATATTTCATGTAAAACCCTAGTTTGGATGATTTTTTCCCTGTTTTATCCTACAATGTAAGAATAAATTCAGTTATTTGATCACAAAGTGGAAGTCCATGCTTCCTGAGTTCCACAGTGTACCACTACTCTTAAAACACTTCTGAGTTACTCCCTTTCTTGAAATTCACTTTCTCCACAACCTGTAGGCCTGTAATTTAGTGTTCAGGAGAAACTCTGGAAATTTTTTTGGCATCCTAGAAGGAACAACCATTCAGGTGTTAACAGCTGAATCTTGGAGATTCCTTTGTCACTTTAAGAGATTACCACATGCAGGCTGTCTGTCCTGTCTTTATTGGAAGCTTCAATATCTGATTCTGGTGGGAAATGAGGTCCCCTCTTTACAGCTGCTATTCAGAGCCAAAATCAGTGTCAGGGCCCAGGTAAGGAGAGCCATACCTATCACGTGGGCTTAGTTACAAGCTAGATACTGACTGAGAGAGCTCTGAAGGTATATTCAAAGAATGTACAGTGTGTAGAGATACCCCAGCTCATTCTGATAAAATCAGCTGCAAACAGCTGGTTACTTCTGCCACCTGTGCTGGAGGAACAGCATCTTTCTTCTGCAGTGTAGGGTGGATGGCAGGGTTGGTCACTTGTAAGAGTACTGAAGCCACAGGAGAATCTACAGAATCATCTCAGGCTGAAAAAGAAATTGAAGCATGCTATGTCCTCTCATCTCTGACAATTAAAAAGGAGGTGAGTGACCAATGCACCAGCAGGTATAATGAACACTGTACTTTGCCTACTGCCTGATCTTCAGTCTTGCTTATAACACATCCAAAAAGAAGAAATAAGGAAGAAATAACCTTTTACAGCTTTGTGCTGTTGGATATAAACAGACCCTGGAACATCCCTGGCTATGATCAGAAGTAGAATTTATATAGAGAACATCAATACTGTTACTTGGAAATAATTTGAGTGAGGGCTTTGAGGATTTCTGATTAAGCGTTCCTGAAGTGGGAGACAAATAAGACCAATAGTTAGAATTGCTGTAGTTCTAGCCCTTTTTATCTCTACAGATCATTACATTTGTCTACCTTAATCTTGATCATGTAGCTATAAAGTTTTGCAAGAAAGTATTACATTTGATTGCACTGTAAAATAGGGCAAGAACCTTGAGATCTCTAGGTTGAATAACTAGATGCTGGAGCACAGTTGCTGTTACTAGCACTGTATTAACTTTGTTTCTGTGTGCAGATTACCTGTGAAGAAATTAATCTTAAGATTTTATTTCTTGTCATTAGACTTTTCTTGAAAAGCTTGATGAAAATCAAAAACATTAAAAGTGTGTGGAATCTTGAGCATTTTTTAAGGTTACTGCAGAAAAATTGTAGGTTTAGCACAGTTTAGTATGGTTCAGAATGGGTTGATAGATAATGTAAATTTTTATTTTGTTTGGAATGTATGATTATCCTAAAATATTTGCATTATAAAGCAATCCTTTGAATACAACTTACCAATATCTAGTGTATTCATTGGGAGTGCTTCCAATATTCTTTCCTCAATGCTAGCGAGTCTTGGACCATATGCTTAAAAACTTACATTTACCAAAAAAACTCAAACCAACCAATCAAAATTGTATTAATATAAAGATTTATAGTATAATTAAGACAATAAAATATTTTTATATGAAGAAGAATATCTTATAACTTAATTGCTTCTAAGCTGACTCCCAGTACTGCTTTCTGACTTTATGGGAAGGTAGTGTTTAAATCAAAGGCTTTGGAGTTAAAGATTTAACAAAGACAGCCCCAAAATGCCTCCATAAGTCAGTTTGTATCACTGTGAAAATGTGATAAAATAAATAAACAAACACATTTTGGTAGTATGTGTAATCCCAATAATGTAGTATCCACGTTGGAATTCATATATATTTAGTTCTCTAATACATTGACTTATATGGGTCACATCTTGTGTCACTGCGTGTATATACATTATTCCCCTTCCCACTCATGATTACATAACCGCAGCATATATTTGCATAAGCCAGCTGGTTTATGAATATTTTTGTATTTATGTCCTTTTTTTAATGCAGTTAAACAGCGGGAAATGAAACGTTCTGGCAATGTATTACCAGTCACAACTGTGCAGAACTCCAACAAATACTTTGAAGAATAGCAGCAATCCTGGAACCAGATTTTCAAAATAGATGTGCATGAAAATCTGAAGGTAAATTTGATTTAACATTTATTAATGTAGTGAAACGATATAGAAGAATAAAAGGAGCAGAATGTGTCACTTAAAACAAACATTATTAAATTTTACCTCCATTCAACAGTCAAAGCTTGTTTTACTGAAATAGGTAAGGGCATTTGTTTGTGTGTGAGTCTATATTTCTGTGCCAACATTAAGAACTGTGAGCTTAGCTTGATAATAAGAAGGCAAAGATTATAAAATCAGTAGTGCCAGCTGCCTGGCCTGTGTACAATCAGGCTTTCATGAAAAATCTGGGGACTGGATTTGACAGAACCAGAAAACAGCTGTTCTCAACAGCACGCTTCCGCTCAGAAACTGCAGCTATCTGAGTGAGAATTAATGCTCCTTTTCACATTAGTGCACTCTTCTACTGATCCTTACGGCAGCTGTCGCTGTGCTTCCCCTAAACACTTAAACTGGAGTTGTACTAGAACTGCAAGCAGCAACTGGCAAAACATTCAGTAAGTGAAAGTCCTGAAATCTCAGGGAACCGGACTAGGTAAATCATGTGTGGTTTTTGTGATCTTTGTCCTTTCGGTATCATACTTCCTGGAGCCATAGTGGCTTAGTTTGATACCCAGGCAGGTTAATACTTTTGTCCCGCACCCCAGCTGTCTGCCTTATACTTGGAGGAAGATTGTATGGAAAATTCTGTAGGCCATAACTGTCCCCTATGGAAATAAAAATTAAAGTTTTGGGGTTTCTTCCTCCTTCTGTGCGATGATAGTTTAATGACTGGAGGTTTAATTGCAGCTCTGCCACTTCCCTGCTGATGACTGTGAGGAAGTCACTTTGTCACATGGTACTATGGTTTCTCCACGTGTGGTATAGGAATAACTAAACTCATCTCCGTGAAACACTGTGAGGTCTTGTGTAGGAAGCTGGAAGCTGAAATTATTTAAAGAGCATGGGAAGAACATGCTGAGGAACAAAGCTTATATGGTTTTGACTTTAACTATTGTATCTTTTCTAGCTAGCCTGAACTGGCACATGGCAGTTGTGTCAGCAACTGGGATGCCAGCCCAGATAGCTTTTGAGCGTACATTCTGTTAGTGTAAATATAATCATTGAAATAAGCCGAACAATCTTATCCTGTCACTTTGCACTTGCTTGTCAGGAAGCATGAAAGAACAAATTTTGTCTGTCTTTTGCAGACATGTTTGGAGGAGTGCTGAATCCTGTGTTACTTGAACTAAGTTCTTCAGAGCTTTTTCTATAGAAAAAAGTCAGTATACTGAAGCTCCCAATTTAAATAAATCTTCTTCATGCTCCTATAGTAATAGCCAGCATTAAGTACTAAATTCAATGTTCGACTGTTCATTTTCGATTGTACTTTTAAATATGCATTTATATTACGGTCAGAGTACCCCAGAGAGAGATGCTTTGATATAAACCGGTATTTGGAACATTTGGGAAAACTGGAATTGTTGTTGGAGCCCACTAGATGTCAGTGTCGCCACACAATAGACTACTGCCGCTCCGCTCGCTAGGCAGGTAGGATTGGGTGTTTTCAGAGTAATGGATGAGCTGTCTTGGAACTTGGAGATTGGCTGTGTAAGGTCTGTCATATTTTTATGTAACTCTAGGAAATAATTTCAAGAACAGTGCTGCAACCCATTTATTCTGATTGTATGATGTAGTTCCTACCAAACCATTTGTATGCAGCAGAAATACTTTAGGGAATAGGAAAACACTTCAGAAGAAACCAAAGGAAATATTTCTGAATAAATGGACATTCAGTGACTTAAAAACTATTAGAGGGAGGTGATATCAGCAAATAATTCTTTTATTACTGACTCTCTTCTCCAAAGGAGTCTCTCTCCTCTAAAATGTGACAGCTATTCTGGCCTTGATATGAACTGAAATTATGACATTTATTATTGCTTGGGGAAATGGAATTTTAGATCTGAAAACACATCCAATAGTAAGGTCCGTTAAAAGATGGCATTATGTAGAAGTGCAGAAGCCTACAAAAATGGGAAACCTAGATAAAGAAAAAGCAGAACTTGTGGCAAGTATAAATATAGGAAAGGTAGAGAAATTCCATTTAAATATTAAAAAGCTGGTGCAGTTAAAAAGTAAAAGGTAAGGTAGAACAAAGGGCAAAATTTGATGTTGCAGATTTAAAGACAGAGAAGAAAACTTCAGATGATTATTCAACGTTTGCATAGATTTGTTGGTGTTTGCAGGAAAACCATAGAATCATAGAATAGCCTCGGCTAGAAGGGACACTGAAAGATCATCTGGTCCAACTAGGGTGCCTAGATGAGATTACCAAGCACCTTGTCCAGTTCCATCTTGAAAACCTCCAGTGATGAGGACTCTACCATGTCCCTGGAGAGGTTGTTCACTGATTGATTGTTGTTACTGTAAAAAAATTTCTTGTATGAAGATGAAACTCCTCTTGTACCCATTGCCCCTTGTCTTTTCCATGTGGCTCTGTGTGAAGAGAGAGCATCCATCCTCTTTGTAACTGCCCTTTAAGTATTGGAATACTGTGATGAGGTCCCCTCTGAGCCTTTTCTTCTCAAAGAAGAGACCTAGCTCAGAAATTGCATCAATATTATCAAGCTTGTAAATGAAAGTACTCATGTTTGCTAGACATGCTATATTTACTGGGTAATGCTAGACTTTGAATGATAATTTGACTGTTGAATTTAACATTTTTTCATTGTTTTTGTACATTTTTCCCAGTTTTTGGAAGGCAGAGGTAAAAAGTATTTGGCCATGTAAGAAGTGTGAAGCATTCTTGTTTGAATCAGTTGTTAATTTGCTAGACAGCAAGCTCAGAGTCGTACAGATTACCCTTCTCCCTGTATCCCTCACACTCCTTCTCCATTAGCAGCCTTTAAATTACCTCTTGTTGTATAAAGGTTTGTTCTAGCTCCAAACTTACAGCTTTGTTTAGTCTCCACCTAGGTACATCTTCCATGTGCCCATTTGCATGTACACTGCAACTCTCATTCTGAAAGTATTTATATACTGAACTCTTCCACACACCTGTAGATATACATACTTAAATACTTTTTTTTAAAATAATCAGCCTGGAGGTACATATTTTAATTTAAAAAACAAAACAAAACAAAACTGAAAACATGTGAAAGATACATAGGAAATCATTGCACTACTTGAAGATTTTTCTGATCTTTTTCCCACTTCACCTTACTTGGTTGTTATGTGGAGAATAAAAATAAGGGAAGTATCACATTCCTTTGCCTTCTTTATTTAAGAAAAAAAAACTGCATTGGAAAAATCTTGCAGATAACAGAAGAGTTAAGTATTTTTGTCACATAGATACAAATTATGGTACACATATTATAGTTTACTGTATTTCTGAGTACATGCTTTCATGTTTAACATTTAATCAGTGTACATGTGCTTGAATATATTGCATACTTTTGAGAATTTACATCTATAAGCCTATCAAAAAAGACAAATACTTCGTTTAAAATCAATGTGCTTATTTTTTGAATGTACAAATACCTCTTTCCCTACTTTGAAACTGGTGTAGCAAAAATTACAGTAAATTCCTTCTATTTGTTAATTTTATTTTACACAAGCTTTTGCATTGTTTCAATATCCAGTCTTCCCTTTTGTTTTTGTAAAGCATACAGAGTTGAAATTACAATAGTACAGACAACTGCTACACACAGAGCTGCTATTGACACTGTTACTGTACTGTTAGCGCTATCATTGTTGCCGTCATAATTTAAAGGCACTGCTGTTACTGTACTGTTAGCGCTATCATTGTTGCCATCATAATTTAAAGGCACTGCTGTTACTGTACGGTTAGCGCTATCATTGTTGCTGTCATAATTTAAAGGCACTGCTGTTACTGTACTGTTAGTGCTATCATTGTTGCCGTCATAATTTAAAGGCACTGCTGTTACTGTACTGTTAGCACTATAATTGTTGCTGTCATAATTTAAACGCACTGCTGTTACTGTACTGTTAGTGCTATCATTGTTGCCTTCATAATTTAAAGGCACTGGTGTTACTGTACTGTTAGTGCTATCATTGTTGCTGTCATAATTTAAAGGCACAGATGCTTTTGGAGGAATGAACCACGTGACTTGTGCTATATTAGACACCTCTGAAATCAACTTGGTATGATCAACAGCACGTATAGCGAAGTAGATTATGGTGTCAATTTCTATTACAAAATTGTCTGTTTTAATTTTAAATGATTCTTCTCTACCAGCCTCCTTAGGTATGAGATTAGAGCAATTCACAGAAGTAGCACGATCAAAATGATTTCTCAGGTCCAGAAGATTTTCACTGCTTTTTATTATGTAGCGATCAGCTAGGGAAAAAAGAGTGCATGTTAAGAACAAATTAATATATATGTTTTGATATCCCTGCTTGTGGTGACAGTATAGGACTTCTAGAGACATTTTGTAAAAGAATGTGCTAATGATTCCTGTTTTACTACTGACTGTATTGCTCCGCATGGAGGGTTGGCAAATTTGTTTTTAAACCTTATTTTACAGTGTCAAAGGTCTACTGTTGCTTAGTCTGGGAATTCCTTCTTTTCACTGGCCTTAAAATATTGTTTCACCAACACTGTTAGCTTTCTGCAGACCTGTGCAAAATGTAGCTGAATGAGAAACCGTGCTGTCCAAATACAAACATCAGGTGAAATGGCAATTTAATATCTATGTTTAGATAGCAGGGGTGGGCCTTGCATCTGATCTGTATTCTCTCTCTCAACATGAGGTTTTGATAGCAAAAACTGCAAAAGACACAAAATGATTCTCCCACTTGTAATCAAAAAACTGGTAGGTACATTGCTATAAATGTGTTTGATTAATCTGAGGGAATTCTGCCATTTCAATTTCAAGTCTGTAGCTTTTCAAGACTTTCCCCTCTTCCCCCTCGCTTCCTCTTATGCATATCTTTTCCTCTTTAGATAGCAGAGGATGTGTATGATATACCCAGCTCCAAACCAGTGCAGGACCTGCTATCTTAAACTATAATGCAATAACTGACCACTTTAGCTATAAAAGCTTTTAGATAAATAGTTGCTAAAATAGCAATAAATAGCAAGAAAAGAAGTTGAGTTTCTTTCTTTTATTATTATTATTTTTCCTTATGTGTCTGGTTATTAAAAATTTTAGATAAATGTAAGATTTTAATCTGAAACTGTAATCTGCATAACTGTAGGTTGTATATTTTAACATACAATCTCTGGCTTATGCAAGGAAATGCTTGTACATTTCATCTGTAATTAGGTTTCATTTTTCCTGTACAACAACCTTAAAATTAGTATTTTGGACAGAACATTACTGCATCTCTGTAGTCCATTTACGTCCTTGTAAATAGACTAAATATTTGTATTGTCCATGTTGGCTGATTTTTTTTTTTTTTTAATTTTGCACAGACTTGGACTAAGACTTGTTGCTAAAGTCTCTGGTGGTTGTATGATAATTTTATTTACTTGATTTGTTTATAATATTCCTTAGTTTATCCAGTTTGGGTTTTTTTCAACATGAAAAATTAAGAACTAAAACAGTTAACTTTCTGTCTGGTTACATTTTCAGGTGGGAAAGAGTCATCCTCAGGGTATGTCCTTTCTGATAAAAATATTAACCTCATGTCACAAAAATGTAGTGTCTGACTCACCTTTTCCATTGTCAAAGTCACCTCCTGGAGCTGTCCAAGACAAGACTATTGTGTTGTTTTCTATACGAGCATGAAGGTCTGTAATTTTACAGGGTGGATAAACAGGAGCAGAATCTTCTCTTGTATTCACTACAAGGGAACTTGTTGAAATTCTGCTGAAACTTCCCAGCGTGGCTTGGGCTTCTTTATCAGTAAATTTAGGTCTTGGTGCATTTATACAAATTTTACCTGTTTAAAACATTTTTCAACTTTCATCATGACAGAACTCTGAATTACATGTTCTTTCGCTATCTGTTATTGTCTCTTCTCATCCTGTAAGTTTTCTTTGGCTTATTCAAATTTAGTGGAAAGTTAGTGAGGTAAAGACAGAAAATAGGGTGATCTCAGGATTCTCAGCATAAAATTTAGGAAACCCAAAAGGCAGACAAAGTCTGAAATGCGTAAAAGTTGGAAATGATGCAACCAGTAAAGCAGGTTGCAGACGTTTGTGAGTCATAGCTGAAATAAGGTAGTTCTATCCATCTCTTCACCCATACTGCAGGCCTTAAGAGAGTTTAAGTTATATAGGCCATACTTTGTAAGGGTTTTAGACAATTTTTATGCTGATTTTTCTAAATTTCACAATGTATAAGTGTGAGAATATTAAATTGCAACAGATAATATTTTTCTAAGCATTAAGATGAAAACGTACTAAAAAATCTTAAAACGTACTAAGAAATCTTAAAAGCTAAGTTTTCTAGCAGCATTAGTTCGTATACTAACATTGCACACTGAATTTATTTACCCCAAATCCCTGTTTTAAAGTCTCAAGAAGAATTACATATTTGAAATTCCTGTTGTGAGATGCTACAATACAGATTCTGAGCAATGTTTATCCTCATGGCTGTAAGAGAAAATCATTTTTAGATTAAAGACAACGTTCTATGCTATTCTTATACACAGGAAACAGTAGTTGCAGCTGGCTTGTTTCGTTTGGGCTTTTTTTTGTAGTGAAAATGATAGATGGAACATCTTTTAACATCAAATGCAATTTTTGTGAATCTAAATGACCCCATTTGCTAAACCTGTACACCCCTCTACATCAAATCATGCAAAGAATTGTCTGATTCATAAATGCACTTTACCATTTTCTTTGTAGCCTGGTAAATACAAGGCTCGATTTTGCCTGGAGCCAAGTCTGGTGGTTATATTTTTCCCATGGGCATGCACTTTTACACTGTATCTTCCAGTGCCTTGTAAAGAAGTAAAGTATCTTGAGTAAATTCCATCGTCCTTTATCGTGTCAGCACCTTGGTATAGAATTATTGAGAATTAATATTTCAAACAAGATACCTTGCTGGTAAACAAGGTTATTTTTGCTGTTCATACATAAACGCAAAACCTGAACCTTACTATGCAGGAAACTTGGCAGTGTTTTTGTAATGTGGACATCTTTAAAAATAGGAGTGGTCCCACTACGACAGCCTGCATTTCATATGCATTTTTTTAAAAAGAACCATTTTGCATTAACACTTTTAACTAGGTAAATCTCTTCTTACTATATAGAATCACCAAGTTAATACCTATTTGCCATCTACTACATGAAGCACCTTTAAATTAGAAAAATGTCATAATTTAACCTTTGGCCAGGAATTCATCAAGACAGGATTCCTTCTCTTTAAGTGAACTTATGCACTTGTACCTGACTGGCTGTAGTAGATGATCTGCTGGTGGTATCCAAGCTAACTATTTTAAAGCCTGGCAGCAATGTAAAAATAACCTCATGGGTTCAGAAAATAGAAGATGTTTAAGAAACACAGGATAATACATTGAAAACTTATTATATTTTTAAGTACAGCAATGTGAAAGCAAGGACTGAATGAGGAGCCACTGCTGCCTACTACTGAACTCATAAAGCTACAGGTCTGCAGCAGTGGTGAGAGAAAAGAGAAGAGATGAAAAGAGATCGAGGGATGCTGAATGCCATAAATATCTTGCTATTGCTCTAAGAAAGAGTATTCTTGAAAAGAGTAATGCATTTATTTAACATACAAAAAAGATAAAGTTAACATTTGGCAAGCTAATGTTAAGACTGTAGTCCAGCTTCATAGAATATGAGATGGACTAACAGAACAGCTTGTTCTCTTTTCACCATGCCTCTTGAGGGCAGATCATTACATGAAGCACACTTTCAGAAAGTAGATATGAGCAACGTACCCTCTACCATGCACAGTTCTTCTGATTTCACCCTTAATCACAGCACAGGAAAGAAAGCAGAACAATTTTTCAGGTAAAGGCCCATGTCTGTTTTCCTCACCAATAAAAAGCTTCGTAGCTTACTTCCATCCTAAAGCGGTGGGATTCTCTGTCTCCCTTTTTATTTTCTTCTTGATTTAGGTCATAGCCATGACTCAGTCCTTAGTGGTAAACCTGAGGGGAGCATGCAGACTTGGATTCCAAAATGCATAAATGTAAAGGTTTTTACTATGTATGTGGAACCTTACCTGCTCCATTATCAAGAAGTTCAAGGGTTACTGCTGCAGCACTGTCCGTCTCTATGGTGGCTATCACAGTTGCACCAAGAACAGGCAAAAACCCTTGGCTAACCTCTGCATAAACAACAACTGGATTAAATGCTCCGTTTGCCCTGCTCATGTGAACTGCAGTCCTCACAGGAGGAACATCAGAAGATGCTGGTCGAGAGGTAACTGTTACTGATATACCTTGAGTTGCCGTATGAACATTTTTAATACAAAACTGCCAGTCACCCACCTGTGAATAAAATACAAAAATATAAAACCCCAAAAAACCTAGCAAACTTCATATTCTAACAGGGTCATTGTTTCCCTTATATAATAAAAAAATAATTAAAGGAAAGCCATATGCTAGTCTATAGGAAATGTCAATTCAGAAAATAAAAGAAAAGTTCAGTCTTTACCTCTGCAGTGCCACTTATACTGAGTCTAGCTGTCTTTCGGTTTGAATTATTGATTGTAAAGTCTGAGCTTCCGTATTCTTTTCCTTTGGGGTCCCTCAGGAAAAAAAATGGTTGAGATTGACTCCATGAAATGCTGAAGAAAGTGTCATTTCCCACAGTTCTGTCAACAGGCACAGTAGCATTCATCCATCCAGAACGCTGAACAACTAGCTCTTTGTTTTCAAGCTATTGTTAGAGAAATAAAATTTGTCTTATTGCTATTTAGTAAAGAAGCATTTAATATATTTTCAGAGTGATTCCTCATCCATTGTACAACATTGTATCTATTCATTGCTGACTTTAAATGGATTAGTCCTGGTGGAGAGAACTGAAAAGCATTTACGTGTTTTGGAAACTAGCATGAAAAAAGGTCTCTGCTTACTTATGTACAACTCGGAATCATATCGAGAAGATGGCAGGCTTTTTAGTTCTGCTGTTTCTATGTACAGGAAAATTAGGAGCCATTTGGTACCACTGTTGAATGAAGAAAACTAATAAAATCCCAGATTCACTTTATGAAATGGCTGCTTGCATAGTAACATTGATTTTAAGTGTAAAACTATGGTAAACAGAGTAAGTTACATAAAGGGTAAGTCCTTCATTTCTCTATCTAAACTATTTATCTACCTATCTAAAGCATTGGGCCAGTAAACTGTATTTCCACTGGAGTTTGCCTGTCTTAAAATCCTGGGAGAGAGAGAAATTATGTAAATTATACATTTATTTCATTGCAGTGAAATGTAGAAGATCACTAAAGAATGTACTTGCTCTGTGGTGGTGTTCTCCCTCTCCCCAGGTGCCAACCTGACCTTTACCTCCCGTAACCCTGCCAAAGTGATAACCACTCTTGGTGGTCACAATGGGTGCATCTAGTTGTGATGGCTGCATCTGGGCTCAACGTGGTTTCAGGGAGACAGATAACAACACAATAGCCAAGGCTAACTTGAGTAATACATCAATATGCAAATATGACTATAGGTAATCATCTTACCTCTGTAAATAATGAACAGCCCAAGAGCCCTTTGAGCTCTCCTGAATGGCAGTGGGCTGTACGCCAGGATCTCCCCTTGAGCAGGGACACCCGCTCAAGGTTGCTTCTTGAAATTCACAGATTCCTTGCCACAACAGATCCTTGGTAAGTGACTAAACTTTGAAATCTTAGCTAAGTGATAGAAAGGATTTATTGTACATAAATAATCCTTTAGATATAAACCATTGATCAAGTCTGGGACCAGGACTGGATCCAGCTGCACCTAGACTCCTCTCTGAGAAGTTGTTTAGAAAGCAAGGAGGTCCTTCCTGAAACCTTAACTCAATGGAAGGATCTCCCTGACAGTTCTGTCTGGCCCTGTCCTCTATGCAGTAAATAACCAAGTGTGCCTTGCCATTGAATCTTGTTAAAACATAGTCACATTTACCATCAAATTTTGTTAAATCCCTGTTTTATATGAATTAATGTATTCCCGCTTCTCTCTATGAATGAAGTGCGTCGCTCCATCTGCGACATGCTCCTATTTCCAAATTGAGTCACTGACAATTAGGACCATTAATGTCTAGATTAATTCAATTACTGATGAAGTAAAAGCATAGGACGAAAAAGTGTTGAAATTCAGACCTGAATAGATTGTTCAGAAATATCTCCACTTCCTGAGGTAATTACACCGAATATCCTGGATAATTTACTGGGAGTGGCTCCATCTGTAGCAGAAAGCATTAAACCTCCTGAAAGACAAGAGCAAAAGAATTAGAGATACTATTTTTTTACTCTAAAATTGCTAAATTTTATGTGACTTCCAGTACGGAATCTTCAAATGAGACAGCAAATTTGTTACAAAATCAAAAGAAGAAATGTATGCTTTTATTATTGTGTTAATGCACGTGTCATAGTAAATTCTGGATTGTGTGATCAACTCATCTGTCATTGTCAGAGTTTGCAAAAAAATCACTCCCTGCAGCATACCATCATGTACAGCATTTTTAGGCTTTCCCTAGTACATTTGTGTCACATATTATCCCTTCAGTGAAATTCTGCTCTGAAAATACCTCTGCAGAAAAGACACAGTGGCATTCCACGGTTTTTGATTCTTAAAATCCAGATCATCTTTATTTCCAAATGTGAAGTTTAGATGTCTTTTCATGCATACTGAGTTCAAGCAGCTCTAGTTCATTGAAGGTTCTCATACTCAGCGCAGCTCCATTAATGAATATGGCTTCATACTGCTCTACTGAAGCATATGCACTTTATGCATTTGTTGCAATTCTCTCTCAAACTAGGATCGTACATGCCAGACATACTGAGCCATCACTGTGCCCCTCAGGCACAGGTTACCGGAATCCCAGAGCAAGGGAGAGACTGCTGAGCCCTGGGGAGCCTACCTGGGGTGTGCAGGGGCTGCCCACAGCTCCTCCCTACCACCAAATGCCTCTTGCCCTCCTCCCTTGTGCACAGGCTGACATACAGTGTGCCGGCTACATCAGGTGAATGGCTCCGTCTCATGAGAGAACACGTGGAGTCGTGTGAGCCAGAGGAGGTGTTAGCTCAGAGATCTATTCAGTATCTTTGGAAAATTGATTTTTGTTTCTAAGCAGGAAGGCCTGCTGGTTGAAGACTACATCCTGAAGGACCACGTGGCTTCTTTCCAGCTCACAAATCATTCTTAAAAAATACTCTGCAAGTGAAGCTTAAACAAATTCTGTCTTAAAACGCAGGACAGAACATAATTCAACTCTGGACTCTCCCTTAGTCCTGTTGATCTAATGATGTTGAAGCGTGCATAAGGGTATTCCAAGTTACTTGAATTGCTAAAACAAGTGGATTGTAGTCTGCAAACGCACAGCATGGACACCTCTCAAAAAAGAGTATTTATTCACCATATTTTTTTGGAGTCAGCTTGCTTTCTGGATCTACGCAAGTTTTCATTCTTCCATGGCATTTGCAGGTGCTGTAGCATGAAGCAACACCCTTATGGATAGTTTTTAAATGGTTGTTTTCAAACTAATTCTGTAGCTCCAGCTCAGCTGACAGCTATACTTGCTAATGACAAGGGTAGTCCCTGTGTTTACAATTTCCTAGCCAGTGCACTTCAGCTGCAACAGTTGAAGAAAATTATTATTTTTTAGGTAATAAAAAATGCTTAGAAGTTAAAGCATATAGAAAGTTATAGTCATTGCATGTAATGCCAGAAATAAAATTCTAGACAATTCTTTTTTATGTTATATAACAATATGATCGTTCAATCTCCTTAGTAATAGGGTATTGTCGGGTTATTGCATTTTTTAAACCAAGGCAGCTTTTAAAGCAAATCTATGGATCTAAAGAGTTCTGTTTCTCTGTATTAAAACAGCCTGTTGTGAAACCCAAAATTCTTTAAAATTAAATTTGTTTTAAATTTCTTAAGTTTCTTTTTTTCAGAGCAATGAATTGTCATACTTTTACATTTTCACACTTGAATATGCATGCCAGCAAAAGACTGTATTTAGAATATTTACCTGTTAGTTTTGAAAATTCTTCTAATTCTTTGGCTGCGTCTGGCCCCAGTGCAATAGTGTGAATTTTTGCCCCACTTTTTTTCACCAAATCAAGGCAAGCTGCCATATGTCTGTCCTCTCCATCTGTCAGTAACACAATTTCTGAACCATATGTAGTAGTCATTTTATCTGCAATTAACTGCATCAAGAAAGAATTAATTACATAAGCAGCAGAATAATTTTTAAATACTAGTTTATCCCAGAGCAGTCAATGTATGCATTTACATGCATTTACATACTTCAAATATAAGACAAGTTTATTCTTTAACAAGTGTTTGAATTTTCAACACTGAAACTATTACAATATTAATTATTGCAATTGATATTGCGACATCTAATTGAGTAGATTTAGTAAGTGTTCAGTTATAAATAATGAATATTTAATATATATTTTCCTAGAAGAACCTGTCCCAAACTGAAGATGTCAGAAGCATTCTGCCTGTATATGCTTTGTTGGTTCAGGGACTGGACATTTAAGAGTACCATATTAAAAATTTATGTCCACTGTCTGGAACTACTCTTTATTCTCCAATCAAAATTTCAGGAGTAGAAAAGGACAGACTTGTGTCTAAGGGTGGACTCTGAGGTAACTGAAGGTGGTGCAGAAAGGGGTAGGGAGTACCCATGGGGCAGGCCTCTGTCCCGGCTGTTCCATCCCTGTTCTGGTTGTCAGGCTTCCTCCTGATATCCCCCTGTCCTGAGCATCCTCTCCACCCTGGACTCTCAGCTACCTCAGCAGTCTCATCCCTCTCTGTACAATTTCTCTCTTTCACTTTCTTCCCTTTTCCTACCCATTGCTCCTGATTTTCAGTTTTGCATGTAAAGTAGGTAATACCTTCTGGGACTTCAGACTGATAGCCCAAGGAAGTAAAACAGACAAATAAATAATAATATCTATCCATCTCATGATTTGCAAGGGGGTTCAAGTTTTAAGGGCTTGATTCATGACTAGTGAACTGTGGGAACTGACAATACTACCATTGTACAGCTTCCCATTTTAATACTTATTTATTCTATACGTTAATAGTGATTCATGAGTCAGATCTCTGGTGTTTCCTCAGTCCGCATTTTGCTAGAAAAAAATCTTAGAATTTGCAGAAATACAATATGATGTTCACTGGTGTGTTGGTCTGCAGCCGTTTCTCTGTATATACACCCAGCAATGTGACTGGGCTGTGAGTTTATCCAGTCATGTCAGAGTTTGGACTGCAGTACTGCATATGTCTTTCCTCTAGAAGTAATTAAAAAACTGTATTAAAGTAACCTCTTAACTTTCTCTTAAACAACTAAATAGAATAAGCTTCATAGGTTTCCAACTAGAAATTTGATCTGCTAAAGTTTAGATCATTCTTGTAGCTCATTTTGGAATTTAATCTTATTTTTCAATATCCGTTTTGAAGCATGGACATCACATCTGGCCTGTTTTCTGGTAATACTCTTTCTAATGCCATATAATGGTAATGCCAAATAGTTTCTATTCCAGATTTTCTCCTGATAGATTCAAGAATCGTATTATCTTTCTTAACTCTGCCATTGCATAGGAAATCCATGTTGTGGGCTATCAAGTATGTTTCTCGCTTCTTCCTCATTTTTTATACATTCCAGGAGATATTTCGACATTGTACTTTACCTTAAGTCCTTTACGTATGCCCGCACAGATATTGGTTTTTCCCCTAGCAACTGTAGGCAAACACAGAACAAGTTTTTCGCGTGCTGCATCATTGGTTATTTGTTGCAAAGGAGCTTTTTCAGATGCGTCAGAGCTAAATGTGACAATTCCAGCCCAGGAACCGATTTCAATAACACGGAGCAGAAAATCCTCTGCAGCACTACGGAGATGTCCGATGCGGTCACTCTGTATGTGAAGAAAAACAATGTCCTTAGAATGCAATCTCTTCTGAAAAGCTATGCCTATGAACAAAATACAGAAATTTTTGGTGTTGATCAGGTAGTAATTAGAAACTGAAAACTATCTGCCATAAGATAACTCATATGTGTGCTCAGTTCTAGAAGAAAGGATATGTAAACCATATTCTGGTATTTGTGAAAGTGCAGCAAACTGCAGCTTACAGAAAAGATGTCATCAGGCAAAATCCATCTTCTGATGCTAGGACTTCATACCTAATCAAGATTTTCGTCAATTTTTTTTTTTGATAGCCTATTGGCAATGCAAAAGGACAACACCTACGATGCCTGAGGAGTAGGTTAGTCTACAGACTAAGTATTTTGAAAATATAAATAATATTAAAGTAAAAGTATGGCTATTTTAAATGCAACTATTCAAAGGAATTACTGAAAAAAAAACCTTATATTTCAAAACATTTATCTAGACATTATCTAGAGCTAGCTATTCTTGCAGTTCTTATTTCATAATTATCTTCATTTTGGTTTTTAGCATTCCATTATTATTTAGTAACTGATTTAATAAAATGCACTATGATTGGTAGATATCTGTACAATAAAAATAATATAATTTGTTACAATTGCAGGTCTTTACTGAAGATCAGTCTCAAGAACAGCTCTGGATTAGAACAGCATGGAAATAGATCTGTTGATGGTGCACTATGGGAGAATCCCACAATCCCACAATGTATGCTACAACTAAAGAATTGGAGCATATACTGCTTTATGTTTCTTCATGTATATTTTGGTTTAAGGTATGACTGTCAAATATTTAAGAATATTTCTCAACATGTTTGAGCTTTTTGAATTACCTTCTTTAGATGAATAATCTTACTTTTAGGCTTGACTTCCTGTGAGAAATTAAACATTGAACTTGCAGTATTTTCAGTAAGAGAGTAATGGCTCACTACTGAACTGCGGAAAAGGTAAGTTATGGATATGAAAATGCAGTATGTAATCAAAAGAATATATAAGCTGATTTTTAAAAACTGTTAGAGTATGCATAGATGTTTGAAGTCTATTCATAAATCATGAGATAGCTGCCTTACCTACCCAGATAATTTTGTCATCTTCCTACAGATCATCACATTGCTTACAGCTTTATAAAAATATTAGGATATTTGTGTAAATAAGCTCATATTCAGGGACATTTACTAAATGTTGCATCCATAAAAAAGCTCAGTATTTCATGCCACAAGAAGTGAAAGAATAAACCTATGCAAAGTTTTATGAAAAAATAAAAGGAAACATAACCTCAGCTTTGTTAAAAAGATATAACATTATGCCAGCTCACATTCTTGTTTACAAAGAGCAATATTGTAATGAAGAAAGAACAATTTGTTGACATATTGTGACCTACATATTTACTTTAAATTTTAGAATCATTCATAACAAAAATACAATGTGAAACTCCATCTATGATACATTTTCTGCTTGGAAGAAATACAACTGCATTGTCATTCTAGGTCTGGAACAAAGGAAGTATATAAAACTGAGATTTTACAAGAAAAAAAAAGACCAAGTCTGGCCTACAATTCTTAGTATTTTTAAGTGACATCTTGTAGGAATTCCTAAATAAAATTACCAAGGGGAATGAGAGTAGTCCTTTTTTTTTTTCCTAAAATAATCAAGTTAATTACAGAATTGACTGATTTTTTTTTTATTTTGTAAGTTTTTCTTACATTTTTTGCTAACAATTGCTTATAAAATAAGTATTCATACCTCTGACATGCTCGCAGAAACATCCAGTACTAAAGCGACCGCTCTGTCTTGGGTCTGCAGTTGCGTGAAGGTAGTCTCAGAGGGGGGTGCAGAAGCATTTACAACAGCCGAGTTGCGAAAGTCGTCAGATTCCATAATTACTTCCCACGTGCTTTTGTAGTTGCATATCTTATTCTGCATATTTGGAGCCTCACTATTGTGAGTGTTTTTATCACAAAATTCAATCTAAAAAGGCAGATAATAATTCTGAAGCCAACAGTGTGAGCATAAGAAAATATCTCAGAAAATATGAAGTTTATGATGTGGGACAGGACAAACGGAGGTGGTGTTCTCCAGCGAATGTCCTCCATGCCACGGTACCTGGCCAGCCAGGATCTTAGAAGAGGCAACCAAAGAAAGTGCTCCAAAAGAACTTATCTCAGATTTTACATAAGCACAAGCATGTTGTGACATGCAAAAACAAAGCTTTCTGTCTGTAACTACTGAGATCCTTGGAGTGGCAGATTCACGGAGGTCCTACTAGATTTAAGCCTACTAACATAGATACTGTAGGTGAACAGCATGGAGGTCAGCACAAGTTAGCAGCCTGAATATTTAACCAACTTCTTGGGTTAAGCTGATGGTCTTGGACCAGTTCCTATAAGTTTTCTTGAGTGAAATAAGGAAACATGCAAAAGATACAAAGTCAAGACTTTGAGAGAAGCAGGAAATAATCTTTTAGATGTCTAAGGATGTCCATGGTGTACTGCTGAGGGAAGGCCATGACCATTGTTGTAGGTTAAAACACTAGCGGGCACATAAGCACCACACTTCCTCTGCCTTCCAGTAGGATGGCAGAAGAGGAAAGGAGGAATAAAATTTAAAAAACCCCAAACTTTAGAGTCAAGATAAAATAAAACAAAGCAAAAAAACCCTATTTAATAGGTGAAGGATAAGTGAAAACAGAGAAGAAATAAAACAAAATGAGTGATGCAAAGGCAATGACTGACCACCTCCCATGGGTGGACTGATGCCCAGACAGTTCCCAAGCAAAAGCTGACTAATCCTCCTAAAACCCCCTCTTTTTCCTTTTAATGCTAAGCATGACTTTATATGGTACAGAATATCTCTTGCGTTAGTTTGGGTCATCTGCCTGGTTGTGTCCCCATCCAGCCTACTGTGCATCCCCTGGTCTATTCACTAGGCGGGCCAGGGTGAGAAAGAGGCGACCTTGATGCTTTTCAGCTAAAGCTAGAACATTAGTGTGTTATTGGTACTGTTTTGGTCAAAAATCTAAAACACAGCACCATATGATCCATTATGAAGAAAACTAACTGTATCCTAGCCAGGCCCAGTACACCCATAAAGTTCTTGGAAAGAGTTTGCCTAAAGAAATAAAGTCAATAGCTGGAGGAATTGTGATCCTGTACCACAGACATCTAGGCTGCAAGAAGACTGTCCGTCCTGCTAACCCCTGTCCCAGCACCCTCTCCCAGACACTGGAACAGTACAGAACAGGCATGAACAGGCCTCTCTGGTTGTCCTGGCTGCTTTCAAGAGAGGTGGGCTGCTGCTTCTGTGTTAGGGGTAGACAGACCAGATTGCTGTGCAATGGAGTGTAACAGAGATAACTAGGTAGCACAGTTCAGGTGCCAGTTTACATAAGGTGTGATCAAAACCTACAGTTTTGATCATATGGGCAAGGCATTTGTCATTCTATACTTCATTTTTATGCCTGTTGACCTGATTCTCCAGACACAGAGCAAGAAGGATGCTGAGACTGCAGTACATCTCACCCTTATTGACAGGAAACATCTGTCAAATCATTTCCAGTAGCTCCTTTGTCTTCCCTTTTGAACAGATTTTAATAGAAGTGATTGGCCCCAGCAGAAATAACTGACTAGACCCCAAATGTTACTCAACTCTCAGTCCAGAAAGGAAGAGTAATACTTACAGAAGGTATGTTTTGCATCCACATAACAGAATGTGAGATATTTTGTCGTATATATGGAATAAATACACATCCTTTTTCATACAGCTGACCATCGTATCTACAGGGTCTTGACTCATACTTGTCTCCATTGTATTCTACAAAAATAGGTCTACCAGTCACACCAGCTGGACAGCTAAGGGAAAAGCAGATAGGCAGGGCTGGTTAGGAACCCATATATAGTCTGTAACTGCTTATTTATTTGAATTTTGTCTGTGCAAAGCCAAATTGCTTTTGACACAGCACTGTACTGGACATTGCACAAGTACATAGTTCGGCTGTTTCTGAGCCTTGCAGGGTCCTCAAACTTATCTAGAAATAGTTAAAATCGTAAAACACTTGTGGTCTTTTGTGATCTTCCTTGTGATAATTATAGGGTATGCAGGAAAGACATCCTGCTACTGGTTGCAATAAAAGAGACTGTATTGGCATGCCTGAGCTAGGAAAAAAGGCAAGCCTGAACTAATTCTCTACATCGATTCAGTTATTGTCCCTCTTTGTAGAAGCTGTTTAAAATTACAATGGTTTCAGCAGGCAATTTCAGTGTTGCTGATAACTGCTCTTTAATAAAATCATATTAAATAAGTATGAAACAAATGGTGGCCGAAGTCTGCAGTTGCACACAGAGCATAAGATTATCCAGCCTGATCTCCTGAACCTCTTACAAAACTGCACCGAAGGCAGCTGTGGTTTTCTGGGCTGCAGAGCAGGCAATAGATGTTGCTGACTAAGCATCTTGTAATCATATGAACAGGTTGTGAATACTCTACAAAATACAAACTCAGCACAATGAGAATATTGAAAATGTTATTGGAATATTTAAACCTGTGTCATGTAAAAGCAGAAATATGAAAAAAAAATACCTTGTTGCTTCAACACTTGCTTTTTTAGAATTTCTAGACACATAAAAAGGCACGTCATTACTATATTCATCGAACACCCCCCACCGTAAGTGAGCCCATTCATGGACAAAAACGTGACCTGTTGAAGAAGAGTAGCACATGCACATTCTAAATACAACTGTTTAAAAGTTAACCAGTGTATTACTTAGATATTCTAACAATTTAAAATAATTCTTATCTGAGGTAATACAGGAAGGTTATGAAATACATAAACAATTGGGATAATAATTTTTCCTTGAGGTAAAACTAGGAAGGCATCAGTTTAGCAACCACAACTAGAATTTTTATTCATATTTGACTCTCAGAAATGCAAGAACTGTTGTAGAGGCTTTCTCCAAAGCTGGTAAAAGTCACCTAAGAAAATTTTGATTTTGTGAGGCTTCTGTCCCACAGAGCAGCAAACCTTATATTTTTGACACGGTGTAGTACAAAATCAGATACGCAAACACTGGACAGTTTCTTTGGTAAGTAGTCATAAAAGGAAGGCTACTGCTAATGGCAGGAGTTATGTACAAAGAAATATCCATTTAAGGTTTTCAAAGGGATGAACAACTTCTGGATCCAGTGCTTGAATATTTAACTTCAGATATTTCACAGGTATTTACTACTTCTGAAAAATACGTCTCTCAAAGTTTTTTTCATTTTAGCAAGCAAATTAAAGTACCCAAATGCATTAATCACTTACTTACAGAAATCTTGGTCATTTCATACGAACAATAAAACAGGCAATTAAATTAAATTGTAATATTACCTTTTTCTCCATAAACTTTAGTCAAATTGTCATTTAACAGGAAGTTAGGTGTGAAATGGATGTATTGTCCTTTCTCCTTACATCCTCTATACTGCAAGGTGTAAGGATCATCTACATGTTTTATATAATGGTCTGCTATGATGACATCTGCCTGAAAAGGTAAGACCAGAGTTATACATAACATGGTTGTAGAGAAGAGTTAGGCGATTCTTGTTGAATAAATTCAGTCCCACAATTTTTTTTTTATCCTACGAACACTCTCAACATTTTTGAGTAAGAACTTCCAGGGTTAGTCCCAGATTTTGCTGTGATTTCTAATGTAGCCTTATCAGTCAGTCTAGCTTTTCCTAGTTGTTCTAATCAAAAAGAGTTCTCTAAATCATACCTTATCATATGATTCTGTTTTTAATCTTGAATAGGTGGTGTTTTTCTTCCATGTTTTAGGTATTATAATTTTTACAGACTTGAAGAAAAATCGATGTTTTGTCATTTCAAACAAGTAATTAGAAGCATTTTTAATCATGTTCTATGGAATAAAAGAAATAAAATATTAATGTCAATATTAATATTAAAAACTTGATTCTATGTGCAATGAATAATTTAGACTTATCAAGAAACAGCATTACAGTAAAGCAGAATGAAGCACATCACACAAAACTAAGAAAGTATTACGAACTTCACTAAGAAAGGAATAAACAAAGAAGCCAAAGACTAAGCTGTAATTCTGGGAATCTCTCACCAGTTCTATAACCCTGCTCTTAATCAGAGATTATGACAAAATTCACACTCATATGAGATGAAAACTACTAAATACAAGGATTTTAGCCTTAAATTTATAGTGGCCTGACAGCAAGTGCAGGCAAGATTCAACATTGCACCTGCTTTTCATTTATCTTACTACTGTAATCATTTTTCTGTCAAACTTGCTGTTTTACATGTCTTCTTATTTGTATTATGGCTACTATGCTGCCATTACTTTCCTTTCCTTTTACTCTTTTACCACCTCTCTTGTAGTAGGGCATCAGAAAAAGCATTCCTTTTGTTTATTTTTCTCTCCACTAAGTGTTTAGTGGGAAAAAAAACAAGCAGGAAGGAGGGAACTAAAATCTGTCCCATAGGCTTTTCATAAACTGAGAAACAAGCTGTGACAGAGGGTTTGGAACCAAATATCCATGCTACCTGTACCTCAAATTCAGCTAAAGGAGATTTCCTGAAGAGATTCAGTTTGCCAGGACTGAGAGTGATAGAGTGCTAAACCACGAGCAGCTGAGCAGTGTGCCACTATGCGGTGTGCCACTTCAGCTGTCCCCACGCCACCCCTTGCCTGCTCTGCAGATAGAACAGAGCAGTTTTAACTAGTTCAAGGGAACTGAAGGAATGTTATAAGAGCAAGTTCTCATAAGGTCAGCTATAACTTGAATTTAATATGTGGTAGGTATCTCACAGTAACAGTAACTGTCAACTTGTACACATCTACCCTAAAATACTCAGTGGTTTGTCCCTTAATGAAAACGGAGTGATCTAAACTCTACTTATTGTTAAAAAAGGGGACAGTCAGTGACTGATGGTAAAAAGCAAACTATAACTTTTACTTCATGTAAACTTCTCAAAAGATGAAAGAAATCTGGAAATGTTAAAAAATTTATGTCTGAATGAAGCATGGTACCTTTCATAATTGATCTTAGAGATTACAAGGAGCTGAGTTAATCCTACATCAGCGTCTAGTAGGCATTAGACACTGCAGAACCTGGGCATTTGTCAGACGTGGCCCATTCAGCAGGTTTTCTCTCTAGTGATTTGATTTTGTAGTCAAACAATTTCTTTGCTTTGATACCTGGCCAGCACCCTGTTCTAGGGGAATTTATCTATTGAGGCATCCATGTGGATTGAAATAAAAGCTAAACCCAGAAATGCCACTAAACCTAACCTTTTTTTTTTCCTTTACAATTTTTAACAGAACATTATGAGACAAACTAGCTGATGACAAACAGTAGTATAATCAATGGCTATTAAACAAGCATTCATAGGATGTTCTTTCAGTTAATTGTTTTTACCAATTAATTAACAACAATAATTAATTGTTCTTACCATCATGTTCAGGATGATGTTGGGATCTTCTGGCACGTGGGGATTAATTGCAACAACCAAATCCTCATAGCCATTCTCATTTAACCTTACCATTGAACCTTTCACCACATGCAGGAGCTGAAAAGACAGCAAAAATATCAAACTCCTAATCACCTCCATTACTGTGAGGTTCTTGGTTAGAAAAGCGATGGCTTATCAGTCTTATTTATATGACCGCCCATAGGGCGTGAGAAGGCTTTGTTATGGTGACCCAGGAGAGTTCGCCTCCCCCCATCCGAGTATGTACAGGCCCCAGCACATCTTATCTTGTTACGCATTATGCAACCTAGGATAGTTTGCTTCTTCCCATCCGAGTTCGTAGAGTCCCAAGAGTGTCTTATCTCGTTGTAACCCAGGGTCCTTTGCTTCCCCTCTATTGCATGGCTGCCAATGTGACGGCCAGCTGCGGATCTCGGTAGTCAGACCACAAGACCTGCATTACATCAGCGAGCTCCCTAGTGGGCCAAACAGGAAACTGCATGTGTATGATATGTTAATCAGTGCAAATTTTGTTATCCACCCCTTCTGTGCTCTCCCTTGAGCTTCGCTCCCAAGCAGGGCTCCGCTGCATGGGGTCCCTTTTTTGATTAGTATCAGTGTCCCAGGGCTCCCACGGCGGGACTCCCACTGTGGTAACGCTTCACTTTCCATAAGGTCAAACCTCTCACTCACTGAGTGTTGTACCTCATCTCTGAGGGATTCGCACCTGCTTTTCACTCCTAACACCACCTTTGTGTTGAAAAGAGGTGTATGTTGGCAACAAGACACTGGTGTTCTATGAAAGTACAGTTATATTGGATGTGTTGGCTGCATTTAGTTATGTGTTACTTTTAGGAGGAAATACTTGATATTTTATTGTGAACTAAAAAACCCCAGTTTAATTTCCTTATCCCTCTTCAAGTGATCTATACTCTGTTATTCGTTTTAGAAGAGCAAAATAATTGCAAAAACATAATTGGAATTTCCTGGAAAAGAAATTCTGAACGCAGCAATAATTACATAAGACAGAATTGAAACAATAGGAAAAGCAAGATTAGATAGTGAGATAGTGAAATGCTGAGAAATTCTGTATACAGTATTTGGTATGTAAAATCTCCCCTTTTAAAAGGCATTATTTGACTTTAGATTAATAACCATCCCATTTGGAATAAAATGTGTTTTTCTTGAGTGGGAACAGTTTGTCAAGCAAGCCACATTACTCTGTGTGGCTGTCCTATCCCTCCACATCATTTCTTATTTCATACTTGAAGAAACTTGTCCAGAAGTGACTTTATATTTTATTCCAATTCCTTGATAAAGTATTTAATAGCATCACGCCTATCACTGATTTGCAATCCTTTGAGAAATGTCTATTGGGTGTTGATTCCCTACCTGCTACCTTTTGAGATCTCTCAGCTAGGTAGTTCCTAATTTGTTAAGGCGCTGCTTGGTTAATCCCACATAGTACCATATTTTGAACTGGACTATCACACGGTAATCAGTTCACAAATATCTCATGATGTAGCTGTATTGTTAGTTAAATTCATAATTTATGGTAGTGGTTGACACTGATTATTTTTTCATCCTTTAATTCATTATTGATTGAATTCTGTAGCGGCTTTTCTATTATTTTTGTGGAACAGATGTTAAGCAGATTTTCCCATAATTTTGCAGGTCATGCCCTCTACCTTTTTTCAAAATACTATATTGTCCTGGTGATATTGTAAGAGTCATTAATAATCAAGAGACTAAACTGCTGCTGAAGGTCTTAAGCAATTCTTTTAAAATTCCTGCGTGAAATTTTCCAGGCACATGCACTTAAAAGTACTAGGTTGAAGATATACCTCCATCTGTTTTCCTAGTATATCAAAAAATAACTCCTGATGGTTATGTTTTGAAACTATATCATCTCACTTTTTCTGAAATATTGGCCAGAAAAAATACCTAAATTCTTCTGTGTGTGGTTTGGGGTTTTTTTTCATACCAGTATAAATTATGCTTGTTTTCAGTTTGTCTTTAGCAGTCACTGAAGCCTTGGAAATAGTAATGACTAATTCCTTTTTAAACACCTCCACACTACTAGTTAGTGAGTTTTTTACTTACCTTTGCAGCCAGTGTGCTCAGGTAGAGGGGCAGTAGTCACAAAAGCAGTGTTATAAAAATTGCCTCTTAGTTCCAGTCTCACTTGTTCTGATTTCATAACTTGCAGCTGAAAAGAAAAATAATAGAAATTTTGTCATGTGTGTTAGCTATAATTCAAACTTTTGATCTTTCAAAATACTTTAATTGCAAGATACTTTCAAAATATTACTTACTTAGTATAAGTTTCATTAGTTCAGCTACTGGGAAAAATAAATGCAGCAAGGCAGATAGATCTGCAAAATCTTAATTACCTAAATCAAGTGCTCGAATGATTAAATTTTTACAGCACAGCACAGAAATTAATAGATGATGGCAGTCATCATGAACCCACACTGAAGTCTCTCAGTATTTCTGGCTTCACTGAATTTGACCTTGCACTAAGTGAAGTAAAATTTCTATTTCTTGTCCAAATTTGATATTTCTTTCCACTCTTTCCTTACATTCACAGAATATATGTCTCTCTTCCATGAATAGCAAACTACTACAACATAGTGAAAGTGAGCCTTCCATCAAAATTGGAAGAAGTTCTTTCTAAAAACATATCGGCTAATTCCATTTAAAAGCTTTGCAAGAGCAGAGCAAGAATAAAGCCCTGGAACTACTGCACAGAATTCCCACTGGTGTCAGTGAGATTAAACTCCATTACAGATCCTGTGTCGTGTGATGTGTATCACACTGAATTACTAGAATAGCACATTTAAGTCATTTGTAGTCAACAAAAATTTAATTAATGATAAAGAATAAGAAATGTTGAGTCTTCAGTTTCTGCTACAAAGGACAGACAAAAACTGAGCTGGCACTTGTACAGGTGCTTCCAGATGAAACGAAATGCTGTTGATAAAGGCTGGGAGCTCACTTAAAATGCTCTCAGAAAATGTATTCATTTTGCAATTTCGCCTTGTGCAGGAGGCAGGATAGCAAGCCAAAAATGTACCTTGGCCTTCATCAAAACAATTTCCTGAGGCAGTCCGTGATAAAATGACCTTATCGTCTTCTATTCTGGTGTCAGGATCAATAATTTTCCGTGGTAGAAACACATAAGCCTTAGGTCTTATTGGGACTGCAGATATTATGAAGGAGCCTGCTGCAGCTGTTCTATGGAAACCTCCTCTTCTGATCTGAATATCATTTTTAATAGCTGAGGGTCTTGATGGGTTCATCTTGATTTTACCTAAAAGATTAAAAAATGCTGATTAATCTTAAGTATATGCATACTCTTGTAGTATGCAGGTGGCCTGAACTTCACCTCATTTCTGTGATTTTAAGTCTCAAAAATCCATTAACCTTAATTAATTTCTACTGCAATAATTATTTCTTTACAGTTTCAAGAAGTGCTAATTACTAAAAAAGCTAATATGAAATTGAAGTAACTGTTACTTGTTATAAAATAATTACAGGCGAGTTTAATTTATTAAAACTTCAACAGTTCTTAATTTATGATGACTGATTATAGTACTCTGGTTAATAAACCTACAGTTATTCTTTTCATAGACAAAACACAAATCCTGTTGATTTGTATTACATCAATGCTGCTCTCTTGTAGCTGTTTACTTTAAATATACTTCTGGGAAATACTGACTTTTCAAGTTTTGGAAAGCGTTCAAAACGGAATACCTCTTAGCTAGCTGTTGTTGCTCTAACGCCTACTCTTAGTATTTATTAAGGGACCTGATGTATACAGGTGCTGGAATAAATAGCTGCACAATTTTCTCAATATTACTTTGTTGTACTGTTTTCTACATGACCTGGTGCAGACAAGGCACGACTCCATGGCATTGCAGTTTGTGGCACAACAGTTCTATGAGCTTGGATGTGAACTTTCATGCTGTATCTGCCATTCTGAGGGAAAGGAAACAAGTACTTGGAATAGATACCATCATTCTTAACCATGTCAGAACCTAGATATAAAAATGACATAAATTAAGATCAAACAAAAATGGTTGTACTTATGCTTTCTAAATTCATTTATCTAGAATATAAGAATAACAGGAAAATTATTCTCTGATATGTAATCTGTGTAGCTCCTCTGGTTTTGATGGTATGTTAAAACTGATAGAGAAGACTGCAGTCTGAAGTTGATGCCTTTTTGAACTGTGTTTTAACTCAAGGATATTCTAATTTCTTAGCAAAATCATCTATTATTTCATTAGAAAGCTAAAGAATAGATTATTTTCAAAATCTGTACAGTTTTTAATTAGTTCCCATGTGCTTCTGTAGTCCCATATTCGATTCTGCAGATTGGGTGCTTCTCTGTTCTGGTTATGCTCATTACAGAATGATAAACGAATAGACAAAAATCAGAAGTAAGCAACAGAAGAGTAACAAATAAAAATAGAGATGGGAATAAATCTTCACTGCTGATTTATATAGTTGAGACATCAGCTGAAGGAAAACTTCATTTTACATTAATAACAGTATGCATTACAGTTGATTTACATAAAAGTTGAAATTTTACCTTTCTAAAAAGAGGATATAGCAAATTTTATGACAGTATGTTTCATTAAAAGAAATCTGTTCTTATATCTGTACTTACAGATTATAAACTTTGCATACACATTAATGACGATTCTGCAGTTCCATTTCTTTCATAAATAAATGCACATCTTTCCTTAAAAAGCCATGTTAGCTGTATTAATGATACAATTACCTTCAGTGTAGGATTTTTTTCACAGATATAGATACCAGTAAGATCAGAGAAGCAGCTAAGGCTAAAATAGAATACATTTCCACTTAAAAACCCCATCTGAATATACTGCTGACATTAATGGTGCTTGGAGTGTGGTCTGCAGTCTGCCCACATAAAACAGTTATCCCTGTAAAACTATATGAATATATATTGCAAAGTGACAGAAAATTTGTTTTCTTCTCCATCACTCCAGTCTATTGTCTGAGTAAAAATATTACAGTTACAGATTTAAAGTTTATAGTTGCAGAAGTTGTCTTATTAATTCAGTAGTTACCACTTCCAAATACTGCTGTACCCTGGAAAATGCCTGTTAAATGGCGTTCTGGTTTACCAAATGTACAGGCACTTGGCTAGTGAGTTGCAGGTCAAATATGCTGTAACAAAACTTGATTTCTTGAGGTCCGTTGGCCACATGGACAGAGGGGAAAAGCAGATACTGAGCCAGGCACTCCTGCAATGGTGAGAACATGGGGGGAAGTTGTGCAGAGGTAGAAAAGATGAAAAGAAAAAGAGTTTGAAGCAAGAGAGACCCAGAAGCTAAATAGGAAAGCCCCAAAGTTGCAGTGTACTCGGAGAAGGGAGAGGTGAGAAGAGGAAAAGCTTAGATAGATAAACACCGTGAGCAGGGGGGAAGGGGGATTTCTGTACAAGCACCATTTCCTCTCTGGTGGCAGAGCACAGAAGTGATTAAGTTTCTGGTGTCAGTTCAGAAGAAGGTCGTGCCCATGAACGCTGCCAAACTATCAGCCACAGAAATGTGTGAAGATGAATTCAGAGATGTATTGGGTTTGAGTGGCAAGGTTTTGGTAGGGGGGGAAGCTACAGGGGTGGCTTCTGTGAGAAGCTGCTAGAAGCTTCCCCCATGTCTGATAGATTGCCTTTTTTACCATTACATGTTTGAACTTCAGTTCAGTCTCTAGAAATGTATGATAAAACAGAGATACTTGTTAATATACACTTACATGAGAGTAAACCACACGTCATATTGTAATTAAATATTTGTCATTGTAAGTGGAACTAACCTCAACAAACCAATGCTTCATTTTCCATTAGACACACTACTGAGGGATTAGGAACAAAAGGCTACCTTTATACATTTAGGGTTTTTTTATTTATACATACAGGTTTTGCGCAGCAGTACATGCTACTGAGATGTGTGTGAGGCATACAAGAAAGGGTTAAAAAACATATGCTCTATATTCTTTGGTCTTTTGTAGACAAGTTGTAGACAACTGAGGGCAAACCAGAAAAGTAAAATGATTTAGGTAATTTACCCTGTGCACCTTAGATGTCTATCAAATAATCGTTTACTAGGAAGTTAGGTGTGAAATGAATATATTTTCCCATTTTCCCACACGCTTCAGGTTGTAGGGTGTACAGGTCACCACCGTGTTTCCAAGAAGGAGTTGCCACTATGTATGTAGAGAACAGCAGTCGTCCGAAGGAGGGAGCGAGTTGGCACTTGCAAATAAGAGGGGTTGGTAGTGAGCATCTACCTCTGCTTCAGATAGAGCTGAAGGCAAACCTCGGACATGTCTCTTATCATCACTCAGTTTATGATAGCCACAAGTGAAAAGTGGCACGTGGATAAGCAAGGCTAACTAGCCAACTCTTATGAACTAGTCCCGGCTTCTTTTTCTGCCTCTGTAGCAACAATCTGCCTTTGTTGTCCTCGGATTTCTTGCCAGGCCTTCCCTAATGACTCTGAAACTCCACCTGGGCAAGTATTACTGCTGTCTTCAGCACAATTGCCAGACAGGAGTTATCTGGGGGGTGATGGTTTAAGAAAGTAAAGGGGGGAAAAACCACTGGAACTCATAAGCAAAGGTTTCTGACCTTTCTGTGTATTTCTGTGATTATTCTGTGTAATAAATGTGGAGAAATGAAACTGTGTATCCACAAGGATGTTCAGACCAGACATGCTACTGAGACCAAGGCTATTCAGACCAGTCCCAGGCCAGGTTTCTAAAATGATTAAATAGCTTGTAAGGACTCCATTTATGGACTACAATAGATTTAACCTGTAGCTTCTGACAGTCCAGCGCCCTTGTTCATTTATAACCAACAGGATGGTACAGCTGTTATTACTGATGTTGTTACTGATGCTCATTACTTACGTATTTACTAATGGTGGTTCATAGATCATGATTTTGCTGGTTCTTAAGGGCATTCTCATGTGAAAAAATTTTCACATCACCTTTTAGAATTTAAAATATCAAAATTTAAGGTACCAGCGCGCTTATAAATGTGTGTAAAAGAGCTTGCGCTCTATTTCCTACAACAGGCTTGGAGCCATAACTTTTCATAGGACTCGTGTTTTGATTTCTCATTGGTGATAACCAGAAATGCCAAAACCAAATCCTGCCTGTGAGTGTGAAGGACACTTGAGCAGAGCTGGCGCAGGGTGTGGAGGGCTGGAGCCCCATGTGTGGGAGGGTGAAGTGGGCGCCTGCCGGGCTCCCTCCTCCCAGGCTGGATCTGCCCTGGGAACAGCCCCCACGTGGGCAGCAATCCCCAGCTCCCTCCCAGCTTCCCAGCATGGGATGAGTCAGGGCCTTTCTGATCCATCTCTCTCCCGAATAGACATCCTTGGCCAAGTGCTGCCAAAATCCTGAAAGCCAAAGCCTACCAGTGCCCCATGTGGGGCTGGCCTCTGCAAAGGTATGGCCAGGCTGTGCTAAGTGAGGACAAGGTCAGCCCTCCCACCACGGTCAGCCCTCCTGCCATGGAAAAGCTGCAGGTTTTAGCCATAGGGACTGCTGCTCCCACAGACAGTGCCCAGGACCGGGGAACCTATAGGATACTGGGGCTTGAGCAGAAGTTTAAGAGTATCTTCCCTGAGCAGCACCAAGAACAAGCAGCTGGGTATGGGATCCTTGCTTTTACACAGGGAGAATGGCTTCACGTTTGTTATGGTGTGTGACATCCAGACAGGCTTCCGCTCACAGTTCCAGCTGGCCACGTTAAGCACTTCCAAGGAACTTCTCATTTTCCTGTAGGTATTTTTTGTGTCCCACTACTCGCAGCCCGGCTGTCTGCTCCACCCATGCACAAAAGAGTCTCTCCCTTTGCTCGCTGCAAAGCAGAATTTCCAGGGCTACTTTTTAATGGGCCATCACTGATAACAGTGACAATTTGGCCAGATAAAGAATTGGGCCTTCCAAAAGTCTGTCTAAAATTGAAGTTATATGTTGGAGTGTGCCACTTTCTCTTGGAAAGGAATTTCAATAACTAAACTGTATTTATACAAATTAAGCTACCTTAATCTTGAAAATACAACGCACTCCCTGTTGTTTCTACCGTTTTCTTGGAACTCTACTCTATAGTGTGTACTCTTGCTCTTTCTTCCACCCTTAAGGTCTCTATCCCATTTCCCAAGACTTGAACAGACCCCTGTGGTACCCGCCCTAGTTCTGGCACCTCACCCTGCTCTCTGGCCATTTTGCAGTGTGAGGAAGGGGCTGTAGCAATTTAGGAACTGGAGCAAGCTGTTTCGCAGGAGATGCACGTAGTAAGTAAGGGGAACAAATGGGGATCATACTCACCCCCTGGGTTGCATTGCACAAGGAGAAAGTCTAAATTGAGGAATGAATGCAAGTGGATTTAAGGACTGTTTAGTAAAAGAGAAATAAATTGAAGCTATTTATGCCTCCTTTGAAGAGGCAAAAAGTCTCCTGCAAACAGCTGAGATATCTGACTGAGCTGGAAATGACTCATGTGGAAATGAGGAGTGGCACCTGTACAGCTGGAGTTGTGGTGAACAATTAGCACTGAGAACTCTGATCCAGGCAGGTTAATACACGTAATAAGGAAGTTCTGCATCACTGGAGCTGCTATAACCTGCATCTGGAGTAAGATGTTCCCAAGCATCCTTGGCCAAAAGCTAAGCCAAACATTGTATCCACAGTCTCCAAATGAAGGGCACCCAGCCCTGCTGCCATGTAAAATGCTGTTCAGGAGAAAGCCCTCCCTGCTACTTCCCTGTACCTTCCAGTTGCCTTATATTTCTTCCTTGCCTTAAGAGGGTGCAGAAACACCCACTGCTGCTCTTTGCACTGCTCCTGCTAAGTCATCTGTGCACAGATGAGGCTCCTTGAGTGGGCGACTGTCCATGGGGAACTCAATAGCGCTACAGCATCATATAACTCCACGGGGCAGCTCGCCCCACTGCCCGCTGCAGTGTAGAGCAAAGGACTTTCCTGTCTACCCGCTTGAGAAGCTGGCACGCCACCACATGGAGTGGGAGACGCTGAGAAACAGGCTGGGGAAATAGCAAAACCCACCACATCTATTTTACAAGAGTATGTGGGAAGGAATGTTGTCATCTCTCCATCGCCACTGGATATAAATTTCTATGTAAGGCAGTGAGTGTCTAAGGATTACTGGGAGAAAGAAATTCTGGTCAGTATTACACCATGCGGTGCATAAAAGGATGGGGAAGGAACACTGTATAAACAGGGTCACAACAAACCTGCTGCTTTTGTAAGACTTTTGTGATAGCAGGCTATTGCCAGAATTAAACAGTGAACAAAGAAGGGCACTGGACTCTTGACACAGAAATGAAAGGTTCAGTTACACCTTTGGAGCAGATAAAGTCATGAGCCGTGACAAACGCTCAGCAGAGTTCCTGTGGTTTCTAAAGAAGCCTCTCTCCAGCACACCTCTTTTATTAAGGCTTGGAATAATGTCATTGTAGAACTGTATGACATACTTCCTTTCATTATTTTCCACTCTGTGTATTGTGCCACAGTCATTAAAACGCAGTTTTGAGGACTGAAACTTGTAAGTCATTCTTTGTTTATGAGATACAGAATGCAATGCTAATTATCATGCTAATTAGCCCTCACCAATGCATAGTGGTTGCTATATTGTATAAGCAATCCCCACATTTTTAGATATTAAAAAGTAGTGTTTCTGTCAGTATGCATTTCTCTAAACAAAATTAATGTGCAGATTATCATTGTGTATGATCCTATGTATCTACGTAGATATGTATGTATCTATGTACATATCTGTATGTATGTATACATGTATCTACACATACCATATTTGTCTCACATTATCATTCCGTTTTGCACACTTCATTATCTGAAAGTGATCTTTGCATACATCTATTGCGGTATCTCAGGTATTCTATAAAGTGTCACCTCAAGTGTCATTAGTGCTTTCTCATGTGATGTGATGTAAGAGGAATTGGTTTCTTTTTCATCAGAATGTGTTTATTTAAAAACACGTGGCTTTTCTACAATGTCAGACAATGCGTGGGCAAAAAAAGCTTCACATACCGTCAGGTTACATAAATACGTATTGTTTAACCTCAGAAAAAATGTATTAATGGAAACGCCCTGAAAGAAAACAAATAGAGGACCCAAAGCTCCCTACTCTGAAAATAACCTCCCGGGCGGGCACGAACGCGGCCCCATCTGCACAAGCTCTGGGGTGGTGGTGGACACGGCCACGTCCCGGAGCGCCCGTGAAGCCCCACCGCACCACCCTCCTCCTTTCGGGGAAGGGCCGATGCTGCTTCTCCAGGCCCGCGGAGGCCGCAGCGGCCGGCGCAGCTGCCTCCAATGCCCCCCGTCTCACCGGGCCTCCGCCGGCCGCACCGGCCCCAGGCGGGGGCCGGTGGGTGCTCCCGGGGAGCGCCGGCCCCCACCGGGCGGCGGGGACGAGCCCCGCTGTGGTGAGGCCACCGCCTCCCGCCCGCCACGGCAGGAGCAGGCGGCGGCAACGGCTGGTTGCCTCGGCAACGGCTCCCGGCGGGCACCACCGGCGGCGGCGGCGGTGAGGGGACGGTGGGCGCAGGCGGGGAGGCCGGGGGCGGGACACTGCCCCCCCCAGAGGGGTGCTGAGGGGACACCGCCCCGCGGGAGGGGGTACAAGGGGACACTGCCCCGCTGGACCCCTCAGGAGCAGCAGGCAGGCGGGTGCAGGGGCCTTTGGCGAGGGTAGAGGGCCCGAAGCAGGGCCGGGGGTGAGGGCCGCTGTTGGGTGGCCTGCGCCTACATCCCTGCTCCTCGCCCGCCGCACCGGGGAGCGGGGAAGTGGGAAATTGCAGCTGCAAGCTTTACTCCATCCTCCTTGTGTATTCAGTTTTCTGCTGTTGAGGGATTTGATCTCTGTGCGCCAAATGTGTGAATTCAGTGCTGCTCAAGTCATGAATATGTGTGCAAGATTTCAGTTGCATTAACTGTGTTAATCTCTGATGAGGCTGGGGTTTGCTTGGCCTGGTACACTGTATTTTTTTCCAGGGAACAACCTGGGATGCCAGTAATGTTTCAGTTAGTGATCCACAGAACACCAATATATGTTGACGTATACTGTCTTTTTATACAGCATTAAAACAAAATGTTATCATCATCACAGTCATCCTCATCTTTACGTAACCCTACTGCTCCTTTATTGGACTTCGATCTTCAGGTAGGGTTTCTTCTTCCTCATGCTACTGAGGCAAGTTCATTCTGTTCCTGTTAAGCTTGATTTTTTCATTCTGTTTACTTTGTTAAGATTCAAAGCAGGTATTTCAAAACATACTTCTGAGCTACACATGGTAAGTAGGTGATATTTCAAAAAATGGGTAAGTGAGAGTGCTGGACATAAAAACAGTATACTGAAACTGTGGAAAAATTCTTATTTGTCTTTTTCTGCCAACATAGATAGGCTAGGATAAAAGAAGAAGTAATGAAAATAATTACATTCAAGAACTGAGTTTTGGTTATATAACCAACAAAAAGCTATTGAGACCTGCACTGTGTTATACAAGTTGAGGTCTGCCAGGAAACACAGCCTGTGATAACCCAAGACGCATAAATATATATTAAAAAAATAAAAAGACAGTAGATGTTTGGAGTGTAGTTGTTTACCTTATGGCAACAGTTGGAAGCAGAGCCATCTACATTCTGATTCTGTGAGGAAGTGGGTTTTTTAGTTGGGAACTTCTCAATTTCTGTTACTCATTGTCTCAATTATGCTAAGGAGATACGGATGTAAGAATATAAACTCAGTCTGACAAATCCTTTTGATGGAGAAGCACCTGGCACAGGCTGAAAGCAGGAGAAATGGGTCCTGGTGGGTGGAGAAGGCAAGACAATCCACTTCGGAAAAATGAGTAGTCAGTGGAGCACTGAGCAGAGTAAACAGATAACTTTGTGCTTGGCAAGGGCATCAGTCATGGTGGAGTGTGAGGGTAGAGGCAGGAGAGAGATATTTGGAGAAGGGGTGAGGGTGACGGCAGGCTGCTGGTGCTTGACAAGGAAGTGGAGGGAATGGGATGCGTTTAGGTGGTAGGCACTGATACTTGGCTCTGGGCTTGCCATGACACAGGCAGCATCATATTCCTGTGCAGCCCTGCCTGATGAGGAGCTCTCCAAACTGGGAAATGAGAAAAGCCATTGCTGCCTCCAAATCGGAAGAACTCTACTGTGAAACATAGTATCAGTGTCTGACCAGGACTTGGCCTCCACCTTCGCTGGAAGTAAACTGTTTACCTTGTAGATTAGGTGTGTTCTATGAGTGATCAGTTTGAGGGTACATCCTGTGATATCACAGGCTTTTACCCTTGCTGGAAGTCATAAATGAGACATTTCTTTGATCTTTAAAATTTCTCCTAAGCGGTTCTCCTGAAGAGCTAACTTGTTTTATGTTGACATCCTTGAATTAGCAAGATCAGTGTCCTAACTGTGAGTGATGCTAAATGTTACATAATTGTGAACGCTATTTGAGGGAAAAACGTATGTGCCACGTGGAGACGCAGAAAAACTCTGTATAAAAAGGATTACCATAGAACTACAAAAGCCACCCAAGATGGAGAATATTTTACTGATCTAAGCAAAGAATCTGGCAGTCTAGATCACCAAGTATATGTAAGGCATAAACATGGAACCAACGCAAATGTACATTTCTTACATGAGTCTTAAACTAACATTTAGTCTTACCATCTTCTTTAACAGACATATTGGGAAGATTTTTCTGTTATGTCCCGTGCATAGCATAGCCCTGTTCTGCAAAGTTGGAGGGAATTTGGTGGGCTATGTATGTTAAAACTGGAGGTGGATCACAGTGAATTCCTGTTTGACAGTAGTGTCGTATGGAACTCACACAGAAACCTGATGGAGTGAAGAATGTAGTATTCTTTTAAAACTAAATGTGATTTGTCATTGCTAACTGTCTTAGCTTTCTTTTGGACGTCATAAAGCTAACCTCTTGTTCTTGCAAGCTGTAAGAGATGTGTGTTTATTCTGAACTTATTTTTTAAATTTTAAAGATAATATTCTTGATTTTCAGGTTTTCTTAGACAATGCTAACTGTCTTACAGCATGAGGCTTTTTGTTGATTGTTAGAGAGAAAGTTCATGGAGAACAAACTGTGGGGAAGACAATTTCCTGAGAATAGAAAGATGGTATGAGTAATTTAGGTTTCCAGTCACTTCTTAATTCTGGGAAGTCTTCTAAGCACTTGGTTTTGTTAATAAATTACTGTGGGGTCACAAAACACCATTCCTGTGTATATATTAGTTTTTTGCTGATAGCAAATCTGACTCCGTGTAATCAGGAAAGGATAGGGCTACTACTGAATACAATGTTTATAAGTTTGCTGTGCATGCAGAGGTGGAAACCTGGGTGTAGAATTGGGGTCCATGAACTGGCTTTACAGTTAAACATGGGATCAAGATTACAGAACATTCTGAGGAATGAATACCGTACATTCAGAACATGCAGGCTAAGCTAAGATGAATGCTTTGCAAGGAGTTGTAGTAAAACTTCTGATGCCAGAGTTTCCGCCTTGAGGCAGTGGGTTTATCCTCTCACTAGTGAAATTAAAATGGTTAGGATTTACAGTCTGAAAGTCCCACAGGTCTATTTGTTTTAAATGGAAACTTACCCCCCGCCCCCCAGATTCGTACATTTTACAATGAGAAGTTTAGTTGTCAATATTATAGGCACATAAATTCTTTTGGATTTCTAGTAAAAGTTAATGTAGGTTGATTTTTGTGTTCTCCCAGCCTATGCTTTCTGGTTCAGTCTTCAAATTCTCTTATCTAACTGAAGTTTCTGAAAGGTTTTAATACTTTAATCTTTAAAATATTACAAGTTGTAAAAATGCTTTTACTATTTGACTATGTGTTTAAATAACACTGAAGTATTTATGGTATTTAGAGTCCTTTTAACTAAAATAAAGAATGAAATTGGTGTACGGAATGACCCTAGTTTGTTTTCTTCAGCTACGAATATCTGTGCACAAAATAAATCGAATCTTTAGGGTTTAAACTACCAACTCTAAGTAGCTTGTGAGTATGTGAGCTTTTATATTCATATGTACCAAATTTGAAAATGTAGCAAATTCAAAACCATTGAAAAAATTCTAAATTAATTATAATTGGAAGTAATTTTTTAACGTTTCCTGCTTCTGTCTTGCAGTTAAACAGTAAAAACATTGACACTTTGATGCAGAAGTTAAGTGAAAATGAAACCCAAAATACTGTAAGTAAACTAAAATTTCTGTCTCTTTTTGTTCTATGCTGTATGTCTGAAAATGGCTACATCATGGGACATACAAGTTCAAGTGACAGTGGCAAAGTGGGTGCATTTGTGGTTTATCATCACAAAATGGAATCTCAGTTTTACAGCTGAAATGGTCATCAGTGTGCATTAATGCTGGATTGCTGTCTACAGACATTAAAATAATTGCTTTGTTATTTTTTTTCCATGAAGGATCTCAGGAGAAAGATAATTGAAAGGGAGAAACATGTTAAAGAACTTTCATCCAGGCTTCAACTTGAAAAAGTGAGTGACCAGTTCTGTTGGAATCAATGTTTTCTCCCAATGTACTACATTCTTATTTACAAATTTTATATGTTGAGAAAAGCAATTATTTCAAAGATCTATGAAAAATAAAAAAAAAAGGAAAATCCTGAAAGATGTTTCCTACAGAAATATCCTAAAGCCATCAAGACTGTATCCAAACCTATTAAGGATACAAGTTGTCCTTAACACTAATATCCCACAGTTCACGGAGGGTCACGCATCTAGACTAGTGGCTTTTGGCTTCTCATTTACAATTTGCAATAGCTCTGGAAAAAAAATACTTAAAATTAAGTAATACAGAGTAAACTAAACAGATACTGTTCACAGTTAGCTTCCATGGTTCTTTGAGCCCAGTGAATAGGTAAAGGTAGTACTGACAGCATAGCTAATATCATCGAAGACTGACAAGACCTCATTCGTTCTCTGAACCAAAGGAAGGGGCTCAGTGTGGAAACCAACATAGGAAAAGAAGAATTGTCTGTTCTGTATAAGAAGTTACTATAAAAGTTTCAAAAGTTTCAAAATTTTTTTACTGCTAGTTTAGCCATCTGTGTTCCAGTACTTGTATACCTAAAGTGCACTTTACGTGTATGCAATGCAGCATGGTTCAGTGTTAGCAAGGAACAGAGTAGGCTCTGTTAAACCTTTAAGGGGACAATGGTGTACTTTGATTTTTGTAACTCCTCGGAGTTTGTTGAGAGACATGGTTGTTCTTTAAGAATTCTTCTTTGCTTAACCAACAGAACATATCCCTTGGCTGCAGGATAAACTTAGCAAGCTGATTGTAATAGAGGAGCCTGTGGGGGTGCCCACTTTCACAGCTGGCAGTTGGCATGTCCTTGTCTTTATATTGAAGTGAAGCAGCATGTTTTCACAGAAGCATCTTTTGCTTGAGAGTAGAAATGCTGAACAGAAAAGCCTATAAAGATTCTGAAGACTACAATGTCAGCAAATGTCAGCATTGATGGTATCTGTGCAGCATGCCATGACCTGACTGGAGATCTATATAATGTAGAACAATTTAGGGTGCCCAGCATCTGAAGGGATAAATGATTATCTATATACCCTTGTTCCTTCTTATGTTATCTCCGATAAATGGCATTTTCATCAATACCTGACTGAGTCTGAGTCTGCCTTTCTTACTGGTATCTATAATGAATATTTGCACAGGTGCATTACATTGTCTAAACTCATAATATGACTTCTTTCTGCCTGTTTTCATGGTTTCTTATTTAGAATGAGCCAAAGGAATCAAGTTGCAATAAATTTCATAGAATCATCTGACCTAAGTTCTGGCGACATAAGTTGCCTTTTCCCTTGTGCCTTATGTATCCCCCCAAAATTAGAGTTTGAATTAAGTGTATCAATACATCTAATAGCAGGTGGTGATCTTTGGTATTTAATGAAGATCAGGTCAGGTCTAATTAGTCAGGGCAGAGCTGATCAGTGTGGCTTAATTTTGGTCAACCTGGTAGCTAGATGCCTTTGCTCAGCCTGGATTTCTGAGTTCCTGCTTCCAGGCCTCGTTCTACTACTTAAAGAGTCAGATTAAATATGAGGCATCAATTATACATACATTCTTTCAAGTTTGTGATTGCGACATTAGTAACAAGTTACTGCTTGTGAATATACTTGTAGAGCATGTTTTATCTTTTCCAGCTTTTGAGAACATGCAAATGTCAGTTAGAAACTACGGCAAAGTAGAATGAATATAGATAGCATCATGCAGCCTGTCTCCATAGACCAATAGATTTGTGTTTATTTCATTTTCTTAGGTCAATATACAGAAAGAAGGCCATCTGTCAAGATCAGTAAAGGCAGTACAAGCTCACCTGCAATATCAGATTCAAAGAAAAGAAGTGGAAAATGATGAATTAAAAGTGAAAATACAGGTCAACATATTTTTACTTGTGTTTCAATTTATTTGAAAAAAATTAACAAAGCCTTATTGTCGTCAGAGTTTAACTTAGATATGAGAGTTAAATCTTAAAGTTTCACTTGAAATCAAACTCTTAGTAAAAGAAAAATCCCAAACAGTAAAAATCATTAGCATTTATATTTTGCACAGTCTGCCTGACCACGCAAGGGTTTGGTTTTTTTCATTTTCTCAACTTGTGCACACTAGCAGTTCTGCTGAAGAGAAGCTAAGCAAGCATAGAAGCATTTGCACTGACCTAACTGTGCTATCTGAAAGATAGATATCGATCCTGAGGCAGTCTCCATGTAGTCAATAGGAAGAGATAGGCAGCTCCCCAGGATGAGTTTCTGTTGTAAGATAAGGGTGATGAATCACCACCTCTTTCTTTTTATTGACTGGGAAGGAATCAATAAACCTCTTAATACTGACTGGAAGAGAAACACTTAAGTCTAATGTCTAACTTTGTTTAAGGTAGGTGAAATTATTTACATTTTCTGTGAAAAAAGGCAAGAGGTAAATATGGGCATTTGCATCAGTTATTGGTGGGTGAACAAGGCAAGGAAGAGGTTGTGTCAGAGGCTGGAGCTGTGTGTGGCTTCGGATTTCAGTATTTGAAACTTGTCAAGAATGTAGGCATGAATGACCAAACATTGGCTAAAAAAGAATGTATTTCTAATTTCTGAACTTTTTCTAGTAGCGTATATCCCCTATTAATGGTCTCATTTGAAGTTGTCAAGGAACCTATAGCAACTCAGTTTCAAAAAAAGTCACATATGTCTATAAATGCCTCATGTTTTCTTCTGAATAAATATTGCTTTCTTGTTCTAGCTAGTACAATTATAGAATTCCAACAACATTTTCATTAGATACAGTAACTTGATATGCAACTGTATTTTCATTCGATCTTTATTTAAAGGTTTTGTTTATTTGCTCTTCAAAAAGTGCTGAAGTTAGTTGCTAGCTTAAATCCTGGTGATGATTTTGTTAATATCTGGACAAAAGCTTGCGAAAACTTAGCATTACCCTTATGAAATTAATTCTCAATTTAAATTTACCTCAGCAACCGAATAATGCCCAGAGCACTTATTCTTAGTGTGATTGTGACCTCCTGCGGTTATAAGTGGGGATAACAGTTATTTACTTATACCAACAGTTAAAGAAGTCCCTACCTAAACTCAGATTTTCTCTTTGCTCTGTTTATTGAAGGTGTTCTTCCGCTGTCCCTCCCCAAGTCACGTCTTTGTTTATTAAATGCCCTATAAGCATGTATATATGAAAACTGCTTCCTGCATATTTGTGGGGTTTTGTCATTTCATTTTTTGAAGTAGTACTTTTCCTTTTTGGTGAGTCTCAGTACCTGAGACCGTCTTTTACTTGGAAAACCACATACATCGAATAAGGCTGGCACATTAACATAGTCAGTAGGTAAATGGCATGTCGTTCTGGTGTTTATTCATGTAGAACATAATTAAGTGTCAGACTTAAACTTCAATGTAGGAAACATGCATTAGTCATTCTTACAATTAGGATATTTATCAGTGACACAAATTTTACACTGCTAGCCTACTTACATTGCTGTAGTTTGACAGAATGATAATAACTGATATGAATGGAACTTGCACTTGTCTTTATGAAAGTAGTTGTCTACTGGTAGCTTGGTCAGGGTTTTGATAAGCTGTAGGACCTTAAAAATAATCACATCTGGGATTCTCCTTGAAGCAGAGTCCGGTATTGCTTTTATTGTATGTCATCGCATAGTGTTTTAATGTCTGGTCTCTTTTTCCATTCATATTTAAATAACAGTGATATGTAGATGAAAAATACAAAAGTCATGAAGTTGGAGAAGTCAGCTTCCTGGATTGGATGGGATCAGTACACTCCCTTCATCAGACTGATGTAAAAATCTAGTTAGTCAGAAATATTAACAGCAATAGAAAAGATAATATGATGACAGTTGTAGAACCCAGCTCTCATCTCAATGGCATTGTACACATTTGACAATACAATTACATGCATTAAAAATACATTTAATGCAAATGTATTATTTTTCCTGAGTGCTGCAAAATTAAGCACTGAGGACATTACAGTTGTTTGTTGTCCTTACAATGTGTGATTTACAGGTGTGGTTTAAGCTTTATCACAGCCTGTTTTAATTACCTTTCAACAATTTTCTGCTGTAGGCAAGGCAGCACTTAATCTTTTCTTTTTGTATTTTCTGCTTCACTATCCATTGAACACAAAATATAACTTTCCATTAAAAAATAGTTTCTTCACTAAACAATTCTGTTTCAGTGGAGTGGGGCCATTGTATACATGGGAAAAAGTCAGAGATCTTGCAAGAAAATACTATATTGTCATCTAATTACAGACCATATTGTAATACATATATTCAAGAAAAGACCCTGGCCTTTTCTAGCCTCTGGACTTGAAAAAATCAAATGCAAGATCTTAAAAATCAAATCCAACATCTTAACTTTCATATTCAAATTTCATATGCAGTTATACTGATCTCCAGCCCTAGTTACGTGTATGATCACTATAGAATCAGAACACAGACTACTACTACATTAGTGAATATCACTAGTAGCATTGTTAAGGTGATATTCTTAGGAATATAATTTAGTGATGGTTTTTGTCAGAGTTAGGTTGATGGTTGAACTAGATGATCTGAAAGGTCCCTTCCAACCTAGGCAATTCTATGATTCTATGAAACCACTTTTATTTTCCATGTCATAAAAATGGGCCATGCCTTCTACATTGAAATTCTGCATTCATTTCCAATAGCACACAGTGATGGTTAGATTGCTCTCTTTCTCCCAGCCCTTGCTTGCTTCTGCACATCCTTCACCTCATCTCTTGATCATCTTAATAATGAGTTTCCCTTCATGTATTTTCTCTTGCCTGCTGCTGTACATACCTTGGTTAGCTCCTTGTATCAACCATAAAATTTGAGATACAAAGACATTACGGAAACAGATTATAAATGTAATTGGTACTCCTGATTATTTTATGTCACAAAAATAATGTGACATGTAGAATGATCTGTAAGGTACAGAATTTGAAAACAGCTGATGTTTAATTATGCTGCAGACTCTAGAAAAGAAAATAGCAGAGTGGAAACTTCAAGTTGGTGAATACAAGCACCAGATGCTAGCCTTAAGGGAAACAAGTGAGCAAAAGAAGACTGCTCTGAAAAAAGCAATCAGGTCCCAGAAACAAAGAGCTGAATGCTTTGAAGAAGCTGTGGAAAATTTAACCTCCAGAATAAGAGAACGTGTGAGTGACTATGCTGTGAGCAATGTTGTGCTGTATTGCTTTAAATTGAACAACTGGGAGACTTTCCCCTGTGGAAAATAGGAAAAGTTGGTTGGTCATTCTGTGTTTGTGTCTTTCTAATTTTTTTGCACATTGCTTAAGGAAAAGGTTGCTATAAGTGACATGCAAACTGTTACTACGTTCACTGCCTTTGTTCTGTTAAAATTTAGTGAATGTCTTAAGCCATGAGGTTGTACATTTCAAACTGTAGTAAGTAAGACGGGTATGATCAGCTTTCAGTTACACCTCTCGTGATTTTCCCGTTAAATCTTTCTGGATTTACACTGAGTATCTCAAAAGCACAGTGTATTAACTGAGAATCCATGACTGGAGTTCGAAGTCTTTGTTTTCTTTTTTTACCAATGTATGACATCTCATGTGGATACTTAGCTTTCTGTTTCTAAGGTGCTTGCTCTGAAACTTCAAAATCCAAGTACAGAACTTCCTTAGTCCAAATTACTCCTTAGATTCTTGCCCTGCATATCCCTACAGTGTGTAATTGTTCAAAAAGGCCAGATGGATCAGAACTGTGCTGAGATCTTCACTGCCTTATTTAGATGTCCTAATAGGAGCATGTTTTCAATGCTCATAGATGTGTTGCCATTGTTTTGGATATGTCAGCATTTAAGATATATTTTTCCAGTTAGTATACCAGGAGATGGTATATAATGCTTTTTGTTTTCTTTGATCTTTGTGAGAAGACAGTAGTGGATCTTTAAGTACATTTATCAGTACAGAGGGATGGCAACTAACTCCTGAACTTTTCATGTTTTGTAGTCGCACTGTTGTTTTCTTTCCCCATTGAAGACCTGGTGGACTTTCAAGATAGCATGTATTGCTTAGTTATCCATACTTCTTTGAGAGAATTTACCTAGCTTTGCATTTCTTACTTATTATTTTTTAATTCTTAAAGTGTTTTGGCAGAATTTTATTTTTTGTAATTTATTTTTAGTAGAGATGTATTGGAGACAAATATTTTTGTTGTAAGAAAATATTTTCATATTAAATTTTGAAATATTGTTGTATTCTATTGTTGATATACAGTGCCAGTGTTTTACTGTGTCTCTGCCTTGAAAGTAAGTCTTGACTTAGACTTCACTTTTTTAAAATGTGGGTAGGTTTGTTTATATTCTTTTGAGACAAGACAAAATTTACATTGTTTTGTACTAGGGAGATCCAATAAAGCCATCTTATATTAAATAGCTCTTGTGTTTAGAAAAATTTGTAGAACTAGATGGCATTCTTCAGTGACATTCTTTTGTTACATAATTCATAATTCCTGTATTCTCTAGGAATTCAAACTGTCTGAGATACTGTCAGCTTCTGATGTCTGGAAAAGCCAGCATGGTAGAATGGTTGAAGGAAAGACAACGTTAGAAACTCAAGTAGAAGATCTTAAGAAGTAAGTTAAACTGTTGATCTGATTTTTTGTTTCTGTAGTCAGACAGTGTTGATATTTAGTAGTGTAGTACTCAGTGTTGACAATGTAAACAATTTTAGGTATTTTTTTAAATTATTTTAAATTTTTTTTAAATTTTAAAATTATTTTTAAAAATTCTGAGCAGAATTTAGAAGTTGGAGACTAGAACAAATTTAAGATTTTTAGCCTTCTTTCTGCTGCATTTCACAACTTTTTTTAAAACTTCGTTCCCCCGTATAAGTAAGGAACATATTCTTTCCACTGCATACTTCTGATTAGCCTGAACTTGCTAGTAGCTACTATGGTGCTTCCTCAAAACCACTTATCTAGTAACTGCTTCAACAGCTTGAGTGTTAACCCTTGTGTCTACTGCAGTATAGAAGAGGGTTCTTGGGCTTCTAGTTTCTACTTGAGACTAATGATGGCAAAATTATTTCAGTTCTACTAATGTCTCGCCCCGCTGGAGGATAATGAAGGGTTCCTCTCAGATGCATGTTTGAACAGTTTATTCTTGTAAGGAAACACAACACAAAATTGTCCAACGTTATTCAAACTACGCAGTCAAATCTTAATTTACATGAAGGATATGTCATTTTCTTTGGCAGACAATGACAATATCCTTTTACCTTTTCTGTCGGTAATTCAAATAAACAAAAGAAAGTCGTAGATGCCTTTATGCTAGGTCTAAGGCAGAATGTTTACCAAGAACTTGATTTGTATTCAAATATGTAACATCTCAAATTAAATTGGCTTGACTCTTTTGTTTTTGTTTCAGAAAATCTGATATTTCTGAAAATATTTTCAACATATTTTAAATTTAACAGTGTATATGAGGAGGCACCTAGGAAAGAACAAGAAAAGGGAAACATCTATGATACTTCCCTTAAGTATTAATTCTGCTTCCAGTTGTTGTTTGCTGTTTTTATTTTAGATGAAAATATAAGTCTTTGCTTGAAACATGCCATTCTAGGAAGACTTGTCCTACTAGTCAGTGTATGACTACTAAACAGCAAAACAAATTTCATTGTTTAACTTCATTAACATGAAAAGAAAATGGTGAGGCAAAGCACAATTTGTTGCTTTTAATAATGGAGAGTACCATTCCTAAACTAGCTATGGAATATTTTTATTAGGACATTATCTTATAGACCCTATAAATTTAATATCATTCCATTTTGTACAGGATGTGTATACATAGTTGTCTTAGAAGTATGCTTGGTTGTTCTAGGTAATAGGTAATGAATTTATTTATAAATGAGCTAGGACCATTTCCTTGATAGACCACTCTTTTGGACAGTTTTTTATTTCAATAGATACTCCTTTCTTGGGATGCTTAAATGCATTCTCCCCCTGCCCCCCCCCCCTTTTTTTAAATAAAATAAGAACAATGAAGGAGTATGAGTTAAGTTACAATTTAATTTGCATAGTGAGAGTTTTGGAAGCGCTGTATATTATGCAGAAGTTCTTGCCTATCTAACAAGGCAGATCACAAGCCTTTTGGAAGACCTGAAAAAAAAGGAGGAACAGAGAAGAAACTCAGATGAGGAAATTCTTGGAAAGCTAAATTCTGTTAACTCTGAAAATCAAAAGATTTACCTTGAAAATGAAAAATTAAAGGTGAGATCATTATAAATCACTGTTGAATGGCTCTGTGTTTCTGATACATTAATGAAGTAACCACATTAATGCCCTTTGGGCTTTTTGTCTACAGATCCCAAACCTGTAGAATAAATTTTGTCATCCATTTTTTACAGTAAGTGAAAATGAGACATTAAAAATTTATCAGTGGAAATCTATGGCAAAGCTAGGAACAGGGTTGTCTAATCATCTGATTAACCAGGATGCCATTTATTTTACTGTCGGTAGCTACAAAATTGCTTAACTAGAAAATGTTCTTGTGTGTTTATAAAACTTTCTTTCAAATTAAAGAACTGAGTTTAGCTCAGTTATTAATTTCAAGTTTTAAAAGATTTACAGGTTTTGCATTGTATTTATCCTCCAAAATAAATCTTCTCATGAGCTGACGAACTGTGGGCTATCATTTTTTTTTGACAGGATAAATAATTGTGTCACTCTTTGTAATGGCTGCAGGTCACTTGCTATTAATATCACATTGTAGATTATGTTATTTTAATAACACTCTTACAATTTTTATATTTTCCATATTTTAATCAAGGCTTACCTTGCTACATTGGAAAACAGTGCTGTTTCTCTTGAAAATGAGCTGCTAAATCTGCAAGAAAAGGCAAAAATGCAGGAAAACCTTGTTGAACAGTACAAAAATCAGGTGACTAGCATAATTGAAATGTTGAAGTATGGTTTTTAAATTTGTAAGCAGTTTTGAGGAAATGATAAAGGTTTTGTTTGTAATAAAACATATTTGTTATCATGGTGATTGTAATACTGTTGTAACATTGAGGATGATAGAAGAGAGTACCATTACAAACCATAACCAAGAACAGTCTCCACACTGGTACTAGCACACATAAACCTTACTGGATTGTGTGAAGCCCAGTTGAAGCTCATTGAAGCAAAAAGAGCTAACTACATACTTGCTTAGAAAAGATTTGCTTCCTAAAAAGGAAGTTGTCAATCCAGTAAGCTATATTTTAAAAGTAAACTTTGAGTCTGATGTCTTTAGTGGACGCATCCAATGATATTTTACCTCTCCAGTTATCTTCATTTCCACATTCCTAAGAACAGTAAACCAGCATTCAAGTACTATTGTAAGAGTCTTTTTATTTACATAGGTAGCTCCACATTGAAACTACAGGCAAAACATATAAATCAGACTTAAAATGGGCTTTTTATCAGTTCCTTTTTTTGTATTTGGCTTTATTCACAAACAAGACATTTTTGAACATTGATTCAAAGTTGCATATATTTCTGCTATAGTATAGGCACCATTTCACTGACAGTCTTTACTTATCTCTTTTTAAAATCCTTTACAAGAGAAAAGATGTGATACAAAATCTAAATACAACCATTGTGCCTTGTCTCTGGAATGCATAGCGACAATTAATGTTGCCAGCTTTAGTATGGGAGATGTAGTTCCAGGGAGCAGCTATGCTTAAGCAGTGAGTGGGATGAAATTCCCTAGCTCATACCTCTGGTGAGCCCAGATGGGAACTGTCAGTGATATTTGTTATTTGGGGAGAGAGAATTGAGTCATACTGGCTGCTTCTCTAGCTCCTTCTCTGTTGTTTAAAACAAAATGTTGATATCGGAGTGCTTTTACTGGGTTACCTTTTATAGTTGCTGTGGTGAGTAAGATAATGAAAATAAATAACTTCATATAATGATAAATATTGAAATTCTATTTAGAAATCAAAGATGTTCCTTTGTGCTTCATTCTAATGATTCTATCTTTTCTACATTTAAAAGAAACACCTTGCAAATCTGTGTAAAAATATATGTTGTCTTAGGTACAAAAATTGCAAACAGCAATAGAAGAATTGAAATCCAGATGTGGAACAGTCTTAAATGAAAACAAAAGAGTAACAGAAAACAAATGCTTAGGAGTAGATAAAGTAAGTTTTGCAGTAATAAAGCATGTTTCCAAACAATTCTGTAGGACATTGATCTTTCCTACATTATTGTGATCCACTTATTAGAAGTCACAAGGTATTGGCTCTTTTTTTTTTCTTCTTCTGTGTATAAAATTGTTTTTAAATTCACTGAATGTTTTACTAACTCTTACTTGTGAGCTGGTGGTTTTTTGGATACTACACAGTTGCAAACAGTTGAGAAAAGGTTCCTAAAGTAATGACTAAGGAGTTGGGCTGCTATTTTAGAATCAAGAATTCATTTTTCGCTTTTAAATGTGATTTTGTTGTTGATGATTTTAAAACTAGGTCTCTTAACAGAACAGCTGTGAAAGTTGCGTAGGGAAGCAAACCCACTGTAAGACTGCTTTGTTTTAACTAGCAGTTAAAACAGAGAATCCATACAGATAAGAGTTTTAAGTTTTTCAGCAGATGGATCTGAATACTGGAATACAGTTAACACACTCTTAAACATCAGAAAACAATACAAAATTGGTAGGAAATCACTTCCCTCAGCTCAGCAAAATACATGTTATTTTAAGCGATAAAGCTGAGGCAGGGATAGGTTTTGCATTGCCTGCAATGTTCTGTTTTAGAGAACAGAATTAGTCACAGAGAAGCATCTTAGGTGTTAATTTTATTCCATACTAACTTTATTTTTCCATGATCGAGTTGTAGAATGGAGAATAATATTTTCTTAGCCTATAACTAATATTTGCACAGCATTGTATGTGACTTCAGATTGCATTAGGTGTTGTCCTCTTTTCAAATACTGCACTAGTTGTAAGGTCAAAATTTTTTTCTATAAGATGCTTAGTGTGTCTGTATGCCATCTCCTAAAATATATTGCAGTAAAAATAAAATCAAAATATGGGTATTGCATGATGAACTCTTAACACTTGCATAATTTTGTGAATTGTTATTGTGAATGTTACTGAGTCATTTAATGAAATGTAGTCAGAGATGGAAATTTTTCCAATGGTGAACTTGTAACTTTGTCAGTATTTCATAAAATAGGTGATATTATGCAACTTGTGTAGAATTTCAGATTTATTACTTACATGGAAAGCAATTAACTATTACAACAATTAATTTATGGTTTTACACTTACATTTTTTTCCTGTGATGCTACTGTGCAGGTGAGGGACAAAACGGAGGCTGAGTTAAAGGAGTTTGAACATGTTTGTGACTTGCTGAAAGCAGCTGAGGAACAGCAGCAAGGATATCAGGAAAAGCTCGTGTCCTGGGAAAGAATCCACGCACAGAAATGCAAAACCCTTAAGGAGATACAGGTTCAGGTGCTTAGAACATGCTGATTTTTAAAGATAAATGAGAAAATTATGTGGAAGAAAGTCTGTGGAACATTTTTTTCCTATTAGCATGTGTGATAGTTGTGCGGTTTCCTTTGTTACTTGCTTCATAAATCAAAAGCTTCTTCTGTAGAAATAGCATAATGCGAGTAAAACTATTGCCAACTATATTTACATGAATTCAGTATGTGACAAGATTGGTTACTTTTAGATTCTGTCTTTTAAGTGAATATATTCTTGATCCTTTTGAATACTTATGTCCTGAGAAGTGTTGCAGAATTCTTCCCTGGAAATAAATGTGCAAGTTTAGTTATTATCTAGTGGAATAATTTAATTCCACATTAGTTTTGTTTTTAATGAATAATTTATAAACCAGACAATATTTGCTCAGATAAATATTCATAAATTATATTGTTGATGATGTAGAACTTTAACATTTTAATGATTACATTGTGTTGGTTGATAAAATATTTTTTAAAATATGCTTTAATAGTATAATTTCTATTTTTAGCCGTATTTTAGCACTACTGCTTGTATTTTCTCTTAGGCCTGAATATGGTAATTCCTCAGGTGGTTTTTTTTCTGTGACATCAATTTCAATGCCAGGGCTAAGTTTGGGGTTTTTTGTTGTTCTCTTTTCTCTCTTTCTTTTGATGTGCTTTTGAGTTAGAAGAGAATACTCTGCTAGCACAAATGACAAAGGTGTTCGAATCAGTAGGGTGAGAAAGGGGCTTAATCTTCCTGTGTCAGTGAGAAAACTTCATCTGAAACATAGTGAGTCTCTGTGTCCCTATAGACTTTGTATGCCTTTCAAAAAAAACAGGCCTTGATTTTTTTTAAATTTCTTGTCAAGATGATCTTTACAGTATCAAATTTTGTTCCTGAGTGTATAATTTTAAATACTCCTTACAGGAATGCTCATAAATCCATCTTTGTTTAGCAAAGTACTTAAGCAACAATTAATTCTGAGGTGCATATATAAAATGATGTATGTAATTTTAATCTAACTACATATTTTCCTGAATAAATGCAAAAAAAATTCTTTAAGTATAGTGAAGTATTTGTGAATATAATCACTAGTCTTGTGGAACAGCAGTTAAATGTGAGCATTAAATCTTGGTGATGCCCTTGAGAGATTCTAATACTTGATCTTGTGACCAGAATTTAGAAAAATTCCTTTTGAAGTAACTGGACACGTGCAGAAACCCTCTTCGGGGTTCAGCTGGACCAGGACATCAGTTTACTACGCCTTTGCTGGAGGTTTCTGCTACTACCAGGCTGCTGGCTGAGCAGCCTGTAATTCACTTAAACAATATTAGCCAGACTAGCTCAAATTACTGGACTGAACTGTTTGAGGTAATCCAGTGAATGATGGAGGTTGCCCCTTAAATAAGGGTGCCAGCAGGCTGGTGATGTGGCTGTTTATTGCTAATCTAGTGTTGATGGATGGCAGCAAGAGCAATAATCTTATCACTACTGTTATGGGATTTAAAAGAAAACATGTAAAAGTTTGTCAGTCTGGATGCTGGGCAGGGGAAGACAGTTTGGCTTCCTGCTTTCTTCAGCATCTGCTACTGATACACCTTTTTATGAACTTGATTGTCTTTTTTGATATTCACTACTTTCTGAAATTCTTTGCCAGTGCTACACTGTTCTTGTGTGATAACTATATATATGCGGTATTATTTCTATGCTTCCTGTGACAATAGTGTGAGGGAACTTATTTTTGCTGGAATCTAAAGCTTAAGAGTCAAAGTTCACAAGGAGGTAAAACCGGCCAACTCCTAATACACAAGGCTGCATGAGCAGCATATGGGTTTCGTTAGGACTTCACTTTGTTATGTAGCAGGTTTTCAGCCTTAAAGTGTTCACACAAAGTTTTAGTCTGCTACTTTGGCTGTATCTTATTTGTTTTAAATACAAGATAATGTTTACTTGAATATAATGTAGTGTTTACCTGAAATTACAGTTAAATTGTTTGATTGGATTTTAATAGGCAAGCTGACTTTACACTGTAATATCCTGTATATAGGCCTCTTCAACTAGAAACGAATTGTCATTTTCACATGAGGAAGACAGTGTAATTTCCATGGGCAGTCATTCCTTAGAAGAAGAAAACTGTAACATTCGGAAGAAATATGAAGATCTTAAAAGGTAACTTTTTAAAAATCTGACTGCAGTTGTTTCCTACACTTTTCTGCTATAGTGAATTATAATGTGTTAATTTGTTTTGCATAAAGGCAATTAGAAAAGATGGAATTTCAAAATGAAGAACTTGCTTGTCAGCTCAAAAAAGAAGATGAGAATCTTCAGTGCAGTAAATTCCAGCTTGAAGAGAAAATTGCAGAATATAATGGATTAAGCAGACAACTGGAATCTGCTTTGGAAGAAGGGAGAAAAATGGTATTGAGGATTTAATACATCTGTTAATCTTGTGTGCCATTTTGTATTTAAAAATAGTTTTAAAAACAAATGTGCTGGAGAAGAAAAGATGGGACAAGATTATTTTGCATGTAGGGAGTAAACTAAAAAGTTACTGGGAATTTCTGCATGTTTAAACGTGGATTGCACAATTCATCTTCTTTGTGGAATTTGGATGCTATTGAAATTAATAACAAAGTTCAGTGGACCAACATTTCACTATCATTTTTTTGGTGACAAATCAAGTTGCTTTAACCACCTAATATTAAATCCCACACACGTGGTAAAATGTTTCTGAAAAAAAAACCTTAATCTTGCCTTTTTCTTATTTTCTTTGTAATAGGCAGCCCAGAAGAACTTTGGTGTTGAAATCTTTCTCATTTTAGAGGAAGGCTTTGCACGCTTTTAATATTAAGCAGAGATGTGTCATTTACAGAAAGGATGCAAACAGTAAATCAAATGGAAGAGGAAATGTAGGCGATTAGATTACAGTGAATTATATTGGTTTAATCAGAACATATGTATGAAGCTGTAATTTCTGTCTCAGATTAATCATGTTGAGATAAACTATATGAATTTTCACAATACTGTGTGAGGATATTGATTTGGTTTTGAAAAAATAACACATTTGTCTTAACTTACAAATGAGTTACAAAAGTGTCTCCCTGCCAATAATATTACATTTTTTTCCAAATTGAAACTTCTTTCAAATTTAGCCATAATATTTACCAGGTTTGTTTAATTTCTGTGCATGGGAAATTAATAAAGTATTGATGATGGAATAGGAAATAGAGCTATTAATGCCAAGGTATAAGAAAATAATTCAGTTTGGGCTTTAAGTGAAAGTAAATAAACATCATTTCTCTCTCATTACTATTATAGATAGCTGAAGAACTGGAAAAAATGTCATACAAAGAGCAAGCCCTTCAGACAAAAATGTTAGTTCTTGAAACTGAAGTGAGAGAGGGGCAAGAAGAGAAAAAACAACTTCTCTGCATATTTCACCGTGTGAGTAAATAATGCTGCTTATGATTTAAGAAATTACTTACCATATCACTGTTTACAGTAAAAGTTCCTTTTATTGAAAAACACACTACTAATAGCACTGATACACACTTTCGGGAACAGCAAAATAATTCAACTTGACAATACACTTTGTATATTGACATTTCTAATAGACTTAACATGCCCAGTCTATCTAAATCACTGGAACTTTATTGAGTTTGTATCTCTTACTCAATCCAGTTTTCCCAGCAAGGCAAAAATCAAGCAATATGTATGAAGTTGTAATTTCCCTTTCAGATTAATCATGTTCAGTAAACATACCTGGATTTGAATAAATGCATCACAGTTCCATGTAGAGGGTTTGGTTTTTTTTCCCTGAGTTGATTACAAGAATCTGATCATACCGGAATTTCTGAAAAGCTTTCAGTTTATATACAGATGTTGCACATAAACGTAGTTAGTAACAAAAGAGAGATTCTGATTTTTCAAAGTGTCAAGCCTTTAAATGCCCAGGCTTTGATATGTTGATACTTACCTATCCAGCAAAGCCACAGTCTAAGAACGTATTTTGGATGAGTAATATTTTCTGAAAACAAACAAACGAAAGAAGTCTGATTTATTGTTTTATCTAATCCAGAAAATTTCAGCACATTCGCTATTAATAAAATGTGAGACATAGCTGAATTCCTTAGACTAGTGATGGCAAATCATTTTCTATAATCAAAGTTTTGATACAGTTAGAGATTTGTCCTGTGATCAGTAATAATAAGCTACAAAGCTATTTAAAATAAATATAAAGACACTAAAAAGGTTTACTATCACTCTCCTAGACTTTCAAAAACAATATTCCATATCCTGACTTGAAGCATTCAAGATTAAAATCAAGCCAACCTAAATGCAAACTCTTTTCAAGATTTAAATACGACATCTGAGATATGGTTCTGAATACAGTATACTTTAATAAGTAAAATAGAAAAAAAAGAAAATTTTCTTTGAACCTTACAGTTAAAATATAAATGTGAAAGGTATATATGTCTGAGAGAACTGTTCTAAATTAGTTAATTGCTTTTTATTCCAAATAAATTTACATATAACTGAGAATGCATTATGGAAAATGATAAAATGGTCTTATTCCTGTTGCTGTAGTGAAACTGGAAACAAAATAGGACTGTGAAGGTAACTTTATCCAGTTATTCATTCTAACCTGATTACATTTTTCTAAGGCTGGATTTAAATCTGATGACTATAATTCCATTTTTTAGAAACTGAATTTATTTTAGCAAACTAGCATCTCAAATCTGTAATAGACATAAAAGGAAATACCTGAATATCTGTGGTATTTATGTAACAAATGATCTATGGTGTGCATCAGGTATGGAACTAATGAGCAGGTAATATTGCTATTAATCATCGTTTTTATGTAAGAACTATAGGCGGCAAAAATCATGTTGCATCAGAGATCAATAACAGGTGTTTCCTTGACAGATCAACGTGAGAGAGAGTGTTAAGTCCATAATAGATTTAAGATGTTAGAAATCTTTCATGATAAAAATTCAAAAGGTTAGTTTTTACATTCCCAGGACTTTTTCTGGATTATAAGCCTATTCAGACATGTTCAGTTTGGTCCTGACTGAGCATAAATAAAGCTTTGATATTTTGAGGCCTTTTTGGGAACCTTCAGTTTTGTGCAGCCTCTGAAAACTTTCACAGGTAAATAAGACAACAAGTACCTAATTTTTATAAGCCTTACATTATGATTTTTATTGATTTGTATTTTATTTCTAAGTTGCATTGCATTTCTCCTTTTCCTTAGAATGAAAAGCACCATGAAGTATGCTTGAAAGAGCTGGAGAACAGCCTGCAGAAGTCAGAGAACAAGAACCAGAGCATCCAGAATTATGTGCAGTTTTTGAAAGCTTCATACGTAACAATGTTTGGCTGAATTCTTTAGTTTAGTTTATTTAACAATAAAGAAACTTTTCAATGTTTGTCTCTAAGTCTTGTTGGAGGCAAGGCTGTTGAGACCTTATAGTATCTTGCAGGATTGAGCACTATAATGTTAGTTCTTCCCTAGGAAAACTTCCGTTGTGGGCAGGGAAAAGCAGGTCAGTCATTATGTTATATCCTACTGGCTGGTCACATATGGGAAATTTGCCTGGTATTACTGATATAAATAATTGTATTATTCATGGGTCAGAAGTGAAAAGGCAGGCTGCATGACAGTGGTGACAGGTGTGTAAGTGTGGGGTATGCATACAAAGTTGTAAGTTGGACTGTGAATTTCCCATGTGCTGTAAAATCTTACGTGCGTCCTTTTAGTCCATGGAAAACGCAGACAATCACAGATTACCTTTCAGTTCACCTCAGGTAAGAAAACACCTGTGGACTGGTTGCACAGTAATTTGCGCATTTTAATTATTAATAATTATATAATATTTATTGGTCATTATACTTCTGTTACTATAGAAATCTAATTGCCCAAGATAATAACATCTATCCTATTAGGACAGGCAAAAATTTAGAGAGCATTAGGTTCCATTCCTTTCTTTTCCCTATAGCTTAGCACCAAACTACCACGCTGCATGGAATAGTTGCCGCCACAAGGCTGTCCCATCCAGCCTTTTTTCCCTATGTCCCATTATGATCAAAAGTATACTATAGAAATACTTTACAAATATAAGTAGGGAAGTGTTTTAGATACAGCTACAGTTTAATTTCTGAATATGTTGATACACCCTTTCACGGTGACGCAGCCGCAGTAAGGTATTTAAGTATTTGTGTTTGAGTACAAGACTGCTGTTCACTGACTGACTTATGCCTCAGGTTAAACACATGTAAATATTCACCTGACGCAGGGCTAATACAAAAATCAAGTCTGATGAGAAAGTAACTGTTTTTATGCTGTATAAATGCTGTGATATGCTTTTTGAAAAGTAGTACATTCAGATAAATATATGTAATTTAGAATGTGTATTTTAGTAATATATATTTTTTGACTGAAAACATAAGTTAATTCATCCGCAGACAATACCTGCTTGTTAAACATATTACTTTATTGTTAGTTATTTATGATATGTAGAATGTCGATGTTTTCTTTTTTTTGCAAATGCTTATTCATCCTAACAAATACTGGTAAGTGCTAATGATCTGCTTGTGTGCACTTTTTAAAAATAAAATTATCATTTATTACATATGACATGCTAGTAGCAAATATTTCTGTTAAATTTCAGGAGGTTTTGCATTACACACACATACTTACAACCATATTTGTATTCATTTAGTTCTGCTTGTGCTACTTATAAAATATAAAAACCTTTTTGAAAGTCATCATCTATGAAGGAAAGATTTCAGAAATAAAGAGTTGAATCCAGTCCATGACTGGTTTTTAAAAAGTCATTATGGAAAATTTTACTCTTTTCATTGATAAATGATACAAAGATGTACGGTAACTTGATCTCAGCCTATCTTTTGCTATCCAGCAAATTAGATGTCCCGTCCCATCCCCCTCCTTTTTTTTTTCTTCCTGTCATTTGCAAGGAATAGATCTGGAATTATTAAAGTTGCTGACAGCTTCAGGTACTTCTTTACCTCTAAATGTCTACAAATAAATGTCAGATATGTCAAAGTATATGTGACTTGATTTAAGTTATAAAATTAGAAATTTTTTCAGCTCAACCCATAATTTCCATTCTATTAATCTAGACTTTCATTCCTTTTCTTCATATTCAATCACTGGAATATACATTCTTGATCTTTGGAATCTTAGAAATATCAAATGAAGACAGCATTTTCCAAATGATGGTGACGTTTTTATGGCGCTCTCAGGGTTTTTTTGCAGGGTAGAAATAGGGATACTAGTCACAAAGATCACTTATTTTTTTTCTTGGTGCCTTTTTGAACCGGTGTTAGCTGATCATGTTATTTGCATTTTAAATTTTTTTTAGCTCATTTAGAGCCAGAAGTTGCTGTGTTTTGTTTTGGTTTTTTTTAATAAAGTAATGAATGAAATTATTTTTCTAGCTACCTAAGGGTCTGGCATTTACTCTAGATTGCTGCTTGTATTTTTAGTAACTGTGTAAAATACAGCTGAAATGGTTCTTGCCTTGTTCATTTTACAGCCCAGAAAGCCACGTGTCATGCTGCAGAATTCTTGGATACAGCTATACTGAACTGACTGTGTTTTGGAATGCTGGTATTTTTCTTTAAAGCATTTTAATTTTACTGTCTGCATCACATAGCAAAGTGACACTTAATTTTCCAGGAAGAAACAGGCTCATTATTCTTGCTTTTATGGGAGTTTTCACCCAGATGATTTTAGAAGCCCTTGATAATAATGGCGTTACCAGCATCTCACCTCTCAGCCTTTTTTCAAATGAGATTTGGATTTAGCATTTTCCCAAAAGCTTCATATGCTGTTGCAGTTTTCAAATACAGACAGTCGGATGAAACATCTTACTGCTACAAATATGCACAGAAAAACTACAAAACCAACAGTTACTGGTCCTTATTGTACTTGCTTATCTGATGATGTTTTCAGTCTGGTAGTGCTCATTCACAGCACTCTTAGCAAGTAGGAAGGTTTCTCTTCTGCTGCTCAGGAAGTCCTTGGCCAGAAAAGCAGCAAAAATAAGCAATTCTGCGTAAAAGTTTGAGCATGCTTTCAGTGATGAGTGTGCCCGGTAGAAAGTCGTAAAGAGATTTTAGCTGGGTAAGAACAGGCTAGAGGAAAAAATAGAGATTAAAATGCTAGCGTTCTCTAACTCTACTGTATTTAGTAGGTTTTCTAGTAAAAAAGACATTTTTACTATAGACTTACTAGGGTACATAGTTGAATGTTGTGCATTATATGCGTTGTAGGATTTTTTTGATTAGGTTTTTGCAGTAATTTTTCACAAAAGCTGACTCAGGATGATCCAAGGTTCATAAGAGAGTGCATGGCTGAACTCATACTAGTGTTCTTTTTGTAAATTAAATCAAAGCCACCTACAATGTTACTGTTTTTCCCCAATATCTGTATATTGCTTTATTTGCTACCCATGTTAAATAATTAATTAGATCTTTTGCTGTAGAGTTTTCCAGGAATGGCTTAAGTGTGATTGCTATGGCCCTGCTTTTGGGTCAGTTTGTTCTGTCATTTATAGCTGGGTGCGGAGAGAGTCTGCCAGTAGGATATGCACAACTTCAGGTGCATACAGCAGTTGTTTATTGTCTTGCACAGAGAGAAGGTAGCCAGGATTTAATGAGCAATTAGGCTGAGGACTAGTATGCTCTCCACCCCTCGTTTGCTATGTGCTGCGTGAGGCGCATTTGCTGGCTGGGCAGGCAGCCGTCAGGCAGGAAGAGTCAGGATCGGGGGAACAGATCCCGCTGTTGCATGTTTCTCCTCTTCCACCAGCTTTGTCCGCACTGGTGGCTTTCAAAATTGCATTTTAAAATGGCATTTAGAGATCACGCTGCATTTAAATCCATGTGGTGCTCCTTGTCAATGCAGTGTACACTGCTGCGCGCGTCTCTTAATGGAACAGGATTTCAGAGTTAGGAAAAACCAAGTGCTTTGAGGTTGGCAGATTCACTTTCTAGCCAGTGCATTTCCATATTCAATCATAACTTCAGAGCTTTAATTAGGTTAAATGTAAGCATGTAGAGTCCTGAAATTGGCATACTTTGAAGAGTTGACCTGAACTCCATACTCCTACAATTCTTTATCTGTGATAAAATGGACAGTAACACGTTGGTGCCTCGTTTCTGTCTGGTTTTTGAGAAAGAAAGGATTTGAAGTAGAAGATCATTATCTTATCATATGCTTTAGATTTGTTAATGTATGGGAACACAGAATTTAAAGCAGAAGCATAAGTCTTAGGGCTACTTGAAGCCCCCTTTAATCCTGCCTGCCAAGTAGCTTATTATTAGTGGCTTAAGGTTGATCGAAGAACTTTATCTGTTTCCTATCCATGACACAAAAACTGCTATAAATCCTATTGTAAGATGGAGGCTTTCCACTAAGAGCACAGAAACTCAATGATTTCCCTCTGGACACCTGCCTCCTTAAGGGATATCTTTATCAAAGACACGTAGCGATCGCTGTGCTCCATATGGATGACTCCTCAGTCGAGTGTGATAGGTTACTAGCACACCATTTCTTTCAGCTAGTCCTTTTCGCTATTTAATGGTGAATGAAATCAACACTTGCATTTTTGTGAAAAGTTTAAGGAAAAGTTGTGAATTTTTGTGAAAAGTTGCCATGCAGCTCAAAATGTCTTCTGCTAGAATCGTGTCCAGCATCCTGCGTTGGAAAAGAGCCAGGTTAGACTTTTTGTGACAAAATCACTTTGTCAGGGGTTTTCCTACAGGAAAAGTGACTTGGCTTCCTCCGCTGACAAGCTGTTTGGCAGCGTAACATCTGCGTACAGCCCTTCCAGCGCCAGGAGGCCCAGAGCTGGCCAGCACAAACAGGGATCAAAGCAGGGACCGATAGGAAAGGGTTGTGCGGGGCGTGAAGTAGACGCAATGATTTCATACAGATTTCTTTTTGCTTTTTCAATGAAAGCTTCCTGCGGATCGCTTTAAGGCTGACATCGCTCAAGCATGTTCCTTAAGGCCAGAGAAGTGAGAGCACTGTCTTGATGTCCACTGATGGGGAATTCAACATGAATTTATTGCAGTCACACAGGTCACCCTGTTAGGCATTTGGGTTCACAGTAGTCTCTGGTCTACTTACGGCTGAGCAGGAATCCTACAGCAGCTGTCACTCAGTAGTAAAGCTTCCAAACGTTTGAAGGTGGAGTGTGTTTTATATTGCCATCCACATCTGCCCGCACCCTCCTCTCAGGATTCTTGAGGTAATGCTGTTGGTTTGCAACCTTTGGATAAAGCTTTTACAGCTACTCCCAGTCCAAAGGCATATCATCCTAGTGATAAGTAAATCATTCCCTCTCAGACCAATCTAGTGTCTTTAAAATACTGGTTTTATTGAGAACAACAATACTGTTAGCAGGAAATAACTGACCTATAAACAGGCATTTTTTGTTTGAATGTTAGACAGACCAAATCAAATACCTGATTAGCATATCATAATACTTTTATGGCAGATTAATCTACATAATTTAAAAGCGATGGGGAAAAGGATGTTTTTATGTGTAGAGACTCTGCTGCGATCTTGCCTCCCTCTTACAGCAGAATAAACATAGCATTTTGTCGGCTGTAAAACTGTACCTTCCAATTTATCGGCAACATAAATATTTCATATGCCACTCTTCCTTTCGGTGGTACTACTAAAAATTGAAACCAGGTCTTACTGGTTAAGCTTTGCATGCTTTTTCATCCAATTCAATCTTTCAAAAAAACCTTTGATAACATCTAATTTCTAGAGCAGCTGTTACACATCCAACAACCATCTCCAGATCTCCCATCAATGTTTCAGGCAAGCCGAGCCCCTGTTCATTATCACCGTGACCACATTCCTATTCTTAGCAGAGATTCTCCCTCGGAGAGCAGCAGCCGACTCTGCTGTGGCAACAGTCCACTTACTAATTTACAGCTCCACCCACTAAATGCCACTGTCAGTTATAAACTACCCAAGTAAACCATGTATTTTTAACAGCCTCAATTTTACCATCATGCCGGTTTATAAAAGTCAAAGATATTTTTTGAAGTGCAAAAATGCTAAGTTGGCATTTCAGGTTATGCTCAGGACACGGGCTGTTCCTCCACAGTAAGGTTTCCTCCTCCTCTGTCTGCTTGAGAAAATCAGCACCTTAATATGCTGCAAAACGCAAACTGTTCTGTACCAACATTTCTTTCTTTTTCTAGAGGGAAAAATCTTCAGAAATCTGAAGGGAGACCCCAATGTAGGAGCTTTCAAATCTTTGGGCAAGTCCTTTGCCAGAGTACAGGCAAGCTTTCCCGATTCTGTCCTAGGCTTTATTTCCAATTTGTTTCTGAATTTCTTACCATGCAGTAGAATATTAGGTCCTGTGCTTTATGAGCCACATAAAACATGGTAATGACATCAGTGTTTACATGCCACAGTTTAGGTTTTGTTTTTTTTTTTTATTTTTGAAATTGGATTGTGTTGTAACAGAGATGACATTTGAACTTAAGTGGAATTTGCTGTAGCGAATTTCACCCACATTTGGTAGTCATTTATGTGTACTTAGCTTGAAGCAAACAAGTCACCTCTTTGAGACAGCCAGTGATTCAGAAGCCAACTTTTTTTCTTACAGATCACTTCGTAGAGACAAGCAATGTACTTCATGGGTTGCCATATTTGATAATAATTTGATAATTAGTACAATTATACTATGTAAAACACAAAATCTACCTTATGTCTGCAGTACCCTATCAAAGCTGTGAAGTATACTGAGTCATAAGTAGTGCTAGTTTATTTTTGTTTAAACTGATAAGGCTGTGTAATTGTTTAAAACCAGCAAGTACCAGAAGCACATCACATAAGGTTTTAAATAGCCTGTTTCTCTTCTACATTTGGTGCTCATTGTCTGCACACAATGTAGACGACTTCAATTTTGCAAAAGAGTAAAATGACCCATAAATAGTGTCATAATAAAATTTTAGAACCAGCCAAGCCATGATAAAGGATCAGATCATTTCCTATGATATTCCTGAAAATCATTAAACTACTGGGAAAGCTTGCTTAGAGACCTGGTTGAGAACTGTTACAGGCAGACAAAGTGGTCTAGGATTGAGGAATTTTCTTTTCTTCTGTAGCTTCTGGCCTCCATACTATTATGAAACTTGAGTATGGTTTTGGAAAGCAAGGATGGTGGCTCTGGAAGAGGTTCAGCAGGATCAGAAGATCCTGGAATTAGTGGAAGAGAGCATCTGTATTGGTGGCAGCCTGCTGTTGACAGGAACAATCAAGAGACAGGGGAGTGCCTTTAAGTAAGATAAAATTAGATGCTTGCATTTCTCTGGAATTAAGTGTAAGCTGAGTGATCTGGTTTATCTTGTAGGAATTTAAACTCTAAATATATTTTTAAAAATCCAGTTTCTTTCCATTTCAAATAATTTCCTACTTTTATTAAGTCTTGTTTTACTAAGATTATGGTTTAGGAGAAATTTCACATGGATATTTCTGAAGAGATATAATCCTCTAGTGAGAGGATTCTCCTATAGAGGAAAATGGAGTTTGAGTTCTATAAATGGAGAGTTCAAATATTGTTCTGACATTTGCTGATGACATTTGAACCATTAGTAATTCGATGCAGTTATACTCAAGCACTGACATATTTTATGAAGCATGTGTGACGCAGAAATAGACATTTAAATCCTTCTTTGCATACTTGTATTTCATGGTAGATTTCCCCAGACGAAGCATTCAGAGGTGGTAGTCTTGCTGATTTCTCTTTCGGTGTGTGCATCTAATAATGGAGGGGAAATGTGGTTGTCTTCTAATGACATGTTTCTAGTAGACCCATCATCCCAAGACCTGAAACAAAAACAAGCTCCCCAGAATGAAATAAATCCCAGTAACAGAAACAACAACTCCATGCTGCTGTTCTGCAGAAGGCATCCTTTGACTCCTGCTAGGTACTGCTTGTTGATAGCATTCTTGGCATGGTTCCCCTCCCGAACTTAGCGTGCTTAAGCAATACTCACATCTGCTGGGGGTACCAGGAACAGTGGTATCAACTGCAGTTCCTGTTTTTTATAAAATACTGCTTGCTAAGATTCAGTTCTTCTGGCGTCGGTTACCAAGCTAATGTCTGGAAGCAGGGTGACTTTATGATTTTTATACAATAAGTCTTGTTTCTTTCTAGCAGCATAATTATTTCTCAGTTCTTGGCATCATATCTGGCTTTGAATGGTGAATATCAGGAATTTTCTTTCCCTTCTGCCTTCTCGTTATATTTAATGAACTAAAATTCTGTGTTAAAATAGGAACTTTGCTCCATCTGTCCAATTCTGCCCCCTTTGGAGCACTTTTCAGTATCACATAATGGAAAAAGAGTGGCTATTTCAGTGAAGGTGTCTTTTGTGAAGGTACTTTATTTGAACAGTCAAAGAAAGTATGGAAACTTCAGGTGCCCAAGCACCCAGTTTTTCACAAGCCCTCTAAGCATCCTTTCTCGTTGTGCCTTTTGACAGTCACCTTACTTGATCTAACCACTCTCCACAGTTTCTAAAGGACACCTTGATGATTTGGTTGTCCTTTCTTTGAAGAATATTGAAACTCTTGAAGTGACTTCCTTCCTTCAAACTTTTTTCCAGGCAGGAACAAATACGTTTTTAAATAATTTTCTAAACCTTATTTTGGACGTCAGATCAGAGTTACATTAGAAATACCTTTGCACACTAAATTGGAGTCTAATGTCTGAGTTTTCTATTCACTGCAGCTGCAACAGTCCAAGTAAAGATGTAATTTAGCCCCAAGACTTGTTCCTCGTTTCCATTTTGTCTTTGCTTTACATCTTGCTATTTACATTAGCTGTGGAAGTTTCAGAAACCCTGGATGATGTACTTCCCAGGGATTATAGGACTCTACAGTGAGGACTTTGTTTGGAATAGTCATTTCACTTTTCTAACAAATGGCACATTTCAGTGACAGCTGCAGTTTGGCCAATCAAGTACTGGAAACAAGACAACCATGTCAGAAAGACCTCAGTGTGAACTCAGTAATTATTCTCTGGTGCTAATTTTGTCTGTTTGCCTCCAGCGCAAGTAGCCCAAATCTCAGAGGAAGACTGTAACAGCAACTGCCCTCCCCAAGATATTCTCTATGAATCTCCTTACTTATTCAGGACCATCCTAAATCTGCTGGGTTTTCCTTTTCTGGCGACAATTTATGTTTTAAAATCTTACAGTTATTAGTCTCACAGTATCACTTACTTAAATAGGGGGAAAGTGTATTTTACTGTAACTATTACCTCCTGGATAAATATTGGTTTATAGTAGTGAACCTCATATTTCATTTTGCATGTCAGACTTCACTTCCCAAAGTATGAAGAGACGCATCTAAGAACTGTACACATGGATGAATTGTTTAAAGGTATGTCCAGTGTTGCCAGATTTGATTCCAGAGTTTAGTAATTTAACATCTACTTTGGTCTGGGGTGATATAAATCAAGTGCTTCCAACAGGAGATCATAATGAAGAATCATATAAACTTGCAACGTTGTGTGAAAGAGCATGTGGATTACAGAAATCCTTCCAAGGTGAATGCCCAAGCACTTTGTTTTGGATGGATGGCTAGATGTGGGATGGATAGCTTAAGGTACAACGTCTGACTGTGCTGTCAAGTTGCTCTGAGAATTAAATTATTTCTTTTATGATAGATGAGGCCTCTGGCGGGGCATGTGAGATGTGATCAGACTTCCTGAATTATCTTACCGTTGTATGTATTTGATTAGCCATTCAGAAGCTTAAGTTCTTGAATCTAAAAATCTGGAATTAATTATCCTTGCTTAACGTTTATCACACTGGAACAGATTAATCATCCTTTGAACTAGATTGCTTCCATACCAATACATTACTCAAGATTAACTTAGAGTTATCAAAATTTTATTAACTAAAAATCCGTAGGCCGTTAATAAAGGCTTTCTGGGTCGGTACCAGTCTCAGACATTTCCTTCAAAGCCGTAAACGGCTCTCAGTAAACTGCGCTGTTTATTCTGCATCTGCAATGGCTTTTGCTGCTGTTCTCTTTGCTGATGGAAGGTGCTCCTGAGCGCTGCTAGCAGAGAGCATGCTTCCAGTGCTCGGAGATGAAGGCACACGTGGAGGCGATTCACAGTCCCACACTTGTATGAGAAATGTGTGGACATGTAACGTATTTCAGGCATGCACACAGACATTAAAAAAAGGGGTTTTGAGCAGAGTGAGAGTGTGAATGTTTGTGGTTGCAGTTATTGTGCCCTCATTGCAAAACACACTCCTTTTGTCTGGCATACCCACTATTCCTAACTAAATGAAGTAGTACTCATACAGAAATATCTTAGAATGCTTGGTTTCATTCCTCTACTTTCCCTCCCTTCCTTCTTTAAAAATAATGTTTGTGCACAAGTTTGTGGGAAAAGAAACTCACAAATTTGTGAACTTCAGTATCTTTACTTGGAGGTTGTACGCAACTATTTCCAGGCATGCTATTGTTCTTACTTGAGAAGAAACAGAGACAAAAAGTAAGTTTTAATTCACGCAATGTGTTATATTAAATGAAGCAACTCCTACTCCTATGCTCAGTCTCTATCTAATTCATTTTTTGATATTCTAATAGTACCTGTTAGAGTGAATGGCCAGGGGTTTATTAAAACTTCATAGGAGTTTTGCCAGTGACATCAACATGGCCAGGACTTTGTCATATACTTTTCTACTCACCGTATGTGAAGTAAAAGATGAAGCTGGGATTTTTCTTTTATTCAGAACTATAGAGAATTGTGGACTGATTCAACCTGGCCATAAAGAAGTGCGACACCTCTGTAGTCAGTGATTCTGTTCCAGATCCTTAGCTTGCCCACTTGAATATATCTGCCTTAAGTGCTCACAGAGCCCATAGGAAAAAAAAACTTCCACACATTAAGCCACTTAAATCCATCAAATGTGAGAAATTATTTTACCCAACATAATTCAACGTTTGAATTTGGCAGTTTCAGTGTCATATTGCACCACAAATCACGTTTCTTAAATATGTCCCTAATGATGTAAAATTCATAGGGTAAGGCACCTGGTAACCATCTGACAGTGTCAAGGCATTTGATATTCATCTTAGAGCTCTTACTGTTCCACTGTGCAAAACTTAGCAGTACCATCTTCATATTTAATGTGCATATGTGTTGGCAAATACAAAATTTATATTTGGACTGCACACCTGTCTGCGGGTGACTAGTGACTGTGGCCATATTTTTGAAATTAGGAACAACAGACTTCGTGTTCATATAAACGCCTCTCAGAAGAACATATTGCTGACAGCTGTTTTATTCGCTAGGTACTAAAACATTAAAAGAAGCTATATATAGATTCCTTTAAATAAATAATCAGGGGGTTTGTAGTTCTTAACATAACCTTAAACTCTGTGAAACCAAATCATAAATTGGGGTTGACTCTCTGGAGCATCTGCTCAAGAGAAGGATGCTGAATAGCCTTTCAATTATATTGACCTCATTAGCTGAAGCCCTTCTTCTTAATGAATATATTGATTTTATAAAGGAAAGGAGGTAATGATTGGAATTGGTGAAATTAGATGAAAATTATACTTACACATTGAACAGTAAAACTATGTACGGCACCCAGGAAATCCCAGACTGACAGCCAATACCCTGGAAGAAATCACCATTTTGTTATTCTGCTTTTTTCTTCCTGAATACTCAGACTGTGCTCATTTGCCTCTATTTGCCTTGAGATGGTCTATGCTTCCTATGTTGGACAAAGAAACTCTTGTAAAGCTGTGCTTGCAAATGAACAGGCCCTAATTTTAGCAAAATTGCATCCAGCGCATCTCTCAACGTTAGCAGCTCAGAAACATGCCATGTCCTGTGTCTCTCCGAGCAGGGCAGCACAGTAGACTAGAAGATTAACTGGAAAAAATGGGACTATAGTATTGCACAATGAAGAAAAAATCCTGTAGAGGACCAAATGCCCACTTGTCAGAGCACTGAAGTAGGTCCAGTAGGTCCAGCTGGTGGTAGGCATGAATATTCATTTTCTTGGTGAACTTTCTTTCACCCTTGAGAAACTGTCCTGCCCCACCAAAGACATTCTCTGAGTCCTGGGCACAGCCACGGTAAGCAACTCTTTTCTTCCTGCCTTGAAGATCAAGAAGGGCTTGAATCATCTGAGCAACCCCTTGGTCTTACTTGGCATGAGGTATTTGGTCCCTTGCATCATCGGCGGTGGTTGGGAAGAAGTTTTCCCCAGGGAAGCTTAAATCTGAAAGGCTTCTTTGTCTTCCTCACAATTTCAAATAGACCTTCAGAGCTGGAGAGCTTGTGAACTGGAGAAAACTGAACAAAGTGGATGTTTCTCTCTGCTGTTTTTTCAGTGACAATGAGTTCATTGCAGTCAGTAAGGCCAGGAATCAGTCCTCAAAAATAAATACCAAGCACCTGGCTGAACCTAGAACCTTGGTTTCTTCCTTTCCACCCACAAACAACCCCAAATTTTGAAGAATATTTACATTCTCCAAACACAGACATATGATAGGAGCTGAGTGGGCGTGCAAGTGCACACACACAGGATCCAGGTTATACCTTGGAAGATGTTGGTATAACTTCTTTTTTAAAAAACAATTTGTCATTCAATACAACCTTGTGAATGGTTTCTGTGATCTTTTCAGCTGTGTGCTAGCGGCAGTAGCTCTCCTTAAAATGTACCTCTAGTCATCCAAACACAGAAATACAGCAGACTTGGAATAAAACTAAATCCCTGTGGCTGCTTATTTGTTACTCTCATGCCTAAACGTCTTGTTTCTGGTGGATTTGTTCGTTAAAGCTACTGTCATGTTCTAAACAGCTCTACAGTCTGCCTCTTCCACGGTCCACAGAAACATTCAGAGGGGCAGAATCATTTTAGAGGCGTTAATAGTGTGTATTCACAGCAGGAATAATGAAAACAACCAACTTCATTCACGTAGAGGTATGACAGCAAAATACTTCCAAAGGGAAGTTGTTTGATTCAGTTTCAGGAAAGCATTTATTACGTCTTTGGTCTGCATACTTCTCATTTTTCTGCACAATATAAGTGTTTACATCATTGTGATATCTTGGTGGCTTATGCAGGAATAGTCTTGGTAGTATTGTTTTAGAACTAGCGCTGGAAATGGGGGAGAAAATGAAATGAAGCACAGTATTATTTCAGTCTTTTACCTGCATGAGTTCTCAAATCAGGTTGATTCTGTTCAAATTTCTAAAACATAGTTGCCTTCCTATGGGTATCACGAATAAACTCTCCAGGCTGCTGTATCACAGTATCCAATGAAATTAATGATAGTCCCATATTATTAATAACTTGTGATAATAGTGGTACCAAAAATGGCCATAACAACTCTTAGCTGTGAAAAGTTTGGCAGCTGTAACATCCATGGAAAGGTCTCAGGGCAAATGGAAGAAAGCTTGATTACTCTCCATTCTGCATTAAACTATACATCAATACCTTTTCTGTAGTAAGTTAAAGCTGATTCAGGCTAGATGTGATTTATGTCATATTCATTTATACCAGATGTTAATTTAAAAAAATTGTTTGCTTAATATCCTGTAGACTTCCTTTAACCATCAGATGCAATTATATATATTTTCATATATATATATATATTCAGAGCTCATTCACGTTTCCCAACATAAAAGTGAAACTTCATTGATGTCAAAAAAATGCTCCCAAGAAGTGCAGAGAATACAGTTATATTGAGCAGTTCCCAAAGAAGGTGTATGCTCCCCATTTATGATTAGTGTTCAAAGCAAGTGCTCACATACGTGGTGTATTTTTAAGAGCTTTTACACATTTCCTGCTACAAAACTTGAAGGCATTTTCAGCAGCACCCAATTTTTGAAGATATGTGAGAGCAATGAAGAATATATTTTTACATCAAATTCATTGGAAATGATACATAGTCCTGACCAGTTCCTTATTATTTACTCATTTCTGGCAGACCTGGGTCTGAGCAGCATGACAGCAGGACCTCAGCCATGGAGGGTTTCTGCGTTCAGAGCGAGTGGCTCCCTCACGCCTGGCTCTGTACCAGGATGGTCCGTGAATCCCCAGCTCCTCTCCACAGGCAGCTTTTGCAGAGCTGTTTGGCTGGAGATGCAGGCAAGGACAGGCTTTTGCTGCTGCATCCAGTCAGCGTAGAGGCACATCCTTGGTCCCTTGGCAACCAGCTGGGGAGAGCTGCGTATTAGGTGAAACTTGCATCTTTTCAAACGTCCTCAATGTCTTGTTTCTTATCTTGTTTGTAGCATTCCATAGTAAAATGCTGATTCTTATTCCCACAGGTGGTAATGATGCTCCTAGGGAAGCCTAAACATTTTTGTGATTATGTACAATTACCATCCTTGCCGTTTTTATTCATAGATGCACTCTTGCAGGAATTACCATAACCAATAATCATATCTGATTGAATTGTAGATATTTAATCCAGTGACGACAACCAATTTCTCTCTAGTGTCTAGTGTTAGCTTTGAACTTCTGTCAGTCTATAAAACATAATGAAGCATTTGTGATCTCATTCGGTGCAGGGGGGGAAACTCCAGATCAAAAGAAACTCTTTTATGCACCCTTCATTTTATTATTCACAGTTTTAATTCTATAGGCTGCGGTCCACCGGATGAAGATGCTTAATTAACAGTTAGTGAGCTGTGTTGATTTCAGTGAAATCATTAAAGAACTTACTTCAAAGATGCCAGATGGATTATGTTTACACCTAAATTAGCACCATTGATCTATTTTTAAGTGAGGATCCTTAAAAAATATATGTACATTTGCAACAGCGAGTTAAGAATAAGCTGTGATAAAATTAAAAGTAATGACAGTTAGGAGAGTGTCCTGCTGCACTGCACCTTAAGCCGAGCATCCTTGACTCCATTTTACTCCTTCCTATTGTGTCCCGTGATACTGGAAATACGAGGACAGGCTGAGAGAGTTGGGGTTGTTCAGCCTGGAGAAGAGAAGGTTCCGGGGAGACCTTATAGCGGCCTTGCAGTATCTAAAGGGGGCTACAGGAAAGACGGGGAGGGACTCCTAATCAGGGAGTGGAGTGATAGGACAAGGGGTAACAGTTTCAAACTGAAGGAGGATAGATTCAGATTGGATACTTGGAAGAAACTCTTTGCTGTGAGGGTGGTGAGGCACTGGAGCAGGTTGCCCAGGGAAGTTGTCAATGCCCCATCCCTGGAAGTGTTCCAGGCCAGGCTGGATGGGGCTTTGCGCAGCCTGGTCTAGTGGTTGGTGTCCCTGACCAGGGCAGGGAGTTTGAACTAGGTGATCTTTAAAGTCCCTTCCAACCCAAACCATTCTGTGATTCTGTAATTCCTTAATATCATCATATTCCACTGACTTGTGTAATAAAAAGACTTTGGTCGATAAATAGATCTGTACCTCTCGGGGTGCAGATGACACTGGCACAGCCTGGGCCCCCGGCCGCGGTGCCGGCAGGGCAGCACAGACCCTCTGGACCCTTTGCACGGGATTTTCAGCAGCAGATGGTGGTGCCAGGGCCGCACGGTGCTGGCCAAGAGGGTGCCCGGCGGAGAAGCAGGGGAGGGTGAGGGGCAGGGCCGTGTCCCAGGAGCCGGCGCAGGGAGAGGGAAGGGGAAGGCAGAGCCCCAGGGTGAGGCCACGCAGCGCCAGGCACCAAGGGGAAACCAGTGCTCCCAGTGGGGCCAGCACTGGAGCGGGGACTGCGCCGTTCCAATATAACCACACTCAGGTGGGACTTTCCAGCCCACGCTTATCCTTTCAGCAAAGCTAAAATATGAGAGAAATAAACACAAACTTCACACCCGGAGGTAGCTTCCACTACACATATTCTTTTGTCACAGGACAAAGGAAAGGGACGATGCAAAGGACTTTGAGACAAACGTTTTCTTGTTTTTATCTTTTGGTTTGCATTTTTGTGTTGACTTAAACCCAACAATAAATCTTTCATTTTTGATTAGCTGACAAACATTGTTCTCAAAAACACCAGGAGGAAAAAAAAAATATTTATTTTACAATCTGCCTGGAAAAGTGAAAACTCTGGACAATGTCAGTCCAGTCTCCCACTTCTCTCTGAGCGAGAACGGTACAGAGGCAGGAGGCTCTGCACAAAGACATGGTGCATAAACAGCAATGGCGAGTCCATCAGAAGCGTAAGCATAAAAGTCAAACTGCACATTGTAAGTCTGGCCACTTCTTTGCTCGCTGGGTGAAAGACCACAGTCAGGTACAGAGGGAAGACAGTAGAAGCTGTGTAGAAACACTTGCTATTGAGCATTGGATCAACACTCACCGTGGAGGGTAGCCTGAAGAACCATTTTAGAAAAATCTGTTCTGAATCGTATGTCTGATTTACTCACCATTGGCTTTTCAAAGCGAATCGCTGGCCCTGTTATTCCCCCCAGCGAACCAAAGGCTCAGCTTCCCTCTTATTCACATACGATTTTTAAAAAAATCCTGCTGGATTATTATTAAAAATGCAACTGCTGTAAAAACTAGGAGACATCCAGTTTCCACAGTTATTTATGCTGTGTGGATACTGCTGACAAAACATTAACGACTAGAAAGGGCCAGTAGAAATACACCCCTGTCAGTAAGGGAAAAGCTGCTCCTTCTTCTCGGGCACAAGAAGGATTTTGAAGTATTTGCTGTATTGCAGGAGTGAAATCTCATTCAGAAATGCAAGAAAAGCAGTTCCTTGGTCAATCTGACATTTCAGCCACTTCAGATCTTCTCTCCCCTGTGCCTTTGTGGTGCACTCCCTGATTTCCCACTGTATGCCGAAATATCAACACTCCGTCCTTCAAGGAGGACAGGAGAAATGGTGGCTGACAGTTTCAGCCCTTTACTTCAGACTATTTATGGCGGTTTATGCTCACTAATTTACTACTGCTGCTGCAATCTCAGTATGGTTAAGAACACAAAGCTTGCTTCTTTTACTAAAAGATTTGCTCCAGAGTGTCCCAGGCTATCACCTGGAAACAGCCTCCCAAGGACATTTTCTCCCAAGGTGAATACAGAAGGTCATCAGAAAACCAAGTTAATGTTCACTATTCCATGTTTGCTCCATTCTTTTTGATTAGGTTTCAGTAAATCAGGCTCATTAGCTGTGACTCTTCTCTACTGCCGGAGACCAGATAAAAAATTCAAGGGACGTGTTAGTCAGTTAGGAATTGCCCCAGAAGGACGATCCCAGCTGTAACGAAGGGGTATGTTATGGGGGAAGGCGCAGCGCTAGAAAGTTCCTTGTCCTCCAAGTGTAATAGAAAATGGTTTGTGGGGAAAACTGTAAATAAGAGAACATATGGCACAAATTATACCATAAGCACTAAACAAATCTTAAACTGTAAACATCCTCTTGGGTTAGACCTTCTTAGCAACCTTCTGCTGTCTCTGGCATCAGCTGATGGCTCCAGTCAATGTTATTTTACTAAGAGAGTTTATTTTGTTTAGAAGTTTTATGTAAGAAAAGTGACTCGGTTGCTGTGAGAGGCTCCTCGGCAGTGGCGCTACTTGCACCTCCCCATGTGTGGGAGGAACGGCCAGCCCAGTCTCCCTGAAAGGCTTCAAGCAAATGGGTGGTTGTGTGACGGTAGAAGATGCCTCAGCTCCAGCTCTGCTGGAAATAGTCAGCAGGAGCTTGTCTTCAAGGTGGAGCTGCAGCTGTGAGGCAACTCTGACTTTCTATGGAGGTGGATTATGTCCTCCTGCGCAGAGGAACCTTTCTCAAATCTCTTAAGCTGTTGCCAATTAACTGCAAATCTTATTCCTAACATATGTGGAGTTCCCAGCTGGACTCAGTCAAATAAAGGCAATCTGATGGTGTTTCTGGAGTACTTTTGGTCAGCTAAGTGTATCCCCTGGTAAGCAGGATCATTACCTGCACTGTGCATTATATCGAAATACATCCCATTTTCAGCAAAGTCATCATTAAAATCTACTAAGCTCAGGGAAAGTTTTCTGTGGAATCTTTGCAGACTTAGTATTAGTAACATCTCTCTAAATAAACAGCACAAACCAGCTTCTGCTGATGGTCTTACTGACTTGAGTGATTTAATTTTATGTTTAGAGCACTTTTTTCTTTATTAACTGTTATTTATTGTGAATAAAAATCTCATGCATGGCACAATACCTCTATATAATGTTCTGAAAATAAAAGACACATGCTCCCTTGACAAAAAACTTTACAGCAGAAGGAATCCCTTAAGAGTTTTGTAGCCTGTAAAGATAAACAGAGAAAAACATTTTCTTTCTTAAGTGGAAAAAAAGAGTTTTAAAGAAACATAAAAAAAAAAAGGCTAAAATCTTCAGATACTTATAAACATGGTCCTCCAAACTGAAAATGTGCTGAGTCCTCTGATATGGAGTACCAGGTTAATTTCACTAGACAGATAGTAACTAACTAAAAAGAAATTTAAGACTATGAGAAAACAAGTAAAAACTTCACATACTTCATACTATTCATTAATAATTACTGACAGCCGAATGATGTATGAAGTTGCCATGAACATCTTGCCAAGGCGAGACTGTGATCTCTTCTTCACTCTGTCTTCACCCTGGTTTAAATGTTCATATTGCTTCTACTTTTTAAATTTACTTGTGCTTTAGTTCTAGGAGACCAAGTCCCAAAGGGCACAGCTTGCAGCAAACTACATCCTTGGGGTATCACACTGAGGACAGATGCTCTCAAGTCCTTGATGGTGAAATGTGAAGAGGGAGGTGTGCCCTTCACCAGGTCCAGGCACAGAGATGCTTCCCTGAGGCCTCGTGAGTGAGAGCCACCATGCCAGTGCCAGCCACTGCAAAAAGCATCCTCAGAAGCAGCTGGAACTGCAAAGGCAGGCTCTGACGTAGCTTTTCGCAGGCTGACAGGAGTTCATCCCCTCTCGCGCACATCTGGTGTGTATTTATGCACTCTAGAATGTGGAAAAGTAAAAGCTAAACATATGGACTTGACCCATTTCACCTAAAGAGGTGAAAAGTGGGTGTTTAGATATTACCAGGTCTGTAGCTGGCAGTCGTATACACACTGTGTAAATCTCCCCGCAGCGGAGGCACCTGGCGTGGAAAGGCATCCTCTGGGAGCAGCCGCTGGAGCCCGGAGATGCCTGCGTGTGCTCAGCGCCCCCAGACCCTGAGGGTGGGTGGCGCGAGGAGGACGACTCACACAGACACATGGCGTGTCCACGGAGAAGCCAATAACGTCCCGGCATGAAATATTCTCATGCTCTCTCAATGCACAGGTGCAAAAAGATCCAGGATCAAAAGCTTGGGCACAGCTTCTTTTGTACAGCCTGTGTGTCGGGCTTTACTGCACGCTGCGCAGTGGCCTCTCAGTAGAGGAGTCTCCTCCACAGTTTTGAGTAATGTCGCCTTTAGTGAGACAAACCTGGGTTGTCAACCAATTGTCCTATTTTGGCCTCAGACTCAGTTTATCTAAGCAAACCGGGACTGGAGGACACGCAGCAGGACCTTTTTGTGCTGTCATTCGGCGCAGCGCACTTCATTCAGGAGAGGCATTTTTGATTTCTGCAGGTCCCAGAAAACCACCAGTACCGCAACATACATCATGTTGGAAGATGCTGCGATGATGCCCAACATCAGATGTGATTCTGAACCTACTTTGAAACGTGCCATTAGGGTATATCTGTGCTGTGGACTCAAACAGAGCTGCACCTGCTTACACCAATGTATTTATCCATCTCTCTAAACAGCTGCTTTATTAGCAATGGTCGATTCTACTTTAAAAGGTGCTTAAAGGCAGGTGGGTTTACCTCATAAATCACTTTAGCATAAAGATGGATGTGCTTTATGCAGAAGTGGAGTTTGTGCCTTCTTTTCATGCTTACTTATATTAGCAAGAATGTGTATGCAAATTTCCTATCTCCCAGCAGCTACAATAAATTGCTCTTGGGCACTTGAGCCCCTTCCAGCTTGATTTAGAAGTTCAAAAGAAATGTAAATATGTGTATTCTCCCCTCCAAAAAAAAAAACCAAGCAAAAGCTGGGGCTGGGAAATTTGACTGTTTGGGTAAAGGTTTTAACCCCATGTTAGCAGTTTGTGAAGGTGCGACAGTTTTGATGAGATAGGGCTGTCCTCCCCCCAACCCCTTGTATGTGTGCTGCTCTTCAATGAGCCAGAAAAATGTAAATAACGCAGATATGAATAAGACATAAAATGCAGACTGATGATTAAATAATTATGGCCCTCTGTACGAGAAAGAGCCTCAGCAGAAGCCTTGAGTAAAGCTCCAGCTGAGATGTATTGTCTCTAATTGCAATGATTAGTCCCAAACAATCAGCCGGTTTCCCTATATACCCACCCCAGCCCGAGACAGCCCCCCTTGCTGCTGGGGGGAGGCTGCTGAGGTGTTCCTCTGCAGATCTGCTGCTCTTCAGCTGGGTCAAGGCTGGTCCTGAGCAGCTCTTTCGGGTGTCTCTCTAAGCAGCAATGTGTCAGTAAGGCTGTCACTGCCTGTTGCGGCTGGAGTGCCGCGCTTAGTAGGGTCAATATGTTTTAACAAAGTTGATTCTTTGTAGTATGATGTTATTTTTGTCTTTTGAGGGAGAAATGGGTGTTCTTCATCCTGCAGTTTCTGACGGTTGGTTGAATGCAGCTGTTAATGCAGGTCTGGCCTATGGATGGGGGCTTTGAGTCCTTCTTTGGTTCCCCTCTCCTGTTTCCTTTCTCTGCAATGATACTCACATGGGAGTGTGTAGAAACCTGTTCTCTGCAGTTAAATGGGTTGTTTTGCTGTCTGAGTGCTCTGCCACTGTGTGACTATGGCTGTAGATGGATGTGTGACTACTGCGTAATGTTTGTACATAGACTTGTGGCTGCAGATGCGTGCTTGGGGTATTTTACTGTCCTTTTTCTCTTGTAGCCTTGGAGTAGAATAAGGGAAGAAAACCAGTTATTACTTTGTTGTAAAATTTCAGAAACCTTCTGAAAGAGTGGTACACTTATCGTGTGTGCTGTGTCATTGCTGGTGTTTGTTCCCCTCTGTCAATTGTAGGATATTTGTAAAAGGAAATCCAAATATAAACTTTGGTTTCTGCAGCTGGTGAAAAGCAAAAAGAATGGTCCAACAGGTGAAATACATTGTGCACTGTGTTGTTTCCAAATCCTTCCCACTAACTACCTTGGCACATAGCAAATGGTTGTTGATGAAAGGAAGAACTTTTTCTGCCCGTTCTGGAGGTGGGCAGCTTTGCACCCTGAGTTCCCACCACTGGCATCAGTCGTGCTGCACCACGCAGAGTTGAAGTTGTGCATTATAACTAAATTCTGGCAATCTGTCTGGAAACTCATCTCAGATGGGAGAAATGAAGGTGTGTCTGTGTCTTCAGTGCAGACTCCGCTCTGAGGGGCACGTGTGGAGTCAGAGCTATTCCCTCAGATCCTCCTGTATCCCAGGGATTTAGCTTTGTGCGAACAGGCAAAGCATTTGGACCTCTGCCTGCTCAAATAAGTTCTCATTTTTAACATCCAAAGTGCCTTTGCCTCAACCTGCATCATCTTGAGAATTAGCTCAAATAATTTAAAGTTTTCGCCAGATATGTCTCGCTATCTCAGCTACATTTTTGGCAGCTCAGCTTGTTGGGGGCTGTGAGAGCATTCTGATATGTTAAAGACTTTCTTTGCCATGTTAAAAATATGGAATATATTCAAGTGAATACAGTATTAGGAAAAAAACCACTTTTTTTGCCTTTAAAGGCAAGATGTTCTCGGTTTGTTTCAGAAAGGTATCTTCTTTGCCCACAGATAGGCATGTGGGACCAAATTGGCTGCTGAGACAGGCGCAGGGATAACTGGTTTATTTAGTGCAATTTTAATCACTAGCAAGATCACAGACTTTATCCTGCAAATTGATAAGAAATACTAATGAGCTTTTACAGCTTTCAACAGAAAACTCCAAGGGTCATGTCTAGTTTTTGGACGAGACCCTCCTGTGAGGGAAGCTGGTGAGAGCATGGCGTGTTGCAGAGTATTCCCATCTCGTCTCACGCCATGCCCACTGCGGGGGGGCAGATGGACCAACACCACGGCCTTGTTGGGCACATCTTTAGCTTTACTTCATACTGTTGCAAGAGGATAGGCATCATTCAATGGCAGGGTAATCAGACTTGCCCTACTAAATCTGTAGCCGATGAGTTGGAACGGGCATGTAGGTGCATTAAGATAATCTTGGGACTGCTTGTGAAATAGCGTCAACTTTCATCCCTGCTCACCACCGGCAGTATTTCTGTTCACTGCGCTGGTATGACAAATATCTCCCATGGCCTTGAAAAGGCAAGGGAAACAGTCAATGAAGATCTGCAAAACAACTAACCTGCTGAATCTGGAGTAGCAACATTATTTTCTTTTTCCCTACTGCAGGGAATAAAACAAGGGTGAATTTACCTCATCCTCCTTTAAATTCATCACTCAGCAAGAAACTGTATTATAGGAAAGCATTCCCACTGTTTTGGCATGGCTGCTGTATTACTTGCTTGTTCTGGGAGTATCATTTTGGTAGCATAGGAAAGGAGGAGTGTGATCTTTGGAGAAAGCAGAGCCTTAAGGGACAGGGAGAGATCTTAAAAGTTGTGTTTTGGTGAAAGGAGGTTTTGTCCTGAATGAACAACTTGCATTATAAAAAGTTTACTTAAAGATGGCCTTTCTTAGTAAGTAATGCGTGTCTTCTATTTACTTCCCCTGGAGGCGTCCAAGCACGCTATTTAATTCTCCCCGCAGCGCGGGGGATTTTGTAGGACTGACCTGGTGTCACCTGTCCCAGGCATGGGAAGAAATGAGCTAAACGGTGGAGTTTTGGCCCTGCTCTGTGCCACCTGCCGTACCCGGCACTGGCGGTGTCTGGGCGAGGGTTCAGCCATGGCCGTGGACGGTGGAGGCTCGGCAGAGCGCGGGCATGTGCTGGGAGGTTTGGCGGGGCAGGAGGTGTCCCCCGCTGCTGCCGTGCCCTTGCAGCGCAGGAGCAGGCATGAACCACACTGGAGTGGTCTCCTGCTCTCTGTCAGGCTTCACGCAGGGCAGAAACACAACTTCTATTTGCTTTTGATTTAACCAGAACTCCCCTCAAATGAAAGGAGTGTTTTTTTGAAAAGCAAGGCCTTCAGGAAGAGGCGAAGTGCGTACAAAAGCCAGCAGAAGGTTTTAAGTGTGCAGTTCGGCAGTGTGCCTCCGTCCCTACTTACCCAGCAGTCTTTCACATCCAACCAGCTCCAAAATGCTTTGGGAGACAAATATCCCTGTGTCCCCTCTGCCATCGCTGGGAGTAGACTGGCTTTTCCGGAAGCTCCAGTGTACTGAAACCAGTATCCCATGGCAAACTGGAGCTGCCTGGTGTGTCACTTAGTGTTCAACTACAGGTGTTTGATTTACTCCTGGAACAGGAGCAAAACCAGGATTCACTGCAAACAGTTGACTTGTGCAGAGCTCCTCTTTCATCCCAACCAATTTCCTTCAAATGTTGCAAACCTTGGGAAATCTGCATGGTACAGGTTTTTATGTAAAAGAAATTGCTGAAAGCTCTCTCGGCTTTGATGCTTTCCACTGGCCCTCTCAGCCTACATTGACGCCTGTGTAAAGGAGGAAAATGGCAAATATCTACAATTTCTGCCTTCTCACTGAGACTTGCCAGGTCTGCAAGTGTCAGGAGAAGGGTTGCACACGTGGTTTCCTTGTAACTGTATATAGTGACTACTATGCAATGGAATTTCACTTAAAAGTAGTGATGCACTGGCTGCCTTTGGAGCCGGGCAGAGGTGCCGGTGCTGAGTGGGACCGTGCTGCAGGTCACTGCCCCGCGGCCGCACACCCAGCAGCTGCTTACGGCCCATCAGCAAACCCAGGGGAACTGCCGCTCTGCAAACGCCTGTCCTGCAAGGAAATGCAATTTAAACTAGTTGGCATTGCAGTGAAAATGTATATGCCAGTGATCCCCCTTTTTCCCCGCAAACTGCTGTATGAACTCAGTAAGTCTTGCACTTGAGGGAGTCTGTGATCTCCCTGCTGTCTGTAAGACTCTGGGAAGCTGTGGATGTGACGTTTCAACAACACATGAGTCCCTGATCATCATATCCAAATGCAAAAGCTGTTCCTTCCTGCCCTCTGACCCTTGCTGAGGGCACCTGGGGGAAGGCAGGCTCTGAGCAAAAGTGGGGATGCTGGGAGGGGGAGAACGTGTCACGTCTGTAATGGGGCCCATTCAGGTGCAAGGCCACTGCTTGGTCTGTGGGCAGACGTGCCTTGCCCCCTCCTTCCTTCCTTCTATAAATGGTTTTCTCTTTGATTAGTGGTCTGTCTCACCACTTCTCTTTCGATGGCCTAACTTAGAGCAGGGTTTGCTCTTAGAGCAGGGTTTTTATATTTGCATCCCTACAGCCAGCTCAATGTCCTTAATTATATGTGTCTTTCTATATCTAAGGAAAATTTCAGGTTTGAAAATGGATGGAGAGAGGAAAGGTTTCTATATTTGTAGGGCTATGCATTTTTCCCATGTAGTATTTCCTGTAAAGACATCTGGGGCTGATTCTCATTTATGGTAAGGCTGCTTTACATGAATACAAAAGGGAGTCTGAGGCACGAATAATGGTGTTTCTGCTAAAGAATGCTGGGGGACCCGTCAGAGTTCTGATGTCGGAGTGCAATGGTCACTGGAACCATCTCCACCCGCCCTCTAGGGGACACTCAGGTGTGCTTCTCATGGAAGTCGTGCTTGCACCAGTGAAGAACGCATCTTGCTTATCCTGGTTTTGAGAGCTAGGTAAAAGGGGGGATGCACCCCCAGCCCCCGAACACAAACCAGTAGAAATCCCTTGCTGCAAAGTGTTTATTTATTGTTCATTACAAACTTCGTATTGCACCTGGCCCTTTGAGCACTGCTTGACTATGAATAATACACCACAGTCAGATGTGGCTTAGTCTTGTCTACTGTCAGTCGGACCTGTTCTCCTCATGTTCTTCTCAAACATGCCATGTTTCATGGGCTTATTTATAGTACCTGCACTGGTACTTTTTTCCTTTTAATTTTTCCATAAATAATTTGTGCAAAAAAAAAAATCACCAGCCACAAACTGTTGCTATTCTCAGAATATCTGTAATATTTGTCTATTCCAAGAAAGTCAGAGTTCAACCTTATCTACAAGGAAGAGGAAACATGACAAAGCTTACACAGCTTTCTCCTTGCTTTTAATACACAAACCACAGTCTTTTCCATTTCCTCTTCTAAAACAAGGCTGGAAAACTCATCAAGAAGATGCATTCATTCATTCAAAAAGGTTGTTGAATCAGGAAATGAAATGGAAAAGTAATTTATGCTAGATACTTTCTGGTGTTTTTTACTATTTAACATTCTGGGAGATGGTTTCTTTGCATTGTCACCAGTTCAGTTCTGTCCAAGTCCGAAGGCTGACATCAATATTTAATATACTTTATAGATGTCAACTCTTTTTGTTGGATCAGTTTTTGCCCTTCTATTATGGACATAATACGCTAGCAAATGATGAGAAGTACCTGCTGGCTGACCTAAAATGCCAGATGCAAAGAATTTTAGTTCATTTACATATGTATTGTAAGCAATTTACAATACTTCCTTTGATTTTTCCTGTTAATGTCACTTGTTGGCTGAACAAGTGTTCCTGAGTAAGTCTGCTCCATGCCTTTCCGTGAGCTGAAAAACCGAAAATGAAGACAATCACCAGGGAATTCAGCGGGTCTGATTCTATTCTTCTCATTAGGGCAAATCTAGGATATCGTAGTGGAAATCAGCGTGGCCAGTGGAAAGCAAATTTAAGTGAGGATGGAATTGGTTGAATGTATGTGAAAAAATATGAGCCGCTGAACTGCGTAACAACTGTACTCATTCTTCTCTTCCAGCTCTGGGATTTCTCACTCTCCTAGTAGATAATATTTCTGTATGACAATAATACGGAGTAATCCTCTAAAATTCATTGACCAGTGGTGTGAATCTTAGTGCAACTATACTGGCAGTGTGTTCACCTGCAATGCAGCTGGTGGACCTGACCTGGCCCACCGAACAAGGTATGAACAGGAGTCCCCCATCCCACTAACTATCCTGCCTCCTCGGCCCTGTTGCTGTCACCACAGCTTCTTGCCTTGGCCCTTTGGGCCTCTGCCACCAGGACCGATGATGTTGTAGTGGCTGTGTGCTTATTCTATTGAGACGAGGTTAGAAACCAGCAGTAAAAATATGCTTCAGCGCAGCTGGTTGGTCCTTGCGTTGGTCAGGCCAAGTGAGCTACACGTGTTGGGGAAAACAACGTGGCCCTTCAGGCAGGACATGTACCACTGAGTTTGAAGAACTGCAATCCTGGTGGTGGTTTTAGACCTCCTTACAATGCTGACTTCTCTTACCCTGAGGACGGCGTGGCAACATGCTTTACCTGCAGACTGGCTTTGAAAAAAATCCACCAAATCTGTTTCACCCCAAGTAGCCCAAGATGCAGCAAGGTATGACAGCCTGATACCTCAAGGTTTCCCATTTCCACTTTTATGTCGGCCTGACACAGTTATGAATCTTTAAAGATTGAGGTATTTTTGTTACTAGTGGAGTTTTCTTCATGCTATTCCCTTTCATGTTCAGCGAAGGGAAGGTCCTGGTTCAGAGACTCCAGATGAGGAACAGGCAAAGGTCTTCTGTGGTGAAAACACTGCTCAGCCCAGAGGCTGCTGAGAGTGCAGCCTGTCTGTCTCTGGATCTTCACATAAAGAAACGGTAAAGCAGTCCTGACTGCAGGGTCCTGGGAGTAAACTGCCTGTGCTTCGTCCTCCCTGAGAAAGCAAACAGTGTCAGGTTCAGGGTGAGAAACACTCTTTCTTCATGAAGAGATTGATGTCCTCCTAAATACATGTGACATTGCTAACTTCCAAGTCAGGCATGTATCTTCTCCCACATTTAAAAGGTTTTGAAGTTGTTTGTATAAAACTATATGGAGTCTATAAACTAACCTTTCAAAGGTTTGGGGCAAACATACTCTTTCAATTTTTCTTCACTTGCATGACAGGCCTGCAAAAAAGGCCTGAAAGGTTATTCCAGTACAGAGTAACACCGAACAGTGGAATTAACTGTTCTCTAAAGCAGTCACATTTAACTATAACATATCTATAAAAATCTTGTCTTAGTACCTGAGAAATCAAAGAAGGAAGAATATCTTGTCAGTAAATATTCATACTTAGATGGTCTCTGAGATCTTACCAAAGAAGCTGTTTCAATAGCTAGTATTTTCATGCTAGTTTTTTTTTCCCTCCCATGGTTTCTTAGGACTTTTTTTTTTTCCTATTCCTGTCACAGGCACACAAATACTTCACCAAAACTGTCTGTGAATCTTCTTGCCCTGAAATGCATTGTTCTAGATGGTGTTGTGTAGCTGTTGATAGCGTATTGGCAGCTATTGCTTCAGTCATGATGGCACAGAGAAATGAAGAAGCAGTTATGTCTCCTTGGTTGGTGCTTGGGGCTCAATCCAAAATGCAACCAAGAAACACTGACCCCTCGCTCCCCTCACGGGCATTTGCTGTTTATTGTAAATATTTTTACATGAAACTGCAAAAGAGCTGAGACATGTCCCTGTGAGATGCCTCTGCAGAAAACAAGTTAAAATCTGTCTCTCTGAAAAGAACACCGCAGACTGCAGCTTTTTCCTTAAATATTTGTATATGTGAAAGCGGTAGGTAGATTTTTGCAGGTAGAAATACTGGAGAAAAGAGGGTGCGTTTGCCCAGCTTGATTAAACTTCAGGTGAAACAGGATAATGTGTTTCAGGGTAGCTGCTTACAAGGAGCTGGAGCTGCTAATAAATCTATGGCTTAAAGTATTTTACTGTTATCTCAGGATGCTGGAATATTGTATGTAGTCTCTTGATCTGCATCTCCTGGCTGAGCTGCTGCAGAGGTTTGTCCGAAGGCGTCACCAGCATCGGGGGGCAGGTGGTCAATGTGGGGAGCGATGGATATCTGTCCTGGCTCCTTGTTGGGGGGTGCAACAGCCTTGCATGGGGACGGCAAGGCAGGGGCAGCACGTGGTGCCTCTGGCTCCACACCGCATCCAGGCTGCTCTCTGAGGCATCAAAACATGCAACTTTTACTCCCCTGTTTCCTCTCCTAATCTATTTTTGTGGTAGGTTTTCCTCTGGAAAGGTGAGTCTGAAATGAGCCAACTTAAATCTGATCTTTCATCATGGAAACAAGGGACTCGTGAATATATCATGTTTAGGCAAAAATGAAGGATTCCTAACCACTCTTGTTGAAAAGAAGACTTGCAAAGTATGAGCTATCATTCCAGAGCATGGCTTGACTTGCTTTATTGAAAGACTAAAACCGATCCCCTAGAACTACTTATTTGTAAGGACTGCCTTTACTCCTTTACATATGAAACAGTGTCCAGACAACACAAGTTGTCTGGTGGAAAAGTTGTAAGCGATGTGCTGTTCCTCTCTCATGGTGAATTCCTACCGCAGCCCATTCAGGTTTGCACAACTGCAAGCTAAAGTAAAACTGAAAGTATGACAAACGGAAGCAGAGACCAAAAATACCCCCTGGTGTGGGATATCCTTACCTGTTGTTGGGAAAGCAATTCAAGATTTTCATACAATTGGCTATAACACTTCCTGAGCTAAATTATGCTGTCAACAAACAGCATAGAAGTAATTTAACAAAAGTTAAAAGTTAGAACATCTTGGAAAAAAAGAAAAAGAAAACCAAAACAAAACCCAACACCCCACCCCACAAGTACAAAGGCAGGATAAAAGCTATTGTATGATCTGTCATGGGAAGCAGCGAACGCAGAGAGCTGTTTCTCACACCTTGAGAGCATCTTGGGCAGCTATAACCCAGCCGGCTAAACTGTCTTAAAGATGTTGGCGGGGGAAAAGAGAAAGATTTCATTTTTTTCCCCTACTATGATGGGGGAAAAAAATTGTTTTAAAGATGTTGTCATAGTTCCCTTTGAGTTAGGCATGGCATGTTTCAGCCTCTGAATGACACCATTGGGTTGCATGTAAGTTTAACAATTTTTACTAAAATTAATATTCTTATTAAATAACTAAAAATTCTTTTGCCTTCTATTTTAAATCTCTATATGTAGTGCTGTAGCCTGGTACATATTTAAGAAACTTTAAGATAGATTGGTATACAGTGTAGTTTAAGAATTGCCCATGGGGGGGGGGGGGGGAAATCCACATCATCAGAGTATGAAAAAGACGAAGTCTATGTGTGCATACAACCAGGAGATAAAGCTCTGGATCAGTTTGCCAAAGAAACCTTTCCTGATGATGCTGAAATCTTTGAGAGGTTATCAAAGTATTCCCAGTGATTCTTGGGACACGGTCAGCAGGTGCAGTGGAGTGAAACAGGAAAACTAAGTAACTTCCTATTAGTAGACTGTTCCTGGCTTTGTTTTAAAATTGAGCAGGAATATCAACAGGGTGCAGTATATTGCTGTTTGCAACCCTTCCAGATGGACGAGTGCAGGCAGACAATAGCAAGCCCATGCTGTAGAGCCCAGTGTGGTGGTAGAAATGTCAATCCAAATAACCAAGAACTAAAAAAGTTATCATAACACAGCTGGTATTGTTTGGGAGGATAATCTCTTCAGATTTATGGAATACGGGACAAAACAGAAGCCCAATGCTATTTGAAGTGCCACCATCCATCAAGCTTTTTGAATTTAGAGCACTCGGAACTACACAACAACAGACTGGGAAGGAAGCAATCTTACGTTAAGAAAGTCCATGCTACAGCACTATGGTTGAGAGAGAATTCGGATGCAAAGTTGCAAAGGGCCAGGCTCCGCTACGTTATATTTATCTGGTATTATCACTGTGGAGAGCAGTTCCTGGGGGAGATGGAGAAGCCACTGGATGAGATTAAACAAGACCATGAGTCTTGCATCCCCTGGAGACCCCCAGTGTCACCGACAGTGCTGAACTGTCATGTTCAGCGATTCCGGGGAGAGGCTGACAGTGCAGCCAGCATCCACCTCCAGCTCTTAACGTGCCTCTGCAAAAAGTGCGCTTCTGAGAGCAAGAAGGGATCTCAATGGCCCGAAAAACCATTGAGGTTTTTGAGATGGTCACCATATATCATGGCAACTATCCCCATTTGTTATGTTTTGCGTGCATTCGGTACTCTGCTTGGAAACAGCCGAGTGGTGCCGAGGGCTGGAGGATGTTGCACCCCCTGCGCTTCCCTCTGCGACCAGCTCCTGCGTCTGCAGCTAGAAAGCACTGCAGGCTCCTGTCAGCATCGTGCATTTAGACCCTGAGAAAAACACAATGGTTTGAATGATATAATTATGAGGATTTTTTTTTCCCCCTGCATTATTCTTCTGGGAAATGCACAGTGGGAGGATTAGTTAATACATTAGGCTACAGGAGGTAAATCAACAGAGGTGCGTACAGAGCGTTTAAGTTCAGAGCTGCTGCTGTGTAATGGACTGTAGTCACATATCGCAGCGTGTGTACGTGTAATTGTCTCCCAGGCTGGAGACTGAATCCTTAAAGGTTCCCTCACTACACATTACTTCTCCAAACAAGAGGCAGAAGTATAACACAGTACTACCGACGCAGATGACTCATTCTGATACGCTACTTAAAACATGCCAAGGACATTAGCTACAGCTCAGCCAAAAGCTCCCTGTCTGAAATAAACATTGATCTGATGGAGTCCTGCATTAACTTTTAAAACATAACAGCAGGGGGCAAAGAGGGCCAGGGTTTTTCACTGCAAACTAGCTGCTTACACAATAGGAATGAGGTATACGTTCAGTGCTGGCTGTTCTTTTTCTAAACAATTTTTCCCAGAACTTGCAACGGCGAAGTTCTGAAGAATTCTAAGGCTCTTCTTTCAGAATAATTCAGTTTTCAGTAAATAGTCTGGAAAAAGACATCCTGCCTTGCACATTGCGTATAAGATTGCAGAAATCTATTTTTAGGGTCGCGAGCTAAAATTAACATCTGGCTCTATTGATATTTCAGCTGTATTACATGCATTTGGTCTGAATGTAGCCCTCAGACCTCTTTTGCAGTGGCATTTATCCTATGTGCATATATCATGCAACCTATCCCTAACATGCAAATAAAACTTGGATTTTCGGTCATCTGGCATACTTGTACGTTCTCTACATTTTTTGTTACTTTGCTTACAACTAATTACTCTGGAGAGAGTGCAGTCTATTTATATGCTTTGTAAACACTCCCTCTTCTAAATGCTTTGTGGTATCATTTTCTTCTGTGTCTTTATGGAGGATTGTCAAATGAGGGAAGCAGCTGAACTGGGGAGGCATAGGAAAGAATGGAAAATAAATCCCCTAACGTCAACAAGGAGGTGATTGTCAGTGTTAGCAAACGTTTCTCTGAAAACTATTCTGTTAAATTATTTACAAATTTGGAGTAATATGCTGCCTGCTGCTATGCAAAATGAAGATTTGATTATTTTTTTTTCACTGTCAGCCTGGCAAGTGAAGTAACCTCCGCGCATAAAATCCCATCGTGCGGAACAAGCAGCTTTGGTGCCACTGGGATTCTTCCCGCTGCTTGGTGATGGTCTGACAGCAGCGATCAGTCTTTTAGCGCTCCTGCAGGCACCAGCATTTCCTCAGAAGTATCACATTAAGGTAATAAAACAATCTTTTGCTTAAGATAGATACATGTCTTCATCTTTATGGATTGACACATTGTCCCCAGCTCTGCATGTAGGACAAGGGCAGGCTTGCCTGGCTGTTGCTGGCACGTGCCACTTCTTCCAGCAATCGGTATGAAGCCCAGAAGGAAGCTTCCTAGGCTCGGGTTTGCTAAACCAAAGGCCTTCAGAATCTCTTCCACCCTCCAAAGTGCAGAAACCGGCATTGAGTGAAGGCAGAGAGCTGCTGCTGGCCGTCAGAGGCACACGTGAAATGCTCCCCTTCCCTGTGAGCAAGTTCCTGAAATCTGGAGTTCTTCCACAAAACCCAGGGACATATTTGACAATTACTGGGATTTTTGCAAAGGTAAACTGGACCTGGTAGATATGATACGGCCAAAAATGAAGGTTATGTTCATATAAAGAAGTGTCACTGAAATATCCAGATGGATTTGAAGAGAGGCTTTTATGTCTTGGAAAACGTAACATCTTTTGATTGCTGCTGTTTCCTCAGGAGTCTGCTTTGAGAAACGCGGTGTTTTAGGACCTGTGAATACTCCAAGTGAACTGCCCGAACTTTAACGGGAAGGCTCTGTTTTATAATCAGCTTTGTACTGCCCCAGCTAACCCAGTGAATGACAAGAAATAAAACCACAAACAAAAAAAACACTCACAAACTAAAACCAACCCCCAAGCCCCCAAAGAAACCCCAACCAACAACTCAACCAACACTACTCCCCCTCCCCCACCTGTAAAGAATATTAAGCCTAGGAAAATAATTTTCTAATCAATAATGTCACAATTTGCAATAATGCAAATCTGAAAACATCTGAGGATATTTGTCCAACTTCTTAATGTGTATTTAAACTATAAAAATACCTCGAGATAAAAAAGGTTATAGCTGCAATACTTTGTAAAGGAATAAAATATTAATTTTGTTGAAAATTTGTATTAAAATCCATTTTGTTCCAACAGGCAAATAGGAATGCTGTCGTATTTATATATGTAACTTTGAAATCATTGCAAGCTAGCTATTAAGAGGAAAAGACCGTATAGGTTACATGTGTTGGCTGACCAATTTAAAGCAAAACTAAACATCTGATAACCATAAATGTTATTTTTTTGTATGCACATTCTAATGCTGTAAGTACTTAAGACAAAAAAGAAGTGATCCCCAAGCTATAAAATAGAAAAAGAACAAACTATAGAATTTTCATGTAATTTTTTTTTCCTGTTACTGGTTTTAAAGATGTCTCCGTTTTGATCTGTGTGGACATCTGTCTCTGCTGGATGGTTTCAGAAGAATTTAAACAGCCCCAGTAGTTTTTGAAGGGAGGTAAAAAGTATATTGTTATGCCTGTGCTTGAAAATGGAGACTGAGGGGAGGTTTGGCATCTTCTGCTTCACAGAAAATGGCTAAAATGTGGCAGTGCAGAAGATCGTTGTGCCAGCCTGATGTCTCTTGCCTTGCCATTACAAGGTTGTGAGCCTTGCAATGAGCAGCCCTTCACTTGTGTCCGGGAGAGACACTGCAGGTGTCACCCCTACCCTTCCTGGAGGTCCCGGGGTGCAATGCCCATCCGTCTCTGGAGGACCTGCAGCACCAGAAGAAGGCTGGAGCCCTGTGAAAAATAATCCCTGATCCTGTAAGGACTCTAAGTGTGCAATGCGAGGTTGCAAGAAAAAGTTAACGCTGGTACTTTGACAAGTTCTGGACATCTCAACCTTGGGGATCTTCATTGATTAAACTGGTGTGTGTGCGTTTGAGTCAACACGGTGCAGTTACTCATGTCATCTGTTGTTCAACTTTTGACGACGTCTAAGCCAAACACCAGATAACTAAACAACCATGAGGTTTTTATGGCTCTCTGTAATAAGAATAATCCAGGCACATCTGGCTTAATGAACTTATTTGATCTAAGTAGGAAAAAAGTCTCATCTTTCAGATGTATTCATAATTTTTCTCTAGGCTTTTTATCAGTGTTTATAGGAGGATTTTATTCAGTTTTACTTTTTTACGTTACATGAGTGGGGAGGGGGGAAGGGTTGCTCTGAAATAATTCTGTGCCTGCTGAAAGACCTAGCCCTTTACTTCCCTGCAACAGTAGTTCTCGCTCACATATCTAACCAATTTTAAATAACTGAAGAACAGGATCAAAATTTCATCTCTAAAAATAAGGTGATGAAAATAGTCTATTAAAAAATACTATGCTATATTGGTGGTACAGCTGTAGGGATTTACAAAAATTAATTATATTACTATTGTAAAAATATCAGCATTGAAGTTAGTGCCAATGTATTTTGGTCTTGGATTATGCATATTCATCTGTCTGGTATTTTCAGAAAAAGCAATCTACGTAAAGTCTCTTTCTCTATAGAAAATTTTCCCTGCTATTAGACATGCCTGCTCTAGAATTCTTAATTTGGAAATTAAATGTTCATCATACGAAAATACCATGTTGTACTCGACAATACTTTTGGCTTTCTTCTTAAATCCAGAGATTCCAAGAAAAACAACAATAAGCCCCATTTTTTTTTCCTTTATTGGGAGCTAAAGAGTACTGAAGAAGTCCGATGATGACTTATTCATGGCAGGGGGGGCAAGGGGGGGTGGGAAAGAGTGCAATTTCTGTTTTCATTGATAATACTTTCGTTTCATTGTTAATACCTACTGAGTCTGGAAACGCCTGTTTTGATGAACATCATCAACAAATGTTGTCAGGTTTAAATTACTCCATTGTTCTGTATGATTTAGGTTTGCTGTGTGTTAAGAGACTCAGGATATTTAAAAACCACTAGAGAGAATTGGTGGGAAGTTGGAGGAAACTTTCTGACATATCAAAGCAATCATGTATTGTTAATGGTTGAGATAACTATGTGAAGTTGGTCAATTTATTTATCTTTTTGTGATTAAATTTCTCTCTTCCCAAAGATAGAGTTCATAAGTATTCACAGTATTATATTATTTCCTCTCTCTTTCAAAGTTTGGGTATGGGAAATGGAGATCTTGTGGCTGCCTCAAAGAACTGTATTTTGCATCATTTTGAAGGTCATAAACTGGAGTCTCATGGAATTTTCGGCCTCTATAACTGGTGAGAAAATTATGATAAGATTTTTAAAGTGAGAACAAGTCCTCTTACTCCAAGGCAGAGATTTAACATGGTCTTAGCCACTGAGCATCAGTAGCTCACCTCTCATCAGGTGAGGAAGTAGAGGACTGAGGCTTCTGCAAGCTCCCCTTGCTGCTGCCAGAAGCAAGCCCAAGATGTATTCTAGTTACTGTGGAAGGAATATCTGAGAACACATATTTTTCTGGCTGCAGCCAAAAGGGCTGGAAATGGAGATGGTCAAGAAAGACTTTTCTAGGACTAACGAACTGCAGAATGAAGCATCTCCCGCAGTTGCTGAGAAAAGAAAGAGAGCGTCTTTAAAAGGGACCGTCCTAATGCAGAGCACTCTGCGGCTCAGGAATGAAATACTTCTCAGATGACTGCGCTGGTTCTTCCAGATGTGTGAGCAATTTTTAGTGCTGATGAGATTTTGTTAGCAGGCTGGGAGTAGCATATGAGTGTGGACAGTCTCACTCCAAATGGGCCCCATTTTTATTCTTTTACAGAGATTGGTTTTTCAGGAGATACCTGCAGATTTTATCCTGCAGAAAGATTGTCTATAAGATGTCTCTAAGGGTATTTTGTCCCATCCTTCCAATGTGAAAGGGTGCTATGGAGCACTACTGAGGAGGTTAAGTGTCCTCGGGTGCTATGAATTAGTGTTTTGTCACACAGGACAACCACAGCTTTTTTGTTTTTGCAAAAATAGGCTTTTGCTTCCTTTTACTGATGGAGACAGGGCAAGTTTTGTGCAATGGCAGAGAACAAGGACCCTTTGGGGAGGGCTCTTGCCATGGGCAGGAGGCTTCGGGGAGACTTGCTGGGGAAGCCCTGGTGCAGGGGACCCCATCGAGGTTGTTGAATGCCCGTGGCAGGAGGTCACAGCCACCACTCCCGTGGGGGAGCGCTCGCTAAACTTTGTGTCTCTCTCAGCATGCGTTGGTAGAGGTGGTAATTTGGTCCTAGGAATACAGACTTTTAGTCATATTTACAGACGTCACCTACACGGGGAATTTTGTGTTCAATGAGTATCCCAGAAAATATCTCATGTCAAAACATCTTCCCGCCTGTAAGAGTGGGTGTCTCCACTTCCTGCCTGGATGGCAAAACACTCCATCAATGATGGGATAAAGATTAACTAAAAATGAAAGTCATTGGGTTTTCTTTAACTCCTCCGTTTTTTCTTTCACCAGTTGCTCTTAGGCCCCGGAGCCCCTCTTTAAGATGGAAATTTACTGTGCTTCTCTCTTGGCAGTTTAGCCTATTTGGTAATTGGAGTCTTCTCATTTGGTGAGCCGTTCCCATGGTTCCCACGTTGCACTCGTTCTTGCTCTCGTATTTTCCATTCCCTTATTACTTCCCTAATAACTGCTTCTCAGGCTTCTCTCTTCCTTTAATATTTTCTTGTGTGTTTGGCTGGGCTTCTCCGCATTCTTGGTATGGCATACAATGGGCCATCACTGGAACAAGACGTCACAGCTTTTCAGCTGCTGGGTGTGGGGTTGCTCCTCCAGAAGGCTTTGCTTCAGTCACCCGTTCCAGCTCTCTCCACGAGAGTTTTTACTCTGCTAACGCTATAGCAGTGACTTTCTAAAATGGATGACACCTGATCTTGTAAAAAATTGCAAATATCTTGGCTGCAGTGAGACACCTTTCTCAGTGGGAGCCGCTGGAGCCTTGTGGTCTGGAGCCTCTGCTCTGTCTTGCGGTTCACTGAGGCTCTCTTCTGTTTCTTGCTCCTGGTTGGATGTATTCCCTTGTTTGCTTTAACTAAGCATCTTAAGGAATCTTGCTAGTCTATACGGTCATTTGTGGCTTGGCATTTTTGTCAGTCCTGGCTCTATCGTGACTTTTTTTTTTCATCTATGTGCCAGGACCTCTTAAGTTTGGTACCCTGTACCCACAGCATCTCTCCTTTCCTCTCTCAGCCCCTTCCCCTCACAGGTTTTTGTGTGTTGGCCTTGTAAGGCGGAAAAATCCTCTCCACTATGAATTCTTCAGCATGTAAATTTGTGTTAATTATCTCTCTATTTTGCTAGTAGAAAATTAAAAAGGATAGTATTGATCATGACCATATGATGATGACTATATTGATGATGACTAAAAAGTCATCAATTGTGCTCTTTAAGGGCATTTCCAGATTTTGGACATATTCAAAACTGGAGAACACCGCTTCCCACTAATTCCTTCTATCAGAAGGTAACAGGCGTAACTAGAGACAGAAGGCAGACGCTGGTCGTTACAATTTCTTTCCCTTTCTACAAAGAATAGATAAGTCTAATGGTTTCAGACCTGGAGTCCCCCTTTCTTCAATTTTAGCTGGTTGTTGACAAAGACGTGCTGTTATCCTTTCCATTTCTTGTATTTCTTAATCATATTTGATAGCTTGGTCACTTTCTTTAACCGGAGCAACATGTTAAACTTTTTTGGCTGCCACAGAGAGAATTCTAAATAATTTTGCTGAACAAGGTTCCAGCAGTTTTGGTACGTAGCCTAACACCATATATTGTGGTGCGCAGGGAAAATCAGTTCTCCAAAGGGAACTCAATAGCAGTGTGGAACTTCTGCCAAAAAATTCCTAATTCTGGGACTGTACCAGGAAACTTGTGTGGGTCCCGTTCTGCTCCTGCTCAAGTCAAAGGTAAAGCTCCTACTGACTGCAGTGGGATAAGGCTCAGACTCCAACACTCAGCCCTCACATTCCCATTTCACACATCTTCCTTCAAATTCTTATTCTTTTTTTCTTTATTTTTAGGCTCTGGCAATATACTAACCATTGTTCTCTCCTGTACGTTTTCTGGAAGGGGAATCACTGATAAAAAACCATTTTCCTCGCCTCTTACACTATTTAAGAGCAGCTCCTGTTCTGTGCCCCAAAGCATGGCTGGAACTCAGCAGCTGTAATCGGCAGTGACAGATGAGCAAGTCAGATCATGAGAGGAGGAAAAGAAAACTGCTGGAAAAGGAGAAAACAAACAGAAGAAGAGCTTGTGATCATGTCAGAAAGGCAAGAAGCGGTATCTCAAAAGAATTAATTTTGCATTTCAGTAATCCCTGAGAGATAAGAGAAATCAGGGATAGGCTGCGGTCAAGCAGGAGATAGCAGACATGGAAAAATGGGATCTCGTGACATTTACCATAGGAAATGAAACTCCAGCATCGCTGCGTTGCAATGAGTGCTAACATGTTTGGAGCTGGACCATGTCTTTTGGTGTGTGTAAGTATACAGACTGCTATATATAGCTCTGGAATTAAACACACGTAATCTGATAGCTTTAAACATAGTAGGTTTTGCTTATTAGGCTGTAAGAACACTTGGAAAAAGCAAGCGTAAGAATAAAACTCACACTGATTTATGCCATGAAGCTTAGAAGGGATTTGGAGCTGATCTAAAACACAAAGTGATGGGCAACAGTTTGGGGACTGCTGGACTATTTCCAACAGTGCCACACGCTCACTGTCTGACATCGGGGAAGTCCTTTCATCGCCTTATGCTTTCATTTGCTTACTTCATCTGCATTAGATGGTGCTAATTTCTTCTGTTAGGAGCTTTAGCAGCTCTGAAGGGTGTTAATATTGAAGGAAAGCAACGAAGATGCAGAGTAACATTAGTCACTTCTCCAAAAAAAGAAAAAAAAGGTGCAAGAGCTGCCAGGTGGAGAGACACAGGGAAGGGAACAAGGAGCATCCCTTGCACATCCCCAACCCATTTCTGGACACGTGGCCCAGAGACATGTGAGCTGTGTGTGGCAGGGAAGTGGAAGGGCACAGGTAGTCCTTCCCCTGGCCTGTGACCCCCCCATGGCCTGACCAGCCCCTGGGGCTCCTTGTATGTCACTTAAGTCACTGCGTAACTGGGGTCAGCAAAGCTTTATTTACACCCTTTATGTGCAGCTGGTGAGAATCTCAAGTTGTGCCTTCTCCAGAGCAAACACTGCTGGAAAGGGGGATCTCAGCACATAACGTCCCCAGCCCACCTCGCCACATGCTGCAGGTTGCCTCCTGTAGGAGCAAAAAAAAATCCTGCAGGATTTTTCCAGGGTCACTCTCAGGGCAGGATTCTCTTCATAGTAGCCCTAACGCTGATGCTAAAGGGTTAAGAAATCAACTATATGTCTACTGCATATAAGACATCTTATTTAAGGGATTGATAGATTTCATGGGAATGGCACCAAACCATTCCAAACCCAATCAGTAATGTGCACATTTTAGCTCATCTTAATGCTAATAAACAAAAACTAAATTAAATATAACACTGCAGTTGTTGGAAGCCACTCCAGTGTGGTTTAAAACAGAAATGCTGACAAAGACTTTGTTGCAGCAGTGCCCAATGCCTCCCTGGGCAGGCAACCAGGTTCTCTTCAGTGAATAAATACATTTTCACGTTTTGCTGTCACTTTGTTTAATGCAAGGTACATAGACAGAAAGGCAAAATGTTGTCAGCTTTTACTTTTGGTTTTCAAAAAGTGAAGTAAATAGGAAATCCCCTGGTAGCCAGTGAGACTATATAGATTCTGAATGATTCAAGGTATTGAAAATGAATTTGAGTGTGAAATCAAACACACTGTGGTGTGCTGCCTGAGAATAATTTTTTCCCCTGTAACTTTGCCTTCTGTTATCCACAAGAAAATTCACCGGTCTAGGTTTGCTTTTGGTTCCCACAAAGTTTCCCCCCCCATTTTTCTGCGTGTTCCCAGCCACCTGGATCACCCAGAAAAGTCCTTTTCAGCTGAGTGGAGCGTCCTCAGTGATAACAATATGAAATCCCTGTCTTGTACAACCTTTCTTTGTGCCTTATCACTTCTCTTGGTTTCTGCTGTTTGGGAATGTGTTTGGGTTTATTTCATGTCACCTTTCTCCATCTTACCTATAACCCGAAGGCCTTTGCTGCAGGTCTGATGTGAAATCTTCATTCTTGTAACACGCATCAAGAGCCAAATACCACAATCCTAATGCACATTAAATTTCTGCTTAGGTCAATGGAAGTTTTGCCTAAGTAAGGCTGCAGGCTTTGACCACAGGTTTGCTGTACAGTGTGCATTGCAACGTCTGGTATTGTTTAACTCTACCTTGTTTGTTTTGAGAGACAGTTTGCATTAAGATGTCTTATGGGATAAAGTGACAATGGACTATGTTACTGGGACAAGGTAAGAAAACTGGAAATTAAAGCTTTGTCTGTTAGCAAGAAGAGAGTGAAGGGTGTCGTATTTCTTTTGGCACGGCAATGCTACCAAATTACATCTGCTCTTCAAACATTTTCCAGAGGGAGGATTGCTGGACCCCACTCCAATTATAGTCGAGATGCAAAACCTCCAGCACACTCAGCTTTTTCTCTTTATACCATTTCATCATCTCCCTTTCCCCCCTCCTCCGTCACCGCGTTTTAATTTAACTTGCAGCTTCCTGCAGAGCCTTCCCAGCGGGAACCGAAGCCGCTCCTCGCCCCTCGGATGCGCTGAACGGCATCACCTGTCTCCCTCCTCCCCAGCCCACCGCCCGCTCCGCTCCGCTCCGCTCTCCCTCCGCGGCTCCGCCGCCGCTGGGGCGGGCGGCGCTCGGCTGCCGTCCCGGATCCACGCCCGGCGGTTCGGGCGTGGGAGGACACACACACACACACACGGGACGGGACTTGCGCGGGGCAGAGCGCACCATGCGCGGCCGGGGTCCGGCCCGCCCCGGGGGCCGTGTTTGCTGATGTAATCGCCAGGCAGCCGGCGCTGAAACCCAACACCGCGGCGGGCGGGAAGTTCCGCCGGTGCCGGGGCAGGCGGCTGCAAGCGCCGCTCCGCCGCCGGACTCCGCGGGCAGCCGCGGGGCTCCCCCGCCACCCGGCCCCGGTCGCCCCCACCCCCCGTCCCTATCCTTCACTTCCCTCCCCAGCCGCTGCCGCGCCCGCGGGCTGTACGCGGGCCGCCCCCGGGCTTGCGCGGAGCTCGGCGGAGCAGCTCGGTGCCGGCGGGGTTTCATGGACAGGACCTGACCCTGCGGTGCTGGGCTCCGGCTTTCCCTCGGATCTCCGCTGCCCGGGCAAATGCATACAAATGCATTTGGGAGCCGAGAGGACAAGGCGAGGACGCATCTCTCCCGCGGCACGAACGTAAGCGGGAGCCGGGGAGGCGCGACGGCGGGACCCGCTCCCCCGCACGGACCCCGACGGGGCGCACCGCACCGGGGCGGGGGGCTCGGCCGCGGGGCGGGCAGGGGACGGGGGCAGAGGACGGCGACCCGGGTGGGCTGTCCCACACTCGTACGCCCCCGAACAGCAGCCGTAGCCCCACGAGGTCCCGGGTGTCCCGGGAGGACCGGCGGGGCCGCGGGCTGCCGGCTCCCGGCACGAAGCCCGGCTGTGCCGGCGGCTGTGCGTCTCTCTCCTCCCCACGCCCCTGGCCCTTCAGGCGCTCCCCCTTGTCTCTCCTCTCCCTCTTGCTTTCCTGGATGCTCCCGGTGCCGTCCAGCACCCTCGTGTCATCCTGTCCCCGTCCAAACCCGCAGCCCGGCCCGGGGAGGGTTACGGAGGTGTGTGCTCCCACCCCCGCAGGGGCAGCCTGTCCCGAGAGCCAGCGCACGCCGCTCCCCGAGGGGGTGACGGGGATCCTGGGGGAGAGCGTGCCTCTGCACCCCCCGGTAGCCCGGCTGCTCGCCCTGCCTGTTGGTACCTAGCTGTTAAAGCGAACAGCCAAAACCTGCAGAATTTATGTTTAAGAGCTGAAGCTGCTCTCTTAATAATGGAGATGACCAGATAACTATTTACATGCTTCTGCAATAGGTTTAGGTATTTCTAATGTACGGTCATCTATGATGCAAAGGCAGAGCTCCGCTGTCCTCTATAGTTTGCCTAAAAGCAGCCTGGGCAAGATGATTGTGAACTTTTTATAGTTGTAATGATGTTATCTAGATTACCAGTATGTGTCTCTTTTTGCAAAGTGCTTATTTTATTCAGCTATGGCTTAAATGAAGTTTACTGGGAGCTCCGAGCCGGACAGAGGAGGATTAGTTTTGTGTTGTAGTGAGGATTAGTTTTGTGTTGTAGTGAGGATTATGTTGCTCGAGTGTGCCTGGTGTATAATCTGGGTGCGATTGAGTGCTTATGAGCAGTTAGGTGGCTGCCTGAAGGTGGCCTTCCCGGGAGATCTGCATGTTTAATGGCTGCGTCTGTGGGATTTCAGGCATCATCTGAATGCAATCTAAAAAGGGGTTTACTTCTTATCTGTTAAGGGATATTGCTGATAGAGAAACATAAATTGAATTATAGTAAAGCAGTACAGATGTAGTTTACCCAAGTTCAAAATCTGAGATAGCTTCAGCATATATATCTATATGCTTCTTTACAGACAGAATTAATCTTGTTTACCTGATTTACTTGACTAGAGAGAAAGCAACCTGGTTACTTGCCTGTGTTGAGAAATCAGAAGCCTTCACAAAAGGGTCAGGTTTCTATAGCATATCAGTCCTTTGCAACCCAGACCACCTTTTTGTGGAAATGCTGTTAGGTCAGACCTGCTACCTGTATAGGGCTGTCTCTGCAGGCTAAATAAATAAGGCTTCTACAGCTCCACGACTCCTAAATATCCCACCAAATTTGTTGACAGAGTATTTCATTTTAAAACACTGTTTTAAGGGGGAACAGCCTTCTGTTCCCCTTATCTCTTGCGAGTGCTGAGTTTTAGAACGTTTGAAGAGTGATCTACAAGATGCATGGAGACAAACCTTGAGAGAAGAGAGTATTTCACAGGAGTGGGATTTCAGCTGTGTACTTGTACCTTAATACAGAGGGAAACACTTGGTGTACTCCGGCCAGACGAAAGAGCTAGCGTAAAAAATAAAGGACATGCTCATAAAATGGTTCAAAGATCACACCTTTTAAATTAATGTTTCTCCTCTTAGAAATACTAAGCAGTTGACTGTTCCTCTGGATGTGGTAGTTTCCCATCTTAAGCCAAATGCTGTCCAGAGAGTGGCTGGGCCACCAGGCAGGGAGTTTCCTTTCTCCGCAGCACAGCACTGTGGTAGGACTGCTCTTAGGTCGCTGCTCCTCAGGAGGAAAGAGCAATACACCTTTTGATCCTCTGCCTCGTACCTTATCTTGTGTCTCTCCCTTTCCCCCTTCTTTCAACTTGTGAACCTTTGGCACAGGATTCAGGAGCGTCCCTCTCTCTGGTTAGGTGCACAGTGGCATCCCTGCCCAAAGGGCATGCAGCTCTCACCTGGGAGAGGCTGTGGAGGTTGTTGTGTCCCCTCAAACCGTGTTGATTGTGGGTCTCTTCAAACTGCAGCACTGGCCCTGCTGGCTAATTTCATAATAGCAGCAGAGGAAGATATCTTTCTTTTCAGATCTTGAAAGATAAGATTTTTAATAGCTTGCGGTCTTTGAGAAGCCCGGGGCATCTGTGTCCCCAAGGTGGTATCACCCTTCCCAAAGCCCTCCTTGGGCTTGATGGACATAAACTGGGCCATTGTCCTCAGCAGTCCTCAGAGGAGATCTAATGAGGTAATGCATGTGGGGCAGGTGCTGGCATTTAAACCGTCATCACTGACGAGCGGAGGGCTGAATGCAGCCCTCGAGCTTAGTGTGTTCTGCACCTGTGCCAGTTATACCGGGAACAGGTTTCCTGCCTTCTCTCGCAGTCAGTGGCATTTCTTCCTTTAAACCTGACGTTCAGGCAGCTAGCCTGGAACGAAGAGGATACTGTTACCCTGCACCGCTCTGCACTGACCAAACCTGAGCACTGTACACTGCTGAGTAGTCTTCAGAGGGTGGAATTTTGCATCGTTGCTTGTCACAACTTGCTTTGAAGCTTATCAGTTTCCTCATCCATCTGTCATCCTTAATGGAAAAAAATAAACACGGATAGTTGCTGTCTGCACATAGGAAGAGGCAAACAGCCACAAGATGTCAAAGATTATCAGAAAGACTAAGCTTTGTTTTAAGTGGTAGAATAGCTCAACCATGTTTGATAGTGCCTTTCTCCAAACAGTTATGTAGTTGCTGTCAGCTTGTGCTTGTGTGTAAAATAGGAGGATGAAAAGGCAGGAGGAGGGGAGGAAGCTCAAGAGATACCTAGACTCTAGGGCAGGACATAGCCAAGGGGTATTGGAACAGCTTCATGTGTGACAGACATTAAAGGCGGAAAAATAGCCAGCATTTGAATCAGCTGGAGTCTCCTGGCCATCTGCTTTTGCATTTTTCTGTTGTCATGTCCCAACAGGGCAAGTCTCCTCAAGAGCTATGGGCTCAGCTAAGGCAGGTGGCCCAGGCTTTCAGCATGCTGCTTGCTTTGTCCCTTGCAGCTATGGCAGACGATGGATGAAGCCGTATAAATGTTACATGGCAGGGAGCCTGGTTTAGTGGCAGTGCTTTTGTGAGAATGGAGGTTGAGAACTGGCTGCTCTGCAGCTTTTAATGCAAAGAGGAGTGGTCTTGACCAAGAGGGGTGGGTTTGCATGAACAGATTCTCTCAGAAGGACAGAATTTCTTTTTTTTTCATTTTCAGCCAGGGAGGTCTCCCTGGTACAACTTCCCTTCAGGTTGCACATGGTTTCATTTACAAAAAGTTTTACTTCTGAAAAAAGGTAGAAGGAAGACTAACTTTTTTCCCACGCATTAGGGGAACTCCAGCCCTATGGTTGTCTCTGATCCCTGTTTTTTCTCTTAGCTGATCACTCATCTGTTCTTGACATTAGCTGGAGAGTACTGTGTAAGCCAGACATTTGTCTTTACCTCGCACTAAATGTTTCTGTATATCCAGTTACATCCATGTAATTTACAGCCCTGGGAGCATTTTGGAATTTCTTGCCTTCCTACAGCATTTGCTGGGAGGTGATGGAGGCAGATACCTGACACACAGCTTGTCCCTGGCTGGCGCTGTGGAAGAGGCTGTTGTAATGTTAAGAGGAGTCATCTTCGCACTTTGGGCTCTGGGGTTCTTTGAGCATCCTGACTTTGGAGTTACCTAAAATGTGAAATACTATTTTTAATTGTGGATTCATTTTGCGCCCATGAAAGTCAAACAAACAAATAAATAAATAAATGTCCTGAGTTTTAGCTGATACAGTGCAATGTGTGGACTTTCTTCCTAACCGAGCTAATCCCCTGTGGCTGAGCTTCTCATTAGGTCAAAAGATGATGCATTGTGTGACACAGAAACTAGTTACTTGTGAAATAACACCAGAACTTGAATTCTGGTCTTCAGAGCTGGAAAAAAGAAGTGAGTGTCCCGTAGCTAAACTGCTGTTTGGACAACAGTCAATATTAGGTCTCTTGCAGGAGCGGCAGAACGGCTCCAGTAGACGTTTCGTGGCTGTAGCAGGAGTAAGCCTGAAGAGAGGAACAGCTGGGGATTGCAGTGGTTAATTTTAAAACGTGCCCTTACAAGCATGTAGGGATTTATAAGGCGTAGTTTCCACCGCACTCCCCTTCTGTGATGAGAACTGGAGCAATGATGTCTATTTTTTAATACCCTATACATTCTGTGCATTTCCTTCTAAGAAACATGATGTATCTACAGTTTCACAGAGGCAATACCAATGACAAAATATTGCTATTATTATGCTTTACTGTTTCTTAAATTATTCATTTGTTCTGATTGCCAGAACTTAGACTCTCACAATATGTAAATCCACACGTAGGTGCATAACCTACAATGGACCTAATTTTGTCCAAGATCCAGCCTGCTTGTTCGCTTTGACATCTTTGAGCAGGTGTTTTGAAGAATGCTGCAGGAGATTCTTTAAAATATATCATAGCAGGAAAAATATAAAGCTCGTCTTCTCTGCCCCTGTAATTTGAAATCCTGTTTAAATAAGTGCTTTGCCTGAAAATCAGTGTGGCAATTTGTGAATTCAGTCCAGAGGAGAGGACAGCAGAGAGGTCTGCCAGCTGGAGACTCAGGGGTGGTGGATAGTGCACTTTGTAAAAATTATTGTTTGAACCAACACATCTGTAAGGAACGGGAGTTTGTTGGGTCTTCCTTTCTCCTCCCAGCATTTGCCATGGGTGGTTTTCCTCATAACAGGAACTGGGGGGAGGCTCAGCCAGTAGGTTTTGGTTGGCAGGTGTCTATCAGGGGCTGGGCTTGGGGAGGGGGCGGTTGAGAACTACCTGCTGCTGGGGTTGGGCGGGACTGGGGAGGGGGGGGCGCAAGAAGCAGCGATGCCAGCTGCGAGTACCTCCTCCTGAGGGGGACGTGGTTTGAAAACTGGGGTGAAACCCCACAGTAAAACTGCCTAAGTGGAAGGAGGGTAAGTGATCAAACCCATCTTCTGCTAGATATGTGAATTCTGACTTTTTCTTTATTTCACCGAGCAGACTGAGTGACAAACACAGATATCTTCCTTTGTGATTTTCATACACTTGGATGTTTCATGAATGTGTGAATTGATTTTTTTTTTTTTTAGATACTGTTCTATATATGTGTGTGTATATACACGTGTATATAAATAATTAAATCATAGCATGATTTCTTGTCATTGTAGCATTACTAATACTTGGTTTATACATTCATTATCCTCTGAGCTGAAGGTAACCTGGCAGTGATCACTCAGTGGAAGGAACTTGTCTGTCATTGCTGTCTGAACCACGTGTGGCTGTATAAAGCGGTGGGATTTTCTTCCTGAGCGTTTTGTGCTGTGCAAACCTAACTAATTAGCTGGCAAAGCTACATCAGATGAAGTTAAAGGTGTTTAGTTGCAACTGGGTTACTTTCAAATACTGTTTATTCCAGATACTTAAGCGTTCTCTGGCATGGTCCAGCAAATGCTTTTAGTTTGTCTAATGCTTAATATTATGAAAAGTAAATGAGGTTACATATGTTAATGATCAAGAAGGCCGAGCTGTGGCTAGAGTGTGACTTGGGTAGTCAGTATCAGAACTATGTTTATGATACTTTAGAAATATTTCTTCTGTGCACTAAATAGATACAGGTTACTATATTGTCACATACGTCTGTTTCTGTGCCTGGATGTCCAACATTAACAGAAAACATATTTCTCATTTATTAGAAGATCTAGTCACTGATAAAGTGTGGTTAGATGCTAATACAATAATGGAGTAAAAAATAGCAGACAGTCTGTGTTTAACCATAATAAGAACGGGTTTTTTTGCCCAACGCTTTGCCAACGGTGTCTTCATTTAAAGCAAATTTCGAGCACATAATCTATATCAACCTTATATATGTTTGTCACAATCAGTGAGTGTATAGTACCTATCAGTATTGCTCTCTTCTATCTCAGCATGAAGTTTTAAGTCAAAATGTAATGGGATTTTTTAATTTTTTGTGAAGAGCATGTCTTGTTTGTAACACGACACAATTTTATCATACGGGAACAAAAATGTGACACAACATTTTCATTTATGGTAAAATGAAGTGATACAGTGACAGGCCTGATAGCAGGTACGCTGGGATAAAAGTATCAACTGATCTCTACAGGCATTAACTTGTCATTTGTTTTATAGCTTCTTTACAGTAACTTTTTTTTCTTTCCAGGAAGGCATTTAGTACATAGCAGCATTCATATTTGAAGGCTGCTGCAAGAAAATATAAACCAGATACCCTGGCTTTATTAATAAAGTAACTGCAAAATATATGTACTATATATGAGGGTATACGTAATCCTCGATCTTTGTGTAAAATGCCTTCTCAGCATTAGTGGGAAGTTGTACAGCGTGATGGCTTTGATCCAGGACTTGCTGAAGTCAATGGTATCCTGCCATTGACTTTGGACACTGAATCAAGCTCCTAATTCCCGGGAGTTCTGAAACTTTAGATATTTTCTCACAAGTTCTTTTCTTTCTTTCCCTTTTAGGAAAACTCTCCTTTTAATTGCAATATGTGTAGCTGTGGGTGTTGCACAAGTACCCAAACAAGGTGAGAACGCTTTTTTTTTTTATGACAGGATATTTGTATAATCTGTTACTAGATGAAAAGAGTAAATGGGCTGCTGTTACTAGTGACCTTAGAGTTCAGTTCCTTAATGGTGAATTAAAGAAAATACCAGCTACAGAATAATGAGAGCAAAAGTTTAAAGCAACCAGTTTGGAAAAGATGACCTTTTGAAAATTACTCAGACTTTCTCTCTATGAAATTGCTTACATATTTAAGCAAGCTCTTCATAAAAGAGAAGCCTTGTACAGTGAAAAGGCTTTGCTTGTGTCTTCACTGCAAGTGGGTGTCCTTGGGGGTGGCAAGCTCTGACTTGAGTTACCTTTGCACTTAGGGCTGCGCAAGCAAGCCATTGCAGATAATAAAGGCTTAGTCTAGGCTGGCATCATTAAAGCAAAAAGTGAAATTGTGTATTCATTTGGTTTTGCATTCAGATGCAGATGTTAGTGGGGAAATAGGGTTGTCTTGTTTTAAGTTTCTTTTTTGATCTGCCAGCTGTTATAACTGCACCAGATGTGCAGCTTGCACTAGAGACCGCTGTGGGAGTATCGGCGTCCCGAAGTGGTGGGGGCTAACGTGCCATTAGCCATGTCTTATCTGCCAGGAGAGTGGCAGTAGCACTTCTCTGCCATGTTCCTTCACCGTACAGGTGAAGCAAGAAATGGGCCATCCTTGGCTGCTAAGTGTGTTAACTGGAAACACCCAGCTATTCGGTACTCACGCACAGCTGGCTTGCACGTTTAAGGCAAGACTCATTGCTGATAACGTTTTGCTAGAGCCCTGTGGGATATCTCGGCAGCCTCTCACCATTATTCTCACCACTGCCTTTTTCCTTCTCATAGTTCCCTGCAAGTGGCGAAGCTTGCTTTTTTTTTTATTCCAGTTGTTTTTTCCCCTGTTCTCTTTGTAGTTTTGCCTTCCGTTAGTTTGCCTGGTAGGACTGGTTGTTGCTTTTTCACATTCATCTCAATGGGGGACATACGCTTTCGTGATGACGGGATTTCCCCGGATTTTTCTAACAGCTGAGCCAAGCTCTCATCAGAGGAGTGGCAGCACCCATAGCTGTGTGTGGCCTGCCCCGCTCCAGGCCTGTGGGGACGGAAAGGGAGAGGCTGGTTTAGGGAGGCAGCTTGCCTTCTCCCGGTGTAGCGGGAGGAGGTGAGGGATGCCAGGGACAGGTGTGCAGTGATGGTTGGCCTTCATCCCTCCAGCCCACCCTCCCCCTCTGCAAAGAAATAAACAATTTCTATCACTTCTCGTGTGCCTTAGCCTGAGAATTGCTTTTTTTAATGAAACTTCAGGCGAGAACCGTGAAGGCTACAGGACTGGGGACGGCAGTGGCACAGGGAGTGGGTGCACTCTGAGGCTTATTTGCCTCTCGGCTGAGAGTATTTTGTGCACAGAGCTTTGCAGAAATGGGATAAAGCCTCTGGTCTTGACATGCTTATATCTGCTTGTTTTTGTATTTTGTCACCAGCAGATGAAGGAGCTTTCCTACTCTTTTTTTATATTATTATTTTTATTTCTCAACAGCATTTCTAGATAGCCATATGAGAAGCTTTACACAATGGAAACCCCCCTCCACCCTCCATGCATAGATCCCATACACAACTTAATTTTCTTTAAGTGCTTGCTTGGGATCAAAACGATGCATTGAACCTTGATGCAACTTTCTGCCCGTGGGTGAATTTGGTCCCTCATCCGCTTTATTTGCGCAGTGTATAACCAAGGTTGCAAAAAGCAGTTTGGAGAACAGCAGCCTGAGGAAACCTCCTTAAAAAAACAGAGCAGCTCAAGTGTATTCTTCAGTCTCAGTATCTAACCTGCAGAGCTAGCGCTGCTCCTTCACAGTGCTTAGAGTTTGTCCAGGAACAGGATTGTCTGCCCATTAGGAATATGTTAACAGTTAAGTGGTTATTAAAACTTTCTTGGCAGTTGTATTTAAAAAAAAAAAAAAAGAGTATTCTGCCAAATATGAAAATGCTAGCTAGAGTAATTAACATTCCTTCTCTCCTGAGCTGTTGGGACAGCCTGTGCGTGCTTTACCTGAGAAGCTATGCCTTGTTCATTTTGGTAGGCTGCTATAAATTGTGTTCAGTGAAATATATGTAAAGACACAGCCTCAGCCTTTAGGAATGGTACTTTGAGTGTGGCTCAAAGAATATACAGTTGATACAGAATCAGTGTGTCTGGTTGCCTTTCCTAGACCAGTCACTTGGCCTGGTGTCTGGGAGAGCATTGCAGCCAGGTATCTTAATTTACCCAACTGCAGATGCAGCGTCACCTGGGAAATGGGCAACCTGATGGGTGACTACTTTCAGTTTGGGTGGAGCTGACTGATGAATGACCCTTGTCTTTGCCATACTGGCAAAGGGAAAGTGAGTAATGTGTATACTAGGATCGCTGAAATGGAGAAAGCACCGCAAATATCCTGCCTTCGGAGTAGTCATGAGTATGGAGGAATGTGGAAAACGAACAAGAGAGACTGAACAGAATAGGGGTGAGGAATGACTAAATAGCCAAATCCCCTCATCCCACCCCCATTCCTTTCTGGGATATTTTTTGTGCCATGAGAGGGTCAGAAGATTTTTTGCCGGAGTCCATGTTAGGTTTTGCCTCTCCTCATGATGCAGTAAGGTCGTGAATTTTTCAAGTTCTAGAAGGTGGAAGGAAAGCACTTGACACCAAAAACCCAAAAAACTGTTCCTCCAAGAAGATGAGCTGTTACAGTTTGGAAGACTAATGGGTTGAGTGAACAGTAAGTGAAGACAGATGTTTTGCAGACATGGGTAAACAAAGAAAACTGACTACTGATAGGTAAAGAAAATAGTGGTTGTCATGCTGCGAGGAAGAGTTGAGAGGATTGCTTGCTCCCAAAACCCTTTGTACTGCCAAGAGCTTCTGAAAGCCCTTAAAATAAAATAAAAATACATGTTGGACCAGAAATGAAGCGACTGGCCAAAAAAGTTTGGAACAGCCATTTGGCTTGATGGTGGGTTAACAGGCAGCAAGTCAGCAAGGAATAATTAGTTGATACTTAATCTTTTGCTGTAATTTTTCACACGGCATTTTTTTGTGTTTAGCTTTTTCAAGACCTGTCATTGTTCGCAGAAATCTGTTTGGAGGACCTGGAGAATGTGTCTTATTTCTCATCATGCTTTCAGATGTTTTTCCTTTTTTTTTTAAGTAGCTTTTAAACAACGTGCTGTTTTCAAATCAGAGCTGCCAAAATTTTGGCAATTTTGCTTGCAGGTTGAGATTTAATAGTGATACTCTCGAGTGTCATTTTTAAATTGACTGTTTTAAGCCAATTTAAGTTTAAGCTTTTTTGGTTTGTACTTCAATTTACAATACTTCAGGCAGACCACGTACATTGTTATTTTGAAATACAAATATATAATTGCACATATTTTAAAATACAATTAGTTGCCACATATTTCAGGTTGGGATGCGATATTTAGGCATGACCTTAGGTTAGATTATTAGCTCTTTTCCTCTGTGCTGTGCTGCCCAGCCAGTACACAGAAGTGCTGGAGCTGCATCTCCAGCCTTGGGGTATTATTCGCATGTGTAAGACCTCGGCGTTGTCCAGAGCTCAGGACCTGTGTTTCTTCTTAGCTTTCACAAGGGCAATACAAGTACAGCTTTCTCTTCTGTAACTACATGCCGACCGTGCAGGACCGGGGTCCTGGGAAAGCGTGGTGGTTCATTAACAGATGCATTGTGCTTCGAAGCTCTTCTATAACGTGACCTCTGTTATCAGTTTGACAGATAAAAATACAGCCATAGCAGATTAATTGCTCTGAGGCAAAACATCTTGAGAAATTGGCGTACACATGACTTTCAGCAAAGATATGCTTTCCCCATACCTCTGTCTACGCTGGCTATCCGCCAGGGTAATCTTGGCGTGTCCGTGAATCTCAAACATGACTAGAAACACTACAAGGTGTGTAATTAATTTTCAAGATGTACGGTGCATTCAGGTTGATGCTTTTGGTTCCAATTTATAAACCACTCTCAAGGAAATCTCAGGCTCTTTTCATAACTTACCACTGAAACTAAGCCAACATCTGTCTACTTTTAAAGTTTGCTATGAATACATTCAGTAAACAGAGAAAGACTGGGAAAGGAGACCTTTTTTCCACTAAAAGAGTGAACATCCGTTTGTTTCACTTGTTCTTTTCTCTTAATATAGCAGAGAATCCTTAACTTTTCTTGGTTAATCCAAATTTTTGTTATGCCATTTAATGGCTTTATTTTTACTTCATATAAGCACAACGGGCCTAATAAAAGTACCCTCAGCTAAATGCTATGGGAAGTGCCAGTCTCTTCCCAGTAAGGCTTATTAGATCAGTTCCACTGTTAGGTACTACTAGCCAGTTTTAATATAGGCGGTTCACTGAAGCCCAGGTCCAGCCAGCTGTTCCAGTTGGAGGGGAAAAAGATGGTATCATATGCTTCTGTGCAGTGCTGTTTATGAAAACTACGATGTTCAGTTTCCCCACGTGCAGAGAACTGGAAAATTTAGGTTAAAGGGACCTTGAACTCATCTGGTCCTACCGCCTGTTGAGATCAGTGTCAATGTCGTAGTTAGTTCAGGTTGTTGGGTCCTGTCCAGTTGGGCACTGAAAATCTCCATGAATGGAGATTACACAGTGTTTCTGGCCTCCTGGTCCAGCACATAACCACTTTTGAGGTGAAAATTCTTTGTATGGAGCTGGAATTTCTTGTGTTGCAACTTGAGCCCGTTATTTTTTTCTGTTTTCCCTATAACCCCAATTCAGGTAATGGGCAATTGTAAATAGATTCCCCGAAATGTTCCCATCGCCAAGCCAATGTAGTTCCTTCAGCCTTTTCTCCTCTCATGTGTGTTAGCCCCCCAACCTTCTTGTCTCTTATTTCCCTGATTGTGTTTTATCTCAGTCTGTGCAGTATTTCTGTGGCATCTTTCACAAACACCCAGACAAATGGTTTTACCAACCAGTGCTACAAATGCTGTCTTATTTTGTGAACCTACAGGAAGAATGTGGCAGAATGTGGAAGAATGTGGAGTTTAGCTCCTATTGTAGCCTTTGTAGTGTTTCTGTTTCAGCTGCATCATAAGAGTTCTAGTGGTATCTTTATATTCATCCTGAAGGAAGAAGGTGTTTATGCCCACCAACTCCAACATGCCTAAATCTGATTTAGGCAATACCAAATGAATTCAATCATCTTTGACCATTGATTTACCCTTTAGGAGGGAAGTGGCTTTGATTTCTTATCCCAGGTCAGATATAATTTCAATTTATCAGGAGGCTAGATAATTGCATTTCTAACCATTAGGTGAAGAGACTTATCCAGCTAAAAGATGGAGATACTGTAAGGTCCGGGCTAAGGAAAAGGCTAAAGCACAAAGCTCAGGTTATATTAGACATTAGAGGAATCCAACAGTGAAAACACCACTGCCTGTTCCACCCTGTAGGAAGATCTCCTACCCAGACTTCTATATGCCAAAGTCAAATCTATAGGACATAAATCAGAGGACAGCTGCTTTCTCTGTCTCCTTAATGTCTACTGCTGTCCCCTGCTGTGGAGTGCACTCAATTCAATATCTTGTCTGGGTAGCTGCAGCCTTACATTCACTGGGAGGACAGATGAGCCAGAAGATGGGAGCACTGCCCCTTGGGTCCTGATATTTCTCCTCTTTCCTTGCTCCTCACCACTTCTGCTTCTGCAGAGTTCACCTCATCTGTGGCCCTAACAAGTAAACTGTGTGGAGGGAAAGGAGGCAGCAGCACACTCTGTTGCATCTCCGCTTGGAAGATCTTTGCATGTATCTGTGCCAAAGTGAGACTAAAAGAAAACAATCAAGGATGATCCCACTGGGAAAACAATTCCCTTTGAAGCCAGCTCTGTAATGGCATGGGACCTTGTTTGGCGGCAGGGGAGCTCCCTGGTGGAAGCACAGCAGTTCTTCCCAGACACCACTTGAATTAGCTCTGCAGCACATAGTAGCTCCTCGGCAAGGCTTACCTTTGTGTTTTGCTTTCAGCTAGTGACTGTCTTCTGGTGCTCTACTGAGGTGTTACTGTGTTACAAATAGCTTGTCCCTTCTTAGAAACAAAGCAACCCTCCCCTCAAATGCTTTCATTTAAACTTTTCAGATAAAGACAAAAAGCGTGCTTTTATTGCAGCTGGCTTTTGCAAAAGAAAAAGTTGAAGTTAAAAGAATTATCTGCTCAAAGAGCAGGCAGGATTAGCCAAATAAATAAGGAACTAACAAAGTGTGTTCATTGTCTACTGTGAAAAAGTTGAAGACAGCAAATGGGTATTTTTCAGTTTTGTAAATGAATTAACCTTCAATGGGCATTATGTGGGCCCTTCTGTGTGGTTTTGTTCGGTTTTTTTAAAGATGAGAATCTTGTTCTGGCTTTAATTATTTGTTTGATTTGTATGAATATCGGTGTGCCTTGCACTAGGGATTTAGTGGCCTTGCTCTGTGCAGTATATATGCTCTGGGAAGTACAGATTTGTTACGATGTTGTGTGTATGTTTGCTTATATGGATCTGAAAACAAAATCAACAGTATGCCTTTATTTCTTTTTCCAGCAATAGATGTTCTTCATCAACTGGGCCTTGTGAAAGATGTTCAACAGCCCTCAGAGACGACAGTGCCCTCAACATCATCTCTGTTACCTCAGGGTGTTCATCTAACCGTATCAGGAGTTGTACTAACTGGTGATGCCCATATTGAGTCCCCCATCGTTCAAGTCATATCATCAAGTCTAGGGCATCAGTTCACCATATTGGTTGGCTTGTACTCTTACAGAGTAAATAATGCTTTCCTTTTCAGTATTAGGAACAAAAGTAGACTGCAGTTTGGTGTCCAGCTGCTACCGAGAAAGGTAGTGGTGCACACTGGAGGGAAGCAGTCCGTATACTTTGATTATAGTGTTCATAATGAACAATGGCATTCATTTGCCATTGACATTAGAGACAAGACTGTCTCAATATTTGCTGAGTGTGGAAAGAAGTACTATAGCAGGGAAGTACTTTCTGAAGTGGAGACATTTGATTTGGATGGTTTATTTACCCTGGGAAGGATGAACTCTCACTCTGTCAGCTTTGAAGGAGTTATATGTCAGCTAGATATTATTCCCTCTGCAGAAGCCTCTGCAAACTATTGTAAATACGTGAAACAGCAATGTCGCCAGGCTGAAACGTATCGATCTCAGCTAGGAGCTCCACGTGTGTCAGATGGGCTGGATATTTTTCCAGAGATGATGATCAATGAGAGAAACCAGTCAGAAGGTATATCAGCTTATAGAAGGAAAGAAGCATCAAACATTCCTGTTAGCAATGTTGCTCAGATTCACTTTCTCCCAGAATACTTTGAGTCAAGAAATGTCTCTGCATCGGAGTTGGCAGGGGCCAAACCTCTGTTGCTGGAAGCTTGGCCTGAAACAGAACTCCAGGAGAATGTCAATCTGCCTCTTCATCAGCAGGAGATGAGCGAAAAAAGAAACATCACTAAAAGTCCTCCAGGATCACATTCAAATACTTTAGATAATACCACAGAAGATATAGGCAGACAAAACGAGCCTTCTCTGATCTCCCCTGTAAAACAGAGTAAAACCAAAAGCAAGGGAATGGATGAAGCAGAACAGCATTTAGATGAACCAAGCAAAAAGCAGCAAATCTTCAACACAACCCTGTACAGTTTGCCCACTGACCTCTCTCTGGATAATCAACTCAGTCCAGGGCAGGAAGGTGCATTTGATGCTGATGAGACTTATCACACGGAAAACAGTTATGAAATTGGTATTGATAATTATGCTTATGACTATGAAGATCTTGACAAAATGTTTGAAATGGGAAGTGTCAGAGGTCCAAAGGGGGAAACTGGACCTCCTGTAAGTTATCTTTACTATTCTTTTTCCTATAATGCAGCAACATACATTTAACAGAGGCTTTGAGAGAAACCTCGCAAAGCATGCCAAAGCTGTGACTGCAGCTTCTCCCGGCTGTACTGTACAAATGTTTGTCTGCCTTAAGTATGTCTCTTTCCCGCATGTAACTTTGGTGTAAGTGTTGTATACTTTTATTTACTGGCAGAATACAGAGACATTCAAGACACTCACATTCTGGTGAAGTGGTAGGCAACCCAGACTTCTGTAAAATTTGAAATGCAGCCAGATGTGTGTAACTGCTACACTTAATAAAATTACAGGATAAATTCATACAGTACACAAATGTAGACACTGATCCATGAAAAGAATAACCAGGCTGTTTGGAAGACTGACAGGGTTTTCCCCCTTGAGCAATACTATCAAAATTCATAATTGTAGAATGAGACCAATTGCAGAATCTAGACTGGTAAAACCATTTGTTACCCTAACCCAAGGTTATGGGGTCATGCAAACCTGCACGTAAAATGATTTTCAGAACAGTCTTACAAGATTTTGTGGCATTTTTTCAGTTCACAGGTTAAGTGATCCCTGAAACTGTTGCAAATCCACAGTAGTGCTTTTAATAGAAAAAAAATAAAAATCCGTTTGTCCTTTCTCTTATGCACAAGGCTCATAAACTTTTTAATACATAAAAATGGGAGCAATATATATGAAGCTATAGACAAGAAAGAACAGCAGTTCCTGCTTAGCCTGGGAAATATGATAGTGCTTGTTTGAGCTTTTGGTTAAAATTTTTAAACCATAGCATAAAGTAGATAATTCCACTTGCCTTTTTTTTTTTTTTTTTTGAGGGGATGTGTGCTGTGCATTTGCGTGGTTATTACTGGAAAGCAATTTGATGTGTGTTAAGTAGCTGCTAATATTTATTTGAATATGTCCATAAATCTATTGCATGTATTCTTTCAGCACTGAAATATTTTTTTCTTAAGGTAGTTGACAACTGAAAACCTATTTAAAAGTTTGATTTTTTACTCTAAACAGGATTCAGATGCAAAAGGATTGTTACACAATTGAAAAATGTGTTAAGGAACTTATGTTAGTCCAGGGGTGCTTTTGCTTAATCTTTTTTAAATATGAAGTCAGTCTTTTTTTTTTTCTCTTTTTGTCCCTTAAGATAGTATTTATGGGGTCATATCACTAAGTATGTAGCTGTCATCAACATGAGGTTAATGTCCATTTTTGGTGCTTAGGACGTTTAGTAACTCCTAATGGAAGCTTTTAATTTTAGCATGTATCTTGTACATTGTGATTTCAGTCAGTTACAGCCAAGACAGTTAAATCCATTCTTTTTTACATGGCACAGAAATGGCTGCTGATAATGCTGTTGGTTGTTTGCGTTACTAAGAAACTCCAAGCAAATTCTCTGTTTTTTTTTTCTAGACAGACACTATACATAACAGCATGAAAGATGACAGCTGGTTTGGAGACTTCAAAGATGTCTGTAGTACCATTTTCTGTGTGCCTCTTACAGGCTAGGGATGCAGAAGTTTGTCTCATCTAGGAAGGCAGTTAGCACAGACCTTGGGTTTGGTATAGTCTGTAGCAATGAATATGGTGCATTTGTACTGAAGTGTTTTGCTGGGTCAGGATTTAAATGACATGCCCAGGGTTTTAGAGATCTGGGGCAGAGGTGGGATGTTAATCTAGACCTTTGTGGGCACTAGTTTGGCTGATGGGGCCAGCAGCACCCACTGGAACAGAGGCAAAGCTAAAGCATTGTGCTGCCAGAGAGGTGGATGCCAAAGGGAGATGAGGCCTCTGCATGGCCTTGTCTGCACAAGCTTTTGGAAGGAATTGTGCTCCGTGGAGGTTGCGTGGCACAGCACCTGCCACTGTTGTCGGCCTCGAACTTGAAGAGGTGATCTTGGTTTGCTTTCTCAGTCTAGCACACTGATGTAGAGAAGACCAGAGATAATCCAGTTTTTATGTGTGACTCTAACACTTTAATACATAAGTACCCACAGAGTCTTATCGATGGGAAGCCTAAAAAAGCAACACTGAGGAACTTGCATGCTTGTCTTGCAGCAAAAAATTCTGATGAGGCATGAACCCCCCCTTTTTTTTTCTTCTTTCATTATGTTGTGGTTGGTTTGAATCTTCTTTCAAGATTTCAAAACAGAAATAATGTTCGTTGTATTGGGGTTGACAGGCAAGAACTAGCTTTTGTAGTTCTTACACTCCTTAGCTTCATTTTTGTTTTTAATCATCTACCAGAACTGAATCTTGCCTTTTACAATTAGGCCCCTTGTATTCCATGATCCCACAGCTGTGGAATTCACCCACCACTGCAAAGCAGGGCTCCAGAATTCACGCTTTCATTTATGGATAGCATATGGAAAAGGGCACCTATTTCTTCAAAACTATTAAGACCCTGATTAAAATTCTAGTAGTTGCAATGACCAAAATCCCCTACAAAAATACGAAGTGCATTTAAAGTGGAACAGTGTGGTCTCCTGAACCACTAGTTTAGAGGGAAAGCTGTTCGTTCATCTGACGAGCCACTCTTTTTTTGTGTTGCAGAGGATGTTGGCACTGTGTAAAGATTAAAAATAAAAAATAAAAATCTGGTGTGTATTTTTAACTGCTTAACTTCTATTCTTCATTACACAGTCCTAAAGCAGTTTGCAGTAACATGATACGTAGAACTACGCTAGTAGAAGGAGGGTTGCTGTGAGCTGAAGAGGTGTTTAGGTTAGTTGCTGGTAGGTAACTGCATCTACAGGCCCATCTGCACAGGATTTGGCCTGAGAAATCAGCTAGGAATTATTTTTCTCTATTGGAAAAGCTTTCTGGATTATGAAAACCCTCAGCCAGGAGGAGAAGTAGAAGACCAGAAGGTGGTGTTCCTTAGTTGGTGAGGAGAAGCAGTCTGGAGATATTGCCAGGAGGAAGTGGAAATGCAAGCCCTGCATTAGGCAGAACTGAGTCCTGGGTAAGATGCTCTTCCAACCCAGAGGTGTGAGAGCGAGAATCTTGAGAGAAGGCGGTTCAGAGATCCTAAATGTGGTGCTAAATAAACAGCAAGTAAGGGTAGCATCAGTTACCCTTTCAATCTTAGCTTATTTCACTTATTTTACTTACCCTTTCACACTTTAGCTTATTTCACTCTTAGCTTATTTCCCAGCCGAACAAAATTGCTTGCTGAGGCTCTCCCCGGCCCCAGGGGATATATTGAGCAGTTAGTGACTTCCATGCATTTTCTCTCTGCAGCTAACCCTCACGTTTCTCTGCCCAGGCTGAAAAGTCTTATTTCTGTAGCTGCTGATTCAGATAAAAACTTATTATAGCTGTTTTATTTTTAGTAGCAAAAAGATAATGTTAGTCTTAAATATGTAAACATTTAATTTAATTCTCCTGAAACTGATGCAGTTTCCCTATCTTCTACACAACATTATTAAAAGGCTTTAATCCATAACCCAAAGCCGTATATATATATTCCTCTGATGTTGATGACATCGCTTTGGCTGTTGTAGGAATTCTTGACAGAGAAAGGGAAAGACTTCCACAGCTGTAAAGAAAGGAGGTTAATCATACACGAGTGACTGCCTGCTCCAGGGCATTTGGAAAGAGAAGCATGCATTATTTTTTTTATCGTTTCCAGTGAAATGCAAATAAGCAAGAAGAAAAGATAGGTGGATATTCATGTTTGGTAGGATCTTTGTTGCTCAATAATTAAATTAATGTCTGTATGAAGTAATATGCTTTAAAAAGGTAGACAAAGCATGCTAGGAGTAGGGGAGTAGGTAGAAGAATTCTGAGTGGCAGACTCAGAATTCCAGATGGTCTAAAACTGATGGGGTGAAATTTAGTGCAATAGTACAGAAATTAAAAGTACAAATAGAGGATGGGGGAGTGATTGGTTAAGCAGTCAGATGAGGGGTGACAAAGTGGTGGTACAGTGCACTAGAGAATAAATGCATCTTACCGCTGTGGTGCTTGGTACGTTACCAGGAGTGGTGAGTATCAGAGACAGGCCATTTCTCTCCTGGTTTGGGTATGCTGAGGCTGCAGTTCAGAGAAGTGTCCTCAGTTTTGGGTGATGAGCTTTAAAAAGGGTGTAGACAGACTAGAAGGATTGCAGAAGGTTGCTGTAAATGTGGCACAGTTATAAAAAATATGATTCTGAGAAAAGGTTAAAACAGAAGTGTGTTTAGTAATGAAAGTAATGGACAAATGTTATAGTTTGCAAAGGGTGAGTTCATAAAGATACTTTTTGCCTGTTTACAGAAAGTATGGCAAGACAGAGCAGGAAATTTTAGGTGTGACTTAAGGAAAACACAGCTAATCAGAGCGATACCCGCACAATAGCACAAGTGATATTAGCAATGTTAAAAGTGGAATTTCCTTTCATGGAGAGTTTTTTAGAAGAAGTTTGGAGCCTGATGTTTCTGTGTACTTCCCCGCTGTATTTCAGGTATTTTGGTGATGATGTGCAGAAACACTCATGGGGTTTTTGTTTTGCCCAAGGACTACCTGCCTTAGGTATTTGATGGATCAAGCACTAAACTCATATGTTTCTTTAATTTGGCCTTTTACAAAAGTGCTTGAGGTGAGCTGAGGTTGAGTGGTTGGGATGTAGTCAAATGGCTTTTGAAGAGAAATTTCAGTGAATATGATTTAGATATTGAATGGCAACAGGATCAGCATATGCCTGTGTAGAAGTTTTAACTACTTAAAGCAGAATTTACTGCTGTGCATCTGAAATCTTACGGGCTTGTTATATGTAAATGAAATGTTTCCTATTACTTCTGGTGTAGGGCAAGTTTAAAATGCATGCATCTTTAGAAGGGCTTCAGTATCCTAAAAAACGTCTATGAAAGTTCACCACTACATTCATCCCAATGACCATTTGAAATGCAGTGAAAATTTCTGGAAGAGTAGCATCTGCTTGTACTATTTCATGATAAAACCATGAGTATTTGGAACTTGAGCATCTTTCTGCAATAGCTAAATGAAATTTTTTACAATTATTAAGGACAGTAAGTTGTATTACCTTTCTTAAGGTACATATGATCTGTTTTGAGCAAACTGATCTTACTAAATAAATGAATTTTAAATTTGCATCGGTAATATTTACACAAAGTAACTATTTTTTTGTTGGTGGTTAAAATGTCAAATGGAAAAAACCCACATTAACACTTTTAATTGCTTCAGGTTTGTTTAATTACTCTTTCCAGTAGTTGGAGGAAAAGCTATTCAAACAAATGACTAATTCCTTGGTCTAAGAGAGGTTGGCTCGCTCACAGATGTTGACTTCTGAGGCTTGCATGGATGCCTAAGAGGCATAAATAGCTTCCTAGCTCGTATAAAAACAGTCATGCTGATTTGAAGCTGTAGTTGCTTTCACAGGTTGAAGGAGTACGTAGGGTGGAATAACTTCTTACTAGTCAGAAAAGTGTTTGCAGGAAGACTTACGTGTGCTCTACTAAGTACTTTTAAGGAAATGTAGAAAGCATCTGAAACAGGGATATGGAAGAACTTTGTACCCCAAATTGAAAAAGAACGCACACTAGTTGCAACTATTTTACTTAAAAAATATAATATGTTTCCCTTTGTAGTCCCAGAATCATTTTCTAAGAAAAGTGCATCTCCTAACTTACAATTTGAAAGGAGATACTAGAGAGCATACTGCTTCAGCAGTGGCAGGGTGGGAGCTCTCTGTGCCATTTCAGGTACGTTTTTGACCTGGACAAGAACACCAGGCCAAGAGCTTTCCATGAGTCTGTCTGCTACATTTTGTTGTTGTTGTTATTAAACACAGGGTTTTTTTTACATTAGAAAAATATGAGGATGCTAGTGAGCATTTATGCAGTCAGGGTGAATAGCGTGCTTCCTATGCTAAAAGTATCACACGTTACGGTTTGACCTAAAGACCAGGACTGTTACACAGATTTGTGTCTTCCAAATTACACAGAAAGGGAAGAGCAGAGTATGGGTTTCAGCATAACTTAATGTGGTATGTATGGATATACAAATATTCCCAACTATAAATGGGCAGTTGCACTACAATTAGACTCCTAAGATTATTATGATTAATTGGAGAGGAAAATTTTATTATTTTTTTTCTTCCTCAGAACAACAGTGTTTTTCCCACATTTGTCCAAAGTGGTCTGCATTTTGGACAAATGAATGTAATTGGCTTGACAATGCCTAAAGTCTATAATCAGCAGTGTCTTCTCTGCCAGTGATGTTATCTTTGCAAGGAAGAAGAAATACAGCTTCCACAAAGCTTTAGGTGTTTAAAAATGCAACTCTTGTCATAATAAAATAATTTGTTGGTTGCTAATAAAACCCCAAAGGGTGTCTGTCTTTTTTCCCTCCTTCTCTCCCTCTTTTTTTTCCTTTCTTTTCTTTTAATTAGGGTAGATTTTAGTATAGAGCTCTCATTTCTATTTGAGTACTGTGAAGTAGATACAGACAAGGAAAGGTTTCTGTGATCAAAACAACTAGATATACAGAGGGTGGTACACTGTGTAATATTCTTAGAGTGACTAATAATTTATTTGCAAAAGATACATCTGGTTATACACTAGCATTTTTTAAAAATCTGCATTTTCTTTAACGAGAATGATATTCATTATATACAAGGGCAAACATGCTACCAGTTATTCTTATCAGAAGCTTTTATTTTGCTTCATTTGCCTGTGTTTATTTTCTTCTATTTCATGTCTGTCTTTTCTGTGAGGTGGTATCCCATTTTTTTTCCAGTTACTTCTGACTTTTCTAAAATGTGTTTGGCATGCCAGCATGCTTATTAACAAGGCTTAATAATTCTCTGCTCTTTGTTTTGAAATACACTGCAGTTGCTTGTTTCTAATGCGTGAACTGATCTTTTCTTCCTTTAATACAAATACACTTAAGTAAAAGTTAACTATCTAGATTGTTAGCTACAGTTCCTCTGACATACGATACTTTCTAAACAGAAATCTGTTTCGGAGTCAGATTAAAACCACACGTGCTTATAGTTTGGGAATTGGTTTTCAAGTTGAGGTCTGCATGAGCAGAAAGTCATCGGTTAGAAGAACTGGTGTCATTCAGACTTGTGATGCTTTCCTTGTATTGGGTTTTAGCCTCAATTGTTTTGATTTTCTATCACCAGGGTCCTCCAGGTCCTCCAGGTTTACCTGGTCCATCAGGAAAGAGAGGTCCGCGGGTGAGTAAAACGGCTGTGTTCTTCTGCAGCATTAACCAGGTCACCAATAATGAAACTGGAGTTTGCATCATTTTCTTTTTCTCAACTTTATTCATACGCTTGGTGATTATGAAAGTGTATGATTCTTAACATTTGGCAGATAGGTTAAAGTAAGGCAAAGCAAACAGGGGTTTTTTTTCTGCTGTGAGCCTCCAGCATAGTTAATTCTGTGTATGGGTGCGTACGCAGAGCGCGGTTACATTTGTACCTAGCTTTTGCTGCTTGCAGTGTTAACTTTTATTTTTTCCATGCTGCTCCCATCTGCTGCAGTGTAAGGTCATGTTCATTTGTGTTTGGAATGAGGGGGAGTGAGCAATGCATGCCGTGACCACAGAGGAGCAGGCAGTGGTTACAAAATTAACCAGTGCAAAACATAGCCGGGGAGGGGGGGAATCACTCCCAAAAATCTGTTTTAGTCTCTTGTGTTACAGCGGCTTGATAAAAGGGGTGATAGATATTGGGGTAATTTGCCCAAGAAATGAGCTACAGTAGCAAACATTGATTTTTACTAATTTTTTGGTATGACTGGGCACACCCCAACATGAGTGGGGACAGAGCACAGGCTTTGCCGCAGTGAGCAGACACCCGCGCCACAGCTGCCGAGAGCACGTGGGAGAAGCCTGTGCCACTGCAAGGACTAGTTAACGGGGCAAAAGAGGGTAAATCTGTGTTTGCATAATTGTATACAAAAAAATATGCCTGAGGAGTCCCTGAGGTCATGGTTGATTTGGGGGCTTTTAGGGGAATGGTAGCTGGAGGGAACAGGTGAGGATTTGTTGTGTAGATAATTTCCGGACATGGTATTTGGGAATGTAAGTGTTTATGGCTGGAGCACACTCATCTAGGCAAATCGCAAGTGTGAGATAAGTTTCTATGAAGGCTCAGCAGATCTGTGGGAGGAGTTTTGACTCAGCCTTTGAGGAACGTTTAAACAAACTGCTGCTCAATAGTGTGTTGAACATCCTGTGCTTTGCTGGCTTTCAAAACTTGGTCTGACTGGGTAGGAAAGTGCACTGGTCAAAGGGGCCAAAAAACAAACTGATGCTTTAGAGAAGTAAGAGGCAAGGGAGTAGATGAGACATATTTAAAAGTATAAAATGAAAAGCATTCCTTCAAATCTGTATCTTCCTGGCTTCTTGGATCCTTTTATCAAATTATCCTTCTACATAAGAGCTGACAACTCTACAACTCAGCTTTTTGTGTTGGTGTTGCATAGTGCCTCTGTCAAGGATATGTCTGGCATCAGAGGCAGGATCCCACATACCCAAGTAGATCCGCACAATTGGGAAGTCATCTTTGGTTTAGAGGAGTCTGCCTGTATGTTTAAAGTCATGCCGGTTGGTGAGATCTCTCTTGCTCACTTGTTGTTTGTTTGGGGTTGGACACTTTGGGCATGGTATCAATGCCTGATTAATGGCTAGAGATTTCCATTAAAATCTGATCTTGATCTCTGTAATTCTATGGTAGAGAAATCCACATCTGACAGTTAAAGTTTTCTGAGAGTCTTGGCTTGTTCTGAGTTTCTCAAGAATGAAATTTCAGCCATTTCAGAATTATTCAGTGATGAGATGAAATTCCCCTGATGCCTCTCATTTCAGGAGGACACTCCTGCACCTCTGTGTTCCAGTACTACGCCCCAAAATAATAACATTGCAAGCAGCAAAAGCTTGAAGCTACTGCAGCTATGTTGGCACTTTCTATTTGTTTCCTTTTTCCTAAATCCCTGAGAGCGCCTCCAAAATTGCCAGTGTGCAAATTAATCTCTCAAACAGCACATGGGATTAGCATTTCTGTGGAGTTATGTCAACATTGTCATTAGTGAGAGGGAGCACTTAACAGATACAGCTTCCCATGTTACTGCAAGGTATAACTGGTAAATTCAGCCTCATGTAGGGGAAAGACAGACGCTGACTTTATCTGTTGTTAGATCACTGAATATATGAGAAAGCTGAAAAGGATTCTTATTATTTTTGGTATCTGGATTAATTGTTTGCATGAAATTTTGGCCTTAGTGAATTCAACAAAAGCTTTGTTGCTAATTACCTGGGATAGGTCCTTCAGTGTGTGGAAGATGAATAGCTGCTGATAGCCACTGCAGCAAATGTTTTCCCTAATGTTTAGTTTGTCAAGGAGTGAGGATTGCGGAGTGTATTGCAGGAACAGACACTTATCCTGGAAGGCGTAGGTAGACCTGATAGCCTGTTCTGTTCCTGGAATGGTTTAAGTCCAACTTCTTTATTAACGAGCCCATTTTCTACACTGGCTGTGGGAGGATCAGGTTGGTGAAGAGTTTTTGTCTGTGTTTTGTTTGGAGAAGGTGGAATACATTGCTTTGAGTCATCTTTTAAGTCAGTGAGAACTGATCCACTTCTTTCTCATTGCATTATATAGCTGGGTACCTCAGAATGTGATTTTTATTTCTTTTTTTTTTTTCTGATTTTATCTCTTACCTTCAAGTTCTGTAGCTGGAGAGCAGCGTTGCAGTGACTGTGCACCAAATACCTGGAAGACAATAGAAATTAGGATTATTTTTTTTACAAGAAAGGGAAATACTTGACTTTGACTTTTTTTAGGAAGATGTACATGTTTTATTTCTTGAGAATCCTTTGAAAATCTCAACCAGTGCTTCTAAAAGCAGCAATGATGCAGTAAAATGACTCTCTGCAAACTGTTCACACTTGTCCCACTCCTTTTTTGTTTTTTTTTTTTATAGGGTATTCCAGGACCACATGGTAATCCAGGTTTGCCAGGACTGCCAGGTCCAAAGGTGAGTTAATTTTTCCATGTTGCCATGTAAATACATGAACTTAATGACTTTTTGGAAGACACAGAACTGTTTCCTATAATAGAAGCAATTGGCCTTCTTTGGTTTACGGATGGAGACTGTTACTATAAACATATTTTAATTAAATGTAATCAATCAAATTTAACTTCACATAAAAAAAAATAGTAGTTTATTCGGGGGGGGGAAAAAAAAACCCTGTGTGTGCAGAATGATGACTTGGAAACTGTTATCTATGCAAATAGTGTGTACTTCCCAAAAGAGTTTCTGTAAATCAGCTCTGCCTGTTTGATAAACTGGAATTTAAGTGAGAATAAACATTTAATTGCTGTGACCTTTTGCCTTGCTTAAAAAAAAAAAGGAAGAAAAATAGTCTGTCATTCTCTATAAATTCCTCTTTTTTTGGTCAGTGCCCAACCTTTGATATTCAAATACTCTAATATTTCAGATGTTATCACTTAATTAATATGCTAGAATAATTTTCTGAAGATTTATGGATGTGATATTTAAAACCAAAGACAAAATACTAGACTGGAAGCTCAAATAAAACCCTTCAAACTTGTGTAACATAGACCCTTTAAATAGATTTGACAGATTTGTGCAGTCGTGGAATGCCTTCAACTCATATTTAGTTTAAGCAATTTGATAGATATGTTAGGAAAAAAACAGCAGCAACCATGATTTGTTTTAGTACAATTCCTAATGGCAGGAATCTGACCTGTCTTGACAGGTGTTAAAAAGTGCTTGAGGACATAAAAAGAAATTTAATAAAGCTTTCAGTGTCAAACACTGTAAAACCAAAGGACTCTATTTTTTGTGTGTGCTTTTATTATTATCTATTTCTATAGGAACAGTTAAACTTAGAGACTCATAATTAATTTTTACTGTACTTATGCTGGCTGTATAATAGAATACATCTCTAGGAAAATAATTGTAAACAATTTCTCCTAGGATTTGTTTTATAATGTATTTTCCCCCTCCACTGGATCATAATTCTGATCAGTTCTGTAGCTGTCTCCATGATTTTAAGACTAGCAGGAATTGTATGTGTGTGCGTGTACCTATATATTACTAGGTGCTTAGTGATCTCTTTCATTTCTGTTAGACTATAAATTGTCTTTTCAATACAAGTATCTTCTGAAACACTTGTCTTTAAATAAAAATTAGCCAGGTGCTCACCAAGGTTTGACTTTGAGGATCCAGTTGACCCGCACTGACTGTAAGCTGAAATGAAACACGCTTTTGTTTGATCTTAAAATATCATAGACGAGTTGCAACATTTTTCTGGCAGTAAATTAATGCAGAATTTTATTCTGCCTTTGAGATGCATGAGTTTTTCCCTCCTGTGCTGAAGCATCCTTTATGCACTTGCTTTTGAAGCATGGAACAACATTAGCTAATACCCTTACAGTATAGTATCCAGTCCTGAGCGGGTGCCAGCAGTTCCAATCGATAACTGATGTCCCTGGCATTTAATTCCTGATAAACAGTTAGTGGGTGTTTTTAAAGTAATTTAAAAGTATTCATGAAGTTTGGCTGCATTCCTGGCCCTCTGAAAAAATAGATTAGTTAAGAAAATCTAGTTTGTGGATTCTGGCACTGTTCTAACTACACTATAAAGTTACATAGATTAAATAATGAAGTGCTTTATTTTATCCTCAAATCTTAACCTGTGGTGAAGTGTTGTTAATCCACAACTGAAGGCCATGCGTTTATATTAAAAATAATGAGGAATTAATTGTGCTTAAAGGGAAGGGAAAGGTGATGGGTAAGTTATCAAGTTATCAGAAGGCCTTTGTTTTAACTAGCCGAGAGATGATGACAATTTTATTACAACTCTTAGTTTAATATGCCTGCACTGGAAAACGGAAGCAGGAGACAGACTGGAGTTCTTCAAGGAATATAACTATTTACCTTCCAAAAAGTAAATCAGCTGTAAAGTATTCGGACAACTCCTGCCATGCTGAAGAACTGTTCTCTGTGACCTGACACATCAATTTAACATAACAGATTCATTTTGCCGTATTTCCAGCCTTTATTTAGTATTCAACAAGCTTAACTTCTCAAGTGGCCTCGTGTACAAATCTGAACTGCAGAGGGAACAATAACCCCAATCTGCAGCACCGTTCACAAGAGGAGGATCTGGCCCCGCAGCATTTCACATGAAAGCCCTGTATGTTACAGATCTAAAATGGCTGGCCGTCAGGAAGCCTTGAACTGCTTGTCGTGTATGTCCTTCTGAGCATCCAGTGTTTCCCCTGACAGTAGCGTTGTGCTGGCAATGTCTGCACAGGCGTTTTTCCCAATTTTAGAATCCTAGAACGGTTTGGGTTGGAAAGGACCTTTAAAGATAATCTAGTCCAATACCGCTGCCACGGGCAATGACACCTTTCATTTAGATCAGGTTGATCAATGCCCTGTCCAACCTGACTTTGCTTTGGACGGCCTGGAATCTCCAGCCATCTGGTCCTGGGAGTGACTTGTGATCTTGATCCTGCCTTCATGATGGGGAGGGAAAAAGAGGATGGGGACTTGCTAGATGACTGTGAGCTACCTTTCAGTGAAGGGCACATATTATTTTTAATCTAGCATTGCTGTAGGATACTTCAATAGTAACATTTATTTCCTTGGCTACATAAAATGTATTTTTGAGTGAGAAGAGTAGATCTTGATGCTTGTGTGTAACACCCAGTGTTATTCTGCGGCTTAGAAATCAAGAGCACTGTAGGAGACCTTATAGGAGCCTTCCAGTACTTCAAAGGGGGCCTACAGGAAAGCTGCAGAGGGACTTTTTATAGGGGCATGTAGTGCTGGGATGAGGGGTAATGGCTTCAAACTAGAAGAAGGTAGATTTAGATTAGATACTAGGAAGAAATTCTTTACTGTGAGGGTGGTGAGGCACTGGAACAGGTTGCCCAGAGAAGCTGTGGATGCCCCATCCCTGGAAGTGTTCCAGGCCAGGCTGGATGGGGCTTTGAGCAGCCTGGTCTACTGGGAGGTGTCCCTGCCCAGGGCAGGGGGTTGGTATGGGATGATCTTCAAGGTCCCTTCCAACTCTAACCATTCTATGATTTATATGAACAGGTCAATGAAATCTTCCAGTGCCTTTTGCATGCAGCTTTTAGTATGAATTAGGCCAAGGGGTTCCCCATTTCCTCCTCAGTCACTGTGTTTTCAGTTATTAGTGCACGAATGTGGTTTCAGGCTCTGGCTCTGGGAACTCCCCAGGGGACTACTCGGTCAGGGTGAAGCAGTTCACCCGGGGCTGTCTCCAGAGGTGCCATTTGCTGGTGACTCCTGTTTCAAGGACAGTGAATTTGACTCTGAGGGGTGTGGGTTGGCTGCCGGCTGCCCGTGGCCGATGGGCGCTGCAGGGCCGGCTGCCCGGTGCTGCAGGGCCCGACCAGCCCTGGCTCCAGGCCCATGGCAGGCCCTAGGCCTCTGCAGCGTTTCATGTGGTGGCGGCGGCCTCTGTCAGCGGGGAGTTTGAAACAGGAGAGATCGGAGTGGCAGGGTCCTTCCCCTCTCCGCGGCCTAGTCTTGGATGTGGACAGTAATTCCTGGCCAAGAATGACGAGCAGTCTCATCTGCTAGGAAGTAATTTGTGATTGAAGAGAGGCCTTTGCTGCATGTTTACAGCCCTGTCCATGCTGCGTGGGGGTGGTATTGAGCGTGAGGAAGTCTGGACAAGATTATAGTCAAGGCAGTAATACAGCCCAATACTCTTGCTCAGTGTTCGGGGAATAGATGGTGTCCTGGAGTGGTGGAGACATGAGGAGAGCATTTCAGCTGGGGAGTCTGCTGTAACCCTGCTCGGATTTACCAAAAAAATCTGCTTATCAAAAGTTTTTGTGACATTATGAAATTTGGAAAATACGAATCTCATTTCGATGTGAACTCATGCTATTACGGTTTTTTTGTAGTTCTTAACTGAAAAAATTATGGGGAAAAAAAATCTGTAAAGACAAGTGAGTTTTATATGAACGTTCCCCCTTCACTTGCTATAACAGTTGAAAATATTTGTTTCCATATATATTATTGAAAACTCTCTTCCCTAATGATATTAATGGCCTTAATTTCTCTGTGACAGGGCCCTAAAGGAGACCCAGGATTCTCTCCAGGACAGGCAAAACGTGGAGAAAAGGTAATATTTTCTTAATTATAGAGGAATGTTTTGTCTGTCTCATTCTTCTGTTAAAGTGTTGTTTTTTAATATTCCGACAAGTTATAACAGCACAATGTTTTGTATTTATTGTGATGCTGGTATGTTTTGACAATTATATGAGTCTGACCAGTGCAGGCACAGGTGATGTAATGAACCAAAGACAAATAAAAAATTATATTCAAAGCTGAAACTTAAATTATATGTTTTGTTTCATTTATAAAAATAAAATTAACAAAATTAAATGGGAAGTATTTTTTGAACAATAAAATTGAATTCTGTTCACACTGATTAACAAAGTACAGATTCCAGGTTTTTTTAGTACCTTGCATTAGTCCAGAAAGTTGTGCGAGACAGACAAAATATGGTGATGACAAGTGCACACATTATTACATGTCATGTTGTATTTAACCACTTTTTTTTAACAGACTTTTGATGCTAAGATTTGTCCTTTCACTTCGGAGGCTTTTCCTGTGGGTTCCTCCTAAGCTGCTTCAGCTAAACTAGTGGTTGCTCTCTCTGCCCAAAATATTTGAGTATAAATATTTAAAATGATTTTTCATAGAAATTATGGGTTTCGAAGTTTGTAATTATTTCATTTTTAGATTGTAAATCTACTGACTGTGTATGAAACTTTAAAATCAATGTGATAATATTAAAAAGATGTAATTGCATGTTTGCATTCTAATGTGTTAGCCTGCACTATATCTTTTAGAATATCTTGTATTTATGGTGTTTTATTAAGAGTATTTCCTAGTAGTTCAATTGTGGAACATTTGTGCTAAGTAGAAAACACTGTAGGAGTCCAGGACCACTGTCCGTAATGAAGCAAGCATTAGAAAATAATTTTTGTTTACTACCTGCTGATGTGTACGTAAAATAACATATTTTTTTAATGCATATGTTCTGTCAAACCCTAAAATTCACAAATATGTATTTTCAATGTTAATGGACTGCTGAGCAAAATTCAGAAGTGTGTCTTTTGATGCAATGATAAGAAATTTAAGTGCAGATTTTGTAGAAATAGCAACATTATTTTAATTTAACCAGCTTTTGCTTTTGGCAACCTAATCATAATGCTGTGAGCTATAAGTGTCTACATGAAACTCAATGTATATTCTTTGGCATGAGCCCAAGCTGCCACAGAACAGTCTAAAACCCACCTGTATATATGTATGACCTACACCTAAATACATGTAGAATGCATCTATAGTCCAAAAATAGGGGATTGATAGGCATTTTTATAGTTACCACTATTTTGGTGTCTTAGTTCTTCACCCAAGTCAAATTTGGGTGAAGTTCTTACAGTGTTCTAGTGTAAGAACAGTGATGGACTTGAATTTACTTCGATGCTAACTCTCTTCCAGGATCTGTCCCTTAACTCATTGAATTTGAATTTTGGCTCTAATCGTGAAAGAGCAAGTCCCTTCACCATCAGTCCTGAGCAAGGAAAAAAGAACTGGAACAACCTTCCCTTCTTCCCCATCTGCAATAACCATTAAAAAAAAAGTATCTTTTTCCATCTCCCTAGCATTTGAGATGCTCTAATTCTCATTCACATATACCATCATGTAGTTGCAAAGTTTAAAGAACTTGAATGAGAATAGCCACGTGCCACCATAACACCTTTGTCTATGTGCATCGTTCATGTTGTCTTTTACACAGATTACATTTAAGCCATGTTTTATGCAGCACATACCATAATGGTGTCCTGATTCCTGGTTGAGGTTTGCTGGCACAGCAACAGTAACACAAACGATAAAGAGTGATAGTTAAATATATATATTAATTTGAGGTGAAACCACTCACTTCTGAGGGAAGCATTACCTCAAGAATCGTATAGCTTCTTTATTCCCATTTATGTTAGCTAAAATTAAGTGTTGTGAGGTTGTGAACTAAGTCTGTTCTGCCCATGATTTGGCCATGTCGTATGATGCAGGAGCATGCACATTGCACCAGGCGGCTGCAACTGAGGAACTGTTGCCTTTTCAGTTTTCTTCCTCTTAAAAAAAAAATAAAAATCTATGCCTGTTCAATCAATGTTAGCTACCTCTTCATACCAATTATCTAAGAATGCAGAGAAGATAGGAAGTCCTACATGTGTACAGGCCTGTGTCATGTTCCAGTGAAACATGATGATTCTGGATGTTTTTGTTGTACAGGGTGATCCAGGCCCCATAGGCTTTCCAGGCCCACCTGGGATCAAAGGCCAGAAGGTAAGATTCTGTTTCCATTTTCATGTAACCCTCCCTGTCTCAAATCAGTGGCCATTAGGTGGATGTCTGGTGGTAAAGAGGCCATGGAGAAGGTTGCTGTTGGTACTGTGACTGTCTACTATGTCAGGCTCCAAGGCCAACAGTGCAAAACCTTCCCTTGCAACTAAATTAAATGCGATCATTGCAACAGAATGTAAATCACAGCTGCTTAGGTTGGTGTTCTTCAAAAGGCATGGTGTACCCCTGCTCAAACAGAATAGGTTCTAGGGAAGATAGGCTTGCCTGCGCGATACAGCCATTTTTAAATCAATTGTATTCCATTTTCAGTAATAGTTTTTTCATTGCTTTTTCTGTATTGCGTATTTTATAGTATAGAAAATGCTCCCTGGGATCGTATGCTTAGTGTTTCTGCACTGAATTATTTGATTTTTTCCAAACATGTGCCAAAATTGCTAAAATAGAACTCAGGCGGAATAAGTTCCAATTTTGGATGCTACATAACACAATATTTTTTAATATGAGAAATGTCAGGTGAAACACACTGCATTTAAGAAATATATCCAAATTAGGGCAGTCCTATGTATACGGGAAAGCATAAGGCAGACAGATAGTTTTGGGAAGGGAACATGAAGGATGACAACAGAGGAAATGAGACAACCTTAAGAAAATGAGCACAGAAGACTGCGGGAGTGAATATAGTTTATATGAAAGTAGAGGTCAGCTCACGTGAATCTGGTAGGTTGCTCTGATAAGTCAGATGGCCGCAAACTGGTGGGGTGGCAACAATCATCAAGAAACCTGGGGGGAAAGTACTATTAAACACTGTCTTTGCAGAAGGTAGTTTGGTGTTGCAAGTGTAATAGAAAAATGTAGAGAACAGATATCACAGCAGAATTTTGAAGTAGTATGCAACACTAAAGGCAGCTATAAAGTGACCATCAAAAGGATGGAATGACTTGTTAGAAAAGTAAGCCCTGGTATTTTTGGCCTTAATTTTTGACATATAGAGAAAGAATATTAATTAAATGCTTGCCTACTGTTGAAACTGAAGAAAAATGGCAGTGTTATGTTTTAAGATGGTTTTGTTCAACATTGTCTTGATCATAAAGTGTATAACAATCATTTTATATTTCTTTCAAAAAGTCTAGTCGTTCATTTCTAGAATTGACCAAAACATAGTAAAAATGTGACTAGAACAGGAAGCTATTGCTGAATTAGCACCAGGGGGAGTGTGGAAATATATTTTGCCAAACATGTGGCCCACAGTTCCATGAACTGAGAAAATGTAGAGTTGTGACAAGCCTTTGTATCCCCTCTGTTGAGAGTTAACCTACAAGCCTGGACACTGATAGCATTTGTCACCACTGATCTTAGGGAATCTCAAGGTGGCCCAACTATTGTGCTTTCTTATTTCATTAGGTTTATAGGTTTGCTCTGAAAACAAAGTAGTTCTTGTTTTAAAGCTTTTTAGATGGGAAGCAGCTGTCACTTGTTCTGGATCATGAGACTGACATTTGGGGGCAAGGAAATTAAAATCTTATGGCCATCATGCTCTCTTCCTGCCACAAGAATTCACTCCTTATCTGGGGGTTAGAGACTCTGTGGAGAATCATGCTCACTTGATCATTGGAAATTTTACTCTCTGTTTCCATGTTGTATACATCAGACACTAACTAGAACCATGTTTAAGATAACTTCTGCCTGACCCAGAATACCAGCTTTTGAACAGCACTACACCTGAAAACAGTTAAAAGTGTTTCATGCTTAATTTTTTTAATGACAAGCCCACAATTTATTGTATTTTAAATAACTGATCTTTAGTTACTGCTTTTCAATATATGTAAATAAGTCAACATGCTGTTAGTTCATTGTGAGCTCAGAAATTATTTTCAAAGGAATGTGAGCACAAGTATCTGTGAAGTAAACCTGCTGCAAGAAAATACTGCAGAAAAATCAAATGCTTCCTTTTTTTTGTACCCCAGTACAACTGGGGGAGTTGCTATAATATTGAATAAATAATATATTTCCAATATTTTTTCTTACCTGGATAAAAAGGAAAATAAAAAAATCCTGAGTTAATGGTGTCCCAAATTCTATTCAATTTTGACAGTCAGCTTGTGTTAACTGAGTAGTTTCTAAACAGTGAGATACTTGATAGTGAATAAAATCTCTAATGTTCTTACAGATATTTTTAGTGGTGTAATATAAATTTGTGTTCATTTCATGGCAATTACTTTTTGTCACACTGATTTCAGTTTCGTTTTCCTGAAAGACCTAGAAATTTAGGCTTTTTCTTTACAGAATTCATCCATTTCCCGTTAACTGGAGCGGTGGCTTTGGAGAGCTGAAGTGGAGGGTGAGCCGCAATGCCTGCTGCCGCTCCACAAGGCGTGATCACCCCACTTCAGGGTGGCTATGGAGGAAACTGCACTTTAATAATTTTTCTAATCAGAATTTGTCTGATTCTGAACTTCCTGTGCAACGTTATTTGGTGCTTATACAAAAACATGCGTTGTGGGAGTTCGAGGCAAGCATGCATATTATTTTCACTTTTTTTGGCAAGAGTGACTTTGAGAAGCCATATTCAATGTGCTTTTGGATCTATTTTTCTGAATATCTGGGATAATGTTAGGCAAGTTTCTTGGAAAGATTCATTTTAGACACCCCCCCCCCCCCAAAAAAAAAAAAAAAAAACAAACTTGTTTTTGAAGCCTTCAGTGCAATAGAGCAGCACTAGTACTATAAAATGATGTGTTTCTTTTCTATAAAGCTGAAAATCTACAGGTTTTTAGTGAGATAGTAAAACAAATGTCTGCTAATAATCAGGACTCTGGGAACAGATTATTGTGATTGACTTTATTTTTCATTACATGCCATGCGTCGGAGTATGTGTCCTTGTGGTTGCGAATAAAACATGACGTATTTCTCATGCCTGTAACACACACTAGAAAAAGCCAAGTTTTGTTTGGGGTAGGGCTCCAAATTTGTTCTAGTGTAAGAACAGAAAATTGCATGTTTATGAAGTGCTTAGAGGTCTCTTGAAGCAGAGAAGCAATGGCAGGAGATGAAGGTTAATTTGAGAAGACTGTTGTTTCCGGAGCAGTTGCAGGGTCTCATATCTGGAGCAGTCTTGACAGGACCATCTTTAAATCAGCCCTCAAAACTTCCCTTGTATCAGTCCAGAGACCTCACAGAGCGGAAGCCCTCTACTTCCCCCTCTCCCCAAAAGCGCCTGCTTCACTGTACAGACAGGCAAGTACTTGCCTCTGCTAGCCAGAGTACTGGGGGGCAGACTGTCAGCCAAAGGACATTACTCCTGGGCATTAACTTGCCTGCGTTCATCCCAGTACATTAGAATGAATGCAGTGCCTTTGTGGTTGCAGGTACTTTGTAATGACATTGGAAAACATTTTTTTAAAAGATTGGCTACAGTTTTTGGGCTAGCTTTATTCCCTAATATGCGTGTAATGGTAAATCACGGGAATCTGGATCTATAAAATCCTGATAAAATTCACATACTAAAGTGTAATATGGCAAGACATGTTGAAGGAAGAAACTTGGTTGCAACCTGAGAAGGACTCCATATTTCCTTTTGTCTTGACTTTTGCATCTGGTAAAGGGTAACACAGATGATAGATAAATTTCAAAGCAGTAACTATAGTGATGTCAACATTATGCTACCAAGCATCCCCCACTACTTCTCCTAGAGAGTGCAATTTTCCTTGAGCAGGAGGAAGCTTCAACTCTGTAAGGGAAATTCCTCTACTGAATTAGATGGAGAAAAGGTCCATCTTCTATATGTATGCTTTTTTTTTTAAGTGATACTTCCATTATTTAGGATATTCAGGATGAGAGATGCTAGGTGAAATCTTAGTTGTGTTAATAAACATCAGCAAACAAGATAGAATGGAGCTAGGGAGAAAAAAACCAAACCCAAAAAATTTGCTGATGAAGAAGTTTTTAAAACCTAGATGCTGTGTGATGATGACGTGGAGCTGATAAGTAAGCTTTGGAAAGGCTCATGTTACAGTGCATGGAAATCTGTTTATATGCTATACTTACCCCATGCCCAGAAATTTTTTTCCTGACGCTTTTCAAACTCTAATATCTCTCTCTATAGCTGCTGGTTGTAGCATTAGGTATAATAGTTCACCTGCTGGTTTTCAGAGGTTACAGAAACTTCTTGGCTCTCTAACAAAGTTGCTGGTGTTGTGCCAGGTGTATTTTAGTAACAAATGCATAGAAATTTTAGTAAAACACAATGGGCACTAGTAAGATGGAAAGACTTGGCTTGAACAGTCCTTGCTGTTATGATTTTACGTCTACATTTTGCTATATACAGTCACTCAGTCTGGGTCCCACTGTGCTAGGCATATGGTAGAAGTCAGACACTTAAACTTGCTATGAAGTCTTTTCTGAGTCGTTTTAGTTGGCAGTAAATATTTTTCTCGCACGCAGTCCAAAGTATTCTTGCAACTTGCTGTGTCTTTTGTGATATGCTTGAGGTCGGTATTGCTATAATTGGAAGCTTCAAACCTTTCTCTTCCACATTGGGCTTTTAAATCAGAGCATTAACCTTCATTAGAAATTGGGAGGTATTTCATTTGGCAAACCAGTGTGAACTTGTACTCTTCTTGTTTACTTTCATCTTAGCTCAGAGCAAACTGCGTCTTATTTATACGGTTACGCTCAAGAATACGAAAACAAACTAATAGAAAACTAAGAATTTGAAGAGGGTTAGCTAACTCACAGGAAAGGAAACCCTTGTGTGAGAACCCTCTATTTGGAATGATACTCATTTTAGCATGGTTTATCTTCATTCCCAACCAGCATTAAGTGAGTTAGAATGACTTAAGGCCATGTTAGCTCTGAATAAGAATATGGGCGTACTGCTCTAAAATACGAGTGCAGAGCAGTTTTCCTCTGTAAGAAGTTGTAGAAACATTCGCACCAGTAATCAGTCCTTCATCTCAGAGTTCCTTCTCTGCCTTCTTTTGAGACTGTCCATGCAGATGTTAATCAACTGACCCACTTTGAAACTAAATTGTGATAAACTTCTCTTTGAGTGTTTCTGTGTGGAGCAGCATTTGCTTTCCTTTTCTCCTTGCACAGAAATAATAAACTACTTGAGAAATCTCTTCTAGCAACACCTACTTTAGTTGATCGTTTAAGCATAGAGAGACAATAAAATTCTGAAATGGATAAAACTCATGAAATACAGAGTGGGCTGGGACTGTGAAAAATCATATGGCTTTGGGGCACATTTTGAATGTTAAAGATAAGTTACTGGTTTATGCTGGCGTCTTTAGTTCTGCTTTAGCAATTCAATAACAAAATTCGGTTTTAGGCATGCGTTAATATAATAAATTGGGATATTTCATGTTAACTGGTTTGTCCAAGATCAGCTCCTGGCTATCTGTTACAGATTTATTTTTTTCTTCCTAACAGCAATGCAGACCACTGGCTTCCTTAGATACAAGATAACATACATAAATTATTTAGACTTAAGCTACAGGACAGGACTGAAGCCAGAATACGTTACAATTTTGCAAACTGGCAATGCCCTGTGTGTGATTAGCAAAATGAAAGGATACACCTGCTGTGTTGGGTTTTGAGAAAATGAGGCCTTTGGGTTTCTTAATGAGTACATGTCTCTTGGATCAAGATTCCTCAAGCAAGCCTATAATGGCAAAATTGCAAATTTTAAAGCCTTACAGAGGCCTTTCTCTTCTATCATCTAAAATTATCACCAAGCAAAATTCATTCCATCTTTTAATTTTGTATATGATAATAAAATTAATTTCATACAGAAATACTCTTGTGGTCATGCAGAAGCTTGTCCAAAACTTTGGGATACTTGAACTGCTGAAATCAGTTGCAGAATTCCTTCTTATTACAGTGGGTCTCAAGTCTCTACTGACTAATGAGTGTCATCATGCTGCAAGGCAGCCAGATGTTTGACATCAGCCAAGACACTCCCGCTACTCAGTCACTGTCTTTGAGGCCAATTTTATGATAGATTTCTATCCAGAATAAGGATTATTTTAGTCTTTCAAGCTGCAGCTTTTGGAAATGCGTCTTCCCAGTACCTCTTGCAAGGGATGTGGAGACCAGACACTTAGCTCCTACATCAATCATGCAACTGTTAGAGCCTCCCTTTTAGGCCATCTTGTCCGGGTATGTTTAGTACAGTGTAAAGACATCCAAGAAGAAGGTTCCCCTTTGCAGTGTACTTATGAAGGTGGCAGGTTCCAGCTCTTTTTTTAATTCTTTAAGAATTCTTTATTTCTTTAAAAGCTAGAATATGCATGAAATGGTCAATGCAAAGGGAGTAATGTTTGACAGCTTTGTGATTCCAGTGACACAGGGAATATTTCTGGGATGAGGAACAGGCAATAGCCTTCCTACTGATGTAAATTTCGTAATATAAGGGCTGGAATTTGTTCTATGTTAATTTTAAAAAGAGGTGTTGTGTCCTGGAAGGTCTGTCTGTCTTGAGAGTGTCCTAGAATAGTCTGTGATGACCCTCTACTTTACCTCTCCTCTGAACTGCCTTGTTCAGAAAGGGCATAATGACAAGGATTTGAAATGGGGAAATGCACTGTACTGAATCCAGTTCTTCAGTTTCAGCAATAACCAGCAACAGCATCCCATGTGCTCATTTATTTAAAAGAGTACAAGTCTGGAAATATCTTTAAGCATGCTGATATCTTGAAATTGTCTAAAATGCCATGAAGATTTCTTACTCCTTTTCTCTCACTCAGCTTTCATATGAGCTGCTAAATGTAAACCATGCTAATGCTGCAGGCAAACAACTTTGGATAATTTTTTTCTTCATAAAGGGAGATTGGAGAAGGAAAAAACGGTCCAGTTTATGTCTTTAAGTGTGTTTATCACATGTTTGTTTCTCTACCTGCAGGGTCTTAAGGGTTATCTGGGACTGCAAGGGCCACGGGGGGAGCAGGTAAGTGGTGAAAGAACTGTACACTATACTCTACAGAGGAACAATTGAGGATAGAAGAATACATAACCCAATATAAGCATTCAATATAAGCAATCAGTGTAAATTACTGACTGCTTAAGGAAATACTTGATAGTTGTTGACCAATAATTCAGATTACTTAGAGGTTGGTGTGGTAAAAAATGGTCTAAATGAAATGGAAAAGACCAGCTTGTTCAGCTACCACACTGGCTTGGTGGAGGTTGGTGTAAAATTCTTATTAGAGGCACAGTTCAGATTCTCTCAAAATCGCTACTGAATTAATGCATTTTAAATTTCCTGGCATGTAGAAAATTAAATGATTATTTAGTGCTTTTTCTCACTTCCATGTCAGTTCAAGAAGCAATCTGAATGTAAATTTCAAAGACATCCAGTTGCTGATGTGCCTTGTTAGCATTAATGAGGCTCCTAATGGGAGAGTAGATGGAATCACAAGTCTCCTTTTGGATGACACTGAAAGGGAAACAGTGATGATAACAGATGACAGACACCCAAAGGGAGATAAAAACTCATTATCATCATCAGTGACTTTAATGAGTTTTATACACAAATCTTTACTGAATGAGTGGTGATTTTTATTATAGGCCCACATGCACTTTTCTGTGATGACTATAATTTAGCAGTGAGATAGAGATAGCCATTGGAAAAAAAAAAAAGTAATTCTTAACATCAAGAGAAGAATGTCTCAATCTTTGAAGAAGTTGCAGGTGAAAAGTAATCGGTTAGTTACCGTGGAAGAGAAAAAGTGAAGCTTGCACTGAAAAGTAATTCTGTTCATTATTCATGCAATCAAGCATATAAGTTCCTTTGAAGGCAATTCATGTTCAAGAATGTGAAAACTGGTGATGTGCAACTGTTTGATATCTCAGTGTTCTCATAGTGCTGCTTTAAATATTTTCTTTCACTATTATCACTTAGAAAATACTCTGACATAACTTTTAAGACAACACTTTGGATGAAAGAGTTTTATTTTGCATGTAGTTCTTATTGCTGGTATTTTCAGGCCTGGCTGGTGAAGGTGATGAGTTAGACCAGTTACTTGTCATCTGTGGCACCTACCTGTGTTTGTAGTTTTTAGAAGTATGTACAGTGAGGACAGACATTCCTCTGAATTTGTGAATTGAAGAACTCCTTGAACAGCTGGTAACAAAGTAAAAGTTTGAAAAGATAAATTGTAAATGCAATGATTATACTGCTTTTCTAGTTTTTCCATATATGCGTATTTTGAGGTACAGCTGAGCCAAAATAGGAGACCGTGGATCCTAGTTCCATGACAGAACATCTGTCAGAAGATGAATCACTACCAGTTGAAAGCAGGCGACAGACTCATCTCAATGGCAGCTCATTTAAATGAAAAATACTGCAACCACTTTTTGCATCTGCACTTCTGAGTTCTGCTTCCTAAGGCTGCTGTTTCACCATAAATCAGCTGTGAACAGCTCAGAGAGGAAGTCCCTGATCCATTACTATGGTAACACTGACATATGACAGTGGGTGGAAGGGTCAGCCTGGGAGAGCGTCCAATTTATGGACTTGGCTTGTTTAAAATAAAATTAACTGAAGAGAAGTAGGGGGAGCTTCCTATGTCTCTCGGTGATGGGCCCCATGGCATTTGGTGCCATTTCAGAAAAGCACATTTTCCTGAAAATAAACAGTCAGACGTGCAGATATTAAGTAATAAAACAACAAAAATGGCTTTTGGATTTCATTAGGAGGAATAAGATGGAGAGAAGTTCTATGTATTCGTGACTAATCCAATGCAATATTGACCTGATTCTGAAAGAAACAAAAAAATTGGCTTTGTAAGGAGACAAGAATTCTTAATAAAACATTTAACACATTTGTTCAAAAAAGACCATTGCAGTTACTTCATTACAAGGACCTGTCTCCTATAGTCCTCCTCAATTACTTTTTTAAAAAAGCATCTATATTTTTATTATGGTAATAGTAAAAACTGTTGTATTTCACAAAATCTTAGACTCTTTTTGTAATGCTTTTAAAAGAATCTGTAGCTGAAATTGGTGGAGTTACTTATGTGTGGTGAGTAAATTTTAGGGTGTTGCTGTGTAGCTTGCTCAAAAAGCATTTTTTCCATGAGCTTAAGCTGTGTTATGAATAGATGTTTAAAGAAAAGTGATAAACCAAATAAACTCCAAAACATGACATTAAACCTGTTTGTTCTTTCTTTCTTTCTTTCTTTTTTTTTTTTTTTCTTTCCCCCCCACCTCCTTTTCCACTTAGGGAATTCCTGGAATGGCTGGAAATATTGGCGCAGTTGGTTACCCTGGCAGGCAGGTGCAGTAACTATACTAATGTCTTTGTAGTTTTGGGGTTTCTCTTGGGTGTTCTTCTCAAAAGTACCCTATCTAACTCTTTTGGAACTACTAATAGTATAAATGTATTTGTTCACATCCTGTCATTTATCCTTGAAACAAATCTCTTTTACATGTAGTGCCCTTTACATAATGTTGAGTCTCAATGTTTTTAAACTTGAATGGGTTAAATGCATTAATGCTGTACCTTTCTGGAATTCATAAATGACATTGCTGAAGTACTGAATGTCTAAACACTTTACACTCCTTCATAAACCTCATGTGCTTCTGTGTGTTTTAGCTTCTTCGTATTTCAAGTTCAGAAGCAATAGGAAACTGCCTGTTGTAGTATACTTCATGATTTTCACCAATGTATTTACTTCAATGCTGAAACTATTTCTTCAGCCCTTTAGAGAAACAGACCATTAAAAGATGGCTTTGGAGTTTTTTTCCCCCCCTTCAGATATTTGAGAAGGAGAGCCAATAAAGCCAGAAAGCAGCTTTCTATGAACACAAGCACTTACATAAATACTGATTTTATTTTTTTTTTTAAATTATGTATAAGCTAACAGATACCTTAGTCCAGTAATACAGATAAGACATAAAGTAGAAATATTCATTATTTTCCCCATCTAAAGGTATATGGGCCAAATTCAACAATTGACTGTGGTTTTGCGTCTGCTTAAAAAGTGAATTTGACCAATACTTCAGTGTTTTATTGGGTTAGGTTTGTAATGGGTATGTATTTTAAAATTCCATTACAATATTTTATGCGGTAATGGATGATAACATGTTTATGTTGAATCACATAAAGTGTTTAGAGCATTTGGACTACATTTGCTATTCTGACATTAGCTCCAAAATAATTGGAAAGGTGTCCAAATATAAAAGCTTATGAAAAATCCTGTCACTGTAATGCCAGATCACTGGATCTGGAAAACAATTTCCTCCCAGAAGGAATAATTTTAATGTAAAGGAAGTTTCAGTCTGTCTCAGCCATGAATTAATGGGAGACCTTTCTGAACATGGTCCCAGGGGACTGCTTGATGACACCCTCTTCAATCCTAATCATTTTGAGAACGTATTGCCAGTTTGCAGTTAACAAATGCTGTTACTGTTCTTTTAAATAGAGCATATCTGGTTGTTTAAAATGAAGTACAACTAATTTCTTTTTGTAATAGGGCTTAGCTGGACCAGAAGGTAACCCAGGTCCTAAAGGTGTACGAGTAAGTAAGCATTTTAAGCATTTTGGCATGTGTGTCTATTTTTACCCATACAGTACATAAGAAAGGGGATGGGGAATTTCGTTCACCTCTGCAAATTGTATGCCCACTGAACTACTCTGTCTTTACAAAATCTACAAATGACAAAACATAGCGTTTCTTTCAAAATACATGTAAGGATGCATTTTTTTTTTCCACGGTGAGCAGCATAGAGCAGCCTTCTATAGTTACCCTTCCTCTCACTTGGAATGCATGCAGGCAAGAGGAGGAAGGCAGTACTGAATGTGGGGGTGTGAGAGCTGGGAGTGAAGAGGAGCGGACGTTTCCTGCCTGAAGCATTATTTCCATAATGGAAGCTGTCAATAAGGGAGACATAGCTGGCATTTGCAATCTGTAACAGCTACAGAAGTTGATAAAGGGAAGCCGTCTTGTCATCTAAAACCCATAAAAGTGATCTTGAGATTTTAGAGTGGTTCTGTTGTAGTCACATATATCCCAGGGACGGAAGGCTCTTAATGCTCTGCTGATTGTAGGTTTGCTTTTGATTATTCTTGGAGGTAAAATAGGTTGGCTTTCTTCTGTTTGTTTGTTTGTTTTGTATTTTTGTTAATAGGCACACATGCATGCCTACACATGCTTGTGTGAGTGTATAAGTATTTTTTCAGACTGACTCTCCCCATCAGGCAGTAGAAGTGGGTTTCTAGAAACTTATATGTTGCTGGTTGCACCTAGGATTTGAAGGAACCTTTTGCTAGATGTTTTCAGGCCCACAGCTCGTGTTCTACAGGTTGCTGAGCAGTGTGCCGTGTTCTCAAGTATCTATTAAAATAATCGTAATGTGTTGCTAGATTTGCTTTTGTCCTGTTTTTTTTAATGTAGTTACTCAAAGCCTTTACCTGCAGCAGTTTCTAAAACATATGTCTGATTTTTTGGGGTGGGTTTTTTTTTTATGTCAGTTTTCATTACAATGATGGGGAAACATTGGTTTGTCAGGACCAAGTGCCAACAGATATTGCATCCTTGGGGATTTTGTCTTTTACATTTCTTCAGTTTGCTTTTGTTCAGATTCTCAGTGCACTTTGTCTCATTCTCCTCTCAACCAACAAGACATTAAAGGATCCCAGTCACTTCCTGAAAAGTTACTACATCTCTGTTTACACAAAGCTAAAAATGGCCAATGTATGAGTAATTTTGGCAAAAAACACCTGTCAGGTCTTAAGGCTAAGTCCTGTATATGAATTCTACAAGCAACTTCCAATAAAAACGATGACACAGCCCTGTTGAGACATACTACTTGTGCGATGATACGAAGTACCTTTAGAGCTTTAAGTTTAGAACATTCCTGCAGTCAAACTATACTCTGCTTCTCAGCTGTTTTAAGAGACTGTAGAAAAGATAAGTGCCTTTGTTTTCCTTACTCTCTTTAGGGCTGGATGACAAGATGGGCACTGTCTTTCATAATTAAATTAAAAAAAAAAAAAGGCAGCGAGCCCAAAATCATTGCAATCAGAGGACTGGAGAGAGAGAGATACGAAAGCAAGGGATTCTTTTGTAGTAACTAATAATATTTTTGTTCCAATCTCAGTTTGAATCTGGTAGTGCAGAATCTATCTCTACTACTATTTTTGTGAATTGTACTATTATTTCTGCTGAGTCAACAGCATGTTTCTGTGTCCATACAACTGATTATATGAGAGGATCTATTTCTGACTTTCTGAGAGGAAGGTGGGAGGGAAATGCATTGTGGCTGAACTTTAAGAAAACATTCTGCTTATGACAAGGTCAACTTTCCAGGACTCTTGCATATAGCAGTGATCACGCAGTGTCTTTTTAAAGATGAGAACATAACTTCTGATGGATTTTGTGAATAAGGTTAACTTCAGCAGCTTTTTCATGTTTAATTTTTTCTAATCAATAAGGTCTCTGATGCAACTTAGGTCTTACTGGAACACTTTCCTAGTACTTCTTTATTAACTGATTCTGTATCCTTGTAATGAGAATCTTTTTTTGCTGTTAGTTGGAGAATAAATGGTAGTCATGTTTAAGTTGATTGAGTTTCACTGGTAGTTTCAAATGAGCCTGAATTTAATCCCTGGATCCTGAACCCATAGCTGGCCAATACTGAGGGACAAGCAGTGTTGGTGGAATCAACCTTGTAATCAAGAGTTGTTCTTATGTTTTTAGGGTTTCATTGGACCTCCAGGTGTGGCAGGACAACCAGGACCTGAAGGAGAAAGGGTAGGTTTAATGGAACATTGATGAAATATTGGTGTTTGGGTAGTAATGCAATATACATTAAAATGGGGGGAAAACGTACAAGGTATAAACATTAATTTGTGTCTTTGTCTCAAAGCAAAACTGATGTGGAGGAAATTAAATAAATAGGTCATATCTAATTAGTCTAATCAATGAAATGTACTGGTGCTAAAGTTAAATGGAGAGCAGCCGTAAATTATTATTTGAATTTAATCTAGAGCTGCAAGGATTAAGGGTGTTTTTTATTCTTATCGCCGAGGTCCACAATGAGTATTTTTCATTGAAGCAATTTCGTTCAGTCAATAATTAATACTCATCCGTTGACAGATGATGTTTGAAGTAAAACCAGTCATGGAAATCTTAATCTCGGTCACTTCACGCTTGAGATTTTTCATGCTTCTCTTGAGCACAAAGGATGTCTGGCCGTATACTTTGATGGAAACAGGTTATGGCTATTCTTCATAGTTGTTCTGATGTGGTCACAGAAAAGACGAGCAAAGTTTGTGTTTCTGCCCCCCTGTTGTAGGACATTGTCTCTATGATTCTTTGCACAAATATTTTTATTTTTTTAATGATGCTTCTTGGCACTGTTAAAAGACCAATGGTGTCTTTTCCAATCAAATGCAGTTTTAATTACTTGAATTTAAGCTATTGAAGAAAAGAAAACATAGTTATGGTGGGTTATTTCTTTCTCAGGGCATCCCAGGCTTCCGTGGAAAAAGAGGCCCTAAAGGGAGACAGGTAAAGCTTCTAACACTTGTTACAATTTCTGCTGCCAATGTAAATGCACCTGTAATTCACTCTGTAACTTTAATCAGCTGAAGAATGTTAGTTGTATTTTTTTCTATAGATTATGTTCTATTTTTTCCAGTTAGTACTTTGTAGTGCTGCAGATTCTGTGCAGGTTGTAACTACTAGATGTTCTGAAGTGCGGAAGACTTAACAGGATGAGCCTTGTGGCCGGTTGCTGATACTAGCTACATGAGGGTTAAAAGATGACAGAAACACATAAATATGTTCTGTAAAATTAGTGTTAGCACAAGGTACAGATATGATGCAAGTTTCATAAGTCTGATTTTGGTGTTGGTTTGAATGCAAATCAGCTGCTTCTAACATCTGATATTTCTGGACTATGGTAAATTAAAGCTGTCCTCTACTTAACATATATTTCTACAGCTGAGAATAAACACAAATCTGCCAAGTATACGTTATCAAGTTTTACATATTTTCTGTGGTATATTTTCAATGCCAAGTGTTTTGTTTTCTGTTGCAACCTTATTATTTTAAGTCTTTGAAGTTATCTAGGAGTTCCCAATTTTAACTTGCCTTGTGGTTTGAGATTGGAAACTGCGATAGCATTCTTCAGTTGCGCACTCAGTTGTGCTCAGCAGTTCAGATGACTTTAATCTAGCATGTTGAACAAGCTTGTTCAGCAGTAGTAGTGTGATTACCGTCGCTTGGCCCTTGATGCATGCTATGAAAGTTGAGGAGGATTCTGTTTAATTATGTTTTGTTTTGTGTGTGATCTAACACCAGCCAAAAAAGGCACTAGCCTTCAATAGATTTCCTTTTGATGTAAAGAAAGGCAAGCAGAGAAAAGTGTCATTAAGCTGATAGACTGCTCTTTCTGAAGCTCCTTTGTTAAGGTATAAAATCAAAGTAAGAATCTGTTTTTTAATTACTCAGCTAGCAGGACAGGGTGCCTCCTGTGCTTGCTGACCATATTGTGGTTTGTTTATAATATGAATCAAATGCTACTTTGTGCATCTGAGTGTTGGGCAAGCAGGGGTCTGTGCCATCAGTACCTGGCAGTAGTTGTCAATGTGCTGTTCTGGTGAGTCACGTGCAGCCTTTAAGAAGGAGAACCTGGATGGAAAGCAAAGGCTTCTGTTCAGTGTGGAAAGGGAAGAGGAGGTGACAGCAGGGTACTCTGAACGCAGATTTTGCATTATAATCTCATTCTCAGTGGTGGGTTTCACTGAGGCTTCTGATTACCAGTGTAGTTGTTTGTTTCAATCCATAACAGTTGATGCGCTGCATGCTGTGGTAAGCATTATTTTTTTTCATTTGCAGTAAAAGCACAACTTCTATCACTGTCAGGCTGTGCTCTGATAAGGACTTTTGTTTATATAAATCAATTCAGAGAGGTTTCACATAGGTGATAGAGCACAAAAAGCACCTCTGCACAATGTCCATGATTAACTTCATTCAGTACTGATTCCTCTGTAATGTTGTCACGTCCTCAGTCCCAACGTTCATCACAAATCCTCTGTATGATCTACATAGGGACCAAACCATGAGAGCAATCACATGGGAGCCTGACTTGAAGTACTTTGCTGGATCACAAGTTTAGAGAATGTGTGTTATTTTAACCCTAGGCAATGATAGCTCTGATGACAATGTCTTTAAACACAGTGTCCCAGAGTTAACAATGCCAGTGCTTTGGGGCAGAGCACTGTCTCCAAAGGAAATTTGGCATGGTAATTGCATAGTGCCCGAAGTCAGGCTCGTCACCTTGTGTTCTAGGATGCAACATGGGTCTTTGGAGAAAACTTCTGTCAATAATAATACTTGGGGAAGAAAAACCTGTCTGACTGGCAGAGATCCTTCTGAAAAAAACAGATCCCAAATATGATCTCATTTTTGGAAAGTAGTATTAAAGTCTAAGAAAAGTGAATCGTACAAGGGATTGTTACACTTACAATTCAAACTGCTACTACTTAGCAGGTTTATTGAATAGTTAGTCATATTTGTAACATCTCTGGCATGTTTGAAATGGAACAAAATATTCAATTACCAAAATCTTTATTGTGAAGATTATACAGTGTGGATTTGTTTGAATTGTAGATTAGTTCTGCATACAATATGTTTTAAAGAAAATATTTCATAGTAAAAGTATACGTATTCAATTTCTTCCCATTGTATGCTTGTAGTATGAAATTTGGCTAGTTCTGCAGTACTTTTAATGCATTGTCTGTCCTTTTAGTATGATGCATAGTGCTTTTACATACATAGTTTGACCATATTTGGGGGAATGTTTTTACATAGTTTTCTGCTATATGGGATTAGTTAAATCCAGCAGTCAATGCGACAGAACAGACCTTGTAAATTATAACAAGAATTTATTAATCAAGTCCATTGTAACTGTAAAAACATGCTCTGTTTTATATTGAAATTATGAATAGTTGCCCTTGTATGCTTAATAGTAATGATGATGTAATAAAACACTTGTTGCACAGTAGTATTATATTACTTGCCATCTTAGACTTTTCTGACTGTTCTCCTATGTTGCCTTTTTCCTCTCATTTTTCTACTCACTAAGATAGTTTTATCAGTATCAGTTAGAAGACACATGCTGTTGAGAATGGGATTATGATGACTGTGGGTAATCTGTCCCTTTCGTAACTCATGCTGTGCTGGGTTCCTGCTGTATGTAAACCATCATCGGTGACCTGATCTATGATCTGGTGGTTGGTAAAACTGTCCCATTGCATCCTCCATTTCACTCTTGATGCCTCATTTGTGTGTTTTTTTTAAAACAATTGGTATTCATGTGTATTATGGCAATTCTGCCTCTTCCAACATCTACCAATGGTAAGCAGTACAACCAAAATATTATGCTATTAAGGAAAGGGTAATAAATTGTCTACATCCTATCAGCTGGTAGCTTTTAACAATATAGGCACTGTTAAATACCCATTTTGTATGTGTGAAATTTTACAGTATGTTTTCAGAGTTGTGCAAAAATTTGGCCAGTGGTGTACAGTTTGAGAATCAATGAAATTGGCTTTATTGACCATTAACCTATGAACCTCTGCTGTTTAAATGATAAGACGGTAACATATAAAGACCTGTACTGTCAGATCTTACAATTATGGCTATAATTCTTATTTGTGAGTTCCATGATCAGATCCTGAATAAAAATTTCATTGTTGTGAGAAGCACACAGCAATCTTTTGCTCTCCTGAATTTGCAGGAGAATGCAGAAAAAAACTCCAACCACAATCAACCCAAAAGATGGTATAGGGTGTATTAAGCATCTCTCAGATGAATTCACAGTATCATGCGTGATGATGGGAATTGAGAGCCTATTGTTTCAACACATTGTTTTAGCAGCATGTATGCATATATATATATATATGAAAACATAAAAATTTGTCTTAACTTTTATAGAATTTTGGTGTAAGTTATTACTAAAGACAAATATAGCTTAAGCAGTGCTTAAACTACTTTGGTTTATGATATGATTTTTCCACCTCCTTGCCACAGTTTTACATTTTCTTCCTGACTGCTGTTCAATATAATACCGTATGATGATGCATATCCCCTATTCCATTAAGGACAGACAATGCTATACTAAGTCCTGAGCTGGACAGCCATATCGACGTCCTACAAACAAGGTAGATTAAAAAGGCCAAATTAATTGTACCTTTGACCTGCAGGAGGTTTGAACAGTCTTACAGAGGTGAAAGGTTAATGCCTCAAAGTACTGTTTGTGATATGCAGGGAGGGGTAAAAAGACATCCAAACAGTGAAAAGACAAAGACGACTATTTCATGTAAAAATTATTGTAAGGGTAGAATTTTCTTGTTTTCCCCGTGGAGATCAGCTAGTAATGCTCTGGTGCTTTGCAGTTGATTTCTTGAGGTCAGTGCATCCCTCGATTATCTCAATACTCTAATACTGTGCGAGATTTTTCAGTTCCAGGAAAAGTCTCTTTTCTGTGAGCACCTTGAGATTGCAAACATTAATAGCTGGGGAAGGGTAAGGAGAGAACAAAAGACAGATGTTTGAGTGCTGTAGGTAACAGGAAAAATATTTGAAGTAAAAATACTAAATAGGAAAAGAGACTCCAAGAAAACAATTCAAGTAATACTTGTTTAATATTGCTCTTAAAGCTTTCAGTCATCTGATTTTGGCCTATGCTTACATTGTGTATAGTTATATCTCTTTATGATTTTAGGAGACAAATAAATACCACTGTTCTATGCTGTTCATTTGAACTGTGCAGCTGAAACTTTCTGCTTCTCCCATTCATCCATCTGTCTCCCTGAAACCACTTGCTGATGTCCTAATTTCTAATACCTATAGGAAATCAGTGTTCAGACCACCCTTTGTGTCTTGGACAATAAAGAACAAGCATTCTTTCTTTTGCTTTAGGGTTTTCCAGGTGACTTTGGAAATAGAGGCCCCCCTGGTCCAGATGGGAATCCTGTAAGTATCAAATTGTGTGTTGATTAACATGGTGAAATTTGTAACAGTCAACTCAACTCCCTTCCCAAATGGAAAGGAGACTTTTGCCTCAACAGCAAGGTCTCAAAGTCCACAGGAAAACTTTGGACTGTTACTTTTCCATGGAAATTGCTAGGGTAGTTCTGTAATAAGCAGTGAGAGAGAAAAGATCCAGAAACCTGCTGAGGAAACACAGTTTCCACTGCTGTATGTGCTGACTACCTTGAGAATCAGATATCTTGCTGTCCTCATTGCACTACTGATGAATGTTTTGTCTTCAGAAGTTCTTGCACTGGATATAACTTTGTGTTGTTTATTTAAACCATTATTCTAAGATCACCTTAACAAACTGGGATTCTGCATGCATGCCAAAATCCTAGCTTTCCTATGCTTATGCATTTGATAGTTGATTTCATCCTTTGAACTGTTACTGAATACAATTATGCTAGTATGTCATTTAGTGCATTATAATCAGTATGATAACAGCTTTGTCCTTGGCAGCGTGTGCAGGCTAAAGTGCTCTTGTGGTATGGTATTCAAACTGTGGCACAGTCGCATCACTTCACTGGCTGCCCTCAAAGGAGCTTCGCCGTCTTGTTGTATTTGTAGGGAAACTCTGGCTGCAGACTCCAAACTCAGGTTTCCTTTGATATGAGAAACCAGTGAAAGGGCTTTAGGCCAAACAAGGCAACAGCAATAAGTGCTGGGTAAAAGAGCAGCTGATTTGAATCTGCTTTTATTGTTGGATGCTCCTTTGGAAACTGCTCTCAGTTTGTGTCTAAAGGTTGTTCTGATATGGACCAGAGTCAGCAACTGGGCAGAGACGGTCTCCTTTTTGAAGGCCCGCCCTTTCTTGACATCCATCTTAGAAACTTGTTTTAGAAAAGTTTACATGAATTTTGCTGGTGGGTTATTGATGTTTGGTGTCAGCATTTTGGAACATAGGAAAAAAAAAATTTTGCATTTCTGGTCCCTGAGGCAAAGTTCCCCTTGTGGGAACATCAGGTAATGTCAATATGGTGCTTTTCATCTTGAAAGCCCTCTGAGGGGTTGTGTGTGTCACCAGCTGCATTGCAAATGATATAAAAAGGTTAGTTCTTCCTTCCCTTCCTGGTACTCCCAAGTCTTCCTCCATTCCTGATAAAGCAGATATTGTCTTTCCACAAGGTCTGCAGAACAACAGTACTTTAATAGAAACAAGCTCAGAAAGCCTGGATCTGAAATTACAGACTTACGCTTTACAAAGAAGCCTGTTTTAACGCAAGCATTTGCAAACGAGTTTCTTCTAATCTGCCAAGACAGCTGCTGATCTTACTGCCTTCTTAGACAGGCAGCAACCCCTCTCCCCTCCTCCCCCAAAACTCACCCTGCAGGGCTTGTTCAGGCAAGGGGCCAGAGCTGCAGCTGCAGGGGGCTGCAGTGCTAATGGGATATTTACAGAGCCTGTTCATGAGCTGGCAGTGGAGAGCAGGGGCTGCCTGGGAGGCCTGTGGTGGCAGAAACTTGAAGGGAGGACGTTTCTTCCCATGTGCTGACTTGACACTAATGACATTTGTCTCCATGCCTAATTTCTTCTCCTTAACAGAGTAATGCCATCCTTCGTTTCCACAACACCCTCTCAATTCTCTGAGGATGTCAGTCTGCCTTAGAGGACATTGCTAGAGCATTCAATGTCCCCTGTGCTTAGTTTGGAGGAGGCTGGAGAAGGTGTGTACACACCAGAGGAGGGAGGAGAGCACGAAGGTGTCCTCTGTGCCATGCCCAGCAGCCATGCCGTGTTGGCCAGCTTCAGAATGGGCTCAGATTTGCTTGCATAGAAATTCTTCATTGTGGGTGCCAATGGGATGCGGTGAACCCTACATATAATATCCATTGAGCAGCAGGTCCCAGGTGTTGGGACAGCTTGCGCAAAGCACGCTGACCTGGAGGGCTACAATACCCCTTTCATGCAGGGCAAAGAGACTTGGCAACTGTTTTCCGTGGTGCTCAGAATTTTAGCCTCTGCCAAGTTAAAATTCAGTGCAACAGAGGCAGTAGTAGAGTACTGTTGAATTTGTCACTTCTACATAAAGTACAAATACTGTAGTTTGTATCAAGAAATAATTTTTCACAAAGAGAGTGTAGCCTTTAATTCTATGAACTGAGACAGTGTTTTATTTATCTTTTAAAGAAATCTTCGTAAATTCGTGTGGGGTTTTTTTTCCACCCCAAAAAAATATTTTTTTTTCTTCTTCCCATTCTAAATATCATGGTAACAAATCTCACATTCATGAATGATTTCATGATACAAATATCTTGAGATCTAATTTCACAACCAGGAATTTTAATAAGCATGTTCCCCTGTGCAGTGATAAGCTGTCATTTTTCAGGAACTCTCTATAAAAATCCCAACTGACTTGCTTTGCAGATCACTGTTGTTTATCTTATCACTGGGAATTTTTTAAAATGGTAAAATTCAGGTAATCTAAAATTCATTTTCTTTGAAGGGAATTGTTGGTGGCGTTGGGCCTCCTGGATTTCCGGGCCTAAGAGTGAGTACACTTTTGTTACTTTGATGTGGATTCATTAGACTATTTGTCTTGTATGTTTGTGAAATAAGAAAAACAAATATAAGAATCCAGGGATTTAAACAGATTTTGGTTTACTTAGCCATGATTTTAATTAAAATCACTCTACAAAGCTGCTGTCATATTGCTGGTATGAAGTACTTCTACACTTGGTTTGGATTTGTATGCTTATTTCTGATCTGGTGTGTCTGGGTTTTTTATTTGAAATAAACAAGTCTGCTAATTTATACCCCTAAAGGCAGTGTTACTTTTTGGAAAAGTGCAGTGCTTTCAAATGTTTTAACATCCACAGCCCTCATTCATCCCTGTATATGGCTTCCAAATTGTAAGCAGAATCCTTTCCTAAGCAAAATTACTTTGTCTTGTATACAGTATTGTATTCAAATTTTTTTTCATGTTTTTAGAATAAGGTTGTGATGCTCACTCATTATGGAGTTGCAAGCTATAGTTGTATAAATACAGTTGCTCCAGAAAAGCTGTGATGTGCATGAGTCCTACAGGAGGTGGGAAAGACTGATACTTTCATACCGTGTAGTCTTACTCCCTTATTTTAAGTAATGCATGTGTTTACTGATAGTGGACCTGGGTTTGATTCTTGATGTTGGCTTAATCAAGGCTGGCTACCCAGCCATGTTCATAGTTCATAACATGTGGGAGAAAATAGCATGTTTACACTTGAATTAAGAAGGCCATGATTGTCTCCATGGGAGGGGTTTTTTTTGATATCTGGAGATCTGAAACATTCTTGATAAGTTTGTTAGTTTACACTGATGTCATCTAACTATTCCTTTGAAGTATGATAGTTCTATTATTATTATCTTTCTAATTATATGTTCATAACAAAAAAATATTCCTATAAGTCGTCCCTTGGTGCCCGACTGGGATTGTAATGGCATTGGTTTAGTGAAGGCACACAAGCTTGATCAAGGAATCTTTGTGGCTTCCAGCCTGCGTCAGGCTGCAAACATGACTCATTGTGTTCTTGTCCGTTGACATATTTGAGCCAATTGAAGCACTCACGAGACTGGAGGTTGCACTCTTTGAGAATTTGCTTTGAATTATAGTTTGCTTTTCTTTCTTACATGACCATCTTTGGAATTTTATCTCAAGGACTTTGATAATTGCACAAATGTATCTGAGGCTTTTCAAAAAGCCTCCTATATGTCACTTCTAAAAAGATACTGATTATTTTGACTAAAGCTTAGTAGTTTAGCCCTTCCTAGAATTCATGAGTGTAAATGTTTGCATGGTCAAAGCTCCATTTGCTGTGTTGCTGAGTTGCAGTCACACAGGAAGACTGTCAATAGCTTTTTGTGAAATACATAAATTATTTTCAATCACCAGTACAAAGCCTTTGCCACTTGTACATAGCTGAAGTATAACTGTAATGAGAGCTATTTCTTGGGAAAAAAAAAAAAGATGGCATTTTTAGATTTTGACCAGCATGAAATCAATAATTGTTTTGCCTGTGAACTCCATTTGAGTGGCCTGTCATCTCTCATTTATATGTGGGACTCTCTTGCACAGTTCCAGCTGTGTAAAGAAGCATTATGTTCCCATGTGCTCTACATAATTTGTATTCAAAGTAACGACAAAATAAAGTATAGAAACTGACATTTCTTTCTTCATTATGTACAATTACTAAGCTAATTCTTCTCGTGTATAGTTTTTAGTTTTGCAATGTGACAATTTGGAACAAAACTTTTACAGGGAGTGCGCTGATATTCCCATCTTTTGTTGGAATTAGAGTTTGACCCCCCCAGAACTGTTGGAAACTTTACATCATCTGTTGCAGCTCCATTTGACTGCAAGTAATTGGAAGTCTTCTATGGAGCAGAGCGCTCCTTTGATCCATACACTTGTGTGTTTGTAGCTGAGGTGTATGTATATATGCTGAAAAACAATGACATTTTTGGAGGCAGAAATAATTTTGCAAATGAGCTTCTGGTCTTAACAGAGTTTAGTGCTTGGGATGACAAACACGTGAGCAAAAATATGTGTGCACAAGTGTTTGTGGTGTAGAAATGTGGCTCCATATAGGTAGGGTCATTGTACATCCTTCTGACAGCTTAATAGATTTTACAGGTATATTAGGGTGTTTTTAAAGGTATCATCTTTTATTTAGCCAAGGCACATTAGCATTGTCGCTCAGGGGTGGCTAACTCGCCATGGTTGATAAGACCTTACTGGTACAGTGAGATTTTGCAGTTGAAAAAAATGGCCCAGCAGCATTTCCTCCAGATTTCTGAACACCCTTTGGAAGCTTCTAAAGCATCAGCAAATCTAGTCAGGGTTTTGAAATAAGGTCGGAACAGGGCTAAAGAGGACTTCAGTATCTAGTTGGCATGAGTCTTTTGTGGATACTAACACAGTGTACAGGCATCATAGTAGAATTATGCACTCCTCTGTGTCTCTGCATTACATCATATTAGTTACTCTGGTTCCCACTTCCTAATTGGAAGAGCTGTGTTTTGTTCCAGACTTTCTTTACGAGGGATCATTGCACTCTAAACTGTAGCAGAGTATCACCAAGACCCCAGGGAAATGTCAGGTGACCCCAGCATCCCCAAATACAGCTTCTGTGGTGCAACCCTGTTCCTTGACCACACCTGCTGTCCAAATGGGTTTGTACACCCTGGCCTCTGTTTTCACATGGCCCTTATTCAGCAGATGCTAGTGGTCATCCAAAACCAAGTGAAGAACTAGAGACCTCGATGTTTGTTCTAAAATACTTAGTTATAACACATTATACTATTACAAGATGCAATATTGAACATAAGATTAAATATATTCTTCTGGCAGAAACCAACAGCATTAATTCAAGAAGCTTGTCCAGCCCAGCTGTATGCAGTATCAAGAGCTAATTACATTTTTGTGTTTGTTCATGAGAACAATGGCAAAGTAAGCAGCATCAGTCTAATAATTCCTTCCTTCTGTCATTTTTTTTCAATGTAAAAAGTTGTTGCCAAGTTCAGATTTTTGGCTGGCTGAGCAGCCAGTGTCTCAAGATTTGCAAGGCCATGAGTTTTAATAAGATGAAGACTTTCAGAAAATTTATGACTACAGTTACAAGAGCTAGCTTTTCTTTTTACGTTTTTTTTTTTCCTTTAAAAGAAAACCCCACCGCCTAATACTAGGAAGTATTAGTCTTCCTTTTCTGGTATCTTATCTTTTTGACTGGTAAAAGCAATTTGGTTTTAGTTTCACTTGTCCCATAGATATAGTGGAAAAGGCATTCCTTACATAGCTGAAGTAATTTTTGTTTTCTATCTATCAGCAAGTTTTAACCAAACCAATAAGCATGTGCTAACATTTAGCAAGGCTGTTGTAGATGGAGGATGATTTAAAAAATTGTCAGACTTACTAATTCAATCCTATTCTTATCAGTGAGATCATTTTTCAGTTTTGTTTTTGTATAGTTCTAGTTCTTTGCTGTTAATTAAGTCACCCAATATCTTCGAAGACTGTGACAGGGGTTTTATCAACCAGAATTTTGTAAAGCTGTTTTGGAGCTTCTTCCTATTGCTTTTGTAAGCTGAATTTCCCAGCTCAGTATCCCTCTGTGATTTTTCCAATCAATGCTGTTGTTACCCTAAGTATGCATTTCAGCATACAGCATTAATACAGAAATGCCTTGCTGAACTAGAATATATAGCACAAGTAAGAGAAGCAATGTAAACAAATTATCTTGGCATCAGCTAACATGACAGAATATACCATTTAAGCAGTTATGGAAAGCTAAAGCAATATAGAGTAGCAATTTTCCTGGAAGCTTTACCAAGCATCGTTGAGACACTAAATCATCAGTCTTCCTTTTACTTCAGTGAGCCGTGAGCCTGATGATGGCTGCAGAAGAATGTTTTTGCTAACATTACTGAAAGAGTCTCCAGAAAATAATGAATGTGTGCTGAACTGGAAATCAGTAGGTGTCCATCTCATCTTTTCCATGTCAGTCTCAGCAAATGGCAAAAGTTTTCTCTATTCATATTTGTAGCTAAATTCTTGCATAGCCCCAGAGGTGTAACACTGCCTTTTTCATTTTTCCAGAGGTAGAACAGGCAGAAAATAGATAGACTTTTCCCTCTGTAATGTAGTTTTAGCTATTGCTAAATAATTTCTTAGGTTTAGCTCATCTTTCATTAATAGTATAGCTCTTGCTGTGTTGATCTTTAATGATTCTTAATTTTATTCATTTCTGGTTCACTTTCTTTTTCAAGTCATAAAACTGTCCATATAAATCCCAATAAGGAAAGATGAAGTAAGGGCTTGGAAGGTACATGAGAACAGAAAAAGTTAGCATGCCTGTAAGAACTTAACTTAAGTTTGCACACTTGATATTTTGGAAGAATCCCATCTCTCTTTTTTAACTTGCAGAAGTCACTGAGAGATGAGAAAACCTAGTAAAAGTCACTTTTTATGGCACTGCTTATGCTAGAATAATACCTTTAAGCCAAATTTGATGCTTACATAGTAGTGATGTCATGTAACCCTAAGGACAGAGGGAACAGCCACCAAATGTGCAGCTGCCATACAAAAGAAAGCTTCCTTATTCTGCATTGCCTAATGCACTATCTTCTCTTCAATACATAATCTACAGGAAAAGAGAGAAGTTCCGTTTCTTGTGTTTCTGCTGATGTGGTTGGGAACTGTAAAGGTGGAGGGCTTATAATATGGATTCTTTTTTCCCTGAGAAATTAGGGGAATCTTTTTCCCTTGAAAAAGATTTTAGTTTCTCTCTGTGGTGCAGAAAATGCCACGTTCTGTTACCAGTCTTTAAGTTACTCCATTTCATCAAATGTTTAATGCAGTTACCTTTCTTGCTGTCTCGTAGGGAGGCATTGGGCCAGCAGGACCAAGTGGACCATCAGGAATTCCAGGGCCCATGGTATGATGCTAAACAGTCTCACAGCCTGGTGCCTATGCTGCTTTCCAAATTATACACAAACATTGAATTTTTGGTTTCTTCATTTCAACAGGGTCTCCCAGGGAGTATGGGACAGCCTGGAATGAAAGGTGATAAGGTGATTTAAATATTTCCATTATCTTAGGGTTATATAGTTCTTTCAGATTCCTTTCATTAAATCTTGAGCAAAATAATGTACTTGGCAAAACCTTCCCTCTTTCCTTTTGATTTATCTTCTGACTTTTATTTTTAAAATTACATAACAACATCCAGTGCTGTGTCTATAGGGTTTGCTGGAGGGGGTGCTTCAGTGCAGCATCTTGCGTTGTCTTTCAAAGATCTGTGTAAATTTTAAATAGGAAATATTAAATTAATCTTTCTTCTTCTCTAATTCTCATGAATACCCCATTTTAAGCCACATACATATGTCTGTATAAAATAATATGTTGTTTAGGGTGAACATGGCCTTGCAGGAGAGCCAGGAGACCAAGGGTACCCAGGAGACAAGGTAATTTATAATTGCATAGTTTTACAAAATTGTTCAATTTCAGCAACTTCATCAGGCTTCTGAGTCTCTTAAAATGCAATAAGTCAGTTGCATAAAAGTAGAATGCAGTAGTGAAAGTTACTAGATACCACTGAATTAACATATTTTTAAGAAATGCTGTGCTAATTAAAACTTAGTTATGGAAAGTAGTGAACAAAGACAAGTAAAAGGCATGGGCAGAATTCTGGCTGCCATGTGTTCAGAGATGCATCAAACAAGAATAGAATTATGGTATGATATGAAACCCGCTAAGAAACTGTTGTAAAAGATATTTTTCCCTTGAACCTTGAGGTTCATCTGCAGCTCACCTGGGCCAACTATGGTTAGCAGCAGCACATGGTCTGGTATACTCCTTCATATCTTGAAACTGAGATAAATAAGTATCTTCTTTCCTATTTGGCTAGTACATCAGAAGTCACTGAAATAGCACATCCTGTGAGAACTCTTTTGATGAAAGTTGAATTTTAGAAGACATTTCTTATCCCACAGAATTATTTCAAAGCCTGTTTCAGGTGGCAAAGTGTAGCAATCTATTGCTTCCAACATAACACAACACTACATTTTCATGTGTATTTAATAGCTTTTGTTTTTCAGGGTGCTCTTGGTTTACCAGGACCCCCAGGGATCAGAGGGAAGCCAGGCCCCCCAGTAAGTTTACACATCAATTTTTGCTCTCAGTATATCACTAGATGTTGTTATATTTGATACTTCTTTTTATCTTATGTTCACACTGCATGTAATCTTCTAGAAGCTGCCTAATTCAAAATGCACAAAAAAAGAAAAGGTCTAAGCTGCTTTTATTTCTAGTGACTGGTTAGTGAGTGAGTCAGATCCTAACGTGTGAGATTTTATTACAGAGATCAGTGTACGTGTTGGCTTTTAATACAGGAGTGTTTAGGATATTAGGTGTTCTGTGACAGTCACTTTGTGGGGGAATAGACATGTTGGTACTGTTTGAAACAAATCCACTGAGAGCTTTGGGACCTGCCAAGATGACAATTTTGGCTAGGTGGATTTGGAGAGAGTGTGGGAAATCTCATTAATAATGGCCAGTTGTTTCTTACAGGGATGGGAGTAGTCATGAATTCCAGTATTTGCTGATGTTTTTAGCAAGTTTAAAGGCATCTGTGCAGTGGTGACACTTCTGTTGGGTTTGTAAATGTTGAAGAAAAGGTATTGCACAGGGTTACCTAGCTCTTTCCTCACCTGTTCCTAGTACTACTATCTGCCTCTCTTTGGTGGATAATTAAAAGCTGCCAATACTTAATGCTGTTAAAGAGCCAATACTTAATGCTGTTAAAGAGCAAGAAATCGGCCAAGGGACGCAGGAGACCTGCATGGTTGAGCACAGAGCTTCTGAAAAAGCTCAGGTGGCAGAAGGAAGTTTACAGTAAGTGGAAGAATGGACTGACCCCTTGGGAGGATTACAAGAATGCCACCAGAGCGTGCAGGGATGAAACAAGGAAAGCCAAGGCTGCCTTGGAATTAAACCTGGCTAGGGATGTCAAGCTCAACAGGAAGGGCTTCTACAAGTATATTGGAAGCAAAAGGAAGACCAGAGAAGTTCTGGGTCCACTGTTAAATGAGACAGGAGCCATGGTGATGGAGGATGCGGAGAAGGCGGAGTTACTGAATGCCTTCTTTGCTTCGGTCTTTATTGCTCGGCCCAGCCCTCAGGAGTCCCAGGCATTGGGGAAAGTAACGGGGAAAGAAGACTTCCCCTCGGTTGAGGAGTATCAAGTGAGGGATCAATTAGATATTCATAGGTCCATGTGCCCCAATGGGATGCACCCGAGAGTGCTGAGGGAGCTGGCGGATATCATTGCTGGGCCGCTCTCCATCATCTTTGAAAGGTCCTGGAGAACAGGCGAGGTGCCTGAGGACTGGAGGAAAGCCAATGTCACTCCAGCCTTCAAAAAAGGCAAGAAGGAGGAGCTGGGGAACTACAGGCCGGTCAGCCTCACCTCCATCCCTGGAAAGATGATGGAACAGCTCGTTCTGGGCATCATCTCAAGGCATGTGGAGGAAAAGAAAGCTATCAGAAGTACTCAACATGGATTCATCAAGGGGAAATCATGTCTAACTAATCTGATGGCTTTCTATGATGGCATGACTGGATGGATAGATGAGGGGAGAGCGGTAGATGAGGTCTACCTTGACTTAAGCAAGGCGTTTGACACGGTCTCCCACAGCACCCTCATAGGGAAGCTTAGGAAGAGTGGGTTAGATGAATGGACAGTAAGGTGGACAGATAACTGGTTGAAAGACAGAGCCCAGAGGGTAGTGATTAGGGGCACAGAGTCTAGTTGGAGGTCAGTGATGAGTGGTGTTCCCCAGGGGTCAGTACTGGGTCCAGTCCTCTTCAATATATTCATCAATGACCTGGATGAGGGGATAGAGTGCACCCTCAGCAAGTTTGCCAATGACAGAAAGCTGGGGGCTGGGGGGTGGCTGACACACCAGAAGGCTGTGCTGCCATACAGAGAGACCTGGACAGGTTGGAGATTTGGGCAGAGAGGAACCTTATGAAATTCAACAAGGGCAAATGTAGGGTGCTGCACCTGGGGAGGAATAACCCCATGCACCAGTACAGGTTGGGGACTGACCTGCTGGAGAGCAGCTCAGCTGAAAGAGACCTGGGACTCCTGGTGGACAAGAGGATGACCATGAGCCAGCAATGTGCCCTCGTGGCCAAGAAGGCCAATGGCATCCTGGGGTGCATCAAGAAGAGTGTGGCCAGCAGGTCGAGGGAGGTCATCCTCCCCCTCTCCTCTGCCTTGGTGAGGCCGCACCTGGAGTACTGTGTCCAGTTCTGGGCTCCCCGGTTCAAGAAGGACAGGGAACTGCTGGAGAGGGTGCAGCAAAGGGCTACCAAGATGATTAGGGGACTGGAACACCTCTCTTATGAGGAAAGGCTGAGGGATTTGGGTCTCTTCAGTCTGGAAAAAAGATGGTTGAGGGGGGATCTTATCAACATTTATAAATGCTTAAGGGGTGGGTATCAGGAGGATGGGACCAAGCTCTTTTCAGCGGTGCCCAGCTCCTTTTGCTCAAGGAACACCTAATTATGGCAGTAGCAGCAGCAAACTTTTAAAAACATGGAATGACATACATAGTTTAAAGGAATATTTGGTCAATCTTTAGGTGTGCCATCTGCATACAATGGAGTCACTATAACATGTGGATAGGACCTAATTTTACTGTTGTTAATCACAAAACTGCCATTTCTCTGGCCATGATTGGATACGTAAACTATATAGGTAAGTATGTCAACCAATACCCATAATGGTTGCTTCCTGGACTTTTAAATAATATGTAGCTTTTATTGTGAAAACAGTTACATATTTCAAGAGGTTTTTTTACATGACTATGTGGACTATACCAAAACTCCCAATTTTATTTGTCTGAAGCTAATTTGCATTTTTGGTTGTGACTTCAAAGAGATATGAAGAAGAACTAGTCTTAATTGAATCCAAAGAAAGGCAGTTATAAAATTTCCCATTCAGTGGAAAAGTCATCTCAACACTTTTGTTCGCTTTCTTTTTGATAAATGTTTTTAAAATCTTCATTATGATCTGTTGTTAAAAAAATAAATTATCATCAAAAATCTAACTGTTTGGATTTTTTAAAGGGGAAAATTGGAGATCCTGGATCCCATGGACCATTGGGTCCTCCAGGACCAGAGGTAAGAAATTGCTTAATAGAGGTAAATTGAATGTCATTTAGTTCTAAATGATAAAAATCAGAGGTAAATGGGTTTGCTTCACAAAAGGTTGTTGTCCTAGTTGAATTAGAAAATGCTTTTTATTCAGTCATAGCCGATGAATTAATTCTCTTCCATAAAGTACAAAAGATACTAGCACTTTTAATGCAAAATATTAATATACAGGATCTTTGAATACAAAGTAGTTCCTCATTTGCGTATGTGATTAGGATTTGCTCTCTTTTGAATCTAGGTGTAATGAATTAGACCTTGAATGAGGCTCATGTGATTTCCCAGGCACATTTCCATTCATGAATTCTACAGCATGTTTACAAATGGGATTTCCCAAGCCTGGTTGCATATTTGTCTCTTACAAAATAACATTATTTGCAAGGAATGCAAAGAATAAACACCAGTTACATAGGAAGCATTGCCAAGCACTTGAATTTAGCAGTGCAGTTGCCTAAGAAATGTATAGTACTATGGAAGTCTACACAGAAACTAAATCAGTCTTTGAATTGTTCCATTTCGGTCCTTTTTGGCATTTATCCCATGGGCTATAGGACAAAAATGCTGTGGACTGTTCAGGAAAGATATAGGCATACACAGACACACATATATTTGCTGGAGAGATGAAAACAAAAAAGTCAGATTTTTCTTTTTAATTAGCCTGCTCCAACAGATGAATTTTTTTATTTTTTAAATATGTCTGGAAGATATATTTTAGCAATGATGGTTGTTCTGGCCTTAGAAGATACAATAACTCTGTGAGCATATCTCTTGAAACCAAGGTGCTCTCTATTCCTGCCTTTTTTAAGAGGGAGCCCAAGGCCTCTGATCCTCAAAGAACAAATTATTGGGTTTTATTACTTAATTGTAATAGCTCCTCTAAATCCTAAAGAACACACTTTCTTACTGGAGATGAGCCCTCATTAAGAGAAAACTCACTGGGAAATGTGTTGTAGCAACACAAGATGGTCTTTTCAGAGTAAGCCAGTATGTCTTAATCGATGGGGAGAAAATTTTCACGCACTTCAGTTAGAATGAAAAAGGCACAAAGCCTGTGCAAGCCATCTCCAGCTGCCTCCCTCTGTGGCTCAGGATTTTAGATTTTGTGAGCCTCTTCGGCTGAGATCCTTGCATCATCTCTTCTCTTTGTATATCTTCCAGAAGGGAGGCCTGTGGCAGGTTAACATCAAATTGTCTGTCTTGAAGCCAGTGTCTGGTGACCCTGATCGCCTATCCTGGTAGTCCTTCATAGTCCCTTATTCCAGCCCAGGCACACTGTTCCTTTGGGCCTGGGGAGAAATTAATCAGTCAGGGCTAGTACCCTCAGGGCAGATACGGATGGGAAAACTTGCTTTCTGAAAAGCTCAGCATTTGCTTTTGCTCAGGGGTGCAGAAGTACTTCAGCCATTAGAAGGCAAATAAAGTGCTTTATGTTAGATAATTAAAGCTTGAGTGTTCAGGTATTTTTCTTTGAATAATTGTCTGCAAAACGTCAGGTTTAAAACTACAAAGCAATGTTTCCCTTAACTTTAATCATGCAAGGCAGATCCAAATAAAGTAAAAGAAGCTTTGCCTTCTTTTACTTCATAAAAACATGGTAACCATATGGCAAAATAGCAGAAATAGAAGGCAGGCAGGACAGCAGTATACCAGGATCTTGGCCAAATTGGAAATTCTAGAAGTTCTATAATAAAAGGAATTTTAAATAACCGCTAAAGCTGAAGATTGTATCTTACTCTGCCTGTTACTTTGTCTTATAAAAATAAGCTAATTGTTGTTGCCAGAAGCTATTTAGACACAACGGGATATATTAAGTATAAGCAATTAGTGCAGATTTTCCTACAAGAAAAGCCTACGGTCGTATATCTAATAATGTCTTTCTTTCAAAACCAGACGGCTAGCAGGTCAGACAGGGCTGCTTTCCATGTTCCTATTTCATTATCTGACTGGTCAGACTTCCTGTGACCCCATGTAGAAAACAGACATTACATCCTATACTATATGTTCCCCTTGATGTTTCTGGAAAGAGCAGAATATGATGAATTAGTTTCTTACCAGAGGAGTGCTTTGAATTTGGTATGGACGTGACAACCCATGCCACATGCCCTTTAGGAAAGATTTTACTGGAATAAAAAAAAAAAAAAAAGACTATGTTGAGATTTGTTGGGCATTGCTGTGAGCAGGAGGAACAAGGCTTTGAAGTAGGATCTGACAGGTTCTGCCACTGGGCAGTGCAGAACCTGTGGCAGTGCCCAGTGGCAGAACCTGTCAGATCCTACTTCAAACTATGTCTCTCCCCTTTTGTCCAACACTGAGACAGTGGGATTTATAAATGTACCCTGTCCCCATGTTCAAGTTTGTTTTGGGTACGTGTGAAATAAGAAACTGGGGATCCTTTGGTCTCTCCAATTACACATTTGAGTATTTATTTCATTTCCAGTATAAAGAATAAGCAGTCACATCCCTAATTTTGTTCCTGTGTAAACTGCTGTAAATCAGGCACTACAGCAGCTGAAGTCCGTAGTTATCTCTGTACACAGCAGTGGGAGCGGGCCTGGCAGGCTTTATTCATCCTCCCGGGTTTTTGGCTTTTTATATGCAGGTCATCACTGAATTGCTTCCTCAGTCTTTCCTCTGCAGCTGTGCAGCCTAGGTACATCAGCTCAGAGTTGAAATAAGCCACCCACTCCTAGTCAGGGTCCATTTGAGAACTGCGGTGCTGACGGGCAGGAGTGAGTAAAGAGAGGGACAAAGGTCTTGTGCTCGCTCCCTGGGCAGCTGTACGAGGGTCGGCTGCCAAGTGTGTTTTTTTCAGTGCAGTAGTCCTGCAGCGTCAAGCCAAATTCTCTTCTGGGTATGTTGCCGCAGAGCCAAGGTCTGTCGTGTGCCTGAATTTGTGCTGCTCACAAAGCACTGGATATCTTTAGTGAGCTTTATGGAGCATATTCTTCATCAGTTTACACGTTTTCCTGCTTTGTCATGCATCTAAAAATTAAGACCCAAAATTTTGACTTTCTAGAGAGCTTTATTTTGCTGGTATGACAACTGGAAAGTTCTGGTCTGACTGCTTTAACCCACAATGCCTGTGTTTACTGTGAACGATAAAGTATGTAATGCTTATTGTTAACGTGAATGAAATTAGACAAGGTTTTAACAGGCTTCCACATGTATTCAGAATATTTTATAGCTAAATTTCACTCTACGAATCACATTTAATTATCTGCCAAGAATGAGGGTGTTAGTTTCCTTCAGATGTGGCTTCATATGTGCTCTGAGTATTATAAATAGGTTTCATCTGGAGCAGAGGGAGCATTAGTCATTATCTTCAGTAGAACTTTTTTCATCTGTGCAGTATTTTGATCTGAAGTTGTTAGTTTATTCTTTCAGGAAGGTACTCATATGGGATTCAGCTGGTATGTTTCATGCTCAAGGCAATAGCATTACAAAGGAAAAGGATACACTCAAATCATAGTAAACAGTTAAAAAAGCACATATTTCATAAGTGAATCACTGGCTGCTTTGAGTTGTTCATTTTTTTAAAAAAAGCTTATTTTTAATGCATGTTTTATCTTATATGATGTTTTGAGGTTGTGCAAACAATGCCACGTGAGTGCAGTGATAACAGCCTTCTGTTTCAATAGTGTATTAAATAACTTGCATGCAAATGACTTGAAGGAAATATAGAAATAAAGACAATTTTATAGCTGAATTAATTGCATGTTCTGGCATACATCTAGAGAACTGTTGTTGTAGAATTGCTTATACTTTCTGCTTGCCTTTGCACAGAATCTCTAACTGGTCCTTTCATAAGTTTATTTGACATAAGTATGTCTTTCTGATCTTTTTTTCAAGAAATATCTATTAATTTTGCAGGAATATTCGATTTACCTTGACTTTTTAATAATGTTGAATACTTGCGCATGTGACCCTCCTGTGTTTTGTGTTTTCTTCAGAGTGATTATGATAGTTCAGTTTGTGCCTGTTAGCTCTTAGTCTGTTTCCACAGACCTTCATAGGTTCTTTGCATAGAACGTGTCATCTTGGAGATTTTCCTTTTCCAGGGAGAGCTGTGGTGAGACTTCACTAGAAAAGAAGGGACATGCAGATAAACAAAACTTGATTTGTGTTGCTTTACCCAGGGCATTGTTTAACTCCTAAAATTCTGAATCTGCCTAGAGTAAAGCAAGCTAATATCTAAATGTTTTTTATTTGATTTTTAAACACCTGCACTGTTTTGGCTCTTGGGTTTTGGTGTTATCTTAGACGAAATGGTAGTCTTGCAAATAAATTTGAAATTTCTGCCTAAATTTTTCAGTCTGGCCTTAGTCAAGGTGTGGTCTGGTCCGTATGGGCACACAGCTGTTAGCAGCATAGAAGCAATGTACAGTGAAATAATCCTCCTGCAAGAGAACAGATTTCCTCTTGCACAAGGATTATTTCACTGACTCTCTTCTAGACTCACTCATCTCTTTTCTAAGGTTTAAAGTTAGGAATACTTGATTTTCAAAATGCACAGAGTTGTTCCTGATGGCTTTCCTCCGTACTCAAGCTTTGCTTAACCCCACTGTCACTTATATCATTAGAAGCGTGCCTGAAAGAAGATCTGTTCCTCAGACCTTAGTCATTTAACTGTTATTGGAGGGCTTGTAACATAAACCTGAGCCTGAATATTTTGAAATAAGTACATAATCTATTATTTCTCTCTCTTATGAAATGCCTACATTTGATGATTGTTTTCATCATAAGCCAGAACAAAACTTTAAAATATGCATCTCTCTGCTTAGCATTGTTATATGTATTGGAAAGTTCCACAAAAGTAGCTGTTGGTGTTGAATAACTGGCTTGATTTTTGAGTCTTGTGAAAATAATTGATCAGGTGGCCGTGATTGCCCAATAGACCACATCTTCTGTGGTGCACCTTGTGGGTTCACTACTGGAAGTCTTCGGAGCAGACGGGGAGACTGTTAAACAGAGTTCAACAGCAAGTGTATCTCCAACCAAACTGTACCAAGCTCCCTCTGGATTTATCCTGTCTGATCCTTGGAGTGGGTCTGCACTGAAGTTTTTTACCAAAGCTCTTAATTTTTCACATTGTAGGTTTACAGAATGCTTCAAGACTTGGTCCATAGTACGTTGATTGATGGCCAGTGCTCCTGTGCTGGTCAGTCAGGTGAATCACCAGCCCCTTTCTTGGCCATCAAGCATCCAAGCAGGTCTGTGAAGGACATTTTTTGAAGAGTTGGCGCAGGGCCTTGCTCACACTATAAAGTAGACTACACTAGTAGACTGCTTGTTGTAAGGACAATGATTCTAATGTGTGTTGCATGTAATATGTAGATGGCCTGGATGGCTTTAAAGGATGATGCATCACATTTGGAAGACTCGTGACTTTGAGTCTCTCACAAGAAAATCAATCACTGGTGTTTCAGTGAGCATGGCTGAAGAGATCTGCCATGTGCAATTAGACAAAAGCACAAAGCAACATCAGCATCATTTTACTGACATCTTAGCAACAGCAAATTGCAAAGCTTTCCTGTATTGTATGCTATAATCCATGATTGCCCCTTTTTTTCTGTTCTTTGACAAATTGCAATTGTGCAATTGTAATTTGTACTGTTAGATTCCTTCCTCCATCCTTTCCAAAATCAGAATTGAAGGTTTGTAAGAAAAAATTAACGTTTTGTCTCTGGCCTTTAAAAATGCTGGCACTAAACTTTGGCACACTCAGGAGAAAGCTCATTTCAAATCCTTTCTTTCTTACTGTTTTTCTCATTCTACTTGGCACATTATTGACACTGCCACACAGTTGTGTAAATGGCAAAGAGCAAAGTCCTGTAACTGTGTGAATACTGACATTTCTAAAACTGTGTGGAGAACAAAATAGATTTTTTTTAAATTGAATTGCATCTCTGCATAGCACATCCTTTCAGAAGAATAATAAAAACTTCTTATTTGAGAATACAAAATCACAGCTCATTTTCTCAGTTTAGAGAGATTTAAATTTTATGCAGAAATCTTCCTTTTGTAATTTGATAATGATTAGTAATAAATCTCTAATAGTGTATCTTGTTGAAGTTCAGTAGCTGCATCCAGTCAGTATTGCTTCTGAAAATTCATTCTAAATTCTTATTCAAATGAAACACAGCATGTGATTGAATGAAATAATATTGGAGCAGGCAAACTTGGCAACCGAAGGGACTATCACAGTCCCTGGAGAGGTTTTTGCTCTGTGGTGCTCTTCCAACAGCACTCGTGTCCCTATCCCATTGAGGGCTGCTGAGAAGCTAAAGATCATGAGGGTCGGTGACTAATAGCAATGCTGGCAAATGTCGTGTAGAAACAGCTTGGAGTGAGTGGGATTCTGCAAATGTAAGAGAATTCCTAGTGGAAATGGAGTTTAATTTCCAAACACTTCTGATATTCTGCTTCCATGCTAGCAGCCACACAGGAAAACAAACAAAAGAAAAGCAACAGATTTTGCAGATCCCTCATCTCTGAGACACTGACTTCAGTACAAAAAGACGTGCCCTGACATAGTAACAGTCTGATCATCAGTCTCTGCATTTTTTGTTAATTAAAGATTATGTAGATAATTGACATCAATAAATATGTTAATTTTATATTTAAACATCTTCAGTACAAAAAGCAACATTTTCACAGCAAGGTTAAAGTGCGTTTGTGTTGAGATAGCTGGTACTTCAGGTTTTTCTGACACCACCTCTAGTGTGATTAAACTGAGTGAACTCTAAAGTGCTTTGCTGGCAAAAGGCCACAACTGCAGCAAGATTTTTGAAAATAATTTGTAACCTGCCAGCTGCCAGACTTCTGGCTGATGGGAAGATAAGAATCTACACTTTGTGTTTCCTTAGTAGAAGTCATAATATTGAGTGATGTTTTGTTCTGAATAGTCTCTGCTGAAAATTACGTTGCAGCTGGAAACTACCTTGATCTCCTGGCCTTTTGCTTATGGAAGAATAATGAATTTTTAATCTGGAGTAGCTTCACAGGGAATTGGCTGCTGAGTAACTCTTGGCAAATTCAGATATAAGTAGAAACGTATACCACTTCACTACTTGGAATCTGAGTGGCAAGCACCATTGCTGAGGTGTTTTAAGAAGTCCTTTGTGGTTCATTCATTTTCTGGAATTGTCTTAAGTGCCTATCTGTGTCCTGGATTATAACAGTTATCTCATGGATTATTAATGTGAGAACATCTTGGAAATAGTATTCTAATACTGCCATAGCATCTGCATTTTCTCTGTGATAGTGCTTGAGAAGAAAAGACTAAATCCAGCTTTACAGCAAAGACAAAATGATGACTTTTTTAAACTCTTAGATGCATCGCTCATGTTGATGCTGTCAGGCCAGTGGCCCTCTCGCAACTGAAGACTTTGCCTGACATGGAAAGGTTTCCTAATGTTTAGTGTCCGAATGTTCTAACTGTGATAGTGCTTGTCAACACTTACATCTCATAGTTCTTACTGAATTCCTTCTAGAAGTATTTATGGGAATAAATAAATAGATGTATTCTCTTAAACAAGTATAAGAATCTGTCTAAATAGACATTTTTCTTGACAGATTCTTTTCTGGAATTTTTATTGGCATGAGGGAAATCGTCTCTGTGTTAGCATTTAGCACTGTTCACACATTAGAAATTTGAAGATTTACAGATACACAAAACAACTCACCCCTTGCCAACTATTTAATGTCTGTGAATAAATACATTTAAAATTAAGAAAGGATGAGTTAGCAGCTTCCAAAGAATTGACCTAACTCTTCAGCGTATTTCAGTACATAAATGTGATCAGGATTTTTAAAAAACTCCTTTTATGAACTGTATAGAAATCTAGGCTGATAAAAGTGAGTACTTGTATTGGTCTGGGCGCCGTGGTCACATGTGACTAATATGCTATGTGCCACCTAGAGGCATGTTGGAGCTGTTGCACAGCTCTACTAGTGGTTACTGCTTTATAGCAAAATTACCACTGTGATGTTTTGTGAAATGCTGTGTCTTAGGGTTGTTCCACTTGTTCTGAAAATCCAGATCAGTTCCTTTTTACTCTTTAGTCGTTTTCTTTAGTACTCATTAGTATTCAAGTGCTAAAACTTATTTTTTTTAATAAATCATAATTCCGTTTCATATTTTATTTTATACTTTTTTTTAATTTAACATATAAACACACCTAAAAATATTTGCATCCCATCTAAGTCTCTCTGCATCCTGTTAAGAACAGGTTATAGAAAATAAACAGAAGAAAGCCCTACAAATAAGAACAGTGATGCCCTAAATCCTTTTTAAATTTTACTATAAAGTGGTAGTTGAAGGTGAAATATTTTCCTTTAAGCTTCTTGCTTTACCATGATTTCTCTTTACCTTTCTGGTAAGTTTTTTGTGATTAATGTCAGTAAATATGAATAATTATTATAAATGGTTATTACCTGTATTTGAGGCTCAGCTGTTCTGGAAGAATAGAGTATGGTTAACTATTATCCACTTAGTGAGTCTTTTTTTTTTTTTTTTTTTTTTTAATAGCTCTTTGCTGCTTAGAGAACCTAAAAAGTGACTCTTGGAGCTTTATGATGACATGTGTTAGCCTGCATTAGTATGGAAGGGTGTCAGAGAGAATTTCATGCTGGAAGTTCCTTATGAGATATTCTTTAAATTGTTCTGAATGTGCATGATGCTTTCATTTCCATTATTAGAAAAGTGTGCATGCAAAGATTGATATTTATAATTTTTAATCTGCAATGATTTTCTGTTAAGGAAGAAGGAAACTTGTTTTTCCTAGTGTTAGGCAATGGATGTGCAGAGATGTAGTAATAAATAGTTTACTAGAGGAAGAACTTTTCAGTGGCAGTCTTTCTATTTTCAGATAGGCAAGATTTAATGAAATTTTAAAGTTTATAAAAATAAAATCAAATACTGTCTTGGCAGGTGGCTGAGTGAGCCCTGTGTTAACTAAAAAACTGATTACCAATGCTTTACTTTATTCTACAAATATAAAGATTATGTTTCTTCACTGGGTGTTTATGAAATTTAACTCACTAGTGTATTGCATAAGGATTAGCTGCATCATTTTTGTTTCCTTTAAACACATTCATTCCTTATAAAGCAATATAGTTGTAGCACTAGATTCCTCTGACATAGAACCATCCTCATGGTGTCCCGCTCAGTGCCTACTGGCCAGATGGTTTGGGGTGATAATTTTAGTTGATTCATTTCTTTTGCATATCCATTTTTTCTTTACCAACATCTGGACATATACCACACACTATTTCACAAAGGCTTATTCTGAACAATGCTACATGCTGGTGACCTTCAGTTACTGCCAACCAGACCTGGATTAGCACCTGCTGATTTGGAGGCAAAAGGCTTTCTACCCTTTTCTTAATCTTGCAGTGATCTCGTCCTTAAAGTGCAGCCAAGGATTAATGGGCTTCAGCTGCTCTCTAAACTTTTTTAAAAAATAGTTGAATTCAGGAGTACAGGACCTGGTTGTGGCTGCTTTGTGGGGGTTTTTTTTGTACATGAAGACCAATCCAATGGTTTAATTTCAAACATTGCTTAGTGGATAAAAAGTCTTATGCTAAGAGAAATGAAATCCATACTGACATCTGCTAAATTGAGTTTAATAAAAGCTGCCTAAAATCTGTCACTTATCCAAGTCATTTCAAGGAAACTTAATGGATTTTGACATTTTGGGGATGGTAGAACAAATTTATTTCTTGTTTCTGTGATTCAGGTTTGTTAAATGAATGAACAGAATCAAAGCAAGCACATTGGAAAGATTCCTACTCTACAAATCATTTGTATGTATGATTTCTTTAGGGTTTTCCAGGAGATATTGGTGTACCTGGATTAAATGGCCCTGAAGGTCCTAAGGTAAGACTATATGGAAACCTATTCATAATAACAATAAACAGTAAAAATCTCTGAGGAGAAGCTCTTAGAGATGGACGCTGGCATTATGCGAAGATAATCTTACTGTCAAAATACAGATACTTTGCCTCAGGTATTTATAGGAGGAAATTAATCTAATATTTAATGCTGTGTATGCAGTTATGAGGGTAATTACTGTGTTAGATGGAAGCATGTAATGGCAAGTTAAGTGCAAGGAAATTTGGAGAAAATGCTATGTAGCTAGAAAGTAGCATATATTTCACCTATATTTAAAGAAAATGTATGCCAAATGCATGCAGATCTCTATAATCTCACCTGAGTAATACAGATTTTTTAAAAACAAATTTTGAAAGAAATAGTAGCTAACAATATGAAAAAAATGGGTAAAATTCACATACCAGATCGAATAATGGATAAAATAATAGATATAATAACAGCAATGGATAAAATTTATCAACCAAAAAAGGGCTGTGCCAGATTAATTTAGCTTCTCTTCTGTAGTAGACTAATATTTTAGACCAAGCTTAGGCAATAATTCACATGTATAGTGTTTTCAATGAGCTTTGGATAAAAGCACGTATGGGAAAATTGTGTTTAAAATGGAATAGGTAGAGACTAGTACAAAAAGTGCAGGTGGGTCAGAAATTAACCCAGAGGAAGATGATTGAATAATATCTGAAGATTGACTACTTGTTGAAAGGCAAGTACTGATTAAGTTCCTCACTCATCAGCCTTGGGAGTATTTTTACATTGTATTTTCACTGATAAATAGGTACAAGTATGACAAAATGAAATTTGTATATGAAACATCTTTAGATTATCTTTATACTAATTCATAACACTTCTGTTACTTCAGACTGATGCATGCAAGGCCTAAAACAGTAAATCCTACTGCAAACTTAGAGCTTCACTCCTGGCAAGAAGCAAAGACACTGGCCAGATGTCTCTGAAATAAAAGCACAATAAGGCGGTTATAAATTAAGTGAAATTCTAGAACGCATGAGGCAAGATGTCTTGTTAATGCCACTGAACAAAGCATGAGAAGACTTTATCTAAGTAGTACACACAGTTCTGGGCATTTGTATTCCAGAAGGGCTCAATCAAGTGTGACTAGATACAGAAAAGGATACTTGAATGACTGTATTCTGAGATGCAGTTTATTTATCTTACCAAGATGAAGGGCCTTTTTGAGCTTTGTAAGTAAACCAGAGGGCAGAAATGGGTGAGGCAAAAGAACTGTGCAAGACCAACAATATCATTGGTCCAAAGAGAAAATACGCAAGTTGTCAATGAATAAACAGAGATGGAAATTACAAGATTTCCCATCAACAGAGTTGTGAAATTCGTGGCAGACTACTCAAGAAAACATAGGACGGGGAGCAGTAAATAGTTAAAAGATATAGTCTTTTTTGTACCTGGAATATTGTAACAATCTCGCCATGCCGAAGTTAATCCTTCTTGAGAACATCTCAAATAATCCATTTGCCAAAGCCATAGCTAATCTTCTATGCATCTCCTATCTTTCAACTGTGTCACAAGCCTTGTCCCAAAATAGCTGAGACATGAATTTACTAGGAAGGCTGAGAACTCGTTATCTGATGCGGCCAATTGGGGAGAAGTTAAAATACATTTCCAGAGACAGGTGTGGACTTCTTTAGTCCTGATTGATTACTTTGCTAACTTGTTTGTATATTTGTATGTTAGCAGCTTTATATGAATGAGTTTTATCTGACCATTGCAGTGGAACTTGCTCCTGTGTTTCTGAATTATGAGAGCACTAAAAAACCTTTTGATGCAAGACTGTGTCTAGGGTCTAGGGGAAATAGGAGAAGAGAAATACAACAGTTCTTGAACTGTGGATCAGATTTAATCCTCCAAGATAATACATGAATGATGTAACTGAGATGTAATCCCTGCTGCCCAGTTCCTTTGCTAAGTGAGATCATAATATTCCACATTATATCCAAAATGTTAGATGTTTTTGTTAGAATTGGGTTGATGTTTAATACATACATTACTGATCTATTGCCTTTTCACAGATTACAGGAAAAAAAGTTCTAAAAGGTACCCTACAAAGTTCAAGACTCTGTGTTCCTTTGATAAAGAAATTGCATAGCTGAACAAAATTCAATGCTCTCCGGCACATTTGGTCTTAGAGACGAAAGGCTCAGACAGCCTGCTCTAATCAGGGATAATTCATGGCTTACATTTGAGAAGGAAGATTACCAAACTGGAAAAATTCTTACACTGCTCCTAGTACCAAGGGAGAAAGGCTGTATAACACTGGAAATGTTTGGCTTTCGGGATTCCCAGCTGTCTTGTGTTGACTGCAGTTTTAAAAAATTCCCTCCAGCTTTTATTTTTGGAAAACTGTTCCCACTGTCCTGCTCTTTTCCTTATGTTTTTGTTTATGCTTCCTCAGAATACCCATTTTAAAAGCCAAGAAAGCAGGGTAAGCTTTATTTTTTAGCAGTTGGCATGGGAGAAATTCAGCCTCTTGGTGGAAAGTTTAAGATCTGAGTGTGATCAGCCATCTCTAAATACCAGTAGAAGTCATGGATTGTCAATTTTCCCTAAATTAGTGCAGTAATCAGTAAATCCGACCTCTCTAAAATAATGTTCAAAGGATTCATTATGTAATTTGGTCTAAAGCACATTACTCAGCTTGGAAACAATATTTTAGAAGGTGTTTGATCTTGATCCACCACTTATTATTAAAAAAAAAAAAAAGGCACACTTAAAAAAAGGAAATAAGAATGTTTTTAAGAAGTTCTGAAATAATTTAGTTTCTTTCCTGTGTTATTCTTGCAAGTATTTATGCTCTGCAACTGAGAAAATGGAGAAGAAAAGATGGTCAGAATATGCTGACTACAATTGTAGTTTTTTCAGCAGTGTGTGTTGTACCATGGAAGTAGTTGAGAACTTACTTCCTCTAGTCATTTATGTTTGTTTGGATAACACATTTAATAGAAGTGGCTGTTAGTTTCACCACTTCTGGAAGGGATGGTCAACTGGTAAGTTATATATATGAAATACAGGATACCCCCATTTGCTGACTCCCACAGTTTTTTCCAGACACTTTGGTACATGTCTAATGAGTACCTTCATTTTCTGTTTGTTGCCTGAAACCTCAAAAGGGAGATGTCTTCATATTCATTTCACAGTCTGGGACTTTTTTCCGGATCCAGTTAAGTGCAGTGGAAGGGTGTGTACAGTAGCAGTGTTGCTCACATTTCCACCGTGCAATTACATTGGACTGAAACCATATCTCCTAATGTGCGTTGCTATTAGAATAAAACAATGGTTCTGTCAATGAAAAATGTTTGTGACTAACTACACAAGAATATTACTTATGTAGTGCTACTAGAAACCCCCCTGTCACTTTTATGGTGGTATCTCAAAGAGCAGTCCACCCCAGCCTTCCCCAGACTGATGGGCTCTTTGATGAAACTCAGTACCTTGAGGTGGCCTGTTCCATTTTCTGTTCCATTTTACTTTGTGTGCTAAGTAAACTGTTACTGGACCAGTGCCTGCACCTTCTGTCTAGACTTCAGCTTCATTAGTAAGCAATTAATAAGGCTTACACTTGGAACCTTCCCACCATTTCTTTCTTCGGAAGTTAATCGTATCTCTCCTAAAGGGCAGTTTCTCTGTTCTCGTTGCTTTATCTGATGTTGTTAAGCTTAGCTTTCCCAGAACATTAATAATATGTTTACACAGATTTTTATTTTTTTTTTTGTCCTATGCCAGGTCAAGTGCTTTTCCCAATTACTACCATTGTAATTGGGATGACCGAGATTTTTGACACACTGCTAGCTGTGAAGTCATTTTAGCAAAGTTTTTAAAATGTTGGTGTGAGCAGTCATGAAAGCTCAGAGTTGGCAGAGTAGAAGGTGCTTTATCTCTGTGAAGCTGATTATAATCCTGAAGAAAAGTAAGGGCTGAAAATCACAAGTCATTTTGGACGAGCTAGTAGTTTAAATTCACTTTGTAGCTCATTTCCATTGCAATGTTGTCATTACATGTTACGCTAAAGACCAATCAAAGAGAACATTGGTTCTGCTTTAATTTAATATGATGGTGTGCTTTACGTCTTCAAAAAAGAGAAATTGTTCTTCTCTGAGCTCCAATATTTTCTTATGTACTTTTCAAAAAGACAAAAGAAAAAAGCTTCAGAAAAATCTACGTAGTAGAAGTTTGTAAGATATTCAGTTTTCCAGCAGATATTAAAATTCTGCTGCATCTTCTCCTGGCTTCCTAAGGGAAATCCTAAGAACAATGGTAAGAAATGAGGTCTGCTTCCTCAGTTTTGCATTTCTGTCCTGGTTTATAAGAGGAGAGAAAGCAGACCAACGTGATTGTTAGCTGATATAAATTCTCACTGTGTGTGTTTGGATGTTTAGGGACTTCTGGGTGATCGAGGGCCTCCAGGGCCACAAGGCCCCAAAGGAGTTGAGGTAAGACGGAAAAATTATCCGGTCAAGATTTTATGTTTAAAAGAAAAAGTTGTGAGGGGTAAGATGGTTAGACAACAATGGTTAGGTGTTTGTGGTGGTGTCATGCAGATTTTCAAGTTTCTTTTGAATTTTGGCTGATGTTGCAAAGAGGTTTTAGCAGCCTTATGGGCCTGTGCATCCATTATGTGGTTTATTTTAGCTATTTCAGTGGAATCTCAGATAATGTGTTTCCAGAGTCAGATGTGGCTCTTTTAGTTAAAATGAGGATATGGGGGTGTGTGACGTGTAGGGGGGTTGGTATGGAGATAGAAACCACAGATAATTTAATGAGAGTATCCTAGATACACTTAAGTAAACAGACCCCTATTAACTGAAGGGGGAGGAAGGTAGCTTTTCGCCTTATAAATTTATTGAGTGTTCTTAATTAATCATCATAAAAATAAAATCTCATGTCTCTTAGGCTAAAAGTAATTACCACTAGAAATACTTTAATTGGTGATTGTGGGGATAGACCTCTAGACTTCTAAGTAGCTTAATTATGGGCTTCCGTAACAGATATTGAGTTAGTAAAAGTTAACACTGGCAAAATGTTCTGTTTAGTTAGAAGCCAGGAAGCTGCAGATAGGATTTCTTAATTCCTCTGTTTCCTATCACTTGTAATTGAAAAGTTTGTGTACCAATTCCTCCAAAACCTGGAGAAAATTTCCATATTGAGGAGGATCAATGAACCATAAAATGATCACAGCATGATATCCTGCCACGGCATTCTTACAAATCCGTGCTTTAATATCAGTGTGTAATGAGTGAACCCTGAGTAGTTAACACAGTGCACTGCACAGCACAGGCACAGTGTCCCATTTCTTCACTTAAACACCTGACAAGCCTGACCCCCAGCCTCCCTCCATCCTTGAGAAAAGACAAGGATAAACACTGGCAAAATGGCTTGGCAAATTTAGTGATTGTGCCATAGCAACATGGAAGAGAAAAGCAGGAATGTTCCTACTGCTTTTATAGTCATGAAGTGTCAAATGTTGCTAGAAGAGAGTAACTGCAGGGCAGAAAAAGAGGTTGACCGGTCATTGCTGAGACTCTTCGTGCTCAAAACTGTGAAAATATTGCTATAATGGTAGGTACAGCAACAGTTTCACAGCCTTTCTGGCTGCATCTAGTGGCTACATAGGGCATGGCTTTCTGGCTAATGAATTTGTCTGAAATCAAATCATTCTCTCTTATAGTGTTTCTATTAGACTTGGACTCATACAAACACATATGAAGCAAATTTAAGATTATATAATAAATGCAAAGTTATCTGCAGATTTTCTTTTTTAAAGTTAGACTTGGCATCAAGATTATTGAAGTCCTGATTTCTTTTTAGGGAGAAGCAGGACCAGTTGGACCCATTGGAGGAGTCGGCCCAAGAGTAAGTATAAGTAATTTTGTTAGGGCAGACTATTTTTCAGCAGAATTACTGCATTAAAAGGTAAATTTACTGTGAGAAGATGACTGTGTTAAAATGGCATCTCCTGAATAAATATGTCTCTTCCCTGAGCACATGCTCAAAGCAGCGCTGGGAGGAGAAATGGTTTTCCATATGAAGAATTTGAAAGGAAAACGCAGCCATGGTGCACAAAATATATCAAAATACTGAAATTGGGGAATAACTTACTGTGAGACTTGGCTCACAGGGAGAAATATGAAGGACTGATGCTTTAAGAAATCATTTTCAAAGTGATCTGGTAACTGTAACTGAAAACAGTAAAGCTGCAATGTCACAATGTTGTTTGTGCTGACGTTTTAAAAGATAAAAATTTAAAACTAACAACTAATTTTGTTGGTTATAAAAATATAGTAGTGTCTAAGAGTATTTTAGTGGACTTGGAGCTTATTTTTAGAAAAGTTCTCAGCTAAAAATGAATACGAGCCTGCATTAGGGACTACTGGAGTGTTGCTAAGTTTACTGAATGCAATATGATCTGACTTTACTTGATTTGCTTATGTGTGGTAATCACTGGCTTGGTCATTTTGGATGACTTCCCAGTTCTTGCATGACCTTGGGAAAGTCTTTCCCATTGTTTCCCGATTCTAGAGTTGATATATTCCTATGTCATTTTTCCTGTTTGTTAGATAGTCAAAGCTGGGAATTTGCTTTCTGTTAGAAATAATGTTAAAGTGCTGATTTGCCACATGGATTAGGTGCTAAAAAAAACCCAAACAAACAAAACAAAAGTCAAAACCCCCCTCTTTTATTTTCAGCTGAGGAAAACATGCAAAACATCGAACAGAATTTCAAAACACTTTGTGACTCAGTTCAATATTCAGTTTAATCTGCCTAAGCTTCTGCCAAGAGCCTCATGGAAATTTTTATTTTGGCTGCATCATACTTTGAGTCTCCTCATTGGGCAGGGTTTCATGGCTGGACAGCATCTCCAATGTTGTGCTGTGGCAATCGGAAAAGAAGATGCTGCAGCGGGTGACTCATGGGCAATGAGAGACCTACCTTCACATTCTCTGCGTCACTGGGCATGCAGAGGCCACCATCGGCTGGAGTCAAAGTGACCCAAGAGGAAAAATTTCCGTGTAACCTAGCAAACTGAAATATTTTTAATCTATTTTGGGTCAGTTTGACCTAAATTATTTTGGTTTTGATTTCTCTCAATGGGAAGTGTGCACACCATTGGCATGTCTTATGGCTCCCTGGTTTCTCTCTCTCACAACAAGCTGTTGAGAGAGGAATGTGTGTATCTGAGGTGGGCCCCAGTGTTGCTGTCTCCAGAGAATTTTTAGTAGCTTGCTGGCTAACATCCCTTCCTCAAATGAGAGGTAGGGGAAATGGGAATTTTGCTTGATGGGGAGCCCTGCCTGTTTTTTCCCCTTATCCCGGGGCCCATCTGCTCTTGCCTGGATTCTACGGCTTCTGTTGGATACAGCTGTTTCACAGCTCCAGGCCAACTTGTTCGCACTGCTCCCATCTCTGCTTGTCCCTGCTTTTTCACTCCCTCTTGTAATACAGGCTGTGTGATTACATTGGAGAGAGAGAGAGAGAGTCCAGATCATGAAGCTGTTAAATCTGATCTAGTTTAGCAGGACTGAGTCAGTAAGCTGCTGAACACATTTGTCCTTTTAAATTACGCTTGCTTGATTGCAATTTCACATTCATTTGATTTACATAGGCTTTGTTTCCATTTTCCGTGAAAGGAGTTTAAAAAAAAATAAATGCTACATCTGAAAGTAAATGCTATGAAAACTGCATTGTCATTGTACTAATCAAATAGCCATGGGGGCAGGGGAGTTCTCTGAGAGGAGACCTGAAGAAGTGGTCTGGCCATGCGTGGCCCCAAGGCACCATCAGCTGTCACTATGCTTTTGACTGACTGATGTGTCTCTAACTTGTTTTTTGCAGCCTCCAGAGTTGGGGATTCTTCTCCTTGGCAATCTGCTTCAGTCCTTTGCCTGTTTTACAGATTGTTTTTCTAATGTCTAACCATTCTATCTTGAAAGTGTTGCCTGTGTCTTTCTTACTACAACCTTGCTTCCAGTCCTACAGACCTTATCAGTAGGCGTGGTTAATAGATTAGTCTTCTTTCTAGCCACAGTTATCCTGACTTTCTTAGGGTTTGTCTAAACTAGATAAAGTATCTTTGTAAGTGATATATTGTAAACCTTTGATTATTCTTATGAAACTGTTACAGTTTTCTCTTGGACAGTAATGGAACAGGTTTCTAGTGCTTCTGGAATTCTTCATCTCCTCTACTGTGTAGTTTTCAGGTGAAAGTGTTCATCCCCCAGTTCAGGTTGTGGCATGCGCCAAGCAGGCAGACATAAATTTTCACCTCATTTTTCTCCTCCCCACCCCCTGCCCCTTGTTTCTAACATTTGCTTTAAAAAACATGCATGAGACCAAAACCCCTGGGACTCACCTGACCAATGCTGCCAGCAAAATAGATCATCCTCTACTGGAACAGGACGTGAATGTGAACCTGCGCTCTGGTTCTCAGGTCTCAGCTTGGAAAAGAATTCCCATATGTCTAAAACAACTGGAGCCAAAACTGAGGATGCTTCCCCGCTTACTCAGGATATATCTCAGGTTCCATGGAGCTCATTCTGTTTGAATTTAGGAAGATTTTTTTGATATGAATCTGATGATACAATTTGATTTTTCATTCATTCCTTTCCAAACCTTCCCACACGTTCTATTTCAAAGTCAAATACTTACATTCTCTTAAATTAATCCTTCTAAACAAAAAAAAAAAATATTATTTTTAGTATTTGATTTTGTCCTGTGAAAATACAGTAGATGCCACACTAAAGTGACTGTGTTTATTCAGTTTCCACACGTTTAACTCCCTTTCTCAAAGGCTGTCCAAATATTAACACTGTAACTGTCAGTGTGGCTCAGCTCAGTCGCTGCAGGCATTGGTGCATTTTGTTATACTTGGTTTTTGTATCTTCATTGCTGGAGCAGAAAATGCCTTTAAAAGGGGGGAGATTGTTTTAAACCAGAATGTAAAAAGGAATTGTTGTGAATTGATTCCATTCTGAGATACATGCATAAAACAAAAGCTGGTATTTATATAGTCATAAAGTGACCAGTTCCTCCTGAAGGTGGAGGAAAGAGCTCTCGAAGCTTTTCACTCCCCCAGTGCGGTATTTTCTGAAGGTGGCATATGTCTTCCTGTGGGCTGGACACCTGTGAGGAGCTTGTGGAGGGATGGGAATAGAGTGATAGTGAGAGATACTTATATTTATATTAAAATATACACACCTGTACCCACCCATTGTGAGGGGAAAGGAAGCACAGGTGGTTGCGGTTTCCTGAAAGGGAAGGGCAGAACTTTCAGCTAATATTTTAGGAAACAGACATTTCCTTTGGGATTACCCTGCCCTGGAAGAGTAGTTTTCTCAGGGGTTTGCAAGCAGAAAAGCAGCCATCCCTAATTTAACCTTCTGTCAGTGGCTTTTCCTCCATGTGTAATTTACAGTTGTATTTCATTTCTCTTTAAAGCCAAATCTCTGTTTCAAATTGCTTTACCAGTGAAATCCACTTGTTCCATTTTCTGATCAACTTGCATCTGTTGTGAGTCCTTCGCAGCTGGGGTACTACAGCCAAGAAACCTTTACAATCTGTAACTCCAATTCAATTCTGATAGGACTAAAATTATCAAGGTAGTTAATAGTGGCCACTAGTTTTCTTTCAATGAATTTTGCTTAAAACATTTTTACATTACAGTCTTGCTCCCTAGAAAGACCTTAAGGTTCTTTGCAGCACAGTAATTAAACAGCATGTAGTAATCTGTAGAAACCCATCACTTGTTCTTTGCTAAGCCTTGTGGAAAGACATGACTTTCTTTGTCTGGGTCTCTCAGAACTTCACTTCATGGTCGTTCCTCCCTGCATTCCTGGCTGTGCCATGTTTTAATCCATTGGCAAAAAAAAACCCAGAAATCTGTTCCTAAAGCAGTGTTATTTGTTTGAACTTGCAGGGCAAAATTAAATCACCAACCAGGCAGAGAGAGAATGAAAGAGATAAAAAGGGATTAATATGAGAAGTCGTGGAACCTACTAAGACAATATAATTTTAAGCCATATAGAGAATTTCTCAGATGCCCAGAAACTAACACACACATTGTGCTCAGAAAGACAGGCACAGAGCAGCCAGAGCAAAAGAGCCAAGTGGAAAAATCCCATCTTTTTTGAGGAAACCTGTTTGTTATCTGTTGCTTTAGTTGCACTTGTCTCAGGACCGCCTATGTGGAAAGGAAAGCTCTCATTGCCTGTGGTGGCAATTATTCAGTCTGCTGAAACCTATAATTTCCTTTTAGCAGAAATCCCATCTTTTTGATACTGAATCATTAAAATGTTAAATTAATTTTCTTTGTCCAGTTGTCAGGCTTCAGTGGTCTCATTAGCAACTTGCCCAAGAGCCAGATCCAGACCATTGGACCTTTACTTTTGGTTTCTGCCTCAGAGCAGATGGGGAAAGTTTGTCTAGGCAGGGCTATGCCGTTCAGATAACCAAATGGTTTAGGCCATGTTTTATGTTGTAGAGGAAATAAAGTATACCTGAAGGGAAAATGACCTTCTAAAAGTTGAGGCATAATTACGTTATAAACATCTAATTGAAAATTCAGGAGAAAAGCATTCTGGTTTGTATGCCTTTGTGGATCTGTGTGAGCGACAACAGAGGGATTAATTTTATAAAATGCTTCAAAGATCTCGTCGCTTCATGGCCTCCTGCCCTGATTGATGTTGCTGTCTTTCTTCCAGGTAACAATATTAACAGACTATCACAGCAACAATATCTATCGGCCGCAAAATGCTGGCGGAGAGAGATGAGGCTGAAAATAATCAATTCGATGAACAAAGAGGAGAGGATATTTGAGCTGATTTTTGTCTGGTTGAAGAATGACAGTTATGACACCAGACCTTGAAGTCTAAACATCAAATACTGTTAGTGTGAATCCCTGTTCTGCTGGAATTAGCCAGGAGAGAACATGAACTTGCCTTTTCTTTGTCTCTTTAATATTTTTTTTAAAGTGAAATTGAGATGTATTTGATTCTTGGATTGTGAGTGGTTTTCCTCAGTGTTAACTACTGTAAGAGTTAATACAGATTCTGTTTGCTGTGCTATTATTTGCTGTAATAGTCAACAGTGTATTTTCAGAAATTAATTTATAAATACACTTGCTTCAAATGTTGGTACTAAATATTACTAAACTGTACATTTTTGAGTGCATGTATTTTGATAAATACAGAAATTGGGATGAAATTATCTTTTAAAAATAAAATATTTACAATATTTTATTCTAATCATTACTTTAGGGAAAGCCAGGACAGAAAGGTTATGTAGGTGATCCTGGACCAGAAGGTTTAAAGGTAAGTGATGGTTTTATGTATGAAATAAAATGTGTTTGGAGTATCAACTATGTACAATTATACACTGCTATATACAGTGGCATGTCAGTGAAAGGATATGAGTACAGATGCTTCCATATAATGTAAATGTGTATCATACTGGTGATTCTGATTTCTTGCAAGATCCCATTTTGGAAAAGAAGGAAATGATGCAGCTGTAGGAGACAGGGATGTGTGAGCAAAGACACCACCTGCTAAAATGAGATCTATGTGTTTGAGGATGTGAGAGTGGCTGGGCCTGGGGGTAATAAAGGACCCAGGGCAGTTCCTGTAATGATAGGATTTCAGGGGTGGGAGGAGGGATGAGATGAAGTGCTGCAGTTTGAAAGAGGAGTTTATGGCAGCAAAATTTCTCAGTGCAGAGTTGCAATCTGAATAAACAGTACCCAAATCACTGTTCATCAGGGCACTGAGATTATAGTCATAGCCAGATAATTAATAGAGTATATACATCCAAATTCCAATTGTAAAATACATAGCAAAATGTTCCAGAGTTACTTAACGTGATTTGTAGTGCTATTAAGGAGAACAGAATTAATTAATCTAATGCTTAATGCCAGCTTTTGGGGAAAGAGGGAGAAGTTTGTTAAAATGTCATTCAAATGTCAATTTTCCTAATATTTTATAATAAAATTAAAGTTATCAATAGTGTGCACAGGTAACACTTACTTCTGAAGCAGTTGTGAAATAATGAAAGTAATTTGCTGAAAGGAAGATTTAAATAAAAACTAAATCATTAATTTATAGTATTTGCTGACTTAATATTTAGTGAGTCGTTAATACATAGTTTTCATTTTTGCCGGCAAGTCCTAAGTACATTAGGGCATCTTTTTACAAAATCAAAATTTGCCACTGACAAAATTAAATTTTTGCTGGTTGCATAATTTTAAGTTTAAAAGTTTTAATTGGCAGATGTAATTTAGAAAATAAAGAGGCTTTTAGGAAAACAGAGGACTTTAATATACACACATGAAAGAAATTACTTTTCTAATTAACTACATCATCTGTTTTCTACATTTAACAGGGAGAACAAGGAGACCAAGGAAACCTTGGAAAAACTGGTGAAGCAGTAAGCTTGAATTCTCTTTCTGCATTTATTTTTAATTCTATGTTTATTTGAGAATGGATGAGTAATTTGTTGCAGTAACTTTCTGATGAAGTTTGCCTTTCTTTGAAGCTGTAGTATGTTGGCTCGTGGTCTTTCAGAATTGTACTATTTAAAGAAATTCCCCATTTTAAGAATTTTCCAGAGTTAATTCTGCTTTTTTCCTAATAGGTTGAGTGAACATTACAGGTAGTTGTAGAGACCTTCCAAAGCACGTTCGAGCAAGTGAACAACTGATCCTTTTCCAGTTAAATCATTTGAGAGGCTACGTTTAGCCTGAGATGTATTTTGCAGACTCGGTCTGTCTACCTTCCATAAAATCACAGAGCTCAAGGTGACCTTGAGGTGACACGTAGTCCATCCTCTGCTGCCTAGGCAGGATCAGTTATCTCCTGACAAGTATTTGGCTAACCAGTAATTTAAAAGCTCCAAGAATGAAGGCTCCATGACCTGCAGGCAGCCCAGGTCTTCTGTATTTTTATTTTTAAAAAGTTCTTCCAATTGTGTAACCTGACTCTGTTCTGCTGGAAACAGCGTTTTACAAATGATGGCTGTTATTGTGTGCCTCCTTTATTCTTTCTTTTCAGGCTAAACAGTCCCAATTTACTTAGGCTTTCATGTTTTCTAGATAATTTAAGTCACATTCTTACTCTCCTGTAAGCTGTTTCTAATTCATCTAAACATCTATGACTCCAGCTTACTGCTCAAACTATTCAGACTGCTGAGAGAAAGGAAAAATTACTTCTTACAAGCCATATTCTTGCATATGTGTGCCCATTTTTGCCATAAGTGTGTTGTTACTTGGTTTGTGATCCACAGTCTCCAATCCTTCTTTTTAAAAGTCGTCATCTTTCCCAGTTCGTCCATTGTGGGTGCTTTTTTAGTTTATAATTATCACTTAAACACACCGTCTTGCAATTCTCTGCTTAATTTAATCCCCTGCCCTTTTGTATTTTTAACTTTTGACTGGGAATTGTGAGCGGGTGTGAGCTTGTTGACCCACGCTTGAGTTACCCAGATGTTGCATAGAACATGAATAAATTGGTTTTGTTTCTTGAGTTAAGGTACACCAAGGAGAGATGCCATAAACTGGTTCGGGCTCAGTGCTGAAATACTCATGTAAACTCTGCTCAACTTGGGGAGCTCACTCTGACTGCTGTCTATTTTCTGCAAAATACCAAGTAGATGTACCCCAGACAGCTCATCAAATGGTTGGTTACTGCTGAAATTTTCTGACCTCCTTGTAAGTCAAATTCAGCTCCTCTATGCACTCTGAAGACTCTGTGCTCCAGGGAAGGGGACTGTGAAGCTGGACTCTCAGTCAGTTAAAAGGAACCGATAATGCCATATAATGCCATAAGATCCACTTAAAACTCAGCCAACGTATCTCTAAATGTAGCGGGCATACTTAACATCAGTTTGATCCGTAGCTTTGTTCAGCAGTTTATACATAGCAAAATCTTCATTTTGTTAGGTTGTAATCAGAGCTGTATAGCAATAGTTTCCTTTCCTTTCCTATTTGGAAAATCTGGGGTTTTTCATATTGCTGAATGATTAGCGCAAACGTGGATGAGTACTGGAGAATGAGGATGTCATGGTAGAGGAGAATGGGTGAGACATCCTAACACTATGTTGCTTTTAGGGAGAGATGCAGAAATGACTCTGTACTGGACAGTAATACAATCTCCTGTTCATCTGTCCATACAACCAACATTTCTCTGCCAACATTAGACTTGCCTTTTTTTTTTTTCTTTTCAACATATGAATTCTGTTTTTCAGCCTGTAACATGTTAGGGAAAATTGATAGCATTTATTCTATTGTACAGTGCCACATGCACCAAAATCCTCAATAAAAGACAAAGCTAAGCTCAATCTTAAACGACTACATTAATAACAGTGCATAAAACAGTCCCAGAAGCTATTTACTTAACCTTAAGTTTCTGTATTTGTCATGGGCTTTGTTTTGCGCCTCAGCAAACTTGAATTCAGTGCACACATTTTCTGCAGCTCGGATATTTTGTATGAACATAGTATCATTCACTGCTAAATGAGCTCCATTCTAATACAAATATAATATTCAGTAGCTCAAATATATAATCAATGATTATATGTTGTAGTGATGATTAATAAAATAATGATACTAACTACCTAGCAGTAGTCAGGGACAGTCTGCAAGAATAAAATAACAAAAATATTCTTTGTGCCAAAAGAGGATATGTTGCAGCCCTGTTACAGTGTTATAAAGAAAGATAATTATGGCCTGTAATTAATTACCACTTCCAACGCTTACTGTTTGGAGAATTTTCATATGATACGGTTTGACATGAGATACCTGAGAACTGAAGTGGTTTATAAGTTATTGATAAATACTCTTTATTTTTACTTGAGGGTTATAGAATGTCTTCTGCTTTATGTACATGCAGTTTAATGAAATGAGCTTCATATGCCCTTGATTGGTTTATATTACCTTTTCATTATCTGGCAGCAGAGGACTAATGCCCATTACATGATCTTTAGAGGGATAATATTTATTATCTTGTGGTTAAGCCAATGGTAAAACATCAAGAGTGGGAGACAGCCTTTCAAACACACTCAGCAGGACTCACAGGAAGACCTTTCAAAATCCCTTCCCTTCACTTTATTCATCACTGTGATCTGTAACAGTTAACCTTTTTCTAAGGAAATTGAAAGCACTATAAGGAAGAGCATGGTTTTTCTCATATGTGGAAAATGGTTTTCCAGATGTGAGTCCTGATGCAAAATACTCACTTCTGTACACTTTGGATGCTCTTTTTACTTCCAGCTTCTCACCAGCTTCTGTTTGTAACAAGCACTTTTTCTTTTCCTTGGTGTGCAGAGAGAATATGAACCTCTTAACTCACAGATAAATCCACTCCCTTCCATTCAATATTGTCTCTGGTGGCATACACGATGACTCCAGGACAACTCTGGAATTAAACACGCCACAGACACACACAAAAAAATTTGAAAAAGAAAAGCCAAAAGTACAAGAGCAAAGTACAAATGCTACTAGCTTCTCTGACTTTGAAACGGAGCCCAAAAGCAGGTATGGAGTAAGGCATCAGTCCTTATTGATGCCTTGTGAAGTTTGTGTTACCAGATGCTTGGTGACACCAAATACAAAGAGGATTTGTACAAGTAGCACTAAACAATATGCAATTACTGTACAATTTATTTAATAGAAAAGGCAAAGGGGAAAAGAAATTATTAAAAAATTGTCTAATACTAAAAAAATGTCTAATAAAATTCTGTGTGCATGGTTTCTTCCTTCTGCACCATCCCTCCTCTTTTGGCTTATCTGTTGTTTGTTGTTTATTCATGATCTTTGTTGACTGAGTTTTTCAAATTACAGAATATGATGCATACTTTTAAGTCCACAGTTGAAATACGTGATACTATTTTTCTAGCAATGGAGAATCCATCATGGTATTCCAGTTCTCCAAAATAAAATTAGTGCATTTCCTGAACAAGCTGTCAAAAGAAGCAATTTTGCAATAATAAATCCTGTAAATGTTGAATTCATAGCAAATTATGACATGAAGCACATGTGCGTGTCTGCTATTGATAGCAAAGGGTTGCACCAATATTTTTCTTCTGTTTCTTCCCATTTTCTTACTTTTCCTGGTATCATCTATCTTCTGTCTTTGACGAATACATCTGTCACTGCTGCCTGAGGTGCCAAAATAGTTACTGCTTTTCTGTAGCGGCTTTTCCAGGTCAAGTACTGCTTAATATCTGCTTAGAAAAGTACAGATGGCAACTGTGCAAAAGCAGGGAAGTTTCAACACCCATAATGTTTGGTTATTCAGTCTAGTAAGGTGGGATAGGTGCTGAAATGCAGCTTTGTCAATAGAAACCATATTGTCCAGCATTTCTGAGGTCACATTAAGCTGCTGACTCTTCAGGCCACGTTTCTGCCGAAGTATTTCTGGATGCTTGTCCAGTGTGGAAGCTGAGTAGACTAAATATATGAAGTGCTCGTAAGTTTAAAATGACACACACTTTAATACTAGATCATGAATGTGGCTAAGATCAAACTTTAGACACTATTTGTTAACCAAGTCCTATAGTAAAAACTGTTTCTCTGGCTACAGTTATACACCGCGTTTAAAGGGGAATGGGGTGTTGCTTGGCTCAGCAGAGCCCAAAGCTGCAGTAGGACCCCACCGCTCTCCTTTGCTGCAAGATACTCAGTTAACTGCAGGACCATCAGGTCCAATTGAAGAGGGATTGGTGATAAGGTAGTGAGAAGTAAGGGACAGCAGGCAGAGAAAATTTACACTGCTGATGAGACAAAAGTCATGCCAAAGGAAACAACCACTTCAGCTACTGAGAAAATTGCCCTTACATCTAGGGGAGGAAAATCTCTCTTTGCTGACATGTGCAACAGGATTTGGTATGCTTAGATCAGATGCTACCCAGTGATTGATAACAAATATTTGAAACCAGCTCCAAGCATCTCATACAAATAACCTGTCTGTGTTAAAATATTGGGATGATTTAAGAAAATGGTTCATTGCTCAACTTTTATGGCACAAAATTGAACTCATCTCAACTTAAAACAGTTGCTTGTCAGGATTGTGTTACTGTTTGGTAATGCTAGTGTTTACCCAGAAGGGGCCACACTGAATAAGTGCAAGTTAATTCCAATTTCTCCTTGCCAGGTCTATTACAGAAATTCAGCCCTTGGCCCATACACTTTTGGATTAGAAATCACTCACAATTATACACATATTGAGAGAGAGTACAAGGGTAGACTGTCAGCTGCAGCATGTACAACTGGTATCAAAAGGACAAACTAAAATAAGCAGAGTTCATGAACACAAATCCTGAAAAAATAATCTTCAAAGACCCGGAAAAGTTACGTGTCAGCAAGTTTGCCCAGTTGCAAATAGTTTTTGAAACAGCGAAGAGAAACCAAGCTGAAATGAGAATTGTTCCTCCTTCTCCCTCTGTGCCCCAACCTCCCCACCCCCCCCAAAAAAAAAAGGCTAAAAAGAATTGAAAGTTACTGTCCAGCAAAGAAAAAATAAAATTAAAAAAAAGTGATATTTAGGCTGTCAATGGCAGCTCCACAGCAGGCTGAAAATGGTCAGCCAATGAGAGTATGTGGGAAGGCAAGAAAACGCAGCAGTCAGGCCATGTGCCTAGGAGTTGAGTTGTGTTTGAGAAGAATTTCCATAAAGCAATTACCACATCTCCTGCAGAGATAAAAATTAGATGGATTAGGCACCAGGGATGCTTAATTCATGGAGAATGGAATTGCAGTTCTTTGTGATTTAAGAAAAGATTAAATGGGCTTTAACTGATGTTTTCAGGATGCTCAATAGAAGGAGTTCTTTGAACTATTAAGAAAAGTCTGGGCTTTGGGGATATGCAAACAAGAATTGTAAGCCATAGGCCAAGAGTAAAGTCAATTGAGGAAAACCTTTTTTTTTTTTCCCAAGACTGGTAAATGCATGGGCATTGCCAAAAGCTTCAGAAGAAGGAACTAGTTCAGCTGCTTTCAGAAACCTATTGGATACAGATTAATGTAAGTTCTATGAAGATTACCGTGAATGGTAATAATGATACTTCTGTGTCTATCTTGTGCTGCTTCTTTTTATCCTAGATGAACTGATACAGTATCATCGCTGCTAGGTCTTTCTCTCAGGAAGAGTGGGGAAATGGGTTACGATATCTGAAGGTTAGCTTTTTCGAGCTGTTGCTCATTTTTCTTGAAGGACATTTTGCTAGTAGTACTCTTCATCAGCTAGTTTCAGCTGCCATGCTGCCCCACAGAACACCCACAGCCCCACACCCTTCGTGGTTTTGCAAGTTAGGACTAACACCTTAAATAAGTCAACAGTACATGTACCATTGAGAACCGCCAAAGAGGATAATCTGTTCCATGTGAGATTTGTTACCCAAGAAAAAAACCACAACACCAGTTAGATACATAAATGTAAATAACTTTTATCCCAATTCAGCTTAGCCAAGATATGACTCTCTGGTGTAATATCTACCTTCAGAAGAATTATTTTTTTTCCTTTGCTCACATTACAAAAAGCTACCAATGTGAACTTTACAATCAAAACCCAGAACTTCTATAAATGACACTATTCTGATTGTCACTTGAAAAGTGAAAATACTTCAGATTTGGATAGAGTTTGTGTCACCCAATTCACTTCATTTCATCTTCAAGCTGCTTAGGGCAAGTAGACTGTGTAAAATGCAGGATTCTTCCCAGCCAGTGAACCGTGTCCTGGCTACCACTATAGTACTGACCTCAGGCTGCCTTTTTCTCTTGGTCATTTAAAAGATTCACATACAAATGGAACCCTTGCAGATCTAGTAGAACATCCAAAAAGTGTAGCCATCCTCAACTCTTTCCCTGGCCAAGAGAGGGTTTTAGCCTTTCCAGGGAGTCAGATGCTATCTGTGTGGTGGTTATTTGGCTTGTGGGCTATTGTTTTCCCACCACCCAATCTATAGCTTTATATGCACACTTATTTGCATGCCCGAGTGGTTTTGCAGCACTAAAATATGTGAAAAATGTTTAAGGCTATTTTGGCAATAATCAAGGATAAGTTTTTCCGGCATGCGTTAAACTTATTCAGTAATAGTGTAGGTATCAGCACACATCCAGTCATTTCACTGTTTGTCTCTTTTACTGTCTGTCTGAATTTAACTGATGTATTTCATGTACTCTGGTGGTTTGGGAAGAAAAATATAGAGAAATAGTATCCGCACATGGCATCTGCAGTTTAGCTTCCAAGATTTTGTCATTTGGGCACATCCTGCTGTCTCTTTGTAAGCTAGCCTCCTTTAAATGCAAGTGTTTCTTTGTATAATGCTATCAAACAGATTTGCCCTACTTTACACTCGTGTTACTGGAAGCAAAATTTAACCCATTTATGTATTTCCTAAAACTGCTGTAAATTAGCAACAATTCCAGTACATTTTGCCTTTCCAATATTTGGGTAGTTGAAGTTTTGAGTCCTTTCAAAAATTGAGTGAAGCATCAGCTGTGAGGTACAAGTACGGTGCATTTCTGCTTTTATTCATCTACTCCAGTGGCAGTAAAAACGCGTAGATTTTCACTCAGATTATCACCTCTGGTTGATTACCAAGTAACTTTCTCAACAGACAGAAAATGCTTGTGAAACAGATGGCCAAATCTCAGGCTCAAAAAGGAGAAAATAGGGTCTGCCTTTCAAATATACTTCCCAACATAATCCTGGGTAAAGCAGCTACAGATCTTATGGTCACTTCATAACATTTTTAGTACTGTGGTTATGAGGTAGGAAATAGTTTCTAAAGGTTAGAGGTGGAACCACCAGATTGAATAATAAAAAAGGACCACACAACCAAAAGCCAGTATCGCTATGTGGCATACACGCAGCAGTTTGCAGAGCTGTCAGCCAAGAGCTCTTCAAGTGCCAAGGTCTAACATGGGGCCATTTTCTATTGTACTCTTTGATTTTGATAATTCAACCTAAAGTGCCATTAGAGGGCAAATGTAGAATTAGTCACTAAGGGATTCAAAAGTAACTAATTAAATAGGTGAACTGGCAGTAAATTGTAAATAAACTGGCATCAGTTTACTTTATATTCTTTATTTGGTCTTTCACATAACCCAAATTACCCACATAAACCAAATTACTAAAGATTCTCCTTTCTATAAGAACATATATCTCACAAAATTGATCCTATTCCGTTCCATTCCCAAAAAATGAAAATCCTTTTTAAACACCTCAAAAATTTAAAAAAAAATTTTCTTGAAGGTGATAAAAGCCAAAACTTTATTTTTTCCATGATGCAGTCAGTTTGTACTCAGGTCTTGCATGGCATTAAAAAACCAGGCTGTTGGCCTAGAAGAAGACCTTGTTGAAACTAGAGTGTGATTCGGTGACACTTTCAGAACGATTTTTCCAGTTTCTTTTTTGGCTAGTTTTATTCAGCTTTCCCAGTGGTCTGGAGACAAATCTTTCTTTAAAACTTCAGGTTATTCGTATCTCTAAGTGCAGGATGTTAGCAGCTGCTCCAATCAGTTCGTACCTGATAGTGGTGCTGTAGTAAGCAAATGTTCTACACAAAGGCTCTATTGAAAGTCTTTGGTTTCAAAAGTCTGTTTGTGGTTCAGCAATATACTATTTTTGATCAGATCAAAAATAGAATCCTATGAAAGCACTGATCTGATACAATTTCGCCCAGAAATCTATGACAAACAGGGTTTATTATTCCAGAGCTGGTATCAACTGCCTATGATACCTCTTTCTCGTGTATCAGCTACCATTTGTTCTATTGCAGATGCTAGGAAGCCCAAATAGCAGCCAGTGTAAACCCCGCATCGTGCTTTATTCCTCATTTTTGTCCAGGCCTAATCTGGGTCACACCAGTTAGAAGCATGCATGAACAGATCCCATATTAGTGCCTATGATACCAGAGTCCAGATGGACTGATTTTAAAAATAATTGGTTTAGTGCTATTATGTCTGGCTAGCAAAACAGAGCTTAGGTTAATATTTATTCCTTAGAACTTAATTTTTATAATATTATGAGTTGTAGAAGTATTTTTCTACCTATGAGCTGGGTATGAAATAGTAGAAGCTGGTTAGCTGGTCGTTAGAGCATCCACTTTTCTTCCTTCTCCTGTCCATCACCCTTGGTTGTCTTTTTAACATAGATAGTTGGCTTGAATCTTAAAGGATCCTCAAGTAGATTTTTATCTCTTAAAATCAAACCTAAATGTTGACTCATTTGGGGGTTTTTGAGTACTGTGCTAAAATGTATAAAGTCTTTCATGAAGTATGAAGCTGATGGGCTTTTGAAGAAATGTTTAAGTGGGACTCTTAATGAGCAGGCAGAGATTATGATATTGCTCAATGCTGAATCTGGAGTGAAGTGATTTGGCACAGATTGAGGACAAATTTTAATGAAAATTAATTGGAAATACCAAAAAAAGTTCATAGAAAAATGTTAATGTGGCAAGATAATATTTAAAATTTACTTATGACTTATCATTAAAAGAACGTTGAATAAAAATGTTCAAAAATACTGACCTCTAAAGGAAATAACATTGGATTGGAAAATTTTCAGTTATCACAGAACAACGTGTTAGCATCAAACCTCACAGGTAACTGCTTCTACAGGAATGTTTGGAACCAGCTGAATATTCATTTCTCACTACCAGTCTTTTCAATGGATTACTCCATACTTGGGTTTGCATTAAGTGTACAATGTGTTTTCAATTATTCAAATACAGTCTGGTTTCTAACACAGAGTATATGCCCTGGAAAGATGTTTTTGTCTTTCTCAGGCCTGTGTTAGTTGTGGGACCTGGTCTCTGATTCATTTTCCACAAAAATGCTTCTGTCAAGAAGGTTTCTAAAATGCTGTTATAGTCACTGGAGATTTTTACACAAATCCTTGTAAATGAAAGTTTATGACTATATTTTTAATAAGGTTTAAACCCATGATGATTTATGTAAACATTTCAGGGTTTTTTGCTTTACTTTTCTGTTGCCTAATACATTCAATTTGATTTTTGGAATCCACCACTGCTCCCCAAAGGATTGAAGGAATGCTGGAAGACACTGTCTCAACAAACCTGCTTTGGACTATATTCATCCTCTTAAGTAAGGAGGAAAGAGAGTTGAAACCTCATCCAGTCTTAGCATCTGGTCTCTGTAATAAACCAATCCAAATCTGGGATTTAAGGATCACATGTGATCTTTAAGAAAGTCCATAGGGAAAACAGCACTTTATGGCTAACGTATTGATGGAACAGAATGTTTTGCTCACTCATTGCGCTTTTTCTTCACTGTGTGCTCCTAATTGTTTTAAGGACCAAAAGTAAGTAAGCTTGTTTTTCCTCTCTTGCCTCTGCGCATACCTGCCCTAGTTTTATCTCAGTCTCAGGTACTTGCCCTCAGTTTTGGGTGGAGGAGTGGAAGAAGATTTAGTCCTGAACCATCATGAACTTCTTTCCCCTTCATTCCTCTTGAAGTCCCTATTGCCTTTACCATTTCACTGGCTTCAATTCTTCTTGTCATCTTGACTAATTTTTTGCTATCCATATATACCCATTGCCACTCATGCAGAGGTTTTTCCCCGTCTTTTGTATTAACAAGAATCCACATTCTTCTTTTAGTATTTTTACTGTAAATTTTTTTTACTTAACTAATTTCTTCTAAGGAACAGCCAGTGTCTAGGAAACTCGCTGCTTAATAGCCACGTTTTGTCCTCACTCTGGAAAGTGTTGTAGCCTAGACTTAATGTGCTGGGTAATACAACAGCACATTCACAGTCACTGCTTCTAGTCATTCCTTCTCTTTCAGACCAGAGCGACTTAGTCAGAAAGAGAATACTTTTGAATTCAAAAGGGGACTTGATCAGGGGCTATATAGTAAATGGTTCACTGCTGGGGTAAGGCACAGCCACCCATCTTTCTAAACAGCATCTTCAGATCTGTAAACAGTGTGTCATTTGCTGGGAGATCAGGAGTGTCTCTGTGGAAGGAGAATAGGTCTGGGTTACATCTTGGCTCTGATTATGTCTTCTGCTCTTTCTGGTATAAGAGAATTAACGTGATTAGTCCTTAGCCTTTTGAAACTGTACCTCCACACCCCTTATCTTGATGAGCAAGAGTACAGGGTAATTCTTTGTCTTACAGCTTTCTGCCTGGTGCTGAGGCCCACTGTTGGCTATCATTGGTAGCAGTGGTAGCTCTTGTTCTCAGAGTTTGTCATGAAAGTCCCTCGTTCCTGCCAGTGACGTCTGGGCATCGCCTTAGTGCCAGTATCACCAGGACAAATCTTTGGCTGCTGCCAAGTGACGTCTCAGCTCTGACATATAATACACAAGTTCTCACACATAATGCATCAGTCCAGCAGCCGTAGAGATGCCTGTGTATCTCTCTAGCCCCTTCCAGAAAGTAGTTTGTGCTAGTATTGTCAACCTCAAAGGCAGCTGTATCAATGGCTTATTGCAATATATTTAAACTATGAGATTTCTAGAGGAGCTAGCAGTCCAAGAAAGTAAGAAGCCATCATAAACCCTTAGTTAAATTGCATCTGTTATGTTAAGGTACTTGAGGCTAAATTCTATTGAAATTATAACGGCAAAAGCTAAAAAAAGTGGTGTTTTTTCAAAGGCAGAGATCTCAGACTTCAATGTTGTCTTTCTGCTATGACGGTATTTCTATGGAATAAGCTAGTGCTTATTCCTCTTGAAAGGAATATGAGCTGTCTGTGACCTCCGCAGTAACACTTCTTAAAAAAAAAAATCTCACTTAAGTGCCAGTGTAGTGCTAAAGTAGAGATAGTAATGCCAATGTGTGAATTGCCGTTTTATTTGTGCTTTTTAAAGTGCAAATAATTTGTGCTTTTTAAAGCATTACAGACACGGTACAGTTGTGTATTATATCACCACTGGGAGCTTCCACCTTTCTGCCATCTTTCACGAGCAGTCGTGCGATGTACTCTGGGCACCTATTGCTTTTTCTTCAAGCTCACTGTTTCATACGTTTCTCAACTGGGGCTTTACACTATAATTTTTTTTTTCTTTTCATTTGATAATAAAGGGTGTATTGCAAGCACTTGGGAATAAGCTTTTTTAAAGTACTTCCTCTCATGTTTCCTATTCTATACAGTGGAACTTGTTCTATCCAGTGGAAATTTGTGGGAAAGCCTCAGGAGAGAGTTATTTCATTTTTAAAAGGACTGAATGGCTCTGATCCCCTGACTTCAAAGGCTTTTGGGGCTACAACGCTTAAAGGGAAAATTCTGACAACACCTGATCCAATACCATTTTTTTTTGACTAGCTTTTACTTTGTTCATTGAATTCATTCCCCTTGAAATTTGTGGTCAGACTGAAGCGCTAGCAGAGCAATTATCACCTTTAATTGTATGTTTGTAAAGCTTCTAGCACTGCAAGATTGAGCTCAGTGGCAGACCTTAGGTGGTCGCACAGTATGATGATTAAATTTATGTAATTTTTTTTCAAGCAGTAGCCATTTACTGTTGGTGTGTCTAGATGCAGCGATCCTCCCGTATGGATTGTAAACCAGGATTGTAAGTAGTCTTCACTTCCCCACAGGAGCATTTACACAAATAGACCGCTGGTTCTCTGGGATGAAGAAATGTGCTGTGCCCTGCTGCAGGATTGCTGGGGAGCTGCCAACCAGGAACTAGTATAGACATCGCTCTAATAAAAGCCTGCTTACTTTTTGTACAGGGATCAGCTGGCTTACCTGGAGAAACTGGGCCATCTGGAAGCCTTGGTGAAAAGGTACAATAATGTATCTGGCTACTCAGCAGTAAAAATCAGCTTTGAAAACCATTGGGGTGATAAAATTTTGGTGAGAGATCATTTACTGACCACTGACAAAACTAATATTCCTGTAGTTATTTCAGAGCACAGGGATGTAATAAATGGTAATACAGATGCTGTTATTTGAGGTGTGCATCTGGTATCCTTGATTTTACTTGGCAATTAATTTAGAACTGATAGATTTAATATGGTGTTCTTGTTGTTACTTTATTTTCCACTGCTATTGAGTCATAGAAACTGGCATAAATTATACTTGTCTTATACAGTAGGCACTGTTTTTGCACTGCTACATAATGAAAACAAAAGTAGAAAGGTAAAATTTGGCTGTATGCATTAACTGAGTAAAGAAGACAACACTTTAGTTTTGTCCACTGTGCAGTAACAGTTGTGTTTATGAAAGCAAAGTTTTGCAGACTTAATTTGATGAGAACAGTATAAATAGCTTAAGCATATTTGACATGGTTTTATTTAGGTGAAGTATTTTAAAACTGAAAAACAGGAAACTATTACTGGACTGCATGTCAGCTTCAATTATAATAAAAACATAATTTTTTGTCAGAATGATCCAGCAGCATTTGTATTTCTTCCCTGCAGGGCTGAATTATTTCACCTAGACTGGTGGCTGCTATTTATTGAGAAAGTCTTAATAATGTATTAGTACTTCCACGAAAATCTAATTATAATTTATATAATCTATGAAAGGAAATACATCAGTGGAAAGCACTGCTTGTTAAAACTAAAATTTAGTCATCTCGTGGTTTTAGTCATAATATCATCTTAGAATTCGGTGTCAAAGGAATCTTGTTCTTTATAATTACACTTGATGTAACAAAGATTACCTTGGGATACTACTGATAGTTTAGCTAGGAGGGAAAAGGCAATAAAAAAATAATTAATCTATCATTAGCAAATGGAAACGAGCTTCTTGATGGTGCAATAATTATTGTCATTGCTATGCTGTTTCTGTAGAATTTTGTTGTCTTCCTCTTTTATGGATTAAATAGTACAATGTGAACATGTTATATGGATTTAAATAACAAACATACTTCCAGGATAATTGTTTTAAATAAATGTATCTTTACAGTATATAAAATAGAGTGTTATCTCTACATCTTATATATTATCTGCAATAGAAGTCTAATCTTTGTATGGGGGTAATCTACAGCCAAGCCTGGTGTTTGGGCTGGATGTTATATGAGTAAAAGGTGAAAAACTACGCAAGGCAAGAAAGAGACCCTTCCTACTTCCCCTACTCCAATTGCTTCTGCAGCTGCTGAAGGGCTGGCCTTGCTTTTAGATCTGTGCTTTCCTAACACATACTGAAGAAATGAGGGAGAAAGGAACAAAATTTTCTTTTCTGCTTGTTTGCTGTGGTGAATTTTATGGATTAATGAACATAACTGTAAATGTGATGCAACCAACAGAGAGAAAAGGGATATGCTAGCTGCAGTTCGCAGAAGCTGATGTAGTACCAAATCTCTTCTCAGTCTTCTAGGAAAAGGGAATTGGAGAAACTCAGTTTTACCATCTTTTCAAAATATGGATGGGCTTGTAGGAGGAAGGAGTGTAGAAATTCAACAAAAGTGAAAAAAGGTCTCTGCACTGTTTCTGAAGGGTGGTCCCTGACCAGTGGTGGTGTGCCCTGCAAAAAGTTGTTCCCTTTCAACCAAATAGCAACCAAATCTCTTGTAGAGTATGGGCTACAGCCCTCACAAAAGACCTCGTGGATTGCTGTGGTATTGTTATTGCAGGTCAGCCTTGTTTGCCTGATTTGCCTGGCTCAGTGGACATGGAACGAGTCAGGGAAAGAGTACTCACTGTTATTTTCTTTTTTGTTAAAGGGAGAGCGAGGCAGTCCAGGACCAGTAGGTCCTCCTGGAGAGAAAGGTGTCATGGTAAGTCACAAATAATGTAGAATAATTATGTTACTTAGAAAGGCACTTTAATTTCCAAAACAGTAATTAATTCTCAGCCTTCTGACTGTCCTTTTTTCTTATGGAGAAGAGCAGTATTTATGATGCATTCTTCCTAGGAAGTTTCATGTAGCAGCTTTATCCCCTTTGTGGCAGTGACTTTACAAAGTGATCCACTGAATGAAGCAGCAGAGCAAGTGCATTTTTGAAAAATGGTTTTTAAGCAGCCTTATATAAAAAAAATTAAACACAATTAATTGAAAGGAGAGATAAACAAAAGAGAGAAAGTAAGATAGTAATCTGCTGTGTAGGCTGGGGTAACACAGATTATTCTAATAGACCGCTGGTAACTAGCATCGCCTCTAATTCTGCTGCACAGCAGTACCCAAACAGCCTCTGGGTGCCACTCTTGTGGGAGGACTGCCTTCCTGACAACACCACTTCTCCTAAATCAGGATTAAACGTTTCGTGCACCATTGGACAGTCCAGAGGCTACTGTCATGTTAGGTAGGTTGTTGGGGCACCGAAGCTAAAAAGCCATACACGTGCCCATTGTCACATTCATGTTGAAATTCTTGAGGAAAAGCAGTTAGGGTTTGGTTGTGTGTTTGCTGGCAAGCACTGTGGTGGATCCAGAATGTATAGAGAACACTTACTTCTATGGAAGTTCTATGGAACTATATGGACTTAACCATATACAAGGAGATGGCAGGGAGATTATAGGCAGCGTACTACGTGCTGTGTCCTGCAGCATCTGACACTGATGCAGTGGTGAAATCTCAGTGGCCTTTTGTAGCAGCTGCAGATGTGGGCCTGAGTGCAGTGGGGAATGTTTTTGGCACGGAAATGGACATTATATTGAATATTTGCAGTAATTACTCTTTTGGCATTCATTGCCAAGGAAGAGACCAAGTGCCCTCAGGCTACAGGCCAACTTAATGATCTGTGCAGCATGAGACAAGATTTTTTGAAGCATTCTGTACTTCATTAAATCTCTCTAATCTAGATTTACCTTCAACCAGCTGCTTTTGATCCATGAAAAAAAAAAATGTTAGAGCTATTAATAAAGGAGGATTTATTAATATGCAATCCAATATTATCAACTACTTTTTTCAACTCTTAGTAATGCTCATTGCTGTAGGTAAATCCACTTAAGTCATAGCAGTGAGAGCCCTTCCCTGTAGTAAGTCTTTGTAGCCCTCAGACAAGAGTTATTCTTGGCATTTTTTCTTGACCAGTTCTGCCCACACCAGGATGTGTCCACTTTCTGTTCCCACTGTCACAGCCTTGACGTGAGGATTTTTAAATCCATTTAGAACTCTCCAGCTTTTGTTTCAGTACAACCCTGTCAGCTACTGCCTGCGTGTGGAAAAACTTCTTGGGTTGATTTAATGATTATTATGATATATCCAAACAAATATCTGTTTCCTAAACAAAATTTGGGGAATAAATTTTGCAGGATTAATCATTGTATTAACTTACCTCCAATTTTTGAGGTAAGTAACTGGATTTGTTATTGTTGTTATAATAACAATTTTGATAAAACTGTTTTGTCTTTTCTATATTTATTTCAATTCTAGGGCTACCCAGGACCTCCAGGAGGCCCTGGACCTGTGGGGCCAGAAGGATTACCTGTAGGTATAGAGTGGTGATTTTGTTTGACATAAAATGTACCATTTTCAAATTGTCTTTTTGCTTTGCTGAAGCTAAGAATGGTTTCTAATTTGTACTGCAGTCTATAAAACTGACATGAAAATTTACCCGTTCAGACACAAAGTCTGTTCAACCTACTCTTTACCAGAATGATCCATGAGAGACAGGAAAACTAATTATACCATTTACTCATGCATTTAAAAATCACTTCATTGAGACAAGTAGGGGAATAGAATTTTTTAAGGATGGTTTATAATTGCACAATTTTATTTTTAATTCATTGATGCCTAATATAATTTATTCATTATGTGTTTAGTTTTATTGTTAATAAAAAACCATTATATTCTAATTTGCTGTGTATAGATATGTTATAATTTGGCTACTATGGGTCTTCAGTACAGACAAAAACTGAATCTTCTATCGGAAATTATTAGATTTTTTTAACATAATATTGCTGAAATACAAGTATCCTTTAGCAATTTTGTGGTATTGGACAGAAGTAGTCTATCCAACAGTCGCATCTTGATTTCTAATTCAGAAGAAAGTTACATAGAGTCTCTTATTTAGATTTTTCTAGATAAATTGTACTAACACAATTAATTGAATTTGAACCATAAGTGAAAGTGATTGATTTGTATTGGTTGCATTGGCTATTGCTCAATGTGCACGAGCCTTGTAATTTTCAGAAATCTGTGTATAGAAGACAATGAATAATATGTTTATTTGACATGTAGGGACCTTCAGGGACAAGAGGACCACCAGGGCCACAGGGACCTAAGGGAAGAAGAGTGAGTAATGTTGTTGTCTCATGTTACTTAGAGCAGAGAGTAGTGTGTTGTCAATGTGAATCCGATGTTTAACCCATGTAGAGTTGCTTTCTTTGAACTCTGTCCTCCAGACTCAAACCATTTGTACTAGAATCAGACAGATGATACTTGTATTTCCACATAGGAAATTATATGAATCTTCATTTCTCTTCACATTACAGTTAAATGGGGTTTTGCCATTGATTTCAGCTGACCGCAGAACCAGAACCAAAATGATGACTGGCCTTGTATTCTGTATACATAAATATGCAATATTAGCATTTATAAGTACTGTTGGACTGTTTCAGAGTTTTAAGGACTATTTTCTTTATCTGCATGTCATTTATGTCTTTGGAAAGACAATCAAAATCACCCAAACGTAATCTGGAGAGAGAAAGAAGCAAAGTCAGAAAGTAGTATATGCTAGAATCTCAAACCTCTGATTAGATTGTCATCTCCATTTCATGCATTTTTATCAGGGAAATGGGAACCATTTTTTCACTGTAAACAACACACTAATCCAGAGCCCACATAAGTGAAGAGGCGGTCTGTCTACATCAGTTTGTATCAGCCTTTGATCACAATGCATAAAATCAGTATCAGTGAAAGTACTGCAGTTTGTTACCTGGGAATGGTTTGCTTCGTAAACCCCACCAGTCACTTGCGCTTCCTGTCTGGAGGGCTTTTGGTCATGTTTTTGCCGTCTGAGCTCAAGGTGCCTGCAGGAAGCGTATCCCGTTCATAGTATAGATGGGTTTGGTTGCAGCATGAGCAAGTGTATTCTCACTGGAATTATTGAGCTCGTCAAGAATAGCAGTGAAGACGCACCCTTCTAACACCAGCCTCACCTAGCAGTTTGACAGCATATCCAGGCTTCCTATGAGATGTGTACAACTCGCACCAGTGGCTGGACCAGTCAGTGTGTCTTCATAGGTGGTGTTAGCATCAGGTAGTGCCTAACCACTCCTTCCTGATAAAGTCCCTGAATTCTTGTCAGTGAGATAATTTTGTTGGTTTCTTTCTGTCATAGGAAGCAGAAACATTTGTTGCTACGGCAAAATACAATTACAGCCTTCCTTTATCCTCCTTCATTATTGCAATACGTATGTTTTCTAGGAAAATATATGGTAAAATTTGAAAAGTAGTAAGATCTGGAGGTTTTACTCCAGTTAAAGATAGATACTTGAGAAGCACACATTGCGTTTTAAATAAGGTTTTAGATAGAAAATATTGTGATTATCAGACTTTGTAATATAAAATTTATTAACTGTATGTTCTTCTACACTACATTTTCATGATTGCTAAACTATTAAATAAGAGATTGGATAAAGTTATATTTTCAGTATATTCAAAATAATATATCTGACTATCTTTTATATATTTGAATATTAATATATATTTGAAACCATATATTGAATATTCAATTTGACATATACAATGTTTTGAAATATACGATATTTTGCATATTCTGTATATTCAAAATATACAATGCTTAGCAACTTCACAATACACTACAGTTTTATTCATAACAGAAACTTCACATGTTTCAAATGAGTCTTCCTTCTTTAGTATGGTTTCCTCCTCCTTCAGAAGAAATCTGTTTTAATTTACCTCTTTGTTCATGGTGCAGTTTGTAGGAACAATTTGTGAAATGTAGCATATGAAATGTATAATTTCTGTTCTGTGTTACTCTGTATTAGAAAGGTTTCCAGCTGTCAGTGCCAAGTGTTTGGGTTTTTTGTTGTTGTTGTTGAATTTCAGACATAGAGTATAATTTATCCCAGACTTCAATTTCCTTAAATGGTGAAGCAGATTGAGCATGTATCTACATACACTTAGAACTTCTTGCGCTTGTCTGAAGTATCTATCAGTAGACCCAGTCTGAGTCCGGGTTTTAGGATTAAGGAAGTTATCTCAGCAGCTCATGGAAAAGGACATACCCACTATCATCAGAGAGAATCTGTGTGGTCTTCTGAAAATAGTCTTCATTTTTCCCTTACAACAGATGTGTTTTTTAAAAGCTTATTTAAAAGGATATATTGGTAAAAATTTCTTTCTGGGGAATTAATTTGCTAATTTAATAATAGACATTTTAATTTAATAATGAATTATCTGGGGAAAAAAAACCAACAAAAACCAAAACCAGAAAACCCTACAAAATCGTATACACAAAGAAATACTCGGTATTACTTTGACAATTTTACTTGCAGAAATGGCAAATGCTTCCCATATCTCAAAGGTGACCTGCTTATTTTCTGAACTGAGTATGTCACACATACCTAATCTATCAGTGCCCAGAAAAATGTGTTTATTGAGGCCTGTTTGTCAGGCAAAACTGAAATTCAGGTGTAATTGTTTATGCAATACATCTAACAAAATTCAAAGAGAAACCTTAATTAGCTGCAGAGGGCGAGAATCCACCCCCACTGATAAGCACAGTGAACTACCAAGAACTGGTGTAAGCAGGAGCATCCAACCCCAGGCATCAGCTAGTAGACGAGTCGCTCCTGAAGCATTCAGAAGATGCTCATACAAACATGTTCAGTGGAGAAGAGGCACTAGGAGCTCCTGGAAGCCCAATGTTAGTAACAGGAATGCGAATCTCTGCTTTGCTTCAGAGGACCAAAGGGAAAAACAGCCTTTTTCCTTCACAGGCAGATTTGAAAATGTAAATTCAACCAGAAATACAAAGCAGTTGTGAGCCTGAAAAGAAGTAGCAGCTTGGCACCGCTTTTTCTTCAATGGCCCGATTCAATGAAGGAAACGTGTGCTTTACCTCTCTGTGATTTCAGTAGGAGCATGTCTGAAAGTGAAATACATGTTGAAGTGTTATGCTGAATCAGGACACACAAGTCAGCACACTAGATGAGGAGTACACATGTCCAGTCGTTTTCACTGTAAAATGCTGATGTTTGGGCTTCATCTAAAAAGGAAAATCCCTTGGGCCTTATCAGTCGACCAGAGTTTCAGTTTGACTGGTGGCCTACCGGATGCAGTGCGTTAGAAGGCTAGCTCAAAAGTAATCTGGTGTAAGTTGTTGTCTCTCAGATTGGTACCGAACTGCTGCAGGTTGTACATTTTAATTCCTTGGGACAAAGCATTCCCCTCTAAACCTCTGATCCTTCCCTCCTGGCAAGCTGTCTGCCAGCATCACCAGAGCTGGGGTCAGAGCCAAGCTACTGACATGGATGTGAGTCCTCCCCTGCAGGCTCTCGTCCCTTCCAGCAGCATCTGCTACCTGGTGATTGTTTTGATGGGGGAATGACTTATTTTAATTTAGATTCTATTTTGAAGGTAGAAGATAGTTTTTATTTAGGAGTGTCACATCTTCTGCCAACTGAGATGGGAATCTTTGAGGGAGTCTGTCTCTACAATTCTGGCAGCACATCATGGAGTACATTGCTTGTAATTAAAGATCACTCAAAATAAATCCCAAACATCCCAAGCTCTGTGGAAGTCCCAGTTTGGAGCTGTGGTTTATGCCTTTGCCTCCATCCAACATGACTGGGAATGCGTCATGGAAGGGGTTCTTAGAGCAGACCTAGGTCTTCAGGCTCTTCGAACAAACGTGAAGCCAATGAGAATTTTGTCTGATCTCAAGATCAAAATATCAGACCTGAAGTGGAATCTTGCATAAGGAAAATATCTGGGGGGCCCTGAAACCTGGGGTTTTCATCACTGGATTCAGAAAGAGATGTCTCAGAACTCCAAGCTCTGTGTGGCAGGTCTCAGAAAAACACATACGACAGTCACACACAGAAGTTAAATAGAAGCATATGGAAGTTCCCCTTTGTAGTGTACTGAAACAAGAACGTATCCCATCTTCACAGCTGGAATCTGCAGGAAGTCTTAGGAGTGCTGACCCTCTACTTCTGCACTGTCACAGAGTAGAATTCCTTCATCTCATAAATTCTGGACCTTTCAGCAACCGGTTTGCATCCAAGATTTTCCAGCAGCCTACTTCTGCCTGAGAGTATCCAGCTGTTCAGTCTCCGGTACACCCGGGAGTTCTGGCCAGCTGAAGGCAGGCTGTCTAGGAGTCTATGGAGTATCTCACTGTCAGGGGATTTGGGGGGAACTGCCGCTGAGCATAGTGCTAGCACAGAGCTTCTTCGGCTCATGCTCAGGACTTGATGTACTTCAGCTAGAATCATGTGGAAGCTTGGGTCCTTTTGTGACCCACATTTTATTTTTTAACGTTAATCTCATAAAAAACACAAAGGGAGGACAGTGCTTTGGAGATACTTCAATGGCAGGATGACAGTCTGAGGGGTGGGAATACCTGTATCTAAGAGAAGGAATTTCTCTCCAAGACCAGAAGGAAGAAATACATTAGCCTGGAAGGCGTGCTGGTAGCAGTGTAGGCAGCCATGAAGCCATTGTTGCATGTTTTTTTGTTGTTCTTGTTTGTTAATATATGGAGAAGAAACCACCCTGTCAAAGACTGGTTCTGCTTCTAGTTCGCACCATAATTTATGACTAATACAACTGTAGCTCTTAATTCGAGGGGAGGAGGTCCTGTATCATTGGATTAATTTAATGAGTGAGACCTAAGCAAGATTCTCAATAGCTACTAAGATTCTTAGCAGTTAGTATTCTTCAGGCTCATATTTGGTGTTTGAAGTTCAAGAGCAATATCTTTCTGCTCTTACTTTCTTGGAATGCAGATCATGAAATTAAATTTTGAAAACGCAGATAAATGACACAGTGAAGTGCCGTAAATTTAGGGTCAGGCAACAACATCTTATGTCTGTAGCAGCCATTAGGGTTATCTCTGCCTCATTTGTGTCTGTACTGGCATGAAGAACCTCAGTTACCTAAGGGCATTGGCACTCAGATTCAATGAGTGATTTCTTTCATATTTCTCACAGAAGGGAATATAGAACCTAGAAAAATGTATGCGCATCAGGGTTATATGAAACAAGCAGCCAGAGTGCTGTGTGATACATCAATAGCTGTGTGTTTATCTGTCTTAATTGTTCAAAGGAAGTGAGACTAAAATTGATGTAATTTTCTAATATTATTCCATGTCAACCACCAAAATAGAGAAGTAGCTACATAGTGTGTTTATGTTATTTTTACTCTTCTTATATTTGGGAGGCAGGATGAGAAAGAACAAAAAGAGTTAATTAGTGCTTCTTGCCTTCTTAGATGAACTTTTTCTCAGCTTATCATCCTAGAGTTTTCAATGTAATATGTTCCATTTTAGAAACAAAACTGAACCCATGCCAAAGAAAAAAGTAGTAGCAATTGTTTGGCAGCCTTACTGCTCCGCTCTGTTGCAATCTAAATTAAATAACAGCAGGCAGATCATGTGTATCTCTCATTCTGTACTAGCTGTAGTAGGAAATGATACAGATCCAATTAATCTGTGCCAATAATGAGTCACACCATACTATTTATAGGAATGTTATGGTGTGCTTTTGTTTGAATATTAAATTGCCTTTCCCTTGGATTCCTGCACTCTGTTCTGTGGCTGGCTAAAGGCAGGCATGGCCCAGAGCCAGAAGCTGAGCATCATGTTGGTTTCTGTTACTCTGTATAGTAGAAAGTTGGTGTTTTGAATGGTAGGCCTTTTTGCTTGATTATTAGTGATGAAATCAGTTGTTATTCTCTTCCTAATGATTGGGCTGTGGATGTGAACTCCATTGAAGTGGAGATCTACGTGACTAGCAGACAGGTTTTGGTGTGTTATGTGCATAACACAGACTGAGAACCCTGTGCAGTCTCCTGACAGGACCATTTCTCAAACTATGGGCTATGACCCCCTTTATGACTAAAAGGAAGCCACAAATGTTCAAAGACTTTATCTGTTAATATTACTAATGACAAAAGATAAAACCTAGGAAGAAACTTCTTTATTACACAAATCTGTACAATCAAAATGTGTTCTTTTTCCTCCTTGAATATTTCGTCTTGAGATTATATCCCCTGATCAGCCCTGTGGAGGATGCACAAAGACAAATGGCAGGTCATGTATCTAAAAAGTGTGAGAAACACTAAAACTATCCTGCAATTGCTCAGCTTAACACTCTCAATTTCCCCCTTCCTATGTTGCCCTAGGCGATTCCTCTGCAGCTTCTTCTACCCCCCAGCTTAATGACCTGTTCTCACTCCATCTCAAAGTTTCCTCATGTCCCTTCTCCTGTTCTTTGAGACATTTCACCTGAAAGGAATATCAGGGTGGGTGCTCACCTGTTCTGACAAAGGTTTTGATGTGCACCAGTAAATCCAAGTCAGAAAGAACAGAATTCTGCTATGTTTTGTCTCTAAAAATTCAACAGGGACATCTAAGTCACTGACATTTTTGACGGAAAAGTAATCTAAATAAAATCAGACATGTTTCCAACAAAGTAATTTTACAAGCCCCTATTACAACAGGTACAGCTCTCTAGAAATCAATCATGGTTGCATGCCCTGACTATAAACCATGACCCAAGATGTAAAGTTCTCTACAACTCATAAATGCAGTCTGAAAATGCAGATTGTTTTCCTCTAGGCACTGCTGTAGCCATGTACTAGTTCCCTCTGATGCCAGCCTGGCCCAGATGTCAGCAGGAAAGCTGTTGTGTCTCATCCTCCCACTGCATACCATTGTAAAGAGGCTGACTCTGTCTTGATACTGATGTAGCTCTTGCTCTAAAGTGGTCATTTTGTTTTAGGTTGTTATTAACTGGTTTTAATTTTATTTTCCGTACCCAAACAGTCATGGTGTTTAGAATTTTGGAAATAACCTCCTAAGTCAGCATGGATAAAATATTCTTTTCCATTTTGCTCATGATCCTATTGTAAGGATTTTTCATTTGCTTGTAAACTAATGCATTTAGATTTCTAATCTTAAATCATCATTTCATTTTGGGAATAAATATTTGCTATATTGTAATACAAAAATATAACAGGTTATCTTTGTTCATCTACTGGTTATAAAAAGACGATTTACAATAGACGTTTTAGTCTAACAATAGAGCAATTCACTATGCAAGATTATAAATTGCTTTTAATCTTGCCTCAAAGTGGTTTACTAATGGAAGAGCTTTATCTGCCTGTTTTAGTCTTACTAGCAATCTGGATTTTTGCATATTCAACTTATACTCAAAAGCAAGCATCCGTATAGCCAGTGCTTATCTGAATTCTTTTAAATATGTATCTGTTGCTTGCATACAAAGTAGATGGAGAAGAGAGCAGAAAATATCAGCCTGCAAGCTGGTTCTAACAGAGGCCCTGAACATTTTGTTTTTCAAAAAATTTTTCTTCTTAAATTCATGTTTCAGCAAACGAGAAACTTATTTTATTCTTTGAAGCTTTCACACTTAGCATACAATGAAAATTGGTTTTTGTGCAAACAAAACATGTTTCCCATCTCCCTGATGATAACCAAAAATAATGCATAATTAATATTTCAAATCACTTGTTCAATATTCAGGGTCCAAGAGGTCTAGACGGTCCTCCAGGAGATGCAGGAACACAAGGCATTAAGGTGAGTGCTTGCATTGCTCAGTAATATACGAAACATTGATATAGACAGATATATACAGATAAGAAAAGAAAAGAAAGAAACAAACATAAAAACAACCTAGCATGTCAGAAGCCATAAAGTTTTATTTAGTCCAGGAGGAGTTTTGTAAATTTCTGCCTTCTTCAGGTACTTCCTTATTATGGTATAAGCCCATCTAAGCCTGAATCTGCACTTTCTGCAGAGTTACTCAGCATTTAAACTGACAGCAGCTGTATACAGCTTATCTAGCAAATGCACATAGAATTCACACATTCTTGATTATTTATCAGGGAGAAAGAGGCGATCCAGGAAAGAAAGGAGTTCCTGGGCTCATTGTAAGTATTGGAGCCAATCTTTGTAGTTAAGCTTAACACAGTTCTGCTAATTTCTGAGCTGCGTTTGGAAATTATCTGAAGCCAAGCATTGTCTTCCAATGTTTCTCTTTGAACAGGGTAAAGCTGGAAATCCAGGAGAAAGAGGAGATCAGGGTGCACTTGTGAGTATGAAATTCTCTAGTACTTCTACCAGGAAAAAAAAAATCCGCAAAATCTCCTACTTTGTTTCACTCAGATATGAGGTAATTTGTCTACCTTAAAGCACCTGGAAAACTCTGACAGTGGTTTGCATTTGTTCATACGAAGATTCAAAGGCCGAAGTGAGAGTAATGTGAACATGGTCTAGTCTGCCATAAAACCAGTGTTTTCATGGATGATGGTCCACAGAATACAGTACGATATCAAACTGAAGCAGAAGAAATGGCCATTGTTGTTAGTAGGGGGGGTCCCAGAAGTTGCTTTGAGGTTTTTTTGGTTCTGTTGTACTTTTAAGGGAGAAAGTCATTGTGACATAGAAAAATAAGTCTTTGATAGATTTTAGAGTAGATGTGTACTATTAATGTTGGGATAAACGTAGAAAAATGTGTAAAATGTATATCACGTGTATAGGAGAAAATTCCTCCTTTTAGGGCTTCTTTCAGTGGAAACCTAATGTTCTGTTTGAGGCTTTCTTTTACAAAGAAGGTTACCAGTCTGTCCAAATTGTATTGGATTTTCAAGAAGGAATGAAGCAGAAAAGCAGAAATAAAGCAGTAATGGTAGTGATTTTGTGCTGAAATTGGGACTTAAAATGTTGGTTGTCAATGTACTTCTCTTATCTCTTCTGCTCGGATTTAGGAGCTTGTTGCCTCTCACCTTTGACATGATGGGTTTTCATTTCCTCTTCATTCACTGGGACTTTTAGATGTATTTATATATACAGAAATGAATGAAGCAAAACCTTATTAGGTTGAAATTATGGGAATTAGTACATTTATTGCGAAGTGCAAGATACTGCTCTATTACTCCTACAGCTACAGTTTCTAGAAGACAGTATGAGACTGCCATGAGGCAGGTTGAGCAGAAAGAAAAGTGGGCTGTGAACCTTATTGATTGTCTCAAATACAGTTTGTAGGGCAGGATACTCATAACATTGTGTTTAGGCACAGTTTGTGCACATAAGCAGCACATGAGTCTAAGGAGAATGAGGAGGAACTGGTAAATGGTGGGTCAGCTAAGATCCATCCCTATATAAAAGAAACTGAGAGAGTATTTATTCAGGGCTCCCTCACCTGCCACAAGAGCTAGTGATGTGGCAATGCTTGTCAACCAGAAGAAAAGGCTGCATATATTTCTTGAGTGTTTTTGAGCAAGTTATTGAGTGAGCGAAAATAAGAGAGGAAGTGGCTTTTCACAGAATATGAAACAGCTTGTTTCCAATGATTTTTTTTTTAATTTTATTTTAATCTTCCAGGGTTTGCTTGGGCCTCCTGGAACCACAGGAGACAGGGGACCATTGGGAGAGCCAGTAAGTTGATCCTTATGCCTGCTTAAAATTTTTTCCACATATTATACTGAATTCCCTGGTAACTCAAGCTACGTTTTACCAAAATTCAGTATTGCCAGCTGTGGTTAGGTAGGAATTGTGGGCAGTTGTTCCAAAACTGCAGGGCTAGAGTCTGCCTCCCTTGCTCAGGGTAACTTTTTCATAGGGAGGCCTGTTAGTTGTGTTAGGAAGTACTGAAGTAAGGGGTGCACAATGTGAGAGAGCATGACACAAGTTGGACCACAATATTATGTGGCTTTATGCTGCATTGAGGTAGATATCTACATTATGGATTATGTAAATGTATGTGCCAATACAGATATTACTGGTATTTTTTTCAGACAAATGTTAGGATAGTTTTTCAGGAACTCAGGGACCGCATCTGTTTGGCAGGTTAAATTTTCAACAAAAAAGAGACCGTTATAATAAATCTCAGACATTCCTCTGATGGATGGGTTCTTGTTCTGAATGTTGTTGTTTCAAAGCCATACACACTTTTATGTGGCTACTATTGTAACAGAAGATCATGCAGAATCTGCAACAAATATATGCAAAGTGCTGCAAGGTGTAGCCATGACAGGAATAGTATTGCATCACCATCTCCGGGGGTAAATCAGATTATATAAATACAGTGAAAGAGTGTGTGCTGTCCTAGGGGTACTTGGGAGAAGGCTGCTGGTTTATAATGCAAAAATCTAATAGAGTTATCAAAAATTGTGTGTTTTCATTGCTTCTGAAAAGTTATTTTGCACATCAAACGACATATGGTTAATTTAAGTCTTGAAAGTGAACTGTTGATATAAAGTATATTATTTCTACTCATTATTTCTAATATTTTTAAATATCATTTCTACTAATCCATAGGCTGACATGCTTACAGAAAGCCATTGCACATTTTGGGGGGCTAGAAAAATGCCAACATTGATTTTGGTAAATTTTCTTTAGGATATAATTGCCTACTTAACTTGAGCTGCCAACTTGTAGGAGGGGCAAAATGTTTCAACAGAAAATGTATTTTCTAACAGTTATTATTTGATTCCTGCTACTTTGTCTCTTTCATTATATCTAATCTTCATGTTGTGACATCTGAGAGCCTTACAATGCAAGGCTTATACATAAAATTCCTGCCTTTTTCTGGTAAACTGTGAATTTTCATATATGTAGAATGACTATCAGCCTTATCTAATCTAAGTGGTCTGCTCTTGGGCAACCTGCATTTCTGATGTGCTCATCATCGTAGAATTTACACGTGCAGAGACAGAAGTAAGAAAAGCTTATCCTGTGAACAGGGTACCTTTTCTTTCAAGTGCTGAAAGAGTAAAATGTCTTTGGAAAGTGGTCTGTGGAGCTAGAAAAATGTGATGAAAATGACACAAGATGTTATGAAATGAAACGCGTGGCTCTTTTTTTAACTGCCCATCCAAGCAGCTTGATTTTATCTTCTGTCAGCTGGTCACTACATGGAAGCCAGCTGCTGAAGCAGTTTCCCTGGCCCTGTCACTAGTACTGCACAGAGCAGAAAACCCCTAATTATTGGTGGAGGAGCAGAGAAACATAAGCAGTTAGAACGATTTGTAGTAACGGGCTTTATCTAAATTACACTTCAACTTTACCTACTTGTCAGACATTTCAGTAAAATCCTTCCTTGCAAATTACCTATTGTTAATGGTTAAAAGGAGTCCCTATATTGCTATAAAGTTTTGGCTTCTGAAAGTCTCAGGGGAAAGATGCATTACTGATCCAGCAGAGTTAGCTCCATGGTAGTATTATGAAGAAATACTTGACTCATGAATAAAACTTAAGCTTTGTGACACTTGCCTTGTAGAATGCCATGGAGTTGCTGCAAATGAAAATCGATGGACTTAGTTTAGGACCAAGTGACTTTTCAGCGGGAAATTAACTGCAATTTCAGTTGTTCACACTTAAATGAAGCCATAGGGTAAAATATATGCATCTCCTGAAACCCTCTCAGTAATATGCAGTTTACATTGTTGTTACAAGGGAAGAATATACTTGCATTATCACTGCCAAGTCATCAGAAGGAGCAAAACCATATGCATAGTCTGTAAGAGGAAGTGAAACAAAAAAGAGTAAATATTTGCTGAAAAGGCTACTGTCGTAGATATGGGTAGCAGCATCTTTCTTTTACATTAGAATAATAGATCAACAAAATGTCTTGAATTTAGAACATAATTAAACACAGATGAGTCCCAAATGGGTAAATGAATATGAACTTTCTCAAAGTTCAAAGACTGGATACATCCAGAGGGTTGATTTTTCTTGACATACATTCATAGTGGCTATGGAATCAGCTGTAAGCTGTTACAGGCAACCTCTACCCCAGCACAGAAATCCCGCTCTGTGAGCAGAGATGGACACTCTCACGTGTGCAGAGAATTTGAGCCTGCCACTTTAGGAAATGATCCCTACATGTTACTGCAATAAATTTATTACTTATGGTAGGGCTTATAAGAAAATGCTTATAGTAAGGTTACTAATATTACCAAAATGGCTCCAGCCTGTAGTCCATTACACCTCAGTGATTGTCCTGTATAAACATTGCTAAATCCACACTGAAGCACACGGTAGTTGTTTTCAGTTCATTCCCCACCAGACCGTAGGCTTTTCCACAAAGCAAACCAGACAGTCTAACGAACCTTAATTAAACAAAGTCTCAGTTAATCAAGAGGAGAGCTTAGTTTAGATAATAATTTACTTTTGGTCTAAAAGAAGAGACATCTGTGTTATTATTTGAAATCTGTTATTTCAGCGTGTCAAGATTGGCAATGAAGTCTTCACGGTACTTATATACACTGTTGGATTCAGGAGGAAAGATAACGAAATACACTTTATGCCAATTGGAAGAGTTCTGAAGAGACAAAGTCAAGACTATACGATATAATTTAATATTAATTGAATGATGCATCCAAAATTTTGTTTAATGCCAGGGTCCAAGAGGACAGCCAGGGGATGCTGGCCCTATTGGAGAAATGGGATTTGAGGTGAGCTTTTAATCATTTATGTAGTAATTACAAACACTCAAGCAACTGAATTAACCGGGACAATGTGTTTAGAAACTAGTTTTTTTATTACCTGCAACTGACTTAAATATCATGAGCTGCTGAGAGATTCCCTTACTGTTACAAAAAAAAAAAAAGTCTAAAATAAATAGCTGTTTTTGTTGTGAGCACTGTCTTTGGGCATACATTCATGACATCCACACCTAGAAGGTGAACGTTTAGTTGAGCAAACAGCTCTTATTTTTTATTTTTTTTGGGGGGAAGCATCTTTCTCCTTGCAATTACACAGTAGAACAGCATTAATCATATGTCCTAGCAAATGGTAGATGAAGAAAAGCAGCTGCAGGCAGTCTTCTTTCTAATTTTTGCTTCTATTTTTTGCTTTGTTTTTAATATCTCTTTGAAAGAAATACGACAGAATGTATTAGCCACATTTGCAATGAAGTAGCTGAGGGATGAGCTCACTTAAAACAGAAGGGATTTGGCTTATTCAAAGAAATGCGCTTCCTCAGTCACCCAAAATCCAGTCTTCTGACTCACTATTAAAAAAAGGTTTAAATGTAAACTTTACAAGAAGCCATTTGATACCATTAGCTCTTGGAGGGCTGAAGACTCAAAAAAGGGCTTTGTTCTCCAAGGGCTATATCTACTTGGCTTCCAGCCTAAACAGTGATGAAGTTGTCAGTCAGATTTACAAAAGATAGATGATTGCTCAGCCTGCTAGTAATTTGTGATGAAAGGTCCAGGCTTAGTGGTACTGCTGAGTCTTCAATACATTCCTGATCCACAGTGCAGTTCCTGAACTCCTCCTATACCCTCCTTTCTTTTCTTCTGTTGGGCTCTAGTAAGACCAAAGAACTGTATTGTCTTAATCTGATTTTTCAGACATGCATCTTTCCCAGTGTCTCATGCTGGGTTTTTGCTTCAATTTTGGCTGTATTATTTGGTGGTTGCAAAATTATTTTTGGTGTAACAGTAGCTCTTGTACCATGCAGGGACCTCCTGGCCCTGAAGGAGAACCTGGCCCACAGGGAGAGCCAGGTGCAAAGGTAAATGTTGAAATTACTCTCTCTTATGCTGTCTAAACTTCCAGATTCCCATAAAAGCAAGTCAGAGTGATTGATTCATTAGCCAAGTAGGTAGTGATACAGGAAATGAGCCATTAAGAAATATTGTCATTATGACTGTCTTATCTGTAAACCCTGTCATTGTCACGAATATTGTCCCTTAAAATCCAGTGATTTATTTTTCTTGTGATATTCCAGGGAGATATTGGACCTGCTGGGAAGGCTGGAGAACCAGGTGACCAAGGTTTAAGGGTAAGCTATGGATGCAAAATGTTCTTCCCAAAATGAAAGCATGTTACAAAGGCATCAGAAATGCAGGTTGAGAAACCTTGATTTATCAGAAGAATTCAATAAGAAACTATGTTTGATAACTTTAAAAAAAAATATTGTAATATTGTAGCAAGTTACAATGCAAGATTATAATGTTTTAATACTTCTGTCTCATGTCACTGAGAGACGTGAATTGAGTGGTTTGAGCATGAAGGTAAATCCAAGGGTGTCCGGCCCAGCTGTTAAGATGACAGCACACAGTAATGTTGTGTATGGATACCCAGTCTAGATGAGATAATGGAACAGAATAGTCTCAGCAGAGCAGAGGATCTCTCTGTACCACCATCTAAAGCAGCTGATTTGCTTCTGGTGCTGTGGGTGCCTCATTCAGCACTTGTTTTTACCTAGCGCTTGTGCCCCTTCTTATTCTTCCTGTGCATCTTACCCCCCGCATCTGACCCAAACAGTTGCCTACCTTTCAAGGCTAAAAAGGCCTTTTAAAGTGCTAACACCAGATTTTATCTAAGACGCTTTTATAAGAGCATAAACTATATCCTTTCAGACTTAAGCCTTACCATTGAACTCTCTTGTTCCTTTAGCTGCTTGCTGTCATCTTTTCCTCCTGCCCAAAATCTCCAGTGGGGTGCATTCCACAATCTGCCTGTCCTTAGAGAAGACCAGTTCCTGGTTCTGGTCTACAGTGGGTGCTCTGGATTTAACCATACCACTATGTCTGAAATACTATGCTATTAGTAAAGGGCAGGTCGTATTTGCTTTTTTACTATCTGCAATAAAAGTTGCAAGTTGACAGTGTCTTTAAGTGAGAAAGGCAAATATTCTAAAATGCCATGGTACTGATACTGTTGGTAAACGGTAGTGTTGAGTTTTTCATGGCCCTAAACTGAGTCACTAAACATATCAATATAGTAGTTATCCACATAAACATGGAATGGCATAGGATGGCATAGGTATATTTTTGAGGTTACTGTAATTACATGTTGTATACTCTGAAACCAAACAATCTCAGTTCTACTGTCCCAGTCTCCAGTGTTATATGGATGTAGTATTGCTTCATTTTTCTAATGTTGATCATCTTTTATGTGTTCTTGTGTTTGAGATTCACAGGACTGTGACTCTGTCATTGTAAATCAGTGAAAATTAAGACAAATAAGCTATAACAGCAATATAAAAGTTGTCCAAAAGTTAATAAGCATATGTAAAACTAGTCTGAGTTCTTCCAAGGTGATACTTCTATGTTGAGAAGTTTAGGCAATAACTTTGTTTTCAACTGTTCCTTTCTATAAGGGTGAACCAGGACCTCCAGGAGAAGATGGTGTTCAAGGAAAAGATGGCCCAAAGGTACATTCAGTTTTTGTAGCAGATGTAAAGGAGTCATGTTAGCTTAAGGACCCAAATCTCTTTGTTTCTCCTGTTTCACCAGGTCAACAGAGCCCACTTGGGTGCACTTAGTTTTAACATAGCAGGCCCTCTATATTATAGGCTTTCCTGTGCCTTTTAGGCACATACCTATTCTGCAAGGGCTGCAAAGTTGAATGGCTTGACAGAGAAATGCAAGCTGAAGAACTGAGTACAGGTTATTTCCATGCTGGAGAGAGCGAGCCCAAGGCTCCTCCACTCCCTGCACTGGATCAGTGCTGTGCCAGGGACTGTGGCAGGTGCCAGGACAAGGGATGCACAGAGGACACTGTCAGGTAGTTTGCAATGCACGAGGCAAAACGTGTGTATGAATGAGATAGAAAGGGCATTCACTTCAGGTGTGATCTAAATTTGACTGGTAAGATTCCCATCAGTTTCAGTGTGCTTTTTGTCAAACTTGAAGATTCAGAATTCACTTTTCTCAAGTAATTCTGTAGCAGCAGCTTGACTAAGCTTTTTCTGTTGGGGGGGGGTTGTTGTGTTGGTTTTTTTTCTGTTTTAGGGTGACCCTGGAGACCAGGGACTTCTCGGAGAAGGTGGTGAAAAAGGAGAGATGGGGTTACCAGGAATTGCTGGGCCCCCTGGTGAACCTGGCATAATGGGCATTCCTGTAAGTGTTTTCAGGTTTAAGTGGACTTTTTGTTCATCTGCTTTTTGTAATTATTTTCTTTTTAGTTTTGCTTGCTTTTTTTATTTTTTATTTTCTGATTTCCTATTCTAATTAGAGATGACCATCTCTAAATTAGCTTGCCTCCCTTTTCTATGTGGTTCAGCTTTTCAGGGTTGGTAGGGAGAGGAGATAAGTGTTTTTCCTATCTTAAATCTGGGACCTCTTAGCAGATAGTGATTCCTCACCACTTGTCATACAGACACATACACCACACGACCTGGAGCCTCTCACTTCAGATCTTTCTTCTCCAGACAACCTTCTGTCTTTGGTCTCTATCCTCACCTTCATTTGGAGACTGTGAGCAATCTCAACATATTAGATCATTCTTTAAATTTTAAAAACACAAAGAATTTGTCAAGATGCATCTACTACTATAAATTGTGCTGTAAGATCTTTAATTTTGTATCACTTTCCCTACTCATGGCTTTGTTTACTGTCCCAGGACTATCTAGTTTTTAGTTTAGGTTAAAAGTTCCTTGAGGCAAAGAAGTGCCATTTTGAGAAGCTTGTAAATGATGAAGTGTTAGACCTTAGAGCACACAAGATTTGGCTCCAATTTAAGATTTTGTGCTAATGTTCTCACCACATACATGCTTAGCTGTCGTTGCTTTTAATAAGCCTTAACAATAAAAGGAAATAACATTTCTAGAAAAAGTGATATCCTGTATATTGAGGTTTCTTTAGTTACAGACACCAACAGCACAGGATTTCTTAAAGTGTTGGTGTGAATTATAGCGCCTTCTCTGGTAAGGAATACAAGATAGGTCAAAAGTGACTTAAAACCCGTATTACATGATAGATACTGGATAATCCAGATTATTCCTGCTATTGATTCCTGATCAATTGGATGGTCTGCCTTTCCTAACAGTGGTCCTTCTACACTGCTGACAAGGTGTTGTAAAGACAATGTAATGGATGCTGGCCATCCTGGGCTGGAGCTGACTTCCATAAATGAGGGTCTATCATGCCAGGCAGTGCTACTTCAGATGATAATTCTGTGCTGTGGTGTGATGTCCTCTCTTTGGTGCACCTTCTCTTCTTACCTTGTCAATCACCTTGTAATGAGGCATGTACTATAAAAAGTAAGGACAGAGAAGAAAGAAAGAATTTCATGATTCCATTTTGTTCTTGAAAGACTTTTATTCTTTAACTAATTTCATTTTGGTGCTTCTGTGAAAGGAATTAAATGAACATATCATGACAGCACCAGTTACTATAGACACATGAAACAGAGATTGCAGATGGAGAGAAATGGTAGCAAGCATAGACAGGTCAAATAGTAAACAAGCATTGGTATCCATAGTCAACATTGTTAGATCAGTTCACGTATTTGTTCTGGCATGACTCCTAGCAGCTAAAATCCATCTATAAAATCTATTTTGGTGAAGTTTTATGCAACTTCTTAATGTGAACTAGTACTTTGGAGCACAGTTTCCAAAGCAAGTATGTAGCCTCAAGTCAGCCATGAGATTTCCTTACCAAAAATCATCGCAGTCCTCTGGCTGCCTTCTCTATAGCTCTTATGTGATGATGGAGTCTAAGTAAACATTAGTTGGAGGGCCAGCTGTCAACGGCTGTGAGCACTGTCCTCTAAGCATCCGTGCTACAATCTGCTGCCTTTAGTCCTGTGTTCTTCACAGTGACCTACTCTCCTAGAGAAGGAATAAAAATGCTCTTTCGGTTGTCAGCACACTTAGTGTGCTACAGAAAAAGTTTGGTTTCTGATACAACAATATCACCCTGACTTTTTTTTTTCTGTTTTGGGTTGGCAATTCTGGAGAAGCTTGGAAGTTTCATACGTTGAAATTATCATAAAACATCTCAGCCCTGCCATATCTACATTGTATGTAATTATACTTGTATACAGTAAACAACATCAGCAGTGCTGCTGTGCCTCAGTGAGACAGGCGAGTCTGGCGATTTGATGTTTGGGAGGATGTGGTTAGCAGGGGATTTTTCACATTTCAGTTCCACACATTCCAAAGGCGGCTGCAGAGCTGCCTCCCTCCCGTCTCATCCTCCCTGGCATCTGGGAGTGTTCACATCAGGGTTTTGGTTTGACCTTCTAGGGATGCAGATAGATCATAACATCCTGGTCTAAATATGGAAATCAGTTTCCTATAATCAATTGTCTGAGGGTTTTATTGGAGGTGAGAGTAATATTACCTTTTCCTTAAACAAAAGCTTACAAAGCAACAAAAAAGCTTCACAAATCAGTTCAAACTGTATTTAGCCTGGCTTGTTACCACAGTGACCCAAAAAACCCCAAATATATCTCCTTTTATCTAAAACTGGAGCTAAATTACCTCCTCTAACTCACAGAGCTTTTGGGTAGATTGAAACCAGTGAGCAGTGGACACACACAGCCCTTTGGGAGGGTCACTTTTAGAAGTGACCTAGAGGGCAGCAGGGATGTAGCTCCACAGCATCCTTCACCTGCAGGCAGCACACCCAATTACACAGTCACCAAGAGGCGGGCAGTGGCAGGCACCAGCGCTTACTGAGTTAGGTCTCTGCTCTACGGCGAGTTGTGTCAGGGCCCTGCTCTTCACACTTGGCAGCCCCAGGCTTTTCTGAGTTTTCCTCTTGTTGTGTATTGTATTTCTGTAAATCCAGTGGTTGTCTCAAAGCAATTTTATTCCTAAAGTAATATTTTCTGTGTGAAGAAGTTTTATGGGTTTCCCCCACTATTTTCCGTGCATTTTCACTAGTGATCCCTGATGCTTGCCCGCTTGTTTCTGCTGTAACTTGAAACAGTCCTACTAACTTGCTCACAGCCACATTTAATGAGATTATCCTCCTATCTCTTTGCATTACAAAAGTCTGCTTAGTTATCCAATTTGGAGCACAGTTTAAACATGTTGCCAGGCCTTTCTATATCATTTATTTTTCTTTCTCTAATAAATGTACAGGGCCCTGAAGGAACACCAGGAAATCCAGGTCAGAGGGGCCGTTTGGGAAAGAAGGTAGTATTTTTCATCTTCCCCATTTCCCTTCCTTTTATCTGAAACTCAAATTTACATAACAAAATAATTCAATTGAATCAAGTCTGTCCCTGTTTTATGTCATGCTTCAAGCCCATTTTTTTTCTTGCTAGCTGTGACAATTAGAATTGTTATCATTCTGCAATCAATAACATTCTGGACCTTAGGAAATTTAAATTTGTATCACGATGTGGTTTTGCAACTCAGATCATTTCTTCTGCTATCAAAAAACCATTAAGCTTTGACTAAAACAAAACAAAATAATAGAAGGGCTTTAGCAGAAGATTTTTTTAACTGCAGAGTTCTGGCTTCAGATATTTTAAGAACTACAGTAAATGACATATGTAAATGTAATACTCCTATTAAATAATGCTGTTACACACTTGAGTTAAGCATAAACTGCATTTTGAAACTTAATATCAATCTGTTATTATTTTTAATTCAATAACACCAACAGGGGGAAAAAGGGCAGCTTGGCCCTCCTGGAGAAATTGGACCTGCTGGTGATTCTGGCCAACCTGGAGAATCTGGTCCAAAAGGTGCAAGAGGAACTCGAGGTCCCTTGGTTTGTACAAAACATGCTTATTTAAGAGCTCATGTATTTCTCATTTAGCAGAATCGTGTCTCTCCATGGGAAGAGACAACTCACAGCTGTAACACGTATGAATATTTTTTGAGGTAGCTGGAGATGCAGGCAGTATCCTTCCCAGCCTCTGCGTCCCAATGCATTCCCTGGTCTTTCAACATCAGAATGAGACCTGTGCACCTTTCCAAACAAAAACCCAGGTGATGGTCTTGGAAGGAGTCATCTTATGCTCTGGTCAGGTTCCTGATCTGACAATCAGAGGAGCAGGATGGCAGGGCATGCCATGGAATAGTCATGCCCCACAGTCCACATATAGTCTCACTGCTGTGGCTGTTTCTTAAACCTTTGCAGTTCCAAGAACAGAAATTATGGGGTTTGCTATTACATGAAATAAGCCTTAACCATGGCTGAAAGAAAGCATTTCAGATGAGGACTGCAGCTCCTATTGAATGGGAACCTGATCCAAAGTTAACTGAATTGAGTGTATTTCCATTAACTGTGAGCTCCTTTCATCACAAGCTCCCCAAGCTAGCTCCACGCTGTGTGCTAGATGCACAGACACACGCAGCCTCTGCACTAGTGAGGCCACATGCCCATCTCACTGCTCCACAGCCCAGTCCTGTGGCCACTGAATGCAGCACTGTGTCCTTGAACACATGAAGTACAGAAGTAAAGTAACTATCTAGTGGCCAATGTTTTCAGGAGAAGGACTCCCCTTCCTAAGGTGAGGACCACCCTCAGCTTCTCTTGGCGTGCTTAGCATTTATAAACAGAGTTCCTGCGCGCCTCTGAAAGCTCAGATCCTTTTGGTCTCAATTATGCACAGGGATTATAAGGTTAGGACTGAAAATGTTGACCATTTTTTCCACAGAACAGGGAAAAGCCCAGAGTTCTTTACCCAATGAAGTTGGACCTAACAAAGAAGTTGTCTGTGGTTCTCAAATCTCAATATCTGAAGATTTTTCCAAGTGATAACTTTATAAAATAGACAAGGTTGTAACATTTTACAAGGGAGCTCATTTTTCTATCACTGATTATTGCATTTAACAGGGACACCCAGGAGGAATGGGACCTGAAGGAGAGTCAGGAATTCCAGGTTATGGGGTGAGTTTTTTACTGAATTCATGTACACACACATCCCTAAGTAAGTCTGTGGTACTCTAAATAATTTCAGATATCATGGGGATCTGTATCTAGAATACAGAAATATCTTTAGGAGTGTCAGATACTCACGTATGTGTTTATATGACACGCGGTTGCCTGCTTAGAAATGTTAGCCTTAAGCAACGATGACTGGTTTTTGTGAGTTCACTAGCAGTTGTTTTTTAACCACAGATCTGAAACCCTTGTTCGTCCAATGTATCTCACCCCTTGTGAATAAAGTTCTTGTAAAACTACTACAGCTATTCAGAATAAAGAGAGTTCAGAAAACACCACCCACCGCCTCTGCTTACTGTCTGGCCACGCAGTTTCCCTTTCGGTAACAGAAACTGATTGAATGAGGTTAGTTGAAGGACATAAAGATATTGTGACTTTCACTGAAAAATAATTATGATCATCATCCTAGATGGATTGAGTCCTGCACTTACAGACCAAGCTGCCACATCTTTTTTCCAAACGGAAACTTCCATCAGTGGCCCTAACCCTGAACCAAGAACCAGCCTGGCTCCCCTCACCTGCTTCAAGCCCTGCCAGAACCTTTGGTTTCCCACTGCGCACAGAGCTTTTCCTGCATACAATATATTTTCTGCCTGGGCCGTTTAATTTATGCCACATCACTATTTAGCATTTTTAGCAAGCAGCAAAAAAAATAATAGTAACAAGTAGCTAAAAGAAAGTTTGGAATTAATTATTTCTTTAATTTTTTGGTTTTGAACTAATGTTTGGGTTTTTTTGCTTCTTTAGGGTCACCAGGGTCCTCCAGGGCCCCCAGGACCCCCAGGACCCAAAGGGGAAAAGGTATGAAGATGGATTATACTGTCTTACACTTTGAGCAATTATAAAGGGAGGAAATGGTACTGCATGCTCACTGTTTTCCACAGCATGCAGCAAAAGCCACCGTTTGAAATATTTATTAGTATTATGAGAAAATATGAAAAGAAATGCAGAACTGGGGAAATAGATCATTCAGAGGCAGAGTTCCAAATTATACAGTTGAAACGTTTCAGGTTTTAAGACACAAGGTACCCATTGTAAGAAACACATTTTATTGTATCAGATAGTACCACTGCCCTTAGTGAGCACTCCTGACAGAAATAATCAGTGCAGAACCAGCTAAGTATTTACTTAGCTTTAAGCCTGTGAGTACACCCACAGCTTTTGCTTAAAGTCCAACTAATTTGGACAAAGGTCTGTTAGGGGCAGGATTTTGCCTCAGTGCTGCTATTTTAGTGTCAGATTCACTGTTGTTCTTCTAAACCTCAAATCCTGCAAACAGATTTGTGTGCTGACTGAAGTCTGTGTGGCCCCAAGCAGGTACAGGAATTCCCTTCATGAAGATTAGTTTGGAGTTCCACGTGACAGAGAAATACGTTCTTATAGTAGGGCCAGTTCTGCCATGAATACTGCTAATAGGCAATTAGTGGTTGATGTTATAAATAGGTTCTGATATAATTTTCATAAATGATAACTGAAAACTAAGCTGTTGGGAGCTAGGTGTCTAGCTTGCTTGGTCACTTCTGAAAAAGCACTTCGATGCACTTTGGAAACCCTTAATCATATTTAAAATGTGAGTCTCCTTGCATTAAATATTGGTAAATATCATCTGGAATAGATAACTTTTTGTCTATTAGTTTGGATGGCAGTTGTTTCATATTTAAAATTTAATAGAGTTCAGTCTGAATGTTGGCGTCTTCTTTATAGTATTTCTCAAAACAGTGGAAGAAATTTTCTTTTTTTCCTCTTGTCAAATATCCTGTTTATCCTTTTTTTCATTAAATAAAGAAATGATTACATGGACATTGTTCAAATACCTTTTTTTTTATAGCTGCCTGTTGTGGTTTAACCCCAACCGGCAACTAGAACCATGCAGTCTCTTGCTCACACATCCCCCCCAGCTCTTTCCCTTCCAAGAACGGTTGGAAGAAGGAGGGGAACAGGGAGAAAGAAAAACTCATGGGTTGAGATAAAGGCAGTTTAACAATAATAATAACAACAATGATAATAATAATGACATGGGTCACTCTCACTGCCTGCTGTATTGGCACAGTCCCAAGCAGTGATCGCGGCAGATTCCTGCTAACCCCTGTTATATACTGAGCATGACGTCTATAATACGGAATATTTCATTGGCCATTCCATCATTCTGTCTGTGCTTCCATGGGAAGCTGAAAAAGTTCCTGAATAGCGTGAACATCACTTAGCAACAACTGAAAACAATAGGTATTAGTGACATTCCCAGCTGAAATGAGGACAATGCCTTTGAAAATAGCGCAATTACTTAGCTTTTTTAGTCCTAATAAATGTCCCTATCTTTGGGACATTTAGGTGCATGCTAAAATGGAGTTACTATTTCCACTGTATTAAAACCATAAGCATCATATTCATGTTTAACATCTATACAGTATGCTCTCTGGGTGTTCTTTAGCATTTGAACATGTATGCATTGTAGATGAGCTTGAATTTCCAAGTTAATATTTTTTAATGTTTATCTTTGTTTTAGGGTTACCCAGGCGAAGACAATACAGTCCTTGGACCACCTGGGCCCATAGGTGAACCAGTAGGTCTTTCTTTCTCAAAAAAATTATATTAGTGCCTCTCAAGACAAGAGAAAATGCAGGTTCTTTCTAAACTACATATCACTGTCTCAGGAGTCAGTACTCCCTTGTACAAAAGCATAGAATGATGGTCCTTTAATCGGTAATCCCTCTCTGCAAAATGCAGTCTTGTGCCCTTTCCTGCTTAAGAGTGTGTGCCCTGTGTTTAATTACACTAATGCCATTAGTCCGTGTTTAGACCAACACATTTTGGAACAGAATTTTACCCTCTCTGTTTATCCTGAATTATACCTAATTGCTTTACTAACTAGAAAAATGTTTTGACTTATTTCATTATCACTACAAAGCTAATTTAGCTGATTTGGAAAGCTGCATTTTGTAACCCTTTTTTTACTAAATTTGTATGTGGGGTATCTCTCTCCAGCAGTTACAAACATGTCCAAAAATAAAATGCCATCTCAAAATGATATTAAAAGTGTTTCATGTTCAGACTTTGATTGTGCCAGAAGTAATACTTGTACAGCCTACATCTCTTTAGATTACCCTTAATGTTTATACTTCACCTCCACAAAAAGGCAGGACTATAGGGCCCTGATGTAACTGAAGACAGAGTCTGGACTAGGAGAATAATTATGGTAATGCATGAGAGAAGAGACTCCAGCCAATTCTATTGTAGCCGAGCTGGCTCTGTATTACTGACTGCTCAAATGTTGCAAGCAGGGCCTTTCCACCTTGTGGATTCCCTCTAGGAAACATGCCATGAGGCAGCTGAAACCTTGGAGCGTATACAAGCAGTCGCATAATAGTATCTATTGGTGGATATGCGTTAAAAGTGGCTAATCTATTAATTTGTGAACTGTAAAGATATATTGCAGTTAGTGATGCCTAGCCAATTTTTCATTATGTGCCTTTACTTAAAACAGGTGGGAAAAAGGCAGGCCCTTATTATTTCATCTAATGATTGGCTGAATATCTTTTGGAAAGTCTTGGCCGTTCTTATTTTCTGTGGGCACGGTTCACTGTTCCATCATTTTTCCTTTGACTGAGACTTGGTCCATTGGCTGCAATGAGAGTTAAAATTCTGGGGAAAAGTCCCATTTCTTGTGGGACTGAAGTAAGAGCCTTTCCCTAAAGTAGAGCTAGTGAGGTGTCTGAATGCAGCAGGAAGATCCACACGGCTCTCAAAAATCATGCTATTCCTGCTACTCCTGTGTAGTTTTCATATGTGTGAGGCATACTGAGGGACTGAAATTGCCTTTTCATTAGGATGAACTTCAAAATTAAAGTGGATTCTGAGTACAGCAAGTCATTTCAGAAAAGAACACAATTTTTCATGTGTTGTCTTACAGAAACTGTAAGAGAGCTTTCCTCAGATGTCTTGAAAACAAAATCTCCTCATTTATTACCGGAGATTTTAGAATCAGATTTCATATATATAGATGGGTATAAATCTGGAGAAGTTCCACTGAGATCAATATTCCTGTTTCATTTATGCCCATGTAAGATCTATCTTTTAGCTTCTAGTCTTCAGTTACAAAATATTTTAGAGAGTGGCTAATATCTGACTGCAATGCATTTTGTTTAGAAAAAAATCATGTTTATTCCTTTAGCCAGGCTAGCTTTAATATTTGTAATCCTCAGTTCAGTCTCATTGGTTAGTCTGTTTTGAGAGAAATCCCATCTTTCTTTTTGTACTTCACTGCAGCATTATTTCAGTTCAGCTGTTATATTTTGCTCTTTGGTTTTCTCTTTAGGGTCCTAGTGGTGAACGTGGAGATAGAGGAGAACCTGGTGATGAGGGCTACAAGGTAATCATTCTTGCTTTTTGTTCTTTTTATTTGAACATGGCATGCTATGTAGAGTAATGTAGCAGAAGAATTATCTTCTCTCACAAGGGTGCAGAGATGGACTTGCTGGTGCCTCACTGCACTGATGAGGTCTTAGAACACATCGGAGCATCTTTCATATGAGGAGAAGTTGAGAGAGCTGGGACTCGTGAGCTGGAGAAGAGAAGGCTTGGGTGCTCTTAATGTGTATAAATACCTGATGGGAGGGAATGAAAATGAAGGAGACAGACTCATCTCATTAGTGTCCAGTGACAGGACAAGAGGCAAAAGGCACAAACTGAAATACATGAAATTCCCTTTCAACACAAGAAAATGCTTTTTTTGAGGATGTGAGGATGACTGAGCACCAGAACAGGCTGCCCAGAGAGGTTGTGGAGTCTCCATCCTTGGAAATACTCAAAACATGACTGGACAACCTTTTCTACCTCGCCCTTCTTGAGAAGGTGGGGTTGCACTAGATGATCTCAAGAGGTCCCTTTCAACCTAAACAATTCTGTGATTCTGTAATACTGAATGAATTAACATTTTTCTCTGAAATTTAAGCACTGTTTCTTTGTAAATCTAATCCTAATAATTATTCATGAATTGTATTCAGTCCTTCAGCATATACAAGTTGGATGGTAACTCCTGCTAATCACTGATGCAATTTGTTTGCTGAAATACAAAGAGACAGTCCTTGACACAGAATATCCTGTTTAAGTTACACAGACAATATAGATAGACTTAGTAATAAATCAATGAACTGAATATGATCTATGCTTATAGAAGTGCAGAAATGTTTAAACAATATGTAATTCCCACTTGCAGTTTGGAGTAGAGAATTTAAAGAAGAAAAGCTCCCTAAGGTCTGATCTCAGGAGAGCTGAGCATATTTAATCTAGGTCATGTCAGTGAAGCTGGGACCACTCAGCATCTCCCAAGAGGGACTTTACAAGGAAATCTGTAGCTCACTGAGTGTGACACCCTGAGTTACTTGTCTTGCAATATGTTATATTTTCTGCTTCCCAGGGTCATGTAGGTCTTCCAGGGCTTAGAGGACCTATTGGACAACAGGGGCCTCCAGTAAGTGTTTCGAGCAAGTGAGATTTCTCTATTGCCTATTGAAAATGTGTTTTCATCTGCATTCAAATGATTCTTAATTATTTAATATATGTTCTTTCCAAAGGGAGAGCCAGGTGAATTGGGAGAGCAAGGACCAAAAGGAGAAAGAGGTTCAGAAGTAAGTAGAAAAAAGTAATGCAAAACTGCACTAAATTGGGATGTGTGTGTTTTTACTGCTCACTGACTATCCTTGGAAAACTGTTATATAAGGCTAAAACCCCATGTTTGGGTTTCCCTTTCATACCTGCAGGGACAATAAAAATAGAGAATGGAAAATTGCATAATGATCTGGGGTAGTAAATATGTGTTATTTGATAGGTAAGTGGTTTTACTTTGGAGTGATATAAAGCATTATGAGAGGCTCTCTTGGAAACATTTAAGTGATATTCAATTATACCCTTAAATGGAGTTCCTTATGGCAAACTATCTCTGGAAGATGCCCAGGATTTTACTGCTCTGATCTGTAAATGAAGTCTCCTGGTACTGCACTGCACTGCACTGAATTTTCAGAGACCTGGAAATAGGGAATTTTCTACAGAATAGCAGAGGAATAATGACAGAGCAAGCCATGAAAAAGATCAAAGACTAAATGGTTTCCTTTAGAAATAATAGGTCATCTTGGTGGTGTGTTGAAAATTGCCAAAAGTACTTTATATTCTCCACTGGGGTGAATTTCATTGGCTTCTGAGCCAATTTCAAAAGATTTACACTGAAAGACTTCTTACAATACCAATTGCATTGCAACTTAAATGAGGTATTTTGTCTGAGAAGTTCCATAGCACAACTCTGTTAAAAATTTTCTAGGTAAATACAAGAATCTGTAGTAGATTATGGGTGGGGAGCAACAGAAAGGAAACACGATATGAAGACATTGTCAGCTTGTACTCTAGCCGTGCCCTCAGATATATTGCCTTTCACAAACTACTCACAGCGCAGGATAAAATCTGTCTTTCCCTTGGAGAATGTTTTCTTTGTGTTGCAAATGCCCCTCAGATTAAAACTGCCATTTGCAAATATGGAACCAATATCCAGTCTGAGCACCCCATAAGAGACTAAAAGTTTATGCAAAAATGTTAATAGTGAAAATATTCATATAGTCTTAACTCCAGTGGCATGACCGGTGCTGCTATAGCAAGCCTTACAAGGCCAATCCCATAAACTGCAATGCTGAATCATCTGGGTTTACTTTATATGCATTCAAAAATTTTAATGAAAACAATATAAAGTTCTTTGAATACACATGTTCCAGTTCTGATTGGTGGACGTTTTCTATGCCTTCCTTAAGAAAAAGGCATTAAATGAAGAAATAGAACAAAATCTTGCTGATTTTATTATACTTACATTAATCATCAAACATTTACACTTACATGTTATGTAATATTGGAGCATAGTAGTTCAGCATCGCTTTTGCTTTAAGAACACTGTTTAAAATAATTAATGCAGAAAGTCTTGGAAGCTTTTTTCTACCTCTTCTATGCTAACAAGTGTTATTCTTGTCCCTGCTGTCTGAGTGGTTCTATCTTTTAGAGGTAGGATAAAATTCATGCCTTAGTTCTTTATATTCTGTGAAGAATATCCTATAAACAAAATTCTCTGAGATGCTTTTGACCCATTCTGAGCTTTTCTTCCTCGGTGCTTGGCCTCCTGTGTCACTAAACAGCTTACTGGAATGTTATCTGCTATAGTATCACTCAGTTTTCTAAGACCACAGATTCCTAGATCAGTCAAGAACAAAAAAAAAAGTCTGGTTTTAAGTAAATTTTATCTTTTGTGTACATCTTAGATAAAAAGAACGTTCCCATATGTGACACTATTGTTTTCGAGTATTCTCTTCCACACACATTCTGCATCTACATTCCTTAGACCTATTCAGGTCTTCACTTTTTAGAAGGTATGGGATGTACTGTAAAAGAATACCCCCTTACAGAGGTGTGGCTGATAAAGGAGAAATTGCCAGATTCACTGTGAAAAATTTGCTATGCCTCTTGTTGAAAAAGTTCTGAAAACTACACATTACCAATTCAGGAAAGGGAAAAATACATGCAATTCTACTTGTACGTATTCCTGAATTCACTTCTACTTGAAAAACTTTCAGCTGTCTCCTGAAATGGAAATAATCTGGTCTAATGCCAGGCAATGTGAACATGTGTGCTAGCGGGGAGCAATCCTCAGCTCTTCTTAGGGGACTGAGTTTAAGACATTTGTCACCTCACAAGTATTTGTAACTTTTAGGGACCCACAGGGAAGAAAGGAGCAACGGGTCAGGCAGGCAAACCTGGAATTCCTGTAAGTAACAAAGTTCTACAGTCTATCTTCAAGTTATAAAACAAAGAAAATAGTAACTAATGAAAACAAAATTGAATCATGCCAGTGGTACTAGAAAGTCTCATGCTCATTCTAAAGAATCTTCTTATTACTCAGAAAGTGTAAAGGAACCCCGATGAAAATAAGAATAATTTTTGAAACTGTGTTAAATTATACTGAATTATACTCAATTACTCACCACATGGTAATGAAGTGCAGCTAATATAACAATAAGGTTATATTAACTGTAAAGTTACTTAATTAGGTCATTTTTGATTGTGGCTTGTAGCCCATGTGCAAGTTACCACATTATATTGCAGAGAGCTGTACTACTGTTCACTCCTGGCTCCCATCAGTTCTTTGAACAGCTGCAGCCTACAGAAGCCTGGATCCATATGTCCATGGTGGATACAACTGGCAGATCCCTTGAGGTTTAATTCTTTCTCTCACTTGCCCTGAGCTGAAATTTTTAATGCTCTTTCTTGAGTTATTGTAGAGACGCTAACTTGCATCCCTTTCTCCCTGAGGGAGATGAAAGAGCAGGAAGCAGTAGGTGTTCTGTAAACATAACCAAGAACAAAATGCGTCAAGGCTATTTTGGTCCCCTAATAAATAATACCACACAAGCACATGTTGTAGATAACTTCTACTACTTTACATCAAAACATTGTCAGTAACCAGAGAAATGCAGCTGCTTCACAGAGCTTGTACCTGCTGGGTAGAGGGCAAAAATCACCTTTTGAAGACAAGCAAACTGTGTCTCTCTTGTAAATACTTGGCTCTTCCCTCTGGAGGACTGCAGAAGCATATCGTTTAGCAGAAAAAGGAAAAGAGGGGAAAGGCGAGACATACAGTGAGGAGAAGACAGTAAAACTGGAACTTGAGGAAGTCTCAAAGCACATCCCAAGTGCATGATACTTCAGCAAGCATAATTAGAAATAAGATTAAGATGGCATGCTTCTTATGTTCTGTATGGCTGTTGTTAACTATACTTTTTCACATGAGCTGTGTTGTAGTTAGCGTACCTTAAATTTCTAAGAAATGCATTCATACAGAGATAACTGCAGAACTCCAAGGCCCTGACTGTGAAGAAAAAAATTGTTGTTTCTTTGGTGGATGTGACATGAGCTTTTTCTGTGAAAGTATAGCAAGTTAGCACAAACTTGTCTAATTAGAAGTTTGTATGTATATTTGATATGTACAAATTTGAACAGCATAATTTTGCAAATATGATACAGAGTGTTTAGTAAAATGAAGGCTGAAAAGACATATGGTTGGGTTTTTTACAGGGATAAATAGATTACTTTATTAGGTTTCCTTGCTTCAGTTTAAGAATCAACAGTCTCAGCCATCTTCCAGGCCTGGCACGCAGAGGGGCTGGCCCTATGGTTTCAGCTGAAGTTGCCCAGAGCCCACAACAGTGCAAGTCTGAGGTTAAGCCAACGGCATTTTTAACCAAGCATGCTAACTCAGAGCCCCCTCTGCTGAGTATTCATCCGTGCCGCTGGGTCTGTTGTTATGTAGGGTTTAGGAAATACTGTGACTGAAATCTGGGATGGTGAAGATGAAGAGAGATGGTGCTGCTATATTTGATTTGAATTTGTTTCAAGGGAAAACCAGGGCCAGCAGGGCAGAAAGGAGCAGTCGGGTACCCTGGACCAGAGGGCATTCCTGGCAACCCTGGCAAGCCTGGGCTGTCAGGGAAGCCTGGCCCCAAGGTAAGTTGCTTTCCACATTGCCCTTCTTTATGTCATTTTGTATTACAAATTTTCTAAGGCTAGGGTTTTTAAACAGAAGGAACCATTCTCAGTTCCTTGAGCATCTTAAAAATTAGACCAGTTCTTTGTTTTCTTTTTTTTTAGCTCATGATATTCTGGCCAGGATGTAAGGTTAGCATAAGGGAAATGTGCTGTGAGAACTATTTCATTAGCATACTAAGGTATGCTAATGTTAGTAGCATACATTACAGCTAAGTGAAAATGCCTTCTTAATGAGAGAGGCTTCACAGTTGTGTTCCTGAAAATGAGCCACAGACCATAGACCCCAACTGTTTCCATAGACCCTGTTTCCTCTCAGGCCCTGAGGTAATCCCACATTTTCCTTATTTTCTTTGAATTTGTAACGTATGTCTCCCTACCTAAGCAATTCTGAAGCTTTGCCCAAAGCCAGTGAAAAGGAATATTAGGTATCTGAGGTCGCTGTAAGCATTCTTGGAAACAGGTTTTTTGTCTGTCTGTGCTTTGCTGTGGGCGAAGGGTGGTGACCTGCTGCTTCTGGGAGCAGTGACACAGCTCTTTGCTTATTCACTCCAAACAGGAGGGAGCAAATTCCTTTAGTTGTCATTGTTGAAAGTCTGATCAATTTGATTTCAGGTATGGTATTTCTCAGTAGTTCTAGTTATAGATGGACCAGTAATTTTTATAAAAGGATGTCAAGTTACATCTGGTCTTAGGAATCAATCAAGGTGCCGAATGAGGCACCTCTATTACAAGTAAAAATTTGCCTATCTGGTTGAACAAAGAGAAAATTAAACAAGTTACCCATAGGGGGCAGATGTACCATAGTTGAGCCTTCTCCATTTTCAGATAATGTCCTCCTTTTTCAAATACTTAAAATTCTTTGGAGTTGGATTTAGGAGTATCACCCCAAAGAATTCTTACATTTTTGCCTTTCCACTCAAGATGTCATCTTTCATATTAAAAAAGATTCTATTGCTCTATATTAACAATATATAGCAGCATTAAAATTTGTAATAGAGAGGCTTTTAACTGATTTTGGACACGATGAATAAAAAAACCAGAACTTTTGCTATTAAAGTTTATTGGTCAATCAGGCTGTAAGCCCCTATAAGCTCCAGAGCTTCAAAAGCTCTGAAAATCACATTTAATGTACAAATTCTGTTTCCTATAACCCTTTAATGTCTATGAATGCTTAACAGAATGTCATATGAAATAAGAAAGAAGATATACATATACACATGTATGTATAGTTTTCTACTGAATGACATCACAGAAACATTAATTTGGATGGTAGCAAATTTCCATTTTGTATTTTGTAACATGTCAAAATTGGCTTAACTCCATGTACTCAGTAACATGTTTTTTTCATTAAAAATAGTTGCTTTTGTTTATTGTCTGATGTTTTCCTACATTTTCATAACAAATGTTCTGATCTTTTTTGATGTGGTATTGTTATGGTACATGAATCCCTACAAAGTGTACACAATCATAGTAATATTATCAGTATGTCTGGTATTTATAAATAAGCATGTTGAATTTGAATGTCTCTGTGGGAAAGTAGTCTCACTTTATTTCTTGATATGGAGTTCTTGAAAAAATGAATACTGTGCATCTCAACTGTATTTTCAGCCCATCTGTAATGAATGAATCCAGCATCTTATTTTCATCAGAAACAGCTCCTTATTGTAAGCTCAGAATCCTCAGACATCACACAGCACTCATCCAACAACCGTCTCAAGGAGTCATCTTCTATAATTAATGGAGATCAGTGTTTTCCTGCATATTTCAAAATTGAGTTAGAAAAGAATTAAATAGGAATCAGCACTGAAGGCTATTAATCTCAAGATGCAAATTTCCAGGTTTGGGAAAAATTTTAGGTCTCATATAAACTGTTCTGTGTGATTCCCTGTGGGAGGCAAAAGTAGTCACCGGTATGCCCATGAGTTCTTCCATATATACTTAAATGCACGATTATTGTGGATGGAAGATTGTTTACTATCCAGCTGGGTAACTGTCCCTGTTTATGATGGTGCTAGTAGGGAAGATGCCTTGCATAAGCCCAAAGAGGTAACTGATTCTCTTGAATGTTCTCAGAAATCTTTCAAGTTCTAGGTAGGTGATCCCACATAAATGTCATCATGATATACTTAGGATAGGACAGAACAAAGTTTAAGATGACTACTGAACTGAACAACTGCAATGGGCAATGGCATGGTTAGTATTTGCTTTGCTGACAGTCAGTGACTTGTTAAACTATAATAACTTGACTCCTCAGAAACCTCAATCCACCCCACAGTTAAAGCACATGTAGCTTTGTTGCTAAGTATGATCGGGTTTTGCTTTTGGAGTATTAGCAGAAATCCAGATGATGCTGCTAATCGTTGTCTTTCCATGTATTTTGATGTACTGTCAATGCGTGTCCATATATATAGAAAGCATTAAATGGCTTTGACTGATTTTATGGTATATGCTTGTTTTAGCATACAATGAAAAAACATGTTTGGCTGTTCTGCTTGTAATCAATTATTTTCAATTTGTTAAGGGTAATAAAGGAAACTCGGGCTTACCAGGTCTGGCAGGTTATCCTGGAGCTCGAGGTCCCAAGGGATTACCAGGCATGCCGGGGCCCATGGGAGCACCTGGAATAAAGGTACACACATGGGATCTTCTTGTTTAAGTATGATATTACTGATCCTGCTTGGTCTTCATACTGCATTCAGTGATGAGTAATTGACATCAAAATTTATCTGAAGGGTAAGACTGCAAGTTGTGCCGATCCGTTTTTCTATAAACTGTAATTTGAAAATAGACTTTCCATCTATCTGGATGCTATTCCCAACTCCAGAAGCTGTTCTAAACACTTTGTATTTATTCACCCAAAGATTTAGGGCCAAATGTTTTTCTTTTTTTCTTTCAAACCTTTCTTTCTAAAATTCTGTAACTTCTAGACAGTTTGGATGATTTGAACATCCAACGGAAACATTACAGATAATTTTCTCCATTTAGAATAGGATTTTTCTTCTAAAATAATGATTTACAGTGCTCTGTGACATTTTATTGGTAAGCAGTTTTTACAGCCTTAAGTTACTTGAAAACCGGGGAAGGGAAATACTGTGTCTGTCTTTGTTATCTTACCATGAAAATGTTTTAGTATGATCTGTGTTCACTATTTGTAGTGTTTATTGTCAGTACTTCCAGTCTGTATTTTACTCCTTTGTCTAGACAATGAGCCGTAGGAGGTAGTTCCTGCTCAGAAATTATTTGCAATCTCAAAAAGATGGGGAATAGATGCTGTGAGGGAAAACTATTGCCACATAGCACAAAAGAAACTTAAGAGTGGACATGTGAGTCAGGCCAAAAGTCTGTCTTTGGTAGAGCAGAAAGGTAACACCTAGGAAAGTGCATACACACAGAGCAAGCGTGAAAGGTGTATATTCACAGCTTTAAATGCAGCTCAGTAATCCCCTGAGCTAGACATGGTTTCTATGTATTTGATAGTCCTCAAGATTTCTCTTCCATGAACTTTCTCATTGAATTGATGTAAAGTTTTAGTCTAACAGCGAGGAGTTCCACAACTATGCTATGCCTTACTCACAGAATTACTTTTTAAATTTACTTCTAACCTGCCTGTTCTGTATGTCATTTTGTGAATTTTAGTGCTTGCACTGGTAGATGCCATACTGGAAATGATCCAACATATATGGGGTTTTTATGTTTCCAAGTCAAGGAACAGTCAAGTCACATTTGCATTTTAGTGAAGTATAATTATTGAAAGCATTCCTGATGGAAATAAAATGAATGGAGTAGGTCTATTTCTTAGGGAGAACGCATATTCCACACTTCTGCTAGGAAACCAATCTTTACAGTCGTAACTGTCATAATTGTAATAAAGGACGTATTATCTTCGTATTCTCAGGGTGAGAAAGGGCTTCTGGGTCATCCAGGAAAGCGGGGGAAAAGAGGCCTTCCAGGATCACAAGGTGACCAAGGACCAGCAGGAGATGCTGGACTGAAAGGACAGACTGTACGTAATCACAGTTATTGATGCAAAGCAAATAGTCCAAGAGTTACCAACATGAAATAATAGTAAGGATGCCTGCTCCTATTACAGGGAGAAGATGGAGATCAAGGTTTAATGGGCTTTCAAGGATTCCCAGGTCCAAAAGTATGTGCTCATTCTTTTTTGTTAGATCTTAAGCCATTTACAGAGTGAGAACATTAGGAAAGCATAAAATTAATCGGCTTTAACAATAATTTGTTCAAAATCTTTCTGAACTATTGGAACATTGTAGGCAGAACTGCGTACTTCGTGTCCAAAGATGAACATTCTGGGTCAGTGTGCTTGGTATTTTCACTGTTACTGCTCTTAGAAATTATCTTATTTCCACTGTTTACAAGAGATTGAAACAAGTGGATAGGTAATGTCCATGTTTGATTAAACTGTTCCTTTGTATTTTCAGGGTCCTGCAGGGGACATGGGCTTAGTTGGAATTCTGGGCCCAAAAGGTCCAACAGGCCAAGTTGTAAGTGTTTCACTCCATGATAGAGATTGTCAGGACGGCTTGCAAGTAGCACATGTTTTTAATTAAGGGAATCGTCTTTTTTCTTATTAACAAGGCTGGAACCCTCTAACCAAACCTTTTTCTCTGAGACTATGCCTGCACTAGAAGCCTGTACTGCAACACTGCTCTGGTTGCAACATGGGTACAGATATGCAAGCAGAGCTTGGCTTTTAATCTTGAAGGAAAAAAGCAAGTTCTGCTGACAAAGCATGTCTCTCCTAGTATAATTTTATCTGCACAAGTATCCTTATCACTGTCATATTTTTCTCTATTGAGGTTGAACATTCTCTTTCTTCTTATTTGCAACAATGCTGATTGGGTAACTCTGTCCTACAATAAAAGAAAAAAACAAAAAACTTTGCCTGCCGTAAGACAGAGTGGTTCTTAGGCTTTATCGAGTAATAGGCAGTCTTTTATTGACTAATAGGTAGTCTTTTTTTAATAAATATTTCCTTTTTATCTGTAAGGTTACTAACCTGCATTAGCTCATTCTTCATGACATTCTATTTTGCTACTCACCAAAAATGTGGACGCATCTTTAGCATTTTGTAATACCGGGGAGTGCGCATCCAGCTTACAGCATCAAGTGAAAAAGAAAAAAGGGGGAAATGTTGCAGCATGGAAGGCTTTCCTACAAAATGTTCTTCTCTCACTGCTGCCATTGACATCACAGAACTGAATTAGTTCAGTTAACCAGATGCGGAGCAGCAGCTTTAGGGGCCTGTTCTAATAACTGATTTCTTTTTCTAAACATTCCTATACAAGTTAAACACTGGAAATGAGCAGTTTGCTCTAAGTGAAATGGAACAGGAAAGTAACATTTCAGGAGCACTTACTGGCAGCCTTACAAGAGTACTTGTGTGCAGTAATATAGCTCAAGATACAGTTGATTGTAGCTCAGTAAATATGTGGTCTTTGGTAATCAGAGTATTAAGTTTCCACTGTTTTTAGTGCATTAACTTTCACATAAAAAAAATGTGGGAGGGGGTTCCAAGTGTAACTATTAATAATTATTAAAATAATTACCTTGCTGATTTTGTAGCAATGTGCACTCAATATTCAGAAAGAGAGTATCACCATGCTCTTTTGGATACTTGCCAGGACTGTGTTCTGAGCAACTTTAAACCTGGACATGAGGATTTTCTTCATCTTGAATCATGGTAGACTAATAAATTCTTTGCTTGTTTGCAGGGATATATTGGCCCTGTTGGTCAAGAAGGCATAACAGGCCCAACTGGCAGGCCTGTAAGTTTCCCTTCTCTTTTGCATAATTTCGTTATTTCCCCTACCTTTATTTTTAATAATGTGTTTTGCAACTAGCAAGCTTTTCTTTTTTCTGTTTGCAAATAGCAGCTAGCAGGATCATCTTCATGTTATACCATGCTGTTAAGCCAATGTATGTGACTCCAGCATCGGTAATACAAACAAGAAGAAAATGACAAAAAACAACAACAAAAAAGTCATGGCAATGACCTCCTGTCTAAGTACAGTATACAAAGGGCATGCCTACAGGGGCAATGGGCAAGTCAAGGTATAAAACAGCACCTAGTAACTACCATCTGGAAATTTGTTCTCAGCCTTAGGTCTGATACGTGTCTAGAGGGTATCCACACTTGATTTCGATGTAGTTTATTTTTTATGTGTTGATTGGGCTGAACTGTCCAGAGTGCCCCTCTAGACATGCTGGGAGTGCTCACAAGCCCTTGTTGGGGTGTTCCAGGTGCTGGTGAGGTCCCTGTTACAAGTCAAACATCTTCTTGACCTTTCTGACAACCTTCAATGCACCCCAGGTTCCCTGCAGTGGCGGAGCTCTGCCCTCATCCCTGTTTCCATCCTTTGTCTCATTCCCTGTGCCAGAGACAGAGCAATGTTCTGCAAGGGCACCCTCTGGCTCGTGTCTTCAGACTGCCCAGCCACGTTAGGTAGTTTTAGAAGCTTTTTGTACCACCCAGCTTCCTCTGTCTGATCAACAAGACTTGGAGTGAATGAGAATGTCTAAACATTGAAATAATAATCATAAATGTAACAGGAATATACAATAAAATAACAGCAATATACAATAAACGTAATAAATACAAATATTTACAAGTGAAAAAGAAAGGAGAAGGGAAATGTTCCTTCTATAATTAGACTATTCTTTCCACCTGTTGGGAAAAAGACAGTACTTTAAGTCTTGCTGCACTCTTTTCAGGTTTACTCAGGAGGAAAACTTTATAGTTGTGTGTACTTGTCTGAAGGCTTTTCATAGACTTCATATTGAATGTAATAGTTTGCCATTACCATTAAGAAAGCATTGAAGTTGAAGATTACTTCTATGTGTTATGAAATGCTGACATCAAGATGCAAAATTCTTCCAGAGGAGAACTGTAAGATTGTTACTGTCTTCAGAAACACATTTTAAGCGCAAAACTAGCCAAAAATGCCTGAAGACAGAAAACCAGTGTCTAATCTGATTGTGAGAACTAATCAGGTAATAAAAAGAGATATGCAAACAATGGATTTCTTCAGTGATGGAAAGTACCGAGTTTTATTCTCTACTCTTAAGATGGTGAAGCACTGATGTGTTGCAGTGGATCAAACTGTAGAGAATACAGCTGATGGACAGGGAGAACACTGACAGGTAAAATTACTGAGAAAAACCATATTTACAATCCAAACAAAAGAACAGCTTTCCACCTATAGCAATTACAAGATGTTTTCAAATAAATTAGTTTTCTAATAGTACAGGAAAATTAAAGCCCCAGATTTGTAAATACTTGCCCAGATGAGACTGAACTTTTAATGTGAGCAGTATAACTCTCATGGATATTAATTTGCTTATTTCAGTCCTAGGCAGATAGAAAGCATCTGGATTAACAGCTTCTCTTTCTTACAGGGACCAAGAGGTGAAAAGGGCACAAGGGGTGAAATGGTAAGATGAAACAACCTTTCTGCTTTCATTTTTTTGGCTGTGTAAAAACTGTTGCTGTGTTACTCTGAATGTACTCTTGCATGGTCTGAATGCCAGGCAGTCGTGTTGTGCGCCTGGAGAGCGGTGGCCAAGAAAGCTGGTAGCATGAGTCAAAAGTCTGAGCTTTGCTTGTTCAAGTTGACTTATGTAGATACACCCAGTTGGTGCGTGCTGTTGGGCAGTATGGCTCCTGGTCATATAGCAGTCACATACCCCAAAGCCATCACAGTTCAGAGCTAGAGAAAAATCCTTTTTCACACATGTTGTCGATGCTCCAGTGCCTCACAGCACAGCATGCATACACATGTTTATACATCTATATGATCTTGTCTAGAGAGAGAGGGGTTCAGGAGAAGCCTAGAGCTGAGGATGGGTGTCCATGCCATGTATGCCAGCTGTAGTAGCAGCAGGCAGCACTGATAGGTTATGAAGTTGCTGTCTGGCATTTTTCAGTAGAACATTACATTAGCTTTTCTGTATTAATAAATGTTTGTCTTGATTAAAAAAAATATTATTAGAGCTAGCAAAGTCTCCAATTAATAATGGCTATGTGAAAAGTCATTAAATTATCGTATTTACAGCAAATATAAATACAGTGATACTTGATAGCTATGGCATTACTTTATATTTCAGGTTTATAATTGGTTCCTTTTCCAGTAACTGGCCAATGTGATCTTGTTCCTGTTGTACTTACCCTGCCTTTCACCCCACCTCACTTAAAATCATTGAGTTTTTCTTGTCTTACTGTAGTTTGCTTTTAGCAGCTACCTGTGTATAATTCCAACCTAAATGCTTTACAAAAGTTTTGAAAAATAAACCAGAAATAGTCAAAATTGCTTAAAGAATCAAAGCTTGGAACTAAGCTTGCTGTATGTGTCATAGGGAACTTTCCTCTGATTCTAATGCTCTTGAGGCAATTGCTGTCTCACAATAAGAGGAAATCTAGTTTCTTAATTTGTGCTGCTATTAACCATCTTAACTGTCTTTTCCTCCTGTTTGTTGATGAGAATTGCTGCATCAGCATAGAGATAAAAATGCTGACACTTAAAAAATAATAATAAAAAACATCCAAAATGGTGAACAAGAAACACCAGTTTCTGTTATTGGTGCTGATGTTTAAGAAGTTATTTCCTAAATAAGTTATTAAATTCGTCAAGATGAATTAATCTCCTAAGACTGTCTTCAGAAGAAGAATGTTTAATTTTCAATCATACACAGTGGCATTAGTTTATATAATGTAGCCAAGAAAAGGATTTTTTCCAACTATTTTCAAATACAAAGGAGAGAAAATTATTTTCATCTCACTGTGTATTCTGAGCTTGAATTTATACCTTTAAAATTAATATTGGCATTCTTCATAGAATTACAATTTTAACTTTTTTGTAGCAGCCCAAATTTTGGTTACAGTTTTTAGTCTGTCAGGAATGCAGCGTTCATTACTAGAAATAAATGTCCTTTTTTCCCCTGAAAAACATGGAATGTAAAATCGTGTCCCCTTGTTGAGGTCAGTGGTGAAGCAAAGTTCAGGTCCTGTAGGTTATTTCTGGAGAAAAAATGATAGTCAGAAACAGAGTTTGTTGAAAAATTTTAATCAAAATTATTTTTAAATTCAAACTAGTCATATCACTGTGATTGAAACATTTAGAAAAACGTTGAATACATTTTGGAATATTGTTTCAGAATTCTGATATTTCTGAATTTTCTTAATTTTTTTTTTGGCATGTCACATAATGAATTAGAATAGAGTCATAGGATAATCCAGGTTGTAAGGGATCTCAAAGCATTTCTAGACCGACCTCCTGTTTCAAAGAGTCAGCTCTGAGATGAGACCACATTGCTTAGGGCTTTGTTCAGCTGGGTCTTGAAAACTTCCAGGGGTGGAGACTGGATAATCTCTCTGGGCAATGTGTTCCAGTGTGTGACTATCCTCAAGGTGAAAAAAGATACAATATGATATGGTAAGGCATAAACTGTAATTTTCTGTTATCATCATCTATCCTAGATTTACAATCATTAATGGCAGCTATTACACTGTATTGTGTGTCAGACTATTATATTGCAGGATGTTATTAGGCTTTACCCATTATGACATATGGTGACATGATGTCAAAATGACAAAAGTGGTCAGGGAAAGCTTACTATTAATCAGTTTTGTTAAAAATACTTTCTTGGAAAACGTCAAAAGTCATGGAAAATATGGGAATCCTTGGGATTGCTCATGTTTTCGAAGTTAAGCAGATGTATCATTGCATGTAAAATCAGGGCCTTGCAGTATTAGAAAAAGATCAGGGTTTTCACCTTTGAACTTCTGTACTAGCAATCAAATTGGGTAATTAAAGAATTAAAGAACACACTAAAACTAACTGTTCTCTTCTCTGGTTTTGTTATTATGAACTGGAATTACACTTTTCTCACTTAAATTCTAATGTGATCAAAGGGTAAATTAACTAGATTTGTAAAGGTAATCCTGTACATTCCAGTAAAATATTTAGCAATTAACTTAATCCATGAAAAGTGTCATTTAACCTTAGTTTGCTCTGCAACAGAAAGAACATTTATAACATCTCTACAGGATTTTCAACACACTCTGTGCAGTTTTGTTCTATTTTAGAGGCTTTTAAAGGCAATTGATACAGCCCTCTGAAGTTTAATGCAGTTAAGAAATGTAATATCCCCAAAAGTATTTCACTATAGCTAACAAATGCATTCAATATTTACCTTTTTTTCACATGGGTTTTATTGACAAGGAGACATTGAATCAAGACAACTCACATTCCTCTTTTGCAAAATACCTTAAATTCATTGGAACAGTGCAGGTTTTGATTTTGAAAATATTCAGAAACCACTACAAATTTGAACTGTTCTTGTTCCAAGACTTTTTGTGTCTTAAAATTGTGACACATGACACATGCCAAAAACATAGAATATTTACTGAAGCATTCAGTCATCTGAAAAATCCACTGGAATGTCTAAATCTCAGCACCCAGAACAAGGACATCTATTCATCAGAGAGCAGTGGTTACTTAGGGACAAACCATTGAAGACTTTGTGCCTTGCCTTGACTTGGTATTTGCATAATCAAGTCCTGAACCAAGATAAACAAATATATCCTTACACTGTCAAGTTCATTTCTCAAGTTTGTTTTTCACACTTTATCTTTCATTTTATATGAAATATACTTCACCAAGCACTGTCAGACAGTCCAGTAATACATCCGCATGGGAGTGAAGGTATCCTGCAGCTGTAACAGCACCTGAGTAGCTGATCGGATTAATTAAACGTGGAGGTCAGGCTTCTCAACTGGCATACAACAGTGTAGCTTTGTGAAACCCACTTGATTTGCAACAGCTGAGGGAGTGCCCCAAAACAGTGCCTGTCATCTCTGCAAACTCATCTCTCATAAGTTTTGTAATAACAATAATGACTTATTCCTTGATTTCCCTTTTCTAACATTAATCATCAATGTCTTTCTAAACTATCAGTAAACATTTAACCCTTCTATAGGTGTAAGTGGATGAAACGTAAATACACAGGGTCAGGATGTATCAGTTGAAAAGCTGACAATATTTGCAGTCCCTACAGCTTATGCCATTAAGGTTGTTTTAGTTAAGTCCCAGAAGACCATCTCTCTAAACACTCAGAAATCACTTCAGTTTTGATTCTCCCCTATTCTCCAAAGATCATGTGTAGAACGTGGGTCTTGGGCTCAAAGCCATTTGCAGTCCCTCAACATAGCCTTGTTGGTATAGGTCTGGCACTAGGAATGACATGATGGCCCCCACTTTTCACACCCTTCATAATCCAGGACCTGAGCCCCCCTGGCATGGCCAGGGCAGGTGATGTACAGGCACACTTAACTTGCGCAGCTGTGGAGATCATTGTGACCCCTGACAGATGCACTTCCCAGTAGCTGCCATGTGCTCTGCCTTACAAACATGTCTAGAGATAGTAAGAAATGCAGCTGATACTCTCCTAATAACTGATAAATTTGGGGCCTCAGTGACTCCCATCTGCTTTGAGATCCTTTTTTTAAATACATATAAATCAACGTTAGATTTCTTTAACCATTTCCAGCTGCCTTTGCTGATGGCAGCTTGAAGAATAGCCCTCATTCAGCAGCCGAAGCACGACACGCAGATCTTGCTGTGAAATCTCACAGCAGGAATACTTCTTGTTACTGTATTAAGTGATTTACAACTTAATACCTCTTTGACTAGATCAGTTTCGCAATATTTGCCAGCATGACCATGACAGATATGATTATTTCTCTTTTGGCAGAGACTTAGTACTAGCATGACCATACTCGTGTAAGATGGCTTTTGCTGAAACATCTTATTGTGCTCGGAAAATTGATACAAGCAGCGCTGGCTAAAGTGTGCTTAAATTAACGCAGTTTTGTTAAAAGATTTTACTAAAACATAATGCAAGTCTGGGCTTTCCTTTTTCTCTTTTGCTGGAATTAAGGCACTGCCACCTATTCTTTTCCTTCCCTTTCTTCTTGCTATTGTTTATGTTACAGCAGCTCCTAGAGGCTTTGAGCATATAGAGATTGAAGAAGACAATCTAACAGAGACACAAGTATCACTGTATGTTAATAAATATTCATAATAATTCCATCTTAATGTGAATAGTTGCTCAAAGAAAGGATAATTCAGAGGGGTTATTGTCTTTGGGAGAGTCCACGTCTAACCCTAAGGCAAGCCTACGTGCATTGTAGGCAGTATTAGCTAGGGAAAAGCAGCTGTTCCTTCTCCTCCTCTCCTCGCCACTGCATCATCCTACACACTAAAATAATGCTACTTAAGATGAGGAAACAAGGGCATAACTTCTTGAATATGATGGAAGCCTGCAATATCACTGTTAAACAACGAACATGACATGTTCTGGCTGAAAATTGACACTGCTAATAAATGGAGCTAAGAAATGCCTAGCAGATACCTGTGGAGTAAAGCAGATCAGTCAGTTTTTCACAACTAGCCATTACATTACTTGCAATGCTTTTCTGATCGCTCATCCCTTGTAGTACTTGTATTGGCAACATGCACATAATGCTGGCACATTGTATAGCATGTTATATATTAATACTTTGTATGACTTCTAATGTTCCCTTAATATCATAATTGTATAAACAAGTAACTAGACAACACAGCGATTCTAACAGTAATATTCACACATTAACAAAGTATGATACTTTAAGAATTGTAACTAATAATCTACAGCTTTACCAAAACCGGTATTACATCTTCATTGTATGCTTTGTGCCAGTTTGTGATTTAAAAAATATATAAACATAAAAGCAGAGATGTTCATCTATAACTTGTTGCATTTTATCTCTATTTCTTCTAGGGGCCTCAGGGACCTCAGGGCCAGCCAGGGCCACCTGTAAGTGCATAAAAAAAAAATCCTGCCTGTATTTTTCCATTGTGATTGCATTATAGAACCATGTGAAGCATCTAATATCTGGTTTCTCACATTTTCCAGGGACCACCTGGACCACCAGGACCAAGAGTAAGTTCTGTAACAACCCTAACCTACAATACAGTCCTCTTTTGAAAGTGAAAATAGCAAGATCCTCTTCAAATGCATTGCTTGTTCCATCACTTGCACATGAAATGCAAATGTATTTTTCTACAACTTCCATCCCTACAGTAATACGTTTTTTGAACCTTCCATCTTACACTGTCAGTTCTGTTCAGCCGCGCTGTTGAGCCCTCAACAGGCAATGCTCGTGGATGTTGCCCATGGACATGGGTTAACTCTGTCACACTCTAAAAGGTTTTCTTCCTGTTCTGGATTTGAACATTCTGAAAGATAGCAGCAGAAAATGTTGTGCTGTTTCTGGCCCAGATGTTCTCCCGGTATTTATACACACACACACAGACTGAGTTTCTTAAGGGATTGTGCCAGTTAGGACAGACTCGATACCTGAAGTGTCCTAAAGCTGTAATGATATATGTAATCTGAGGACAAATTGCAAGAACTAGATGATTGTGTGGGTGACTTAATTCTTTAAAAATACATAAACCTGTTGTCCGGGTCTAGTATATACGTCACACAAATTGCAGAGTGAAGATATGCAAGAAAAGGGCTTCTTCCTTCAGAGGCTAGTTTGTCGGTCTTGGTATTTGTTCATGCATTATGAAGATTACTTTGATCTGTCAGCTGCTAATGGCTGATTGAGATATTCTTTGTGTGCTTCTCTGTAAAGGAATAACACCTTTTCACACTTACCTGGGTTGGTTTTCTTAAGTATATAAACGAAATGGCTGGAAGAAGTAAGTTATGACATTAGTCGGTAACAACTATTATAGTATCTTTTTTCCAGGTTCCAGGAGTGTGATCACTAAATTGGGTATGGGGGTGCTAATAAAAATCAAATATGCTTTTTCTGTATGCATGCTTACATTCTTTGGAAATGGAAGGGAGGATCCTATTTTAAAAGTAAGTGGTTACAATGAATTATTTTTTAAAATGACGAAATAATGAAGCTATCCCGCTACAGTGTTTGAAGAATATTCCTGTTCATCTTTTTATATTCTGAAATATCTTTTTTTCAGAAACAAGTGGACATCAATGCTGCTGTTCAAGCTTTGATTGAGTCAAATGCTGCACTGCAGCTGGAGGTAATATATTTCAATGTATTTACATTATCATACAGGGTATGCAATTATAATTCTATTTTTTTGAGGACAGAACAGGGCTTCTTTACAAAGGCTTAATTTAAAATTCATCATGCATAGCAAGTAATTACTGTAGAATATAATTAAAATATGCTAGGATTTATATGATACAATTGAAATGAAGTTAAGAAGAGCAGCAGCATTTATACCTTTTTGTCATGATTGGTAGTAAGGGAAATTTATTGATTATCACACATAGCAGACTGTAGCTGTTCAGCTGCAGATAATGATAGTGGCATTTAGGCCTTGATCCAAACCTTATGTGGAAGTGTGGGGTCCCACTGATTGACAGAAAATTCCTGACATGGGTGAAGTCAAATACATTTGCATATATTTTCTAGGTTAAGTCTAAGACTAGATCTCACTGTTCAAAATCTGAAACTGCTAAGTATACTTTAAAAATGCACTAATTTTTTTCTTTTTTTCTTTTTTTTTCCTGTATCCACATTTTTATGTCAACATGTCTTAATGACGTATTTGCATGATCTTAACCTGCCTGTAACTTCACTGCTTTGATAATTTTAATAAAATGTACTAATTTGTTTACTGGAATATGTTATTCTTACCCTGTTTTATATGGCTGACTGCATGCATTATAAATACTTCACTTCTGTCTGGCTGTTCAACGGCCATTTGACTTTTACTGCATATACTGTCATTGTGGTATGTCTTTGTGGTAACGCATTTGCTAACGGCCCCTGGCAGAAATACCAGAATACTGAAGTAACTTTACTAGATCACAGTACGGAGATATTCAAAACGCTGCACTACCTTAGCAATTTACTGCACAGCATCAAGAACCCCCTTGGCACACGGGATAACCCAGCACGCATCTGCAGGGATTTGCTTAACTGTGAACGTAAAGTGGCAGACGGTAAGTGCCCACTTTCATTGAAGCTTGAACACAACTAGGCTTTGAAATGTGTTGCTTCCAAATGTAACTTTCTACATCAAAATTCTAATGAGTAGATCTTTTTATTATATTCTGTTGCAGGGTGCCTGACATAGCTATCTTAGTCTTTATTTAAGATAAAATTTCTGAATTTTAAAGATGGAAGTATGTAGCTATCTAATATTATATAGAGACAGATTATATATATAATTAAAGTGTCCAGAAAATCTGAAACTGAATCCAATTTTGTGATTAAAAAAGTTAAGTTTTAATATGGAAAAAGCAGACTGGATATACCATTTGTTCTCCCTATTTAGCTGTAGAAAGAGAAAACATTTTTGAAACTATGACAGTATTCAAATATGTGTAGTTACGTATATGTAATCAGAATTGAATGGTTTTGATAATTTAGCTCAGTATCTGTTATTAGTAGAATTAAAATAGTGAAAAGACTTTCATGTTCCTTTTCTTTCATTTCCTAGTGAAGCTATGGTGATAATATATCTAATACTTGCCCAAAAGTATGCCTATTTTAGCAAATTGTTTAGTAACAATTATATTTTGGTTTTATTTTCCATCTGGAATTATATACTAATAGGAAAATACTGGATTGACCCGAATATTGGATGTCCTTCTGATGCTATAGAAGTTTTCTGCAACTTCACTGCAGGTGGTCAGACCTGTTTAAGTCCACTATCCGTGACAAAGGTATGCGTTGCTGCCAGAAAGACACTATTTGTGCTGGAACTCTGAACAAATTAATGCTTATTTACTTAACTCATAAAAAGATGTTAGATTTCAGAGGGTGTTTTTTAATGTGCATCTTTGTGGAACATTTTATAAATACTGTTACAGAAGTTACAGATTTTCTGAAGACAATATATGTTGGTGTAACTCTCACTTTGTTCATTTACTCACCTTCCATGCTGGTAGAATTATTTTTGCTTTATACTTTTCTATATAAAGCATAAAAATAAGCCTGAAATGCTTCTATGCTACATTAGTAACTCATCACTCAGGGCAGCTAAGCATGGAGATGCTGAGGTTATTGCAATGGGAAGGAAGAAAATTATGACTACTTTTCAACACTTAGCTACTTTTAAATGCCATTAGGCAGAGACTGCTTTCCTTTGTGTCATTGGTCTCTGCCCCTCTTTACATGTAGTCTTTAAACCCTTGGGAATAGAAATTTTGTATTGGTGGAGTTTTGCACATGCACTGTAGTCATTAAGAGCCTCAGAAATACTATAAAGTTCCCATATTCATTCCGACATTTGAAAGATCCTTGAATATGATCTAGCTTTGGAGAAATTCTTGTTGAGTAATGAATAACTATATTTTCTGTCTAAAATCAAAGTATGCTTATGAATTTTTGGTGGGATGTAGGTATTGCCAGAAGCTGTGGTCTAAGAAGACTAAATAGTAGAATGTGTCTGCAGTTACACCATTACTGCTGATAATATCTTTGAATCACGAAATAATTTCTTTCAGTTTCCTTATTTTAAAAGTGTTTTCTGCCCAGCTGTGTTTCAACAAGGTTGTAAGCATTAGCAAATGTTTATATTTAAGCTTTGAAAATGTCCTGTGAAAGCTTCTGTTTATAGTAATCAGTATAATAGAACCTAACAGCTCTCCTGAAAAATACAAATCGTGCTCTTTGGCATTGATCCCAATGTATAAACATGTATACATGCTCCCATGCCTGAACACCACATGTGTATGTGCATGTCACTTTGCGTTGCTGTGGTCATCCAGCATAGTCCAGCTGTAACCCTAACGATGCATTTCTCTTGGAACTTAGCTGGAGTTCGGCGTTGGAAAAGTGCAGATGAACTTCCTTCATTTGTTGAGCTCAGAAGCAACTCATAGCATCACAGTTCATTGTCTGAACACACCAATGTGGAGATTAAATAAAGCAGATGGCCAGAAAACATCTGTTAGCTTCAAAGGATGGAATGGTCAAATATTTAAAGCAAATACGTTACTTGAACCGAAGGTGCTTATGGATGAATGCATGGTAAATACTTTTTAGCACTAGCATTATTATTAGACATTATTAACTTTCTGCAAATAACAATCATTGAGATTCACATCCCTTAAAGATTACTTCTTACGTTGTTCTGCATATGTCTTTATATGTCAACCTTTTGATATTGAATTCAACATCTACCCAAACGTAAAAGCAATTGCAGTAATAGAGGATATCTATACTTGCTGTTTGCATTGAGTGTCATGTATTTCAAGACTCTACGAAGACGCTGGAGAGAGATCAGAACAGAAATAAGGAGGTTCTTGAGGAAACTTCAGGAATGGTTAGTCTCAAAATGAAAATTCAGGCTTCTGTAAGAGTTCTGTTGAGGTTACCTAACACCAGATCTCAGGTTCAAACAGGCTGGAAATTATTTTTTTGGACTACTAAATATCTTTAAATTTATTGACTATGAGTCAGTCATTTGGATACTTAATAAAATAATGATGATTGGAAATGGACTCCATTGATAACTAAAATATTAAATTGTATGTAGGAAAAATTGGAAGAGCTTATTAATTTTCTAATGCCTATTAGATTGCTCCACTTACCAAGATGTGGGCCATTTGGTGAATGTCTTGGTAGAACACTATGACATTTAGGAGACAGGCACTTTACACTTCCAGTGTTTTATACCTCTGCTTTCACTTACAATAATGAAAGACGTGAGACAGGTTCCATATCAATACAGGGGTGTCAAGTGAGATTTTTAATCTCAAGATAGGAAGTGGTTTTACTGAGGCACTTCAAAGCAGTTATGCTTCCAACCTTTATTGGCACATGCTAATAAGATGCTCCAGCCTGTGCCGTGCAGCTAAGGTATGGCCTTGGAAGCCCCTTCTCCCCACCTCCCAATCTGTTTGGGACTGGTTTAATCCCTGAAAAAAAACATAAGGCATACAGTAGTAGCTATTGAGAAGTGCCATTTTTCTGTGAGATCTGTGAGATCTGTCGCTCTTTCTGTGGGAAACTATGTATTGTACAGATCTGCTGCAGAATCTCACACATTTCCCTCTCTGCAGGGATTTCACTTTTCAGTGGTGCCTGCTGTACTCCGTGGGTTTCAAGAACGGAGTGATTGCAACCATTGAGGCACTCCCAGCCTCAGACAATGTTACAATGTTATTTTATAATTTTTATGAGGTGTCAATTTTTTTACTGAGATTTTTAAAGGATTAGAATATTCAATACAAAGTTCATGGCAAAAATGCAGCTCTCGTTTGCCAAGATTCTTCTTCAAGGGCCTACAAAGTCATTCAAGTGCCTGTAGAGTTCATAACCTGAGACCTACCGTTCAGATTGAGAGGTGAATTTAGCAAGAGCTCTGCGAGTCTGTATGAGCCCAGGCCTGCTTGCAGAGTGACAGGCGAAGTGACGTGTTGCACTGTGTCTGCATCTGCTCCAGCGGGATTCCAGACTGGGCTTTTTTACAGTTAGTTTTGCCAGGAGTGCCCTTGAAATGCCATTTATTCAGTTACACAGTTTCTTTAGGAACTGCTGTGAGAAGAAATGTTTCTGTGTGCTTGTCCTCCTCCTCTCATTCTTCAGGCACAATTTCCATTTGTGTTTTGAGGCTCATCGTTGATGTGAATCTTAGTATTCTGCTTCTGTGTGTTGCAGGTTGAAGACGGCAGCTGGCACAAGACACAGTTCTTTTTTCACACTCAGGACACTAATCAGCTTCCAGTTGTTCAAGTTAACGCACTTCCTCATCTCAAACCAGGACAGCAGCACTTCATAGAAAGTGGTTCGGTGTGCTTCCTTTAAGGTTTCTGTCCTGGGGTTTTTTGCATCAACACAGATGCATAGATTGCTGCATAGATTGAATGCAAAAGGAATGATCCATTACAGGCAAAATTACTAGGAAACTGACGAATCGTTTTGAACAGTGTTGGTTAAAGAACCTCAGGAAGAAAAAGACTTCCTCCTAAGGAGAAATGGCATTGAAAAAGAAAAGAAAGAAAGAAAGAAAGAGAGAGAGAGAAAGAAAGAAAGGAAGAAAGGAAGAAAGAACTACAACGATTTTCATAAAGTATTTAAAAAATTGGTTGGTGCTTTCTTGCATAATTTCCTGGAACTGAGTATCTGAACACGGAATTTTTCAGGACCTCTAGTGTTCTTAGTGATCTCTTTAACAGCACTGCAAAAAAACCATCCCGAAGAAAGCTAGAGACATACAATACTAAGGAGCAATACTGGCTAATGCTCCTAAATGTGCAATAGCTTATATATGAAAAGTGAATTATGCCACAGTACAATATGTCTTCTTTTCTTAAGCATTGTTTTATTCTAGTCCATTGTGGACACATACATCTTAACAGATGGCACACTACCTCTTTTGTGTTTCCTGTCCATGTTGCCTTGGTGCTCTTCATAACACAAGGTGCTTGTGGCCTTATCAGAGATTATTTGAGTCCCTTTTTATCTTTCAGACTGTATGTGCTGGTTACATCAGGATATGTTTCTGTTGTAAAGGTACTTATTTTAAATCATTGGTCATATACTTCACTACAATTAAAACATTATTTATGTGGATTTCTTGTTTAAAATATTTTTGTGTACTGTTGGAAATGGTATATGAGACATCACATTGTATATGATGCATATAGTCAGAACAGTTAGCTTTACAGCCATTGTAAAAACTGTTGTAGAAGAGCTACCTACAGTAGTTTTGAGTTTTAGATCCTGTATTTCAGTTAACATTTCTAATGCCAAAGGCATCTTGAGATGATATATTGTGTATATATATATTTTTAATTTGTGAAAAAAATCTACTACAGCATGTCTTCTGAATGGCTGCTGTTAAATTATAATCAGCATTTCATCAACCTTAGAAATTCCATTTTTTGCAATGTTATTAGATCATTTTGGGTTTTTCAAATTAAGCCTAAAATGTTCAACCATCTTTATTAAAAAAGGAACAATTTTATCATTAGGAAAAGCACTCTTTATAATGATATGCCTCTATCTATTATGAATCCAAAGGGTGCTCAGTAGTACATGGCAAGGTGATACCAGGCTTTACTGGGGACCAGGGGAGTGTTCAAACAACTTGTTTAACTGTCTTGATCCACAGGAAACCGTACTTACCAAAGTATAATAAAATAAGCTTACAAGCTATCTGTTTGTCTTTTACTATTCTGTTTTGTATTGTATAGTTTATTCTTAGTAACGATGCAAATCCTCTAGAAGGGTACTTGTTAGGTTAGGCTTCCTTTACCGAGGGGAAAAGCACACGCCTCCTGCCATGGAATACTGCGAGAGTGACGGTATTTACTTTTACGAGGTAACGTATGCATACGTCCCATTTTACATTTCATAGAGAAGCATCAGGTTTGTTCCCTTGGAGAAAATCTGATAAAATTAAAACCAAAGCAAGATTACAGAGTGGTGATAAAGGTTAGAGAAAATGTCTCACTTTTTGCATTTACACCCTGACAGCAGCATCACTTGACATTTGCTCTTAGTTTGGCTGTGGAGCTGATGTTGTGACAAATGGATTATTTTTTGTAAGAATGTCATCTTTTAGAAAATGTTCTGCTTCATTTATATTTTTATTAGTCTCATTGCCCTATTTTTGGAAATTCTTTATAGCCTATATTTATGCTTTATATTAGCATGTCTCAGAAATTACCTATTTAAAAATCAAATCGCTTAAAGTGTTATAAGGCTGCTGAGATGTACATGTGTGTGTTTCTGTAGTTGAGGCAGAAATGCCCATCCTGTGGAGGCAGCACACTGAACGGGTGCTGCGGGACGCTGAGAGGTGACAACGCGCCGTGTGGCCTCAGCTGCAGGTTGCCAGAAACGCTTGGCTGAAAGCCTCCCGTTTGACAGCACAAAGGTTTGCAGTGCCGTGTGTGTTTTGGAAAGCCTCTTGCGTTCAGACATCTCTGCTAGAGCTCACGAAGTCGTTCACAGGAGATCTTGTACCATTTTGTCCCGCAATGTTAACAAGTATCTGTACGCTGCAATTGATTTTGTATGGTTTGTGAGGTGGTTGCCTACTTTGTTACCCTGACTTTTAGAGCCGTCCATGATCTATATTACGAGTCTTTGTAACAATCCTTTTATCCCTCTTCCTTCTTTTTCATTGTTAAAAACCCATTAAAAAGCACCTGGGAAGAGGGGCTTTGAAACAGCCTAAGGCAGGAGGGATAAAGCCTAGAGGCGACAGGATGCTCTCAGCGCCGCGGGGAGAGCGCGATCGCATCTTGGCTCCATCCTCAGGCGGGTGGGACTGGGGTCTTTCTCCCCTGCCCCGGGGCAAGGCCCGGCCCGCGGTGCGGCCGACTGAAACCACCGCCACCGCCCGAGGGCCGCCAGGCGGCGCCGCCGCTCAGGAAAGGCCGCTGCCGGGCCCGCCCCGGCCAGGCCCCGTCGGGCACCGCGTGGGGAGGCGGCGCCGCGCAGCCATGGCGGAGCTGGAAGGCCCCGAGAGCCATCGGCGGTCGGCGGGCGGGCGGAAGATGTCCCTGCAGAGGTAGGGGCGACGGCAGGGGACGGGAGCGCCCTCAGGTGTCCTGCGGCGGGCCCCTGGCCTGCGGCGTCTGCGGCCGCCGAGCCTCCCGGCCGGCCGGGCCCCGGGAGCGCCTCCCTCGGGCTCCGCGAAAACTCGGGGCCGCCCAAGGGAAAAGCTGCGCCGGCCTTTCCTCACGCAGCGCCGCCGCGGGCCTGCCCTCGGCGGCTCCGCGGGGCCTGCTGCGGGCTAGGCTGGGCCGGGCCGGGCCGGGCCTGCCCCGGCGGCTCCGTGGGGCCTGCTGCGGGCCGGGTCGGACCGGGCCTGCCCCGCCCCGGGGAACGCAGGTGGCCGAGGAGCGCGGCGTGGCCGCCTGCTGCCCTGCAGCCCCCGCGCCTTCTCGTTTGCCCTCTGTACGTGGGGAGAGGAGCAGCCCTCCGTGCGGTGGGCGTTAGCGCTCGGGTAGGGGCCGTTCCGTGGTGACATGAGGGAGGGAACTGTTCTGGCCGCGTGGTGAGTTTTGTCCTCGGTAGCAGCGTCAGCTTCTGCCTGTTCATTGGGGTCTGCGGGCAGGTGATGTGCGGCAAAACAGTCGTGAAGGTTACACGTTGTGCCTGAGAGGTTCCCTGACGTTGGGATTGGCACTGCTAACAGCCGGAAGAAGTTTTGCTGACGATATTGTCATGTCTTTTTCTGTGTTATTGAAAAAATGAGATGCAGTGTTCAGGTTGCGTGTGTTCAGGTGCGAATCCTCGACGTTTGTTTTCTATCTGCCTAAAACTGGGAGCATTATAAGCCAGCATGGTACAATGCACATTACAGGTGACGTAAATGGAGAAAAGCACTGGTACAACCAGGCTATGAAGCATAAACTGGTGCAGCTTTGCTGTGCTTGCAACTCTGCAGTTAGCATAGGGATTTTCTCTTTTTTTTTCAGGCATCTGCACTGTGTTTTAATATAGGTAAGACCCTTGTATGTGTTTGGAGATATTTCCTGTAGCTTGCATTATTTTATCTGCTACCTTATCTAATCCAGGGTACTTGTATTTTATTTTTCTAATTTCAAAGTTCAGATAACATTTCCTGAAAATGCCAATTGATGGCACGGTGCCTGGTTGTTAAGCAGGCACCTGCCCAGGCCAGTCATGCACAAAGATGCTGCTTTATTAAGAGGTACTTTTTACTTCTTTCAGGTGTGAAACTTGTAGTAAAGAGGAAGCTAAGTACAGATGTCCACGATGCCTGAAATATTCGTGCAGGTACTTATTATCTGAATTAAACTGTTGTGATTTTTTTCTCACACTTAGGCTGAACGTGGCATGTTAATGTTTTTCTTTTTGTCATTTCAGTCTATTGTGTGTAAAGAAGCATAAGCTTGCGCTGAGCTGTAATGGAGTCAGGGATAAAACAGCGTTTGTCTCTGTAAATGAATTTACTGATTTGAACCTTTTGAGTGGTAAGAATATTTCTTGTGCTTTTTAAAGTTAATTGTTTTTACTAAGTTAGCACTACAGTTTTTCCTGGTTCTTTTTTTTACCTTCAGATTATCGTTTCCTGGAAGATGTAGGAAGGACGGCTGATGCTGCTGCTCGACATCTTGCTATGCATAGTTCAACAACAAAAAGACACGTAAGTTTTAAATTAGTAGCTTGGTCTGTTGGAGATAGGGTTGACTACCTTTGAACTCTCACTGAGGCAGTCCCAGCCCAAATTTCAGAGCTGATATCTCTCTAGAAAGTATGAATGACCCTGAATTTTAGAGCCAGAAATCAAAAGTCTCTAGATTTATGTAATAGTAGTATTGACAGCTACATCCAATTGCTTAGACGAATAGATTGCTAACAGTGTACATTGTTAAAATTAAGGCATGATCGCTTTTGCTGTTTGATGATGGATGTGTGTTAAGAAAGCCTGAATGTTTTCCTTCCACCTCCACAACTTTTTTGAGTTTTTTAAGCACAATATTCGTAGGTAAGCAATGAATTTATTAATTTCCTAAAAATTATTGCGTGCTTCCCCATGTACCAAATGAAGGCAACTAGAGGTCCGCAAAGAATAAATTTATGCAACAATGAAGTAAAAGCCAGCCTTCCAAGGGTGAGAGGGATTTTATATTGAAACTCTTCCATTCCCTGTATTGCGTTTCCTGAAAGTGCTATGATGATAAACTGCGAAGACCAAGATCAAGAAGGAAAAACCAAAATCCGTTCTGAAATACTTGACTCATTGATACATTGCAGAAGGGCATCAGGGCCGTGTTGTTTCACAGTCTTGTGAAGATATCTTTAAGTGTAGCTCTAAACTCACTTGGAGAGGACTCATGTTGATGTCAAAGTAAATTCAGAAGACTCCAGCTTTCTCTCAGGGTGAAGTCATGCTCTGTGCATGTGCTTACCACCATGATGTCTCAAAAACATGCGCTGAAGATGGTGAGATGCTACATAGGTGGCCATTTTTAGGGGGTGGTACTAGACATGTTTATGGGATGATATCCTTAGTGCTACCTTCCAATTGGAATTTGTCAGAGTGGCTGAGATGGTGCTTGTCCATCCCTTCTGCTAGTGGGATTGTAGCCCAAAAAACAGTTTTGTGGGTGGTACTACACCCACAATGGTTGTCTGTGGCTTTCATGGTATGTTAGAGAACTTTTACTATAAAGAGGTCATTGGCATGTTGTTTTCTAACTTCACCTGAAAATGTTTTAGATAGTTTCTGGGCTTACTTTATTAACTTTTTCATTCTTTTTTTTTTTTAAAAGTCAAAGAAAGCGCTTCATTAAATGTGGCCTTTTCTGTGATTTTCCCGTGATTCCTGTCAGCATGACTCTTATTGTTTAACTTTCAGGTTTTGAATATATTACTCGGATTTTTGAAAAAAAAATTGTTTTTATTTTTTGCTAGTTGTTTTCCTTGAGAAACAAAGCTCAAAAGTGTAATATTGACCTGAGAACACTGCCCGTTGGATTTACAAAAAGAAGGGAAAATTCAACCACCTTCAATTCCACGTGAGTCTTCAGTTGGTTACCATCAGCAATATCTTGTTTTCACTGTACATACAATGTTGAGAATCAGAATTCATACTGATATGCTTGCTTTTAAAATCTGTTAGTTGCATGATTTTTTTTACAAAAAGCTATCTAGATTTAATATTTTGTGCTGCAGGTTTTCAATTTTTAGGCTTTTTGACCTCAGTTTAACAGCTTATGCAATTTATGCTGTATTTTGAAAAATCCCAGCATTGAGTAACAGGAGAAAGAATCAGTGTTGTTGTGTTTTTCTGTCTTTTAATTAACATTCAGTTTTGTTGCTGGAAAAAGAAAAAACTTCTTTAAAGGTTTATGATAGAGTATTGATATAGAATGATTGCAAAAAATCCCTCTCTCTGAAAAGTCTGAAGAGATACTTCCAATACAGTTACGTCTGTTGGATGCTGCGTTAGGAGTTGCTGTGCTGGATGATGTGGATGCTTGATACAGCACAGCTTAGGGAGACAAATGCAGACAGGCACATGTTAATTCAGGAAAAAGACTAAGAAGACTTTATCCACTCTGTGGTTTTTCTCTGATATCCAGAGTTTGTATTTTAAAGTATTGTCACAGTAAAAATAAAACAAAAATTACAAAGTACTTTGTTACATCAGGAAACAGGTCTAGAGTTCAGTGCAATGATTTACTGGGAGCCTTCTGAGCTGCTCACAGTAATCAGCTGTGCCAGCTACCCTGATGGCTCCTCTGCTTGTTGTCTTCATGGTCTCAGTTTTGGTGGCAAGTTCTGTTTTCAAGATGCATTTTTCCCTCTCTTCTCTGAGATGTACAAGCCATGCTGTCAAGCACAGTGTCTGGCAGGGCGAGGTGGCAGTGGCTGGGCGCTGAGTAGCCACCAGGTGTCCCTCTCTGACAAAGCAGAAACCAGCCTGAAAAACGGCTCAACGGACTTGCCTGTGTAATTTCTTCTGTTCTGTGGCAAAAGCATGTTTTTTTGGTGTTGCAGATGTCTTAATTTTTAGCAGAACATAAGGCGTAAAATAAATGTAGAAGTGTAACCTTTTAAAGTTACATATTTTTATAGTTCTGCTAGAGAAAACCCAAGGTGGATCAAAGGAAAGAAAGGAAATCTGGGCCATTTTCTCCTCCCTCTACCCCAAATTTATACATCGCTGGGGCTCTCTCAGAGAAGAGACCAGGGGATAGCCCCAAACCTTGCAGGTGTTAGTCATGTGAGCAGAGGCTCTGCCTCTGCACTGACTTCCTCTTCCTGGGCCACATACTCTGCCTTTTACAGATACCCTGTGCTAGTCTCATGCTGTAGAAGTATCTAAGGCTTAGAGCTGAGTTTAACTTACCTGGGAAATTTCCTTGGTGTTATGGATAAAACAACTTAAACATCCTTAGGAGTACATGGTAAGGGAGTAGTCTGAAAGAGCCAGAGCAAGTGCAGAAAGCCTGGGGATGGTGGGATCGGCAGCTACAAGGATAGAACAACAGAAAAGGCAGAGATATAGGGAGGTTCAACACTGCTGGGAGGATCCTGGACGTGGTACAATGCTGTGCTGACAGAAATTTGCCTTCATGTAACATGCTTTTAAGTTCTTTTTCTCTAGAAAGCCTTTTTGGATACATGCTGAAGTGTATAGAATCATAGGATAGTGTGGGTTGAAAGGGACCTTTAAAGGTCATCTAGTGCAACCCCACAGCAATGAGCAGGGACGTCTTCAACTAGACCAGGTTGCTCAGAGCCCTCAGAGTCCAGCCTGACCTTGAACACTTCCAACGATGGGGCATCAACAACTTCTCTGGGCAACCTGTGTTCCAGTGTCTCACCTCCCACGTCATAAAAAATTTGTTCCTTATATCTAGTCTAAATCTACCCTATTTTAGTTTAAAAGCATTACCCCTTGTCCTGTTGCAACAGGCCCTACTAAATATTTTGTCCCCCTCTTTCTTATAAGCCCCCTATAAGTATTGAAATACTGCAGTAAGGTCTCCCGGGAGCGAGCTTTTCTCCAGGCTGAATAACCCCCAACTCTCTCAGCCTGTCCTCATAGGAGGGGTGCTCCAGCCCTCTGATCATTTTTGTGGCCCTTCTCTGGACCCACTCCAACAGGTCCATGTCTTTCCTGTGCTGAGGGCTCCAGAGCTGTACACAGTACTCCAAGTGGGGTGTCACGTCCCTCCACCTGTTGGCCATGCTGCTTTTGATGCAGGATGTGGTTGGCTTCCTGGCTGCAAGCACACATTGCTGGCTCAGGTCCTGCTTTTAATCCACCAATATGCCCAAATCCTTGGCAGGGCTGCTCTCAATCCCTTCATCCCCCAGCCTCTGTTGATACCAGGGGTTGTCCCGACCCAGATGCAGGACCTTGCACTTGGCCTTGTTGAATCTCATGAGGTTCACATGGGCCCACTTCTCGAGCTTGTCCAGGGCCTGCTGGATGGCATCCCTCAGGCATGTCAACCTCACCACTCAGCTTGGTGTCATCTGCAAACTTGCTGAGGGTGCACCTGATGCCACTGTCTGTGCCATTGATGAACATATTGAACAGTACTGGTCCCAATACAGACTCCTGAGGGACACCACTTGTCACCACTCACCATCTGGACATTGAGCCATTGCCCACTACTCTCTGGATGCGACCATCCAGCCATTTTCTCATCTGAAGTGTAACTTGTGTTGGGAACAAAATAGGTTTGAGCAGATCACGCTTTCATACATGTCATGTGCATTAAGTTGTTTAACAGAAGCAGATTTAAAAACTAAGAGGATGGGGCAAGGAAGGTGGCTTACTGGCAAACAGGCATGGAAGTATGATTCTATGATTCTATGATTCTATTTCCCAGGCTGTCTGGGAGAATGCCTTACTGGTTTTTGTCAATCATAAAGCCCTGGGGTATTTTTGCTGTTGTTTTGGAATGCTAGCCTTTCTGGGACTTTCACATCCCATCAGAAAGATCGTGATAACGTTCTCTTTTCTTAAGAGGGTAGAAAGTAATTGTCTATTTCCTGTAAATGCTGTCCAAGGGTATGGAATACGCTCAGACAGTGCTACACAAAGGACATTCCCTCTCTTTTGCTGCTGCTGTTATTCATGCAGCAATGGGCTGTTTGAATTCAGTGATAAAGACTAAAAACTAACCTTTGGTTTTGGTTGGGGTTTTTTGGGTTTTAATTGGCATGTTTTGCTTACTCTCCTTACATGGGTTCCTGAGGAATCAAACCTCAGCTTTGATTGAACCAGTGAGTTTCAGCCATATAACACCTGTCTCGTGTGACTTCATGACACCCCATACGTTTTGTTTGATGTTACATTCAAATGAGGTAAAGCTCTACAAATAGAGCTTAACACCTGACAGCAGTCACGGTCTGGTGGGTCTACTCTTCTGTAGATCTGAACCCCTTCTCCTGCTGTTCGTCAGTCGAGATTTGTAGAGGGGTTGCTCCGGAGGGTGGAGGTTAGAAGCTGCTCCACATATGTGTGTGGAAAGCTGAGAACAATCTTCTCTGATGTCCTCTTTATGCTCTCGATGTGAGCCAGGCTGTTAGGCTGTACAAAGCAGGAATGAGAGCAATCCAAAATTAGGAAGTACAAGATGTATTCTTGTGTCATCCCCTGCCCCTGCCAGCTCTGGAGGAAAAATCAGTGATTGTTTGGATGTGTTAACCAGACTCTTTAATTTCCTGGTTTCTATTAGTTTATTTGCTAAATTCATTGTTGTGCCAATGCTGGGCATCACATGGATTAGACTAACTTGTAATATTGAATATCTAGGTAATGGAGTGTCATTAGAAAGTAGGGTCTGAGTCCAGTTTCTGACCCCGTGGGACATCTGACTCAGAGATGGTTTAGGACACCTTATTCACAAATTACTTTTAATGTGCTGCTTCACCCTACCTTTCCTGTGGTACCATTGTTTTCCAGTAGAAGTGATAGTTCCCCTTCTGGACGCATGCTGCCATGGAGCTGGGGTGGCCTGCTGGGATAGGGAGCCTTTGGGAAAGGGGTGGAGAATGTGACTGGGTTGGGATGAGGGCTGGAGCAGGAACCGGGGAGCTCCGGCCAGCAGGTCAAACAGGAAGAGAGGTTGCAGCTCCGTGGCTCCGGGTTCCCTGGTGGGAGATGATGACAGCTGTGAGACGCTGAAACGGGGCAGTGCGGCTCCCTCAGCTCTGCAGCCTGCGCTGCCCTGCGCCTACCCTCCCTGCTGCTTGCACTGTCACGGGCATCTCCACCCAGCCACCCTCCTCCCTGCTCCACTCACAGCACCTCCCCGGCAAAATCCTTCTTACCTCGCATCCCCGCCAAGAGGGGCCAGAGGGCTACAAGTCTCCTCACCAGGGGAAGGCATGCCTGCAGCTTGGGAGCATTTGATCAGAGGATACATGTGGGAGAAGAAGGAATCTTTTTCATTATCTGCCGCCTTTGATTTAATTTGGAGAACAAAATGGGATTTGGGATTAGCATCAATTAAGAGATCATTAGTATTACAGAAGCTACTTTGAGGTGTACCCAAAACCCCTAAAATGTCAACTTTAATCCTTAGCTAGGTAGAGATAATTAAAATTAATTGTTTGAAGTGTTGCTGGTCTTGAGAATTTACCAAGGAGTTATCTGAGCTGGATTTTTGACTAATATTACGCTGTTAGAGCTGTTAAACTTGAATTTAGTTGTTACTTAGTACCTAGTTTTGCTTGCTTTCTAGGACCCATCCACATTAGTTCCCAGCCAAAGGAATGCTACTCTGAAGTGATCAGAGAGCAGGATGTTCAGTAAATCAGTAGCTTTTCAGAACATCCCCATGTGAAGATGAGTACTGAGCTCTCTACGTGAGATTATTTTTTTTCTTTTTTAGCAACTGAAATGTTTTATTCTCATAGTGAATCTGATGGTAATTTTGTGTACTAGCAGAAGCTGCAGAGGGGAATAGTTTTATTCTTTAAAGATTATTACAGTTTGGGTTGCTTGGTCGTGACAGCGTCCCTTTGATTTACACAGGACACTCAGTTCAAGCCCGGCATATGTGACTGTTGCAACACACATGGTTAGTAACATCTCCTGCTCTTGGGAGGCCCCTTGATGGAAGACCATATGTGTTACAAAGGAAGTGCACTTCAGTTTCTTCATTGATTGTCTTGCTGTTTACTGTAACTAGGAAACATGTGAACTTCCAGTAGAAATATTCCAGTTTTATTGTTTATATGTCAAATCCAGGAATTATCTTGATGGAAGTTTCAAGAAAACGGAGACATCCTCTTTTGTGTGCCATTCTTAGAAGTGCAACAAAGTCAATTTGGCACTAGGAACACAGTTTAGTGCGGCTGGAGGGGATGAAATCATCACACTTCTTCATGATCTCTTATTTGAAATTTTATTTTTTTAATCCTCAAGAGAATCCAGTTACTTACTTTGGCTGAATCTTCATTGCTTAAGAAAGTTGAGAAAGGCATTATTATCCAAAGGTGTAGGTACTGAATGCCCAGTATTTCAATTAAACTTTAGCGCATTATGTGAGAGTACTGGATATTGACAAATTAAAGGATAACTGGTCCTTCATTAAACTCCTTTAGGTCCTTTTCATCTCTTTTATCCATTCAAAATAACATAGACAGGAAATACTACAGTATTTGCACTTTGGTATAAGATGTCCTGTATAATATTTTTAAAACATTTTAAGAATATTAGTTTCTAAATAGAAACAAAATCGTCAGTGAATCACTGTCTTTGAGAGGTTGTCACTGAAGTACTTCTGCAGAGCCAGAACTGCAGTTGGTATCTTAAAATGTGATGAATTTGGAATTTTTTATCAATATATATTTTATTTTATGTATATATACGTACACATTTTGAAAGGTTTTATATGCATAAAACCTACTGCAATCTAGGTGAAATTTATGAGATGTTTCTTAGATGTTTTAAGAAATACGTAAATGTTGGACTCTTGTGAAAATGTGCCAAGTCACTTAACTGGCATGTCCGAGTCCCAGAATCCTTTTTAGACCTGTCCTTTAATTCCCAGCAGCTGTAGTGCCTACACCCGCAGTACTTAGAGCATCTTCCAAGGTACTGCCTTAACTATAAAAGATGGTGAGACTTCTTGCAGTTGTCCTGAGAGCTAGCTGAAGGTGACAGCCACTTTGTATACTCTGCTGCTTGTTTTGTAACATCAGAAATAAAAATCTTTCCATTGCTGCTGTGAAAAAATTAAAAATCATTTACATGAAGTTTGGTGAAAACTACAGTTTATTATAGAAAATATATATTATTTTTTTTTTTTAAGTTTTAGGAGAGATGAAAGGGAGACAGTTACTTTGCTTTAGAAGAACAGCAATTGCAAAACAGTCTGTGCACTTCTGAATGTAATTCGCAGCTACATCTCACGCAGGGGAAGAGGTGCTTGGCTCCTCTTTTTCCCTCTGATCAGTTTCCATGCTTCTGAAGTAGCCGGAATAGGATGTTGAAGCCAAGCAATGCAGGGATGGGCTATGATGATGCTTTTACTGACATCAAGGATGTGCTTGTGCCTCATCCAGATCTCTGCCTTTTGGTAGTTTTATAGTCAGTGCCTTGGTATTCAAGAAAACCGTGGAGTGGCGTTCTGTGGCAGGCGAGCGGCATGGAACACTTCATGCAGCGAGCTGTTACTCAACTGCAGATGACTTACCCGATTAAGCATTTTCATTTAGAAAATGAACATAGTACATGTCAGTTGTAGTTGAAGGAAATGCTAACCCAGTGAGCCATAATGGAAAATGAAGTCAGTGAGATGTGGAGCCAGGATGTCTAATTTTAATCAGAACTTGTTGTGAAGCAGCTTTGATAGCATCTACAGTTAACATCAAGTTCTCTAACCGGGCAGAGATTGGTGATGGTGAGGGATACTTCACTTTAATAGCAGGCATCCAGCAAGTTGTTTTTCAAGACTTCGTTATACAGTGAAGAATATGAGGCTATTCCAATTCTAGGCTTCTTTTTTCCTTGGCTCCTTCTACCCACTTCTTAATCTATTTTACCTCTTTCTGCTTGCCATTTACTTTCAGGCAAGAGTACTTTGAAGAGAAATGAAGTAATTAACTGCAGTATTGGTATTAGCATGCTGAAAAAAAAAAATCAACATTTCTGTTTTTCCAAAGTGAAGCTTTTTGACATGGAATGATCTTTTTAACTTTAGTTAAATAGCAGAAGCTCATAGGTCTTTCTGTGCACTATTCCATAGACTAAATTGTGCCTGGAAGGGGGAGGGAAGGCAAAAGTCTGTAAAGACCCCTCTTAAGCTGATTATACAGCTGCAGTGATGAACTGAGTCTGCCTCAGTGAGCCCACAGGGAACTGGTCTTGCATGTGAAATCAGAATGTGCCGCGTGACGACCGTTTCTGCAGACACATCAAGAGTATTCCTAAAAACAGGTAGCATATAGCTAAAAGTACTTCTGGAACACTTCTTTTTCGAGTGCCTGAGTTAGAGACAGCCATCTAGGCCACACGCATGTTTCTGTGAGCCGTGTCACAGTTTGTCTGTTTACACTTGTGAAAGGCAGATCTGCAGTACTCGTGATGCTTTGGCTGTCTTGGTTTAAAAAATTGACAGAAAGTCCCCATCACAGAAAGAGTTGGTCATTTAGAGTAGATAAACGTGGCCTGTTTGAAAAAACTGTGGAAGATCATGAGTTAAATGAAAAAATGCTACAAAACCTCATTTTAGTTGATAATGAATAACAAAACCCTCAGGTTTTTTTAAGTGGTTTAATAAACGTGCCCATCATTAGTGTTTTGTGCAGCTAATGATGGTGACCCTATTTCTATGTCTAAAGATTACCAACTGTTACTAAAATCTCCTTGTGAAAATGGCTTGAATTAATACCATGCCATGTTAAATGCCAGATATTAACGTATGTCTGAGAGAGGAATCACAAGCTTGTTAATTGCAAATTAATTGAATTGGTTCCATAACCCTATTGATATTCCAGTTTGCTCTATGTGTACGGTAGCGTTGATGCTTCCTTAGAATCATAGAATGGTTAGAGTTGGAAGAGACCCCAATGATCATCCAGTTCCAACCCCCTGCCCTGGGCAGGGACACCTCTCACTAGACCAGGCTGCGCAAAGCCCCATCCAGCCTGGCCTTGAACACTTCCAGGGATGAGGCATCCACGACTTCTCTGGGCAGCCTGTTCCAGTGCCTCACCACCCTCGCAGTAAAGAATTTCTTCCTGATATCCAATCTAAATCTCCCCTTTTTCAGATTAAAACCGTCACCCCTTGTCCTATCACTACAATCCCTGACAAAGAGTCCCTCACCATGTTTCCTGTAGGACCCCCTTAGGTGCTGGAAGGCTGCTACAAGGTCTGCCTGGAGCCTTCTCTTCTCTAGGCTGAACAACCCCAGCTCTGCCAGCCTGTCCTCATAGGAGAGGTGCTCCAGCCCTCTGATGATCTTCATGGCCCTCCACTGGACCCGCTCCAACAGGTCCGTGTCCTTATGCTGGTGGCGCTAAAGCTGGACGCAGTACTCCAGATGGGATCTCACCAGAGCAGAGTAGAAGGGCAGAATCACCTCCCTTGACCTGCTGGCCACACTTCTTTTGATGCAGCCCAGGATGCGGTTGGCTTTCTGTGCTGTGAGCACACATTGCCGGCTCCTGTTGACCTTCTGATCAGCCAACACCCCCAAGTCCTTTTCCTCAAGGCCGCTCTCAATCCATTCTCCGCCTGGCCTGTATTTGTGCTTGGGACTGCTCTGACCCATGTGCAGGACCTTGCACTCGGCCTTGTTGAACTTCAGAGGTTTTCATGGGCCCACCTCTCAAGGCTGTCCAGGTCCCTCTGGATGGCTTCCCCTCCCTCCAGGGTATCTACTGCACCACGCAGTTTGGTGTTGTTGGCAGACTTGCTGAGGGTGCACTCAATCCCACTCTCCCACTGCACTCAGTCCTTCAGCTGTCAAGGTGAAGAATTGCAAAACCGTGTTTTATTCATGTTGCAAAAAGCTTCTAAAATTCCACTCGCTGATTTTGAGTGATCTCAAAACCTTTTTTAATTTGATTGTTTCAGACAGTATCATACCAATATGCAAAATAGCATAAAATTCCTGAGGCAAGATACTATGTCAGCTTCTGGTTATATATGCCATGTAATTAATAATGTTTTCTGTGTTATCCTCCAGCTCTGGTCATACAATTTTCTCACCTCTCTCAGACCAGATTTGCTCTAACTTGAACTTCTAATTTAAGAAAGGCACTCTCATTCTCAGCTTTACCAAACATGAGCAGATAGAGGGGAAAAATCACAAGGCACGCTGCACAGCTCTGCTGAGTCACATGTTGCTTTGGTGATCTTGGCCTTCATTAGTTCTTTTTATTCTAATTATTAGCTCCTTGCAGCTAGGGTTCTTGCTTGCTGTTCTTGTGGTAAACAGTAACACTTCTGATTTTAGTTATACTACAGGAAGTATAGTTCAGCGGTAAAGCTCAGTTTTCTCCTAGGAATAACTAGGTAAGGGAATGATTAGTTATTTGATAGAGCACTTTTTATAAAGTACTTGCATTTAAAAATTGTTATCATAGTTAATTGAACTTATCAGCTAAGTTTACTGTTTTGCTACTGGATGCACGTACGCTTTGCAGCCAGCTAGAACCTGCTGGATACTATCATCTGCCTGATAAACAAATTAAACAGCATGTTGGAACAACGCTGTGTTTACTTGTAGTTCTAGTACCAGAATTCGCATAACCGATGGTGATTATCCTAGATATAATGATTCATAGGTCTTAAGTAGCGTTAAGAAAAATGAGGAGGGGTGTGTACCATTAGACGTTGCTGTACTTCACATAGGTGTCCGGCCTCTGATTTCTAAACGGCAGTAGTTCCCTCCTTCCTCTTCCAGACCTTTGCTGTTTCTCATGAGTGTAAAAGTCTGAACCAGAGCAAAGGGCCACGCGCCTGCCTTTTACACTGTGCTTTTGCTTAGGAGATTCTTTTAGAAAAATCTTATTACAGTCACCACACTGAATGGGAGAATTGTATCAGTGAGAGGAAAAATGCTTTGTCTTAAAGTCGGTATTGACTTCAGCAGCATTTCTGCAGATGAGTAAAAAGGCAAAAAGAGATTTCCTAATCTACTGAAGTATCGTCTAGGTAATACTACGTTTCCTAAGGTGATATTGCATGGGAACCGTGCTTCAGTAGCTTCTGTTCTCAGGCGTTAATGATGCTAGCTGGAAGGGAATGATGGCTCTTAAAACTAACGAACTGGAGAAAGGATCATGGCATCAATTTTATTCTCTACTGAAAGCTTCCTGATCTTTCTGTACAAAAACATTTATACTTTCTAATTTCTGTTATACATTTCATATCAAAATGCAGCTTCCCTCCCTGCCCATGGCACATTTTCTATTGAGGCCATCACTGCTGCGAAAAGCCGAGTCCCCTATTTTGTGTAGAGCCTGGCCTCAGCTGGGGCTTCTGGCTGTTACTGTTGCACAGGTTTGGCGATCTGTCCTGGGTGATATGCCAAAAAGCATTTTCCTTTTCTGAGATTAAAGGGCAGCTATACATATAGAAAGTCAGCTGGAAGATACTCCCTTTTAAAATGTGAAATGCTGTTGATCAGTAAACTGGTGACATCTTACCTGTATTTGTAAGGAACAGATTTTCATCACATGAGGACTTGAAATTTAGCAGGATCTGGGAGCACTATATCTTTCAAAGTGCCTCTTGGCTTCCCTGCATGCCCCTTTAACTCTTTGAAAATGCCATTCAAAATCATGACTCTATATTTTCTTCTGCACCCATGTCGTAGGCAAAAAACAAGTAGTAGTTACCAGTTAATGTTAAGTATATGCGTTTCTTTTTCTTTTCAGAGAGAAGAAGTTCTACTGGCATTTGAAGCTCGTATTTCCTCACTGTCATGCTGAATACACTTTAAAACGGTACAGAGCTTGAAAAACATATTTTTTTAAGTTTAAATTAGTCTGCTGAAATTGAACTGCAAAATATTTTGATCAGTTCTTATCATTTTCTATTATACAAAGTGAACTCAAATATTATTTTTAGTCTTAATTAGAAGGGCATTTAAATTGAAAAAAAATACTTAAAGTTGTGTAGTGCTTTCTTCTTTGAAAGCTAGTGGCCTTTCCAAATTGGGCAAAAGGTTTGATTGATAGTCCTTTTCTCTAAACAGAGCAGCTTGTATATTCGTGATAGCGATATCCCATACGCCTAACACATTCTGGTCTCATGGAGCAGATGTTCAGCAAGATTTGCCATCCCTCCTCGCCAGCACACTGGAGTTGACCTTCATATAGGATGAAATGGTTGCATTGTTCGCTTTGTAGAAAAGCCCACGAGCGCGTTTTGCAAAGGCCAAAAAACAAGCTTTTGTTGACAAATCTTTCTTCTTTTTTCCTAGCCTGAAGGGGCATGAGAAGTATGCTCTTGTCTACTTTTAGGGCTGTAGGAACAGCATGTTTCTGCTGCAGAGTTAGAAACTAGAGATAAGCATCTGTTTACTCCTCGTAGATGCCAGTGAAGTCCTAGTGTTGAAATGGAGATAAAGCTGTCAATTATCTATGCTGTATTGATACACATTCATGATTCTCCCATAAACTACTCAGTTGTGCCGCTGTACAGCATGCAAATATACAGCTTCCTCCAAGTGACTCAGATAATAGATTTCTGTGTACTTGTTGAACCGTGTCTTATCTATTTGATTTTTATCTTTGGTGAAAGGGTGCCTGATGATAAAACGCTTGCTGATATCCTTAAGCCGTACATTGATCCAGTGGAGTCAGATCCTGTAGTTTGTCAAAGGTGTGTATTGAATAACTTTTCTGCTTAGTTCATCTGATGTACTAATAAAATAAGTGAACAGTTCTGAATAAATGGCTTAAAGTGGCTGCACTTTCAGCATGCAGAGCTGAGTTCCCAGTCAGTAGTACATCTTTAATTCCTGTGATAAAAACCATCCTAACATTTAACCAACCAACTAACCCTGGAGAACAGCCACCAAATTTAGACCAGGAAAAGATTAAGAAATTGACTCATGGCATAGAGATCAAATAAAGCAACTGTAATTCTAAAAAATTAACCTCCGTGGGGGTGACAGTGAACCTTTTCTTTGCAGTAATTAAAAAAATATACTAGTAATTATAGCCCTAATTTACAGGAAATACGTACATGGCAATTATTGTCTTTATGAAGGAATACTTACTTTCAGTTGTTGACAAGCAAAAGATATCCATCTCCTGTGGATGGTAGGAAGGAGAGTCAAGGTACATCACTGTTTCTTCATCTTTGTTGCATGTTCTTTTTCAGATTAAAAATCTATACAGCATCTCCTCACTCCGATGTACGAATTTTAATGAAAATAGAAAACAGGAGACAAAACTCTGTCAGGTAAGGTGGTTCTTCCGTTTGTGTGCTTATTAATTAAAAATAACAAAAAGGATATGTTTCTTAGTCTTTAGTATTACAGATGGAGATTATATAATCTTATGGATGAAACTTCAGTGAGGAATTAGCGATTTTTAAAATGATTCAACAAAAATGTTATTTCTTTGTCTTTTATTAAGTCAACACTGAAATTTCTGTGCAATTACTGAGCAGTAAATTCAGCTGACTCAGACTCACACAATTGAAGAAGCTCGGGCACTCGGAGCTGCGTTGGTGGCAGAGCGAGTGTGCCGGTACCTGAGCTCCTTTGGCAGCAGTCCATGAAAATGGCGCAGTGTCTGCAGCAAAGACAGGTTTGTGTTAAAATGCTAAATTACTGTATTGACCAGCAGAACTGTAGGCATACGTTCCCTTTTGCAAGTTCCTCTGTGGATATGTTAACCTCCCCGAGAGACTTGAAGTGATAGTTGAAGAGAGCTGTATTTGAAATAACACATTTTTCTCAAAGCTACTAGCTTATCACTCTTCATGTTGCCATACTTCTGGGTGTGGGCTTTTAAGTCTCCAGAATTCAGAGTTGTGCAGAATTGTTTTCTTTGTTTCCAGAACAGGCAATAATCTTGAACTTCAAAATTAGACTTTCAAGAAATAATTTTTATTGGTATAAATACCATTTTGAACACTCCACCCTGTTGTCATTGTTACTGAAAAGGATATGTACCAGCTTAGTGTCACAGCTTATTGTGGTTGACCAGTGATTCCTACTTAGGGTTTTTAAAGTACATTCTTTTCTTCAAATGTAACAAATGTAAATAATATGCTTCCCTGAAGCATGGTATATTATTTCTAAGGGAGAAAAAAAGGTATATTGAAAGAATTTTAGTTGTAACGGAGCTTCCTGTTTGTGCTGTATTTTTTTGCAACAAATACTATTCAGAAATGTGTAACGTACTTAGAAATTCAAGCTCCAAACTCTTCATGGTTTTGATTTTTTAATTATTTTTTTTTGTCTTTGCAATTGTTACTTGAAATATGGTTGTAACATTTGCCATCAGAGTTGTCAGGGTTTGAGTGAAATGTCAGGACTGATTTCTCCTTATAGAGTCATAGAATCGCCTAGGTTGGAAGGGACCTTTCAGATCATCGAGTGCAACCATCAACCTAACACTGGCAAAAACCATCACTGTGAATGGCCAAATTCTGTGTGTTTAGGGGTAAAATTTAGGAATGCTGGTGTTGTGAGCTACCCTGGAAGGTTCATTGCAGAAGCACCTGGGCAGATGAAGTTTTCTCCGTTCTCTGTCTCTACTGTATTTCCCAGTGCTCCATGAGGGGCTGTTCAGCACAGGCATTTTAGCCATACAGGTTGAATAACAAATGCTGCACCCATTTAATGAAGCCTTTCTAGAGCTCAGCTCTGGGACGTGAGATGAGAAACAATTTCCCATTTTAAAAATATTTTTAGCAGACTTTTTCTGCTCATCTGTTAATAGTAGTACTCAGGACAGATTCCCAGTGTATGAACAACCTCTGTCCCCATCTCAAGTAATTAACTCAAGTTAATGCAGCAAAAACTGAAAATGATTCAGTATGTTACTGCTGTACGTCTTTGTGATTGGAAAGGCAGTATTCCAGCAACTATATTGAATATTCATTTGTATTTTAAAAATATAGTAATGTATACACAGGTGGATTTTTCCCTGCTATTTTAGTGCTTGAATTTTCAAATTTCTTTTTTTAGAAAGGAATTAAAAATTGCTTTTGCAGTAGCAGGTAAAGTTCACCCTTTAATCTTTTGAAGTAGGGTATGTAAATTGTGTAGAAGGCTTGGGAAAGAAACCAATTTAATATCAAAGTGGACCATTTCTTTTGCTCATCCATTTCTTTTGTTGTGAACCATTTTCGTCTTCTGAAATCTGTGTAGTGCTTCTTACCTCACAGATTTGTTAGAGAGAATTCTTTTTCATGAAGCTTTTTAGAAGAGTCTCAGGACTCATGCCACGCTTAAACATCCTTAAGTTTGAGCCTCATCTGTACTTCAGAATCAGCTATGTTGGTTGATACTAAACTCACAGTAATTAGGATTTATTCCACTTAGAGAATGTAAAGTTTAAAAAGAACTGTAGAAGGTTAAAATAGAAAAGCTTTTTGACTTGAGGAATGCAGCTCCTCACGTGGAAATTATGTGAATCTTTTGATATAATTTGGTGGAGCAGGCCCAGCTGTGGCAGTGCAGACAGGTTAAGGAAGCAGCACATTGAAAGAAAATTCCACTTCTGAAAGGAAAGAACAAAGTTCATTTGAAATGATGGGACTGCTGTGTCATCAGAAAAGCATCTTCTGTGGACATAAGCTGTCTCTGCCAGCAGGCGCTCTCGGTGCCGTGATGCCAGTGTAGCAGTTGTGACAAAGGTTCTGTAAGGGAATTTAGATTTTTACTGTAGTTGCATTACAGTTAAGTAAGAGAGAATTTATTTTGAGTTCTTCTCCTTTCGGTTCCCCCCACCTCAAATAAACTAATTTTAGGTTTATGGCTGTCATTGTATAAATCAACACCTGGCATTGCAGTGGAAGTACTGGCGATTGAAACAGGACCAGGCTGCTGCTTAGTGGTGTCCGGCAGCGTGGAACAAAAGCTAAGCACAGACGGAGCTCTCACACGTTTCTTTATCCACATTTCTTTAACAGCGGGGAGCTGTTAACTGCTGGTTTGTGTAGCCTTGAGTGCCACTGTCAGCTCAGAGTAATTTCCCATTCTGTGCCACCTCATTCTGCGTGATTTTAGGCTGTTTGTCCCTGTTTGGCAAAATCCTCTTCCGTCACTCTCTGGGCAGACCGGAGGAGTAGGATTGGTGTAGTCTACTCATACATGCAAGTCTACATGCATGTTGTGTTATCCAAAACTTCCCCTTTGCCCACGAGATAAATTCCTTCCCCGCGAGCACTAGATAATAGAAAGGCTGTAAATATACATTGTTGAATCGGATGTTGTTTTTAGGCTTAGCAGAACCTTTTGAAAAAAATACTTTTCATAGTTACAATTACGTATTGTTGAGGAAGTGCAGTGGTATTTCAGAGAATATCTAGGCAGGATTATTATGGGTTATAAAATGTTAGTCTTCTAGTTTGAAGATAAGTACGTTACAGAAGGATTTTAGTATTTCCTGCAATTGTTTATGAAACAGGAGTTTGTGGTTTAGTTTTGGCTGTTTTCTGTGTTTCACAGCAAATGGCCCTTTTAGTTTGAAGGTCCTTTGCAGAATGCTTCAAATTTTTTGGTTTTTCTTTTTTTCTTCCTCCAGAAATATAAATTAGCCATGTAGTACAGATTTCTGCTTCCTCACAGGAGTTCTGCAGAACTTCAGAAAGAAACTGGATAAACCCACTGGTGCGCAGACATCGTGGATGGCTGCCAAACAACGTGGTGCTTGCTTTCTTCCTCCTCAGTGCCTTTTATCATCAGTGGTGACAGTTCTTAGGGAACTTTGTGATAAGCTCTTATTTCTGTCTTCTCTAAAACTAGCTTGTAAGAACTGCTTTCAGTATGAATTGGTAGCGCTCCACAATTACTTGGGAGTAACCTAAAGCATAATCTCTCCTCATATCCTCCCCTCCTTACCTGGCACCTCCCGCTTTTTAACGCTGTAACTGTTACACCACTTGATAGTCTTCTCATTAACTGCACTTAACTTTATAAGGAATCTTGTGAAGGAGGGTTTAAACAAACAAGTGTTACGCAACTCTTCTTCCTTTCAAACCTTGGTTTGGAAAAAATCTGCGTTTGAATGGGTTATAATAGTTTTCCGTTTTGTGGTGCTTGTCTCTATCACCTGTTATGCAATATTTAGTTGGTGGTTGGTGTCCATTCTCTCCTCGGCTGTAACTATTCCAAGAAAGGTTTAACTGCTGCCTCTTGGATGATTTTTACAGTCTACATTCTTTTATAAAGTAGTCTTTTCTTTCTTCAGGATAAATTAGTGCCCTGACTGTCTTCAGTCCTTTATTTGGGATGCCTTCAAAGTGACTTCATATGGTAAGAGTATTGCTTTTTCCACTAAGGAAAGGAAAGATGCAACTGCCAAATTATACAATCTGGTTTGGGAAATACACCTTCTTATTTTCCTGAAAATTGCCTTATTAGGCTTTGTGTAACAAAAAAACCAAAAAACCAAACAACCAACGCCCCCAAAAAAAGAATTCCTAAATCCAGCAGACCCTTGATATTTGTTATAAGTTAATGGTCAGAGTTGGTTTTTTCATAACTGCAGATATTTAATGAAAATTATTTACTCATCCTCGTCGTATAAGATGATCTTATTTCTAGAAGAGAAATAGCTGCAACAGACTTGTTTTACAGGAGGTATTGTAATTTAAGAGACAATTAATTAAATAAATCTTAATGAGGTTAAACCACACAAACGGAAGATCTCTCTTACTGGTTCAGTGACATCTTGCATGAATCTAGTTTAGATAGTGACCTGTCTTTAATCACATGTGTTTAGTTTAATGGAATTAAAAAATAATGCTTTCTTGAACATCAATGTTAGGTCTTTTATATAGTGATTTTTTTTTTTGCCTGTTAATATATTCAGAATGGCATGTGAACACTGTTTCTGAATAAGTCATTGTAGAAGATTTTTGGTATTTGAAGATACCAGTAGGCACTGACAGAATATTTAGGTGATTGCAAAATTTAGTCTGGTTGGCCTTAAAAGCTTTGCAAAGCCCACTGCTTTCAATGGACCATATCCTTTAAGGAGCTGGAGTACAAAGCAATACCAGACTGTATCCTGTAGCTTTCCTGTTGTAAAACTGCCACACCATACAGGGTTGTGTATAGAATCAGTTGTAGCATTGTTTTTTTAATAGTGGTAATACTGGTGCAGCTCATGCTTCAATTACTCAGAAAGCCAAAAATATCAAAAGCATTTTTTTGCCAGTTCCAACATGAAGGGGCTTCTTGCTCTCTGTGGTGACTTTGGCTGGTGCACATGAGAATACTGGCATGTTTGCCACTTAATTCTTGTGGACCACAGGGAAGAAAATCTGCTAAACAAGTACCAGAGGTGGTTCTCTACTTAATGCTGTTGCTTTATGGTGGTGAACACTTATTTTGCTTTAACTGATCCAGTGCAGTTGCTTCCCAGAAGGCTGGATGATGTTAGTAATTTTGGAGCGCTTCCCTGTCTCAAGATCAGCTGGCAGAAATGAGAGTTATTTCCTTGGATGACTGAGTTCTGTGCTCAAAGAGAATTTTCTTTTGTAGTCTATTGTTTTTAAATAACCAAGGGTTAGATCACATTAGTAGGTTGCAGTAGTCACAGTAATAGATTTAGGAAGATGAAGTAAGTTTTTTGCATTAGTGTGTGCAAAGATGCCAACAGACTTTTAGAAAACTGTCTTGGAATTCAAAGAGTAATATAAATATAATGGAACTAAATCTTTTTAAATGTAGTATTTATATTGGATTACTTATTTTCCTGTCATTAAAAACATCTATTATATATCTATTTTGTCAGTGATTTTAAGATTATCAAAAACTGTTATGTTTAAATACGTTGCAGATAGCCTCAAATATTGATAGTGTTAGTGTTTTCCTTAATTTTTCATACCTTCTTCCTACGGCACTTCCTTCTGCATTATCATTTGTTAATAACTTAATGTAAAACTAACAGAGCTTAGAGTCTTTGCTTTCTGCTTTTCAAACATTATTCAGTCGCTTTTAAAAAATCACTGCTATTAGTGTGGTGCATGGATCAGTTCTTTTAATCATCATATTACAACCTCATTTCAAAAGTACTACTTCATCTAGCAAAACAAATATGCTGGAATTGGCACGTTGCAAGCGTTGTTTCCTCCTCTGCGTTTTCTACCGATGTTGAAAAGTGTGGGGTGGTTTATTTAAGATTCTGTAGCCTTACTTAGGAAGCAATTTCTCTTCACGTTTGTGTAGTACGTGGTATACATGAGACAGGAATTAAGGATACAAATCCCTGACTGAACTGCTGGCCTTGGCATGAGTTGGAACAGACCCCAAGCTGGCTTTAGCCTGTGCCAGCAGAAGATTGACAGTAGAATTCATTACTCCTCTCTAGCTCGCAGCAGCTGGCACAAAAGCAGCTCTGCCAGCTTTACAAAAGCAGGGAGCTAGCTTACAATAGTCATTCTTCGGTGCACAACTGTAGTCAGGCTCCGGCGACTTTGTACTGTTCAAGGGGAAACGGAATTTGGTCTGCAGTCTGTTTCTTAAACACAGCGCTCCTGTGTATACTCGCGGCTGTTTCTTCCCAGAGTGTTAGGTTTTGTTTTGTGGGTTTTTTAATTTGCAGCTTTTCTTACCAAATACTTTGCTACGTTTTCTTGTAGATCATTTCAGGCTTTCTAGTTTTGTTACTGCAGCCATTTCAGTGTCATTTTTCACTTGCTCCTTCTTATCTGAACATCAGTCTCTCTGCTGACAAAAGTGATGCAGAGCACCAGATGCCAGGATACACGGCTTTTACTGTAAAAAACAGTCACTTTTCCTTCCGTATCCACTTAGGTTTTTCATTGAAATCCTGTATTACACAACGTAGATGAGAAGCAGAAAACTAGTCATTGCTGAGTATAAGAAGTATGTATGATCTGAATCTGTAGCATGCATAGCTAAATGTTTATGATGTCTGACTACAATTACTTGACCTTTGAGAAGATTTTTGGGATGATTCCAAAAAAACCCAGAGTTTGTCCATCTTACTATCTTGAGCAATCATTCATTTTTTTTCTTGAAAGGGATTCTTTCATGAACCAGTAGGCGCCTGTTTTTTAAAGTAACAATCCTGCATTTTGTAACCCATCCTGAATTCTTTTGGATGAACTGTTTTATAATTAATGGTATTGCATTAGGATTTCTGGAGTGTCCCAGCTAGAGAGTTGGTGACTGAGATATCTATTGCACAAAGATTTATTTGAAGTTGTAGCCTCCACTCCAAAATTCTGCAGTCTGTGTTGCAGCAAGTTAGATCCAGACCACTTATGGAGGAGGAATATGTGAGTAAGTAGAGAGGTGGAGGAGGAGATAGGAATAAAACTGTTAGTGTTTGCTTCAGCCAGTGTTTTGTCCTGCCTGGTCATCTAGTGGTGTTCTGTAAGCACCACAGGTAGACCCGAAGACCTTCAGATTTGCAAAGCAGGTAGGCAGACCTCGAATTCTAAAACATAAATAAAACTGTACACAGTAGCCTCTTTTCTGCATCATAATTGGGCTTGAAGCATGGGAGCAGCATATGCATAGGCAGATTTTCTCTCCTCTCTCTGAGGAAGTGTGCGTCTAGGAAAGGCTGTTTCAAGAACAAATCTTGCAGTTTGCTCAGCCTGACATCTCTCCTTGCCTGGGTGTATGTAACATAGTATGGAAAATGCCTTCATGGAAGTCCATGTACTATGTAGCATGCACACATAAGGCAGACTTGAAGGCAAAAAGACAGGCCATGAAGCCCAAGAAAAGACCGCAGTTGGAAAAAAACCCTGTTGAATAATCTGTTGTCCCTGGGCTGGGGGAAGGAGCTGGTAAAAATGGGCTGTAGGGCAGAAATAATGTCTGGACCATTTGCCCTATTCAGGTCTAGCATAAGTGTCGTGAGATGTATTGAGGGGTTTAATTCAAGTGTATCCATCTGGGTTGCTGTTAAAATATTTTTCTGAAGGAAAAAGAGGGTTTGTTGCTAGTTTCTTGGAAGAAAAAGACACAGTGTCTTTAAAGGTAGCCGAGTTGCTCAGTTTTTGGGACCAGACAGCACGGGGAGCCTGGACGAAGAGCCTTCTAGGAGGAAGGATAAAAACTCGTTGGCATTTGAGGGCAGTTACAGTGATAGGCGGAACTTGGAAGCTGCAGCGCTGCGAAACATGGCAGTGTAACCATCAGCGTTTTCACAAAGGCGGAGTAGAAGAGAACCTCTTCGTGTTCCAGTCAGGAAGGAGAAAACCTGTTGTTTCCTCCTGATGCTGCCAAAGGGGAATCCCTCTGGTTTTTTCTCTTTCTTGACGGAAATGATCTAGGGATGATTGTTTCGACCTCGCCAAGGAGGGAATTGACCTTCCTGCTTGTTTGCCAAGAAAATAGTTTGTTTATTTCATAGCTTTTCCTTTTCGTTGTAAAGCATTAGTAACCCCTTAATGGAAGGTTTATGGCACTGTGATTCTGCTGTATAAATTTGTGGATATGTTTCCACCGTTTAGTACAGAGTGTTAGAGGTATGCAGGCTATCTCCATACGAGCTAAATTTGGAAGTTAGAATTTGCAATGTAGGGATACAAAACTACAGAAGTATCAATTCTTCCTGTTCCTGAAGTGGAGGTTCATTAGATTAACCCAAGTGTAATAACAAAAGTGTTGCCAATTTACAAGGATAATTTCTCATCAGTTTTATATTTCTGTTTATTTTATCAGTGCACTGCTTACTTATGTTAATTTAAGTCATCAAATGAGATCTGACCTATTATTTTTCTGAATTTGATGTATTTTTTCACTGCATCCTTTGGTATTCCTTGGTATACCCCCACCTCTAAAATTATTTACAGTGATGTTTCATGAGTCTGTGTAACAGAAGTACTGTAATTAAAGTAGACTCATGACATTTGCTTTTTCTCTGTGATCATGCCAGTATTTTTTTAATGGTACAAGTTACATATTTTGGCTTCCCTGCATTTTTGGGGAGCCAACCACAGCTTTCACTTGTGCTTTCACTTTAGCTTCACTAAAGATGCCACTAATATCTTTTCGGTTTCTGAAACTTCAGGCATTCATCTTCAGTAGGCAACACACTCTCTTTTTAATAACTTCTCTCTTGTGAAGCTTCATATTCCCTTTAGGCCTTCTGGCTATCATTAACTCATTAGGCTGTTTTGTTTCTTTATCTCAGTCATATAGTAGCCTTATATGATTGTGGTATCCCCTTTTTCAGTTTGCTCTATATCACTTACAGATTGGTAAACCTTGAGCTTTTGAGCAGTTTGTAAAGCTGCCTGGCTTCACAAAGTAAGTAATTTCCTGTATGTGTAAAGGACTATTGCTGTGATGCACTTGAATTATTGCATCTTTACTCGATGCTGGATTTTGTTACTAATTTTCATGATGTCTTATGAGATGGGGAAAGTATTTGCTTTCTTGAAATTCAGTATCACTTCTGTATTCTTTGAATCAAATTCTACCAAATCCAAGAAACTGACATTTGTTTGTTTCACATTTTCCTTCTGTTTTGTTGTACTTTTCCCTATGACTAAAAGACGCAGAATGGTTTGTACTTCAGTTAATCTCTAGATCATTATTGTGCATCCTGAATCCTTTTACCACGTCCCTCTTAATGCTCAGTCCACTAAATTGTTGCAGCAGATGCCTTATCGGCTTTATGGGTTTTGCCATCAATTGATATCTTTTTCCATGATTGTTATTAAACAACTTTTACTGTGTTTTTTCTTTTTGTGCAATTGCCTCATTCTCAAGAAGTTTAAACAAGGACAGCCTTTGTGCATCTACAGTGACATGCTTCTACAGTGACATACTTCTAGCCTTATTTTGCTTATCTCTTCTTTCCATTAACTGTTTTGTATATTTTCTAGGGTAAAAGTGAACAAACCATTAAATCTTTCTGGACATCTACTACTGTGCCAAAGAATTTAGGTGACAATTTGTGTTCCTACTGTCTTCACCTGAGTATTACTTTTTTTTTTTTTTTCTTCTTGGATGTTTTAACTCCCTGAAATATCTTTGTAAGAGGAGGGGGTTTGTATTTTTTTTCCATTTTACACTTAAGTTTTCAGTAGTTCTTAAATTTCCCTAGTGGGAAGGGCCTCATATAGCCTGGAGAAGAAAGGAGACCTCAGTTTTTACAGCTTTTCTTAACATCGTCTTTGTTTGAGGATGATCTGTGGCTGAAATATGGCGAAGCGTTGCTTGAGATGGGGACTTGGAAAGGGGTTGGCCGGGCATCTGCTCTGTATTGCTGTAGATTTGAGCTGTGCGGGTATCAACAGAGTGGAGAGGTTAGTGAACATTTGTTGAGGCAAATTATGGAGGTCCTAAACTGAGAGAAAAACCATAGGCCAAGAGCGGAAGGAGGATCTGGCAGGTTTTAAAATATTTGTGTAAACTGTGGTATAATTTTTTTTCATATTAAAGTATAAACTTGAACTTTGTTCCCATCCCCCGTCATTAAAAGCGTTCAAGCAGAGTAGTCTTCCATATTGTTCAGCTGTTGATAAGAGTTAGTTACGAGGGAAGTGTTACGGCAAATCATTTCCTTTTTTTGTTTCTAAGGTCTCTGCTTTTTTGCTCATTGAATTTTCCAGGTTTTTTACGCATATGGACTAAGAAAAATCACTGTGTTCCAGATTTTTAGACTGTCAAAATTCTAGTGACAAAGTTCAATATAAAAAAGGCATATAGTTTTAATACATTTAGTTTACTTTCTGCCATATAACTTTCCTTTAATACCTAATTCAGGAGTGCATTTCACTACTTCCTTGTTCACCAAATCATAACCACACGAAGAGGTTATTCACCACTTAGGAATGAAAGTCGCATCTGTTAGTTATTATTTTTGCTGGGCTGCAGAACTAGTGCTTGGGAGAGACTTCAAATGTTGTGCCCAATCTTTGCAGATACCTAGGAAATGCTACCCTCTTTTGTTTAAGGGGAGGGGAAAAAGAAAAATCTTCATTCATCCCATAAATTAGAAGAAGTTGGATTGTGGATTTTTAGGACTAGGCCCCAAATAGATAGCATTATTTATTGTATCTGAATTACGCCAAGTAAATACCTCGAGGTTTCCACTTGGTTCTGGGAAGAGAAATCATCTTTGTTTAAAATATGCGCAAAGGTTTTAGTTGATAGGGCTCACAGGAAAATTATGAACATCATTATACAAATATGTATTTCAGTGATATTTGGAATTATTTAGATGGTTAAAACTTGTCTGCTTTCTTTTCAGTGTCTGGCAGACTAAACTAAAGAAATAACATGGTTACAATTTATCTTTAATTCCAGATTGCAGATTTTTCTTTATTAGTATTAAAATCAAAGTTCCTGTAGATGACATTCAGGAAAACCTGATCAGCAGGGAATTTCCTGCTGTCTGAATTCGTGGAGACAAGTTACGCCACTGCGATGATAGCCACGGGCTCCATTTGAGGGGAGCTGCTTGTGATGCAGTGACCTAATGCAGCATTCCTGCCTGTGGGAGACAGATTAGGAGACTGAATTGTTGAATTCCTGGAAGGTGGTGGAATAACTATAGATAGTGAACCTATCCTTTGCAGAAACTCATAGATGCTATCAGAAGCGCAGAGCCACATGAGTTTCAGCGTTTTGTGAAAGGTAACAAAGCCATTCGTAGAACAAATGTAATAGATTATATGGGAACTGATGTGGGATTGCTGAATCTTGTTAAATTTTCTAAATTGTCACAATTTTTGTAGGCTTTTAAAATGCCTGCTGGCAGGCAACTTTTATTTAATTTTTGTCCTCTAAAAAGCAGTTATTGTTATTTCATTCCAGCTAAAATCAAAAGCTGATGTCTGCCAAGATTGTCTCTTTCTGGTCCTTACAAATGGAATCATCTTATTAAGAAGAAATCCAGGCTTATTTTTTGCTTCGTGACATGGACATAAAGCTTTGCTTGGGGCAAGAAAATAATCAGGAAAGTATATTATTAGATGGTGGGAGTTGGAGAAGGAGGCTGAGGGAATGTACGGAAGAGAGAGAGACACTATGTGGGAAGTAAGTACCAGGGATGAAAGAAGATTCAGAGAGAGGGGTGCAAAAAGAAGTCCCACCAAATACAGGGATGGGGAAGCCGTAGTGCAGACAATTTGTATGAACTGGGCAGTGGGAGAAAAGAGAAAGCAGGGGGAGAGTTTAGAAGAAAGACGTGAAGATGGGGAATTAAGGGTGGTCAGTTTGTTCAGAGCCAGGCTTATCTTCAAATCCATCCTGTCACGCAGGGCTGAGGGAGCTCGTTTAGGATGACAGCCTCAGTTAAGTTGGTTCCTGTGACTGGCCCTGGAGCGTGGAAGAGTCCGAGTGAAAGGGCGGGCGTACATTGATCGTCAGTTATCTTACTGGCCTGTGTCTTGAAATACCCAGGGAAGGAAGGGCCTGAAGGTTTTAGCCTGTTTTGGGTTCTTACTGAGAAGGTTACACAGCCCCAGTGATACAGGACAAGTAGGTAAAAATGGTGATAAAAGAATATCTGGTAATGTCTGACTACCAGGTTCTCCCTGCTCCATCCCCTACCTGTGGTGAGACCACTTCCCTGCAAATTCATGGCAGGACCTACATTCCAGCATTACCCTACATCCCCAGCTTATCCTGATGAATAATCAGTACAGGAAGTTATAAGACTTGTAAAATTGCCATTTTGTTTCATTTTTAGTTTTTCTCCAAACAGGTCTAGCCTTTTCATAAGTAAAAATTGAAATTGGATGCATATTTAGGTTTCTGGAAAAGCCTTACAGGGCAGTCATCTGTGTTGTTCATCTTCTGGTGTATGGTTTTTACTCCACTTCTGGGATAAAATTGGGAAGGTTTTTATCATGACAAAGTCATTCAGAGAGAACCTGAAAAATCAGTCTTGCTCAAGAGCCATCCTGTATTAGACTTCAGAATTGAGTGACAAGTATTAGTTTTCTTTTGAGGTCTTTTAAGCTTGCACAGCCGAGGAAGAGGTTGGCAGGTGGATTAGCAGAAAACCTCAACTTGCACTTGTGTATAAAGTAGGGAATGTGGAGGATTGAGGTCTTTTGGATAGCGGAGACAATAACAGCAAAGTTTAAAAAAGAGAAGCATTAACCTCCTGTGTTACATTCTCCCTGAAGTTTACAGCCCACATTATGCACTAAAAATTTGGATGTTTTCTCTGTCACTGTCAACCAATAAAATTTACTTTAAAAACAAAAAAGATAAAGCTCTGACTCGGTGATCTAACACTTCAGTAATCTACTATCATAAAATAGTTTTAAGTACAAATGTTTTATCTTCTGCCAAGCTGGACGCTAGAGATGTTTTGTCTAAAACATGAGATAATGGAAAGTGTATTGTGGCATGTGAATTGCTTTAGCCTCTTGGTGGTAAATGTTTGCTTAACCAGAAAAGAATGTGTTGAGGTCCTTGCCAAAGGAAAGGTATTGTCGTACTTTGCATTTAGAGTCCTGTAAATAAAGCAGTAAATATGTTTCTGTTCATGTGTGTCAATCCACAAGTTACGAATGCATTCATTCAATAAGAAATGTAATATACTGTTATCCCTTTTAAAGGGTTTCAGTAAGAAAGAGGTCATAATTACTTTTGGTTGAGAGAAACATGAAACCAAATATTTTCATGATGATTGAAGTTGAATATGAGAAATAGCTTTTGCTCAAACTAAGTTTCCCTTAAATCCCAAGAATTCAAATCCCGTTTTACCTTCAATATTCTTCTTGTCTGCTGACTCCTCTGATGTACAGTTCTTAATCACACATTACTGTAAATCATAAAGTATATAACTTTCTTCACCCATCCAGTGTTGGTTTTGGCAAAAGAAAACCCAACTGCATAATATGTTAATGATCAGAGAAAGCAGAGCAGCTATGGGAAATACTCCACTTGCTGCCCACAGTGTATTTTGGTTTTGAACTTCATTTGCCTTTAACTGATACAATAGCTTAGTAGTAATTCAATAATGCTGATTACAGAAAGAATTGCATAACTCAGATTGCAGTGTAATAGTATCAGAGCATCTGTTGGATGCCACAGTTAACAGCAAGTGAAAGCAACAGGGTTTCCTCTTTCAAGAGAGCTTTATTGAAATGTCCCTTCTTTTCCCCAGAATCCCACGTCCAGGTTTCCAGTTAGAGAGTTGGGAGAAAATACTAGAGTTCTAGAAAATAACTATGGAGAAGAGGCTCAGTTTACTTTTTATTACTCTGGCATCATTTGTGATGTACCTGGCTTCACCCTCCAGGGTAAAGAGGAGCCCTTTTCTGGGAAAGGACTGTGCATCTGAGCCGTGTGCCTCTTGTAGCACACCCATGCGTGGGGATTTCTCCGGGGAGTTTCTTGCAGACAGTGCTGTAAGCAGAGATTTGCTTAGGCATAAACGGGGATATTGTACCATCTTTTAGAAATCATTGCCCCAATGTCCTGGGTATTGGAGCCTTTACTTCTGCAAACCCAGAGTTCTAAGTGCTTCTAGTATACCTTCGCTTTAGTAGTTGTTCAGATATGCTTATTTCATCTTCCCAGTACTTCACTGATAATTCATAAGTAAATGTGATAAATAAGCTACACTACTAACCATGTATATGAATCCTGTAGTGTTAAAGCCCATAAGCAGAACATTAAGTGTTACTTTTAATTTAGAGTCTGATTTTTGGTAAATATATCCATTTTGATAATGCTATGTCCATATCTGATTTTGGTAGATATTCATTAAGAACTCCTAAAACGTTTTGGCCTTTAGAGAAATTTGACTTTGTTTCTTCTCCTGTTCTTATGCTTAGATGTTAGGAGCGTTTAAAAAAAAATTACGTAGTTGGATAATAAGACAGGATATGTAATTTGAATCATAAGATTGTTCTTATGAACATGATATCATCTGAAAATCCTGCAAATTGCCAGAAAGCTTGTTTTTTTCCCAGAAAGTGTACATTATGTCCTTGGTAGTATTAAAATAAACTTCCCTGTTATTTTTAAGGTACAATGAACTGGATGCCAGTAGAAGCCTCCTAGACAATTTGAAAGGCAAAGTAATAATTGAGTATCCAACCTTATTTGTGGTCTTGAAAACATTGAAGAATGACATGGTGGTTCTTGGCCAAGGTAAGAATATATTTATTTCCTGTTATGCTATACTTAGATACTTTAGTTAAATAAACAATAATTAAGGATACACCTATTAATAATGACAGGAATGTGTAGTATGTGTCGTATTACCTCTGACTCTAAAGGATTGCTATAAAAAACCTGTTATGAATGCTCTGTCTTAAAACTGCTGGCTGATGGCTTACATTCATAAGCTGTATTGTATGTGTTTTTCCTAACTTTGTTTACTGGTGCTTGATTCTTTTTTTTTTATATATATATTTTTTTTAACCACCAAGGTAAAACAACTCTTCAGACTTGCACTAAATTGTGTATGTAGCAAAGTTTGACAGAGTTTGTTATTTCTAAAAAGTCAAGCTTTCTGGAGAAGATTAATTTTAAGTAAGCCTGCTAATCATACAAAGGAATCATTCTCCGTTATTTTCTAGCATAATTTCTAACATTGGACACATAGTTCTGAATTACGGGATAGTTATTAGATATCATAATGGCAAAGTAGCTTTTCAGGTGGGTTAAAAGCACAGTGTTACCTTTCGAAAAATACTTAGTTGGGGGAACACTTTCATCTTGGAGTTAACTCAGAGGAGAGTCTGGGTCTAGCAGGAATTTGTGTTTTATTTTTGAAGTTAATTTCCATCTCTCTCCCCAGTATAAAGGCTTCGTGTCCCAGCTTCACTTTCTGCAGCTGGTGGTACAGGGAATCAGTTCCTTTGTCTCTTCATGCCCCAGCTAGTCACCTTAGTTATCAAATTCCTTACTTTTCAGTGATGAGCCAGTCTAATTTTTACAGATCTCTGAGGAAAAGCTTTGAAATATGTTTGCAATGGCTATTTCGCTGGGGTAGCTCAATCAGGGTGTTCCCTATATCTAATTTGACTGAATAAATATGAGACTGAGAATACCAGTGATACCCAGCTTCCGTGGATCTTGGCTGTTCTGGCGAGATGACACTAAGGGATCCATTGGAGCAATCTGCTCTCAAGGAAATGGCGTGCAGACATTTTTTGCACCATGTGCTGAAAGAGCTGCCGAGAGGGAGACACTGTACCGGGCATAAGGTAGGAATCGTGTCTGAGCAGCTAGGTCCACCGATAATCACCCTAGGAGGGCATGTACATATACCGGAGTACAAAGAAACTAGATATTTTCGGTTTGTCCATTATTTCTTGATGTAGGTTCCTTGCTTTTCAGTAGTCAGCCCTACCCCTGTGATTTAGATGTCAGGAAGGAATTAGAATTGAGTGACTCATAAACTTAATTTGAATAAGGGGTGGTGGTCGTCGTCTCCTGAGCTAGTAGGGAGGTTGTCCTAAGTGTTGCTTGAACTACTATTATTTTGTAGTTGTGCTGCTGCAGCAAGTAGCTGACTCTGTAAAAGGCAGAGTACATGGGCAAAGGGAAGAGAGAGACAGTAATAGCTGGGGAAGTGCCCATATCTCTGACACAGGATCTTTTTTTTTAAACTTTCTATAGATGCCATACAAATCAAGTGCATAGCTCCCTATTGAGGTGCATTGGGTATAATATAGCAGAAGATTATAACTAATGGCAAAACTAACATGATTTTCACAACCTTTATCATAATTTATTTTTGTACATCTTTTTAGTTAGCATATTAACATTCAACTTCAGCCTCGAGTTTGCTTTGGACCCTGTGTTCTTGGAGTTTTTTCTGTTAAGAGTGGAAGCGTGCCACAGTAACTCTAGGTTCTTTCAGGAAGAGTGTCCAGGACACAAATACAAAATAGGAGGGCTGTTTCATAGCTGTTATTCCACTTGAAGACTAAATAGCACTTTTGTCGAAGTGTGGTACAATCATTGTACTCTTCTTTTGGGTCATCTTTACAGAATAAAGGAGAAAAACCAGTATTTAGTTTGCTTTACCAGTTGCATTCACAGATAATTGCTAAGAATGGAAATCTTGGGTTCGCCTCCAGCCTCTGCAGGGAGAAGTCTGGTGTAGCGAGAGGTGCTTTAACCCACTCCCATCTCCCAGGTGACCTTTCTGCTGCGGCATCTTGTCTGTTACTTGCAGTCCGGGTTCTTCAACTCACGTGGCTTTTTGTATCAGTTGCACGCTCCTCCTAAGCCATCCATCCCGCTCTTGCTTATCCTATCTCTGCCGATATTGCCTTTCCTTTCGGCCTGCCGCTTTCGTGCTTGCCCCAAGGGAGGCTTGTCTTGGAGCGCCCGTCCGGCTCACCTCCCCTTGGCGTTCCAGGCAAACAGCTGCCGTGCTGCGGAGCGGGTGTCTGGTGGGGTGTCTGCCGGAGCGTGGGGGCTTCCACTACCACAGCCCTCCAGGGTCTGTTTTCAAAGGACCCAGGCTGAACAAGAAACAGTGTCTTGTGGAAATTTAACTGCTAAAATGATGTTTCTTTACTGAGAAATCTCAGATCTACCCCCTTCCCCAGGAAGAACAGAGGCATGTTTTCATAGCTGCAGGAACAGGCACGTGCTGGGGAAAGATCCCCGTTCTCCCCTGCGATTCAAGTTACTCCCCCCAAAGACTGGGGGAGAGCTAGAGCTGGACATCTTCAAAGAGCAACTGCTAGAACTCAGTGAGGAAAAAGCCTATTTCTCCTATCCCTGTTCTCAGAAATGTCTGGAGTAGTTTGGCTGAAACTTTCAAAATAAGTAAGGAAAGTAAGGATTGAGGAAGGAAACTGGCACTGAAAAATTTGAACCAGAGTTTAAATTTTACATTATAAGTAAACTGCAGACCGTTTTATGGTGGGAAATACTGAGCAATACTAATTTATAGGCAATGCTTATCAACAGCATAAAAATATGTTCCTTTTGAGTGAAGACAGTCTATAATTCCTGTTAAATAAAACTTACTGAAACAGACTAAACTAAAGCTAAAATTTGTTTGTTGAGCTTCACTGAGAGTCAGAAGATTGCCACATTCTTTTATGTGATGTTTTGATGCTTGACTTGCTTATAGCAAAAACTACAGGTGCTCTGATTTCAGCATACAAGGTCAGTCATGGCTGAAGATAGTAGGGGATTACAGGAGCTTTCACAGGACTTAGAGGCAAAAACAATCCTTGCTTTGTGCATTACTCAGTACATATCTGGCATATAAATGTTAATTGATTATACACTAGATTTAATGTAGACAAAATGTGACCTCCGATGTTTCTGGGTGAAATGCTTCTATTTTCTTGAACAAATTCCATTGAAAGTGGTACAGGTGCACACTGTGTCCTATGTATTACCCATCTTTGCCAGCTGTAGAACTTATCTGGACAAGACAGCTATACTGCATCAGCTCCTTTCGGTAACATTTCCTTAATGAAGCATCTGACACTAAATGCTCAAAACGTTCTTTAAATTCATAGTGCGATCAAATACTGAAAATAACAATGAGAGCAGAGTGTGAATCATGGGCCTGCTTTGCTGCAGTTTATTTTTGTGTTGCTTGAGTGCCACCGACCAGTGGCATTTGGTGACCTCACCACAAGGTGACCGGTGTCGGGGCTTGTTAAAGGAATCTCAGGGTGTGAAGCTGAAGACCAGTTTGGGAAATGAGTGCTTCACGATGCCATCTCAGCAGACCACAACAGCCGTGTCCTAAAGCACAGGTTACTGTGCAGCTTTAACCTCATGGATTCACGCAGCTTAACACCATCTTTGGGACGCTGGAACATGTGGAAGGAGCACGTAGGTGCACCATCTTAATTTTCCTTTTCCGTTTAGAATTTCTCAGTAGTTCCCCATCTTAACTAAAATGCTAATAGGAGTGTAAATTATTTATAATTCATTACAGTTATATATGTAGCAACACAGAAAACAACATTTAAAACGATTAAGAGAACACTTTGAAATTCTCAGTGGATGAAGAGGAAGACTTTTGTGTGGGATAAATGCTCTGCTTACCTGCTTGACTGAAAGACCAAGATTTAAAAACTAAAAGAAATTCTGAACATTGTCTTGCTTTCTTCTTCAACGACAAGGTCCTACCCAGGGCTTCATCCCATGTTATGAGACTCGTTATGTCGAATGAAATAGCCATCCTCAAGGAGAGTGTGGTGGAAAGGAAAAGAAGATACGACAGTGCTTCTGTTCGATGAGCAAACAACATTGCTGAAACTAATTCCTTGTTTGTTTTTTGTTTGTGTCCTACACCCTCAGATGCCAGTGAACCTGCAGAGAGCTCGGACAGTGAAAGTTCATCCCTTTCATCTATGGAAGAAGGGGAAATTCGGGACAGTTCATGACGGCTCTTTGAGAGAAGAGGGTGGAATGAGACTTTTATACCATTATTTTTTTTAATTTCATTAAATCTTTTTTTATACAACTCGGAGGTTTGGTTTGGCATCCTTCACTAAAGGCAGCACTCCCAAACTGCCTGCCTGTTTTTGGATTTAGGAATGCATATTTGGGGATGTAAATAAAGACATGGGGAATTGTTGGTTCCAGAAAAAAATTTATATTATTTAATTGCAGCCTTTTGTCCGTGTATCTTTAATAAATCAGAGTAACCCTAATTTAAAGTTTCCAAATGAGTTTCAACAATATATTTTTTCCATTTACCCTAGCAGCTCGGCATCTGATTTCTGAGTTTAAATATCTGATCACATATTTGTATTTATATGTGGATTTGAGCCTTAATGCTTAAGCTTACTGAGAAAAAAACCACGGGTGTTTCATTAGATTAATTTTCTTTTAGGGTGTTTCTTTGTCATGCTGAACTGCTGCAAATCATCTTACTTTACTTTGGACTTCAATCTTCTGCGGTGACATGATGACATTTTGGTGCAATACCTTTTTTCTTTTTTTTTTCTTAACTTGGTTGCATCTTCTTTCATGTGTTAAGGATGGGTCAAGCCATGTCTTCAGGGTGGCGTGATGCTGTGTGTTTAATCTTCTACCCTGATCTTTTAAGTCAGCATGGGTTTTAAAAACAATAGAAATGGATACATAGTGTCGATAGTGCTAATATATTGGACTTTATGTTCTCATTTTACTAGTGAGTAAAAATAAAAAACTACTGAAGCCAGGTTTTTTAAATATTTACTGGAATATCAGTTAAATTCACCTACTTAAAACCAAATAAACCTTGGAAAAAAAAAAAAAAAGTCCTGTACTGTATCATCTGCTGACAATAGAATTTTGTTGTTAACTTCTGAGAAGATTTCTGGATCCCAGACCCCTTACCGCTGCCCCTGCGTCCCCGGTGCCTGCGGGGTGTGTTGGAGGGGCAGAGCAGCCCGTGCTGGGAGCGGGGTGACACGCTTGCGCCGGGGAGTTCCCAGGAATCAGCGTAGGCGTTTGGGGTTAGTTTGGAAGGGTCTAGCGAAGTCAGCATTTGTAAAGCCTTAAGAACATGATGACTTTGTAAACAGCCCTGTGAGGTTGTTGCTGCCATCGTTGTTACCCCAGTCTGTTTGTCTCCTGCTTGAGACGAGCACCTCTGTGACAGAAGTTGGTGGCAGGGGATGCACCCTAAACTGCCATGAAAGTGGTTTTCCAGTCATAAGTGTTCTTCCTGCCAGCGCTGACGTGGGTAGAAAGACAGCAGAAAGCGGTGAAGGAGCTTGTTGAGGTAAGAGGAGGCTGTGACAGCCTTAGGGGAGAGGGCCTCCACACCCTGTCTGGGCTTCAGGGCACCAGGCTGTCGGTTCCTTACCAGGCATACTGCACGGAGACGATTTCTGAGATGTTCAGAGTTTTAGAAGTTATTTTTTTTCACACCTTTGCAAATAAATTGACGTTAAAATTTTTTTCACCATTCCATCTAGCTACTGAAGTCTGGAAAGAGCATCGGACCGTTGTAGTCACATACTACTTTTTCTCACAGCGGTATCACGTGTCCTTTCCCTTGTGTGTTTTGCAACCCCGGGTAAAACAGGGAAGTTTTTCTTCTTGCCTGGCAGTGGCCTCCTGTACTCTATTTTCTTTTTTAGTCATTGTTGGTCCTCTGCCCACCTCTTGTTTCAATGTTTGTTTTTTTTAACCCTTTTTAAAGGAGCAGGATTTCTAGCTGTAGGTGCTGCTTTCATATTTTTTCAGTTCAGTGAAAGTGAATAAGCTTTTCCTAATCAGTGATTACTGCACACTGACTCGGTAGCCACAAATTACTTTAAACCAGTCTTGAACCCATTCATAATAACACCGATAAAAGAGCAGAACAGCAAAACTGCCACAGTTCATTTGCCGGGGATGTTTCATCTGGAGTAAAAGCGTGGCATTTTTTTTAAGATTCATAGTACGCAGTGGAAATTAGTGTGCTGCAAATATTAGTGTTGATCTGCATGCGTGTGTGATTGGTCTTTGGCTGAGGAACGCAGGCTTGTAATTTGCATTACTTTCCTACACTCTTGGAGGTTTTCATTAATTGTACGAAAGGGTTTGCTTGAGGTTTTTTTCTTATATAAATCTAGTTCAAGCTTCCTTGTGAGTTACACGCAACCGTAATTTGTTTTTAAATGAAGATGCGGTTAAATCTGTCCTTCAGATTTAAATCTTTTCCTACCTTAATGAAGGCTTTAAAAAATTAAGGAGCATTCCTGTGGTGGTTACTAGAACTGAAATTTCCCAAACAGAGATGGCAATCACCTTCCCGCGTTCAATCAAACTGAGAGTAAAAGGCCACAGTAGCTTTTGCCATTCATTCCTAACTTACTATTTACTTATTGTTATTTGGTTTCGGTAACAGTTGCACTAGTTTGAACAGTGGTTATTCATCAAATGCAAGATGAAATTCAAGTATTTTCATTCGGTTTTGCTAAACTTTTTCAATTTTTGTTTATAAAAAGGAATCAGAATGATGGTCTCTGGTTAAAAGCACATCCTTACGGATGACAGGTGACCAGTACAGGTCCTGCAACAGCGGTCATTCTTCCTGAGAAGGAGGTGACTGATTTACTCAAAGCTTGTGCACTCTTTGGCTGGACGGATGGTTTTTGACACTTCCGTAGGCAGTTAAGGGAAGTTTTTAATTCCTTTCTGAGCGACTTAACCGAGAACGAGCATCTTGTAATAACCTTGAAGGAGAAAAGGCGCCTTTAAAAGCTGTATTTTAAAATTTCTGGTCAAGCACTTGGAATTTAAGACGTGGAGCTGAAGCTGCCTGGAAGACTTCAGTTCTGTCCATTTTGAAAACACACTATTGTAATCAGACTATACGAGGATCCCTGCAGGACTCTGCCTTGGTTGAGCGCAGATGATGTCTGTGAATGAAAACTCTGTGATGTTGTTTTAATCTTCATCATTCAACACCAGCTTGCGCTGAGTGCTTGATTTTGTGCCTACTACACTTACTCTTTTTTTTTTTTTTCCTCTATAAACTACTTAACACAGAAGGAACAAGTTGTTTTTGTGTACTGTAGTTATGGCATTTCTTTTAATGTTTAGACATTTCAGATTTCAAACCCTGAACGCTCGCAGCGTGCTTGAGCTGAAGGACCATCGGCTTACAAAGCAAAGAGTAAGTAAGGGCTCTTGTCCTGAATGAACATGCTACTTAAAAAAAATTAAAAGCTTAATGAAGTCATCCCTTTCACAAGGCATAGAGGACAAAAATAGAGCATAGCTAAGCGCATAGCAATAGCTGAGAGGTAGGATTGAGTCAGCCATATGAGAGAACTGGGTTCTTTTCCTTTTTTGTATAATTTCTTGGGGGTATGAGGCATAAGTTACTGAGTTGTCATGGGTAAACGACCTCACACCCCCTGCCAGTGTAACAGCTAAGTTTTGAATGAATGCATCTGAATTCTAGGTTTTACCGTATTTATCTCGGCATTAGCAATTGTTGATCCGTAGAGGAAAAAGGGGTCATGCCGCAAAATGTGCGGTTGGCGCTGGCTCTTAGAGGCACGTCGGACCGATTTTTGTTACTCCAGTCGAACAGTGCAGTTTTAACTTTGCATTTACCGTGCACTCTAGTCTAACAAAGTCCGTCAGTTGCTAAGTTCAGTGTTGCGCTGATAGGAAGTACAACCTTCGTGTCGTGTATGAACAGCCGTGATGCAGACCTTGCCCTGCCAGATACGGCCGTTCTCTGTTGACATCTGTAGGAACCGAGAACGTACAACACCTTGCAAGAGCAGGCTCTCAAAGAGTAAATACAGCCGTGATGATGTAACTCCAGGCCATATTTGGTCCCAAACATTTCGTTCTGCTTTCTTAAATCCCACGCTCTTTTCCTGAAAACATTTATTCTTCCTCCCTCCAAAGGAAAAAATATCTTGAATTTGTGTTTATGTTGTTGCTATGACATTTGGTTAAACTCTATGCAGATGCACGTTCTGTTAATAAGAGAAAAAAAAAATGAACTGTGTACTTCAGTGAACAAAGATTGCCCTGTGTTTGTGTTAAAATGTTGCTATGGCAGTGCATATGGTTTTATTTGGTGGAAATTTGTGGTGAAGTGGAAGGAAGTCACATGTATGCAAGACAAACAAGAAATGGCAGCAAAAAACAACTCGAAATAAATACTGAAACTGAAAGGGAAGTTGCAGATGACATGTACAAACCCAGGAAAAACCAAGGATAATTGTTTTGCTGCCTGTCTGTCGGTGATCTGATAACAGAAATGTGTTCCCACTGTGTCCTGCCGCGTCTCGGTGGCCCATCGGACAGCGATAGCGATGCTTTTATTGCGAGAGCTTCTTTCCCTCGCTGGCTCTGTGCATTGTAACATATTTTTGTTTTGGAAGCAGAGTTCCACTGTCTTGGCCTGATTTCACCACTGCTAATTTTTCCTGCCGAAAAGCATTTCCAGGCTATCTTATTGTAGTAGGGGTTTTGGCAGGAAAAACCAATAGAGTGATAAAATATGGGAAGCTGCTAGAGCCTTGCCTACCTTTGGGGCAAGGAGAAGTCTGTGTAGACTTACTAGCTCCTACTAGTGATAGAAACGGTGGATTTTTATTTTTTTCTTAACTGGCACAGTAGTCCGTATATTTGTCTAATCCTTTTGCATTAGACTTCTTTTTGCATTAGTTGCATCAGTACAGCTGTTTGCGGGGTTGCGTGACAAATCACGGTGGGTTAAGAATAATCTGCCAAAGAAGCAGGGATAGAAATGAGAGGGGAGAGGGAGTCTTGATTTAGAGAATAAATTGCCACACTGGGAGCTGGCTGCTTCCTGCATGATCCCAGCTGGTGGAGAAAGCAAAGGTGTTTTTAAAATCACATTGCCGCTTTCTTCCTGTTATCCCAGTTCTGCCTCAAGAAGGAGGAAGAAGTGGCTGTGAAAGCTGCCTGTTGCCTCTCCACCCCTCGCTTCCAGGTTTTCTGCTGAATCGTGTGGTAGCCACAGAACCTGTCCATTTTGCCAAGAGTGCCAACAGGCAGTAGAGGTATGTGTCCAAGTGAGTAAAAATTAAGTTGGTGGATGAGGTATTCAGGAAAAAGAGCAGACAGGGGTGGCGTTAAAAGCTTGCCTGAGAAGTCCCCACCACTTCCATACCTAAACTCTCCGTGGTATCTCTTGGTTGAGCTTTTTTCCCAATCTCTGCTTTCAGCTGTGCTTGGGCATCCGTATTGGTTCTAGTGGGATTGTTCCACTACAGCGTGAGTATCTACTTCTGTAGAGTAAAATGTATTTTCCTGTTTTAAGATCCCATTAATAGACTGGCTTTACAGCTGTGTTGTCTTGATGTCTAATTTTGTCAAATTCATGAGGTAATTAGGCTCTAACGTGGTTGGTTTGAGATGCTCAACGAAATCGGCAGCTTCTGAGAAACTGGTGTCTTCGACTTAGGCGATCTGCTGGGCTCCTTTAGGTCTGGTGCTCAACCAGTGTTCTCAAAATATTGCTGGACTGCACTGCTGGCTGTTCAACTGATGCCTGTAACGGAGCGCCTTCATTAACCGCATTCAGTTAAGGTAAGGTTAAGTTGTAAACATACGTGTCCTAGCTAGATTCTCATCTGGGCAAATCTGTGCACCTTACCTTTAAATTTCTTCTGTCTAGTAAATGAGAACTTTACAAAATCTTGCATAATCTTTTCCTCCTGGACGGTTGCTACATTCCATCCTGTAAGTGTACTTCAAGACAGATGAAGTTGCTTATGTGAATGGTGCCTTGGGGTCTTTCAGGATCTTCTCCAATATAAATTGTGTATGTAGAAGTCATAGCTTTGTAGTTTTTTCTGGGGGGAAAAAAAAATCGTAGCATACTGGATACAATCTGTTCAGTTTCTTGGTGTTTGGTCTTTACAGGCTAATAGACACAGATGCCTATTGCATCATTTTGTTGTTTGAAGTCGTCTTTTACAGGATTTATATTTTCTAGACACCAAGTCTCACTGCAGTTCAGTGCAGTTCAGTTGTTCATGAGTTGAAATGCACTTATAGGTATCTCCAAAGCTAGTTGTATGTTACTGTTCTCACCATGGCACCGCCATGTTTCCGTGTGCGGTTTTATACGTGGCTATGTAACATGGAGAAAAAAATTGTGAAGATGAAAACAAGGACATGTCTACATGAAAAAACAGGCGTGAGGCAGAGTACCCAGCCTTCCTTTGCTGTGTGCTCTAGGTGCTGCTTGGAAATGGTTACGCTGATTAGACAGGAGTAAACTAAAACATGCACGTGCACCGAAGTGCTTCTCTGCAGGATCAGCTCAGAAGGGACAGCATCTGGCGAAAGCAAGCCTCTGGTGTGACACGTGTCCCTGCTGCTGTGTAGGTCGGTAGGTTTGACTTCCAACCCCGAACGACTGCCCAATGCGAGCTTCCTTGTTTCAGTCCTCAAGACCCGTGCAGCTGTAGCCTAGAAATTCTCCTGCGTACCCAAGTCTGTGGCAGAGCTTGTCTGGAGCGGGGGGGGATTCCTGCAGCTTTGGTGGACTGTGAGCATGAGAAGTCCTCCCGCAGTGATGCCACCTGTCCGCAGTGCCGCTGCCTGTTCCCACGCAGCCCATGTGCCACCTCGGCTTCCCACCAGCGGCGGGGAGGTGGTCCCAATTCCCAGGTGGACCCGTCCCCCGGAGGGTCAGGCAGCCCAGCGGGGACCGCTCTGCTGTGGGCTCTGCAGTCATTTATATACGGAGTATAGAGGTTCTCATGGCTCAGCCCAGCGAGGGTTAATTAACAGCTTGGCTATCGCGCTGTCAGTAAGATGCTGCCTTTTCCTTCATCTGCTGCTCATTCAGGAGAGCGAGCTAGCAGCATCCCACGAGAGGATTTAGCATAATTGTGGAAATCTGTTTTCTGCATACTCCTGCTTCTATTTTGTTTCCCGCAATGCAGCGCTTAAGGAAGCAGAAACTTTGTCTTCACTGTGTTGCCTTTGTTATTAAGGGAAGATGTTATGTGTGACCCTGGTATTATAGTGGTTACCACCATCACACCCTTGTAAAGAAGCGCCTGGAGCCCACGGCTACACAGACTGTAGTTTGACAAATGCTCCTTTTGGCGGCAGCACCAGCTTCAGCAACTGCCCTGTGCCACCGCGCTCCATCCTCGGGTGACCCCGGCGCTCGCACGGGTGCAGCTGCCTGGGGGCTGCGGGACAAAGCGGGGCACCTGAGAAATAAAAGAGCCGAAGGAGCCGTGGTACCCGCGAGGGGGGAGAGGGGGGACGGCTGGAGCAGGGGCTGCTGGGGGGCGACGGTGGCCGCAGCCTCGGCGATGCTGCTGGCCCTTCTGGCGTGCCAGGGCTGCCCAGACAATGCGGGGCTCTCCTGCTGCCTGCCCGGTTTAGGGGAGCTCCACACCCTGCAGGTGACTTCATTTTCGGGGTTTCATCTGCTCGATGGCCTGGAATAAGTGTGCTGAAAACTGACCGCGTCTTGTCATGTACATCGTTTATTATGTTCTTAACTCCTTATCTTCTAGTATTCATCTTGAAGAGGGATATTGATAGTTTAGGTTTTGATCAAGACCAAGAAGTAAAATTATAGCTGTGTTCATTAACCTTACCTGTAGGCCCTGCTGATCGCACTTAAAGGAACCTGTGCTTTTATCATTTATAATTTTGTGCTTAGTGTTTAGGGTTTTTTCTGCTGGAACAAGAGAGGGTATAAAGATTTAAAAGCAAGTGCAAAGGTGATACACAAGAAAAAGACACTGATTCCTTTTACAGTACGGGGAATTGTGGAGTTCGGTAGTTTTGCCATGTAATTGTGAAATGCAAAAACTGGAGAGAGAATCTATGATTCTATGAGAGAGGACTTTACGGGTGACAGTGAGTTGGTGTGAGTTCCCTGCTCTGGAACAGTTGCAGTTCATTTTAGCGGGGTTCATTCCCTCTCTTTATAGCGGGATAATTTCATTTAGTATATTCACTCCTGAGCATGATCTGCTCCTGCAGCCCTTATTCTCCCAGCGGTACCTTTACAGCTTACAGAACCACCACCCCTCTCTCTACCTGATGAAACGTGCAAAGCCCAAAGTGCAGGTTGTCAAACCCAGGGCCTGGCAAGAGCCCCACCTGAGGCAGGAGTTGGAAGGGATGCTTCTGCTTGTATGCGGTGTGCGTCTTACAGGCATGTAGTCTCTGCGTCTAGTATAGTCCCACGTACATGTAATTTTTCAGGGAACTGTTACTTACGTCGGTTTGAAGACGGGTGTCGTTCAAGTCCAGGTGGCAGTGGGGAGGGCGAGGAATGCGCCTCCAGCTGCCAGGTGGCTGTGAGCAGCGTGTTCCTCTGCCTCTCTCCACGCAGTAACCCTGCATGGAAACCCGATGGTTTCTCAGCGAGCGGCTGAGGTAGCGATGTGTTGGCTGCTAGATGCCAGTAGAAGCCAAACAAAAGCACTTCATCGCATTTTATGCTTTTACTGTCAACAAATACCGTACAGACAAGTTTAGGTACAGCTGAGACTGGTGGCCAGGTGGTGAATTCCAAAACAGCTCAAGTTTTGAATGCCTTCAGGGAGAGAACTTGACTGAGCAGAAGAGAGCCGGCTGTGATTTCTCAGGCAAAGCATTAGCTGCCAGAGATGAGCTTCTGAGATATTTGGCCATTTATTCCATTGAAATATTTATGTCTACTCTAATAAAAAGTTGAGTCTTAACCACTTCGGCATCTAACTATTTGACACTGGATGACGCCCCTTCACAATTCTAAAGCCTCAGTCTCTGGGTTTTATGAGAAGTAGCTTTCTTATGGGACTATGGGAGGGTATTTTGCCAGAGAATAAGTGACGAGAAGGAGAAAAAAAAGCCCCGTTGCAGGTTTCCTTTCGGTCTTATCTGTAGCACAGCTTTATGCTAACCAGCATCGTACAAATGTTGGATGCTGCTTTCTCAGATTGGATGCTAGCTTTCTCTAGCTCATTGTTTTTTAAGTGCTGTTTTCTCACCGTGTGCCAGCTAGCTATCTTACAACTCCCTCAGTTAGCCAAATGTCATCTGTGTCCCACAGTAAAAAGTGTAATTACATATTTAAAAAGTGGGAAGGGGAGGTGAGGAAAAGAAAAGAGCGGCTGCTTTGGCTTTTACTCTATTGGAGAAGTACTTGAAATTCCTCACATTCTTCTCCTGTTAACAGTATGTTTACTTTTCATCACTGGGTTATTAGGATTAACAAAAGTCATTGCTTCAAGCTCATTTAATTTGAATTTAGTGAAAGCAAACTACCTCCTGCAGACCGTAGGAAACATTCTTCTTCCACAGAAATGTATTAATTTGCAAAAAGCAGCCACCAAAAAATGTGAGACTTGATGACCACTTCCACCCCAATGTTCAACATCACCATGCACGCGCTGCATTCTAATGAAGTACCTTATGCTGCAAATTCCAGGATGGTTTGAATAATCTGACAGTCTAATTAACACTTCTCTCTCTCTATCAAACATTTGCTTTCAATGCCAAGAAGCTTTCTCTGTCTATACATCCTAGAGCACAGGGCTGCAGGCTGCATACACCACTTCAGAAGTGTCATTTACCCAAGGAATCAGACTCAGCTTTCTAGTTCATCACTGCATCTGTAGCGGAGCTTGTTTTAATTTTCAGAGAATCTAGCTTTTCAGAATTCAAAGTTTTCACAGAAAGCTCTTGCATTTGCTGCCTATCAGAATGCTCTACAAAAAGCAGTTAGGTAAATATTTCTTTATTAAATGATTAATTCCATAAATAAATTCTTTTAATTCATTGAATATAAAATTAAAATCATTTACAACTTATTCCAGTATTACAGGGGCTGGAAGGGGTAAAAAAAAAAAAAAACAACACAAAGAAAAACAAAAAAAAGCTACAGTTTGATAAATAAAATACTCAGCTTTAAAACAACTGATTTCTGTTTGCCGTTAAACTACACTTGGTACATAATAGCTGCCACTGTGAACACCCCACAAGTGCCCACCTCAGGAAGGAATGTAACTTCCAACGTGGTTGGGAAAGGGTGGGAGAAGATGGAGGGAGGAGGAGAAGCATAGTGTTAAATTGAACAGGACAGGAAAAAAAAAAAAACAAACAGTTTTCATAACCGGAACAAAACATTTATCTGATCACTTACAAACAGAAAACAGTATATAATTAGGTAAGGTGCTCCAAAAAGAAGCAGTAAAGTTGCTCCAGTACTATGAAGCTTTAAGTATGCTTAAATCTCTGTTGCATTAGTGTCCAGTTGCACAGTGCACTCTTGTAACATCTCAAAGTTGCCCTCAAATGGGCAAGGCACCATTTCCATCAGAGGTCCTTTCTCCGTGGCTGGTTACTTCCAAATTCTCTTTAGCGTCCCACCCCCAACACAACTTAGTCCCTAAATTTGTGAATGTCATTGACCAGTCTGTAGTAGGGATAAGCTTCATTCGCATGCGGACAGTTGTAGTTGCATCGGCAGGACTGGATCATCATGACGCTCTTGGTGAAGGTTTCCCCATCGTCGCAGCGGAATCTGATCTTGACAGTCCTGGTCTGCTGAGGCGTACAGCACCTGCCATCCACGCAGGAGCCGCAGTACTTGGGGCGGTACTTCTTCACACTGGAACATCCGGCATAAGTAAACTTCACTGGAGATGGGGACTTCTTAGTCTTGGTACATTTTTTTCCCTTCTGTAAAGGAGAGGCAATAATATCATTAGCAGGAGATTCTTCTCAAGCCTTTACCCTCTACCCAAAGCAGTTTGGAAAGAAGAGGAACAGCGGAAGAGTCTGTATTTACCTTTAGGGAGGCATAGCTTGGCTGGCCACATGGCCTCACTTCACATATCCTGGTCTCCTTGATGAGCTTGCAGTCAGGATTGTCATTGGTAACCCTTGTGGAGATGCCAGTTCCACATGTCTTTGAGCACTGGGACCAGGAGGTTGTCTGCACAATGCATTTGGGATTCTCAAAAGCTCGGCTTTGTGGCTCGGATCCAAAAACTGGAAAAGAAAAGGAGGGCTTAGCCTAAATATGTCCTCTCATGGAGTTTCTTTCTTTCTATTGGGGTCTAAGGAGTCCCATAGCCATCCTCCTGCCTCCTCCCCTTAACTGTCACACAGATTAGCCCCTACTCACCAGGTAGCATTTTCAGGCCTCCTTTCACAATGGCTATTAGCTCATTGTTCCTGGTTAGTTCGCCTTCGGCATCATCCAGACCAAACTCTTTGCTGAAGAAGCCTTCCAGCTCATCCAGCGCATCCTTGCTTTCGTCGCAGACCCACTCTTCGCAGCACTGCCCAGGCACTTTGACCAGCCTGGGGCTGGGGCAGCCCAGGTTAGGAAGAGAGAGCTCCTGCGGGCAGAGCGGGATGCAGCCCACAGCTCCATCTATGCACGTACACTGGTGTTTACAGTTCGGCTGGAAGCTTTCGCCGTTCTGGTAGATTTTGGAGTTGTATTCACACGGTCTCCCCTCGGACTGTGCTGCAGAGACCAACAGAGAGGGAAAGGAGGGAGTCAGCGGTGGGAATCGCTCGCCTGAGCACAGGTATTTGCTGGTCTGTTAAATTCAATTTACGGCAGAGCTCCCTACAATCCCCCGGAGACACGGGGCCAGAACAATAAGTTAGTCAGGAATCACTTTTCCTTATGTGCGTTTAGCACAGCCCAGACATACTGAATCGCATTCCAGACTGCTGAAGTCATGTGCCTTTCTGCCAAGCTACCAACAACAAAGCATAACCATACATGGACTCGAAATTACTAAACCTCGGCACTACGGGGAGCGGGGTTTTCTCCCGGGGGAAGAGTAGCCGCTTACCTCTGCAGATGCCCTTCAGGGCGACGGGGCTGGCGCCGAAGTTGCACTCCAGCCCCTTGGTGTGGTCGCAGGGCTGCGCCCGGCTGCAGTCCTCGTTCAGCTGCTTGGCGCAGACCTTGCAGCAGCCGCAGCCGTCCGGCACCAGCCCCACGCCCGGGGCGCACTGCGGCACGGCCGCCGGGCACTGGCAGACGGCGGGGCATGGCGAGCCCAGAGCCTGCGGATCGGAGCAGAGCGACGGCCGGTGAGCGCCGGCAGCGGAGCGGAGACACCCGCCGCCTCCCCCCCGCATCCTTCCCTCCTTCCCCTCCGCGCAGAGCCGCGGCACTTACCAGGCGGGCCAAGCAGAGGAGAGCGGCCGCCAGAGCGGGGCGGGTGCCCGCGGAGCCCATGTCTAGCGCCGGCGGTGCGGGAGCGAAGGGGCAGCGAGAGGCGGCGAACGCGGAACGGGGCCGGCGCGGTCTGGAGCGGCAGCGAGCGCGACCGCCCTTATATAGGGCGCGGGGGCCGCCGCGTGCGCCGCGGCGCTGACGTCGCGCGTTCCGGGCCGCGGCCGCGGCCAGCGCTCGCGGCATCCCAGGAATGCGGCTGGCGCGCGGCGCGCCCGCCCCGCCCCGCCGCCCGGCAGCGCGCGGGGGCCGGCGGCGGCCTCGGCCGCGGGGGGCGGGAACGTCGGGGGGGGCGGGCTCCTCCCGCGGGCACACGGCCCCCGCCCCGCCGGGCAGGCTGGGCCCCGCTAGCAGGGTCAGTGCCCCCCGCGTGCGGGTCTTCCCCTCCGCCATGCGGGTTTCCCTCCCGTTATGCGCGTCTTTCCCCCCGTTATGGGCGTCGTTTCCCCCGTTAAGCGGTTTTTTCTCCCCGTTATGCCGGTCTTCTCCCTCATTATGCGGGTCTTTTCCCCCGTCGTGCGGATCTTTTCCCCATTATGCCGGTCTTTTTCCCCCGTTACGCGGTTTTTTTCACCGTTATGAGGGCTCTTCCCCCCGTTATGCGGTAATTTGCGGTAGTTCCCCCCACCACCACCTTGTGCGGGCTTGCCCCCGTTATGCGGGTGTTTTTCCCCTCGTTGTGCGGGCTCCCCCCACCTTCCGCTATCCTTACAGACGGGGCTAACCGGGAGGATGTCGGCCCCCGGAGGCGGTCGCGTTCGGCCGGTGCCCCGCGGGAGCCGGCCCCGGGCGGCCCCAGCGCCACCTGCAGCCCTGGGGACAGACGGACGCACATCTGTCCGGCCCCGCCAGCTGCTGCCGCAGCCCGAGGGGGCCGTTCGGTCACACCTCCCGCACCTTTGCCGTTACCCCTGCAGTTTTGAGGGAGAAACGAGAGGTTTTGTGTCACCCCCGGGCGCCCGGTTTTCCCTCAGGACTTGCTGCCCCCGCGGCGAGCAGCCCCCTGCCCTCCCGCCCGCCCCCGGGCTCAGTATCCCTGGCTCAGACCGGGCGCCCTCGAATAGTATTTCCCTGTTGGAGTCGAAGATTTGGGGTTGGGGAGGAGACCTGGGGCTTCTGTTGTGGCGTCTTTTCTTTTCATGGCTGTAAGTATTTCCAGATGGGGGTTTAGACACCAGACGTAACAATATTTCCATATTTGGTATAGCAGTAGCCTGCATTTTTCACATTTTTCTGCTCTGTTATCCAACCACAAAGCATTCTTGACAGCTTCAGATGTTGTTAAATATAGCCTTCACTTCTGTTCCCAGGGCAGGAAATTCTTTGGAATTCCTGTTTTTCACGCAATCTGTCTATCATGATTTAGGAGAATTGCGCTGGAGGAGCCAACTGGCGTTAGGCTGCAGTTTGCTCCTTTATTGAAAAAAGCCCAGCAGTTGAGGCTGCTCCCCAACGGCGTTACAATAAGTCCCCATTCCAGGGATTTTTCTTTGCAAATGAGATTATTGTTCCTAAACACAAGTTTGGGGGATTTGATGGGTTTTTTTGTTTTTTGGGTTTTTTTGTTTGGGTTTTTTTTTTTTCGGTCGCCTTCAAGGCTGGAAGGTGGAGGAGCAGATTCAGAGGAGAGGCAAAAAAAAAAAAAAAACCACAAACCAAAAAAACCCTCTCCAAAAAGCATGAGAAGGGGGAGGGGAGGGGACGAGGGAGACAGTGGAGAGGGAGGGGATGCGAAGAGGAGGGGGATGCCATTAACCTGTCTGCGCCGCATTTCCATACAGTGCGCGCCCGCCTGCGCCGCTGCGCAAGGATGCGCATCTCGGGAGGGGGAGGCGGCGGCGGCAGCCCCCGCTGCTCGGAGGAGGCGAGCCCGGGGACCTCTCGTCGCCTGCCCGGTGCCGCGGCCGAAGGGGGTGACGGACAGGACCGTGTCGCCGGGACCGAGCACATGGATGGCTCCGGGTAAGTGCCGCTGCTCGCCCCCCGCCCCCGTCCCCGCGCAGGGGCCGGGGGACGCGGCTGCCCGCGCCCCTCTCTGCGCCCGGCTGCGCTTGTTGTGTGTTTTAACACCATCAGGAATAATAAGGCGGCCTTGTTGGACCCTGCCGGAGCCGCAGAAAAGGGGGCTTGTTGTTGTCCTGGGAGCGCTTGCTGCTGGAGGGGGCTCTGGCCGGCGGGGGGACGCGGGCTGCCGGGGAGGCGGCGGCCGAAGGGGCGCGCACAAAGGGGGCCCTGTCCGCGGCCCAGCCGGGCGGCAGCGCCAGCCCCAAGCCTCTCGGCGGACTTTCCGAAAAAAACATACACCGGTTTGTTTCGGTTCTCCAGCGGGCATCCGTCTCCCGGCGGCTCCGGCTGATGGAGACACAGCAGCGGGGGCCATCCCCCCGCCCCCCGGCAGCCGCCGCGCAGCACCGCCGGGGGAGCCGCACCGCCGCCCGGGGCGGGACGGGACGGGATGCCCCATCCCTGGAAGTGTTCCAGGCCAGGCTGGATGGGGCTTTGAGCAGCCTGGTCTAGTGGGAGGTGTCCCTGCCCAGGGCAGGGGGTTGGAACTGGATGATCTTTAAGGTCCCTTCCAACCCAAACCGTTCTGTGATTCTGTGACGGGGTGGGACGGGGCGGCCTCTCCCCGCAGGGGGATGCTGTGACCCCGGGGAGGGAGTGCCATGGATGTCCCCGTCGGAGGGGACACCGGTGCCGTTCCCCGCCCCCGCTGCAGAGCCCGGCCCCGTCGTCCTCCTCCTCTTCCAGGGATGTCCCCATGGTGGTGGCCATGCCGGGCAGAAGGGCTCCTGTCCCCAGCACTGCCATCCCTCCTCCCTGTGGTGGCCAGGCCTGTGCCCAGGCCAGGCCTGATGGAGGGTTCCCGTTGTGGTTTCTTTTTCCCCCACAATTTATTCTCTTGATATTGATGTTTTACTTTGTGGTGGTTTTGTGGTTCGGGAAAGGTGATGGGATGAAAGCTCCAGGCCCTCTTTGCCTAGAAGTTGCTCTACAGAAGGCAGCAGTGGTTTTCTTCATCACTCATATGCCTCAAAATTTGACCAGAAAGGACAATAGCTGAAAGGGAAATTCAGTCTTCAGTTACATGCAGCTATCTCTCGAGACTGCCAATATATACCATTTAGTGCCACTTCTGATGACAGGAGGTATTTTATGTGTCCATTAAGAATTGGACAGAGACCACCGGCGAACTTAGGTGGTTGCCAGTAATGGCAGTAACGACTTTCCATCCCTACTGATTTGGCCGAGGCCCAGCTGGTGACGAGGAGGAGCGAGGGTCGATCCCATTTCCAGACTCCAAGCTATCCAGTACGCAGGGCTTCCCTTGCTTTTGTAGGTGTATGGGTGGGGGTTTTTTTCTGCGATACTTTAGTTTTATAACTTTTCACAGTGGTTTTTAGATGGATAATCTGACTGGTGCTTTTTTTGCCAGGAAGACCTTTACACAGCAGCATTGTGATCTGGAGGAATAAGTTGGTGATTCAACACACCTTGATTAGTGAAAATTCTGAAAATTTTTCAAAAATTTTGAAAAAGCAGAAGGAGCTGGCATACCGATGCATGGTTAAATTGGATGGTTTTGCTTTTCAGGGATTTATGCAAACACTTGTTTATTTAATTACATCTAATTTAAGGACACGCACCGAGCGTCCTGCTTTGATCTATGACTTTCACAACATTCAGCAAATGCCACAGGAAAAGTCAATGAATAGCGCCTTTTCTCACTTGGTTTCGTGTCTTACCGCACATTCACACAACTTTGATGGGAAACTGTAACTGAACCTACATTTGCTCAAAAAAGGTCACTTCGAAAGCTTTGAAGCACCTTTTAACAAACCTGTCCTGAATTTCAAGTAGTTGACAACACTCGAGATGGGTTGAGTTTCTCTGGAGTTCAGGTTAGACTGTGACCCTTTCATAGGCTTTCCCTGCGCACGTTTCCCTGTCACCATCCGTGACCCAGCGTTTACCTTCCAGGCTGTGCCTACATCTCCTGGATGTACGTCGGGAAACAGGAAAAACGTTGGAATATCTTCCCTTTTTAGATTTTGTTCAGCGTAACGGACTGTTCCAGACCTTTGTTGTCCCGGGTGAACGGGGAAATACTCCCTGCTTCACGTCATGAAGAGTATTTTGCTGGCTCCTCACTTTTTGTGCCGTAGGCAATCGCTGTTCGTCAGGTAAGGGAGCTTGGCTCATGCAAAGCAGGAATTCGAAGCAGTTGGCTTACGCAGTGGGTATTACAGATTTACTGAGCGTATCCTGTCATTTTCACAGGCCCGTGTCTCTCCAGGGGAAGGACTTTCCAGCGAAACAAATTGAGAAAAAATAACAGAATGGTTTATCTTCCCTCCGCCCGGCGTCAGTGTGCCGTGGCCGTGCGCGGGGCCACCGAGCAGCGTGAAGCGCTGTGTAGGATGGAGGCTCCTGCGGGTGCTGGTGCTCCCACTGACAGTAAGTATCCAGCACCAAACCAGAGCACACCAGAGGTTTACAGCCATGTGAATTCTGGGGAAATATCTTACTAAACCCAGCGCCCGGCCCTTTTTTGCACTATCTTTAATTTCCTCATTCCCTTTTCCCTCTGCCCATCCTTTGCTGTGTGTTTCTTCCATCTCTTTCCTCCTCTTTCTTCTCCTTTTCCCTGTTCCAGTCTTTTTCCCTGTGGCCTTTCCTCTTCTAATGTTTGCCTACCTCGGGCTGGGCCTCTCCCGCAGCCCCTGCCAGGCCGCCGGTTCCTGCCGCACTAAATCAGTGCTCCCGGAGTCAATGGCTCCTCTCAGGCACTCGCAGGAGGTGCAAATCCAGGGGGGCAAATTAAGCATAGCGACGCGCAGGCAGAGCGGCCAAGTAGCCAGAAGGCTTCAGCAGCTAAAATTCAAGTGGGTTCAGATTATTTTTTTTCTTGCTTTGATTTGCTCAGAGTTTATGCTGAATTCTTTGAGTATGGCATTTCCTATTTGTTTTCTTCCTCTTCCCTACCACCTCCCTTCAGCTGCGCTCGTGCCTGTCAGTTTTTATGTAGTCTGTACTTTGCCTGTGGTTTCTGACATTTGGGGGGTTTTTGCTTCGCAATATTTGTGCACCGAGAGGCACTTTGTGGGTGCGCTGCGTTTTCCTGGGGCTGCTGTCGAGGTGTCACAGAGGATCCTGTTGTGTGAAAGTGGAAGGGGGACTTGTGAACCTCCCAACTCCGCAGGGAAACAGAGAAGGGAAGTTTGATGTAGTATTCAGTCGCTTCAGCGTGTGAACTGCGCTGCTGTACAGATACACCTCACACAGACACAAGGGATGTAGCAGCAGCATAAGAGAGGCCAGAAGCACCCCTGCGGGGGGTCAGTGTGCTCCTCCTGAACTGCACGGCTTTCTCACCCCAAGCTGGATGCAGAAACACAAAGCAGTCACAGCCAGCTCCTGCTTACCTCCTCATGCTCAGTCAGAGACTCAAAATAACCTTTGTCACTGTCATTCAAGGGTCTAGCATTAATTTTATTTTGGTACCAGCCACTACCATTTCCTTAGTGAGACAGCTGGATTACTTAATATACATTCACCTACTCTCATACGTGTGTACCTCGACATTAGGCTACATTCAGAAGATGCAGTTTGCATCAGGCACATCCCTGTAGCTGAAGTTTGCAATGAAAAGACTGTTACAGGCTTTGGCTCTCCATGCCACAAATAAATAAATCAGGTGGTTCTGGCTAGTACCTTGCTGCACATGGATTTCTTAGCCACATCTATTTTTCTCATCCCATGCAGTCATATAGCTTGGAAACAATAGTAATATAGCCTGAAATCTGTTTATATAGGCTAGAAAAAAAAAGTCACAGCTGTGCCTCATGAGTTTCGTGAAGGAGGTTGAGGCATCAGGAGCATACACAGGTTCTTTCCCAGCGTCAGCTGAGATGAAGGTCCTGGGCAGAGAACCCACCCCAGAGAGTTAATCATCCCTAATGACCTCAGTAGAGACTATTTAACTTTAAACTTTGGTCCTCAGAGTGCAGCATTTCCCAGTGGAGCAATGCACGCAAACTGACATCTGTTAAAATGAAATGAGCAAGCTCAAAAGAAAATTGCTTATGATCGCAAGGAGTTGCTGGAGCTAGCTGAACCTGATTGCAATCAGCCGGGTTGTGCCCGAGAAATCCTTGATCAAAGGACACTTCCAGGCTGTGGTCCATAATGGTTGTCAGCTGCTGTCTGTCTCAGTCTACAGCTTAACGGCACCTTGGAGACAACCGCCTCCTGCTTTTATCTGTGTTGGGGGACTGTGCCCCAGAATACCCTCTCTGAGGTATGTCCAGGTTTGCTTGTTTGTTTCCTTTTTCTATGTTTGAAATACACGGTAAACCCTTGTTTCCCCCGAAGGTGTTTTGTTTCATTATAGTTCAGCAACCTTTTGTTAACGGTTAGTCTGCGTCAAAGCTACGGGAACCCTCTGCCTTCCTTCTGATGCTTTCCCTCCCTCCCTGCTGTTCGTGACCTGCTAGAACAGTTTCTTGTTGCTTATACATGGACATTCAAAGGACTTGCCTAGCTTTTGGTTTCAAGAACATGTTTTTGTAGCTACTTTCTTGGGAGGAAAAAAAAGAATATTGATTAATATATTTTTCTCTTTGCATGCAAGTAGAAGGGGAGACCTGATCTGGCAGGCTGCTGAACGTGCTCTGCCACACAGTGAATTCTGTCGCTTACTGCGCTTTCCAGGCTAGCTGCTGGAAATGTCACAGGATTGATTTCAGAATCCCCCGAGGTGCCTGTTGGCTTTGTCCAGAATCATTACTCATTCTCTGCTACGTACACAAGCTTATTAAAACACGGTAAGACCTTAGTTGTGTTTGCTGCGTTACTGTTTATTTCCATTCTGTTCCATCTGGGCTCTTACCCTTTGCCTATTGGTATGTTACGTGAGCACCTTGCAGCGGCAGCGAGCTGTGTTCTCCCACTGTGCGTGCTTGTTTTGTGGCACACATGAGCTAACCGATGCGAGGAAGCCAGCCACGGCCTCCTCCGGGGCCGCTCTGCTGCAGGAGATCGGTTTCTTGCACCGTTCTCTGGCTTGCGCCCCTTGCTGTGAGTCTGTGATAGCGTACTGAAAAAATCAATAGCAGACAAATAAGTAGACACGATGTCATCCTTGCAGATAGGGAGGACTTGCGGGCAGCCAACAGATCATGTATGTGCTTTAAGAATGTTTGTGGAGACGGAGTTAGGATCCAAGAATGTGCAAATAGCTGCCCATCCCAGTCTTACGTGCCTGTGATTAGGCAGAAGTGCTAGACCATCGCTAGACTGGATTAGCATCCAAATCTGGAAGATGTGTCTTGTGCTGTGGAGCTGGTTGGGGTGATCTTTCTAGGGGAGTCAAGAAGAACTATGTGGATGGAGTCTCTTCCTCACCTTATCTCCGCTGGGGGCTAAAATAAAACTGTAGGGAGCGGTCTGGCGAGAGCTGGGGGGCTGCTCTGCCAGAGGGCCCTCGCGTGGGCTCCGTCCAGCAGCCAGGAGCCCAGTGGCTTCTCGCAGCCCCAGGGCGAGAAGGACATCTCTCTGAGTCAGCCAGGAAGTGTCTGCTGGCCGCGGTTTTCCCAGGGACCGATGTCCTCAGGAAGTAAAAGGTTAGCAGGGGCTATCAGCAGACTACTGTAGTGCAGAGACTCTTTTACGATGGCATTAACGTCTCTCTTCCTGTTGTTGTGCAGAAATTATGACTCCTAGTGTCAGTGCTGAGACGAACGTAGAAGCCCTTTGCATGGAGCAAGCATTAAAAGCTAGCTGTTACGTTAATCGTAAAAGAGAATTAGTGCTGGCCGGCGGCTATTTACTTTCGGAGAAGTTTGCTTTTGTGTTGTTATTCTTTTACGCTTTGCGCTTGTCTGTATCCTTTTGTACACAGCCAAGTACGTGTCTGTCACTGTCCTCCCTTACTGCCCAACCTGGGGTCTGCTTTGGAAACTCCCCGTGAGCTCAACTTTTAGACTTACGGGATAATTTGGGATCAGAGCAGAAAAATGAGAGATAGGATGGGTCTTTCAGGTAAGCAGTGTGTGATAACACAATAACGTTTGTAACCCGCTGTGAGAGGAGTGGGCTTTTTCAGGGGGTACCCGTACAGTGTTTAAGAGTGCCGTGTCAAAATAAAAATCACTGATTAAAAGTGCGCCTTACTTGTGCTGCCACTTCTGGATTATACGCGCTGAAAACAGTAAATATTTAATGTACAGGTTTACTTTTCCTGGTTTATAGAGAGCTCAGCGGGCCTGACAGAGCAGCAAGACAGATGTGTTTATAGCCGGCTCCCCGGGCGGGTACAATGCTGCAGTGTTTGGCCCGCGAGCACCGCAGGGGCATGCTGAAAAAAATAAAAGTGTTCCATTTACATTGGGGGGGCGGAAAAATCCTGAGAATGTTTCTATTAATACTAGCTGGTGTAAAACCCCGAATTCTACGTTTCAGGCCTTGCATATTTCAAAAATAGAGGACGAGATGGTGGTTGGTGAGGATGTGGGGTAAGGAATGGTTCCTCGCTTACGTAGGCAGTGAAAGGGACGGTGACGGTGGCAGCTCTTCTTGCAGGAGAAGAGGGTTGTTGCTGAAATGCCCCTGATGAAGGCTGGGTGTGAAATGAGGAGGTGAGGAGTGAGCAGAGCGGGGCAGCAAACCTTGTGCGAGGGGAAGAGTAGGGGCACAGACCAGTGTGCTGTGCCGGTGGTCTTCCACGGACCAGGAGCTGGGGCTGAGGACCATGGCTGAGAGCCTGGACGCTATTGTCAGGCCTGTTCCTAAAAGGTGAGAGGGACCAAACGCGCAGAGCCCTCCTCGCGGGCTGGGATGCACACACCTCCCACACCTGCAAGATGCTGACGGGGATGGTGGGAAATCCACATAAGGGAGACTTCTTACACGTTAGCTTTGATCTTGGCTGAGGTCTTATCTGGGCGCTAGCTTCTGATCTCAATTATACTGAAGTTAAAACTGATTTATCTGGTCAAAATTAATGGCATTAATTAATTAGCACACATTAATTAATTGAAACAACGGACATTTGAGTTTCTGGAGAGCTCCCAAGGAACGGGTGGCTGCATCTGGCTGGCTCTGATTTCCTCAGAAGTTATCCTCAGCTGATAAGTGAGTTTATTTCGATGATCCGATTAAACAGCTGGCAGCTTTTTAACTCTTGAAGAAAAAAGATTAACTTTTAAAAAGGGATTTTTGGGCTGACTAACTTCTCAGGGAAGTTTTCTGTTGGGGGGAAAAAAAAAAAAGTAGAGTTAGGAAGTAGATGTCTGTAGTAGGGCTGGCTACGCACTCTATGATTAAATATAGCCATATATATATATATATATATATATATAAAATTGAATAGTCCTTTCAGCGTGTGATTAAAGCTGGGAGTCTTGGTGAGGTTGTTTTGCTTTCCCACCAGCTTCACCTGCGGAGGACATCTTTCCCTGGCTGCAGGTGACCTGCCATGCTGGTGACACGTGGGAATGGGGCCATCCTGTGGGTACCTGCTGAGGGCAGGACAGCATCATCCTGGTAAAAGCAGCTCAGCACCTTTCCTTACTGGGGCCTTCCAGGACAGGGGCACTGGGCTGCCTATGCCTTCGAGCCCCGGCCGCAGCTTCCCTCTCTGAAGCTCCTTTTCTGACAAGTGCTATGCGCAGACCCCGCCATCGCACCCGGCAGCGTCGTGAAAGGGGGCTGCTGAGAGAAGGGGGCTCCTGTGCCGAGCACGGGCATTGCCACAACAGCTCTAGGGGCCATTGCACGTCCAGGAGAAGTGGCAGAATAACGCAGCTCTTTCTTTGCAAGCTGAACTACAGCCTGTGTTTCAATGTGGCCCGCTCGTACCTCTTCACTGTGAGTTAGTTGTGAGCACCGATCGGAGCAAACTCACCCATCGTAGACCCAAACTGAGATTCATTGATTCCAGCAGCCCCGCAGGCCTGAGGCACCCTGCTCTGCCCTGGCTGCTCCCCGGCGCCCCGTTTCCCCACATTTATGACCACCTTCTTGCTGTCAGAGCGGCACACGGGTCTGCAGTAAAACAAAGACTCCAGCCCAGCTCTCCGGGGGGGGGGGTTGCTAAACCAGCACGTTAACCCACGGTGCGACCTGGCAAGGACTTGCGACTCTCTCTGGCTTTTATGGCAGGATACCCTTGCCCAAATATCACACGTTGAGGACTACACAGTTGATGCACAGTCGGCTCCTGAAGGGCAGCTGGCGTGATGACAGTAGACTTGAAAAAAAAAAAAAAAATATATATATATATATAATTGTCAGCTTCAGTCTGGATGTCACCATCATTTTAATGCTAATGGACTTTTTCCTCAGCCAGCCTCCCGTCTGAATGGGGAGCACAGAAACATCCCAATATTTATGGGATTTTAACTAGATTAGTTACAAACCTATAAAGCAAAGAAAGAGACAGTTCATCCAGTATTGGGGAGGGGAGTGTTAAAAATGCCACCTCAGATAAAATATTATGGGAGTTGAGTAACTGTAAATAAGAACCTTGCCTATGAAATAGCTTCTTATGTGAGCTTGGGATGAGGGCCAAGAGAACGTCTAGGGCTTGGGGAAATTTATTAGCCCAGATCAACAGGATTTCTGGGACTCAGGAGATGGGGTGGCAAAGAATTTGCCTGTTGGAGTCTGCGCTTCCTCCATTCATGCCTGCAGCAGGAGTTTCACTCATAAAACTTTCAAGATGGTTCATTTGCATTTTTTGAATTTTCTTGGTTCTCATTAGCAGCTGCAGTTCTGGCCTAGGACTTGGGAGAGCTGGGTTCGAGCTCCCAGTTTCCACAGCCCGCCAGTGTGGTCTTGGACAAGTCATTCATCTCCCTGTGCTTCAATGCCCCTCTGTAGGGAGGAGATAAACATTATTTCCTGACTTGGGGGGGTGTCGGGAGGGTGTGCTGGGGACTAGGAGGCACTCAGAGACCTGTGGTGGGAGTGAGAGTGCTGTGGGTGCACATGCAGAGCAGCTTCAATGGACAAGTTGACCCCTCGCAGGGGGAGGAATGGCAGGTGAGGGGGTGATGGGTCTTCCCTTTGATCCCAGTCATTTTAGTCACTGCTGTGATTCTCCCTACTCGGACACCTTTATTTTATACCCTGTGCCCGTGCAGGCTGGCTGCCCTCATAGGGTCGTTGGTGTCCTGATGATACTAGGGTCATCTTGGCTATGCGTTCCCTTAAAAAAGGGGCACGCGCACATCAATAGCACACAACCTGGGAACCCGCCGCCTTTTGTCTGCCCCACTTTTCATCTCTCTCATTCCCATTCGCACCCTTCTGCTGTTCCTTACCTGTATTCAGCTTTCTGGCCAGGTTCTTCTAGCACGTGTGTCCCCTTCTGCATTCGCTTTGGTATTTCTGCCTCCACCTCCATCCTCACTCCCACGTTTTGTCCGTGTTTTATTTTTCTTATCTTGTTTTTGGAATCCATCCTCAGCCTCTCCTATGTATTTCCCTTTTCCTCCCTCTAGTTCCAAGAGCTCTTCAGTAAACAGCATCCCTCTCCTATTCTGACTCATTGCCCACTGACAGTGGAAAGATTTCATCATGAAAGCGATGCAAAGATCTCCCGTTTTAGAGTCCAGGGTAGGTTAGGATGACCTCGCTCCGCCTGTCAAATGAAGAGCCACAGGGTCTGATTTCTTAGCCGATGTTCCTTCGCCAGTTTATCTCATGGACATTTAGGACCGCCCAGTTATTCGTCATTCCCACATCAGTATAAGTACCTGCGTGCGCTGGGGGATGCTGTATCGTGCCCTGTATCATCCCGCTCCCGTACGATGGCAGCGAGTACCTCCGTGGCTGTTGGTAATGTACTTAGCTGAAGTGTGGGAAAACTCTCAGACTTGAACTTGGCTTTGTATTTCCATGCCATATGAAACTCGTTGAATGTTTGTCCTTCCCTTCACGTGGCTGCTGCCTGCTCTTGTATTGCATTGACATATGTGAAATCTATTTGGTCTCCTTTTTAATGTGCTGCTTAGAGCATAAATACAAAAGCAGACAGCGCTTCTGAGAAGAAATAAATGTAATTGTGGTGGTGGTTGTTGTTATAAATAGTGCAAAGGATTTAGAAGCTATTTGGTCATTCCTGCTCGAAAGACAAGAGTTCTGTGTAATGAAATCTTAAGGCTCTCGTATTTAGCTATCAAAGTCTTCCCAGTAGTGATTGGCCCAGTTCACCCATTACCGTTTGGCTCCAGTGCAGGATGAGGATGCTCTGCCCTTCATGGGAGGGATCCTTAGCCTCCCAAAACGTGGTGTGCTAGGTCATATGCCTGACCCGTACATGCACATAGCGCCATTATTCATGCAAATCAGGTATTTGCATGTGCAACTGGCCTGTTTCCATAAAGAACCGTGGTATTTCCACACATGAATTTTTGAGGTTGGTTCCTAAAATCAGCGCTGCATTTTTCCTCTGCTGGAGTGAAATGCAAATATTTATTTATTGACAGAGCTGGAGCTGATCGTTTTCCCTGTCCAGGTCTGAGCCGTCTGTTCCGTCAGATGAAAACAAGTAGTATTCTGATCTCTTTTTAAAATGCATTTGTTCATAACTGTGTTAAAAACAATTAGTGCCCGCTCTCTGCGAGCCCCGGTAGAGTGCTATATATATTTGTGTGTGTGTACGTATGTATGTGTATATCAAAAGGGGCTGAACGCCCAGAAATTCTCTTGGCAGCCCGGCTGTCTGGTTAGGAAAGGAAGTGAGCTACAAAATTTGAACATTCAGTTCTGAGACTTGAAAGCTTTCTGGATTTTATTACTGACTCAACAGGGTTTTCATTATGTATGTGGCCAAGAGGAGAGGTTTACGCAAGAGGAACATATTGTAGTTGAATATGTTTGTAATTTTACACATTGTTAAATAATTGAGATAACTAGATGTCTCCTAAATGGACAAAATAAATTAAGCGTTAGCAGCAGTGTCACTGAGGCACAGACAAGTCAATACAAAAAGTGTCCGGCCCCTATCCGAAAGCTGATTTCCAGTGCAAAGGGGTCCTCGTCCAGATGCTGAGTGACATTTTGCTGTTGATGTGAATGGGAGCTCGCTTTTCCTCAGCGTATCTGGAAGCCTCTAGCTGCCTGTCAGTCTCTTCTCTTCTACTCCAGATGATAGCATCTTTGACTTGCCTCCCCCTCCTTCCCCCCCGCTTTGCTTTTTAGTAACTCAGTGCTATTTAAACAGCAGCTCGAGGCTCGGTTTCTTCTGCTCTCATTTTCGTGTTAGTTCTAGGAAGGAAAATATTTTGAGAAGCAGATTATCATGCGAAGAGAGAAGGTGTGGGATGCACGGACTAGGCTGCAAACACAGACCGAGGCTGTGTCCCGCTGGCCTCCTGCGGCAGGGGATGTGCTGTCGCATCGCGCCCTGCGGCCGGGCAGCTCTGCCGCACGCCAGCTTGACAGCAAAGTCAATTCTCATCCCACAGACAACACGCTCCCAGCTAATTTTGCACTTGTTCGTGTGATGGGTGTTTATTCTTCGTTGTCTTAAAAAGGTATTTATTTTTAAACCTCTGCGGTCTCTGGTGCCGTACCGTCTTAGTGTGTGTGTTTTCATGAAACTACTGTCAGCGGGAAATGCTATCTGTGTGTCCCTTTGCATTTTACACGTGGGAAGCCAAGGCACAGGGAAAATGCCTGTCACTGGAGAATTCAGGCTGGAATTCAGAACCCAGTCTGCACCTCTCTCGGTCCCATTCATGCCCAGCATCTCTCCTGCATGCACCACTGTGAGCAGCCCATCTCTGCCTTCAGGATAACCACCCGGAGGTGCCAGGGGCTGCCCTCGGCCCCTCTAGAGCCTCCCCTTGTCCAGGGCGACAGAGCCCCCTTCCCTCAGCCTGGCAGGCTGGTGGCCGTCTGTGCTGCAGGAGGCCCTGCCATCTCTGTCGCTCCTCACCCCTATTGCAGGCACGGAGAGCGGGAGGGAGGATCACTGGTCTCCTTTAACGGGCACCATGATGGTGATGCTCCAGACTGCGCCGCGGTCCTGCAGCTGCCCGAGACAGCAAACTGCGTGCTCACTAGAATGTGTTTGCCTTTGGTTTTGGTCTTTTTTTAAAAAAAAAATTATGTGGCTTTAGGGCATGTGACACCTCCAACATTGTAGATCGAGCTGGGTAGCCTCTCATTTTTGTCTTTGATTTGCTCCATTTGTTCTGTCTTTGTGGAGAAGCGCCTACTCTTACCGCTCCTGCCAATGGCAGGTGTGAAGGGGTGTTTGTGGCGGGAGCAGCCGATGTGGCACTGAACGCGCAGCTCAGCGAAGTTCAAAGGTGTTTCCTTGACGGTGCTACGTAATTAGCCTCATTGAGGGTAAACACATATGCAAAATAGATGCACTCTTGCTGTGGGAAATGCAATGTGAGCCTGCCCAGCTGCGTATCCCAAGCAGAGGAGATTACCTGCTTTCTCCCACTCACCCTCTGCTGCTGGGCCGGTGACCTGTGTCAGGGCCGTGTGGCCGGTGGGATGCTTGCTGATCCTCAGGGCCACAGTGGTGGGAGAGCCTGAACTGTGCTGCTGGGCTTGCTGGGCACACAGCGGGGGGACGGGAAGGTGACTGGGAGCCCCCATCATGGCTCCCTCCCTTCCTCCCTGTCCTCAGCTCCCGGAGATGTGTGGAACGTGCCCAGTGCCTCCTGGCCTTGAGAAAGTTTTCATAGAATCATAGAACGTGTTGGGTTGGAAGGGACCTTTAAAGGTCATCTAGTCCAACCCCCCTGCAGTAAGCAGGGACAACTTCAACTAGATCAGGTTGCTCAGGGCCTCATCCAGCCTGGCCTTGAATGTCTCCAGGGATGGGGCCTCCCCCACCGCCCTGGGCAACCCGTTCCAGTGTCTCACCACCCTCACTCTAAAGAGCTTCTTCCCGCTGTCTAATCTAAACCTGCCCTGCTCTAGTTTAAAACCATTGCCCCTCGTCCTATCGCTACCTGCCCTTGCAAACAGCCCCTCCCCAGCTTTCCTGTAGCCCCCTTCAGGTACTGGAAGGGGCTATAAGGTCTCCCTGGAGCCTTCTCTTCCCCAGGCTGAACAGCCCCAACTCTCTCAGCCTTCTTCGTTTGTGGCTGCTAGGCTCAAGACTGTGGGCTGCCCTTGTGTTATAGTATAATGTTTTTGTAATGTTGTTATGCTGGCTTTCTTATTAAATGCTTCTATTTTTTTTTTTATTCACTTTTGACTGCGAGTTTGCCCTCTATTTTTGAATCCATTGGATCAATTTCAGCCAATCATGAAAAGAAGGTGTTTGTTGCCAAGAGATTAAGCCGGAGGCAGGGATCGGGAAGGCGAGCAGCCAGCGGGAGGAGGGAGACCCTGCCGATGCCCTGGGAGAACGGGCAGCCTGGGTATGGCTCTGGTTAGAGGCTGTAGGAAGAATCCATGGTAGGGAGGCAGAGGGAGAGGCTGTGAACGCCCTGACCACAGAAAGTGTCTCCTTGGCACTCATATAGTCTTCAGACACCAGAAAGTCCAACCGCAAGACACAAATCCATAGGAAATGAGGTCTCATTAGTTCCACTGCCCACAACTTGCTCATGGCTCCACCGGTGCTTCCAAGCATTCAGTTTGGTCAAAGGGCTACTGGAAACTGGGCGGATGCCTTCCCTGAGTCACCCTGCCTTTCCACCTCCCCAAGGTCGAGGTGCTTCACAGGCCAGGGCACTGCTGGAGGAGGTGATGTCCAGCTGCCCGTCGTTGTTACAGAGGTGTCCAGCCTGCGTCTGGCGTGCTGGCACGGTGAAATACATCTGGATCTTCTTTGTGTTTTCACCAGAGATTTTACTAACCAGCAAAATGTAGCATTAGAAGAAGGCTGTACCAGATTGCTAGTCGTATCCTCTTCCCGGTGAGCAAGAGCCAGAGAGCGTGTTTTAAATGTAGCCCACGGTCAGATGGTGTGGGGAGTGTTGGAAGTCTGGGATGGCCTGGCAGAAAAATGATTTCCCCTTTTAAAACCACTGAAAAGTCCTTGTTCCTCCACACTGCAGCTGGTTAGCTTGGCTGTGCAGCCTGGGCATGGAGATGCGGCCAAATCCACTCCCGATGCCTCCCCGCGCCCCTGGGTGAGCCTTTGCCACCGCAGGCGAGGGACGGGCTCTGCCCTGCCTTTGGCTGCCGGAGAAGAGGGGCTGGGGTCCCGAAGGGACGTCCTTTCCTTGTCCCTTGCTGGCAGCTTTGTGGCTTATTGGCGGTGCAATGGAGTTGTGGGGGTGTTGGTGTTTCGGAGGGACGGTGTGCGTCCGCAGCAGGGGCGGGGGAGGGGGCCGGGGGCACTGCCCGCTGTTGGTGCTGCCTCTTGGGGCTGGGTTCCCATCGGGGGGGGTTTCTGCTGCTCCATCTCGCTGTCCCGAGGGCAGCGATGGGAGGGGGGTAACACAGCGCCTGGGGGAGTCTGTGCGGCACAACACACACTTTGAAAGGAAAAAATAGCCCTTCAAGAGCATCACTAGGGAAAAATTACCGGAGTGCCTGGGCGGCCGCCATTCAGTACACGCTAATGGCAGCTCAGCTTCTGCGGAGCCAGAAGCACTGCCAAGCCTTTTCCTCCTGCCTGTGTAATGCGGCACCCCCACCTGCCATCTTACCCCCCCGAAACGCAACAGCTCTGTGAAATGGAGTTTTCCAAATGCGATACATTTCTCTGAAAATTGTTTTCAAATGTTCCCAGCAAGAAGCCGCGCTACTCATCTTTCCCGTGGCTCTGCGCGGCCGGCGGCAGCGTGGGTGCGCACGGGGAGGCTGCGGGCACAGCGCTGGCTCGGCCGGCGGGGAGCTGCCAGCCACCATAAACACCGCGTCCCCCGAAAGGCGGGTTATTGCTGGGGAGGTGCCATCGACGCCCTTCCTGGTGCTGCCGGAGCCGTCCCCTCTGCCTGGCCACCGCACTGCTGCTTTGAGCACCGTGCCCAGCCGTGAGGGTGGCCAGCAGCGCAGTGGCCAGCTGCAGCCCGCAAGCCTCACATCTGGAAAGGGCGTTCGAGCTGCTCCTGGGGACAAACCCGTACGCTTCCCAGGGCTGAGCCAGTGCACTGCTGCTTGCCGGAGGGGTCCCCACACTCCCTGGGGACAGGAGGGTATGGGGGACGGGCGGGCAAAGATGGTTCAAGTGAATCCACAGAGCCAGGAGGAATTCGAGTGAAATGCCAACACCGTCCTTCAATGATCCTGGCCCTGTAAATAGGCTCCCTCTTAAACAAGAGGGCAAGGCAGCGCTTTGATATCAGGTCTAGCACGTTATAAACAAAACACTGAGGGAGATTTACCTCCTCTGAGCCCACCTGTCGGCGTCTGCAGTTTTACTATCATATTTTCCAACATCTTCCCAGTGTTTTTCTCTCCTCCGTTGCTGTACACAGAGGCAGAGGAAACTTGCCTGTGCAGAGGAAAAAGTGAACCAGGCTTTCTCAGATGTTCTAATAAACAGCCTGAAAAAGGTTTACACATTGATCCCGCGCCACTTTAGTCATCAGAGGGCTTATTTACAACTGTAGCTTGCTTTAAAAAAAGACCAAAGCAAAACACTGTAGACCTTCTGTAAGTACAGATCACCTGGCTGCCTGAAGAAAATAATCTCCAAAGAAAATTGTAAGTAAGTTCAAAAGACTATTGAGTTTTTTTTAAAAAAAAAACCATGAGTATTGTCTTTTGGAGAAGAAGGCACCATTTAAAATTGCTGAATGAGTGTAACAGCCCCAGCACCCTCTGCACGTCGCTTGGCGTTGTTCCATGATGCTCATAAATATTTGAACCCTTTGGTGCATTAATCCTGTACAGCAAAGCTGTCAGCCAAGAAGGGCTGCAGCCATCTGAAAGCCCACGGGATGGTCTGATAGTTCACAGGTAGGGATTTTGAGGGCTTGGGTTTTATTAATTTTTTTTTTTTTTTGCAGATGGGTCGGAGTGGAGGGGGTGGAGAGGGATGCGCAGAAGGCAGCGGGGCGGTGGTGCCGGCAGGGCAGTGTGTAGCTGCCCATCCTCAGAAGCCCCTCACTGGGCTCTCACGCCACCCATGGAATTTCATGTTGATTTCCCCTGCTTGAAGGCAAAAAAAAGAAAAATCAAAACAGCTTCACCGGAGAGGAGTGAGGAGATGGGTTCTGATAGCCATAACAACGGCAGCCTTGGAGTGATTTGGAGCAGCGCTGACTGCTCTAAATTGCTCAAGCTATTAACAAATTGTGGGAGTTGCCATCCTGGAGTGCGCTGGGGTCCGGCCAAAACCCTCTCGTGTCCAGTGAGATGCTGGCAGGTTCCCTGCCCGCCGATGGCACAGGAACCCGTGCGGTAGAGCATCAGCCCAGCATGGACCAGGGCTGCCCGGCTTGCCCTGAAGCTCCCTGGTGGGCAGGGTAACACGGGTATTTTTTGGAACAGTTGTAGGAAACTAAAAACAGTCAGAAGCCAAATGGAAATGTAGCATCTCTCTCTTTCTCTCTCTCTCAAAAAAAAAAAAAAAAAAAAAGGTAAGAAGTTGAGGCAATTACAAGATGTTTGTAATCAGCTGTCACACTGAAAAGATGCAGCACAAGGCTCTGAGTTCATCTGGAGTACAGAGCAGCAGAATTATATGGAAGTGTTTTATTTAATTAGGCAAATCATCATCTAATCTATGTGGGAAATGGTAAACCTTTTTTCCGCAGAAGCCCTGCTTTTTAAAATTTATTTGTTTGTTTGCCATCATACGCATTGTGTTAGTTAAAGAAAAGTATTTAAGTCAAAGAAAATATGACGCAGAAGATTCAGGGTGCCGTTTGATAAACAATGGGCTGCAAGTTGTCACCAAAAAAAAAAAAAAAGGCAAGTCTGGCACATGCTGAATCCGTTCCTTTCTGTGCAGGAAGAAAAATAACAATTTATTTCCCATATAACTGAGCTCTTTCACAATCTGCATTGCTCAAAGCTCGAGTAATGGCCAGCAGCAGCAGGGACGGCCCTCTGTCGGGACGCTCTTTGCAGGCAAAGGTGAGTCAAATGATACAGCGCCGAGCTCTCGGTGACCCTGGGGCTGAGACAGCGGGTCGGAAGCAATATTGTCTGCATCTTGATATGGGATTAATTAGTTTTCCCTGCCAAATAGCAGTGGGCAGCATCTGAAACACATTGAATGCCTTCCCGTTTGGGCCAGGTAGGCTACTCTCGGCGTTGGGCTACTCTCGGCGTTGGGTTGGCCGAAGGTTGCCTGCGTGCCTCAGATGCCTGAAGTGAGTTGTTTTACAGCATTACCGATTGCTGACTCAAGATGGTGATACAAACAGTGCAAAGTTTGGATCTCATCTTTCTGGCTCGTGTCGGCTGGCAAGTTAATCTTAAAATAGCAATTATCTAATGGGGAAAATCCCACAGATCTAGACAAGTGGATTGTAAAAATAGCCACTCGCACTCCTGAGTCCCAAAGTCATTTTTGAACCGAGCTGTGGCTAAGGGACATGGACATGTACCTGTTATCAAAAAAAGGAGCAAAAGGCTGGCAAGAATTCCCGTTTAATCTGCCTGGCATCAGTAAATACCTGCAGGTCAGCAGAAGATGTATTTATAGTTGTAACCACATGAAGCGAGTAAGCCTACGCTTGCCCTGTATTTTTCCATGAAAGAGGTGAAGTAATTCAGGGTTTGTGAATAGATCACTGTTCTTGGACCTTCTTTTTTGACCCTGATTCCCTTTATATAACAGTCCTCTGTTCCTCCTGTGGATATGTTTTTTTGCTGGGAAAGTTATTTTTGGAGTGATGGTTTATAATTGATGTTAAAGCATGCAATAAGGCTTTTATATATATATATATATTCTGCCTGCCTACACTTTGTTTATGCGATTGCAACCAAAATTCAGCCCATTTGCTTTCAATTTTCTTTTGATGTTTACACCTGCTTTTGTTTCCTTACCATTATTAAGTTTTCCAAACGCATTGTTGGACATCAAGGATTCAATTCAAAGTCCAGAGCTGTAATAATATCTGTTCTGTTTGTGCAAAAGTACTGATGTCTTAGTAAGTTAATTGTCACATTATGTCACCTACTTAGGCTTTTCTTCTGAGGGGGGAAGCTAGTGAGCTATTTTAACATATTTATACGCACTCAGAAAGACAAGGGAATGAATGAATGTATATTTAGGACCTACTCTGCTTCCCCTGAAAGCCAAGAGGGGACGGATAGAGTGGGGAAAGAGAATTCTTTCTGCTTGGTTTGTGGAAACCTAAATCTGGCCTTCCTACCAATAAAGACCAGCAGCCCCAGTCTAAAAATACTTATGTACTGAAACAGCTGAAACTTTACCAGATAGTGACGTCACGGCGTGAGGCCACGTCATAGCTACGTAAGAGTACTCTGGCTATCTTCATTTCGAGATACTTTCAGAACGCAGGCGTGAAAATACTTTCTGGTGGAAGGATGGAGACTGGAAACTTTTGCTGGGAGGGTGCTGTTGAATAGAGGCAGGTTTTCTTTGCATCGTTTCTCTAATTAAAAAAAAATAAAAATCTAATAAAGCTATTTTTGCTGAGGGAACAGATACAAGGTCTTCTTGCAAAGGCTCTTCTTTTTTACTGTAAACCGTACTCAGACTGGGATGCTTGCCAGTGTTGTTATACTCCTAAAATCTTGTTTAGGCATACGATCAGGTTTGCCCTGCCTTTCGGAAGTATTGAGCATGTAGGTTTTGCAAATTCAACATGGACTTCAGAAGCCTTAAAGATCTTTAAAATTCTTAACTTCTGCTTAAATGCCTTAAGGCCTGAGCCTGGAAATGAAATGCATGGAAGGCTCCACCTTGCTCCTAGTCAGAGGAATGCCTCTTTTGAACAAAATCAGGTTCGGTAACCCGCAATTGAAAAAGCCTTGGAAGCTTATGGTGTCGGTGACTCATCCAGAGGGTGAGTAGTGCTGGGGCTCATACTGCTTTTCTTGAAGTGATATTTTTACCCTTGTTTTGTTTCTCAATTCAAGAGCTTTTTAGTGAATGAGATAATCTGTTATTTTCAAAACTACAACTAGGTACTTTTTATACTGTTGATTTGATGCCATTTTTGGTACCCATTATGTCTTTCCTGTAACTCATTCCCAGATCTGGACAGATACTCTCCAACATGTGGTATAGTAATTTTGTCTCTGAAGTGTATATAGATCATTACAGACTGCATCCCAGAGCAGGTGTCCAGGGAAGGGGATGACCATTTTCCATCTGTTTGTTTTATTCCCTGGCTTATTTGTCACTATTAAATGATTACTGCAGTGACAGAACTCCCCAAGTATGCATTACTGAATTTCTATTTCAGCCGGGAAGCAAGATGATAGCCCTCTGGCATGCACACAGCCAAGGGGAGACAAATATGAACAAAGTGGGGCTTTCAGTTCCCTTATCTTTGCGAGATCCTTTTTTTTTTTAAAAAAAAATAACCTTGTTAGAGGCTTAGTCATGAGCCTCCGCCAGCGCAGGCTCAGCTGCAAAGCCATTGAGGGCAGAATCGAAACGAAGTGGCAAGCGGGGTGGAAGAGGGGTGGCCAGGAGGGTTCTGCAGGTGGCAGCGTGACCAGGGACAGGACAGGGGGACAGACGCAGGCTGCAGGCGTGGGAGCTGCCTCCCGTCCTGCCAAGGTCCTCTCCTGCCCAGCTGCCACCCTGCGAGGAGCAGTGAGCTCCGTGCCTGGGGAAAGGCAGGGGTGGTGAACCGCAGCTGAGGTCTGGGTGAAGGCAGTGAGCACAAGCTCAAAAAAACAGTTAAGTTCAGCTCAACGTGTTTATTAAGCTACACTGATCAGGCAAAATTCTATTACCAAGCACTACTTCATTCTTGGTTACCACTACTGACTCAGTCAATAGCGTATAAAGTCTATTTTTATTCCATTGCTCAGTTCCATTTAACTATAAATATTCTACAGTCTTAAATAAATCCCATCAGAAACTGAAGCGCTGCTATAAAAACACAGCGTTATTAGGGTCACGTCCTGATGGCTTGTCCCTAAAAGCATTTGGTGCTCCCAGTGTGTACGTAAGAAAGAAGGAAGGTGCCAAAACCTGTATCAGATTTAAAGAGTAAGCTTTCAATTGACACATCAATGATGTGGTGGGGCTACAGGTTACAACAAGCCGAGGCAGGCCACTGGCCCGGCTGGCAGAGTGCCCCAGAAGCCATGGGTCAGGGTGATGTTAGGGCCAGGAGATCAAAGAGCAGGGGGGCTGGAACCAGGCTGCTCTTTATTTTTAGGGTCCTGGCTCGGTGCAGGCTGGACGGCTGACGGCTGGGAGGTTTCCCGTTGACAGCTGCTGGCTCCCAGGGGAAGAGCTGGCTGATCCCCGTGGGACGGGGCTGCGGATTGTTTCAAGTTGGAAGCAAAGCAGCCAAGAGGAGCCTGAACTCTCCCCCATCCTCACCGCTGCTGCTGCAGAGTGGTGGGATCTGTTGGCCTCTGACACCCACCTACAACTCCCTGGTGTCTCTCTGCTTCCAGCAGTGTATTTTTTATAAATCTTAGATTTGAAGAAATGGCAGCGTAACGGTTGCTCTCTGGGCAGCCACCTGCCTTGTGACCTTCCTCCATGAGCGTGAAAGCTGATGGGGGGTCCCCCAAGGTGGGTGCGTGGGGTGGCAGGAGCAGCCACTTCGTGCTGGTGGCCCGCCTGCCTCTGCCAGGAGAGCAGGGAAATGAAGGAGCGGTGTGCCCTGGCATGCCACGCGTCAGACACCAACGGCACCGGGGGAAAATTCACTGGGAAAGGTGTTTGCACAAAACACCTAGAAGCCTTTCAGGCATTTTTTGAGGTGGGGACAGGAAGGTATCGGGGGAAAAAAACTGCGGGTTGGAAATGTATTTCCAACTATTTTTAAAGTAAACAAATTCCTTTTGAAGTTGTGGGCTTGTTGCATAAATTGTGCATTTGACAGAGTAAGTGGTGGGATGTTATGGTAATTACTAATGTCCCTTGAATATTTGGTTAACCAATATATATAATCCCACATGCAGTAGCCTTTCCAGGGAGAATTTAGATCTCCCCTTTGGGCAGGATTAACTGTTACTCTCTTGTTTCAGCAACTTTTCAATTATTTGATTCCAGCACGAGGAGTTTTCCATTTTGGGGGGGGGGGGGGAAAAAAAAGGTGTCCTTTTGACATCTGACTTTTAAAAACAAGTTCCGTGCTGTACCTACGTGTGCTGAGCTGTGAGGTGACTGCCCAGGCACGGGCCGGAGGGGGGGCCGGCTGGCCCAGCTAAAGACCCTGCCTCTGTTGCAGAAATGGGATTGGTTTCTTTCCTCCCTGGACGCAGGCACACAGAAAGGGCATTAGTGCAATGCACTTAGTTCCAAACTCTGCGTTCCAGGTCAGTTCTTGCAGAGATATTGACGCTTGAGAAAGTACCCATCTCTAACTCTCTTCTCCTACTGTCATCCGAAACATGCCCACCCTGTCGCTGCAGTTTTTCTTCACCTGTATACTCCTCACCTTCCTTCTCAGTTCTTCCTAGGAAAGTCTCCCTTGGTTCACGCCCTGGACCCTGCATGCACGGGGCCGCGTGGGCTGGAGGCAGAAAGGCCGTCTGCTCTCCCTAAGCTCAGTTTGTCTCTGCGGGGAATGACGTTTCCTTGTTTTGCAAGTGAAAAAAACCTGCTTGAAGATACAAGCGTATGTGCTGGGGTCATCCCCTAAATCAGAGTTTTTCTTTGGTGTGCTAAACTACAGGCACACCTATGCTTTCAGAAGGGCTTCTAGTCTGGGTCAGGTTGCCTAGGCTGGGTCTCTAAATGCTGTCAGCACCCTCTGCTTGGCTTTACAGCCTGCTTTTATAAGTTTTCTTTGTATCCAGTTGCTATCCGTTTTCAGCTCGTTTTTTTTTTCTTCTGGTTGGGATGCCTGTCTTGTTCTTCATTACTGAGGCAGTCCAAGTCTCACAGCAGTACAGCCAGCGCTGCCCGATGGCGTGGCTTACGTGGGCACTGGGCACTCTCCCCACACTGCCTCGCTCGCTTTCCTGCCCCTGCAACTTCTTCCCGCATTTTCCATCTTCACGGTACTTTGTCTCGTAAATGCACTCGGGCGTCACCGGCACAGCTCCTCGCTGCTGCCCCGATACCAGAGGAGAAAACAGCCCCTGTAATTGCTGTCTTTGATACCCTCTGTTTTTCAAGTCATTAACTGCAAATGAAATAACACGTTACAGCCACTTAGCAACAGAAATCTATATAAGCAAGTTAAAATAAAATCTTAGCTCATTGGAGTACAATTTGAAGCTTAGGCAAATGTCAGCTGTAAGCCTTTGTACTCTTCTGTGTAAAACAAGTCTGGGTCTAGTTTCCAAAAATTATTTAAAATACAAATTAAATACATATTTCACCAGGGACAGGCCTTTTTATAACCTGTAGAGGTTACAAGAGCAACCTTTAGCAAGCTCTCAAATGTAGAAACCGTGACAATAGCTCTGGTGCCTTTTTGGGTGTAGAAACAGGGTAGGAGTCATTTCAGTATTTAGGTATCTGCAGTAGAAACCCACTAGCACAAATATTTTAAAATGTGTATCATTTCTTGTCTCATTTTCCATCTTCACATGCTCGCTTGAAGGCTTCCAGCATTGGCTTTTTTAGTTGGTCCAAGAGTCAGTCAGCTGAAATGATGCATACTGCTAGTCACGCTCTGCAGAAGTGACTGGCCATACGAATAGTGGTGTTCCTAATCAGCACGAGTAAATATTTATCAAATTTTAGAAACAAGTATTGCAAAGTCCACTCATTTTCATACTATTTGGAAATAGAAATGGCTTCCCTTTGGTAAATTGGCAGTGAGAAATTTGCTAGGTGCTTTAAGGAAAATTCTCTTATTGGAGATGGCACAAGTTTCCTGGCCAGAGCTTAATCATCCAAACTTAAGCAAGACCAAGAGCTGAGTGTTTCTGACAGAAGTGGGGATGGTGAGCGGGGCCAGAGCCACAGACAGCAGTTTTGGGGTCTGATCACCAGCTCTGGATGGAGCTTACGGTGGCCACCATCTGAGCAGGGCAGCTGGGGGATGTCTCTTGTTCCTCCTCAGCCTTCCCACATGTATGGGGACCTGTTCTGTCCCCCCCAGCCAGCTCCTTCGGCAGCCTGCTTGTGGGCGCGTGGGAGAAAGGTGAAGTTATATCGCACTGTGACATAACTTCTTGAGAAGCTCATGCAAATAAACAGGCATTACTTCGCATTGTGAGCAGGCTGGTGAGATTTTGCAGAATTAGCAAAACATTTCCTTATGGAGAGGTGGCACAGGAGAAAGAGACGAAAACATCAGTCTGGGTGAGCCTGAAAGGAGCACCAGGGATATGTATATAAGAGATGGTATTACAGTCTGATGAGAACAGGGCTGAATTTTTGAAGGAGGAGCAAGGAGTAGATCTGCAGATGGTAAAAACATTTATACTGAGGCCAGAAGGACCTAGGGAGGTCCCCACCAGCTTTGGGCTTGCTTTGAGAAGCCCAAACCTGATGAAGAAGCATGAGGAGCTACAGTTTTGAGGGATCCTAGAGTCAGGTGACTTCAAAAGCAACATTATGGGTGAGCGGGGTGGCAGAAGGGACACTGCACAGCAGTTGTGACCAGGTCAGACCAGACTTCTCACTAGAGTTGTAGAGAAAGAAATATCAGACCTTAGACACGTTTTTGGGAGGTCAGAAGCAGGTAAGGAAATGGAGAAGTCAGAAGTTACCCGACTCCGAGTGCTTGAGTGGAAGGAGAGGTGGTGAGATGCTGGCATGAGTGGGGCGGGAGGAAGGGGGTTAGGAGGAACGTGAGGATTCAGTCCGTCCTACATGGGTGCTCTGTGCAGCTCAGCATTGCTGGCCTCCGCTCACTCCTGCCATCTCCTAGGAACCCTCCAGGACACCGACATCCCTGTGACTATGGGCACTGAGCTGTGTCCTCGCTGGTGCTGGCCGGGGAGGGAGAAGGCCATTAGGGCTGTGGGCAGTCAGCTGCCCTGGGGGGGCCGCTGCGGACAGAGCACGGGGCGAGGGGCCGGGGACCCCGCCCCTGTCAGCATGGTGGGCTTTGGCTTCTCTCTGTCAATCTGTAGCCTTTCATCAGCTCCAAATCCAGGCATAAATTTTAAAATATATTACGGCTCTCATACGGAAGCAACCGCATGCCGCTCTTTCTGCATATTTCTAACTTATTTCCATAACAAGTTTACAGTGGGTGCTGGGGTTCCGGCAGATGTGTAAGGGAACTGGTCTCATCTAAACGGATGCACACAAAACCCAGCTGTGCAGGTGCTACTTCACGTAGAGTAGACATCCCCTCTGTGTAACAGGAGACAATCCAGACACCATGCTCGCAGCTCTTTGTGGGAGCACGCTGGCTGGGTGCTCAAAAGCTATGATTACTCAACAGAAAATAGCGCAACTATTTCCAAGCAGCTCTCGATTCTGGGTTGGGTGAAGGAAGCTTATTTACATTTAAATACCCTTAAGCCCCTGAAAGAGTTTGAATTTTTCATTATGTTTGGAACATAGCTTGTGCTTCTTTTCTGTGTCTCAAATGTTATTCTCTTATTTACAGCTGGCCCTTGTCGTTTCACTGCAAGGCTTCTCATTCATGAGCTGATCCTTTGCGTGTTGCTGCTTCTTTCCTAAGCTGGCCTCCTGTTTCAGAAGTCCACGTATTCTCATATTCAGCTGTGTCAGGCATTTCTGTAAACTCCTTCACCGAGCTATGGTATGTGAAAAACATCACAGATTTTCCTAGACCTTTCCAAGACCTTCTTATCTCCATTGCTTTTTCCTGTTTTGGTACTGCTTGTTGTAGACTGCAGAGTAGGATTTTATGGGTGGAGTGTTTATCATGGTGGGTCATTTGTGAAAAGTCACTTAAAAATGATGTTTGGGCTTGCCAGGATGATTCTGTGTTAACAGTTTTTTATGATGAAAAGCATAGCTGACCTTTAAAGTCCAAAGGCCGTATTTATGAATTACTCAGCCTGCTCTCGGCGCGGCTGCAGATTACAGTACGCAAACAAAAGCCGATGCATACTTCTCCCATGTAACTTTTTGAGAAAGCAGTATTTGCCTCTGGCATTCGCCAAGGGAGCTTTCCCTTTGTGTGCAAGAGGAATATGGGGCAGGCTACAATAAAAGGCATTGTTGGTCCCAGCATGCAAAGAATGATGATCCAAGAACCGAAATAATAGAAAAGTGTCGGGAGGGAATTTTAGTTCGCAAACATGTCAGGATAGCTTCAGGCTTACTCCAGTTTTGATTCAAGCTTCTCATTCTTTTTAAATTCTTTCCAGGCCAAAATGGATTAAATAGTTGCTAATCTTCAATCATCCGGCCTTTCCCTGGGATCAGCGCTCAAGGATGGCCTTGCCGTGCTGCCGTTCCAGCCTCCGGTTCCTTAATGGCAGTAAACCCCGGGGAATCACGGAGTATGTACTCTTGTGCTATGATTAGCACCTGTCTCCTGAAATTCCGTCATTAAGGTCTCTGCAGGAGGGGTCGTCTTGCTTTGTGTCCTGGAGAGCCTCTGTCACAATAGTCAGCGAGTGTGACCATACGTTGCACCCAACTTGTACCTAGCAGGTTATAAGCTATCGTTTGTATGGAGCTGTGCCTACAAACCATTGCAAATACGGGAAGAAGACTGGTCTTGCTGTGACGTACCTAGCCAGGTACTGCCAGCCCTGGACTTCAAAAAAAGAAAAAAAATAATTTTACAATTGTGTCTTTTTTTCTTCCCTTCCTAATCCTATTGGGATGTTGTCCAATTGAACTGACAACAGAACAAGAATAATAATAAAACATTCCCACATACATGTTATTCATTTTTCCCCTAGAACTGTCTTTTTTTAAAAAAATAATAGTCTCTTAAAAAGCCCAGAACATGTCTTTCCCCCACTCCCTTTTTCCTTATCCCTACTGAAAACCCTTAGGAGCTAATGCCAGGCAAGAATTTGTGGTAGCAGCTAAATGTAAAAACTATGTAATTTACGTCCTGCGGCCCTATCAAATATAATTACAAACCATGTTCACAGCGCTGCAAATTACACAGCACTTCAGTAGTGCGGGAGATGGCACGTTGCCTGCTGTGCTGGATGATCCCACACCTAGAATTGACTGGCAGCTTTTGTAAAATAGCGAGGCATCCCTTTTTGTGCCTGGCTGATGAAGGACAGATGGCATTTTTCCCCTTCAAGGAGAGTTCCCATCAGGCTTTATTTGCAATAGCTTATGTGCATATGAATTATTGGTATTAAAAGAGAATGAAGATGGCATTTATTGGCAGACTGTAATGCATCAAGATGAAGTGAAATTTTTAACTTTTTCTTGCATCAACAGCAGTACCGGCTCTTCAATATTTTTTCTTTCTCTGATAATGGAGATCATTTTTATTAGCTCTAAGGTGCCCACATGCTTCTCTGGCAGTGTAAATTCATTTATACCTGCCTTTAAGGCCCCTCTGCCCTTCCAGAGCACTGCAGCAGAGGCTGAGGATAAATGGGAATCAAAGTGCTATTAAAGGGACTAAAAAAAAAAAGCATAATACAAGTTAATACTCTTTAATGTTCATAATACTCTCTTTAACCTTCCTCCTGTTCAGAAGTTCACATGTAAATTGGAAGGTTATGGATGGCTCGAGGGGAATGACGGATTCCCTTTTACCCTTTCTTTTCTCCCTTGATGTATCCCATAGCTTGTTTGTTCTTTGGTGAATATAGTTGAACCCTGTCCAGCTGATCTTGTGGCTTAATTAAGATAATCTAACCATTTTGTGCAAACACAAGGTGATTTATACAGCACAATGTCTTGGGCATTGTGGTCTTGAGCTGTCAGGCTAAGTGGGATGCTATTTTACCTTTGTCTTTTTAGAGCGTTTTGGAGCCCTTTCTCTTGGATCCGCAGGTACTTAATGGGTTTTCCCACTTTAATTCATAATAAAGTGATAATCATGATGATAAAATAAGAGGCCTGAGCTTTTAGTGGCTTTTTTCTTCAGTATGCTTTGCACAGCTTCACTAATTGCGTTATATTCAGACCTAAATAATTGAAGCTTTCTGAAAAAACACATATTTTGGTCAAGGACAATTAGTGAGCTTGCACTGCTCAAGTTCAGCTGTCCATTAGTTACTTTTATTTATACAGCACCAAAAATCTGCCAGGAAAATTAAAGAGATTATAAAGTTCTATGAGAAACTTTTGCTATATTGTTCCTTATAAGGGAAGTAAAATCTGCTCTTTCCTCTTAGAATCCAGACCTGCCTCGGTTCACAAAGGACGGATGAACGCTGTAATGGCAAAATACATAAAAGATAGGGCTTCATTTCCTGGGGAACCAGACAGGTCCATGGGTGTCCAAATGAAACAGCTGTCTGCTCCATTTTGAATGCTCTCAGTGGTGTAGGCAGCTAATGATGTGCATGCAGATCTGATTCGGGCCTTCAGAGGCGGCACCGGCGGGTGCACGATCCCACGCGCTGTTAGCTGGCATGGCAGCTCGGCCCCGGCTCCTGATGTCTACCAGTGCTGCTCCAAACACGGGCGGCCAGGTGGAGCGAGAGATGGCTGGAGAGGATGCAGGGAAGTATGGTGCAAGTACAAGAAATAAGTGTTGGATGAACGAGTAGGCGGGAGGGCAATTCTTCATGGAAAATGCCCTGGGCGGGGGAGGGTGGGCTGCGAAATTAAACGGGAGGTGGAAAACACTGAAAATGGAGTGGAAGCGGGAAGACGCTGCCTGGAAGGGTCTTGTGAAAATCCCTGGGTGACACAGGGGCTGGTGGCCATGGCAGAGCATCCATCGAGCTTTGGGAGGGATCAGCCAGTGGTGGAGCCAGGTGCAAGCAAGGATTTTGGCTTGCTTTTGTTTTTTCTTTGTAAAAAAGAAACGTCAGCGCTAGCAACAGCAGCAGGCTTGACTGTAATGAGCTTAATGAATGTGGCGCAAGGGATGTTTCAGGTAGAAGGAGAAATGTGGGATTTCTTGTGTGTGTAATTAGGACGCTTGGCAGCTGGGTAAGCTTTAATTGCCATCCAAAGCTCCTGATCTTGCCAAAGAATGAAGAGAGTGAAGAGAGCTATTGATTTCCATCTGGGCAAACAATTTACTTCTTAGTGCTCATCAGCCTGCTGTGTATCCTCGTTCCTTGTCGCTGCTGTGTGCAAGCTAAAGCTGCTTTCATCGGCAGATTTCAGGTGGGGGTTCAGTTGAATATAAGGCTAGAATCGCAAGGCGTTAATGGTAAAAACCGCCTTCCTTACCACATGTTGGTGCACAATGTGCTGTTAGTTTTGGAAGATCTCCACATCTCTAGGTCCTTATATAAAGCGTCTCTTTGCTGTAGCACCCAGTTGCCTACCAAAAATAAAATGGGCACAGAAGGAGCCTTCTTCTCTCTCTGCTCAACGGGAGTCAGGCAATGTTTATTTTATATGATGCATGTTTGTTTATAAATGTGGTGTTACTGAGCAGAGGACTAGATCAAAGAAGTGGATTTTGCATTTTGCTTTGAAGACACAGATGTCCATAGTCAACATGATCTCTTTTGGGGGCGTCTTCCAAATTTCATGGGCTAAATGCCACATTTTTGCCCTGTCGTTGGCAGCTTCATTGTTCCAGGGGCACATAGCTGGTGCAGGTCATGATCTTGAAGCAGAGACACTATGAGACAACTCATATGCAGACACAAAGTGTAGCAATTTAATTGGAAAAAAACAAAAAAAAGTGGTATTTTGGGGGGAAAGTTGAGAAGAGAGAAAGAGGAGGTAGAATGCTATCAAAGGAGGAGCAAAGCTATCAAAAAATCAGACTTGCTGCAATTATATGGAAATATGCAAATAGCATCATTATGCACAAACAGATTTGTATACAACTAATCAGTCCAGCATTGTTCTAGGGGCATTGGACACTATGCAGTAAAAATAATCATGGTCAACAGTAAAAATTGTTAGATGTACCCAATTCTAGCAAAATTAGTCATACACCAAACGGGAAGAAACATAAACGCATACGGGGCTGGTTTTCCTTTTGCTCATGTTTCGCTCTGGAGTGACTTTACTGGAATGACTCCGCATTGACAGCAATGATGGGGCGGAATCGGCCTCCAGATAGCTAAATATCGAGTAAGTGTGGTAAAGTTAAGTGATGGCTTGTAAGTTAAAAGGAAAGCAGTACTTGATTAATGTCTCAAAAGTAATTGTCTAAAAGTAATATCGACTAATAAGTTTTATATTTTAAAAGTGGCTTTTTCTGACTTACCAGGAAAGAAATGCCTAACATGGATTAATATACTCACGGAATAGTCATATCTCGATTTTTTTGTTTGTTTAAGAAAGATTTAACTTGATGCAGTAGGAAAAGAAATAATTCCAAATTAAAACAGGACCTCTTGGAAACAGTGATTTATTTCCCATTGACTTTAATAACTAATCTCGTTAAAATAGCCCGTAGTGGAAAGCAAACCTTATATGTGGACAAGATAGTAGAGATAAAAAGGGCAAGTTTTAGATTCATACTTGCCGAATTTAAAATAGGAAAATGATGCATTGTCTGTTGGTTGGTTAGATCTTGAATTCCATCTTGTGCTAGTAGCGTATTTTTAAATCCTGATGTCACTGCTGTGTTACTTTTGTGTGTGTGTACATCTATCTCCCTTTCTAATCAGGAGATGACAATATACGCAGCAAAAGTCATCTGGTACCTCAGACAGCTGTTAAAATACAACAGTTACTGATATATCCCCTTTGTTACTCAGTGATGGATTACAGCCTCATTTTATACGCAGAGCAGTTCTACTGTTTGTAACAAAATACTTCCCACATGACACTGTCTCATCATCTTCACTGTTTCTGGAGAGGTTTTGAGCAGTGACTCATGGTGAGGTGTGCCCTACTTAGGGTGCTGCAGATGTTGCTTTTTCCAAGGTGCTTCCCCAAGCCTTTGAATTTCAGGTCTTGAAAGAAGAGTATCCATTGGTGGTAGTGCCTGAAACCATTATTTATCTTTAAAAAGATGTCTTTCTCTCGTGAAGAATAAATGAAAGAATGCTTTTCTCTCTGCTATTAAAAAAGTTGTTTTAAATTACTTGTAACTGAAAGGAATAAATAAGTATATAGTTCCATTCCTGCCGTTAACGCATGTGGTTGAAGTGAGTAGATAATTATACTTTAGATCCCGTAAAACCATGGCCATAATCATTAAATAATTCTATTTTATCTAGGTGCACAATAAAATTTCTTCCGTCCCCACTTACTGTGCTCATTACCATGTGGTATTTCTTCTCTGATCCTGAATGGAATAAGAATATGAGCATTTTGAGGCACTAGGCTATATGTATTTATAGCAGTAAGGAGTAGAACTGCCAAAATGCATGAAATACACTGTTCTGTTACTGCTTTCAGAGAAATCAATATGAGAGCTGTCTGCTTTCAGTCCCGATTTTGTCTGTGCAGTCATATTGTGAAAGGCATAACTGGTCCTCTTCACTTCATTTCACAAACACATTTCAAACAGAACTGAATTCATGTGGTCAGCACAGCTATTGGCAAGCAGATTCGCGATGTGAACCGACTTCCCTTAGCAGTTTGTTAAGGCAACATTCATCCCTTTCAATTAATGTGGCTGGCAGCGTTTGGATGTGTACCTAAAGTTAGAGCGGTTGGATTTCCACAAAATATTAAGTTGCTATCAAATGTGGAAAGATAGAGATGTTGAAATATCAACAGATCGGGCAGAAGTGTGAGCATCAGTGCAGAGTAGCCGCAGCACAAGGCAAATAGTAATTTACAGGTTATCACAAGTCCTCAGGATTTCGGGGGAAAAAATACTGGAACCGTCAGTTTCAAGACAACACAAGAAAAGGTGAGATCTTTTACTGGTGTAACTAGGCATAGTTCCCTGGAGCTGAATACAGATGTGCGATTTCCATAGAATTAAATGGGACAAGCTGATTTTTAGTAGAAATCCTATTAATCAAGTGAAAGTATAGGAGGATTTGTATAATATATGGAAAGTTGCTGCTGTTTTTAACAGCAGTCATTCGGTTTGATCTTCCTCTGTGCTCTTTGTGTTTGGAATATGCTGAGGTGCAAATCTTCATTTTGAGTTGTGCCAAGCTGTGGGAGAATTCAGAGGAACCCTGCGAAACCTGAGCACTGGGCTGACAGCAACTTCATGAAGGTCAACAGGGAGAACTGCAGAGATTTGCAAATGGGTGGGTGGACCTGTACAACATAGGAACCAACCGATCAGGAGCCCTGCTGAAAAGGATCTGAGGGTTACTGTGGGCTTCAGGTTCACAGTCTGCAACTCTGCAAACAGTATAGTGGGCTGCTCGAGGAGAATTGTAGCCAGCAAACTGGGAGAAATTATTATCCCCCTCTACTGGATACTGGGGGGGCCATATCTGGAATACTATGTCCAGTCTGGGGCTCCCTGGTCAAGAGAGAGATTGAAAAACTGGAGATCGCCCTGCAGAGCACCACCAAGGTATTGGGGGTCTGAAGCACGTGGCATGGAAGGAGAGATCTAGGGAGCTAGGCTTGTTTGGCTTGGAAAAGAGAAGTTTAAAAAGGAACTGATAGCAACTTACGGGTACTTGAAAGGCAGTTACAAACACAACGGAGACAAATTCCTCTCAATAGATGCAGGGGATAAATCTGGCAGAAGTTTGACTTGGACATTAGGAAAAGCTTTTGTACTACAAGGGTACATGATCCTAACACTGGATACCCAGAGATAGGCTCTGACCTTCTTACTGACGTTCGGAAAACAGATGTTGAAGTCCCATAGATGCTTCAGCTCAGCATCCTCTCAGAATCAAACATGAGGTGGTATCAAGGGTGCCTCATCTGCTGGTTTATCTGCGGAAGGCAGCGCCCCCTGTGCTGCCTCTGGTCCCTGTTGTGTGCAGTGGCACTACATGTCAGGGAAATTGCGGGGAGCAGGAGTTCTGTCCCTTTCTGTACTGCACCTTAACGGCTCCATTTCTCCATTCTTTTTCAGCTGGCGAGTTAGAGGCGTACAGCAACCTCTTGGTTAAGTGATAAAGAACAGCACAAGTTCAAATGGAACAAACTGATCACCTGCTGCCTCCTCAAGCCTTCCAACTGGTGCCACTCCCTCCGTACTACCTGCTTCCTATGGAAGCACTACACGTGGTTCCCCTGTGGAAGGGCAAACAGCTATCGAGCATTTCCCTTTGAAGAAGAAAAGATAATTTCACATCTGTTCTGTCATGAATTACAGCAAGAGTTGTTGCCACCAGCCTGGATACATTAATACTGAAGCTAATCTGTGTATCTTAACATTTTACAGCTTTTTAACTCTGACGCTTAGGACAGCACATCTATAGACTGGGTAAAAAAGCCTATTGGAAATCTTTCACTTTCTTAGCTTAATTTGTGATGTATTAATCTGTCTGTTTGTCTCTAGCACTAGTCTCAGTGCCAAGGATGCTGGCAAAAGAACTGCTTGCCCTTTGCAGGTACACAAGGGAAACCACAAAGTTGTTGACTCATGTGCATCCATATAAGTATATAGATGTGCATATCTCTCTCTCTCCATATTCTCTTTAACAAGTTTCATGTAAATATACAGTTTCATAGTTGCATTTGCAAGTTATTGACCAAGTCAACACCAAAAATGCACCAAGCATTTACAAGTCAAGGCAAAAGATGCCTAAGTGATAAGAAAGGCTGACAATTCATTCTCAGGCAGCTGGCTCCTGGAAGGAATGGGAAATGCAAACTAAGAAAAGCAAGAAATGCCACAGCCAAATGTCATTGCATCTTACTGCTGAGCTTGCAAGGGCTTTTCAGGCAATGAAAGGGAAGGACAGCCTGCCACACCTGAGGGGTGCTGCCAACTGGCCAGCTGGCTCCATAGAAATGGGAAATGGAGACTTAGGATAAACACTAAAAAGCAACACAAGTTACATTGCAAAGGGCTTGGGTCCTTTAGAAAATATTAACCTGCATCGATCAGCATTTTTAAGCTGTTGCTTTTTTAGGGAATAAAGGTATAGCTTTGGTGGAAGACTTGAAGGGGAGAAAAAAACCCAGCATGTGCATTATTCCTCTTGTATCAGTGCAGCCCGGTTTAGCAGCCACGATTTACCAAAGACTTGATCCTCCACTTCCTTCAGGCAGCCTTTTTGTGCTGCCCACAGGGGCATCGGCAGCATCTCACGGCAGCTGGCTTTGGATTCGTGAGACCCCTTGAACAATAGCTGTGTAAGTGCGAATGGCACGAGCCACCTCCCCCCTCCTACTCTGGAGCTGATGCTTTCTTGCCAAGCTGATAAAACAGCACACTTTATTAAAAATGCTCTCTGATAGCAGGAAAAATCTTGTTGTCCAGTTGTCCCAAGGCAGCCACAACAAGAACAATTTACAAAGCACTTATCCTTACCCTGACTCCTCTCTCTCCTGGCCAGCATAGTAGCTCTGGCATATTTGTGGGAAGCATGTCCATCAGGGAAACAAATGGTGTCTTTCTATTCTTTTCTGTAAGAGACGTCAACTATTGTAATTCAGCATAAATTTCCACAGAGTACTAATCTCATTTTTTAGTCATGGACCCCTGAAACTGTGGCACCTAACACATGCTTTTTAAAAAATTCAACAAGTGACTTTTCCCCTGCAGGGAAAGAAGGGGAGAAGTGGATGTCAGGCGTGGTGAGGGTGAGGAGATGGGAGCACAGGAGGTAAATAGTCAGTCCTGCAGCTCTCTCCCGACTGATCTGTTTGCTCAGCCAAGTGAATCCAAAAGTTGATCCTGGTTGCACTGGTGTAACCTGTTGTAACAGAACACGTGGGAAGACTATAAATGTGAGGAATGCCCTGCGCCTCGGCGTGTTGTCCAGGCTCCTTGGTGCCATGTGTCACGGCAACAATGCTGCCAAAGCTGACTTCTAAAGAATCACCCTTTGACAGCTTTGTCTCCCAACAACTGCGTAGCTGTCAGCTCATGGGAATTCCTCCTTCTCCGGAGGATGCAAAATGCCAGCTGAGAAAACGCCCAGTTTGTTATCCCGTAGCAGACAAAACAAATATTGTGTTTCCCCTGAACCAGCTATATATAGAATTAATCTGGCCCTGGTAAGACTCTGTGAGATAGCTGGGGTTCAACTCAGGCAAGGGAAAATGCTGCTCCCCAAAAGGATTTCTCTACAGGCTGGCAGATGCACTGTTGATTTACGTCACCCAGAAGAGGTTGGTTTCCTCTTTCAGGAGTGATCTGTCACATAAAGAATAGATGGCGAGCTAATCTATTTGTCCATGCAGTGGGGTGAAGTGACTTGTTGCCTAATGTCTTTAGGTCCTCTATATGAGGAGCCTAGACAATTATTTAGTAAAAATACTGCTTTACTGAATCACTGTGGTTTTTTGTATTGCAGGACTAGAGCAGAAACTGAAAACTTCTGTCAACTATCTGGGTGAAAACCCCTTCGGGTCACTTTTCGTCTATGTAAAGCATGATTAAAGTAACATTTTTCTCTTCTATGGCTGTAAGACCTGATCCTGTACCTTTACTAAGAGAACGACCCATTGATCACAATGGGAGCTTTCCCTGCAGAGCAGTGTTTGCTTCTATTAATAATGGCATTTGGCTGTGCAGCAGTTGCATGGTTTTCTATTGAGGTGAAGAAATCTTTGAAATTTTTATTCCTTTTAAAACATGAAACTCGGTATCTCTCCATCTTTCTGGCGCAGATTCCCATCGCCATAGCAGGACGTGCTTGTGACTGCATGGCTCAGTCACGATCCTGTGCCTGGCTTTTCACTGTCTCGGGTTTCAAGTAGCATTTAATTAATAGTGTGCGAGATGTCCACCAAGGCTTTAGAGCCAGTGGTGTTTTTCCAGCATCTGCAAGTGACGGGAAGCGTGTTCAAACTTTGCAACCATCTCGCACGCCTGAACAATCAGCCCATGTGGCGTGCGTTTGTATTTGGCGGTGATCCAAATGCTCCTTTGTCAACATCACACAAACTGTTGAACAGCAGTGACCGGCCGTGACCTTCAGTCACCTAGTGGTGCACATAAAGCTTGTGCGTTTGTTATTGGGGACATCAGGCTCATCATTCCATAGCTATTCTCACTAAAATTGTCAGTCATTTTCAGTGTAAAAATGGTAATAGAATCATAGGACTGGAAGGGACCTCTTTTCATCCATCCTCCTTCACCAGCTCTGGCTTTATGCTCCTGGCAGATATTTCTTTAACTACTTCTTAAAAATGCCTGTTATGGAGGCTGCACATTCTGCCCAGGAAATCTTTTTCTCTGCTCCTTATTGTTAGAAAGCTTTTTTCACGTTTCCTTGCAATAATTTAAGTCCATTGCTTCCCTTCTACCTTGTGGAAATTATTCCCTTCATCTTTGTGGCAGCTTTTTACATAGCTGCAGATTGTTCGCAAGTCGCGGCAGTAAAAAAAAAACAACAAAAAAATCCTATCGATATGCTGCTGGTGATTTTGTCAAAAGGATGAAACTTCACTTTGTGTATTGATGACTTTTCTGTCATAACTTTTAAACCATATCTCCTTTTTCAATATCTGTTCCTTTCTCCTGAAAGTGAATGCGTTATTCACATATGCCTCCTCGAGTACATTTTGCAAAGCAATTTTCTTCTCACTGTCGCTGCCAGCAGATGACTCTGTGCAATCTCAGTCACAAAACACCTGGATTTGCATCCTTTTCTGTATTTTCTCTATGAAGCATTTTCTCCTTTCTAAATACAGCTTTCTGTGATAACAATCAAGCAGTCTGCAGTCCATCCCCTGTTGCAAGCATGGTTTTCATCGTTCTGCATGAATTCTGTAGTGTGACACAGCTTTTTTCTTTGCTGGGGGGGGCAGCTTTGCTCTTTTACACTTGTCGCTCCAGCAGGACAAAATTACAGGAAAATACTGGATTTAGAGCAAGTTAGACAATAAATACTATGCTGATGACCGTAACTGACCCATTTTGTATTACTGCATATGATGAATTTTAACATCACTCACGCAAGACTGTGTGAACACATTCTATTATGTAACGTTAATTTGGGAGTAAACTGATATTTTGTTAATTTTATTATAAATACGTACAATTTTGCTCTGGCTGCATCTGTTCCTAGATTTGTAATGATGCCTTTCTGTTCAACGTAAATAATAGAACAATCACAATCAGCAAACAGATCCTCATTTGTATTTGAACTGCACCATTTTATACATGTATGGAAATACAGATTACTTTTTTTTTTCCCCCTGTAGTCGTTACTTCTGTAACCTTGTCTAAATAGCTAATGTTTTGTATTTCCAAAACACACTGCATTCGTAGCATTCCATTATTTCATGCCACTGCATCTCATAAAGAGATCCTCCTTCCTCCAGCCTTCTCTCCCCAAACGCAGAAGGTATTGAGAAGCTGTCAGAAGTGATACCTGGCCAGCTCCCGGGGAGCAGCCGTGGCCACCTGAGGTCAGTCTGGGCCGGTGACAATGCCTCCGGGGCAAACCTCACTGTCCTAACATATCGTGTGTGTACCAGATGACTGTGGCATCACCTCGTATTTCATATTCCTGTAATCTCAGCGAGATCTAAAAATTGTCATCACTTATAAATTCATAGGGTACTTATGGATGTCAAAAAAATCTGTACCGACTAGAACTTTCCGGTCCATTAGCTGCAAGAACAACTATTTTTCAATACCTTTTCAGATAGGAACCCTGGCAATTTTTTAAATTACAAATAGTAGCACTTTGTCTTCTGGATAAAAGTCATGCTAGCAAAAAGAAAACCAAAGTGTGACAATGGCCATATCCCAAATCTGTAATAAGTAAAAATAGGTTTTAATGACTGTGGAAGGATCATTATACCAGAGACGGTATAATACCATTTGCAGTGGTTTCTCAAGAATTTGAAATGTCCTACATGATAACAACTCAATTACCTGTCCATTTGTTTTAAGGAGAATAATATTTGCACATTATTCAGTGAATGACTGTTATTCAAACAACTGTGCCTAGGCATGTTAAGTAAAGGCAGCCTTTACTGGATATTTGGAGAACGTGTGGAAAATGCAGATGAAAATCTCATCAGATGCTATTTTGGAAACACGTTTTGGTATTTCCTTCATGCTATTCATTAACCGTATTCCCAAGTGCTGAACATGTGCCGACATCCATGACAGCATGGCCAACGCAGCTGCCCAGGGTTTGCCGGAGCACTGACGGGGGAAGATGGAGCTGTGTGCTGGTGGGGTCCCCTCTGTGACCAAAGGGACACTTAGAAGAGCCTTGACAGCAAAAGAAGAGCTGGAAGGAAAATTCATATTCCTCCTCTCCTCCTGTCTGCTCCGGTGAGGAGAGACCTCGGGCGTCTCCTCAGTGGTACCTGGGATGGCGGCAGCAGCTGCAGCTCAACCCAGGGCGGGTGCTATGGACATCCCCACGGCGCGAGGTCTAGCCCAAAGCCGCATTCGGCTCCTGCCTGGACAGCAGAGGTGAGCACTGGAAAGGGCTGGTCTTCGTCCGGGATAACCTGCGGTCGGGATAAAACCTGGGGAAAATGAACAGCGGGGAAGCAAGTGTTTCTTTGACGGGAAAGGTGGAAAACGCTTGTTGTTTCAGTTCCTGAGCAGAGGTGGAGCAAGACTCGGGTGTGTCCCCTCTACCCCGCAGAGGGGGAAATTTGACAGCATGAAGGAGAGGAAGAAGGTGGACACGCTCTGCCGGTGAGCAGCCCCGGAGGTAGCCATGATGAGGGATTAGGAAGTGGCTGGTCTTATTTCATTTGTATTTGCACGTGGAGTAGCCTTCATCACGGGATATTCTTCCTTAGGCCGCATGGATAAAGCGCCCGGCCTCTTGCTCCGCTGGGGAGGCAGCAGGCGGCCACAGAGGGCACGCAGGCAGCCAGCCCCACACATCGCCGAGCAGCAGGGGCAGGCAGCCTTCCCCCTGCCCCCGCCCAGCACAGAAATGCGGGCAGACGCAGGTGTTTGAATGCCGTCGGCGCAGCCGTGTTTTTACACATAACTACGTGAAACCACCATGTCAAACCACGACGCCCCTCTGGGTAGCGGTACCCAGAGCCCTAGGGCAAGCACAGACAGCCCCAACGCCCCGCCCGGCAAGGCCTAGGGGTAAGCGGCGGGGCCGCCCCGCGGAGGGCGGAGGCCCCACCGCCCTGCCCCTGAGGGGACGCGCCCGGCCCCTCAGGGCTGAGCGGGCGGTGTCGCCGCTCCCGCCCGCTGCCCAGGTAAGCGGCGCCCGGCGGGGGAGCGGCCAATGGCGCGGCCCGGCCGCCGCCGCCAGCCAATGGGAGTGCGCTTGGCGGCGGCCCCATGGAAATGTGCCTGGTGGGGAGCCAATGGGGCGCGGCCGGGCCGCGGGCGGCGCTTTATCAGCTGCCAGGGCCGGCGGCGGCGGCTGTCCGTCCCCCGCTCCCTCCCTCCTTCTCCGCTGTCCCCGCTGCACAGCATGGCCGGGCTGGGCGGCGGCCCCACCGCCTTCGGGCGCTGCACGCACGCCGTGGTGCGGGCGCTGCCCGAGTCGCTGTGCCGGCAGGCGCTGCGCAGCGCGGCGGGGCCCGAGGTAGACTTCGCCCGAGCGGAGCGGGAGTACCAGCTGTACGTGGGCGTGCTGCGGGGCAAGCTGGGGCTGCAGGTGCTGGAGCTGCCGGCCGACGAGAGCCTCCCCGACTGCGTCTTCGTGGAGGACGTGGCCGTGGTCTGCGAGGAGACGGCGCTCCTCACCCGCCCGGGCGCGCCCAGCCGCAGGAAGGAGGTACGGTGCGGTACGGTAACGGAGCGGAGCGGCGGGGGCCGGGCCGGGGGGAGCGGTGCCCGCGTCGGGCAGGTGGGCTCGGGACGGCCGCGCCGTCGGGCGTGTCCCCGGGCCCGCCCCGGCGGGAGCGGTGTGGGGGGCGGCGGCGGGCATCGCTCACGGAGCAGCAGCCGCCCTCCGCGGTCCGACGGGCGCGGCGGGCCCCGGGCAGCGGCTCTTGGTTTATCGGGGAGCGGTGACCTCCGGCTGCGGAGAACAAGTGGAGGGTGTAAGCCGTGACTCAGCCGGGTTTGCCCGGCTGGGGCCTGCGGGGTGAGCGGGCGGCGGGTTGTGCAGGTTTGTGTCCCTGGCGCTGCCCTGCCCCGTCTGAACCCCGCTTTCAGGAGATGCTCGGCCTGAGCCCTGTGCCAGGCAGCCCGTCGCTGATGCCTGCGGTGACTGTGCCCGCTGGGCTCTGGCCAAGAGCTGGGATTTGCTTTGGTATACTCGGTGGTAGCCTGGATGCCCTTGAACCTAGTGTCGCCTTCCCTGTGTGGCCACTGTGGGCTGGAGGTGTGGGGACATACCGGGGACACAGGCCGTCTCGCCGGAGGGAGGTGTGAAGGATGCGCAGCTGCGGGAGCCTTACTTTGGGTATTCTTAGGACTCTTTTAGTACGTTCATCCCATTCATAAACTATTTCATCTGGCAGTGCATGCGTTGAAGTGCCACCCAGTTTTCTCCTCAATGAGTTGAGTAGCAAATCAAACAAACCTTACTCTATTTGAAGCTGCAAAATTACTACACAGGCAACCTGCCTTCCTGTAAGGATGTCTTAACATAACCCTCTTCCACTTACCATCTTCTCTGTGGTACTATTGCTGGTCTTGTTCTCCACAAGCATGTACTGTGGGACAGGGCAGGGCCACTGTCTGTAGTATGTCAGTAGCAATGGATGAGTGTCTCCACTTGGTATGTTTGATATAGTGCCCTTCTAGCAATAACAAAGTTTGCTTGGATTTGGTCCAACAGTGTAACAGTCTGAGGTACCGCACAGGTCTTGTACATGTGCATTTCCTTGTGTGTACCCATGTGTATTTACTCTTGGAAGCACATCTGAATGCTCTTAAAGGTGTCGGCATCAGAGTGAAGTGTGCTTGCCACATGCTGCTCTCAGAAGCAGCTGTTTTTCAGCCAGAGTCCAAGTGAGTTTTTGCTGGTCCTTCCCATGACTTGCTGGTATGTTGCTATGTGAATCCCATTGTCATTTGCACAATATCTCAGTTATTGTACCTCGTGCAAATTCAATAACTGAGATATTTCTCCTGAAGGGGAAATTGTGCAAATTCACAAGTGTGTGGGAGGGGAATCAGCTCTGGCTCAATATGTGGTTTTTTTTTTTCCATTTTGAGGTCTTAAATTGTGCCAACACAGTGAATTACAAAAGACAAGACACGGCAGCAGAGCTGAATGTGAGAGTGGCTGTAACTATGTGCTATACCATTTGAGGTGCTGTAAGGAAATTAAAAAAAAAAAACAAAAACATGAAATAAGCAAAGGATGTGGAGTATTTTTTTTACTCTCTGCAAAGAAGCAGGTTAACTTCTTCTCGTCCTCCCTTCAGTGTCTCTAGCTGTTCTGGTTCAGCAAAAGTAGTGGACAAAGGCACGTCACCCAAGATTGCAGGAGTAATGGAGGAGAGTTAGTGATGTGTGAGGCAGAGAGAAAAGGTTTGCTGGGCCCTTGAGCAAAACAGTGTTTGGTGTGAGTACCTGACAGTATTAGCCCTCTCCTGGGGTTAAAACCAGCAAATTAAGCACCAAATTAGTTGAATCCTGCCTGTTATAGTACCAGTCAGGTAAAGCAAAGTGGTTTTTTTTAACAAAAAAGCACAGGATGTCACATTTACTTTTGTAATCCTAAATACATTGAATTGTTTTAAACCATAATTAGATGTTATTTCCCAGCATCCACAAAAATTAAAAGGAATTGTGCTTCAGGGTATGCATATGGTAACAATTTATAATTGAATTATACAATTTATTGTCAGTTCGAGAAGAATACAAAATCTGTTCTGTTTATATTCTGGGTTTTTTGCTTGGCCCTTGACTGCTGGCCCTGAGACCAGTTTCTTATTGATCAGCACTCCCTATTTTGCATGAAGTAGTAGTTCGGAAGTGATTGGAAGTAAAGCCTGAACATGGTAAATTTTTACTAGGAACAGCAGAACAGATTTACTACTTTCCATGGGTGACTTGTCCAGGCAGAGTCATGAATCAAGAGGAGAGAAAAAGCTTTGAAGCATAATTTGAACCTTATTAGTTTTCTTGAATGATGCAGCAGTCTCTCCCTTGAGTTTTCTGTGAAGTAAAAAATTAAAAATAATTGAACAAACATCCTCTTAAAGCTATAACAATGCATGACACTGCAGTGTAGTGCTTGTCTGAACATGTAACTCTTAATTATTTACAACAATTCTTCCTCCTGGGAACATCATTACAGCAGTGCTTTGTGGAGAGAGGGAGAAGATGAAGACGCTCATTTCTGTGGGATGATGCCTGGCTGCTCCTGGTCCCTCTCTCCTACGAGGCATCCCCTGGGGCAGCCTCACCTCCCTGGGACGGTGACTTGTTTAGCGAGTGAGTCTGCCTTGTTTGCATAGTTAGTGACGGTGGTGGGTGGCTGTCAGTAGCTTCCCAAGGTCTTTTCTGAGGTTTATGTTCAGTCTCTGAATTTCCCATTGAGATAATTCCTGGAGGCTGGTGGCAAGTGAAGTTGCTGCAGGGTCTGTCCTGGCATCTGCCCTTGTTAGATGTCTTTATTGGTGACCTGGAGGAGATAGGGGCATCTGTATTGAGCTATGAACAGCCTTGACTGGGGTGAGGGGTGCAAGGGTGAGAGGCAATACCCTTGAGGTCTGGGCCGCTGTTCAGAGGGGCCTTGCCAGGCTGAAGGAAGGGGCTGACCCCAGGGACCGTATGAAGTTGAACAGGGACAAATGCAAAGTCTTGCCCCATGGAAGGAAGGATCCCTAGGTGGGACTGAGTGGGTGGGGAACAGCTCTGCAGAAAACCCCCTGGGGGGTTCTGGTGATCATCACAGTGGCCATGAGCCAGCAGTGTGTCCCTACAGTGAAGGTGGTCAACAGGATCCTGCGCTGTTTCACAAGAGTAGAACCAGTAGGCTGACAGAAGTGGTTGCAATCTCTGCTTGGCACTTGCAGACTGCATCTTATAAAGAACATGGAGCCAGACTGTTCAGTTGTGTGGCAGGAGAGCAAGAGGCAACAGACAGATTGAAGCATGAGGCTTAAGTGGGGTATAAAGAGAAGGCTTTTCAGTGGGGACAGCCAAACCGTGGAACAAGGACCTAGAGAAGCTGTGCTGTCATCATCTTTGGAGGAAGTTTTTAAGACCCACCTGGATAAAGTCCTAAGCAACCTGATCTGTTCTCATAGCTGGCCTTGTGCTGAGTGGGAGGTTGGCCTAGAAACCTCCTGAGGTCCCTGCCAACCTGAATTATTCTGTGATCATGAAACCTGTTGTACGTTAGGGTACCTGGAGTCAGGCATTTGTCAGTTGAACTGATGCGAAATATTTACTGTTGAGATAGTGGGCAGTCATTAAATCTGGATGGCTTCTGATCTGATGGATCCACTTCTAGAAAATCAGAATGATGAAGCCCTGTGAAACCAGGTTCTTCATGCTGCCTCTGAAAGACCGTACTCCTACGTCAGCTGGCTTGGTCAGCCTGGTATGAAAGTGAACCAAGGCTGCAAAGTGCATTGTCACTCATACGGTTAATGGGGTGACAGAGAGGGAAAGAGCCTGGATGCAGTCTATATACAGCACCAGTTTCTCAAAGTGCAATCTCTTATTCTTTTTATGTAACGTAAGCACAAACCCATGAATGTTTTAGCAGTACAGTTGGTGTACGCTTGGCTTAACCCAGTTAATGTGAAGCCCAGCTCCTGAGCGTGCACTCCTGACCTGAGCCTCCCAGTAAGGCAGGACTCAGCCAGGCTTGTCTTGCTGATCTCTTCTTAAATGTTTAAGGGAATTCTGCCCAGAGTGGGCAGGAGTAGCAGAGGAAGGAAGGGATAAGGGAAATGCGGGTTGTAGGTTACCATTTCTGCAAAAAATTAATAGAGGGAGAGCTTGTGTCCAGGAAACCTGCCAAGAGGCATGTGGTAGGTCAGGCTCTGGATCCTGGTCAGACCAGTGAAAGCTGAAGGACACAGGGGGCTGCCAAGGTGCATCCCAAAGACAACAACCTGGTTGACTATGCAGCTGGAGTGGTGCTGTTTCAGGTGCGTTTTGCCTCGTGATAAACTATCTGCCAGATGTGTGAACTGAGCAGTGCTGTCTCCATCTCCCCTGTTTCATGCTACTGAAAGCCCTTAATGCAATATTTAAGAACTGATGCAGCGTGTTCTTTCACTGACTAGACTCCTTAATAAGAAGGCTTGTCATCAATTACTGTAACACTGTATGCACCAGGCAAACTTCTGCAGTAGTTTGTAATAGCATTGATTGAGCTTTCAGGCTTTATAGATACTATTGCTTACCCCTCCAGCACCATTGGATTCTTTACTGGTTGTCTGTCTGGAACAAAACAAAATGAAGCAAAATCTGGGGCTATGTCTGTTCGTGCTCCAAGTTATTGTAGGGAGAAAAAAAAGCGTTGAATTAAACTTGGTCATGTTCAGACAGTACTGGGAAACAGCCCAATATTTTTTTAGTGAAGTAGAAAAATTAGTCATGCGTTTAATGATTTGTTTGCAAGTGTCACACTTATTTCAAGGCATTATGTTTCTGTGTTATCAACTTCTGAACTTATTTTAAAATTCACAGTTTCTGGGGAGTTTTGTATTTGGCAGAAAGGTGAAGGCTTTTGAAGCCAGAGGTAGATAGTTAATGTGGATAATTTTGTTTAGCCGTGTGCAGTCACCAGTGTGCTTGATGCTCAAGTTGAGTAACTCCAATGGAAATGTTGTGATCGCTGATCAGACTGCCAGTTCCAGCACCTTTTGTTCCAGCAGTATGTTCCCAGTTGTTTATTCCTCTAGTATAAACTCTTCACGTCACCTTCTGAACACAACAGGGTTAGTTGCTGAGAAGAGCCCTCATCAGCACATTGCTTTTACTGCCTAAGTTGTCTTAATGTGCTTGGGATAGCACAAACTTCCACCATTTCTGTGCTTATGCAGACAGATGGAAACCCAAAAGCTCAGCAAAATGCACCCACAGTGACCTGCCCTCTTCTCAGCTGCTGCACAGGAAAGGGAAAATAGCTGGTGCTGGGGAAGCTTCAGGAGCTGCTGCAGAAGAGATGGCTGTGGTTTCTTCCTTAGTTGTCGAGAGGAAACTTCCACCCAAGAGTACTGTTATTTCCCACCCCCAAGACCCACTGGGGACAACTTGGGGGGCTGCATTCCTGTGGTATAGGAGGATAGACAGTCTTTCAGTAGTGAGGATGGGATAAGCATTAAAGGAGTATATTTGTCAAATCCTATCCTCTCAACAAGCATTGGAGAAGCCTCCTTACTGCCTTTTGAGCGTCTCTGGGTACCTCTTCCCCAAACCTGCTTGCTGGGTGGCAGGGCTTTGTCCACAGCAGAGCTTCCATCTGTGCTGGGACAGGTAGCTTGCTCCTCAGTGCTGAGCACCCTCATCTGCTCAGCTCACCCCCTGTCCCACCCTGTACAGCTTCTGTGGGGACGCGCAGCCCTGTGTGATCTAGAGCTTGAACCCTGCACTGCAGTCCCAGTTGCAGCTCACTGCCTGCAGGAAGGATTCTCAGGCTGGTTGGTGGAGGCTTCTGAGAAAACGTAAGGCAGAAATAGTTTAAGTTCTGTATTGCATAAACTCAGGTAATACTAAATAGCTACTGCTAAATGCTGGACACTTCGTCTACTCCCTCTGTGGTCCTAGACGGTTCTGTAGGATAATGATGTCTATTGCAAAGTAATAAGAGCTAGGCTCAGGAGAAACAGCTTCAAGGCTCTGCTAGCTCCTGTGCTTAATTAGGTTATGGGGTTTATATTTTATTTTGTAGTACATGCTAGCTAAAAAGAACCTATATTCGCTGACTAATTGCTTAAACCAGCCTCTCTGCACAACTGGTAAAGATCTGTCTTGTTTCCATGGAAGATTAGCACTTGCTGATCACTAGAGAGGCAAGAGATTACCACTTTAAGTAATTCATAGATCTTTAGACTGTCACAAAAAATTGTGGAGGTCTTGTACACTTGCATTGACACCTTTGTATGTCCTTATTGTGCTTTTCCCTTGATGTTGGGGACTGGTGTTCTGCCTAAAAGGTTATGACAGAGAGCACGGAGGTTACTACTGTGCCATGCTTAGTGCTTGAAACAGCAGGTGAGTAAACATGGGCAAAAGCTTTGCATGAAGGTTGACAAAAATTAGGAATAGCACTAGGTACCTTTCCACCCTCTTGTCAGATTGGTTTTTGTTTAATACCTTTCCCATTCTACACTGAGCCATATATATGCTCCTTTAGCCTATCCTTGTCACCATCTTCTCAGTCTCACTTCAGAATTAGAGTGAAAGTGAGCAAGATATTGTCAGTGCTTTATTTTCAGTTATACTGCAAACAAGTTGTGAAGTACCAGTCAGACTTCAGGTATGATGTATACCTGAGTTTTAATGTCGGTTTTCGTTGTCTTTTGCAGAGCAGTTAATTGGCAGAACCAAATGTAATGGTCTTCCACAAAGTGCGTGTCCCTTGGAGGCTTTCTGCAGGAGCAAAAGGGTGATGCCCATCATGGGGTACAGAAGGCAAGGAAGAAACTATTGTCTGATGCAAATTATGTATTTTCTTTAATATATTTCATTAGCTGTCATTTTCAGTGTTTTGGTATTAGCATATAATTAACTGAAAAGCACACAGTGGAGGAGAAGAGCTTCTTAAGCAGTACGTAAGTTTGCTCTTAAACAGTATTGAGAAGTTCAAAAAGCAATCCTTTGGACAGTACCAGGTAGACCTGTATCAGGAGCCTCTGTAATGGCAGTATCAGTAGATGTGAGACAGGATATTTCAGCCTCCTAAAGCAGACTAATTCTGTAGCTCTTGTTTCTGTAGCTCTGTCTGTTTCATCTGCTTTGCAGTTTAAGTGCTGCCTCTTGGTTCGGGTAGGTGGTTCCTTAGTCTTAAAGCTCATTGCTGATGTAGCTGACCCTACATTGATAGGGCTGACACTTTGGCTGAATTGGCTATGCCAAGAATTGTATTTTTTCATTTTCAATGTTGCTTCTGTGATCACAGATTTAATGAAAATGTGAGGAAGTAGCTTCTGGTCAGATCAATGTAAGTGGACTGTATTCGTTGTAATTGGTTTCTATCTATAGAACTGTAAAACAATCTTTAAGGACACTCTAGGAGCAACTTGGGTTTCATGCTTTCCTAGCAGAGGCAATATTTAGACCTTGTTATTAAATTGCAATGTCAAGTTTCTCAGCAATATCGAAGTTGCTGACCAGAAGATTAAAAAAAAGCAGAACTCAAATTAAATGCCTGTTTTTTAATCTCTTGTGGACACTGATTAGTATTGTGTAAGCCTGATGTCAGCTTTTGTACCTTGTTAATCACTGTTCCTTTAGCTGATAAACAGCCCTCGGTGAGGTTATGGTTCAGTGCAAATGCGTAGTGGTTAAAGGTTCCACATAACCCTAAACACTTCCTCAAAAAAGTGAAAAGAGCCTTTTCTGCTGCTCTGACTTATACATATGGCTTGCAGCTACCTTGCACCTTCCCCGAGATTTCTGCCCAGGGTTTCAAACTGAACCTAAATCTTTTTCTTTGGTAACTGACTCACTTAAAAGCATTGTAAAAACTAGTTTACCACAGTCACTGCTGGAATTTAGGTGTTGAGATTCAAAGGTGGGTGTAACATCCCCAGTGTAGGTTGCCTGATGAGGTCTTTTTTTGTTTTTTAATCTTATCCTCTATGCAAGCCTGCAACTCCCGACGTGTTCTGCAGAACAGAGGATTGGTATGTAGACTGCAGTGCTGTCTTGCTCATCGTGGGATCTTACAGCATCTCTGGACATGGCGGAGCAGAGTGTGTGATGCAGAAGAGCTCCTGCATGCTCTGCTTCTGCCTGTTGGCTTCCAAGATGCTCCAGTATGGAGAACGAAGTCCCCAGCTGAGGTTCCCCATGCCGTACCAATGGCACAGACAGTAGCTGCTCCCAGCGCTGTGCCAGGACACACACACACGTGCACAGAAGCATATATCTTCACTTTTCCCTCCTTTGTCTTCCACATGCTTCCACTTGCAAACTCACCTCCAGTCCCGTGTCTCTCCACCTCTTGCCCTCCATGTCTCCAGATTGGCTTCCCATAGCCCCCATGTACTGGTCCCCTGAGCCAGGATCCTGATGTGCCTAGCCCACTGTGCTCCTGTGCCCACTGTGGGCTATAGCATGGCTGGGCTGCACTTCCCATGGGAAGAACGGGAGCCGGAATAGCATCTCCAGTGGCAGGGCACACCTCTGCAGGGCTGTGCGCAGGATGAGGGTTAGTGCAGCTGTTTGCCGGTAGCACAATGTGTGGAGGTGCTGCTCTGTCACTTCATTAAAGTTCTCAAAACTTGATTAATTTCCCTTTCCACTCAACTCTTCAGTAACCAACGCACTATAGGTTTATATAGCAATCTAGCATTTCTTCTGAGCAGTGGGATGCCAGGTCTTTTAGCTGATCCAGAGGTTTTGCTGTAAAGCACTCTGTCTTGAGAAAAAATTACAATGCTCACTTCAAGGTCCTTTACTTCATTTTCTAGGAAGAGGTGTCTCATGTTTTTATACAGTGTTATTTGACTAGCTATGTAGATACTCCTTTTAAGTGTTTGTGTTTCTTTGCAGGTGCTTCTGGCAGTTGGCTTGTGTTATGGTTTGAAGAACCCACAACAATTTATTGTTCTTTTGACAATTATTCTATCACCTGATGATGCCTCCCCACCTGGGAAGGGGAATCAGAGACAAAACAAGGAAAGCAAAGGGTTGAAATATAAACAGATTTAATAGAAGAAGAGTAAATAATTAATAATACTAAAGAACCAGTATTGTTCCTGATACCAATATAAAATACACAAGGATTATACTGAGCCCATTCTATCAGCAGGAAGCTGTGCACTCCCAGCAGGGGACAGCAAATGTGGGACACTGAAGTGCTGTGGCTTTGGGAGGGAGGGAAGGGGTCTGGGGCCTGGCACCAGAGCAAGGAGTTTTCTGTATTACAGCCATCATAGAAGAGAGGAGGAACACCTCAGCAAACTTCCTAATTTATATTGAATGTGACATTCATAGTACAAAATAATACTGTGGGCCATCTTGGGTCAAGTGCCTGGGTCTCACTTCTCCTCATGCCTGCACCTGGTGAGCTTGAAAGCACTGAGATCTTGAAATCCACATACCATAGCTGGCTATGAAGTAAATATTTTCACAAATTCAGACACTGGAGTCTTCTGAAAGTGTAGTTTTCCCAAGCGTTAGAAAAGACCTTACTGAAAAGTAAAATTACTGCAAGAGAAAGTAATCCTGTGTTGCTCAAACCAGGACAGATTTATGAGAATGGTGCTTTCCACATTGTGGTGCCAAGTTCATTATGCTCACTTGCTGCCCCAGTGCTGCATCTTGTCAAGCTTCCTCCAGTTATAGGGTCTGGATTATTTTATACAAAATTCCTAATGCTGGATATAAAACCAGTGTGATTCCCTGGATGCTGATTCAAGAACATGGGTCTCGGCTCTGGCAGTGGACAGGCTGCTGTGTTGTAAAACGTACTTCTGATGTAGAAATATCAATGTGATAGAGGCAAGAATCTCTGGTTTGTTACTGTGTCTCCCAAAACTACATTTGATCAACGAGGCTGGCTGTGTCCTTAACAACCTCACTGCCTCCAGTTGTCCCTCTTGGTGAGGTGACCAGGGCACACAACTCTTCAGCAAGTATGGCTGGTCTGAACACTGACTTTTTTTATTGAAATAAACACATGCAGACTTTAATTTCTACCACTGAGGATGCTGTGGGAAGTGACCATATAGCAAGTTTAACTTGCAATAGTCCACTCATACTGAGTATTCTGTGAGATTAGCCTGGGTGAACAGTGTATATGCTTCTGTGTTGTTCAGTTTTTAGAGGATTTCTTGTCTTTGTCAAAAGTCTCCTGGTAAATAGTGCTGGTTCAAAAATGTAGACCTGATTAAGTGTCTGACTTGAAACACAAGTCACCTATACAAAGCAGAGTCTTCATTGCCCATAAGTTACGCCAGTGCATACAGACATCTGTGTAGAAGTCATTGCTTGTGGCGGGCTTGCAGAGCCTGGTGGCTGCAGAGAACGTGTTCCTACCAAGAAAGGAATTACTGTCAGTAATTACTGGTCATTAATTGCTTTAAAAAAAAAAAAACCAAACCAACTTTTTTTTCTTACAGGAGCATGTCTCAAGTTTATGGTGTAAGAGAGCTTTACTCTTGGTATCCGATCTGGGCAATCACAGTTCTAGGGTGAAGACAAATGACGCACTCACAGCGTCAGGTGACAATATCTTTTCTTGCTGCCTCTTTTGCAGCAGTATTGGGAATTTTTCTTTCAGGACAAATTAAATAAAATGTTTTATGGCTGAGATGCACCTGAGTCAGGTCTTGCATTTATCCAAGGCCACTGACCACATACAAGTCATCTGACCACACTGTAATGTGCTCTGTTTCTGTCATTTTGAGTCAATAGCAGAACTAGACAAGTGTTTCAAAAATAACTTGTTCAAGACTTGCAGAACTCATTTTCACTTCAGTAGAAATTCAGCATTTGGCATTATCTTTAAAAAATAATTGTGATAACTTGTTTCTGGAAGGTTTATGTTTGTTAATAGTAAAGGAACTGGCTATCCACATCTGTCTCTGCGTGCCCACTGAAGTTCTCTGGCAAGATGAAATCCTGTGTCTCGGCGCAGTCCCAGCTGGCCACTGAAGCAAACTGAAACAAGACTGCCACATAATTAGGCACTATTGGCAGTGTTGGGATTGATTTTGCATTTCTCTTCTCTTTTTCTGAGGCTTAATGTAAGAGCTGTCAAGGAAGCTGAATCCCATACCTTGTGAAAAGAAAGGGTGATCTTACATGATAAGAATCCTGCTTGTGCATATGTCTCTGAACTTCAGTATGGTCGATGTCCTTTGAGTCACAGACCAGCAGCCGTGGAGATGGTCATCTCCAGGCAAACCCAAGCAAGCAAGACAAGTGTTTTAGAGATGGAGCTAGTTTTTTGGCTTGCTCTCCAGAAATAGCAAGCTATGTTTTTTAAAATGCCTTAAGTGTTTAGCCGTAAACTCTAGACTGTCTCTCTCTGTAAAGGTGAGAGGCACTTACTAGTCCTACAGGAGTTAATTTTGCAAACAGTACAAGTGTTTTGGAGAGTTTCACCTATGCAGGTAGCTGAGTGTGCCTCTCATCCATCACTGTGCTTAAAACAGTAAAAGCGATGAATCTCAAGTATCTCGTGTTCTTCCAGCGCTGTACAGAGGAGAGGTGGTGTGGCTATTGCTAGTCACTAGGTATTCAGTGAAGTTTAATGCAGTAGTTCATGGCTCAGTGTCTGTCACAAGCCTCTGATGGGAATACCAGTGCCTGTGCTAGCAAAGTGTGGTTGCAAGAGCTGAAGTTAGCAGTGCTGCTGAGAGGCAAATAGAAACTGATAGAAACAAGAGGTACTGATGGAGGGTGATATGAATTAGATAGCTGTATTTTTCCAGTGAACACTGAAGTCTTCTACAAGTTTGCATGCTTTTTTGTGAAGGTGACATGGGGTGACTCCTGTAGCTACGCGCATTCAGAAACTTCCAAATGTGGTGCTTTCCTGGAGAAGAGGGTGTTGGAGGAGGAGGAGGCAGCGCAGGGTTGTGATAGACCCTTTTCCACAGTCCTCCCGGCTGCAGCAGCTCAAAATATGTGCAAAGAACAACTGGGTTTAGTGTAGTTTCTAGAAGTAGTCAGGCAGATACTACTCTGCTGTTGGCCTTACTGGTCTTTGTCCAATAATTCATGACCCCTTTGATCTGAACTGGTTTTGAGGAAGGAAACTGTCTGAAAGGTAAAACCCCACCGATGCAGGAAAAATAGTCAGGGCAGAAGTCGGAGTAGAAGAGACGTGATGTCAAAGCTGGCATGAAGAAAAGGGTGGGGGGGTGACCCGACAGTTTGTGTAGGGGAGAGCCCTTGCCGTCACTCTATGTATTGTGCTGGATGCCACATCTTCACTGATGCTGGCAAGTCCAACTGTGAAACTCCAATCCATGTGAAACGGAGCTTCAGTAGTGCCATACGGCAATGTCTTATTTTTATGACCCTTAAAGCAAGTGTTTCTGTTAATCCTCCTCTTGTTCTGGGATGTGGCCTTATTGTCACACAGTGAAACGAGCTTGCCTTGACCACCCAAGGATCTGGGTTAGGGCAGTCCCTTTTAGATGAGCATTTCCAAAGCTCTTTTAAATTCTGTATACCTCCAGTATTGCTGAAAGGTCATTTTTTTGACTGGGCTTAAATTGGTTATTCATCTGGACCTGAAATGCTGTGTGAGGTTCTGGTTACCCATTCTGGAAATGCAGTGTAAGCAAAAAAGGTAGGGGTGGATGAGAAGACCTTGCTGCAGTGTAGAACTGCTTCTATATGAAGTGACGCTAATTAGATAAAATGCCTTCGGCTCAAAGTTATTTTGGAGAGGGGAGAGAGCTCTGAAATATCTCAAATGGTACAGAGAAAACGAACTGGGAGTGATAGTATGAAACTTGATAACATCCAGAGAAATACCCAGGCAGCAAATTCACGCAGAAAGAAGTACTTTGTCATGCAGTGCACAACTGAACTGTCAGATTCATTGCCAGGATGTTGCGGGGGCCAAGAGTACAGCTGGGCGTCAACTAATGAAAGAGGGATCCATCAATAGCTGTTTAACACTTTGATCCAGATGCAGTATCTGGCTTTGGAAATATGTACACTGCCTCTCACAATAAGCTGGGGAAAATACACTGGAGACAGCAGCACTCTGTACTTGTCATCTTTCTGTTATTCTTTCCTTAAGCTGCCAGTACTGACCGCTGTTGGAGTCAGGCTACTCAGATATACAGGTCTCTGTGACCCACTTAAGCTCTTCATGTATTATGAATAAGCTGTAATACTGATAGCTGTTTAGCAGACTCATTATGAGACGCTTGCTGTGATCCTGAAGGTCATGAGTTGTCCAGGGACTGCCCTTTGGGAGGCAGCTGCCCTGCCTTAACCTTGCAGAGATCTTGCTGGTATTTCCGTCCAACCGGGCAAGGGGAACCTGCATTCAGGCTTAATCAGGGTGTCCAATGACATAAGATGGGCCATCACTAGCACCAGAAATGGGTGCTTTGAGGTCAGATGTTGATTTATTTTTCTCCCCTGCCTCAGTATATGTATCCTAGAACAGATAGTAGAAAATTGAACAATTCTACCATTAAGACAGTCAGAGATATTTTATGTCAACAGTATAAAAGGATTCTTCCCCCCCCGCCCCCTTAGCAAGTCAGATTAACCCTAAGAAACAGTGCACACTTTGTAAAGCAGAGATTTCTTATTGGGAAATGTTGTTTCTAGTTTTTCCACATCAGCTGTGAAAACATATTGCCATCCAAGCTTTGCAAAAATGATTCTTAGAAAGGCCCAGCAATGAATATTTGGCATACAGAGGCTTGATATATGGAGAGCCAGGCTTAATATTATGGAAGAGTGTCCTAGAAGAGCCTTTGCAGAAAGGTGCTGGGCGGGGATGACAGTCTCCCGTAGGCCCTGGGGTCTATCTTCTTGTGGGACAGTTGATGGCAGCTCATAACCTGCCAGTTTGTGCTGTGGAGATGATGGACAGGCTTTTCCTGAATAGCCTGATATAGATCAAGTGAGCCTGAAAATACCAGCACCGGTGATAGGAAATAGGTGTTAATTTCTGGAAAAGGCACTGCTCTTTTCTGCCTGTGTACCCCTGCTTCACAGCTAATTGAATCACTAAAAATTTGCAAAGCAGAACTGCTGGTCTTTTTATGCCTGCAAACAGCAGAAGTGGGAGCCATTTCTAGGTGGGTTTGATGAATGGCAGGCTGCCAGCAGTGGCATCCATCTTATCTGAGATAATGCCACGAGCAGCCTGAAAGACATTTCTGACAGAAGAGCGTGAAACCAGCCGTGCGTCGCGCAGGGCTGACTGGTTAGCTTTCACAGGAGCAGGACTAGAACTGGTGGGGACAGGATTGGATGGTAAGCACCCTTCTGTGGCTGTGTTTACAAAAGTCCTCCCAGCCATCAGCCCTTTGCATGGAAGCCTGGTGGCTTCCTGTGGCATCCGTGATGCCCTGACTGAACAGGGGCTGTGGGAGCCTGGGACCTGCAGGCGTTACAGCCTGCCAGGCAGGGAAGAAGGGCTCTTGTGCTGCATCTCTCTTTGCTTTGGAGCCGGTCGCTTGGCTGCAATAACACTCCCAATGGGTTTGCCTGAGCCAGTAGCTGGAGCCATGGCCGCCCTGCAGCCCGCATTGCTGTGGTGCCGTGTCCTGGCCATGCGGGATGACTGGGGAGCCGCAACAGTAAACACTGGGGAAGGTGAAACTAATACAAAGGACAGCTGCTATCCAGGCTCTGACAAGGGCAGCTGGGTTTGTGGTACTGGTGGGAAAATACTCCCGTGACTGTCCCTTCTGCGAGTGTGTCCTGTCCCTCCTGGGGCTTGCTGTTTCATGTCCTGGCTTTGATATTTCCCGAGCATGGCTTTATCTTTCTCATTTCTTCATCCTTAGGGGAACCTTGGCACAGATGTCAGCAGCCACCAGAAACCGCCAAAAGCTTTTGTGCAGTTGAAATGTGCTCTGTCTGCGCTTCATCTTAAGGACTAAAGACACTGCTTGTAATTCTGCACCAGGCTTCTCCGATTTTAACCTAGTTTCCACTTTGCTTAGTTTCCTTACCCTCTTTACGAGGTTGCTGCACACAACCAGAAGCCTAACGGGAGCTCCTAAAGGTCTGCCAGCCCTCCAACGCGCAGCAGTATTCCCAAAACTTTTTAAGAAATGGGTTTGTATTTCTCCAGGATGGAATGTAAGCAAAGGGCTGCTAATAAAACTGTGTGTAAGGTCTTATTCAGTTTTATATAAATCTTGAGCCCATGTCTAAAAATAGTGCCCTATTTTGCATTCCTGAAAGCAGATTCACCGCATACCTACATCTGCCATGAAGTGCTCTGCTGGTAACAAACTGGACTTCTTGGGAGTGGTAAGAAAAAGTACTGAAAACCCATTTTAATTTTATTAGCCTTACAAAATACATATTGACAGTCACGTTAAATATTTAAACACATGGAATGGACTGCAGCCTCAGTGCTAGCAGGAGGCATCCAGCATGGGGAACAGCCTAGAGGTGTCCATTGGAGAAGTGCAAGCCTTGGCTACCTGCTCTGAAGCTGGTGGGATCTGGAGCAGGGAGGAGTGTAGGGCAGCTGGATGTAGATATGGCTGATGGTTTCAGTCCAGGGAGGAGTGAAAGGATAAAGACAGGCAATTGCTGTGCGTTCTATGTGTTATGTTAAGATTCAAGGAGAGAGACTTTTTCTTTTAACTTTAAGGCTTGTGCTTGTGACGCAAGTATATAAGGAGCTGGGGCTCAATCCTGTAAGGTGCCAGTGCTTAATGCAGAGCCTGTAATCTGTCGTCTTAGTTTAAAGCACTTAAACTCTTTCCTGCCCTGTGTCTGCTTTCTTACCATCTCTGAGCTGATCTCATCATCATCATGTTTTTCAATAGTGGAAAGGCTGACGTAATGTAACATTTGTCAAGATGATATGGCTTTAGCTTTAAAGTGTTTCTTAGCCTTAAATATTGACTAGGAGATTTTAGACTGTAATGTGGTGCCCGTGAAAAGTGTGTGGTTAATAACACAATAGAACTTGCATGCATTGTAATATTAAATACAGCATGTAGCAGTATTAAATATATCCTTCAATGAATTTTAAGAACAAGCTAAATCCATGTGGAGCCTGGATCTTTAAAGAATGCTTAATATTTGTGCCTTGCTTTCTGCATGCTCCTCCAGGGCTGGGAAAGCTGTCTCTTCATTGTTGATGCATAAAGCATCTGACATGCTTCCCGTATGTGTTAACTGCTCTAGTTACAAGGTTTTCTATAGACTTACCCCTTTATACCTACTAGAAAATAGATGTACTCATTCAGCTTTTGGGGCAGGTGCTCCAGAGGAGCTGAGGATGAGGAGGTGGCTGCCATCAACGCCAGCTTTCCCTGTCAGGTGTACCCTGTCTGGCGCAAGGCGTTCACCCCAGCCCTGCACAGACACCGGCGTAGGTGATGACTCCTGCAGATGAGATCAGCAGCAGAATCTTTTTAAAGTATTTTAACATGCCTGAATAACTGCTCACAATGTGGTATGTGTCCTCTGACCCCTGGCCAAAGCCCTGGATGGGAAGTACAGGCTCAGCGTCTCTGAAAGGCAGACTCTTTCCTCCTGAGCCTGTGCGTGATTTAGGAGCCCAGCCCAATTTGTACTGAGAAGTTTGGCCTTCTGTTTCTAAACTCATCCTTAAAACTTGAGCTGCCTGTATGCTAGGTGCGGAGTTTTTGTTTTTCACAAAAGACATTCTTGCCCCCACTTCCCCTACTTTTGCTGCCGTAAGAAAGCTAAGTGTGAGGCAGAGGAGCGGCCATTGCACCCAAGGAGGTAGGAAAAGTGTGTTTGAAAGTATCTTAAGCTATGACTGCTGCTGGTATCAGCACAGGCTGTAGGAAGCTGTGTTTCCAGTGAACAACTAGAAGAACATCTGAGGGTCACTCCTCTTGAAAGGAGCCAGGACCCGCCACAGTGTCCAGCATGGTCTATCCTTCATGTATGCGTTCAGGCTCTGGCTATGAGGTGAGACCCAGCATGAGGAGAGGGGATTTGACTGAGTGCATCTGCATGTGGCACAAATTCTGAATTTCCAGCAAGGCTATTTCCCAAGCTGATCTGTCGGTGGGAATTGTGTTGACCCAGCAGGGATGCCTAGAAGGATGCTTCCTGAAGTACAGGTGTGAGCTGTAGAAGCCTACAAGTATCTGAAGTATTTACTGTGAGACATCAGTCACACTGAGAAATGGCCTTGTCTAGCTGTAGTGCAGGCTTGCGTGGTAATTCAATAGACGAGACTAGAAAATGTGGAAACTGTGACTTCCTCAGTCCATCATGAGTTGCACTTCTAGGAACATGCATGAAAGATCTGTAGGTCTTGCCTAAGGCTCCTACACACAGTTTTCACCAGCTAGGTCACCTCGATAAAAACACTTGCTGGAAGTACCCCAGGACTCGTGGAAAACCTAATTCAGTGTACTTGGAGGGTCAGTCGTTTGTTCTTTCCATAACACTTGCTTCTCTGGAGTAAACTACTCCAACGCCCTACTGTGGTGGTGTCTTACCAAGCTGTTTTCTGGGAAGCAAATTTTTTGGTGATACCTTCAGCGCTATAGTTTCCAGTTTCAGTTAATCTCAGTGGAAGCAGTCTTTTAGCGTGGAAGCCAACCAGACACCCACGGCAGCAGAGGGAAGAGCTGAGTTATTTTAGAATTCTAAAAATTAAAAAGTGGTGGGTTTTTTTTCACTTGCATTCCTGGGTCTTGGCCTGAACAAGGCGTGGAGGTGCCAAAATACTGCGAGAGCGTCTGTTGTTGCAGTATGTCTGGCTGAACCAGAAGCAGGAAATTCTTGTGAGAGCCTGTCTCATGAGATTGCCAGCCAGCCCTGAGCCTTGCTGGTTGTGAGCGTGAGCTGGTGAGGTGGGAACGTGGTTGAGGGAGAAATATTTGAAGGTGGGTGAAATGGTTCATTAGAAGTGATAGCAGACTACGTGTGTGTGGAGGGGGTGGGTTTTCTGTTTTGAACATGAAAGCAAGACGTGAAAACACAAAGCAAACTTGGATTGTCCTCCTTCCAGTGGAGGAGGAAATAGGGAAAACTCACTGTATGGGTTGAGCGCTCCTCTGCCAGAGCTGCTCTGCCTTTGGGTCTCCCTCTGGTTTGAAGGGGGCCAAATCCAGCCCCCTGGTTCATAACATCCTTTTTAAAACTTGTAGGTCATGAATTTTTTCTTACCCTAGGCTAGACTCTGCTCTAAAACTTTCCATGTTGTCGTGTGCAGAGCTGCCTTGGCAGGAGCAGGGATGCAGGCGCTGCAGTGAGAGCCCTGGTGCTTTAACCCCCCTGTCCAGAAGACTTATTCCACCTTGGATCCATTTCAAGACTATTTAAAAGGCCGTAGCCAGTCTATGCTGCCGTTTTCAGCATCATTGCTCCTGGTGGAGCTGTAACAGTGGGAAACTTTAAAGGAAAAGGACATAATGGAAACTGATTAGAAAAGTGGAGAAAGTCTCAGGGTACAATAAAGCATTGCCTAAAGAAAGGAGGAGGGGTAAGGTGAGGCCTTAAAAGGCATGTATTCGATCACAGCAGGGCAGGAAATAGCTTTAGGAGAATTTTTTCTTTGGTCCATTCATAACCTGGTTTGTACCTCATTAACTTTCTGTTAGTGCTTTTTTTTTCTTCTGAAATCCAGGGTAGCTTGTTCCCACTGAAGTCAATGTGAAGAGTCATTCAGTGCCGAGCACATGAATCTTCTTGTGCAGATTAAACAAGAGAAGCTCCCAGTGTTTCTCTCATCCTAAAAGGATGAGAAGCACGTTGAGGATGTGCTGACGATGCGTGCTTTATTTACTCCATTTCCGTGGTGCTACAATAAGCTTCCCAGAGGTGCCTTTTTCAGGGTGCTTGCACTGTTTTTCTGTAATACGTTGGATGTGCAAGTGACAACCCCTGTGCAACCAGCTGCACTCTTGCTACTGGTTGCATTAAGCCTGTTAGATTGTTAGAATCTCCTGTTTTATGAAGGGATTGCCGTAAAAGCTGCATGGCTTAAAATGTGCCTGATTGTTTAAGATCTTGGAGATTTTTCTCTTTCAGCCGTTCCCTGCTTACCTAGCAAATGCTGGTTTGGGGAACTGTTGTTCTGCAGTACTAAAATTGGATTCCAGGTATTCTAAACTGTGCTTTGTAATATCCTTTAGGAAAGACAGCTGGGGTTTTGTCTTGCTGATGAAGCCTAATTTGAATGACTTTTCCTCATCAAGCCCATTTAATTAAAGATTCATTACATTCTGTATAGTGTAACAGTGAAGATGCAGAAGTGTTCCCTGGGCAGCCAGCTGCCCAAGGGGAGGGATTAGCTATGGCAGATAGGGTAAGAAGTTGTGGGATTAAACTGCGGTGAGCAAGATACAGGTTTAGATATGAGGGGAAAATGGGAAGGACAGTGAAGGGTTAGAGTAGTTTGTGTGGATGTCCAGGGGCTTTCCAGTCCTGGAGAGCAGGGTAGGTGTGCATCTGTGGGATGCATTTATCCTGCCTGTGGGTAGGAGGATAGACCTCTTGCTGTCCTCTGCTGCCCTCTAAGAAGGTTTAGTGTAGACAGCACAAAAGATAGAGGATTGGCTCTTGCAAGCTTTCGCAAAGCCTGTAGGGCGTGCAGTTATATGAGTCTCATTAAGGAATGAGAAAACAGCAACCCAGAAGATGGAGACTGGAAATCCACAAAATGATGCACTGGGTTTGAGATGGGAGCACTGGTCATACCCCAGCTGCTTGGTTTTGGTTTTGTCCCTGTATCACAACTCTGTGTGTATGGGGAGAGGAGTGGTTTCTCAAGTAGCTGTTCAGCAACGAGCACTTTCAAGGACCCGCTGAAAACCTTTTGTGCCAGGGTCCTTGGTGGCGGTCGCTCTGCGCTGGAGAAATGCTTCTATGATTCCCCCAAGTGGGGCAGCTGTGCCACTGGAGCATCCACACGGGCCATTAAGTTGTAGATCCAACTTCTGCTTCAAGGCAGGGACGAAGCATTGTGTATTGGGTTTTGGGGGGTATAGGGTTGGGGGTGTTTTGCTTGAAATGAGAGAAGATTTGATGGGTCTTATTTGTATTTGAAATTTGTATTTGAGAAGAGGAATAGTTTAGATGGAGAGGGGCATTTCAGTATAAATCTCATGATTTATAATAAGCCTGGAATTTTTTCCAGGCTACATTTAAGAAACTTGTTTGTACTCTTTCTGAAGTGCCTGTTGATCTTGTTTGCTCTGATCGAGAGGGAAAATCTTAAATGAACAAATAATCCATCAGAAAGCCTAGCATTGCTGGTCAGACCAGCCGTTCTGCAGGGAGCTTACTGAAAACCAAAACTGATTTCCTCTGGTCCCATTTTGTCCTGTCTGTTTGTTGTGGTTTTGGCCAAAGTTTGCTTTTTGCTTAATTGGGCAGGGTTTTCTGTATTAAGGGCAATAAAACATCGGGTGCAGGCTCTTCTCTATCATGAGTTTTGTGTCTCGCTCGCTTGATTCCTTAGGGTTTGAAGGCATTTGGGTTCTCTACCTGCTGCAGCCACCAGTTGGTGGCCAGGCTCCCCTTCACCAGGTCTGCTCAAGCAGAGCTGTGCCACCAGGGAGCTGTGTTCTGTCCCTGCCATGCCATGTGCCAGGACCCCAGGTGGTGGCAGAGCAGCAGTGGGGAGCCGGCAGCTCCCCTGCTCCCAAAGGGGCTCACAGGAGCACCCATGGCTTCCCTTGGCTGAGCCAGCTGGGCAGAGATACACCATTTGCTGTCCATCCACAGCAGACAATCATAGAATCATAGAATTGTCAGGGTTGGAAGGGACCTTAAAGATCATCTAGTTCCAACCCCCCTGCCGTGGGCAGGGGCATCTCCCACTAGATTAGGTTGCTCAGAGCCCCATCCAGCCTGGCCTTAAAAACTCCCAGGGGTGGGGCTTCCACCACCTCTCTGGGCAACCTGTTCCAGCGTCTCACCACCCTCATGGTGAAGAACTTCTTCCTAACATCCAATCTGAATCGACCCATCTCTAGTTTTAATCCATTCCCTCTAGTCCTACCATTACCTGACATCCTAAAAAGTCCCTCACCAGCTTTCTTGTAGGCCCCCTTAAGATGCTGGTAGGCCACAATAAGGTCTCCTCGGAGCCTTCTTTTCTCCAGACTGAACAACCCCAGCTCTCTCAGCCTGTCTTCATAGGAGAGGTGCTCCAGCCCTCTGATCATCCTTGTGGCCCTTCTCTGGACATGTTCCAGCACGTCCATATCTCTCTTGTAGTAGGGGCTCCAGAACTGGATGCCGTGCTCCAGGTGGGGTCTCACGAGAGTGGAGTAGAAGGGGAGAATCACCTCCCTCGACCTGCTGGCCACACTTCTCTTGATGCAGCCCAGGATACGATTGGCTTTCTGGGCTGCAAGTGCACTCTGACGGCTCATGTTGAGCCTCTTGTCTTGTACCAGTACGCCCAAGTCCTTTTCTTCAGGGCTGTTCTCAAGCCAGTCGCTGCCCAGCCTATATCGGTGCTTGGGATTGCCCCGACCCAGATGGAGGACCTTGGACTTGGTCTTGTTGAACTTCATGAGGTTGGCATAATGAACCCCCTGAGCTGCAGAGGTGTGGAAATGAGTCATTAATTTCTGTAAAAGCACTTGGAAGCTGTTGTTTTATGTGCCAAGGGTTTGTTGATGTGACTCTGGATTTCAGCTGCAAGCGGGAATGGAGAGACGCAATTACATCTTGGTTCTGTAAGCTGAGCCTTCCACAGGTGGCACTGTCGGGACTCCTCTCTTCTCAGTATTTCCACATTTTTGGGAGGTGTACCTGCATGTGAGATTTATTAGCTTGATTTGTCTGTTTTTGCAGTTAATCCAGAGGGGTCCCAAGGCACCGTAGTCTACGTGGCTTCCTGCACAACAGGGCTTTGCGTGGCATCGTCCCCCTCTGCTGAGCCAGACTGTATCCAAACATGTTCGTTCACAGACTGAAATACTGCAGGTTTCTGCTCTCCTGTTACGTTAGTGAAATTCCTTAAAAATAATCACATGGAGGGATGATACAAGTGCTGAGTTCCTGTGCTCTGCTAGGTCCAGGTCCCCTTTGCAGGAGAGCTTGAGGCACCAGTGTTACAGTTTGAGGAACCCACAACAACTTACTGTGGTTTAGACAATTGTTCTGTCACCTCCCCACCTGGGAAGGGGGATCAGGGCAAAAACAAGGAAAGCCGAGGGTTGAAATATAAACAGATTTAATAGAAGAAGAGTAAATAATTAATAATACTAAAGAACCAGTATTGTTCCTGATACCAATATAAAATACACAAGGATTATACTGAGCCCATTCTATCAGCAGGAAGCTGTGCCCTCCCAGCAGGGGACAGCAAATGTGGGACACGGCAAGCGCTGAGGCTTTGGTGGGGGGGGAAGGGGTCTGGTGCTGGGGCAAGAAGTTCTCAGGATCGCAGCCATCATAGAAGAGAGGAGGAACTCCTCAGCAAACTTCCTAATTTATATTGAATGTGACATTCATGGTACGAAATAATACTGTGGGCCATCTTGGGTCAAGTGCCTGGGTCTCGTTCCTCCTCATCCGTGCATCTGGCGAGCTCAAAAACACTGAGATCTTGAAATCCACATACCATAGCTGGCTATGAAGTAAATATTTTCACAAATTCAGACACTGGAGTCTTCTGAAAGTGTAGTTTTCCCAAGCGTTAGAAAAGACCTTACTGAAAAGTAAAATTACTGAAAGAAATGAATCCTGTGTCACTCAAACCAGGACAACCAGGATTAAAGTATATAAATCCTTTGTGCAATACTTGGAAATAAAAACGTATTCCAGGTTTGGGTTTGCTTCCTGTTGTATCCAAGGTCTAGAGCAGCTCTGTTGTACCCGGTTTCTCTGGTTGAGCTGAGGGTGTGCACAGGTTCTTCAGGGGCCTTGGGGTCTTCTGGACACTGGTGCAGGGAGCTCCGTGCTGGTTTTTTTGATGCTGCAGTAGGTGTTATGTGGGCTCTGGTTTGCTGTAGCATGAGCCCCAGCAACTCCGAAGGAGGGCAGAGCATGGGCTTGTCCAAACACAGCAACTCTCTCTTTTTTTTTCTTTTTTTTTTTTTTTTTCTCAAGGAAAAAACCTGTAGTGTTTCATAGCCGACACTGAAAATACTATGACGGAAAGCTTAACCCTCCACACGTTTTAACTGAGATTTTCTTCACTTTATTTTTAACTATATGCATGGAGACCACCAGTGTCCCAGTTACAAACACTGCTCTGGGTGCTGCTCCCTGGCAGAGCGGGCAGGTAGAAAATTAGTTAACTGAGACTTTGCAGGACACAATCTGAACTTACAGATTTCAGTAAGAGACAAAGGAAACACAAAAATAGCCTTTTTCTGTTGGAGGCTCTAGTGTGGTATAATGAGCCAGGTAGTGTCCTGTGGAGCATCTCTACTAGCACGGGGTTACATCAGTTCTGCTCTGTGCTGGGCGGCTTCTTACAGACTTGTCTGTTGTGTGCGATGGGAAATTGCTATTCCAGGATAGACTGAAAATGATGAGAGATCTCCCTTAGCTTGCAAAAGTTCACTAAGCATTCCCGTCCACAGTTGAAAGGTTCTCATGCATACCTATGTGTAGATGCGTGTATGTGTCCATAGTGTATGTAATTATATATATATTTATATAGTTACTTGTTCATTGTGAGCGATACTGTAGTTTTTTTATTACTGCAGGGAACCGCTGTTATGTGGTAATGTCTGCTGAGAGTTAAGTCCATCATTGAGAAACATTTTGGGTTTTGATCTTAGGCTGGTCTTAAACCTGGGACCCAGAGGTAGGAAGAAGTCCTAAATGATGACCCTAACTAACTCTCTGAAATAGCATGGTGCTCTTGCTGCCCACCTTTCTCTTTCATCCTTCTCCCTGACTCTATTCCAGGACATCTTGTGGAAAAAGGAAAAGTCGTTTCCTTTAGAACTGGCTGTTTTTCTTCTTCCCATAGATGTTTTTCTTCCCCGCCTCTCAAGTTAGACGGGAAAACAAAGTATGCAGTATTTCTGCTGCAGAGTTAAATATTGATGAAGATTAAGATGCATTAAAAGACTGAGGAAATTCATGGGACAGGAATAAAAATAAACAAAACCCAGAAAATTAAAAAAATATTCAAGCGTATGAATAGCCCTTTATCTTTCTACCTTGCTGCCTGACTTCCAATGAAATGTTTCAGCATCTTGATGCAAACGTTCCAGTTTCACTGAGCTGGGGACAAGGAAGTGCTGTACAGTAACAGTTAGGGGGGGAAAAATGTTCTGTGCTCTGTTGGTCTTGGACTTCCTCAGAGTATTTTTGTTCCAGATATTAAACTGTTATTTTTTCAGAAGCCTTGTGAAGTTGCCAGAACATTAGATTTTTTTTTTTTGAAGGATTTTCCGAACCCCAGCTGATTATCACAACACGCAAGAATCCAAACTTGGTCTTGGCTTCGCCGTGCTGCAGCAGCTGCAGAAAATCTGTGCGAAGGTGCAGGTTCGCGGCGCCGTCGTCGAATGCCCTTATAGGGTAAAACAGAGAGTGAGGGAATTCTGCTCCGCTGCCTCGTATGACGCGGGAATTCACGTCAGCCATTGAGCAGCATCGAGTTCCCCAAAGCAGGAACACCACCGCGGGCGCTCTGCGGCCCAGGCGGTAGCAGAGCTCCCAAAAGAGCTGCCGCAGAGCAAGTCAGGGATGGAAAAAATGACATCCCATCTGCCTCCGTTCAGGCGAAGGATAGCCTGCTCAGAGCTGAGGCAAAAATCAGTCCCCGGTGGATTTTGTTTCTAGATATAACGGTGCTTTTTTTAGCTGACGGTATGTGGTGATGCTGGTGGTACATGGCACAGATCAGACATTGCTGCTTCGTTGAAGTCAAATGCCAGAGCCCCCTCCCACCCATGGCTCCCTCCCCGACCAAGACGCCTGTGCCCCTGCTCCCTGTGTCCCCACTGGTCTCATTCTTTTCATCCCTTTGATCTAATCCTTATGGAAATGGAAGTGTCTCCTAGGCTGTGGTTTGTCTGTTGAGAGCGTTGTCAATAGGAAGCTTCTCTTTACAAAAGCAATAAATGTATAAGCACCTTCTACTTTTTACCTGCTCCTCTCTTTACCTGCCTAATTTTTGTGCTTGTGCATTCACAGAAACTCTCAACTATGGTATTTTTGCACTTAATGTATCTTCCCAACACTTGCTGTACCTCCCCTGCTGCCTTCGTTTCACTTTGAAGGGTCATCAGCCCATAGGAGCAGAAACCTGTGACTGTCCTCATATAAAGACAGCGTGGAGCTCAATGTGTTCAAATTCCTTTCCCTGACCACAACCCTCTTTTCAGAGGCGAAGTCTGCCAACCGACGCGGATGCCCCGCTCTTCCGTGCCAAAGAAAGCTGCTTATTTAGCCAAACATATCTGCTTTACCTGGAAAAGGGCTGCTGGAGGCTGCCGGCGCGTGGCTCCTGCCTGCAACGGGAGAGATCCCCAGGCTGCTGGTGGCTGGGGCAGTGTGGGGCTGCCAGGGCGCCTTGCCGAAATGGTAAACAGATTTAGTGTGCTGCAGCTTTTCATTGTCTTGGGTGTGTGCCCAGTCTTTAAGGGCCGTGGCATTCTTTCCTGGGAGCGATGTGGGGTCAGAGCATTTGCGTGGTGCCTGGATGGAGCTAGGGGTGGCTCTCCTACCAAGTCGTCCCCTGCCTCAAAAGAGAGATGGAGGACAAGACCTGCTGAAAAGGTGGCAAAGAAAGGTGGCTAAGATGTCTGTGTTTTCAAATGGGGTTGTGTTCAGTTGGGTATCAAGTGAGCAGTGGCTTGAGGCAGTTTAAGTAGAAAGGACAACAGTGGTGTCTCTCTTCTGCTGTCAATATTGATGTCTCAGGGAAGGGATGATGAAAAACAGAGTCCAGAATGTGAGATATGAGCAAATGCAATGCATAAATTGCCATAAAATAGAGTGAAATGCTTTTCAGACCCCTGGAGATGAAGTTTGTGACAGAGATCCAAAGGGACTCTTCACTGTAAGGACATTAAGATGGGGCTAGAATGCTGGGGAGGGCTGTCCCCGTCTCCTGGGACGAGACCCTGTTACTCACGAGAGGTTTCACTCTGCTGTCCCGTGTGTCACAGGAAAAGCTCTGGTCATGATTCATCATTGTAGCCAAAAGGGAAGGGTCTGTGACTTATCCTCTGTCACTCGGTGTCCTCACTGTGTGGGACTAATCCCAGCAGAGCTTTTCCTGTTTTTGTTTTTTCTTCAGTTTTCAATAGTATTTCGTAAAGGATTTGCTCGAGTATGTTTTTGTGTAGGAAGATACCCACATGGAGAGCATAGAGGAAACTCTTCCAAAGCCTGGAGTGAAACTGGTCAATGAAGGCAAAAATTTGGCTGTAGAAATACAAACGGTCTTGTCTCTGTTGTGGCAGCCTGGTCCTCAGCTGGGCTTTGGAGGGCAATAAAGAGAGTATAGCAATGTGTCAGGATGGATATTTGCACTCTCTTGTGCTGCTTCCTGCTGTTCCCCTCTGACTCACGGATTGCAGAGATCTCTAAATATTTTAAATGCCAGTGGGCCCCGCAGCAGTAGGCGTGAGATTAAGCCCATCTTCTAATCAGCGTGACTCTGGATAGACTGCCTCCGTTAGTGTCCTCCAGACTCTTCCTTTTCCCACTTCAGAGCAAAGGAAACGGAAGAAGCTGTCCCTTATTTACACAAACTGATGGATTTTAGCAGTTTCCCTTGAAAGGTACCATTATCCTAATTAAGTGAAAATAACCACCGAGAAGTCTCAGTTATCATAAAATGGAGATGTTGCGTTTAAATTGTATTTCCAGACTCGGGCGAGCTGCTGGAATGCATGCAGTTTAACTTTCCTCTATGATATAATAGTTTAAAAGAGATCAGGGTACATTTTACCATAGTGTCTAGCAATGTGAGTTTATTCAGACTTTTGGCAGGCAGTTCTGCACACTCTTGCTAAAACTGTGAATCATCCATTGTTGGCTGATTGCACTCTAGTTGCTAAGAGATCTGTCAAGTGCATACTGAGGCTTAATTCTACATTTGCTCTAAGAAGGGCTAAATGTATTAAATTGGAACATGTCACATCCTTCCTAAACAAGTAATTAAGGCACTGCTATGAGCCTGTCTGATGGAGAGAAGAGAAGGAGCCGGGAACAGCTGGAAGATTTAACTTAGGTCGAGGTTGGTCTCCTCTGTCAGGGAACAGTAGACTTACTGCATGTTTGATTTTCACGACCTGATGCATAGTGGAAATAGAAAGGGGAGGGAGTCGTTAAAAAAATAGAGTTTGCAAAAGGACTTGTTTTTCAGTGTCCTTATATAAACCTCTTAAAATGATCTAATGCTATTTCACAAAGTGTAATTTTTAGTAATGGAAAGACAATACGTCAGTGTTCCCCAAGCCGCCTTGCCCCCCGCCCCCTCCCAAGTGAACTCCGCTGCTCCTCCCCAGTTATCCCATCCCTCGGACGTGCTGCACACGTATTGCAGATGCTGTGAGCTTTCATTCAAGATCGTACCATTTAATGTTCCTGTTTGCTAAGTACACTGGCAGAAGTGGTGAGTAAGTGATGCTGTAAGATATCTTTAACCACCTTGCCTCTTCTAAATAGCCACAAGCTTTTCCAGGGAGGCCTTTTACTACCCGCAAAAAGAAAATTGATCCGTTTGTCAGTAGTAAATCGAGTACGTCATCTGTTTTTGTGAGCGCACTCCTGCCTGCGCAGGGATGTGTGGCAGCAATTAAAAAAAAAAAAGTAAAAAAAAAAAAAAAGTTCCTCAGTCAAGATTTTCAGACTCATCTGTTCCTAAAATTACATCATTTGCACTGGCATTAGCCACTGTCTGAGTAGTGCCATAGTTTCTCACCAGGCCCTGTACCTTCTTCTCCTTCACTGAACACAGAGGAAAAGTTGTGAAGTCCGTCAGTGTTTTCTGGTACCCGGACTAGCAGCAGGCTCCCGGGTTCAGCCTTTCTCCCATCATCTTCTCGCAGACCCATGCTGTCTGCATTGGGGTGGGCTGCTCGCTGCCCGGCCATGAGTGCCCTCTGCTCGGGCTGCAAAGCAGGGAAAGAGTTTAACACAGTCCTTGCTAAGTTATCTAAATAATAATCTTCCTTTTAAAATAAAAACGCTCTCCTTGCATCACCAATGGCTCCTGGTTTGGATTCAACCTCTAGGTGCTGTATTTTGTCAGAGCTTATTACTGAATTTCTGTTCCTTGTGTAGGTCTTTGCAGACGTGATTGAAGGCCTGTATAATCCTCTCTTTGATCAGCGAAACGGATTGAGCTCTGTGAATGCCGCTTTGATTGAGGTTTTGGAAACGATGCCTTCCTCCTGGTGGCTCCTCTCCAAGCCCTTCGTGACTGTTGGATGTTCTCCGTGTGGTGGAAGTGGTACTTGGAGCACCTGTGGCAACGGCACATGCAGGGATGGTGGATCTCACAGTGTTCCCCTGCTTGTCCGTCCAAAGGTCTCGCTTTGATTTCAGGGTCACTGTTAGAGCCCACGTGCAGACGATGATCCTCTGTGGTGGTTGGTTTACAAAACTAAACAGATGGCCCATCTGCTGGCTGTGGCCTGAGGTCCTCCTGCCAGCCACGCAGCCTTCGTAGTGGCCATATGGCAGCGTGAGTTGATCGCTTGTACCTCTTGTGCCGTCCTTCCTGCCTGTGACCTGGTTTGCTCACAATTTAATGCTCCTTTGGTCACTGAGCAGTGATGATGGTGTGCCTGTGGGCTATTTGTGTGAAACGTGAGTGACCTTGCACAGAGGGTTTCTGTTTGAAACTCACCTATTCAGCAGGGATTTCCATTCTCAGCAGGTCTTGAGACATGTGTAAAAACAGTCTATTTGCATACCAGCAGCAGTATCCACTTGCACACGTTAGCCTGGTGCATCAGTGCTATCACTGCTATTGACTGGCATTACCCTTTCACCCAAAGCTGTATCAAACTCTGTGAGATTCATTTTCTATAAACACATGCTGAGTTGTATTTGTTATTTTATCCTTCAATTTCTTATTACTCCCCTGTCAGTCATTTTGCAAATTTTTCTGGTGTCCCCATTAGGCTGTGAAGGATTATGAATACTGCAGAACTCCTCCTTAGGTGAAAATCATCCTGACCTGCTGTTTTAAAAGTACTTTTTAATAACTGCTGCTTAATGTCCTCCTGTGTTATGGTTGGGATGAAAATTATTCTGAATATTTAACTAGCTTATTCCCCATGCAGAACAGAAATATTTATGCGGTACTTTTACCTTTTTGGTGTGAATATTGAAAATTTCACCCTTTCCGCATAGTAATGAATCAGTACCACTGTTGCTATTCCTGTTGTTCCTAAGGTAGGGAAGCAAAGGAGAAAAAAAATGGCCCGTGTGAATCTTGATTCTACTATCCAGAGATTATCACTAGGTCCTTTTGCTCTTATAAGTTCTCTTAATTTCTGATATATTGCACTAAAACGTACTTACTTATAATTGTTTTGGCTTCTATATCTGATTTAATTTCCCCTCTACACCAATTAACTTAGCCATTGTCTTTGATCCTTAATCTAGTACAGCATTCTTTCTCACATACGAGGGCGGGCTTTCTGGACATTGAATGATATTTTCTTAAAACTGCTCCTGGGCATCACTTATTTTTAGCATGCGAATTAGCTGCTTAATGATTTGGCTCAACAATGTCAGCTTTGTGAAAATAAGGCTTTTAAAAATTATTAATTCTGTGTGTTTGTTATGCAACTACTTTTACTTATTAAGGACATGCATTTTGTCTGTGAAATCTGTCACTTGTTTGGTGTGTTTTAGCTTCACCACTTTAACTGAAAGAGCATGGAGTGTTACCATATTCTGAACAAATTATCATGCCTTTATAAATTAATATCTGCTAAGCGTGTGTTAGGTTTTTCAGGAGCATCATCTTTCTGGTCGTTGTAAGCAGTGGTCTCTGAAGGAGAAGCTGTATTTCTTCCTTTAGAGCCAAGTGAGTATTGAAAAGACTTGGCATGTTCCAGTGCGCTGGAGACTTGCTTCTTACCTTCGCCCTCTTTTCAGCCTCTTACTCTGCTGAATTGGGAGATGGATGTGGAACAGGCCAAACAAAATACTGTATTCCGTCTGCTCTGACCTTGCAGACTGTATTTGTTTCTGCAGCTTCTCCTCACTGTTGTGTAACTACAGTTATAACTTCCTTTCCCAGCCAGAACAGGTAGGAAAACAGGCTTTCTACCTTTCCCCTTGAGCACTTACCACTTGTAGGACATCAGAAGCATTCAGCAGTAGATAGAGACAAGTTTTAAAAACAACGCTAACATCTACAAAGAATGTAGCAGTCTCTATTTTCCCAGGTTTCTGCTTTATTGCTTGACCCACAGATCTGTAAGCGTGTGCAGTGTGGAGTTACACCGCCCAGCAGAAGACCCTTCCTACTGAAGAAGCTAAAAAGCTTGCTGTACAATATATGCTTGTCTCTGGTCTTCCAAAGTGTAACCCAGCGATCGTGAGGAGTGAATGAGGGACTCTTGAGCTTTCTTCCTTACATGGGGTTATGCAACTAACAAGTTTTAGGGCATCTTTATTTTCTCCAGGATGCTTGCAGGAGATGCACTAAGGGCTCAATGCCGCAGTCAAAGGCGGTTGTCCATAGACCAGGTGCCCATGGCAATTTCCCTCACAGTTGGCACATGGTGCAGGCGTGGCTTCCCTCCTCTCAGGCTGGATGGCATGGCGTGTCCACAGCTGAGCCCTCTTGGTAGGGCTGGGGCTTGCCTGGCTGGGATTGCGGTCCTTGGGGAGGTTCAGCAGCAGTGATGTCCTCCCCAGCAGACAAAACCAAAAACAGCTGCCAAGGACATACACGGTTCAGCTCCTCAGTGGTAGGAGTGCATTAAGTGGTTTCCATTTAACTTTTTCAGGACTGACTGCTGCTCCAGCCCCAACTTCACCTTTTGTTTGCAGCAGGTCCTGCAGGTACCAGTGGGCTCTGGCATCACCTCTGTCTGGGAAGGCTGCAATTACAAGCTGTCAGGTTACTTCCACACCTCTGCTGGTGTTGATAGCATCTGGTGAGGTAACAGTTTCCATTTAGTTATAATTTTATAAATTTCAGTATTTCCCTTTATTTCTGTATGTCAGTGAAGTTACGTAGTACTGTGCAGAGAAAGGAAAAGCCATTAGGCTGACTATAAAGTAATACTCGAGGCTGCTGTATCATGGACTCTTGGCTGTTAGCCCAGCAGACGTGCTCCCTATTCCCACGCGAGTCTGGAAGCAGGCAGCTGTTGCCTTGTGTCTGTCAGTCGTGCCACTGCTGTGTGCTCCAGGCAGCAGTGGGTTTGGGCTGCGCTCCAAACGTGGGACCTGTTGGGAGGATGGTGGATGGCATCACTGCCTCCCCTGGTCCATGCGGAGCGGGCAGGTGGGCAGAACTCAGATGCTCCAGTGTGTAACCCCTTGGGAGCATCGCTGCCACTCTGCGGAGGACGCTGGCTTGGATGCGGTGAAGTACAGTCATGTGCTGCCTCAGATACAGGAGGCATAATTAGGAAATGTAGGTCATCAAATTTAATTAGTGCAGCGCAGCTGGGAAGAGTTCTTACTGGATTCACTTCCCCTTCGGAGTAGCTCTTATTAAATAATACCCTAAGTGAAACCCTAATTTCTAAGGTGCATTTAAAAGCCTGCAGAGAGATACTTCCCTTCCCAAAGTAACTGTTTGGAAAACAAAGGACTAAGATACTGGAGCAGCTGTGTCTCCAGCACAGTCCCCGATGAACGGGTGAGTGGAGACGCTTCAGTCGGCAAAAGCACATCTCGCCAAAGAAGCACAGCTGAGTTAGGAGTCTCACCTCTAAAGTGTGTTTCTACTAGAAGAGCTTTAATTAAGTAGAATCTTTTCAATTGTGCAATTTGAAAAGATTCTACAAAACAATTACTTTTCACCTAGCTTTTATTTTGCTTTTCTTCACTTCCCCCCGTTTCTGTGCATTACAGGTTTCCCTTTGTTTAAATCTGCTTCTATTTTATGCATGTACAAGTGGAAGATGTTCATACAGTAGCAAAGCGCAGAGTAACCGAGTTGCAGACATGTGAAGGAAATTTCTTTTGAAAATGTAATACCCCCCCACCCCCGATTTCCCTGCACTCCTTAGCTGAGCACAATATTTAGCTCTATTGGAAGAATGTGGTCTCGGGGTATGTATAAGTGCGTAGCAGCTTGTTTGCCAGCAAAAGGAGCAAAACAATGAACCGCGCTGCACCTGTTAGTGCTGGTAAAGTGCTTTCCTTACAGGCATGCTGCCATTTGCATTTCTGCGTTTGTTGTGTAAAATATAAAGGGACATCTTGGGTGGGGGGATTCTGGTTTCGGTGGGGCCGGGATTTCATCCTCAGCCTGCCTAAAGCTCAGGTCCTGTGCTCAGGCTTGACCCTCCTGATTCCCACCCACGACTAAATACTCTCCTGGCAACTCAGTGTGGAGTTATGTTGATGATGCTTGCAGGTGATCAAAGCAACGGCGTCCTCCAAGATTTGAAATGACTACGACTTGAGCTTCGAATAAGCACCTAAGCAATTTCAGGTTGTTTTTTTTTAAAAAAAGAGTAGTATTCTAATCTAGGTTTTGGTTTTGAACTTGCTCAGTACTCGTCCATCGTTGAGTACTAAAGGGATGCATGTTACTGTGCTGCATCTTTACAAAATGTCTTGAATTCTCTATCCTTGTGCGTATATTGCAGAAATTGTTTGGGGGGGTTGTGTAAATGTCAGTGCACTGAAATTCATGTAGACTTCAAGGTAATTAAATGCAGGGAGGCCTTAAAGGGGTTCCTTTGGCTTGTACTTCATTAATATTTGTTGCGTAGATCAGGGGTTGTGTGTTTGCCCTTTTTGTCTGGGTGAAACATCACTGCATGAAGGGCAGGTGGCTGTTCCCTTTTTTCCAAGCATGTTTGTCATAAACAAGAAATTCACAATTTTTCAGGACTTTTGGTGATATATCACTGATATCTCAAGTTGGCGCTTGATCATGGGGTGGACGTGTGCCTTCCACAGCAGTTCTGACGGCAAGGTTTTGGAGCGGTTTTGGGAAGGCTCCTGTGCTCCCTCCTCGGGGACGAGGGCATGGTTCTGCCTCTGGTGGGTTGTCGTCCCCTCTTGGGCGGTAGGATGCAATGCTGTCACATAGGAGGTTTAATTGCCATAAACTTCCCATTCTGTAACTCTCTGGTCTTGTAATTTTACTGAGCAATTGTGACCCAAATCCCCCAAGATATTCGCTACTGGCAGGGAGGTGGGGTGTGAGCAGGCTGCTGTAAAAGTAGGAGCTCTGTTGTGCTGGTATCACGTTAATGTAACGTACGTGACAATGAAGGTCATCTACCTACAGTTGTTTATGCCTTTAAATGAAATAATGCCTGTGAGTTTTATGGCTTTTATGGCCTTTTAGGTGAGAAGAGAGCTTGTAGTGCAATACATCTGTCTCCGGAGGCTCAGGAGGGTGAGGGATGTCCTGGCAGAGCAGCCCGAGAGGTGCCATCGTCCCTCTCTGCCTTTGCAGGGCGCACAGCAAGCATCGGGGTGGGCAATAGAGGCTCTTCTCTGCCCAGCGCCACAGGCAGCAGCCTCAACACTTGGTGAGCTTGCAAGGAAAGGCAGGGCACTGCATTTACAAAAGCTTCTACCTCTTAAAAATGTGTGGTTATGGAGAGACTGCACCAACTGCTGTATCTTGCATGTGCTCTTCATGTTCTAGGGCTTGTTGCTTTATTCTCCTTTCCTCCTTGCGACTGTAAGCCTCAAATGGGAAGTCGGTGCAGAAGCAGGACTTGGTAAAGCTGGCTCTTTCTTCACCTTTGTCAGCTTGAGTTCAAGGAACAGTAGCCGGAGATGGATAATCGCTTATGCTTACTGCATATTTTTCTTTAAAGCTTAAGAATTTATTAAAACTCGTCAGTATAGTATTAGGCTGCTAAAGGTTATTTTTAGGTTGAAATGTCCCACCTAGCACTGTGATGGGCAATTTGTTCAACAGATGATTCCCAGTTTGCTTATTTGTATTCAGATGTATTTTTTACTACTTAAAACTGTTGGTGCGTCTTCAAGGATTTAATTCCATTTCATGTATACCAGCAAAATTCCATAATCCTACTGGGACGACACTTTTCTTAGCCAGCAGTGGAAACCTTACTGGAACTCGTTGGGAGATGGAAAATGGTCAGAATTTACATTTTCTGCCATTATTGTTGTTATATATGTCTAGACGCTTCAGGGCACTCTTGCAGGATGTGTTAGCATAGCTAAAATAAGATGGACAAGTCAACTTCTCTGCAAGGATGAATGAAACCTATTATTAGAGGGGGAAAAAATGCTGGGTTAGTATAACCTCTGCCCGTGGGGCCCTTGTTATAAAATAACACGTGAGCAACCGGATACTCCTCTGTGAAAGGGCAGTTATTGAGTGAATTCAATGTGAAGAAAAATATTCTTTGCTGTCTGTGACGATGGTCATTGCTCCTCGAGCTGGGCTGGCTCCAGGGAGTTCTGGGCAGACACCCACTGGAGCAATTGCTTCTCTTCCCTGCCCGTCATCGGTACATGGCAATGGGGACCTGGTGGCAACCACTGGATCTTGTCCGTGGCTCCCCACCAGGCAGACTAGATGAGGCCAAATTGTTCTGATGAAGATCCTCGGCCATTTATCTGTGCAGTCGAAATCTGCAGGTTGGTTCTCCCACGCCTCAGAGAGGTGATGGGAAGAGTTCAGAGCTGGGTGGTGACGATGGTTCCCTGCTGGGATGGAGCTGGGTGGGAGCTGCTTTTCAGCAGTATCGGGTTAGTTAATATAAAATTAAAGTTTATAACCCCATTCTGAGAAGGAGACTGACATGCTTTTTAGTGCTAGAAATTAGAAAATTGGGAGTCCTCTTGGCACAAGGAGTTTTGCACACAGCAAGATCAGAAGGCAACAGCAGGCATGCCAGCAGCTTGGCAATTAACTGCGAGGAATCTAAGCAAAATCTGTTTTAATGCAAAGCAAACCCTCTTGAATTTTGTTCAGAAGTTTTTTATATTTATTTTGATTGCTAAAACCAAGATTTGGGGGAGGGAGGAAGAAACGAGTTGCTGAACGGCAAACTCAACTGAAAATTCAGACCAGGCCAAGCTTGACTGGGCGCTGGGGAAGCCAGGAGGTGCTCGTACCATTTACCACTACGTTCACATTGTGAGAACCCCGTTCAAGAAATTACAAAACCCCAAATATCCCGGTTGAGGTATAATTATTTTTCACTTCTTTAGCATAGATTTTCGTTTGAAAACAGTTCCCTACCTTAAAATAAGCAGAGTATTATCCTTGCCAAAGATCTTTCAGCCTCTTTAGAATAGGGCATTTAGATTACTGGGGACAAAGTGAGTATCTTGAAAGCTCTGTGTCAAGGCAGGAACAAACGGCACAGAAACAGTAGTACAGTACAGAGTGAAACCTGACAACTCGGTGTTAAAGGGAAGGAATGCTACTGTATGGTTTGATTGTGATCAACTTATCTTCAAGTGGGTTTATTAGCAATTTAATGGAATATTGGTTATTCAAGAGCCATAATAGCTCCGGTTGAAATGTCCCTTCTGCGCGGTTTTCCCATACCCTGTGGAATGAGCAGAATGTGACAGTCGAGCTTTCAACAGGCTTCATGAATTTTAAATACTTTTCAACTGTGAAATGGGGCACATGGCGTGTGGTCAAGGGTGGACAAGAAGCTGGCAGTCGCTGGGGGTATTATGGGATATTGAGTGTCTGGGAGATAATGAATGCTTGGCTTATCCAGGTGCATTCTTGGCCCGCTGTGCATGTCCAGGCAGAAGGGAATATATTTCTCTGTCCAACACTTAACAATTGATCATTTTGTAATTGTAAGCAGAAAGTATTTAGAATGTCACTTTCTCAGCATGCCTGTGTACGACTTAAATTTCATGTCATCGTCTTTATCCGGCAAAATCTTCACTGTTTTTCTGTAACAATGCATTCATGCCGTCTAAACTTTTCCACTAACCTGATTTTATGCTTAGCGGGTCTTAGTGAGCCTTTTCTTCTCGCGACTTTAAATCTCCATCTTTTTAAGCATCCTTTTTATTTTTCTCTGTGAAATTTTTATACCTGATTGAAATTATTTGCACTTGCTGTGGGTTGAAATTTCAGCCCAACTTTATGTAGCAAGCGAGCAGGTTGCTGGCTCCTGTTTTGTGGGAAATAATGTCCCTGCATTTTAAAGGCTCAGTGGTGGCAGAGGGGAAGGGGACGCCCAGGCGTGGTTTACTGCTGCTGAGCTGCATAGAGTTGTTCTCACACGCTTCGGTTCTGCTTATCTATTAAAACACAACATGCTCCGAGGACATCCAGATTAATTGTGTTTTTTAACCGTGTGTACCTGGAAGAGGAGGTTGCCGCTTGACCTCCCAAGACCCTCCAGGCTGGAGCTCCCATCCGGCATGGCCAAGAGGCTTTTGTGGGACAAGAAACCCCAGAGCAACCTGGTCTAGTGGAAGATGTCTCTGCCCATGGCAGGGAGGGTGGAACTAGGTGATCTTTAAGGTCTCTTCTAACTCAAACCATTCTATGATTCTGTGCTCTCTAGGGGCAATGGACATTCAGCACCGGGTCCATCAGCTCTAGACACACAGTTTGTGACTCTCTCAGTAGTAGGACAGTAAGCAGGTTTGGATCCATAATTAGCAGTATGTGGGCAATAACGAATGGGGTAATTATCCATGCAGCGCTCGCTCAACTCCGTGGTTCGTAAACTACCCAAGCTCTGCCAAAAGCTGTGACTGGTTGGTGCAAGCCTTGGGTAAGGGTGAAGCTGCCTCAGAGCTGCAGCCTAAAAGCATTGGTGTGGGGTCTGTGTATGGGGAGCAACGAACAAGTTGCGTTCTGCTTGAGGATATGGCTTGGGAGTACCTCGGTCTTCCTTCCTGGCCTTCCTGTGGTCTGGTTCAATGAAAACATGGTTGAGGGCAAGCCGTGCTGCGTGAGTGCTGGACGGTGCATCTGGCTGAGCAGGGTGGAAGGGGCACAGTGTCTGCCAGCTGAGAGTGGCGGCTGTGTGCTGGTGGGTACTCTGGCACGGCCACCGAGGCACTACGAGTCTGGTTGATGCTATGGTGCAGCTGCCCCGCTATTTGGGTAAGGACCTGGCCCTGGAGCTCCACGTTGGCAGAATGTGGCAGGGTAGGATTAACTGAAACTCCCAAAAAAGGGTTTTCAGGATGTTCTGACGTAACACTGTGTTTTCCACAGTTTGTGACGTGCAGCCTAGTTTGAAGTCATGCTCAGACCAGTCTGAACTGAGCAGTCTGGATGTGACTTCTCCGGGTGCCTTGGGAGCGGCACATCCACCCGCACTATCCAGGAGCATGCTGTGGAGCAGCAGGCCATTCACTTTGGGGCCAGGCTGGTTCCCAATCTTCACCACCTCTCCCCTTCCCAAAAGAGGCAGTGGGATGGACACAAAGGCCCTGTGTGGGTGGAAAGAGGGATCGATTGCCAAAGCAAACTGTGGTCTGTCATGTGGTGGAGGTGGGAATGGCAGGTACAGGGTGTACTCAGCAGGCTGTGCCAGCAGCTGTTGGTGGGATACAGCTGACCTTACTTGTCTTGCACTTAACACACTCTTACAGCATGATCTGCATCAAATAGCACTGCTGGAGCATCTTGTTCTTCACCGCTTTCCTGCTGACCTCTCAAGAGCCAGAGTCCTTTCTGGTATCAACACTGGGAGCAGGAGTGGGAGACTCTGCCACAACCCACATCCCACGAATTTCCTAAATCAAGATACACAAAGGTGTGCGTCTGACCTACCTAAAGCAAGAAAAAAAGCTGGTAGTGGGTTTTTCTTCTCAAAAAAACTCAAAACTATTACAGTGCTGCTTTAATCTCTTTGAAGCCTCTGCAAGCCCAGAAGGGCTGTGCTTATCGTCAGGAGGAGACAAACTTTACTCATCTCCAAACAGAGCAGATTGAGACAGGCAAGAACCTGGATCGTGACCGGAACTGATATCTGGTTTTGCAAAACTGAAGCCTACCCTTTCCTGGCCCCGGATTTGTCCATCTCTATTTATAGCCTTCACTCGGAGCCTTGCTGAAAAATGCATTATATATTGACAGTGGCACTTGGTGAACTCAGAGCTAATGGCTCCAGAAATAGTCACCTCGGAGATATCATAGTCTAACTTCTGCATATATTAAGTCTGACATTTCCTTTGCAGAGCTATAAATGACAGTTCAAAACACAATGAAGTGGAGACTGAAACGCAATAATTGTGACTTACCGTGATGGAGAAATTGGTGGTGGATGTAAAATTCCAGGAGACAGTGCAGTAGTGTGTCTTAGGCTGAGAGTCCTTTTTCTTAGGGCTGCAGTGGGTCTCTGGAGAACTGAGCTGAGCTTTGCTGCTTTAGAAGCCTCATTTAATCTCTGGTTAATTGGATGGTCTTCTGTTCTCCGAATCTCGTGTCCTTTCATTCGAAACAGGTCTGTGGCCGTCTTCCCCCTTTCACCGAGAGCTTGGAGGCGAAGGTGGATGGGTAATTGCACTCATTAGGGGACGCCTGATTTGGTACCATCCACAATTTATGCCGAGCCCCAGCTGTGCCCCTGCCCATGGGACATTTGGGAGCCTCGGTGGCGCCTTGCCTGCGGTCCCACCACCCAGCCCTGGCACCCCGGGGGAAAAGCTGCCCTGCTTTTGGCAGGGGTGAGCCCACAGCTCGCAAAATCACTTCCCTGTTTCCACTGCCTTTTGAAAAGGTAATTTCCTTCTTACTGTCAATAACGTAGATCCCATAATGCGTTTAGTGCACGGAAGACCAGTAAATAATTTAGGAAGCGGCCTCCGTTTAGAGTGCATCAAATACTAATATAGAGAAGGAAAAATCCCTGCACATCAGTTACAGTAATTGGTGGAAGGCACCAGTCCGGAGGGTAATGAGCTCCATTTTTAAAGCACAAGGAAATTAGATTCTTACAAATGTCAAACGCAGTTATTGTCCTCTTTCCTTGAAACAGAGCTGAGCTGGCTGGAGCCCATTGTCTCTCAATCAGCTTTGCTATGGATTAGACACATCCCGTCTCACACCAGGAATGTGCTTATTAGAAAAAACACCACTACATGAAGCGTACGAGCTTTAATGCTCAACCGATGTACTAATGGGTGCATGTACAATAAAAGCCAATATCGTGTTACAAACCTTAAACAGACCTGAGATTATACGATACAGAAATCTTAAAGGATACAGATGAGTGTTTTCTTTGTGTGCTACAATTCTGACTACCTGGGATTTTAGTTTTTTAAGTAAAGGAGATAAAGTAAGGGAAGGTGACTTTTCTTACTTATGATAAAAGCAAGCAGTAAGTCGTCTTCATAGTGAATATGCTTGTAATCAGGTCATGTCCAAATACTTTGTGTGTTCTGCTGGTGTCTCCTGGGTAACTGTGGCTTCACAGAGGACTTTCTCCATCCACCTTTTTTCAGTTCTGTCCTGGAAAAAAACCCTAAGAGGTAGTTATTTGTTCATACATCAAAGTCAGGTCTGTGAATTAGTCTTTCATTCATTATAAAAATCTCACCAGTATGTGTTAAGACTCCACGCTTCAGAAAAAACAATATCAGTTGTTGGGGGGGGGGGGTAAAATGTGAGGAGGATAGAGGGCTTTGTAAAATCAGACCCCTTTGCTGCACCCTTAACTTCTTACTTGAGGACAACAATCACTTGTCCCTCCTTAGCCAGAGATTGTATCTTGTTTTCTCTCTGGGGTAGGAGCTTTGTTGGAAAGTGGCACAATCCGTCCTGATGTGGGAAGGCTTAAGGATGGAGCCAAGCTCTCGATTCCCTTTTGCAAGGATGAGATACAGACTCAAACTGCTTCTGTGGACTTTACCACATACTAATCCAAACTCTGAATGATGCAGTACGTTGTTTCCAGGGTGGTCGTGTGTCAAACACATACCATGGACGTGCTGCATTGGAGATTCTATGCAAAACTGCTGCAGGATGTCTTTAAAGATGATGTGGTGGGGGTAATGTGAGTCTGTGCTATCCCCTGTGCAGGAAATGCAGCTATATGCAAAAGCAGAACGGTTAGTCACTTTTGTTTTTTCTGGAATCCTGTATTTACAATTTCTTTTTTTTCCAGTTGCCTTTTTAGTAATGTCAAGTCTTCCTTCTGCTCTTCTCCATCTCTGTTTGTGCTCCTTTTTTTAATTTCTCCTTCTGCTGAATAAAGTTCCTGGTGTTGCCCATAGAAAACAAACAGTAACTTGAGACTTCTATTTTACACAACCAACGGATATTGAAAGATATTCCTAGCATATGTCACCAGACGTGTGAACAGCACTTTCCAATTAAAACTCTAGGAATTTCTACTGGTTGCTTAAAACCCCTGCAAAACATTGAACCTTAGACTTGAATCTATTAACACCCATCATGGAAAAAAGATCCAGTTATTTATATGGCAGTCATTATATTTATTTAAATTTGGTTTCATAGGCTAAAATGAGCTCAACTGTTGGGGAAAAACATCTTGAGCATCTTATAAATATCTTCAAGGCCTGGAACAATCACGAAGCAAATTAAACTAGTTTTCTGTGATTTTGGACAACTTTTAGTTCTGATAACTTTCCTTAACGTCTGTGCTACAGCTGCATCAACCCCTGTAAATTAAATAAAGAAACAATTCAAGGCATCTCTGACGTAGCCTGGTGGTTAAATGGTAATCAGCAGCTGGTGATTAAAACATACATATGACTCAAATCACAAATCCAAAGTCAGCGTTTACCTTCCACTGTTCTCATTAGCTAGGCACTTTACTTAATTGGTACTCTAGCGCAAGTGTTATTAATTGGCCCTTCTGGCCCAGGGCTGCAAAGTGGTGCTGCCTGCCTCCCTGCCTGCCCGCCCCAGGGAGCTCGGCAGCCCTTTGTCGACTCCATTGGAGTCGCTTCTCAGGACGGTGCAGCATTTTGCATGGTTGCACTGCTCAGGTAAAACATAGGTTTCCCCCCTGCCGGAGGGAGCCCACGCACGCCCCGTGGCTAGTGTTTGTTTGCGCTGGTCACAGGCACGTCTTCTCGCAGGCAGAGCCACCTTCAGGCGCTCGTACCCCATCTTCATAGCCGAGATGCATGCTGCTTTTCTTCAGTAATACGCCTCCTTCTGACCTTTAAGTTTGTTAAACCATTAACAGATGCAAATTTTCTAGCCAGCAGGCCTAGCTTGGTTGCAATGTCACTTGCACAATTCCTGGAAGCCTGGCAAGACAGGGAGGCACCTTCATGTCTTCTCTCTAGGCTGCCCAGGTTTCACGTTACCCCTCTCAGATGGTCTTCTGTGGCCCAGAGAAGTTTTTTCTTTTGACTCTCCCCGCAGAAAGCAGGTAGGGTGGTACTCTGCCACCATAACATCCGCAGCTCTGCTGATGCTCCAGACTGGTGGGGGGACAGTATCAGGGAGGAAGACAGGAGCAGAGAAGGTGCTCAGTGGGGGCATCTGCTGGCTTGGCTTCTCTGCAAGCCCAGACAACTCCCAACGGGGAGCACCCCATCAGCAGCAGGTCTCCTGAAAGGGCTTTCTCTTCTTGGTGTTTTGGAAGCTGCTGGAGGCGGTGGACTAACCGGAGATAGGTGACCACACAACAGGCTGGGTGATTCTGTTTTTTTCCTGTGGTTTGGCCTTCTGCCTTAAATAACCCTATGTGATGGATATATTTGTTTATTCCAACTGCCTGTGGCTGGTGTACTCGTGTGTCAAGGTGTCCCAGTGGTGAGTTTGCGTGTCTGCTTTGCGTCACCACAAAACAGTGAGTCAGGGTGTTCTTGGATTGGGAACCTTCTTATATAATGCTGCAACTCTGTTACTCCATATTCACTGATTGTTTTATTCTTTGGGGTCTTACAGCTCTCGGGCACATAGCATCTGCACAGCAAAAATCACTGCGCTTCACAAGCAAAAAAAATCATTCTATCAGTACATGGGTGTTAGGAAGTATTGCTGTGTTTGTACAACAGTCAGTTGTCCAATATTAACTCATCTGTTTCCAATTTATTTTTAAAATACCACATGGGTCCAGTCCTCCTTATAAACCTAATTTTAAAGATCACCGGAGATGGAGCAACAAGACTAAGAAAGATGATGCCTTACTTCTAAGCCTGGAGACTCTTGACTGCCAAGTTTCAGCCTGAAGTCATTTTAGCATCAAGCGAAAGGCAGAGGAGCAAAAAGAAGTGTTAATAATTGTAAAGGGCATGCTGCAGGCTCGCTCCAGTCTGCGTGCCAGAGCCTTAGATGGGATTTTGTGTGGGAAGGATGAGTCCCTTGGTCTTGGGAAGCTCCCGGGTACAGTTCTGCGTTGCAGCGTAACGTATCAGCATTCTCCATGCGGCACAAAGACCTGCCTTCATCCTGCTCAACTTCAAACCAACTTTAACAGTGGCTTGTCCAAGTTTTTTTTCTGTAAAGTGACTGGAGGATGTGCTAGAGAGGAAGAGGAACCTCCAGAGAGCAGATCGGTCTTGGATAAGATGATGCCCCTAGATACAGTTTGTCAGAGCCCAAGAGCAGCACTGCTAGAGTTGCTTCTGTTGGTATATGGTGCTGGAAGACAAGTACTGTGTCACCTGCTTTATCTTCCTGTGTTTCTTCTAGAAATGCTTAATTTGTCATGTCAAATAAATAAATGACCTGTGGGACATACAAAAATCAGAGCTGTGTAGCGGGTCTTCACTGTGTCTTCCGTGGCAATGCTTGCTGGGCACTTCTGTTTAATCACAGTGAGAAGGTTTCACTGAAGACGAAGATGATGCTGCATGGGATCAGGTTCACAGGTTTCTGTGGATGAACCCATATTTATATTGACATTCTGCAAGCTATTTATATTGACGTTCATCAGCTTTTGGCGAGCAGTTGGTTGCGTGTATGTGCTGCTTTTGACTTACAAGGCACCAAGACGATGGTGCTTGAACATAGCGAGCACTAGCCTCTCTTACAGGTGCCGATGACATGAGCCTCTGTAGAAACAGGTTCTGCTCTAGGTGTCCTCACCAGCCCACAGTGGGAACAAGAATCCTGCTAAAGCTGCTGCCCATTCCTGTTACGAGCGCCTTTCAGCGGGGAATGGGCTCAGCAGCCCCAGGCTCCCTGCCCTGCATGCAGCTCCCCACAACGAGCAGCCAGCCCCACAACATGGAGACACGGAAGGTCTTGCAGTTCTGTGTCAAGGTAGCTCAAAAATGCAAGGAGAACTAGTGCTCAGTAAAATTGCAGGACTATAAAGAAAACGATCATTTACTGATCTGGGGATATTTTTTTTTTTCCCCTGCCTGAAAAGGGGCTTGAGGTAGAGCTGCCACCTCCATGGCTGGTAGAGCCACGTCTTGTGTCTGAGCAGCGTGGAAGGAGAGGACCTCACTCCTCTGCTGGTGCTTTTTCCTGCTCAAATCCAAGGGACAGGATTTGCAGGAGAGGCTGTTGCTGTGCAGAGGGACCAGACTTAATGTGTGTTTTGTAACTCTCAACTGTCTCCCCTGGATGTTGCCTGGTTCCCATGGAAAGGCAAGACCCTGATCACTGCCAGTTGATACCCCAGCCCCTCCAGACCACAAACACCTCCAGAGAGAGTTGGGGAACTATGATGGGCAGGGACACAAAAGGACCCTGCTATCCACCTTGCTAAAGGCGTGTTAAAGGACTTTAATTCCTATTAACGATATGTATTTCTGTAGGTTTTTTAAGTTTTTCAATGATACAATATATTCTAAACAACTTTCTTTCAAACAGGTTGAAGCCATGAAGAAAGTACTAGAAAGTCTCAACCTCAATATAGTAGAGATGGTAGACGAAAATGCAACCTTGGATGGTGGAGATGTCTTATTTACAGGTATAGTGATAGTGAATTTTCTGTTTACATATTCTGACTGCCTCGAAGACCGCATGTTACCTGTCGTCTGCGTAATAAAATGCAGTTTGTGCGGTTTGTTAAATCAGTTGTTTACTAAATGTCATGAAGGTAGCCAAGAGATGAATTTTCAATGCAACCCTTGATGTCCTGCCTAATGCCTGAATAAATGAAGTAGCAGTACACGTAGTACAAAGAGCAGCACTGTGCATACAAATTTTATTTTAGCTTGTAAAGTGCCAATAGGAAAAATGCTTTTGGTAGTCAACTGCCTGCAGTTGTTTTATATTTCTTATTACAAGCAGCTACGTTCACCAGACTCATTTTCAGGACTTGTAAAAGCTTGATGCAGACAATTGTCACTAGTTCAAGGAATCAAATGCAAAAAATGCATTTTTAGTTTATGGGGAAAGTGGCGGAATTGCCTGCCAGATGTCATGTGCTAGACAACTTACATGCATGGTTGACTTCAAAGATGAAGATACTGACTGTGGTTTTTGTGTCATTAAACCCATTAGGCATTTTCTCACATCGGCGGCGCGCACACTTGCTCCCCGCCTGTGCGGAATGAGCCTGTTTATTTCGATCAGCATCACAGTAGCCTGGCTGCTTGCCTTCATTCACCAAGGGGAAAGAAGGGTCTCAAAAGAGGTGGACCGGGAAGGGAGGCCTTTCTAATGCAGTGCAGATCCAGCACTGATTTCCTCTGGAGCTGGAGGATGCCAGTGGCTGCAGAGCTGCCTTCCAGACCAGAGAAAACCTTAGAGGGAGGGGGAGATGGTCAATGAGTGCAGTACTAATCCAGCCCAGCTGTTCTCTTTCCTGACTCAATGACCATTGCAGAGCTGTAGAAGAGGAAGCTATTTATGCTTCTGGTGAAATGTGTCTTCTGGAAGAAGATAATTGCTTTAAATTATCAGCTCGCAATTGCAGGTTGCATTCTTCTAAGCTGAATTTTCAGTTTTACTATTCAGCTGGAGAAAAGAAAGATAGAAAATGATACCCATGAAAGATTGCTTCAGAATATCTCTAAAGCTGGCCTGTTTTTAAAATGTGTATGTTCTGATGAAGGAGCTGATGTGGTGATCTTTTTGGATGGCTGGAAAAAAAAAAGCTGTAATTGTTTTGCCCTTAATTTTTTCATTCCAGGCAGAGAATTTTTTGTGGGTCTTTCCAGGCGGACAAATCAACGTGGTGCAGAAATTCTGGCTGACACATTTAAGGTTTGTAGATTCATTCATGTCACAGGAAATTTAAGTTTTCATTCACTGAACCAATTTAAAAATTTTACTGGCCGAGACCTTTGTCATACTTTAGTGCTTTACTTAGGACTTATTTTTTTTAAAAAAAAGAGTACAAGTTACTGAAAAGGTTTGAGCATCCTGTAAAGTGACAGATGCTGAAGTTGGATCTGAAATGTGAGATCACTGCATAAAAGTAACTTGGATAGTGGGAGGCTGTTACTAATTGAGAGCATGTCAGCGCTCATGTTCTTAATGTTCTCCTGTATCGGCAACATATGCTAATTGCTGGTCCCTGGAGAGGTTTTATGTACATACTGTTTAGTTTTACATTTTAATGTATTTCTTTACAGTTGCAGCACAGTAGTAATATTTGAAGAGTAGTAATATTTGAAACATGTTCTGAGTTTTACTCCAGTGCACCAGACAAGACGAGCTGGTCCAGAGGGGTATGTCATACTTAAACAGTTGACACTGTGCCCCGGGATACGTTGCTATTGTTAATTTGCAGAGAGTAAAATTAATTATGGACTGTCTCAATATAATTATGGAACTAGGACAATTTAAAAATATTTATAGCAACCATTCTTTGCTCCCATACAGGATTATGCTGTCTCCACAGTCCCTGTTCATGATGCTTTGCATCTGAAGAGCTTTTGCAGCATGGCTGGACCAAACTTGATTGCTATTGGATCAAGTGAAGCTGCACAGAAAGCCCTCAAGGTAAAGCACATAAGAAAATTTTCTGAGTAACAAACTTGGGATTTTTGTTTTTAATCTCTGCTCAAGTATGCTGGAATTTTAAAATAGATACAGATCAATGAAAGAGGAAATCAGTACATCTCAGGGTCTCCTGTGTGTACAAACCTTAAAGAATGTTTATATCAGGCAAGAGAACAGTGATGTTAATTTAGCTTTAGCTATCTTCCAGAAATAAATGGATTATACAGGTTAAAATGGATTATGCAGGTTATTACTTACAGCTTTGTTGACTAAAAAGGTGATAATTTGTGCGACAGGAAGGAGGAACAAGATATCATCAGAGCAGTAAGAGATGTTTATTTCAGATGTTGCCAGGAGGAAACATGGCTTTTAAAATTGCCAGCAGGTAAGTAAAAGTTTTGGCATGAAGGAGGAGGGAGAGGGGTCTGATCCCTGTTGCGAAAATGACCTGTGTAGACATTTTGCAGTGTAGACTTTCTGGATAAGATCGGTAAGTAACTCCAGCCGCAGGGTCCAGAGTGCAGGAGCCCCATCTCTCCTTCCTCCATCACCTGGCTGCAAAGTCCAGTTCCTTCCTAGTCACACTTTTTCATCTCTGGTCCCAGGATCTCGGAACAGCAGAAAGGAGGGAGAGCAGTCTCACCCCAGCCTTGCCAATAATTTGAGTCTCTGAACATTTTACTTTAAAGTGCAAGGTGTGGGTTTGAATCCTCAGGCTAAGAGGCCTTGTGAATCTGAGTCTCTGTTCGCTGGCAGACTTTGTGAACCAGTAACCTCTTGTGTAGCAGGTCAGCACTGTACTACCACCATCATCCCCAGTGGGAAATGTTTATTGCTCCTGTGGTTTACATTGGGCTCAGTGGCTTTCCTGCCACTTTCCTACCAGCTTTCCTGCTGGGTGTGTTCAGATCTACCAAATTAAGCTTTCTTGGAGATGTAGGCACAGAGACACCTGAGGCCGTGAATGTGGTTATGCACATAGGCAATGAGACAGCTCACGCGACAGATCAGCATCTCTGCTCCTGCACGGTAGCACAGCTGCAGGCACTGATGCTCTGCGGCAGGAACTTTGGCTGGGGCACCAAAACAGTGAAGTGCAACTGAGACTTCACTTGAAGTGAAGCTTGAGGCAGTTTGTGCCCCTTGATCACTTAGGACCTACCATCCTGCAGGGTTTGGCTTAAGACGCAGGTAATCCAGAGCATGTCTGAAAGCATTACAGCTAAGCGTCTTACACGTTTTTATCAGGAATTGCCTTCAAAGGTTAAACCAAAATCTACTTTTCAGTGATGGCAGCAGGTCCCAAATTTTCAGCTTATGATTACACTGATTTTTTTGCCAATAAATAAGAACCTAAGTGCAGGCTTTGTTCTTTGGCTTTGTAGAAGCCTCCTGGATGCAATATGATCACTAACGCATGGAGGAAGCCACCTGTGTGTCCCTTACAGTAAATGAGGAGGGGTGGAGATAGCTCTGCTTAACTACTGAGAAAGCTCTCTGAAATCTGCTCAGTTTAAATGCAACTTACGCAACCCAACTGATATCTCCTGCCCTGATTCTAAAGCATGAATTATTTTAAAGAACAGTACTGCTCTCGGTGCCCAAGGCTACTGATCTGAATCTGTGCCAGGCAGAACATTTACGACAAAAATAGTATGTAACTCTGAAATCAACATCCCTGGCCCCCAAAGAGCTTAGGAACCCATCCTGCACATCTTGTATACCTCCTCAGCTTTAGTAAGCTAGTGACATTTATTACTTTAAAAGATCCTTGAGTATTTGCAAGATGAAGGCCCAGGAGACTTCTGGTCCCTACTGCCATGCTGCAGTATTCCATTGCACATTTGCTTTTCAGATCTTACACATTTTCCTTATAGGCATAATCCTAGGACTCTTCATTTCCCAGCAGCATCTTTTTTACAATCAGAGCTCGGCAGAGTTACGGTGGTTTGTTTTTTTTTTTCTTTTTTATCTTGTGACAGTTCAAGATTTAAAATGTCTCAGTCCCCAGCTAAGATAAAACCGACATTTCAAATCTGAGAATCTCCCCTGCTGGACCTGGGTTGAATTATGGAGGAAAGCGCAGTCTTGGCTGGCCTAGACTTGCAGCCTGGCAGCAATTAAGGGAATAGGATAGCAGCCTGATTGCTCCGCGTGAGCTTAGAGGAGCTCCTAAACAAGAGGACAGTCCCTTGGCGTCCCACATAGTTTGGAGTGGCTTTAAGTTTGCTCATTCATTTGAACAAGCTGTCAAAGTTACTCTTCTATTAGATACCACTACATGAAGCTCTGGGAGCACATTCCCAGCTTGTCACCCGTGTCTTCTCCCCTGAGAAGACTGGATTTTGGTTGTAAAGGTCTGATGTTCCGATGCTGTGAGATTGATTTAGTCGGGGATGGAAAATGCCCTGCATCTTTCCCTGTGAAGTATGCACCATCCCAAATATTCAGGCTCAAACTCGAAATGCATCGTGAGGAGCCGCCTGATGAAGTTTGCAGATATGCAGACAGCCCTACACTTGTATGGAGTGTTTATAAACATGAACAAAAGTCAAGTACAATACTGGTTGCTCAGAGCCGCAATTTGAACTTGAGCCAGGACTAATCTGAGAACTCATCAGTTTGATTAAAGCCTTTTGCACAGCTCGGCTAATCAAGTTGCAGTGCATCTATTTAGCTATTGTAGCCAAAAATATTTTTTGGATAAGCTGATTAAATGTTGCTGGTAACTAGATGTCAAGTAAATACCAGCATTAATCAAGGTACAGTAAAAAGCAGATACATTTTAAAAAGAAAATGGTGATTATCAAGATAATCTAGCAGTCTTTGTTGGTGAATATCTTTTAAGAAACACATCAACTGCGTCAGTTTTCTGCGTGTTTCTCTGCACTGGAGATTTAGCAGCACGTTTACCTGCGCGTGACAGCCGTGTTTGCTCGCGCCCTGCCAGCTGGGGCTGGGGGCTCTGGCCCGGAGCAGCAGTTTCGTGCCATAGCACGTGCCCTTCTCGCGCTCCCAGTGAGCTGGCGGGTTACATCGGGCACCACGTCACAGTCAGAGCAGCATATGAAGTTACCCAGAGTGTGTTTCTTCCTCAGTGTATTGGATCCAATTCCGCTCTCATCCTGGGGAACCTCTGGCTGTTTCTCCAGGAGTCTAAATCTCTTCAGAGAAACTATTGGAAAACAAATAGGTAAAGCACCTGCCTGGGAAATGACAGGGTTGGCAGCACTGCTTATCACTAGCTTCCTCTAATGTTTGGATTCTTGCTTTTTGACCTTTGTGGTTTCTTTGTATTTGTTCATTTGCCTCCAAAGGGAAAAAAAAAATGAGTTGGTAATCAGCTTCTCGCAGTCTTGTGGAAATGCAATTGCAATAGGATCTCTGAGGCACTGATTCCCAGAATTAAAAGCTGCTTTCTGATTCCACCGGATTGACTGAGCTGTGGCAGTGCTGTCAGCTGCTCCTCTCGTTACCCATCACAGTCTGTGTGGCAGCTTGGTCCCCTGGGCTTCCACTCTGTCATTTGCCTGGCACAGCCCAGCATGCCACTCCTTTATTGCGATAGCTTGTTATTTTAAACCTCGCCTTTGTTGTTGCTGTTTTCCATGTCTGCTCTGGAAATGCAATTGTACAAGCAAGATGATTAAGCTGTCTTTAACTATCTCTAGTAGTTGAGTTGTTCCTGTTCTGTAGCGTGTCTGGTTAGGCAACACGTGCATTGCTATGTCATGCTATGCTAACAATTATATTTAAAATTATTTATCTTCCTACTAACAGTCTTGTTTGAAAGAGAAATTTTTCTTGATTGTTCTTACTGGAGCAACTCATGTAGCCTTACAAGTAGAAAAAGAAGTTGCATCTGGTGCTCACATATGTCAGAGTGCAATTGATCATGAGTTAGTGCTGTGTGTGTAACGTAAAGCGCTGCAAGTGGGCTGGGAAATGAGTGCACAGAGTTTAGGATTATAGAGCACATGCTAGAAGCAGATAATAAATCAGAAGCAACATCTTAACTGTGAAATCCTCTTTGGGCTCTGGCAAGTATAGAATATTTGGACTGCAGCTGAAAAGTGGCACTCGAGGAAACTGGGTGAAAGAGAGAGACAAATTAACTGCAGAAACTGCCGGGGCCTGTAGTGGCTGTCACGTCCGAAACTTTGCTCTGCTGTTTTCAGCATGCATTTGATTCCCTGTAGTTAAAGCCGTTCATAATTCCCTACACGTAACTCTGTAGTTGAACATTGGCTATGGCTGTTGAGCCAGTAAAGCCTGGGATTATTATTTATGTTCCCTCAGTAAAGCCAGGATTTCCTCCAAACATGTCACCTTTGGGCTCTGATCCTGCACTGTGGGAGTCGCTGACCTTTACCGTGACCATGAATGAGGACGAATTTGGGCTGTGACGATGACAGCCCTGGTATAAGGAGGTGACGGGGCAGTGCTGCGGGCGAAAGCTCTGCTCTGCTTTTTCCACAACAAGGAATACAGCCCTGGGGTCTTGCTGGGACAGCAGATGGGCAGGAACTGGCCCGGGACGTAATGCAGTTCAGGTTCCAGCAGCAAAGACAGACGCTAGGCAAGATGACAGTGGGAACCATGACACAGCGTCTGTTACACACTCCTTTCTGTAGTCTTTCACTCTATACTAAATCCTGAAAAGCCACATTTCTGTCCTTGGCTGTTCATGTTGGTTCGTAGAGCACAAATCCCCTCCTCTTTTTGTGATGAGTGAAGACTTGGACAGCAGCAGATGATGGTGGACACAGTCCTTGGTTTAAGCAGCCATGTCTACAGTCAAACCATTCTGTAACCCTTTGGATAACTTGGTAGCAATCCCAAAGGATCTGAGAGTTACACGTGTTGTGCCCAGCTTTGGCAATCTCAACTATTGCCTTGCAAGCAGTGTTGTATTTGTAGCAAGTGCCTGCTAATGAAGTTGTTCTCTCACCCATTGGGAAATGAGAGCTGTCCTTTGGGTAGGCTGATGTCGGGCACTCTACAAAGGACTACGCCCAGGGTCTCCCCACGGGACTGGCAGAGAAAGCCTCCAGCTGACCCTGCTGCCCCTGGGTAATGCCAGGTGCCTGGTGGTTGCTGATGGATCTCAAAAGGGAACAGAGGACTTAGAAGGAAGGTGGGAAACCCATCATAGTGCCTAGGGCTGCAACGCAGAGAGCACTCATCCCACCATATAGAATCATAGAGTAGTGTGGGTTGGAAGGTGCCTTTAAAGGTCATCTAGTCCAACCCCCCTGCAATGAGCAGGGACATCTTCAACTAGACCAGGTTGCTCAGAGCCCTGTCCAACCTGACTTTGAACGTTTCCAGAGATGGGGCATCTACCACCTCTCTGGGCAACCTGTGCCAGTATTTCACTACCCTCATCATAAAAGAAAAATAAATTCCCTCTTTACTTCAAAGCCATTGCCCCTTGTCCTTTTGCTGCAGGCCCTACTAAAAGGATTGTCCCCATCTTTCTTGTAAGCTCCCTTTAAGTGTTGAAGGGCTGCAATAAGGTCTCCCCAGAGCCTTCTCTTCTCCAGGCTGAACAACCCAAACCCTCTCAGCCTTTCTTACAGCCTGAGCTTAATCTCTGTGTCCAGTGTATCTGGGATATTCCCTCTGAGATCTGGGATAATGGAGTACTTGCTAGTTTCACATCCCGGTGAAATGTGGGATTTCACCTGGTTGATACAGAGAAACAGATGCTAATTACAAAGGCAGTGTGGCCATGGCAGATGTCGGGGCTAAGTGGCATTGTCAGGAGGGGTGCAAGGCAGAGCAGGTAACACAGCTGAGCTTGTAAGCCCTCGTGTCCCCTGGACAGACCTGGCCCAGTGGGACCCGCAGCGCTGGTGACATCTGTGCTTCTGAGCTTGTCCTTGCGCTCCAACCTCATTAGTCGATGGGATTTTGTTATGATCAGGAGTGTATCGGAATATGTACAGTAGCACAATATGATGACTTCAGCAAATACCGTTCTTTTTTTTCCGGCTTTTGATAAAAGGTTGGACATAATTGCTCTGCCTTGTTCTTGATTCTCCCATTCAGTATCTGCTATTGGGAGTGGAGCTCCTCATTCATCCCCTGAATTATTCCCTGAAGGACACTAGTGCAAATGCAGCTCTGTACACTGTTTTGACAGAGATCAAGGGAGGCTTATTGAAACCACATCTTAAGGACAAAATAGAAGGAGTCTCTTTTGGGCAGCTAGGCCCTTGGTCTATATCCAAAGCTGTGATCAGAGCAGTGCTTTCAAAGACTTGGGCGCAAGGAGTTGTTCTAGCATTGGCGCTTGCCCCCGTTCTGGTGATTAAATGCCTTTTGTTCTTACTCTGTCTTGTATGACCGAAGTCTCTGCAGTGTGCCAGCTTTAAAAAGCCGAGTACTGTTTCCCTGCCTGAGAGAACCCCTTGCCTGCATCAAAGCTGAGGGGTTCCCAGCTCTGCTACAGAAGCGCCTCCAGAATGGGCACCTCAGGGAAAACTTCATCTATCCAATCTTCTTAGAAAGCATCCCTTCCCCCCAGGCAGCGTGAAACAGCTCATCTGAAGCTGCTCTTCCTATTGCTTGGATAGCGTCTGTCTCTTCTAGTAATGCACAAATTTGCCTGAAAACATTATCTCTTCTTCCCTAAGAATTCATCACTTGTGCCTCTGCTTATTCCCCGCATGAAGTCATAATCCTCTATTTACGCTATCACAATGGGTTGCTGTGGAAATGATTACTAATATTAATAACTCAAGGAGGATGACATCAGGTAGGGAATTAGCAGAAAGTACAGATGAATGCTGACTTTTCTGTAATGCACCAACAAAGAAAGGTTAGTGAAGTCCAGAGAACAATTGACAACTTGCCCCTAAAAATAAAAAAGTAAAAAAAGATGAGACTTTGCTGCTCTCAACTTTATAGATAGGAAGATTAGTCAATGTATAAAATTCTGTGCACTTTCCTTTAGCTCATATTTGCTTGCTCTGGGTCAGCTCCTATGAGATATTGCATACTTCCAGCTCCTGATTTTCCATTACTTTATGAACTATGGTTGTACAGCATCTCAGAGGACAGAAGTCTTAACTGAGTACCAGATGACCTGCTACTTTAAAAAGGGAACTAGTTGTGTTTTTCTTCTAATTAAAGTTAGATGTTGTAATAAATGTACTATGTTTAACTAAGTGTCAGTGCTGTTCTGTTTGCATATATGCAGGAAACTCGAGTCTTTTGGAAGATATAGACTTAAAAGTATATATTTATAGAATAGAGACTGATATATTAGTCAATTTATATATATATATTTTTTCTTTTGTAAAGGGTGACAAAAGTGTCCCTTTCAATACGTATTTGTCATCACCAGTAAGGCAGTCACCACAGCAGCTGGGTCAGAGGCTGACTGAGAAGATGTCATTTGACTTGCGTAAATGGGGACCGTGTTTCCATTCCTTTGCTGCTTTTTTTTTCCTTTGACTATTCTCTTGCTGGGTTCCTGTTCCAAAAGGCAGGATGTTCGTCCTCTCGCCTTCTTGACAAGAAGAAACGTAAGCTGCTTCCTTTTCCCCTGCTGAGGTCGTGGTTTCCCTTTGCAGCGGTCCTTGGGCAGAGCTGGCTGGCAGGTGACAAGGTGGCCGTGACGCCAGGTGGTTCAGAGGGGCAGAGCAGTACCCATCACATCTGTGGTGATGCAAAAGGTGTCCTGCGCCAGGAAAGGCCGAGGAGCAGGGTGGGAGAGGTTGCTTAAAGAACTTTGCCTTCTGGAAAACATGACTGTGAGAGGGTGCAGCAGGGAGGAAGAGCCCAAAGCCCAGCTGCTGAGAACGTGGGTGGTAGGTGGAAACTAAAGTCATGCTCTGGCTGTGTATGGGATAAGAAATTTGATGTATTGACCATGGCAGACTGGGGCGTTGCTCATTTTGAATAGATCTAGATTGCAGTTGTTCTGTTGTGTTTGTGGGATCCTGTATTTGCATCCATAGGGTCTATCCTATCCTGTATCTCTAGTAGACATTTCAGTACCTGACAAAAAGCCTTAGATCATTCTCCCTTAATTTATGCCGCTCAAAGTGGCTGTCTTGTCCCCTTTCTGCTGAGTCTACCCCGCTGTTATTTCTCCCGCCTGTCTGCGTTTATGGGATGACACTCCTGATAGATCTTGACATTCAAGCTAGATCACTGGCTCTTCCAGCTCTGCTCTTCTGTCCCCTCTGGTCAGCCTGGCCAACTCTTCATGGTGACTGTTGGCACTGCTGCTTTTCAAGAAGACTCTGAGAAGCTGTTGGGTGGCGATGTGTGTATGGCAGGCTGAGTCCCGGCATGCAGGCGTGTAGCACCATGGCATAGCTCTCCAGCCCCGCTCTGTCCTGTGCTTTCTTGTGTCGAACCCTAAGGCCGTTGCTTTCTCTCTCCAGTGCTCATTGTTTCTCCAAACATGAAGAAGTGAGGAAGAACCTAACAGGCAGAGACAGGGCAATAAATGTTGGGGGCCAGGGGAGCAGGGGCTAATAAAACCAAAAATCAGACCCTGAAAATCTGCGCTTCTGCTTCTCTGTCAACACGACACGGGCATTTACAAGCACGATGTTCATTGCCACATTAGCAAGAGGAACATTGACTGTGTGTTTGGTTTTGCTCGTGGGGTGTTGGAGATACAGAGACGCATTTGCAGGTGTGGTGGGTTTGGTCACTGTCCCGGATGGCAGCAGAGCTCAGACAGGGGCTGAGCTCTCATGGAGGGGGAAAATTTGTAACTAGGCTTGGCCTGTTTTAAAAGAGCATGCAGTCATCTTAACTCTGTCAGTGATAATAGGCCCTAAACGCATACGCATTTTTCCTTCATGCATAATGCTGCTTCATATTTAGGATTATTTAGCTTATCCATTACCTCAGTTGTCTGAGGACACACTGTAAAAAAACTATAGAAAAGGCATTTTAGGCTATGCGAATGACTTCAACATAAGGAAAGCATGACTAAGGGCTGAGAGAATGCGCAATGAAAATTACCCTTTTCAGGCTGAAGAAAATTCCCAGAAAAAACTAGGCATGCGGGAAATGCCTGGCTCTTAACGTAGCTGGTCGTACAACATTTGTGGGCAGAAAGCCAGCCCTCTGCAAAAGCATTGTGCGAGCACTATAGTCTTTGTAAACTTGTCGTTTCCCCCAAAATATATATTTTTGGGGTGTATCTGATGGAAAATACAATCAAAGGACCTTGCTTTTATCTCTCTGCCCTGGAGTCCTGTCTGGCCAGGCACATGTGCCCAATGACTTTACATAATACCAATATGGAGAACCCCACGGGCCTTTAAAATAACTTGATTGTGTCCTATCGGTGCATTTCAGCTGCATCCGGAGCCTCCCGGGGGGCAGATTTGGGGTGTTATTGCCTGGGTGCTCTCTCAAGAAGGTGTTTTTTGAAATTTTACTTCAACACACAGGCATAGTTGTAACAGCGATGGAAGCTTGCAAATATGATTTCCTTCTTACCTTAAGAGCCGAGGAAGAGGGCAATCTTGTATTGTCAAACCTCCAGTTACTAATAAATGCTTTCTTGCGACGTTGTTCGAGCCAGCTGAGATCCCATTCCCACTGTCGCAGCTGTGTACTCGAACGCCTGTGCTGCTGCATCTCACTTTCCCGCTCATTTTTTCTCATTTGTTCCTTAATTAATTCAGCCACCATTTCTGTGCTTTTTAATCTTGAAAACAATCCTTCTAAGGTGCCCTCGCCATCGTCTCCCAGGCTGCCTGAAGCTGGTTCCTGAGGCACAGCTAGAGCCCTGCCACTTGTTCTTCATTTCTGCTTGCTGCTGCTGTTCTCACTTCAGCATTTTGCAGAAGTGAATGAATGGGAGATGTGTCCCTACCCTTCTGCTTAAGAATTCATTCGTAATTTCATATGGAAATGTTTCACGGTGATTCACAACGTATCTCTGATGAATGAGCTGTTCCTACAGAAAACCTACAATATCAGAATTCTGTTTCCAACAAGGACTGGAGAAAGCAGAATTGTTTGGGAGCTGAGCGAAATCCAGGCGCGGTGGCTTCTCCTCTACTGTTATGTGTATTTCAGTGCAGATTTAATAAACATGTTTCCTTAATCCAGGCTTAAAAAGATTAGGTAGGGAAGAAAAGAGAAGCTGCAGGTAGAGGATGAGTCTGCTGGCTCTGGTTATCAGGGAGAAGAGTTGCGCTGGGTGCAAGCATGTCACCTGCTGCTAGACGTCTGCGGCATCAAGGAAATCGAATAAAATACATCTTGGCAACATAACAGAAACAAAATTATAATTAGGAAAGTCAACCATGGTAAGCACCGTAATAAAAACATATCCGGTGAAGTAAAGGTGCAAGGATTTTTCCCCAGAAAAACACATTAACCTTTTATGGAGGTAGATGTGAACTTGGGAAAGTTTCGTAATTTCAGAAGGAACAAGAAATGACAATCTGATAACACTTCCTCAAGAATGCACGGCATTCTTCGTTGTGAGTTTCATGTTCTCCGCGGGATGTGGATGACTCAGGCTACGACATGAAAAACGGATCCAGGACCTATAAAGGAATTACTGTAGGTGTGTGCAAGTGGGAGTTGCTTTGTTGCTTCCCAGTGTGTTGTAGATCCTCGTTATAATTCAGTTCTGTATAATATTTTTTAATGGATGAGAAGCGGTACAAATTAACTTGCAAATAATTTAAAGATTAATTTAACTGTGCCTGAAGTCAAAGCCTGCTCTCTGCTATGTGATGTAAATCTGTGGGGTTTCCCTGAGAAGGGAATTTAGTTGAAAAATGTAGTTATGAGAATATCGGTTTATTTTTAAGATAATATTAGTGTGAGTATTTTTAAGCTGAAAAAAAAAACCTTTTCTTTCTGTTTGCGTCTTTGCAATGTATGTGGGAACATAGCGGGGCTAAGCGAGAAACTGAAACGCTTGCATTTGCTTAGGCTTTCAGTAGGACCAAAGTTTTTGACTTTGAGCTTTGTTCAGTTCTGCATTATTCTAGGTCTCTGTCAGGATGAAGCTGACGTAAAGCTGGAACGGTACAATGGGGAGTCAGGCGTCTTGTCTCTAGGCTTTTCCCATCTTTATTAAAAAGTTGACCCTGATCCAAAACACAGGATCTCAGGCTTCTAGTGTGCTGACAGTCTCTGTCTCCAAAATTCCAGCCAGGATCCAAATTTGTGTATGAGCTCTATATTTATAACCCAAACCTCGGAAAGCCACCAGCTCTACTGTTCTGAGGAGGTTATTGTGTTGTCCCCTTGGGAACGAGGATTAGCGCGGACATGCCTTCTCGCTCCCCGGCACAGGTGCTTAGTGAAAGAGTAACTGCCTGGAAAGCGGAAAGGAGGTCCTTGAAAAGAATTAAGATTGGGCTGATGTCCAGGCTGGGAACTGTTCCTGTCCCGTTTGTGTTAATTCACGCTCATTTTATAAATATTGAGTGATGGATGCTTTTTTTTGGAGGTACTGAGCACCTATAGTTTCCATCGATGTGAGCAGGAGTTTTGCATACTGAATGCGCATTCCTTAAGGAAAAGACCCTACGGAGGATGCTTACTGAGTGCCCTGCTTAATCCTGCTGCTTGCGGGAACCGTTTCACAAAGGTTTTCTACTGCTCATTTCAGTTAGGGTTAGTCGATTCTTCCTTGAAGAGCAGAGCTGAAAAGAGATCTCCTTACTTGCTGCATATCAAAACGGCACTTGGTTGGCTTTGGCAATCACAATTAGCTATTTTTTGAAGGCTCTGTTCTCCCATTTGTTTGGAGCTGCTAATGTGTTTGGTCTAAATAGCTGCGCTTTGTGTCTCCTTGGCAGACCATGCAACAGATGAGCGACCACCGCTATGACAAGCTGACGGTGCCTGATGATGCTGCAGCAAACTGCGTCTACTTAAACATTCCCAACAAAGGCCACGTCCTGCTGCACCGAGCCCCGGAGGAGTACCCAGAGAGCGCCAAGGTGAGAGCCACGCTTAGGGAGCCTGGGAGGCCACCGGCATCCCGGTGGGGATTGAAACCGAGTGCTTTCCAGAATGGGCTCTTGTATCTCGTTGTGGAAATACCAGATGGCGAAAGGTGGGAGGCCTGGGCTCTCTTCTCATCTGCGCCTACTGATTTAATTACTTTCTCTCTTGTGCCCCGGTGCTTCTTCGGCATAACTGGACGTAGCGACAGTTCCCCCCGCTGCAGTGTTGATATGTGTGAATCCCATAGCCAGAGTGCCACGTACACTGTAAATGTTAGTGTTGATTACAAGTGACGAGTCAGCTTAGCACCCACTGATAAATCCGTTTCTGTTCATTCACTTAGAGCAAAGGGAAAATAGAGACATAAAATGTAACGATTTCTGTTCCATTTTCTTTTCTAAACAGGTATTTGAAAAACTGAAGGACCACATGCTGATCCCAATAGCCAACACAGAACTGGAGAAAGTAGACGGGGCACTCACCTGTTGCTCTGTGCTTATTAACAAGACTTCAGAATTATGAGTTTACAGAGTCCCTCCCTTGTACCTGGCAATAATGTTACACACAAGGTAGACGAATCTGTATCCACACTTTTATTGTTTTTATTGACAATCTACTGTACCACTGTGCTACTAACCCTTGTTTACAAATTTTTTGCTTTGTGTATTTTTATTATGTCCTTGCAGATGGTATTTAAGGTGGATGTACGGTTTGGGGGGCACATAACTCTGAAGTATGTTAGTCCCATGGGCTAGCAGAAGACAATTATAATGGCTAACCCCTAGCTTTAGTGTTTTAACATATCTGTGTGAAAATTTTATGAAAACCAACTAATTCTTAACATTTCAAGCACCTCTGTTGTCTTTACACTGTTCCCTTCTCCTGTCTTTTTTCTCTTGCTTCCTTGCTCTGCACCTTTTTTTTCCTTCCTCGGTCCTCTTTGCTTTCAGTGATGCAAGCTATCAGGGGGGACTGAAGAAAACTCAGTGGGCTCCTGAATTTGGTATCTTCTGTGGTAGGGAAGCTTTCCGTACAGCAGCCGGCACAGTGGACGATGGTCTGTGCTCCCTGTCTCGGCCATATCACGTTGCTGCTGCTGGGCAGAGTCGTGGCTGGAATCAGTCTCAGACACCAGGTAGCAACTGCAGAAAAAGCTTCCTCCAACGGGAGTGTTCAAGTGCAATGTCTGCCTGGGAAACTTGAATGACAGAAAAAGAGAGAGTAGCGCAGCCACACAAGATATATCTTGCAAGTTCAGGACCCAGTTTGCTGATAATGCCATGACTTTCAATTTGGTGAGAATGGAAGAGGAGTTTTTAAAAAGGCCAGATGCCAGGGAGCACCCTGACCACAAAAATGAAAGACAGATGGTTTTGGAAAAGTTAAACCTACAAAAGTAATCTAAAATGGGGGGGGGGTAATTCTCTTTGTTTACTTTTTTATATATTTGTGTCTCTCTTTTCTGTTTACTCCTCTTTTGGAGGCCACTTACTAGCAAAATCCAAAAGAAAAAGGTGATAGGAGGAGTTGAAGGACAGCTATTCCTGGATTATGCTTGTGAATAAGGGAAGTTATTTTTTCCTGAAAGATTGGCATTTGTACTTTATCTGTCCTTGGGGCAGTTTTCCTTGGAACAATAACAATCTTTTTTAATTGCATGAATATTTACTGTGGTATTCAGTTAAAACAAATATAATTTTTGCAGCAAATTCCACAACATGTTTACCCACTGAGTCATGCTTTTTTTTCACCACAGTATAGTGAAGCATGCCCCATTGTGTTCACATGCTTCTTTTTAAATCATTTGTAAACTAAGGATGGAGAAATTCCCAAACAGAGGCAGTAGTGGGAAATCTCCAGAGACTGACGAATAGTCTGAACATGTTATCAACTTCCTAGACATCTCCTCCACCTTTCCTGAACCGCCGGTGGTGTGTTGCTAAGGTACAGTAGGAAGTGAGCCGGAGGTGGGGGGTGGGCCTCAGGCAATCTGGTCTGCAGGAAAGCAAACAGTATTAACCGAGCGCACACTTGGATGTCCTTTGGAAACCTGCGTGCTTTTTTGTGCAGTCGTAAGGGAGGAAATACAAGTACTCATATCCGTAGGTACTCCTCAGCATATCTCTGGCTTCATCTCAGTGGCTAATGAGGAGGAAACCTCCTGGCAGCTGCCACTACACATCTAATGCTTTGTGGGCACACTGTATGTTGTGATGACGTGAGGTATCACGAGGGAAAGAGCAATGGCGAGCAAATACAATGTATGTGAAAAGACAGCGTGTCCCACAGGAAGTCTTGAGCCAGCCAAACAGCAAGCGCTGGTTTTGTGGCTGTGTGCTGTCCCAAAGGGGTCTCCTAATGTGTCCCCTTGGTCTCCTCCATTCCTATGCGCCACCATTTAAGCCTGACCCAGGTGATTAGACTCTAAGGATGTAAACTTTTTCTACCTTCCTTTGGTGCTTTTTAAATATCTGATAAAGCATCTTGCATTTTAAAATGACTTGACAATAAACAAAGATTTTGTGCCAAAAAAGTGGCCCTGTAGTATTTAACTGTGACCTTCTAGAGGCGAGCTGCACTCTGTTAAAAATGTATGCAGCTGTGGGAGCTGTCGTACAAAGCTGGAAAAGCTGGAACAGAATCCCCCCAACTTGTCCCTGCACCTCCTGGGGCCAGGTCCCGATCCATGTCCTTCAGTCCCTCTTCCCTGCTCTCGCTAGGGAGCCACAGCATCCAGCTACACTGGGACAGCATTAGGCTGTGGGATTTCTATTCAACTGGTCTTTCAGACTTTCTGTTGTGGTTTTTTTTTTTTTTTCTTTTCCTTCCACGCTCTCTTACCTTTGACCTGTCTCTCCCTTCCTCAGACTCTCATTTCTAGTTTATGGCACGATGAGCACTTTCCTCTTTTAGCCCCAAGTGATTTTGCCTTCTGTTGCCTCAGTTCTCCTACTTGAGTCTTCTTTTTCTGTACTTCTCCCTCTTCACTGTTCACTCCAAAGTATCCCAACCACGTTGGACTATCCTAAACTCACTCCCTCCTTGAGTAGGTGCCAGGAGGGAGGAGAAGCTGAGGGGTCTGCTTTGGCCCTGAGCAACTTATTTTGAGCTGGAAGGATGACCGTCAACAGGAGCTGTAGATCCAGAGGGTGACAAGGGTGACTCCTCTTCTTGCTGCAGAAAAGAGAAACATTTGTGGTGGACCTTGTTGATACCTTGTGTCCCTGAAAGCAATAGAATAGGTGACAATGAATCCCCCTGGCTCCCAAAGGGAGGGAGAGGGGGAGTCAGGATCTCGGAGCTGAGGACATCTGCGTTGACAGAGAGGTTGGTCTTTCACCGACTGCCATTTAGCTTTCCTTGCCTTCAAGGCTGCATTTTGATATACAGAAGGAGCAAGGGAGCGGCTGAGGGACCTGAATTCCCTCAGGCGATGATTTCAAGTTGTATTCAAACTGTAACTTCAGGCACAGAATTTAGGTGCTCTAAATCACACCTGCTTTCTCTCCGTCGGTCTCAGTAGGTATCATAACCTCCTAACATAGACGCTCTAAATTACATCTTAGCCCAAAGCCAAAAGTTACTTCCGCTGGTTAGTGGGATTGTCCTTATCTCTCCGCTTTTAGCATTATTCTTTGTTCTGGCATTATAAAGCAAAAACATTAAGAGCACTTCAGTTAGTAGTATGGTACTAAGAACTAAAATCATGCCAAATGCTTCTTGTTCTTGCTGTTTGTTATTTTTTTCTGTTGCCCAAAAGAAGAATTCAGTTGTGGGGACATTTCTGCTGTGATACATATGCATCTAATGGGCATCCTGTACATCTTGTCACCAGAACGTTTCTCAGATGCCTGATATAAATCATCATCCTCGATTAATATAAATAATAAAATCCCAAACCAAAAAAGGAGATGAGACACTGAACGCTAATAGCTCCCACATAAAACAGTTGATAACAACGGTCAGGCTATATGACATAGGAGGCCAGTGCAGGAGTTCTTGAGGTTAATAACTCAGCAGTGGGGCTTGAATTACTCATCAAAGGTTTGTTGTTTTTTTTTCCTTTGAAAAAAATCAGTTTAACTCAGTTCAAATGAAGGAGCTACAGCGTGCATTATAGATCTTTCACGGGTGTTATCTTTGCTAAGAGTTGAGGGAGAGCTGTGATGTGTGGGTTGCTTTCTTCACCAGAATGTGAATACAGTGTCTCTCTTCTGCAATGAGAATGTGAATGCATACTGTACCTTATAAGATAAACTTGAATTCTTCCATTTCTGCATTTTTTTTTCCTATGCTAATATACTCCTTTTGGGTCTTAAATACATGCCACTGTATGAAGTTATGCTCTGATTTTTTTGATTTCCATGTGATAGGTGCAGAGCTCATAGGCAACACTATGTCCAGTTTTAAAAACAAAAAGTCAGTGCGCAGAATGCTGTTTGTTCACAGCAAATTGGGGGTGAAATATGGAAAAAATCTTTTGATTTCATTCAGCTTCTTATACGTTATATCGATGAAGTCAGAGCCAAATTACTTCAACATCAACATTCACATGGAACCATTTGGGGAAAACAATTTACTATTTAAGATTCTCTATTTTTGCTTTTATCGATAAGGAAGCTGAAAAGATAAGACTGCTTAAAGAATGGTATTTGTTAAGTGATTGTGAACAAAGTATCATTGGACCTCACATGTATTTTCAGAAAAGTTTTAACTGGACGTATGATGTAACTTGTATAGGGTTGCATGTGAATCGTGTTAGTCACTGTTTTACATTGTATTGTTCTGCAGTGCACAAATATGACTACTGAACACAGAAGTGTTACATTTCATTAAACTTAAAATCTTGTTGCAGTATATAGTTCCCCACTTTTTGTGCCAAAAATACCAATACATTCCATAATCTGTTCTAATAGAGGTTTGCACTTTGATTTATTTTTTTTTGGTGACTCTTGCAATTTCAATACTATATATCCCCATCACGAAGGAATAAAGTGTCAGTTGTACTGTGCACTGTGTAGTTTTTGCCTCTTGTTTTGAAACTGAAAGCACATGCATTTAATTTAATACTGTTTCATGCCATCTTTTGATTTGGAAGCTTGTTACATGCCTAGAAATAAAGCCAATTATAGACACTAGTGCTAAAACCTTTAAGCCTGTTAGAAGAAATCTTGACTCTTCAAGAAAAATCATGATTTTAGACTCTGCATTTAAGAATAATGTATAGAGGGGATATTGCCTCTGTGTTCTAGATGCAATTATTGTGACAGAATTTAATTATAGACCCAAGATAACTAAACAGATGTTACTGTGGTATAGTATTTTATCTGTAGTTCCTGTATTTATTGTAAGTTACAAAAGGTGAAACTACAAAGGTTTGGTGGCATGACCGTTATGGTTAAATTATTCATGTAGCTCTTGTGTCTTTTCTCCCCCAGGATGTCAAGAGAGGTGACTACATTTCAGACATTGCTTTGTGGTAACATGACAGATGGTCGCATGTTTTATATCTAAATACTACTTGTTATTTGCTACAAATACTGCATGTGGGGCTAATCTCTGCTTGTACCCTTGTGCTCTAATATCGTTAGGTTTTGATACTAGGATTAACGATCTCGGGAGACAATGCAGTTACTCCAGGCTTCATGGAATGTAAGTGCTCATGGGCCTTCAGTGCCACCTTGTGGCAATCCAAGATCCAATTGTTCAAGGCCACGATATTTCTGCTTCAACTTCTTAAGAAACCCAACATAAATTAACAGTACTGTAGCAAAAGAGTTACATCACTTCCAAACTGAACAACTTTGCTAGCAATAGGACTTTAAATAAACCATAATCTAATACTCTTCTTGCTGGAGAAGCAGGGACAAGGAAAAATTTCATTAGGGCTGATTTAAATGCAGCCTTTGTACTAATTTAACTACACTGTTTAAAAGTATGATTTTTATATTAATATGTCTAAATCAGTGATATGCCTACTGTGGATACGTTTAGCTTGGTGCAATTAATATAGTAAAGTACTGCATTTACATGCATCTTTGTGTAACCATATCTAGAGGAGAGAGCTGGTACTAATTTAATTGAATTTGTTTCTAAATGGCAATAATTAAAAATAACAAAAGCTATACAAGCCACTCCCACTTGCCACATTAAGAAGTTCCTCATAGAATATCAAAACCTTCAAAAGCAAAAGCATAATAGTTATTTTAAAAGGAGTGTAGAATGTAGAATGTTAGTTTGGCAAGTAGAGACTTCTGCACTTGGGTGTATGAATTCAGTCTCCACTGTAAATACATCCTCGTGAAAAAGCCTCAGTCAGTCTCCTGCATCATAAACTCCAGACATCCTGATGCTCTCAGCAACCTCACCCCCAAAAATTAGGTTGATTGCTGTGGGTTTGTAGATGAAAACTTGCAGATAGCCATTCAGTAGCTGCAGATATCCATTCAGTGTGGGCAAGGCCCTCGATCTCCATCTGTAACTGAACCAAACTCTCTTTGCCTTCTCTCTGCCTGGCAGCTTTCCTCGCCCTCCCTAGGGAATTGCGGGTGTAGGGCCCCACCGCTCTCATCAGGGCCAGCAGGGTCCTGTCAGCTCTAAAAGGGGGTTGTCCTGAGGCAGGACCCAGATCCTTATTCAAGGACTAGGAGGCAGAATGGGATGGGAGCACACGAAGCTCCCAGGTGGAGGCCTCTGCTCTGCAGTAAGGACAGGCTGCCTGGAGAGGGGTTGATCAATGGGAGCAGAGGGGGAAGAAAACCTGGAGCCAGTCACAGACATCTTCTGACAAACTGTGACAGCATTACAACGTCTTCGAAGACCAATATTGTGAAAGATTTGAACAGCTCTGGGTTGTAAGCGGTTTCCAAAACTTATTTGGAAATTTACTCTAGAGATGTATTATAGATGGGCATTACATATGGACATACTCATAAAACCAATGCAGTGTCCAAAATCTTCCCAGCTCTCTTGAAGGAAATAATCTTTAACTCACTCTTCATTGAGGTTCACTTCTTAATATTGAATTGATGTTAACCTCCTGGAATGAGTTTCTTGCTGAGAATAGTCGTCTTCCAGCTGCCTGGACTGTTAAATCCTGTTAGGGTTTACTGGCATTAAGTCTGCTAAAATATATGCTATTCTTGCATTCTCTAACCACACGCTCTTTTCCTGATTGCTAAAGTTAATTCATTTCAGTTTGTCTCATACATGGCTCAGGAATCCAGAAGCCTAACCCTCCAGACATCGCGTGGCTTTGAACTGTGCCTCTCACTGAGCAAGGTTATTAACAAGTTCTCTAAATCCAGAATGCACAATAGCTATTTTTATCAGCAGTATTGTACAGAGCCAGCAAAGTCTACAACGTAATTCACCTTGAAGAGGAGGAGCTGGAAGGCATTTCGTTTAATGAACACGGATGGGAGTTGGGGGCTGGGGAGGTGCCTGGCTCCATCTCAGAAGTGCCACGATCAGCTCGCTGGAAGCATCAGAGAATCTGAAACCTTTCCGTGTATTTGGGTGCCTTGTGCAGATTAGGGAGGATCAACGTAGGCACTTAGACTTGAAAAAAAAGGCCTGCCCCGCAGCCCTCTGAGCAGGAAAACAGGAAATAAATACTCATTTACCTTATATTTCAGATGTTTAATCCAGAGATACACAGACAGCTTTGAGAAATTCAAATGCACTGCAGCAAACAAAGGCTTCTTGGGGTGGGAATAATACCACAAGATTCGGGTTGTGAGCAGATGTGTGCTGCCAGGTTACCAGCAATCTGGTCTGCGGGGCTGGATGGCGTCTGAAGGAGCTTTCACTGGGCAGAAGTGTCCTTCACAGCAGCGGCAGGGAACGGAGCTGGTTGGGCGTTTTCTTGCAACCAGTTCGGAGACTGGCTGTTATTTTAACACCCAGCTCTACAGAAATCAGCCCTGTCATCAGGTAAGAACAGTGACTAGTCCTTTGTTTTTCAAATGTTCTGGGCAGGACCTTTGCTATCCAATGGGTTTATTGAAAAGCTGGGAATGCTATCACTGTAAAACAGCTATCATTGCAGTTAATATTTGAAGCGCGATTGCATTAACAAGGCATATCAAGCAAAAGGACTTTGCAAAATGTCATAAAATTGGTAGTTTTGCCTTACTGACAGCAAAACCCAGTATTGATTGCTTCTACTTCTATACGCTTTCATGTTTAACTGCTGGAAATGCAGTTTTCAAGACTGCAGCAGTAGCCTGAGTTTTACGTTTGACAGCTGAGAAAAAAATACCTATGAATTAAGTTTTGTCTTCTGTCCTTTCTTCAAGAGTTTGCTCCCGGGCAGGGCAGGGCTGGGACCAGCAGCAGGCTCTGCAGCCGAGCCTGATAGCGCAGGGCTGTCTGGCCTTTGGAGGGGTGAAGTGGGAGCTACTGGCTGCTCCATGGCGTACAGCTTGGCTTGTTCTGAGACCTGCAGCAGCCTTGGGAGACAGCCCTTTACAGCTGTGGGTTTTGACCACTGTCAGCCCCTAAAATCTGTTGTAAATGCCCCCGTCCCCAGATGATGATGATGATAATCATTTATCTTTAAAATGCTGTAAGGAGTACGTCATCATGCAGATAAACCGCAGCCTTTCCATACCACATCGCTGAGCACTAGTAACCCCCGGAGCTGCAGACCCGAGGCACTCACACCCACTCATGGTTTCCAAACACCTGTTTTAACGGAGGGGGTGGTTAAAACGCCTTCGGCAGGCAGCTGCGAGCTCCAGACGCGGACGACTGCCACAGTCTGGTGACGGTACCGGAAAAGCGCAGGGTTAAACCCGTCAAGTGGGCCGCTCCCTGCGCCTCCGCAAGGGAGGCGGGAGCCGCGCCGCCGAGCCCGGCGGTTCGTCGCTGCCTGCCCCGCCGCGGGCCGAGCCGGCAGGAAGGTAGAAAGGCAGCCAGCCCTCGCCTGGGAGGGGCTCTCCGCCGCGGCGCGGCCCCGTCCCCCTCAGGCTCGAGGCGGCGCCACTCAACCAGCGCCTTCGCGTGGAGAGGGGAAGTGACGCCCTTCCGCTCACGCGCCACTGGGCGGTGCCGCGGTGGGGGCGGAGTGCCTTCCCTGAACGTCCATTGGTGGCCGTGCGTGGGAGGGGCGGGGCCTGGCGTGCGCGGGCGGGGCCCGGGGCGGAAGCGCTGCCCTGAGCGGTTTTCCCCGGCGGCGGCGGTGGCGGCAGTGGAGGGGTTTCCGCTATGGAAGGCTCCGGCCCGTGTTCGGGTTCGGGCGCCGCGGGGCGGCTGTTAACGGAGGACGAGATGGCCGAGGTGAAGAAGGACGTAAGTGCTGGTGGTCCCCGTCGAGCAGGCTGCGGTGCCCCGGGGTGGGGCTGAGGCCCGGGCGGGGGGAAGCGGAAGCCCTGTCAGAGCCCGGGGGGCAGGCCGCTGCGGAGGCGGGAGAGCCGATAGGGGCCGGGCCCCCGCCGCGCCGCACGGAATTCCCCTCCGCCTTTCCCGCGGGGGTGGGCGGGTTTTGTGTGGGGCGGCGGGCTCGGCCCCGAAGTCGGGGCGTCCTGCCCGGAGCGCCGGTAGCGGCGCTCCGGGCAGGACGCCCCGACTTCGGGGCCGAGCCCGCCGCCTTGGGCTCCGTTGGGGGCTGCCCGGTGTAAGATCGATAACGATGGTCAGAAACTTCACCCTGGGGCCAGGTGTTCACCTGAAAGTTCCGGTTTCTTTTGTTTTCTTCGAAGCGTTCCGCTCCTTGGTGGCGTTTTAAGGGCGAGGGTTTGGGTTTCACCGTCTCCATCTGTGCCCACACTAAGTGCTTGGAGGCGGACTGGAAGTGATGAGTAATTAATACGGTATCCAAAAGTTAGTTGCAAGTGTATATGCTTCTCCTGGTGTTAATAACATTCTCTCTTGCGAAGCATGAATAGTTAAATTAAACATATATATATTTAAGCTTTTTGTTCTACGCTATCCTGGTTTTGGGGTTTCTCCCCCGCCCATATTTATTCACTGATACCTGGAATCTGCGGGAAGACTTCATCCTGATTCAGTCTGGATTTACTTATCTCTTTGTTAGACTGAGAAACAAGCAATGTGCTAACCAACCTCAACAAGTGATTCATTAATTTGAAAAGCATAACTTAAAAAAAAAAAAAATCACAGTTTATCCATTATTTATTGACCATCCATAGCTTCTCTTTTTAATTTACAATGTCTTATGTTTGACATTTTTTTGGCATTTACAATGTCTTATGTTTGGACACCTCTGTGATGAAGAAAGGCTGAAGGATTTGGGTCTCTTCAGTCTGGAAAAAAGATGACTGAGGGGGGACCTTATCAACGCTTATAAATACTTAAAAGGGTGGGTGTCAGGAGGATGGGGCCAGGCTCTTTTCAGTGGTGCCTGGGGACAGGACAAGAGGTAATGGGCACAAACTTGAGCATAGGAAGCTCCACCTAAACATGAGGAGGAACTCCTTTACTTTGAAGGTGGCAGAGCACTGGAACAGGCTGCCCAGAGAGGTGTTGGAGCCTCCATCTCTGAAGACATTCAAAACCCGCCTGGACGCGTTCCTGTGTAACCTGCTCTAGGTGCCCCTGCTCTGGCAGGGGGTTTGGACTAGATGATCTCCAGAGGTCCCTTCCAACCCTACGATTCTGTGGCTTATTTGTTTTTTTAATGTTCCTTTAAAGTACGATAAAGAATGTTTGGAGTTCAGTTTTGGTTTCTTACTAGCTTTACGCTTACATAGTTTTCTTTAAACGCTTTGTCATAGTTTTGTGAGGCATGTTTTTCAAGTTATTACTTGCTTCTGTGGAACCACAGGGTAATACTGCAATAGTTATCATCCAGTAGTTACACCAAAAAAATATAAGAACTACTTAAATCAGTCTATATATGTAACATGATATGTACATTAATCTGTGTCAGTGACTAATTCACATCTGCATCTCACAGAACTGCATCTGTCTCGCTTCAGCCTTTAACCTTATAGGTTTTCCCATAATAATTGGAGGACTTGATAGAAACCTATTATGTAGAAAGAAATAATATTAGTGTTATCATTACAATACAGTCCAAAAAAATCTGACTTCAGAGCTTCTTCTCTCAGATTTTAAATGTTGCGGCTTCATGATACAAAGTGCTGGTTCACTGTAAACTCACTTAGCTGTTTCAAAGTTGTTAATCTTGACAGGTTCACTTCAAACAGAAGTGCTGCATTACCAGAAGTTCTGTGTATATTATGTGACAGCACATCTCAGAAAGCTAACTTGCAAGGATGACTTGGTCTGGGTAAACTTGTCTTGAGGAGGAATTATAAAGGTTGGAGTTTTGCATTCAAGAGCTGGGAAGGAGGCAGTGAGCCATGCAAAATCATTTATACAGAGCAAAGTATATTTAAGCTTCTGTTCTAATGCATTTCTTTTCTGTCCCTCATGAACGATTAACCTACAAGGACAATGCAGAGGGAAATTCAGAACTGATAACGCTTCATACAGTGAAAGACTCGTTACAGGAAGATGTTAGTCAAAACACAATAGCCTTTCTATTCAATAACAACTCGCCCTATTCTTCTAATGTTGAAATGTTGACTGACTCTTGTATTTCAGAGTTTGTTGGTTGATCCTCATGGTGGTAGGATGAGATTTCCATGGGAACTGAAGAAATCTGCATTGCCCACTACATTCATAACCTTCCAGGCATGGGCTTGTTGCAATTGGATGCTTGAGGTGCATTCCAGAGCAACCTAAGTTGATATAAGCTGTGCTGTTGCACTTTTCTGCTCTTATCATAGTTATGCCACCACTAGTGCCAACGTGATTGCACATTAAACTGGATCATGTAATTAATCTGGCTGGGGGGGGGAGGAGGAGCGGGGAGTGTTTCTTGATCTTAAATCAGCCACCAAGGAGCTGCACCCTTCCATTTTTGGTTTTATGTTGTATTCATTCTAGTGGTGATAGTCTACTGCCAAAAGCCACCTTTTTCCTTCCGTGCATGCTCATCTGATGCTTTCTTTAACAACCGTGTAACCACAGGCTGTTTATTGATAGCTTAGTGTTTGTTGGATTCTGAAGAGCAACTAGAAGAACACATTTATCCTCTGCTATACTTAGTGGAGCAATCCAGGAAGTTTTTTCTTTGAGTTATCGGTGCTTTCCCTAGCACCAGTATCCCAGACTGTAGTTTGCTGTTTCAAATAGTCTGTCTTAGAGTATGCCTTTATATCTAGCTTTTCCTCTGCTTCTATTGACTGAGCTAGTAAATGGCTATAAGGCAGTCATTTTTCAAATTTTATTTTTTAAATGCTGATGTTATGGAATTTAATCTCAAAAAGCAGGAGGATATTTGAGAACTTTCTTCAGGAAAGAAGTTTTATTTCTTTCCATCTCTTCACATGTCTTGTAAGTAAAGGTGTTTTTCCTTCTGGCTCTCAAATATTTTTTTTCTCTTTTTGAATCAAATGACACTTGTGAGGGTGGTTTTTTGACATCAGTAATATTCAGCTAGTGGGTATCTGACTTCTTGTGTAATTCTGCACAGTGAAAAATCTTGGCAGGAGAAACTGCCAATTTTGTAGTATTATAAAAAATGAGAGCTTGTTTTTCAAGTGCAGAGATGTTATTTGTGACTCATCTTCGTAGAGTAGTAGATACTGAAACCAGAGAGTTGTGAACACATGCATTAATTCTGTTTCCACGTTGATATCAAGTAGGCTTGCTAATGTAGAGATTGAAATAAGATGAATATTGTTTACATTTTGGCGATGTTTGTGCTTGTATGTAGCCTCTGAACAAGGTGGAGGAAGATTGGGGTTTATTTTGATAACTGTGAAAATAAATTGGTCAGTGTAGGAGAGGATGCTATATCTTCCAAGGAGGAAATCAAAGTGGTGATGTGGCAGTCTTTAGTTCTGACATCGCACCTATAAAATTGCCTCAGAAATAAACTGATAGTCAGGTTAGAGTTGAGTATGGTTACAAAAGATAGCATGTTTCCCCAGGAAGAAGATCTCTGAGGAAATGTGATCTGATACTAGGTGTTACAGTTCCTGAAGATGCAAAGTGACACTGCTGCTGAAATGCTCAAGACAGATGTCTCTGCTTCATCATGCCTGATGTTGACTATATGTTAGGGTCTTTAGATGATGGAGTCCCCTCCCATGCACAGATTGTTCCACCTCTTTCTTTTTGCTGTTTATAGAGAGGATTTCAGCAACCAGTTTATGCTTGCAAACTGAAGCTGTGCTGCAGAGGGCAGAGTCCATTTCCTTTTGCTAGAGTTGCACTAACTCTGTCGTCTGTGCAGGATGTTAGAGGTGTGCAACTTGCTTCACGTGTTTAATATAAAATCTTAAGCCAAAAGAAGGCAATTTGAAGACAAAAAGCAGCTAGTAAAGTTGTTGAGAGTAGGTACATCTGTGGGTGAGAGTGCACGTATTTCGGATGCCTGTCATCTGTTGAACTTGTAAGTAGGGTTGTTTATTTATCAAACCTTTTAAACAGTGAGTATATTTGTGCTGTTGCTCTGAGACTGCTTTTACTCAATGTACATAAAACATAAATAAGTGAAATATTTTGTAGTTTTGCCTCTTGGATGCAAATAGTATGGAAATGTGGCAGTCAGTCAGTGAGAATGAGTGTGTCTGCAGACACAGTGAGTAGGTGCTATTGGTTTTTGTTGGTATTTCTTTTCATTTCTACTTGGTGACTGTTCTGAAATGTGATAATCACAGAGTTGATGTAGTTAACGTTTTCATAAGTATTCACCTTATTACTTAATATGCATTAAAACTCCTGAGTTCACTCAAAGAAAACTAATGAAAGGGAAAAGTAAATTGGGTAATATTTTTTTTTTTTTTAATACGTGGGGTTTTTTAATACTGAGAAAAATCTCTGCTAGGTAACGCAGTGGCAGCTTTAAAAATTGTTTCATTAACTTGTATCAAAATCGTATATGTTTCAAATAGAGGCTTCTAAATAAATGGAAAGATTTGCTAATACTAGTTTTTGTTTTGCAGGCTTTAGAAAGGATGCGTCCTTACCTGTGTGATAAAATCATAGCTGAGAGACACTTTGATTACCTACGTTCAAAGAAAATACTCACCAGAGAGGACACAGAAGAAATTTCTTCTCGATCTTCCAGTAGGAAAAAAACTGGAAAGTTACTGGACTACTTAGCAGAAAACCCAAAGGGACTAGATGCTTTGATTGACTCTATCAGACGAGAAAGAACACAAAACTTCCTGTTACAAAAGATAACTGATGTAGTGTTGAAAGTCAAAAATGAAAAACTTGAAGCTCTCAAAGGTGAGAAGTTTATAATAATATCTTTTAAGATGTAAGTTTTATTTTGAGGGTCTGCAAAATCAGACTCTTTAAGTCATATTTCTTAGTACAGGTTTATTTTTTGTTATTTTATTGCATCCTCTAGTGTCTGGGACAACATTCTTGGAAGTATTGCCAGTTTGGGTTTAAGACACTAGTGCATTTATCCTGGCTTTGCCTTTTTACGATCTGAACACGTCATAAATAACAAATTGCAAAAAAACCCACACTATCATGTGTTGTTATGACGGATAAGTCTGTCTTCACATCTCAGTTTTGCTTCCTATGAGGTTCTAATTCAGAACTCAAAATAGGTGGTTATCTTTCATCTTGCATTTCTCTTGAAGCTATTTACTGCAGTGGCAGGATGCTCTGGTTGTGTTAAACTTTGCACCTCTGCAGAAGATAAGTCAGCAAATGCAACCTGAGGGGAATTCTCCTGCATGCCTTCAATGCCAAAAACTGAAAATTAGACACTGTATGATACAACGCATGCATGCGTTTACAGGTAGAGAGTTTTCGTTTTGACCCCCAAAGCTTGAAGTGACTATATGTACTCATATTTTAAGGCAGATAAAAAAAGCATAAGCCTTCTAAACCCAAAACCTTACTTCCCCTTCCACGCCCATCAAAAGAGAAAGAAAGAAGGAAGAAAGGACGTTTTTAACCCTAGAGATTAAAGACCTTAAGGTAAAACAGCCTTCAAATGCAGTCCACTCTAGAATAGAACCGTGTAGCTGAAGCTTTTAAAAGTCTGAAGAACACAGTGAGAAAAATCTGTCAAAAGATGGGTCGAAGGACTAAAGTGACTTCCTAAAAGGAAGCTTAAATTATGATGCATCTTTGTCAAATAGTAGCTGATACAAAGATATAGAGAAATCATTCACATCAGCCTAGATAACCTGTATGGTTTTCTTTTTAATTTGTCATGAATATTGGGATGTCACAGGTGAGACGAAGAGGTTAGTCTGTTAAAAGTAGAGACAATTGTTCTTTGACAATCTTACTGATACTGAACCAGAGCACAGTTTTAAGAGTGCACCATACTGTAATTGAATCTAGTCTCTGTTTTTTTGTCGTAGGTCTAAGCTGCAGCACCTGTATGACCTCATTGTATGGAGGAACGAATAATCTTTCCAGATCATATTCTGATGAATCTAATTTTTTTGATAAAACAAAAGACAAAGAATCTACTCAGATACATCATCCAGAAGAAGATTATAGCACCGCCGCATTTGTGTCTGCTGTCTCTCTTCATTCAATGAATTTGCCAATTGCAGAGATGGGAAATGCGGAGAGTGCTGTTTTCTCAGCCACCCTTCCAGGGCCTGGAGACCCCGGCGGACCCCCTCTCCCCCCAGAGCTCCAGGCAGAGCAGCAAGAACCATGTACTAGTTCAAGTGACAATTGCTTTTTGCCTTTAAGGTCACGTTCTCTTCAGCCACAGTGAAGAACGGAGTGACTTTTGTCTGTTCATCCAAATGGTACTGAAACTTTGTGTGCTGTCTTATAAAGGTTAAAAAAATGTTTTCAACTGCTAACTAGCAAAATCAGGGGAAACAATCTACGCTATTTACTGTTTTTTAAGGAGTAGTTATTTCTGTTATTGGGTGACTCTGGAGCTGCTTGATTTTTTTATGTTCTTTAGGGACCTTCTTCCAAAAGATCATGGTATTACACCAGCCAAGGTTTGTTTTTTTTTTAAACCAACGTATTTAAGATTTCACATTTAGTTGCAGATATTGAAGATGCAGTTATAGAACAAAGAGATTTTTTTTTTTTTTTTCCTACAGGAACTAAGAAATCTGGGGGGTTTTTCTTAAAGTTCCTGTGACAAGTGAATTGGGGAAGATGGTTAGGAAAAGTATTAAGTGTTGAAAAATAACTTTCTGAACTAAAAGCTTAAGCTCACTTACCAAAAAAAGCTTAAACTCGTTTACCAAATTTTAAACGTTTCTCTGTAGGATAAATTCTGCCCTCTATGTATGTGTGTGCAGCTCCATTTGCAAGAAACCACACGGATCTGGCCAAATCTGTAGCTATACTTATTTGCAAGAAATCTATTAATTGTCTGAACTTAATTCTCTGTCCTACCAGTAAATCAAAAAGCACTCGTTGTCACGGTGATTTGAGTTAGCAAATATACTTCCACAAGTCTTAACATATTATTCTTGTATATTAGTTAGAGATTTCTGATTTGAGATGCACTTTAAATGTAAATTCTCAGTAGTACTGGAAAAGGAATGTAAACTGCTGTAACAGCATCATGTGGGCTGTAAGAAAATGTTACTGTACGATGCTGTTAAAGAGCAAAGCTTGTATGTTTTGTCCCAGTAGGTAAGTAGAGGAGGAGTCCTGTAGCAAAAAAGTATCTATACCTGAAGGACGCTTGGAAGCGTTGCACTTCAGATACCTACTCTTCAAAGCAGATAGGCAGGTTTACATTTCAAATTGTTTAGAGTCAAATGCATTTTAAACTATTTCAACATGGTAAGGTTCTCATTTCTTGACACAATGTAACATGCTGTATTCCTCTCAGACTCTACTCTTGAGTTGTAATCTACTTTTTGTGAAGTTGGCTTATTAACTTTAAAATTACTAGGCGAAGACGAACTCTTACTTGGAAACATGTATAGTTGTGTTCTGCAGTACTACACTTTAAAGCGATGGGACGTTTTCAGTATATCAAAGGGTAGCTTTGTATTTAAGGCTTTAAATTATTTTGGCACTCACCCAGTGCTATAGCTGTGTAATTCCATTCAAATTCAAAGCCAGGTAATACTCCTAAACTGCTCCTTTTGTGGAGACAGGCCATCGGCAGGACCTCTATATAGTGTCTAATTTTTATTTTTTTTTCATGTTTACTCTGGTTTTGGAAGTAGGTTAAAATAAACTGCAATGTTCAACTACACTCCATACTTAGTATGTAAACAGCTTACATTCAATAAAGATGGGGGCTTCTGTTTAGTGTTTATAGAAGTCCTTGTTTTTCTTGTATGCATCTAAGGTCATAGACTGTCGGGACGGTGGAAATGCTCTTCAACAAAACTGCTTGGTTTAGGAAGCACTCTGGAAGTTAAGTGCCTTAATATGCAAGCAAATTTTGCTTTCTAACATTAAATTAAGGGTAGGCTTAAATCCCTCTCTTCCATTAACTGAAGTGTAGTTGCACATACTTGGGATGTCTGAAAATTTGTCTAAATGCCCACTGTAACCACCTAAAGAGCTGTGCTGAGGTTTGGGTCCATTCTTGGGTTCTTGTAAAGGGAGGGGAGTGAGCAAGCTTGGCCTTAACTGAAGGAGCATCAGCTCGGGGTGAGGCCAGCCTTGCAGATGTAAATTCGACCAGGAGAGCTGAGCTGCCTGCCCTGCAGACTCCAGGGAGCCTACCTGTGCAGGGATCGCTCCTGCCATGGAGCCTATTAACCTGAGACATTAAATGAATGTATTATCTTACCAAATGTTTATAATGTGCATTTTTTTTTTTAAAAGACTGAAATATTTCTATCACAACTTTTGGAATAAATTCTTTTGTACAATTGCCTGTTTTCCTGTCTGCCTCTCTCATTATTAAAATGTATGGGTTGTAAGAGTAGTTGTAAGTGTAGTTTGTGTCGGTATCTGGATGTGTGGGTTTGGTTTTGTGTGTGCGGGAGGCGTTTGTTCTCACTCTCTTGTTAGGAGAGGTTTGTCTGTGGTGGAAAGACTGACTTAATGTGAAACACCGGTGCCTGTAGGACTGCATTCAGGAGCAGCGCGTAGGGAAAACACACATGCGAAATTAAGACCTCGGCTGCTTAACTACGCTCTCTGTGGTTCATGACTAGTATTGCTAACCTGATTCTTGCTTTTGTTTTTCCAAATGGCTCGATTTCCCAACTTCTTAAAGATGTGAGAAGTGTTGCTTTCAGCCATGCATATATTGACTTCATTCTAAAATTAAGATTATTATTAATAGCGGGGGAGAAACAAAACCTTTGAGTGCGGAGGAGCATGACTCAAAAAAGGATTTGCAAATGTTGCGGGGACGGTGGAGGCTCACTTCAGTGCTTGTTTTCATCATAATTTGTGTGTAGGGTTTCTTTCAGAATAATGATTATAGTATCGATTTTGAGAGATCAGCTGGACATGTTTTAGTATCTTTACAGTAAAGGCATTTATCATATTATAAGCAAAGCCCCTTCCTTAGACCTTGTCCCGCTTCCGTGGTAGTACAGGACCTTCAGTAGCCTGAACAGCGCTGGTAAGTATTTTAGCTGATGCAAAAACAGAGATATGGGCCTTGTTGACACGGGAAGTCTAGTACCAACTTTTTCCAACAGAGTGGAAAAACGTGTTTTGGTAAGGTCAGGACAGCCTCCGTGCCCGCCTAAGCTGTTACGGGACAGGCAACGGCCAAAGCTCCACCTGCCCTGGGTTAGCTGATGCTGGAACATCAAGGAAAACGGGTTTTCTCTCTACTTCGGCCCGCAGGTGTAAAAAAGGAGAAATGGAGGACGCCTCGGTTTCACGTCTGATTTTCTGTGTCTGTCTCTGGTCGCCGGGAGAGGAAAATCCCCGCGTTAGTGGGGGTGAAGCCCGCACCCCCCACCCAGGGCGGCCGCAGAAAGCGCCGCTTTTTCCACCTCCTGCTGCTGCGTGCCCTTCGCCACGCACAGCCTGGCACCCACACACAAACCCGGGGGTTCTCCTCCGAGGGCCCGCCCGGTCCCGGGGGGCAGCAGGGCTGGCGGCGGCGGCGGCGGGGCTCCCCGGGCCGCGGTGCCGCCGGGAGGCCGGAACCCTCGGCGCGGGGCCGGTTTCCGTGCGGGCGGTGTCGCGGCGGCAGGGCCCCGCCATGGCGGCGGAGGGAGAGGACCCGCTGGCCTATTTCGCGGCCTATGGCAGCTCCAGCTCCGACTCGGAGCCCGACGAGCCCCAGCCCGACGAGCGGGGGGCCGGGGGCGGCGCGGCGGCGGGGGGCAGCCCGGGGCGGCGGCCGAGGCTGCCGCCGCCCGACGAGCTCTTCCGAAGGGTGTCGCAGCCGCCCGCCTTCCTCTACAACCCGCTCAACAAGCAGATCGACTGGGAGAGCCGCGTCCTGCGGGCGCCCGAGGAGGTGCGGGGGGCGGCCGGGGAGGGAAGGGGAGGGAGGCCGGGGGTGGGGGAGCCGAGGCCCGGTGCGACGGGTGCCCGGGTCCGGTGTGACGGGTGCCCGGCTCTCTCCTGCAGCCCCCCAAGGAGTTCAAGGTGTGGAAGAGCAACGCCGTGCCCCCGCCCGAGAGCTACAGCCCGCCCGAGAAGAAGCCCCCGCCGACCCCTGCCCTCGACATGGCCATAAAGTGGTCCAACATCTACGAGGACAACGGGGAGGACGCGCCCCGGCAGGCCGGCAAGGCCCGGTTCCTGCCGGACGAGGAGCAGGAAGCCCTGGCGTCGGGTGAGGGCCTGCCCTGGGGCTTTTCACGGGCGCTGGGGGTCAAACGGGGAGTGGGGGGGTTCTGCGGGCGGCGCCCTCCCTGCCCGCAGCTGGGAGGAGGTTATTGCTGGCCGCCCCTGCATCCCCCCTGCCGCTGAGGGGAGAGCCGCGGGGGTGGCTGGAAGCGTTCGGGTTTCCCTAGGATCTCTGGTTTTCCTAGGATCAGCGTAGTCTCTCCAGCAGCTCCTCTGCTCCCCTTCCAGTGGCGTTAGTGGAAACGGGGAACGATTAAAGAGCGTAGAACTGCACTTATAAGAAACCAGCAGGTTCAGGCATGGTACCACTAAAACAGAAAGCGGCGTGAGAGCATCTTTAAGCGCTGCTGTCTTGACTTGGGGTGTCGATGTAGGGCAGATTATTTTTATAATGTTTGTAAAACTTGGCGGCCGAGAGGGGAATTAAAAAAACCTGTCCATGTGACAGATTACTGAAGAAAATATTTACAATCCTCTTCACTTTTAAGCATGGTACAAGCTGTAATGGTAGTCTAGGAAATAAAAACATAATTGGCAGGAGGGAGGACTTATTTTTTTTTAAAAGGTGCTGGAGAAAGAATAGCCAGTAACAAGCAAGAGAACAAAACCAGAAGAAGAGATTCTGGGTTTTCAGAATACACAATAACGCTTTGGTTTGCCAGTTGTCATCACACCTTTTCCAAAGGAAGGTTTTTTTTGCTGTCTTGCTCCTTTTTTCTGTGTGGTCGTTCCCCAGTGGCAGTTTTTCTGACTCTTATCTTGCTCCGTGTGTTCTGTGTGCTTTTTTTTTTTCCCTGTACACATTTCTCTTAGTTAGCCTTCATCCAGAGGTTAAGAAGATAAACTATTAATTGACCTTGATGTTACTTTCTGCTGCTAAAATGTCATTTTCTAGTTTTTTGTCTTATCTAGTCAAATAATATTTGTTTAGAACAGGTACTGTACAGCAGCATAATAAGGCCTCTTCTTAGTTATCCTCACTGGTCTGTGGTACTTAGAACAAGTAATCATTGCTATTCTGCCCATGTATTGTCCACATTCCAAAAATGAGGATGTTGTCAGTTAATACTACTGCGGGGTTTTTTTCTAGGCTTCTCAGATATCGTTAAGTCAGTTGTTCTGGGGTAAGGATGGTGTATAAGAGGAAAATACTGGCTTTGCTGACTTTGATTAACTCTATCATTTATTTAAAGATGGTGAAAAAGATGATGAACCAGCCTCTGCTAAGAAACGTAAACTGGACGCTGGGGAGCAGACAAAGAAGAAGAAGTTATAAGCACGGCGTGCTGGATTTAGCCATAATGAGAATTTCAATGAACTTGCATTTCTCTGCTGGAATGGGAAACAAATACATGTTTACTGAATTTCTCTCTCCTGTCGGGTAGGGAATTTTATTTCTGTAGTATGCTTGCCTTTTGGAAAGCACAAAATTAAATGGACAGTGTTGTGATAGGAACTCGTCTACTGAACAAAATTTAAACCTGTTTCTTTAAAAGGGGGATTTAGAAGAGGGATCCACTGTGATGGATACTCGTGCTGATGCAGGTGCAGGTTACAGGGCTTCGTGGTATTTTGTTTATCAAGAAACCTGGTAACGTTGACTTTTCCATTGTGTCAAAACCTTTTATAAAGGAGTATATACTAAAGATTCTTTAAGTACTGCCCTGTGATATGTTTGCATAATGTTGTTTTGATGTATGTATGTACAGACTGCAAATATGTCACTGGAATAAAACTACATTTGAAAACGTGTGCGGTATAGACATTGCATTGCATGCTTGGTGAACAGGAGGGGTGAATTCTGTACTGTATGCATTTCAGTGATGTATTTCTTATGACACAACAGATTCCTCAGGGTTTTGTTTGTAATAAATATACAGCTGCAAACTGAAAAAAACCCATGGACCTAATAATGGAGTTTAATATTTGATAATTAGTTTTGGTGTTATGTGATCTGCATCAGTGAAATACTAGACTAACTGATGCAGGAAGAATTGAAGCATTTAACGCATTCTTCCTAAAATTGAAAATAGAATCTAGATATTTATGTAGAAAAAAAAAATATGACAAAGCTGCGATAGAGTCTTTACTGCCAAATTGTATTTATTTCAGTACGAACGGTTGTTAATCTTCTCAAAGTGCTAGTCAGGATTTGTTGCATTTGTGATGTGCTGCTGCTGGGATTTTTGGGTCTGGATATGGAAAAAGTACCAGCAAAGCTGGGTTGAGGGGAAGGCCGGTTTAGGTTTATTTTCAAATAAAGCTTCTGTGCCTTAGGAAATCTGCAGTGAGATTAGGCCTACTAATAGAAGCTTATGTAATTAAACTTTTAATTTAGCCATTTATAATTTTTATTTTCCTTCTGTCTTGGATTAGCTTTAATTTGGCAGAACAGATGCTGTATGTCTATGTGCTAATATGATGTTAATATTTTTAAAAGTTGTTTTTAAAAAAAATCTTTTGAACCTCAATATATCGAAAAATGCATTCATTTTTAGTGAGTATATGAGGTTAGCAAAAAGTTACGCGATTCCAGCCAGGCGGTGTGATAATGATTTTTCTGGATCCTTCTCTACCTGCAGACGCCGCAGCCACTCCTTGCTGATTTCCCCGTAGCTGTCTCCATGCAGGTGGCGCAGCCTTACATCATCCGCCTGGGGATGTGGACTGCCACAAGCTCCTCGGGTGGCTGCTGGTCTCTGGGTCCTGGTCGTCTGGGATCAGACTGTTTCTGTGAGCTTCGCTTATGGGGAAAGGAGGGATGTTTTTCTTGCAGAGCGGAAGGCATGAGGTCTCTGAATGAAAAGATTCTCTGAATGAATCTATTTTTTTTCTCTGTATCTGCTGTCCTAACGTAGCTAGGTTGAAGATGCTAATCTTCAGAGAATGTGGTAGGAAAAAAAAAAAAAAGACTGCTTGTGCTCCTTTTTTAACAGGACTGTGTTTATACTATAGCTGGCATAGAGAGCTGAGGGTAGGGAACAGCAGCGAGCCCCTGTTCAGATATGAAGATCAGATGTTCGGTCAGTTTCCCAGAGGTTCGGTTTGTGTCCTGGCACAAGTTGCACATTACAGTATGTCTAGCAAGACACTTCTTGTGAAATCTGCTGTCCTATATGTACAGGATTTATTCCAGGGTTATGTGGGATGAATGGTGCTATTTCTCGAAATGGGAGGGATTTGACATGAGGTACACAGTTCAATGGACTGCCTAATTCTCAAGTCTTGTAACAGTTCTGTTTGCTATTGAGGCACTCCTTGAAGAGCGTTACAGGTGAAGGTTAATGTCACCAGCTGTGGAAATAGGATGCATCCCCAGACTGCCATGACCCAGGAGGCTTTTGTCCTTGTATTGTTCGTTCTGCTGTTCTGTGGGGCAGCTCGGGAAGTTATGGCGTTAATCACTCCTTTTGTTTTCGGATCATTTGATACATGGGGTATCCAGTTGTCTTGACGTTAACACCGATACTCAATTTCCAAGGAAACCAGCATGGCTAGTCTGGAAGAAAAATGTTTAATTGTATTATTTACAGGTTGAGGAAATCTTCATTGTAAACAGTGACCGTGGCAGCTTCCCTCTTCAGGAGAAATGGCAAAAGCAACTATGCTTTTTCTTAAGTGAGACATCTGAAACAAGGCTGTGTGAAGCTGAGTTATCTGGGTGGGCTGGTTCTGCTGCTGCAAGTTTTTTGGTAGAGAAGCTTCAGTGCGTCATCTTCAGGGGAAGATGATGAGAGAAGTGCTTAGTGCTGCAGCTTCTGAAGCAAGTCAGATTTCTTGCCGTACAGAGCATACAAAAAAGCCCAGAGCAGGGAGGGGACTGACCTTTCTGAGTTCAGAGATAACAGACAGCATGTGCGTTTTACTGAAGTAAATGAGATTGCATAAAAGAAACGTTGTGCTTGTATCATTAGGGACTTGTAATGCAAACAACTACAGAACTCCCCGTAGTGGAAAAAATGCTAAAATCCTATTTGTGGTGAGAAAATGGCTGGAAAGTTACAAAACGTTTCCAGTGATTGGCTTTGATAATATGGTACTTACTAAGCAGTACTTATATATCTATATAAGCCTGTATAAAGGTATCCATAGCCTGTACAAAGAGGCTGTTTGGAAACAGCTGGATTGAGCGAGACAGAATATAGCTACTAGCAAGGAGAGGAAGAAAAGGAGAGAAAGCCTGCTGATTTTGCCAAGGATCTGTAAGGTCTTATTCAGGTTCTAAGAAAAATGGGCAATAGGCTAAATTATAAACGCTCATCTGGAATTGGGCTTCTAGGTCAAGATTAGTGATAACGCATCCATGGCATTCATAGCTACGAAGCTGTAAAATTACCAGCCATCATTCAAGTTCCTCAGTAAGTCACCAGAGAGAGCACTATGAGGAAAGACGCGGTCACCGTAAGCCGTGCAATTATAGGGGTACATCCAACAGTACCCAAAAGGGGATTCAAGTCTTCTCCGTCCTCTTTTGGCATGATTAGAAGTGACACAGATTTACAAAACAAGAAAAATTGATAATGGTGCAGTGCTTAATGGAAGCAGATTAGGTAAGCGTGAAGAAATGAGCAATAAGATATTCTCATTTGTTTTGGAAGTAGAAGAGGGAAAGACTCCGAAGAAGCTGAAGGACAAAGCTTGATGGAACAAGAAACAGAGTTGTGGGTTTTCCTCAGTTTTAGGCAGATAATAATGAAAAATTGGCTACTCTGTGCATCAGTGACATGCATGAGTGAACACTTAATAAAGTGATAGCTCAGATGTTCAAAAAATCTCTGACTAGAGAACAGTTTATCCTGGATTGTCTTTCCAGAGGAGACAGTGACAGCGAACATACACCCCCGCTGACAAATGGGGAAGATTGGCTTTGAAAATGAGCCTTCTATTAACTCATCATTGCACTGTTTTTAAGATGAATCAAATGTGATGGTGATCATTATGTGTAACGGGGGGGGGGGGGAAAAAGGCAGTAAAAAAATGTGTTCAGGTTTGATCTGAGAAAATTCTCTTGAAGATTTGTAAAGATTAGAAAAACGGTGTCTGGAAGGCAATTAATTCACAACAAACACATCCATCGTGTTGCCTCCAGATGCTGGCACAATAGCAGCTACGTTACTTGAACTTCCAAGAAAGGCAGGATGATCTTGCAGGAAGGAAAAGCAGAATTCACATTGGGATAAAAGTACCACTGTTGAGGATAATGGCTTTCAGAACAGGCAGTGCTTCCTCCTGGAAATGCTAATGGAGAGGCTGTTGCAGGGTATCCCTCCCTTAGTCTGCTATTCCTGTGCGAGGGATTGACACATGCTAACTCTATTGAAGAACTGATTCATTTACAAATGGATTGTGATAAGCTTAAGGCTGCCAACCTGGAAGTGAATCCAGGGAAGTGCAGTGTGTTCCACAAAGGGTAATTTATCTTGAACCTGTAATCAGCGCAGGAGGATGATTTTTTTATCAACAGAAAGAAACAGAAGCTGTGCCGCACTGGCTGTCTCTGACCTTCTCTGGTGTCAGGAAGCTCATTTGCCAGCTTGCTAATCTTGCAAAATCATGGCAGAATTTGGGTGAAAAGATGTCATGCTTTCAGCCACCAGCAGGATACAATTTGGGTTTTCTTTTCGGGCTTGAATGGCTCTTGCGCCTGTTTCAGACTTAGCTTGCTCATTTTTTTTTATTTTTTTTCCCAAACCCCTTTGACTACTGTACAAAAGTTTGTACTTTTGCTTTGGGTGTGGGTTTGACATGAGAACAATGCAGGACTGTTAAAAGCGTGGAAGCTGATTACCACTGCAGTGTCCGTTCTTCAAGGATAAATGGCGGTACCCGTTGAGAGGGACCTCTGGCAACGTCTCCGGCTCTGCAACATTTCCATTTTGAGAGAAAATGTGTAAGGACACCCACAATTACTTGGTAGACTGGAAAATACTGAAAGGTTGGTTTCCAAACAGCTGGGAAAATCCCAGCACCATCAAGCCTGGGCAGAATCGTGGCCGTGCCGGTGGGCTATGGAGGTGAGCTTGTTGAGAAAGCAGTCACTCTAGCAGCAACAGAGTGGAAATGGCTGCTCAGGCGTGCTCAGGAGGAGACACCGACTTCTCTCTTTCTAATTCACAGGAGGGCAAACATTACAAAGCGAAATACTTCTCAAGAAGACGACTAGCATGGGATGTGCTTAGAAAACCCTTGAGCAAATAGAGGCACCTTGCTAAGAAATCAGATTCCATTACTGCTGAAGGCGCTTTTTGGCTGTGTTGAAATTTAAAGAACGACGCAAGAAGAGGCGGCGATTAGCAGGGCAGTCTGCAGCTGCCTCAAAATGCCAAGAGTGAAACAAAAGCAGGATTTCTGTGGAGTCAAATGTTGGCAAAATACAGAAAATTGCTGAAAGAAACGCTGCGTTTTCATTGCCCAGCTTTCATTGCTTCCCGTGGGACATGGGAATCTCAGGAAATGGTTCTGTTCCTGACACAAATATGCTGGTAGCAGTGGACTGCATTCGAAAAGTTTGTAAGTCATATCATTAGGAACCAAGAAATGGTGGTAATGAAAGACAGAGATTCCAGCGAGCTACCTCTTCATGCATAGAGTCACAGACCGACGGGAGCAACGGCGTCTTCAGAGGAGTCCACAGAATTTGTGTTGCTGGTAGAAATGTGCAAAGATCAGTTGGACCTGGAAGGCAGAGTCGCCCCAGAGATTGGAATGGGTTTATGCTGCTGGTCCCTTTGAACTATTTTCTTCAGGGCACTTCTGAAAAAAGCAGGAATTTTCAGGGAAGCCAGGACCTGCGGAGCTGGATTGGCAGAAGAATGCAATGAATTCAATGAATGGAGATAAGCGGTTGTGGTCCTTATCAAATAATTTTATCAGTGCTCTTCATTTAGAAGATGAAGTGCTCTTCATCTTTAGAATGCTTTCGTTGTGGTAGCTTCAAAAGATAAATCACACCTTTGCTTTGCTGTAGCTGTGAGCAACAATGCAAGTACTCTCTGTTTTGCTGCCTTCTAACAAGGTGAACCTATTCTTTGGAGCAAACATTGATTTTGCAACCCTTTGCTTAACTTCTCCCACCATCTGTTTCTTCCTCTAGATGGACTGATATGCAAACCAATACAGGATTAATACAGGGTAACCCCAGGAAAGTGTAATGGGGAGTTAAAGCTAAACCACGGAATTTACCAGGAGAGGATTAACATACTCGCCTCAAACCAACCCAACCAACCACCCACCACCCACCCCAGCAGCAGGCTGCCAGCAAAAGTGATCGGGGAGCCTGTCTGTTGGAAGCAGAACATGATCCAGTTTTGTTAAACAAGTAACTTCTGTGGCACATGGTAGTAAGGGGTGCCTTGAGGAACCAGACCAGGTGATGTGAGGGACTACTAATGACCTTTCTTTTGTAGGAAGGAGCGCAACTACTTAATAAAGACCTAAAGAAGGGGTTTACAAAAAAAAGCCACAACCGCTTCTCTCTGTTAGGCTTCTGGTCCAGAAAAAGTATCGCTTTCTGTTGTAATTATAAGATGCCTAAAAGAAATGCACAAATCCCTTCCTTAGGACTGATAAAATAGTATTTTTTTGAGACTAAGAGCTTATATATTGTCTGAAATGTTTCAGAGAGTTGTATTATTTAATGTAATTGTAAGGTTGGCAATGGCAAAGACTTGTTTAAAAACGTGCTGGTTTAATAGTTACTAATACTGATTTTTGTATAAGATCCAAGGTTTTGCTTACCATTAGTGACTTGTCAAGCGACTTGTTTCCACAGGAACCTTTGTGCATGCCTCTTGGATGGTTGTAAATAAGCTATATCTCTCTGACAGCTTAAATAAGCCATGTCACCATGATCTTTGACGTAGTAATGAAATACTGCTTACATCTTATAAACTGACATTTTTCAAAGTATCTATATAAAGCAGTGCATAGACTTATATATGGCAACGCACAGTTACAAGCTTTAGATTATTTGTATTATTTCCCCACAGAAGCATAATTGACACCTCAAGCTGGCAATATGAAAATAAGTAGAATCCGTGTCATTAAGGGATTCCAATGCCGATGAACCAGGGAGACTTACCTGATACAGACTGTGTACATCTAAATTCAGGGCTTCTCGAATGGTCGAGAGCCAGCAGCAAATAAAATTTGGTCTGACCTTGTCAGGATCCCAGGTGTATATTATCCCCATCCTCCTGCTGGGGATTCCCTATTTCCCTGTTTTCTCTCAGCCTTTTTTGGGACAGCTGATGGGTCAGTAAAGTATCACGTGGGCAGTAGAAACGTGCACTGCTCCGTTGGCAAAATCATCCACGAGACCACCGGGCAAATGAAGTCCTGCAATATTTTAGCTCTTACTTCCTACCTTTGCTGGCTTTTCAGCTGTGCTGCTCCAGTAGAGGGTGCTTTTGTTAACTGCTGCCATAACGCCTGCTTGAATTTGCGGTGCTGCTTTAAACTACAGACTATTTTCTTCTTATTTTCATTCTAATACTTCATTAAGTGTCTGTTGAATCAGTACACATCTATTTTTTGTTGCTTTCTTGGTATCTTGCTCTAGATTTTCGTAGTACCACAAAGGCTTTCTAAACTGCTTTTGCCCTGTAAATTTCAAATACTTTTTGAATGCAGTCTGGGGAGAGTTACTGTAATCTTTTCTCTTTCAAAAATAATTCTTACGTTGGTGGTTCACAATGAAAAAATAATTTGGTAAGCACAGTTTAAGTCGGGTGTATTTTTCTGCAACAGAGAAAACCAGTATAAAAATAATGAATGGTTAAAAGCCATGCTAAATTTCTATTTAGGACAAACTAATTCTGGAGTTTCAAAGTTTTTAACTTAGTGGGGAAAAGCCCAAGAACAAGGGTTTTATCATCTTGTGATTGAAAGAGTAATGGTTGGTTTAAATTTAAGAACACTCAAACTCCCCAATTCCTGCAAAATAAAAAAGTAAGGAAGAACTGGCTTTGAAAAGTTGCATTTATCTAACTCGGACTCATAAACTTATTTCGTAGAAAGTTACAAAACTAATGCTGGAATGCACCTTCCCCGAGGTCAGCCAGCCCATCAGCTGCCCCAGGCCGGCCAGCCAGACCGCACAGTTCCTGGCGGATCTCTCAGCTTTAAAGCAGCGCGCGGAGGGAAGAGAGCCGAGCAGCGAGCACCGCCAGCCCTGCCAGCGCTGGCAGCTCCGTGCATTAACGAATCAGTACAAATCGGTAAAAATATGTGGTTGAACAAAGGAGTTTATTATGTTCTCCATTTTGGGGAAACTTACAATCCTCTCGAGCAACTCTATGGTTTGTAGTTCTGTGTTTGTACAGAGCAAGGACTCCCGTGTCAGCATAGGTGTGAATGGCTCAGGATGATGCATTCTGAGTTATAAAATGTGGTTTATCTCAGGTTTTGCCTTGGTTCTCTGGTTGTGGCATGGCAGAGGGAAATAACATTTTATGTCATTTAAAAAACAAAATTAAATAACTCTAAGCTAAATGACAGAATCTGAGCAAAAGACATCACTTGTGTGGGCAGTTTGCCTGGTCAAAACGACCTGCTCCATTGCGCTGCCTCCAAGTTCCCTTGGAGCAGACTTCTGCTGAGGATTGGGTTGGGTTGTACTGGGGTAACTCTGGACAGGATTTAACAGTCAGGCCCTGCAGTTCACTCAGAAGTAAATTAACACTTAAAACCAACTTTTTTCCTCAAGACTCTTCAGAAGCAACGAAGAGAAACTACCATTATACGTGAGAGAAGAAATGGGGGCCCTAGAGACAGAACTGACCCACTGTATGTGTTTAGGCTTTTAATTAAAAGACCTCGTATTTAATTTTTCACAGGATTTTGGCAACACACGAAGCTGAAAGTTAACGGTGTTTTTCTCTGTGGAAATACACAATGTGATTTGCTTAAAGGGTGAAGGTTGCCAGGGGCCGAATGTGCCCCATGGTGGGCGGCAGCTCCGCTTGAACTGCGGCTGCTCCACGCGCCTGCCTTGTCTGCCGCTGAACAGCAGCGCTGGGAGCTACGCAGTCGTCTTCACTGCCTGCTCGCGAAGTCAGAGTGTAGTAAGTAATGTGAAAGGGCTTAAATGAAGCAGTCCTTTTACGTTGGGAATATTTTGCAGGCCCTGATTTTCGCTTTTTCCTTCTCATTCTGCAAAAGCCCCACAGATTTTAATTGCATTCTGCAGAAATTAATCTGGAAAGCTATCACATTAAGTAACAACAGCACTAATTGCCAGGAAACTCTATATGGTTTTCCATCAGTCCTGTGTTTTTGGCCCAGATAGCGCATATGCACTTGAGCATTAAGAACCAGAAATAAAAGCAGTTCGCTTTCCTGGTACTTGGGAAAAAATCCATTTCAGAAGGTCAGGTCCATCTTGAAAATTTGTTTGTTTTCTTCAATTATATTATATATGGGTTTTATTTGTTAAATAACTAGTTGTTGTGGTTTTACTGCAGAATAAGCAGGTTTACTGATGCTCGTCATTAATGCTATAGGGTTGTTGAGAAGCTATATGTGATATAACTGCTTTAATTCTATTTCTGATATTATACCACGGGGTGCTCTTTAATCTGCAGCTACATTTACATTAGTAAGTCGTTTGGCACAACAGGAGAGCGCCTGTAACGTGAACTGGTCAGTGCTGGGGGCTTTGCTTCGTAGACTCAATGCCCAGCAGCAGTCCGAGCGCACTAAATGCTCTCCTGGAGGGCATCTCCTGGTTTGAGTTTCATCTGAAAGGAATCCAGTTGGTGCACTCTGAAAACCAGAGCGGAGTCTGCCCGCCCGATAGGGAGAGTCACTTCAAAAGCGGCTCCGGATCCAAACCGAAATACCTCTGCGGTCACACCCCGGCTGTGCGAGGAGCGCTGCACACGCACAGCCACGCTGTCTCCGGGACGTGCCCCCGCGCCAAAAATACGCCTTGCTGGGAAAAACACAACTGTATGCAAAGCAAGGTCTGTGCTCTTGGTAGCACACCAATATTGCCTGCTAAAATTAGCTTTTTCCTGGCCTTATTTTTCTTTTTTTTTTAATTAACTGGTTCACTGGTTCTTGTATTAACTACAGGGGGTGGTGGAGAATGAGAGCGAGAGTAAATTGCAGTGCTTATCATTGCTTGTCCGCAGTTCCCAGACCGGTAATATTTCTTCTTAGAGATGCTGCATTCATTCCTGTGAGAATCCATACGTGTGTATGAAGCTCAGCTGTGTATGAACCTCACGACAGGCATTGAAAAGTCTATTGCATCTGAAGCTAATCATACACGTGAATTCACATTGCCGGGGGCCATAGCATTGAGCCTCTGATTCTTGACAGAGGCTGAAGCCTTTTTGCACCTAGCAGTAGAATAAGGAAAGCGATTTGTGGTTTTTAACTCCTAGAAAGAATGGATCCCTTTCCCTTCCCCCCATGCTTTCTTCTCAGGAAAACTTACTAGCATCTGAATTTTGCAAGCTTACAAAAACTTTTTTTTTTTTTTCATTTCAATGTAGTTGTCTTAAAAGATGAATTTCTCCCTGAGGGCATTTGAGCAAGGTGGAGAGAGAGATTGATCATTTCCAGATGCTCTTTGCTGACAGGCAAAGAAAAATTCTGCTTCGGGTTAACATTTGTCAATGTATTTAAAAAAATATATATTTTGTAGGCAAATCTGTCAGGGAGAGCACAAGCCAGTATGACAGGCATCTTAAAAGTGCCTGAGATGCATAGATTTGCATTGTCATAGCTGCATTAACGAGATGGGGCTCGCCCCGGCTGACTGGGCTAAAAGCCTTTGGAGCTTCCCTCTCTATCTCCTACGGACAAGCAGAAGGGATGGATCTATTTTTCAGACAGAAACACAGAGGCCACGTTCAGCGTCCTTCGCGGTAGACAATTGATTCAGCAGTACTTGTTTTGGAGTGCTTTGAAGATTAAAAATGCATCATTCCCTTTTTATTCGATGCTTTGGGTACGTTTGCTGATGGGATTCCTAAACATTGCACACTAAGTGCTGGCAAGACTTGGCACAGCGAACGAGAAGTAGTTTGACTTCGGGTTTCTGGGAAGTACCCTGAGTTAGAGAAGCAGGGAGAGCTGATGCCTCACATGTCATCTGAGAAGGGAGCCAGTTGGAGAGAGGCGAGGGAGTCCCCGCGGGGCAGGAGCAGCACTCCGGTACCCAGCTATGGTCACTGCCGCTTTTGCCTCCGGACAAGAAATCGATGCTCTCTTTGATCTTGGCTCTCTTGCCTGGCAGTAGTCTCTAAGGACTACAACATGAGGACGTCTGAATGGTGAAAGCTGAGACTCAACCAGTTCTGTAGGAGACCCTGAAAGAGCAGATTCTGCTTCAGTGGGTGCTGGTCTCCAAGGTAACGGCAGCGGCGCTGAGCACGGGAAGTAACGGGGCAAAGGAAATGCCTTGGGAAACAGCCCTTAACTTCCATCCACAACAACTGTTGCCCTTCTCAAATGATGTGTGGAACCAGAAAAGCCACCAGGATGCTTTTGTGAGTCACCAGCTGGTTTTCATGGCGTGGGCAGAGGAGGTGGAGGCAGCTCAGTGGAACCAACCCTGCCTGGGGCCTGCTTCTGTGCGTTGGATCCTGGAGACACAGGTTTCTGCTGAAACGATCCGTAAACCTGTCTCCATTTAGAGGCTGCTGGCGGTTCAAACTGTTTTAAATAACTAAAAGTCAAAATTACTTGAAGGCTCCGCTCCTGTGCGGGGCAAAGCTCAGGGCCCTGGGAGCGTTATGGGCCAACCCCTTCCACGGTCAAAGAAAGAGGTGTGAGGGCTGCAGGGGACGCGAGGGACAGAGCCGGTAAAGTCCCACTTCAGGGAGTGAATCCTCCGTGGAGCTGTGTCACGGTACTTGACCCAAAAGCCTGCTCAGCTGCGACAGAGTTGGGGTAAGGGCGTGATGAGGGAGAGAGAGGAGATAACATTAGGGGCATCGTTCTCTGGGGTCGTTCAGGTAAAGCAGGTAAATACCTTCATTAAGGGCATTCGCTGCTTAAAACGCAAAAAAATGCTGGTTTAGAGCATTAATTAATTCCTTGTGCTTCAGAAGCAGACCAAGTAGAGGGGTAAAATGACTCCGAGTCAAATTTTTGGAGGGTTTTCTATGAGAGCAGAGTGTTGGTAGGAGGAAGGGGCAGGACTGGGGAAGAAACTGAACATTACAGGTTTTGTCCTTAAAGAAGGAAAACGTGCTCTGCAAAAGAGGGCATTGAATCCTAAGACAAGGTGCTAATGATTTCTAGGTGTGAAAGCTCCGAGACTTTATACTGTAGTTAACAGCGCATCAGCTTTACTGCATCAGTAGCTGCTGATACCAACTGCCCGTTTTGGGGTGGTTTGCAGAGCGATGCAGGGGGCGGTCTTCGGTGTTTGCTGAGGGGGGGGTTTGCTTTTTTTCCTAAATATTGGGTAGTGAACATGGAGGTGTGAAGAAATACATTCTCTGTGTGCGTGGCCCCCAAAGTTTTCCCTCCACAGCCGCAGGCTTTGACCTGCCGACAGATGCTCAGACAGAATCACAGAATGGTCGGGGTTGGAGGGACCTCTGGAGATCATCTAGTCCAACCCCCCTGCCAGAGGACGGTCACTTCAAGCAGGCTGGACAGGAATACGTCCAGGTGGGTTTTGAATGTCTCCAGAGAAGAAGACTCCACCACGCCTCTGGGCAGCCTGTGCCAGTGCTCTGCCACCCTCACAGTAAAGAAGTTTTTCCTCACGTTGAGGCGGAACTTCCTATGTTCCAGTTTGTGCCTGTTGCCCCTGTCTGTCCCAGAAGCGTCAGCTCAGAAAGGCTGCAAGCTTGTAACGAGGTCTAAGCATATAATTTAGCCTGTGATACTTGATGAACTATGTGTGTGATTAGAATGTGCTATCTGGGGATACCTCTTCCAAAGGGATGCTAAAATTGGCAGCTTTACAATTTGACCTGATTTTCCTTTGTTGCTGGTTGCAACGCTAGAAGCCTCTACGCAGTTAAAATCTGTTTTGTTGTGTTGGGTTGGTTGAGTTTTATTTTGGGAAGGAGGGAGATAATTTTAGTTTTTCAGAACTAAAAATTAGATCAAAATTCTGGCAACTGTTCAAAACAAATGAGCAACCTTGCAATAGCGGGGTTTCTGTCACCTTGGAAACACAGTTTGAAAAAGCCAGTTGGAGTAATTTTAGTTTCAGACTTCCCTCTGCCCTTGTCCCTCCCATGCAAATTCTGTTTTTACACTCAGTATATCCTGTTTAGCTGTGTTTCTTTTCTATTTAGACAACAGGGGAATTTGCCAGACAAAAGTGGAAGAACACTGAAAATGACCTCGCGAATGGTGTTTCAGAGCAGAAACTGGTGTTTGGAAACACACAAAGTTAAGCCCATCCAAAAATAGATTAAAAAAAAAAAAATCAGTCATTTTAGTTCTTACAGCTCAGTGTAAAAAACCCGGAAGTTTGACTTTAAATACTTGGTTTTTATGTACAGTTGAGTCTTTTTTTTTTCTGCAGAAGAATACGGCATTTAGGAAACAAATTTTAGCAATGAGAAGGAAGGCTGGGAGGGGGGATTTAAACAAGGAAAAATCTACTTTGAAAAATGGATGCAATCTCGTAAATATACATGGGCTTTCAGAATCCCCACCGCTGTGATATCTGTCTGAAATGTGTTGTATTGAAGTGCTGTGGGTCTTTGCTGTGGGCGTTACACAGATTATGCTGCGGCACGGCTGGAAGCTCAAGTAATTAGAGAAGAGATTAGGATAAAGTAGTGCTTCTATCCACTAAAGAATGTAAATATTTTGAATATTTTCAATAGCTCACACTTCTCAATAACAGATCTCACCTGAAGAGTGCTCTTACTGTGAGGGCCCACTAGAGAAAGCACGGAAGCCTTCGTCGCCTTTCCTGTCTGCTTGAAATCAGCTGAGATACATGGACTTTCTGCTCCCACTCGGAAAACACTTCAAAGAGAAAAGTAAATTGCTTTTTGATTATTTGAAAGATTAAATTGCATTTAAATATCTATTTTCTTGTCCGGGTAACATTCCTGGAAACTCGGGGGAACCCGTGCAGGACTGGCTGGCAGCCCCTGTGCCGGCGTCTGGTGTCACCTCTGCCTGGGGGCTGCTCCAGCTGTGCGGCCTGTGGGGCTGGGAGGAGGAGGTGCCACCCAGGACCGTGTGCCATAGTCTCAGCAGCCGCAGAAGACTGGCAGGACATTGCACTAATACATCACATGAGACGTGACTAGATAGAATAGCCGAGTGACACTTGGATGAAGTATTTGGAAATGCTTCCTAACCACATGAACAGTTAGACTGTTGGGGTAATAGTGGGAGTCTATAACTTGAGATATTTAAAGCGAGACTGGCCTCAATATGAGCAAACGAGGAGATGTGTGATTAAGGCAGCACAAATGAGATTATAAATCTATTTTTTTCACCTAGATTTTCTTGGATTCTGTTTTGTCTCCCAGAGGTGACTGAAAGTTATGATGGACGTTAATAATTAAAATAAGTTTGACCATGCCACCTTTCCATCAGCTGCTGCGCTTTTGTCATTCCTTGTTATCACAGGAGTGAGTGAGTGTTGGGAGCAAACTGCCAGCGGTTGGCAGGCAGCAACCCTGGCAAGTTTGCAAATGAGGGACATACCCTGCTGGAACCAGCAGGATCAAGCACAAGTCTTCTCCTTGCTGCATCGCTCCTTATGAGTCAAGAAAGCTCATCAGGTCAAAACACGTGCTCCATAGTGCCTGGCCTAAACAGGAAAACTTTTTTCCTCCTGTGAAACACAGTTTTATTCTGCTCTGCTTGATAGGTGCCCTCCAGGGGAGGCAAAAGAAAGTCCAGGGTTCATCTATGTAGCTATAGAAGAATGATTTCTAGTTTTCAGTCGCTGTACTGAAGCGGTGGTGTTCAGCCTCTGCAAACGAGCTAAGTATGCGCTTGCACTAATGTACGCACTTATGTGCATGCGAATGCATGTACAGGCTTCATTGTCATAGTTTCTTACTATTAACTTCTCTGATCGCTCCCTTTGACACACACACAATGGAGAGATAGAAGACAATATTTCATATACGAAATTCCACAGATCTCTCATCAGCCTGAGGCGATATGCCACCCAGGACTGGCTTTTTTTTCCCCATTTTTTGGCTTTCTAACACACCGGGTGACTATCATGGAATCATCATATATGCACACATATAAAGTTGTTTGAATAATAAAATTATGTTGCTTACATAACAGAGAAAAGTAGACTAGATTGTTTCAATATGTGAAAGCCATTGGCAGATTTTGCCAACAGAAACAACATCTGCTGCTTAACATTTAAGATTATAAGAACACATCTTTAAGGCATCCTTGTGATTATCTTAAGTCAAGTACTTTGAGCACAGCACACTGAATACAGTTCTTAAAAAGGATCAGTCTTCTAATTTAAGGACATTTCCACTTCCCTTTTAAATATTGCCTTTCCTTTTACAGCATTTGGAAGTCCTCTATACTTTGCTCTGACTTGAATCTCAGAGTTTTGGGACTGATGATTAAAAAAAATAAATTGCAATTTCTAACGATAGAATTGGAAGAAAGGAACTTTAAGAAAGTGGATTCCCCTAAGAACATGTTTATTAAATGTGTTCCCCCATTCTGGCATTTTGTTGCCTGTTAATAGGCAATCAGAAACCGTTCCAGATATTCTTCTTATGGTGTTTAAGTTTTGCAGGATTTCTAATAAATAAATTTTGCGTATGCAGCAGGTTTTCGGACCCTGTTTGTAGTGGGATTTACGGTGGATGGACCTTGCAACATCTCCTGGGCCCTGTTGTGTGGACTGGCAGACCTTGGCTCCGTCGTCGGGTACAGCACTCCCCTACGACGTTACCAGGGACTGCTACAGGACACCGCTCAAAAACCTTACGGCTCCAGCTAATTAGGGGGCGAGACTCACAAATGTTACATTTAATCTGAGTTTGGATTAATAGCCAAATACTGTGAGAGACTGAATGACGGTGGTGACTTTGGGAAGGCATGCGGCGGAGGAGAAAGACAGACTGCAGGTGGACGTGGGTGAGAGCTCTGCTTTCCCCCTGCCCTCCTGGGGCAGAAATGGCAGGACCACCCATGTGGTCCTGGCCTGAAGAGATAGGACAAAATAGACAGAGAAATGCTTATTTAATGATTTCAGCTCCTTCACAGAGGATCTCCTAATGTTTTGAGCATAAATATGAAACTGTTTTCTTTTTCTTGAACTGATTACAGTCTTTGTTGGTGTTTACAAGGCCAGGCTTGACGAGGCTCTGAGCAACCTGATCTAGTTGAAGATGTCCCTGCTTACTGCAGGGGGGTTGGACTAGATGACCTTTAAAGGTCCCTTCGAACACAACACATTCTATGGTTCTACTTTCACTTCAACCAAGGTGGAGTGTCACGGATCTGCCAGTTTTGTCTCCATGTTAGGAGAAGGTAATGGTGATGACAGTCATGATACCAGCTATTTTTACTGTACGGGTAATTTTTTGGCTTCTTTGTATCCAAAATACTTTGGTATTTTTAGCATATCTTCAGTGAGACTGGCATCCTACCACAGCACTGGCATGCTGCAAGACGGCAGTCAGAGGTGGTAATGACAGCCCTGAAGTTCAATGACACGTTTTGGAAAGCTCATAGGGATGTTAGCTTGCGTTCTCTAAAAAGACAAATACCGACTTAAAAAAATAAGCTTGCACTACTAAAAAGAGCATGAATTCCTGTCTTATTTCTGTTTAAACAAAGCAGAGAAAGCAGAGCCGTGAATGGTCCTGCTGTTTAACTTGGCTGATAGTTGTGATCAGAAGCATTTCCATCGCACTGCTCATTTGAATCTAGGTTAACCTTACATGGTTCTTAAAATCCTCTCCTGTTCAATTTTACTTACAGCTTAACAGGAGAAGCAGACCATGCCACTGGGAGTAAGGGGCTCAGCACTTCACATACAGACAGGGTAGCCACCATCCTCATGCTACCAGTCACATCGCCAGAGCCCAGGAGGCCCGTGCCACGGGAGTCAGAGAGGAACTGATGGTGGCAGTGGCTTCTCAGAGGTCCGTTACCTCCTTGTGAGAAGGCACCAAGTTTGGTTGGATGTGGCCAAGCAACAGCAACGCAGGTGTGCTGCACTGGCCATGAGATCTCAACAGTGGTGCCTCGCAAAGCAGTTTTGGATGAAGGAGGTTTCTGGCAAGGATGTGCTCTGGAAGGGAGTCAGTGGTCTGAGCCAAACACTTGACTGAGCTCAAAGTCTCTCAAATTTGCTTTTAGAAAGTGCAACCCCAACTCCAAATGGGGACAGAGACCAGGGAGCAGATGGTGGAACCATTTTAGTAATGAACACCTCCAGCTTTGTCCAGCCTGTTGTCTAGCAACCTCCTCAGGTTTAGAATAGAAGCGTTTTATTCTCCCATTGGTTTGTCTTCCGAAGGAGATAACCAGCTGTACTCGGGACCCTCTGGGCCTCTGGGGTGCCTCGGCTGGCCAATTCAAAATAGGGTCCGGGGGTAACAAGGGTATGGATGACTGTAGCGGTGTCTGCATCTGAGCGAGATCAGTCGTTTGGCAGGCTGGAGATAATGCACGCGGCTATTAGCTGCCTGATAGAGTTTCGTGGGACTCTTATTTCAGTCCATTTGGATGTCAGGAAGGCAGACGCTTTCAATAAAAAGAGTGCTCACAGATTTTATTGGGGCATTCAAATGCTTCCAGTTCCCAGCTGTCATCAGCTCTACTTTAGTCATATAGTTGTCACTTTATCCCCCTGTCTGCGACAGGTCTTGAGAAAAGAAAGATACCGATTTGCTGAGCTTTGTTGAAAAGGGGACCCACTCATGTTTCCAGACGCTTTTCGTTTTACTCACAGGAGTGAATCCTACTGAAATAAAATAAAGCATATCTTTGCACGGTTACATCCTAAATTAATAAGTACCTTTTATTTCAGATACATCTGTGGAGGTCTTATATGAGGGGGTGGGATTTTTCCAAAGCCAGACCAGAGCAGTTCAAAACCAGTCCCTGCGTCTGTACCGAAAGGAAAGCATTCAGCTTCTTCACGGTATCTGCCGAGGCAGAGCTGGTCTCTGACACTGTCAGCAAGGCTGTAAGGGTTATTTGTCAGACTTTTATTAGGAACTATTTATCTGCGAAATTTCACCATTCAGCTGTATCGGTGCCCAAACGTTGCCATCTAGTCATCAGCTTCTTCACCAGGGATGTCCTTCTCAGCAATACATTTTTTCCCAACTAAAATGTGACTTTTTTACTTGTGTAGCCATTTACAGTTCTCATGTCATCCACTCAGAAAAGATCAAGTAATTGCATAATCCCAGTCTGTTAATGAAAAAAACCTTTAAAAAATCATTTCTCTCCGTGCCTTCCGAAGAATACTGCTATTTGCTTAAAGTCCCGCTGTTTAACTGGTCCTAAATATTTGCCAGTCTCCTAAGAAGCCTTTTCAAGTTGGTGCAAGCTCTAGTCCCATCCTCTTGAAGTAGCTTTTGGCTTTTGTTGAAGGCCAAGTAAAAGGCCCGGCGCTCAGCAGTGTGTGCTGTGCAGCTCCTGAACAAAACCAGCTGAGCTGAAAACAAAAGCTCAGCTTTGACTCTTACTCCACTGGCTCAAGTAAGTTCCAGCCAGATCCTTAATGTTATTTTATCTGCAGGTTGGTTTTTTGGTTGGTTTTTTTTTTTTTTTTTTTGTATGATCAATGCCAACTCTGTTGGGCAAATACAGGATGCATAGGGATTAAAAAAAATCCAGCTGCCAACATGAAAAAGTGCTTTGTAACCACAGTTTGGAATGGAAACAATTTTCTAAGATACAGATCAAACTGTGTTTATAGACTCGACTATTGGCAGCTTTTCACCGAGCTATTTCCTGTGTGCCTATTGCATAGAGGAATAATCTAAATGCTTAAACTAACATTTAAAACCATACAGAACATGAAGAAAATACTGTGTGAAGCAGCACAGAAAACGCAATGTTGTTGAATTTTCTTTTGTTTCCATGGCTAATACTCACGGGAGAAGGCAGTGCTGCACGCTGAGTGTCAGTACCCCGGTTCTTTGCAGGATTTGGTCCTTACTCTGGCTAGTACGTACTGTCTACTAACATTGTTTCAATTGCTGAAAGGAAATGTCCAAGTCACAAAAATTTCCAAAAATCCCACCTAAATAAGAGGAACTTGGTAAAAATTACATACAGTTACTTTAAGTGCGGTACGCTGTTATTCATTAGGGAGCTAATGCAGACAACCTAAGGCATGGGTAGACAGGAAGAATCTGATTTCCCTTTAGAACAGGCGAGAAACGGGCAGGGTATAGTGATTACAGTCAAGGTAGGCATAGACTTCTTTTGTTTGCTCAGTTTGAAATGGTTGCCACCACTTTTTCTTGCAGAAAAAGCCTAGAGTTCATCTCCTAGCTATTTCTAATCTTTTCAGTGCTTTTTAATGGGGCAGAGCCCCTCTCCCAGATTTCAAACTCATGCCCTTTGCTTTAGGCACGCGTTTGCTGGTGGCACAGGTGACCTCCTGATGGCATCAGTGCAGCCGAGCTGTGGTGCCCATGCAGAATTTTACTGCCGGTAAACTTTATCTCTGCTGTTCCGCTGGGCTGGAGTTCTTTCCTTCTATCCAAGCCATGTCGCAGCTAGTGAGGACGGAAGCTCCGATAAGAGGAAAGGGTTAGAGTCAGGAGGGTAGCTGAGGTGGCACAGGACCTCTGGAGCTCCTCTGCTCAGCCCCAGTGCAGAGCAGGAGCCACATATGTCAGCTCGCCCAGGGCCAGGGACAGCCAAGTTTCTCCAAATGGAGTTTCCACAGCTTCTCTGGGCAGCCTGTTTCAACACCCGACTATGAGATGAACAAAAAAATGCCATCAAATATGTGTATACCTTTCTTCTTTGACTGTGTCCTTGCAGCTTGGGAGCACAGTTCTGGAAGATGTAATAAAAAGCTTAGCTTTACACACTGATTCCAGACGGAAAAATCAAGGTTTTTGCTGGGGATGGAAGCTTAACCACTCAAAGAGGTAAGATCGGTTTAGAGGAGGTGGCACTGGGCTTTTCCTTTGCTTGGACCCATAGGTGACACAGCTGATGTCATTGTGAATTGATCTGCTGGAGGCAGTTGCATTAATTGTGTGCAGCGAGTGCGCTGCCAGAGAAGTACCGATAGCTTTGTTTTTATGCATTTCTCGCGTGCCACTTTGCCTGAGATGCTGTTCCTAACCCGTCCCCCAGGCGCTGCGATGTGGCTGTCAGAGGGGACAGGATCTGAGCCCGCAGGGACAGAGGGCTCCCAGCTCCTCACCTGTGCAGCAGTGAGCATCCGCTGGTCCCAGCCACTGCTGCCTTGTCCGTCGCTTTTCCCAACACAAAGCATTCTGGAATGGTTATACGTCTTGCTCTGAAACTCGTCCACAGATATTTCCCAACGTGGGTATTTAAAGGAACGCAAATGGTTGCAAAAGGCAGGATGGCAAAATGGCATTTCAAGTTGTTGCAACGTGACATATGGTAACTATCAGGAGCTTTATTTTAGATCCAGAGAAACCACAACTTCTTTGTAATTTTTTTTTTTTTTTTACATTGTATATTCACAGGTATTACTGAGCTACTACTGTTGGGGTTTCACATATAAAATTCAAAAATTTACTCAAACTTTGTTCTTCAAAATACTTAGTTTCAAATGCTCGAATAATTAAATCCCCCTCAAAATTTTGATGAGAGGAAATCTGTGAACACGTGCGATGTTCGCGAGCTGCAGTTGTTTTCTCCAGAACCCGGGGAGCACTTCCTTCAGCCCAGTGTTTGGGGTTTGGTTTTGTCCCGAGGCGGTGCTGTGCCTGGCATGCAGAAGGCATGGAATTCCTGCCTGCTCCTGGGGGAAAATCCACCCCACCGCCAAACGCCACGGCTCCTTGGCTCTTCCCCCAGGAGATAGGTGCATGGCAGACGGTTTGTAAGATGTGGCACGTAGAAAGCTGCAAAATGCACAGCTGAAGTGGTCGACAACGAAACATAGACCTGTGTAGATATTACCCAACGAAAGCTGCCTCGGTATTTTATCTCGGGAAGAAATCAATGACATACCGTTTCCCAAGATGGGTTTTGAAAGGCTGTGTTCTCACTAATGGAACTAATGCGCCACAGAGCTGAGCAACACGGACACCGAAACCAAATTTTTTACCGCTTCAGCAGCCTCGGTACATTATTTGCTCTATCCTAATGCCAGTTGTCTTTTACCTGTGTGGTATTTTTGGTGGGAATACTAAAGGCTACTGACACCAAGGCCAACTTCACCCCAACTTCATCAAGTAAAGCTTGGCTGGCGCTACTCTGCTGAGGAGTTTGCAGAGGACAAGGGGCCGTTCCCCACGCTGCCAGGCTGCAGGGAAACTGTGGAAAAACCTGCTGGGAAGCAAAAACTGCCACATGCGCGGCCTAAGCCCAGAGGGGAAAAATAAGTTTGCAGCCTACAGATTTGTTTCTTTGGGGGGAAAAAGAAAAATCAACATCAAGGGAAAAGAAGTATGTAAAATATGCTGTGAATCTTTTAGTCTTTGGCAAGAAACGCTATGCACGTGGCTGACAGAGACGATGACAGAATTATAGAATCATAGAACGGTTTGGGTTGGAAGGGACCTTAAAGATCATCCAGTTCCCACCCCCCTGCCCTGGGCAGGGACACCTCCCACTAGACCAGGCTGCTCAAAGCCCCATCCAGCCTGGCCTTGAACACTTCCAGGGATGGGGACACCCCGAGGTGAATCGAAGATCACTCCGAGTACAACCCCGGCTATTGATGGGGGATTTGGTGCCCGGGCAGGACGGACCGGGGGGCGGGGGAGGCGACCTGCCCACCCACCTGCGCTAGCCCCGTGAGCCCGGGCCACCTCCGGCGGGCACAGGCGGTCCCGCTGGCTCTGCACCCTCGGGTCCGGCTCCCCTCAGGCGGGCCGGGGGCGACGCCCCCTCTCCACTTCACCGGGCGGGGGCGGCGCTGGCCCATGGCCCGGTGGCGAGCGGCGGCCCCGGTGCGGGGCGGCGCCCCCCGTGCGGCGGCGGGGCATGCGCACTGCGGGGCGCCCTCTCACCCCGCTCAGCTATGCCAAGTATGTGCGCGGCGGAGCCGGGGCCGGGCCCGCGGAGCCAGCCCGCCATGGGGCAGCGCGGCCCGGGGCTGCCGCCGCCGCCGCGCAGGGGGGGCGCCGGGTCCCGCCGGCCGCGGGGCAGCGCCCGCTGAAGGCGGCGGGGAGGCAGCGCCCTGAGGCATGGCCGAGCCGCTCCGCAGGACGCTCTCCAAGCTGCGGGGCAGGAGGTCCCAGCGAGGGGCGGCGGGCGGCGGGCACCGCCACGGCGGGGGCTGCGCACCGCAGGGTAAGTGCCGGCCCGCGCGGGCGCTGCCGAGGGGGGCGAGGAGTCCGGCGGGCGCCGGCGGAGCGGGGTGCCCGGTCCCCGGCGCTGCTCCCGGCCGTCTCCCCGCCGGAGCGGCTTTCCCTGCCGAAACGGGGCAACTCTCCGCTTCCAGGAGTTAACTTTTTTGGTATTCCTCTTAAAAGCGGGGGAGAAGGCTGCGCGAGTGGGTGGAATGGCGCTTTGGAGAAACAAACAAACAAACCCAAACTAGTTTTTCAGTATCTCCGAAAGACCTGACTTCTCTCCCCAAATCTGTGAGGTTGTTTATTCCAGCGTGTGCTTTGCGTTTGTATTTTAAGGCGCCGGATGGGGATGCCGCTAAAGCAAAAAGCGGGCGTGGGGGTGACTGCCGCGGCTGGGGGCTGGTGGGCTCCTCACGCGGTGTTTCAAGCCCATCGCCCCTCTTTAAAAGCGAACTTTATTTTCGTTGGGCAGTGCCAGCTTAGATAAACGGTAAGTAAACAGCAACAGAGCCCGAAACCCCATAGGGTTTTGCGTGGAGCTGCCGGAGTGCAGTGCAGTTAAATGAGCTGTTTACTCGCGTTTGGAAAAGTTTTTTTGCCTTTTTTGCGTGTCTTGTGTAACCTTCAGATTTGTTGTGAACGGCGATCAGGCACTTCAGCAAATCTAAATTTAGGGTCTTGAATCAGTCCTCAGCGGTTACATCCTCACATCCGTAATTGCTGTTCTTCTCGGCAATAAAAATTCCTCGTTTAAATAAGACGTTCTTGAATGTAGACCACTACTTTGTGTGAATCCCCACACGTTTTCTTATCATATGACTTGTTTGTCATCCTTTGGCTTTTGTTTGCTGCTGGTTTGGTGTTTCGTTTTTTTTTTTTTTTAAATGATGCACTTGAAAGCTTACAGATCGATTTTTAGTCTTGCTGTTGTTCCGTTTAAATACAGAATTACTATATTTCTTAGTTTTACGAGGAAACTTAACGAAAAAAAATGTGTTTAAGTAGCTGCTATTACAGCTAGAAGAACCATGAATTGTTTTGATCCGTATATGGAGAGACTGGAAAAGGCTGCTCCCCTTCTCATTACTATCTGAAAAGCAGTGCACAGTATCATCTTGAAATATTTTACACGCCCACGTAAGAGGCAGAATATCAATTTTGACCTCAGTTGGGCTGAAGCATTGAGGCTCTGGTTTCTGAGCATATGTGTGTTGTTACCATAATGCTTTAAATTTAAATAGCGATTTATTTATTTATTTATTTATTTAGGTAGAGGGGAAGGTGAAGGGAGTAAAGGGAATACCTGACTTTTTTTTTTCCTCTTTTTTTATTTATTCAACACCATATTGAAGCCTTTTGGGAAGGAACCGTTGTCTTGTTCTGTATTTGTGTGGAGGCTTAATGCATATTTTTAGAATATATTAAATATATTAGAGTACTAATGGAGAGTAGACGGCATTCTTCTGAATGAACCTTTGCTCTAGAACCAAAAGTACATGCCTGATCTGTGTGTCTCTGAAAGCTTTGTATTTATTTAAAATTGGCTCATTACTATAACAGCTAACGACGTTGAAAACTTGCTCTGTGATACTGAACCGCTGGTTGTGCAGATACTTGCATGTGAAACAGTTTGTTACTAAAATAAACACAGGCATGAGGGCTTTCAGGATCAGGGCCAAGTTCGAATAAAGGGGAGGCAGCGCTTGCAAATGGTGCTACCTGTTGTAAAAAAGCTGCGAGGTGGAAGATTTAGATGGAAGCGCGTTGCCTGGGTGAGGTTCAGCCAACACTTAGAATCGGTGACTTCTGGCACCTCCTTGGCTACTTCGGAGACGGGGTGGTTTTGAATTCGTGGGGTGGGCGACGTGTCCCTGCAAGCAGCGGGGTTGTTGGAGTGCGCCGGAGCTACTCGGTTATTAATGTTTCTGCGGTGAGCTCCTGCGGATGGCTTGTTGTTGAGGTACCCGGGTGGATGGTGAAAACAAAGCGGGGTTTGCTCTGCGCCTTGGCCGCCGCTGGCACCTGCGGGCTGCCGGAGGCTGACGCTGGATGTGTCGCTGGATGCGTATTTAGGCACGTTGCGCTTCTTGGGAGCCGCTGTTTTGGGAATTGTAGGCTGGCTGAGTGAAGCAGCAGGATATTTTTGTTCGTGGAAGTGCAGCTCTCGGATGCTCCATCTATTCACGTTGCCGGAGCAGGGACCGCTCCCTGGGCTGTCCATGCACAAGCGGAGGGCTGGCGTCCAGGTGGCCGTCACCAGCAGGAGGATGCCCACCCAAGAAGTCCCCAATCCAAACTGACTTCTTGGAAGTGTAGGCATAACCCTGTGCCCACTGCAGCCTAGTTCCCCGTCCTTTTGGTTAGCTCTTATTTGAAATAGTGGTGAAACTGTGTAAAGGGGAACCTTTACAATGCCACACTTACATGTCCAGGCCGTGGGTGGGGGAGGAATACGGTTGCTGCCAAATCACTGAAACTTTGCCAGAGCTCTGCGTCCTCAGCCCTGCTTTCACGTTTGCCTCAGATTCTGTTAATTGACTGACTTAGGCCCCCGTGCAGCAAAGCGCTGCAGCAGAGGTGTGCGCAGGCTTCAAAATGAGCATGGTTCATTTTGTTCGTTCTTTGAACCAAGTTAATTATTCAGATCACAAACAGTGTTCATATTGCAGTAACAAAGTAAACCTCACGTTTTAAAAAAAAAATAAAAATATAAAAATCACCAAATGATGAATCTTTCATCAAATGAAATGGTGGTGTTTCAGATCTTATCAAGGATCTCTTCTGTCATTAATGTACAAACGTGAAAAGAGGGTGGAAGGGAAGGTGTTCAAGTGACAGTCTTTTTCCTGCCTACAGCGAACTTAGCTGGATGTACAGAGCTGCTCCTTGAGCCCTCCAGAGACCCGTCCCTATTTTAACATCCGTTATTGGTGTGTAAATAACTTTTCACTGAGAATGATGTTCAGGAAGTATCAAATAGCTGCTCCCACCTGGAATTTCCAGTTACGGAGGGCTTCGCGTGAAAACAAGTTGTTTTATGAGAATGCAGTTATCCTCGTTTAGTCTTAGTGGCTGAGCAGACCCTGTCTGGGCTCTCCCAGAGGAGCTGTGAGGGTTCTCTGACCTCCCTTCCCTCTTTTTAATTGGGATGTGGTTGCAGCTCTCCTTATGGCCCTGGCGAAGGGGCTGGTGCCTGCTCCGGGGTGAGGTGCCCACTCCTTGCGTGGTCCCACCTGCCCAGATGGGATGCTGGGGATAGGGCACGGCTGCGGAGTGGGCTGCTTCGATGGGCTCTGACCAGGGGCTCAAGTGCAAGTGGCTTTTTCGATGCATAATTAAATGCTTGGCCATTGCTTTAAAGAAATTGTGTCAAGTTTGGGGAGCAGTCAGTGGAATTTGATTAGGCATTGCATGAAATTTTTGTTGTGTAATGAAGTATTTAAAAACTTTTCTACATTTCTTCTTCCTCCTTCCTTCCTTCCGTTCAGGACGGTGTGTTTCATTTTATTCCCCACGAGTCAGGGGATGCTTCTGTCTTAATTATAGGATAAAGCTAGTGAGGACAGTCCTTTCTGGAGGTTTTCGTGCAAGAGATATCCTATTTTTTATTTATTTATAAATCTAAAGTGAATCTATGTGGGTTTTTTGTAGACATTTAAGTAGTATGTTATACCAAAAGCAGGGATTATTTCTTCATGGCATAGGTAAACTGGAAAAATACTACATAGCAACTTTTCAACCAATCGTACCTGAACTTGGCAGACAAAAAGCAGCCGTTTCTATGTAAGTATGCGTGACCTTTCAGGAGAGCTATCTCACTGCCATTTATCTAAATTACATAGTGTTAAAAATACAGCCAAACAAGCCTGACTCTTTATTAATTATGGGCGCATTCTGCTTTGACAGGCTGAAATCTAATTTTATGATGGCATCAACTTATCTTTTATCCTTTCAGATGAGGTCTAATGCAAATGTTGTACAACAGTGTGTGTGTGTTCACCTGTCAAAAGCAAAACAATATTCTAAACATTTGTCTTTCCTTCTCTTTTTGCCTTTCTTTCTGGGAACAGATTTAATAGAAAATGTTTACATAGCTTCGAGGAGCAGGAAGGAACCCAAGTCCCCTCAGGCCACCGAGGTCCCCGAGCATCGGCCGCAGATGAACAGCATTACTGTTTCTAAGAAACGCAGCTGGCTGCAGCAGAGCACACACCGACCTCCTCCTCCTCCTCCTCCTCCTCTGGAAGAAGAAGATGGCTGTAAGGAAGCGCAGGGGTCTGTTATCCCGGTACCCAAATCTCCTGTCCCACTGCCTGAGCCCGCGGTGCCGTGGGCTCCTTCCATGTCGCCGGTGGGGCGGGAGCATCCCACACAAGCCCTGCCGAGGAGCGCGGCTTTGGACTTCGGTGAGGATAACGATGCAGATGATGAAGGAGAAATATGGTACAACCCCATCCCTGAAGATGATGAACCCAACTTGCCGAGGGTCCGCCTTTCTGCTGTGAATAGCCCTCTTGCTGTGGGCTCCCTGGGGGGTCGGTACAAAACCCTGCTTGGGGGTGACTTGGGGACAGCCATGAGTCCCCACGAGGGTCCTCCACGTTCCATGGAGGGTGTGGGGGACATTCGGATGGCTCAGCCCAGCGAAGCGAGTCAGGCAGATGCTGTGCATCCTGGGGAGCAGGTGCAGCGGCACCGGCAGAGGTTTGCCTGCAAGGCTGCCGGTGGTCCACCAGTAGAAGACAATTCTGCCTTCAAGTGTCCTTCAACAGGTAAGAGGGTTCAGGAATATGCAAGTGTGTCGTCCTCATTTTCCTTTTAGAGGAGTAATAAACCATTCTTATGTCTCTCTTTTCTCTTTCCTGTTCTTTTATCTTTATCAAGCAAATTTCAGAGGAAACCCAAGTCAAGTTAATAAAAAATTATCAAATTGTGAGGCTGTAACCTGCCAAATGTAGAGCTGGGCAGTGGTTTCTCAGTCAGTTTGTTCATGGCACGTCCAGGTACGGTTGTCCTCTGTGCTCTTTGCCCCCCACCTCCCTGAAGACTAAGGCTTTGCAAGGCGAGCTTGCTAAAGCCTAGTGGTGTGAGGAGAGGTTGGGTTCCCTTTGGTAGTTAGTGTCCGACCTTGGCCTTGAATTCCAGCCCCAAACCTACTTAATGTCTGCAGAATTTTCTTTAACTTGCTGTCTGGGACTTTTTAATAAAGAATTTTTGGAAGACCATGTAAGCGCTATTCATCACGTCGCTTTCTGTAGTTGCTGTCTTGTTGACTGTCTCGGGTGAATCTAATAGCCTGGAGAGGAGTGGTTTTCACTTTCAGAAGTCAGCCTCTTTGTTCCTTGTTATCTTTGGCGGTGTGTTCGATAGTCTCATTTCCATAATTCCATTAGTGTGTGAATTCAGAATCTTATTAAGGATTTTTCCCAGTCTATTGAAAAAAGCCAAACAAAAACAAAACCACACCAAACAAAAGTACGCAGAAAACAAACCAACCAACCCTTTCCAAAAAGGTATTATTTTTAATTACTGATGCGTCTTACATTATCTTGACCTTAACCCTAGTATCCTGTTGAGAGCTAGAAACTTGGTGTAAAGTTCGGGAGGCAGGGAATTCCAGGTTCCCCTCTTTGGAGAGAGTTTATGCTTTCTCTGCACTGACGTTTAAGAGCCTGTATCTCTGCCCAGATCAGCAGGGAGGACCTGAAGCACCGGCATTGTCCTCCAAGTTGCCCGCGTCCATCCATGCCATCCCAGAGGGTTCTGGCCCCGTGTCCCGGCGTGCCGGGAGCCACTCTGCCCAGATTCCCAGTGCGGAGATTGCTTCTGGGAACGGGGCTTGTTTTCAAAGGCACCAAAGCAACTGCTGTAAACAGAGTGAGAAAAAAACAGCCGGTCTTCTCTTCTGGGAGCTCACATTTAGTTCTTTTTGTGGAAATGCTGTAGATACGAGGGTATTTTTAGTTGCAAAGTGTGTTAAAGTTATCAGGGATTTATTTACAAATAGATCACTTTATAGCTGCAATAAATAGTTAGACCAATTGTATTTGCTTACAAGAAAGATAAAATAATGTGTTCTTTGGTAGTTTTCTTTTTTTTTTTTTTTTTTTTTCTCCCCGTTGGAGCCCTTGGCATTTTGGAGAGGTCAGTAAGCATTTAGGAAAGACATGTGTGTCCTGCAAACTCTCTTGCCCCTGTTTACATGGTTAATCTTCCAATATAGAGGTGACTGTTTTTTAAAAAAAATAAATCCCCTTATGCAAGAGGAAGAAAGTCAAAATTGCTTTCCCACTGAAGAAACACTTATTTCTGAAAGCAAAATGCCCATTTAAAGTGTCTCATGAAACCAGGAGAAAAGTGTTATGAATTCCCCCTGATGGGTTTGTTATGCATGGAGTTAATTAAGCTACTTTAAATGCAGCTCTCCTTTTGCATGTATTGAATGGTGATCGCGTTGAATAGACTAATTGATGAAGAAGTGGATCCCTGCTGCTCGGTAATCGGCTTTATTACGGAGAAATGGCTTAGTTCTTCTTTTTAATCCAGTTAAGGTGTCTACAGTTATTTCCAGTCAAATTTAAGATGACAGCTCATCCATACAAGATTACTGTGTGAAGGGCGACATGGCCAATTAAACTTTATTTGTGGTAGGACCTTGTTTGAATTACACAACTGCAATGACATCGATGTCTGTGTTCTTGGAGAGCCGGGACCGACCATCAAGCAGTAACTCCTGACAAATACACAATTACTGCTTTGGGGAAAAGTCTGCTTATCTTTCTTACTGATACGATTTTATATATGTCAGTATTGGTTGGCATTAGAGTCTAAAACATTAGATTTTGAGAAGCATAGACAGAAAACGGTGGGGCACTATAAAAGCCAACAAAATATATAATTGTTCACTTTGCTCTTTTCTTCTTTGGATAATGGAATCAATTTCACCTTTAAAATTTTAAACATTGCTGCTTTATTTGTATTTCCAACTTTGTAGAAAGAAAATGTTTGTGGATTTTTTTCTTTTTCTTTTTGTTATTTTTTTGAGAGAGTCTTTATTAGACATAAGATTAAGAAAAAAATACAAATGATAGAATTCAGTTATTAGCAGTCTTTTCAAACACAGCAGCAAATAGCTGTTTCCTTTAAATGCTATCCATAAAATGGATCATAGTTGTAGAGGTGCTAATTTGTCCCATAGTCTTAATTTACACTGCCAGTTCCTGGTGTTAATTTGGTTACTTTCTACAGTAAATGCCATTTATGTTAATAGGATTTGTCAGGTAATTCCTTTGTGAATAATTCTAGCCATGCTGGCTTTTGAAAAGGAACTGATTAAAAATAAGGCGCCCCTGTAGCAGAGCTTGGGAAAATAATGCATGTGCTTTGTTTATGAAAAGTACACAAAAGGTAAGGGTAAGAAGATAATCTGGTTCTGAGTTAGTAACATAGAAACATAGTGCCAGCTCGTGCTCTTAGGTCCGTGGGAGAAGAATGTAAGTGGAAAGGACCCTGGAGGCTGTTATTAATTTGATGTCTCCTTGCACAGGCAAATGGTTATGATTGGAAAATAGGAATATTTTTGCTATGTGTTGAATTTTTCATATTGCATTAATAGTTTTTTGCACATGTAAAAGGTTAAAGTAAATTTTCTTTACAGCTGTTTAGGACTGAACTCTGTTTGTTTTTAGACGTGTATATGACCTGCAAAACCTTGCAGAAAAACACCCCTCTGTAATGTCGGCTCCTGCGATAGATTTACATCGTAGAGCTCTAAATAGTGCCTTCTGAAGAATTTGTAATATTTTTACTTTTGGGGAGGATTACTCTTGGAGGGTTACTTATAGCCTCTACCTCATCAGTGGGATCATCTCGCATGAGCCTGTATCTCAGAGACATCCCGGTAGGACTCATGCTTGCCAGGATCTGGGCTGTGCGTTTGCTGCTGAAAATGTACCTGTGTTAGCAGTCTGGATGGAAAATCCTGGTAGGAATCTCCGTAAATGGATTTCTCTTCAAAGTTGTAGGAAGCGAAGGTTGATACCATATGCCCACTTCACCCTAATGCATGCTGACTGGAGCTTGAGTTAGATCATAATTGGAGCTACAGTGCTCTTTCGCCGCTTAGACTGTGACCGCTATCCTAGTTTTCAAATACATCTTTTGGGGCCAGTGCGGGAAAATATTTTGTAAGCTTAGATGTTGCAAGTGAGCTTCCAGCGGTATACATAGAGTGCACTGGGCAGCAGATCCTATTTACCGGTTTCCTTCCACAGTTTCAAATACTGTTTGCTTAATTTTTTTTTTTTTTCCCAGATGGAAGATGTTTTGTGATTTAAGTGCAAGGAGCCTTGTTTTCCTGAGGCAGAAAAGCATTCATGTGAAATATTTGCGTAATGTTTGAGATACGTTTTGAGATACAAAAAGGTCTGGTTTGTGGCAGGAAGGTCCCTCTACTCCCTCCTTCTCCTGCGGAGCTGAAGCCAGTTTGTCAGTGAGCTTTTGGGGAGCTTGTGCACTTGGTTTTGAAGGTGGAAGGCTTATTCATGCGTGTGCCTCTGACCCATGGGGTGATGATACCGTAAACACCTGCTGGTGAAAGAGGCAAAAGGATGTAGCAGAAGCAGTTCCTTTAAAATCGGTGTTGCCTTTTTCAGTTTCTGATTTGTACTGAGTAACTGTTTACATCCTTTGAGTGGGGAAACAGGGATGAAGCTGCTTTTTGTGCCATGAAAGACCCAGTGAGGGAGGAAATCTTCATGAGAGCAGCCCACGCAGGCAGTGCCTGGCGTCATCTCGGTGTGACGCCAACGCCTGAGTGGAGCCCGCTGTGGCCCATGTGCATCCCGGAATCATTAATGTTTAAAATACCTGCAATGAACTCATGCCTGTTTGTAGATACCGAACTCGTTTAAGTGTGGTGAGAGACCTGAAGTGCTGTCGCGCAGACTTGTTCCCCTCTGTAATGAGGTACCACCCTCGAGGATGCTGGGGATCGCCGCCGGGATGAAGAGCAGGCAGCTGTCAGCCCCTTCACCCCTCGGCATGCGGGAGCCTCTGGAGGTTACTCTGTAATCACTTCACATTTTAATTAATGGGCTATTTAAAGCAATTTATTTTATATCTGTTGCTCCCACAAAAGTGATCCCTGGGTGGATGGGTTTGTCACAGCTTAATTAATGTCAGTGTGTGAAGCGTTCGAAGAAAACAAACTACCATCATGTCATTCCGTAATGGTAGGGTTTTCACCCTTTTAATAATTTCTCTGTTCCTTGACTCTGAAGCATTACGTGGGATGGAACTTGGAGGCCTCAGAAACTGCATTGGTCAAAATAGTAATTTTTATAGGGGGTAAAAAAGACTCCTTTTTTTTTTTTTTTTTTAACAGGTTAAAGGAGGAGATTCTTCCATTTATTTAGATAATTAAGACCTTACATAGAAATAATTCCGTTCTATCCCCATTTTAAAAGTTCTTTTAGGTCTTTTTAAGGATTTTATTCCCCAGTTGCTGATGGGGTGAGGTGATGCTTTCCTTATATCTTAATAGAAGTTGCTTGAATTTGATATAGCATGAATTCTTCTCTTGATGGAATTTACAGTTCTACTCTGAAGTTTTCTATCAGAACAGGTCTGGAACTGTCTGAGGAGGAGAAGGGGTAAGGGGTCTGTGTCTGAGTAAGTTCGCAGCCTCTGGCGTCAGTAGAGCTCTGCCATTTCTGCCAGTTGAGGATCCAAATCAGTATTTCTTGTGGCATCTAGCACAGAAGAACAGTAGCCCTTTTCCACTTGCCTATTGTTTGCTACAAGAACAATTTTGAGGTATTTGGGCTTTTCTGTTTTGATTTGCCACTTTTTCATTTTTAACACATTTTCCCAATAAACCATTTGGTTGATTTAAAAGTCATAAGAAGAATGAAAAATCTAGGCAGGAGGGACACCTTCGTTTTGAAAGTTATAAACCCTCCATGTAAATTGTAATATTTTTTTTTTTCCATTTTAAAATGAAGTGGCTTAGAGCTTCAACAATGCCGTTATTTGAGAGAGACGCTTTCAGTGCTAGATGTGGTGTACTTATTAAGTATGTCTGGAAAATGGTAGGAAAAATTAAATTACGTACCAACTTTAGTTTGTTCAGATCTCAGTGTTTCCATTAGCTATGAGAGTGGCCATTTGATACTGCAATAGTTTGCTGCAATAAGGAACTGGTAGTTTTCTGATTTATTCATTTACGTCAACTCATAGTCACAAAAATAAGTTACAGGTTTTCTGAGGAACTTCAAAATAACTCAGAAATCCTACCTTAGGCAATGAGGAATGTTATGTGTAGAATAAATAGGGTAATGAAATATGCCTGTAAAAGAGCTTGCGCTGCTGGCGGTCGGTATGGCAGCGATGTATGTGCCCGAGCGCATGTGCACAGAGTTGAGCAGGGTCAGACAAGCATTTTTGCTGTGCTGAATCATTGCCTACATCTGGCAGGGACTGTGTTGTAAGTGCTTGAGATAGTTGGAGTCCTCTCTTGTCCTGGGGCAGCGTGGTGTAAGGGTACGGTCTGTTGGAGCTCCCCTGGGCCACCGAGGGAACAGCAGTGATTGCCCCATGGGTGGCTGGCCAGGCGGGCTGGGAGACGGGTCTGGGTTCATGGATCGCTGTGTTCCCCCGGGCTGGTCGTGTCTCCCCAGCTGTGCCTGTGGTCATGAAAAGGCTTTATCCTTTCACATAGCCGTGAGCTGAGCTAAGTAAAGGTGGCTTTACTAGTCAAGCTGAACAAAGAGTTGATGGATGCAGCCACTTTTGATGCCAAGTCACTTGGACTTGGGTTGCATTGTCCTTCAAAAGCTATTTTTCTTTCTCTTACTCGTACTGCTAAAGCTTCTGGAAAGCATATCATAGAACAGCCCAGGTTGGAAAGGACCTTGGAAGATTATCTGGTCTAATCTTTGGTGGGAAGGGGAGCCTAGATGAGATTACCTAGCATGTTGTCCAGTCACATCTTGAAAACCTCCAGTGACAGGGACTGTCACTGTAAAAAAATAAATAAATTATATTTATATACATAGTATATGTGTAGTCAGTTGCATCACATAAAGCTGACCATCCCTTTGCTGCCTTGGTAGTCATTTACGTGACAGGTGCCTCTTAAGTTTCATCTCCTCCTACCATCCTTCCATTTAGGGTATTTTTGAAGTTTAACTGCTGAGACTGGATGTGTGGTGGCAGAGTGAGTGGGACAGGGACAGCGAGGAGCCTGTCTGCAGCACAGCCTTGTAACTTGGTAAAAAACTCGGTAAGTTTGTAAAAGGCAGGAGGCGCAGCTCAGTTCCTCTGGCACCCTCCTGAGAAACCTGTATCAGATGGGCAGGCTGGGAAGCGAAGTGTTACCGGCCCATCCTGTAGCTCCTTTTGCAGCTTGTTCAGAGCTGTGTCATGTACACTCTTCAAAATTGCGTGCATACCCCAGCACGTTGCTGGTTTTAGTGGAACAACATGTGGCTCAATGCTGATGGGAATACCATCCTGCATAATACTCGACTGTTAAGTTTCTTCCAGCCGCATATTTTATTTTAACTGTTTGGTGCTGGACCCAGCAGAAGTTGGACACATAAAAGGCATAGTGTTAGATTGACTCTTCAGTTTTAATGAGCTGGGGGGAAATTTAATTTGCTGGCCTCCCTTTTCCAAGCCTGTGCCAGGGGCTTTTGACAGAAAGGGAAGATTAATGTTAGCGGGCTGAAGTATGGCACTGATTGCTACAGAGCACTCCCGGCCAGCCCACCAGTGGGACCGTGCTGTGATTTGCAGTACAAGGGAAGGCTTTGTCCGCTTTTATCAAACACCACATTTCTAACTAGCTGCTTGCCAGAAAAGCACAGCAGGCGTGCTGGAAATAGCCCTTCCCCTGCGAGGGGACTCACTCCGCGAGATGCAGGGCTAAATGAATTTTCCTCTGTTGCTCTGGAGAACAGATTCTATACATTATTTGTCATAACTGAAACTTTCTCTTATAAAGATATTCTTTCAAGCACCTATCTGCAAAAGTTATTAAAGCCAAAGGTCTATTGGGACCAGAATTAGTCTTTGTAGAGGTTTTTCTTTTTTTGGGGGGGGGGGATGGGGCCAAAAACACAACAAATCACTTTGGTCAAAGACCAGATTGCCTGATTTAACTGTTTAAGCTAAGTGAAGTATAAAAAGTAAGTTATAGTTAAATGGCAAAAATGAATCTGGATGAACAGGGGGCTTGTAAAAATCACTGTCTGTGTGGTGATTTGGACTTAGTGATTAGTTTAGAATTAAAGCAGTAAGCCTTTGAGAAATCTGCAGAAGTAACCTCTGTAAAGTATGATTTGCTGAGTATCTCAAGGAAGCAACGCTTCTTTCTTTCTTTTTGTGGTGTAAACAGACTCTCCCTTTCCCTGGGCGGCAAGGGGAGGATGACCGATGGATGTAGCTGCTAGTCTCTGTGCGCTGCTCAGGCTGACTGGGCTAGTGTGCTTAGGGGCTCCGTGGCACCCGACCCTCCACAGGCAAAGCTGTGCGAGTCCTCTTGGGAGCTGCTAGAATTCGCAAAGTGTTGAGTGAATGGGGTGGTTATTTCCAGTGAGAACAGCTATTGTTTTTTCAAGGGATAAAAAGTGACTCTAAGTGAAAGTACTCATGGAATTTTATTACTGTCTGTCATTCTGGCCTCAGTTCCCCTCTTGCATGCTTCATTAACTCGTGTAAATTCGTTGCCTTTCCTACAGTCGTTACTGCCTCATGCTGGTGAAAGTGAGAAAAGCTTGAGCTATAACTTGGTGTTTGGATTTCTCTGAGTATTGGAGCATGAGGTGAAGCGCAGGTTCCTCACTGTGCAGTACTGGCGTATGCCTGGTCGTGTTCCTTCATTAGTTGTCTTTTACTGCTACATTGAGGGACTCTTTTTCCTTTTTCCCCTCTTCAGCATCAGTGCCTGCTGTTAGGATTTTTTTTTAATGAATTCTTTTTGGTACCTTGAAAGGTGGGTGGTTTCCCGCGACGATGTCGCTTGGGAACTGTGCAGCTGTAATCCCTGCCGTGGGACGGTTGTGCTAGGAAAGGCAGAGTGTTGCCAGCAGGAATGAGGCAGTGCAGGAGGCAGCTTTTGGAGTGAATAAATCCTTGTTGTGTTCCTCATCCTGAGGTGGAAAGGAGGAGCTGAGAGAAGTGGAAGAAGAGGTGTGAGACACTGCCTGTGTCCACACAGGAAGGATTTAGGGCTCTTTTGGGCAACAGAGGGACATGCCCAAGAGTGTAGCTGTATTCTTCACTAGAGTCTGTCCTCTAGGCTTAAGAGGAGTGTGCAACGCTGATGTGTCAGCTGTATAGCTGACTGCTTCGTAGACAAGGATGCATTTGCCATATTCCAGTGTTTTCCCATTTAAGGCTGGTTTTGTTGCACCGGTGCCCCGGGAATGCAGCCGCATCTGCTTGTGCAGGGAATACAGCGCAAGCGGATGGAGCCGAATGCAGTGGGTGAGGTAGCTCCTTTGTTTATACGTAGTTTCTGGCCCTTTCATCTCTATAAAGCAGAACAAATCTGACTTCTGACTGTGAACTGCCAAATTTGTCTGACCGAGTCAGCAGAGTACAGCTTTCTGAGAGCTCGTGAGCATCTGACTGATGAATGAGTGATGGTTGTCTGAATGAATTATGTTTATCAAGTTGTGACAGATGTTTTCCCCTAGTGGAATACTTATTTTTTCATTGCAGCTAACTGCACTTACTGAGCAGTTTGAAAATGATTATTCCTTCTCTTTTCTCCTAAAGGGTCTGGAGTTGTACTTGCACACAAGACTGACATACCTTCAACAGAGGTTTCTCCTCCAAGTCCCAGTCCTCTGAAAAAAAGTGGATCAATCAACTGGCCTTTCCCCGATAGAATTAAATCTCCCAGGACTGTGAGGAAGCTTTCCATGAAAATGAAGAAGCTGCCAGAGCTGAGCAGGAAACTGAGTGTCAAGGGAACTTCAAGCCATACTAGTTCAGATAACCCTCCTTCCCTGCTGAAAGGTAGCTGCCGGGATACAAGCCATACCGTGTCTTTGCCATCTTCCGGGAACTCAGCCACCACTGCCAGCAGGAATGTGATAAGTCGTTACCATCTCGACAGCAGCGTGTTGTCGCAGCACACCTACAAAAAGAAAAGCTCGAGGAGCTCCAAGTCCTTCAACAAAGGTGGTTACCTCAGTGATGGCGACTCTCCCGAACTTATAACCAAATCAGGTAAACACGGGCATGAAACCAAGTGTGGGAAAGGAAAGGAGAGCTTTCCAAGCAACGGTGGTAAAACCGAAATAGATATCGATGCTTTCAGACACTATAACTTTTCCGATCAACCCAAGTGCTCCCAGTACATCTCTGGACTCATGAGCATTCACTTTTATGGTGCTGAGGACTTAAAACCACCAAGAATAGACTCAAAAGATGTCTTCTGTGCGATACAGGTCGACTCAGTAAACAAAGCAAGAACAGCCCTGCTCACGTGTAGGACTGCATTTCTAGATATGGACCACACGTTCAACATAGAAATTGAAAACGCTCAGCACTTAAAGCTGGTGGTGTTCAGCTGGGAACCCACCCCGCGGAAAAACCGCGTGTGTTGTCATGGAACCGTGGCTCTCCCCACTCTCTTCCGCGTGACAAAGACACATCAGCTGGCTGTCAAGCTGGAACCGAGGGGGCTTATTTACGTCAAGCTGTCGCTCATGGAGCAGTGGGAGAACTCTCTTGATGGGCTGGATGCAGATCGGGAGCCCGTGATGTTCGGGGTAGATGCTCGAAAAGTTGTAGAGAAGGAAAACGCGGGCTTGATGGTGCCACTTCTGATGCAGAAGTGCATTCTGGAGATTGAAAAGAGAGGCTGTCAGGTACTGTGCGTATTTTAATCTGTTTTGTTAATATTTCTGTGTTGGGATAGCTGTTGTTGCAGAGCATGAGCAGTGAGGGGGAAAGAGGAAAATTAAAAACACCTTCACATGTCACTTTTTTTGCTTTGCTGCTGCTGTTTGTTGAACATTGTAGTGTGGGAAGAGTAACAGGACTGCGAGAAATCGATGCTTCCGACTCAGCCTTTGTGAAGGGGTGTGCAGTCCCAAGCCGATATGCCAAAGACTTGCCCCTGCCATCCCTCTGTGCCCAGCATGAAGATGAGGAGGAGACACTGAGGGGCTGAAGTGTTTCCCCACACCACTGCTCCTTGCCTTGCTTCAGGTTGTTTCCAAAATTAGGACAGGAGGTGAACGCTGTAAAGCAGCAGTGCCCAGTGTCTTCTCTTCGTCCTGGCACAGTTTATTGGTTGATGTAACCTGATGGGCAAAAATATGTAGGAGAAATGAGGTATGGAAATGAACCCCAGTTACGGGTGCTAGACGGGAAGTCTGTTAGGAAGAAAGATGCGCAGTCCTAAGGTGGGATGTTCTCCTTGGCAGTTAATTTGAAACTGGTGGGAAGACTCTTGTGTGCTGTTCCACAGCATGTGTGAGCCCTCGGTTTCTTTTACACCTGTTCTTGCTCAGGTGGAATTGAGGTGCAGTCACACCTACCACTGGTACTATTTTAAATTGCTGACACATAGGTCCAGGTGTTATGAGATTAACTCTGCTATTTATAACCTAGGTCATAAAAATATAGACAGAAATGGTATTTCTGTGTAATTACTTTCTAGAAGTCACGAGTGATAACAACTGTGTATTCTTACTGTGAATGCTTCTCCTAACATTATGCAAATCTGTGGAAAAAGGAAGTTTTTTCCCTTCCAATGTGTGTGTCCCATGATTGCAGCATTTTATTTTGGGCTTGTTAGCACCTAGTCATGCAAAAGATATTGGGTAATCAAGGCAACACTGGTAATGAAGCGACTGGGATCTGAATTGTCTGAATGTACCTGGTGCTTTTGAGCATGAAATCTAATTTGTGTATTTGCACACAGAGAACCAAAAATGCAAAATATACTGTTAACTTTTCGCTTTAACCATGTGCTTGTCTGACATTTGACTTTCCTATAGACTGCAGGCTATTGGCGTGGTATGGCATCTCCACCTGAATTGCAGACGTGGCATTAGGCAACTTCAGAGTGAAAATAAATCGTCTTAGGCAAATACTAGATCACATTCAGTCTTGGGAAAGAGGGAGTACAGATTCCATTGGGCAAACTTACATTTATTTAAACAGGAATTCATATATGGCCAGACAAATACTCCTTCTTGTTTGCAAACCCAGACTTGCATGGTCTGAGTCAGTACTGTCTCAATCAGGGTATTTTTGGGGATTTTTTTTGTGTCTTTTGAGTTTATGGTAGTTTTGAACTATCTATTTACTGCTCGGTACACCTGCCTATGAAGTTCATTAAAATAAAGTAAAATAAATATAGGAGTGCTTTGTATAAATGGCATTCATGAAAATGCAAAGTAGATAACAATAAAATGCAAAATTTGAGTGCGTGAAAGCACATGATTGAATTAGTACTTCAGTCCAGGAGTGTTGTGGGCTTTGTTCCTGTCGCCTTGAGCATGATAAATAACCCCTGCTTTGCATAAAACTTCTCATACAATTTGAGACACCAGCAAGTCAGTATCATGTCATCTTTAAAACAGCATCTTATAGATGGAATAATGAAGTACACATAATTCTCTTGAAACGCTGGTTACTGGTATAAAATATAATTTACATTTTGTTTACTATCTGGCTTATTCTGTGTTTCCTAAGTTTGCGTAAGAGCGAAGCACTAAACGATTATGATTTAAAACTCATGTTCTGTCAATAAAGTACTGCTCCGCATGTTCATTGTTATGGGACAGTAGCGTTATTCACTTACCGCTTAACAGTCCCAACGGTATCTCTTGTGTAATGTTTGATATTGTACATTACCATTTGATGTTAAGGGTTTGCGCTGTTTGTGTTCCCGTAACGTGTATTTACAAACAGTTCTCTTTGTTGGGCTTCCCAGAAGAGGCAGAAGGTGATGTCGACTCCGAGTCCCCGGTGCGGGAAAGTGACTGATGTGTGTCCGCTGTTTGTGGTTGCAGGTGGTGGGCCTGTACCGGCTGTGTGGCTCGGCAGCGGTTAAGAAGGAGCTTCGAGAGGCGTTTGAGCGGGACAGCAAGGCTGTTACTCTCTCTGAAAGCCAGTACCCGGACATTAATGTCATAACAGGTAATGCACTTTCTTTTCTTTTAATACAGAATTGTGCCTGGTTCGTAATGTACCTTTTAAAAAGCAAAATTGTGCTCTGAGCTAGTTTTCTGTTGTCATTTATCAACTTGCTGCTTGGTGTTGCTGAAGGTTGGGTGAGAGTGGGCACAGTAGCCTTGGGGATGTGCACGTGTGGAGCAGCCGTGGTTTGGGGGGAGGAGGGCATGGAAGGAGCCGCTTTCGCAGTCACAGAGGGAGGTGGAAGTCTGGAAGGAGCTGAGATCCCCGGGGCAGGTTAAACCTCTGCTGGTGGTTTGTGCTGGAGGGGATCTCAGAAAACTCGGCTGTGATGAGATGCATCCGCTGTGCTGGTTGCTCTACAGCACATGATCCAAGGACCATCTCAGATGGTTGTCCTCCCTTTATTTTGGAGGTTGCATGATTTTTGGAAGCAGATTTCCCATCATCTTGTGGAGGCTAGTTAGACCTGCCTTCATTTCATCACCTGCTTCTTTTAAAACATAATTAAATAGCAGCTTTCTGCCCGCTGGAGTGGCCCCGTACTTGCTGTCAGGCAGCAAGCTCCTGGCAAAGGTGGGAAGGACTGGGACTACAGGACCAGGAGGTCTTCGGAAGCCTGTCTGCATCGGCATCAGCTCTTCACATGAGCGTTTCGTAGGACTTGCACTGCACAACTGAAGTTGTAGAGGGTTTTTTTTGTTTGCTTAAAAGTGGAACAGTTTTATAACTATTAATACTTGTTATGTAAACAAAAGTTGATCTCATTTCAGGCATCACTGAGTAAACCAATTGCTCCAGGAAATTAGGCAGGAGCGTTTGTTTCCTACATATCCAGGGGTGGAAAATGTAACAACAACAGTCAGGGTATAAATTTTCTGTGCCAAAGTCCTCTCTATAACATCCAACATCCAGCTGGACGGGACAGTCCTACCCTGTTTGGTGGCTTATTTCATTTTGGTGTATTGGGAGTGAATTTTGTTCATTACATTTTATAATTATACAAAGTGGTATCAGAAGATACTATTCGGTGACGTTTACTGGGCTAAATAAACCTCTTGGACCAGCTAGTCGGTTCGCCTTAATTGCCTTGGCTGGTTCTGCTGTTGGGTTCAGCGTTGCTCACTAGTACCGGCGCTCCCAGCAGCAGAAACTTGTGTTTCGCTCTGATAGCATGCACCCTTTATAAGGAGGAGGTGCACAATAAAGTAAATATTACAAAGGATCTTCTAAACTGTATAACTTTCTTCTTTTTACAAATAAATTAATGAGAAAAAACAGTGATAATATCTGAGATCAGATTGTTCCATTAAATTACTGAAGCCCTGTTTCTTTCCTGATTTTTGTAAATTGACTCAGAACTGGGGAAAGAAAACCCCTCTGCTGCTTTCTGCAAAACATCAGGGACTGTCCAATACTGAGTTGTGAGCAGGCAAATGGCAAACTGCTATTTGGTTAGGGTAAACTTTTGGCTAATGGAGAACTTTGTGGGTTTTTTAAGTTTTGTAATAATAAAAATGGCATTGCACTCCCATGCTACAAGTAGTCATTGCGATAAAACAGTATTTGGGGGAACGGCTCAGGAATATCATGGGAAAGGGTGTAAGGAACTTAATTTGCATCCATATACAAAAGAACCTGTAACATTTCATAAGCATTTTGTTTTTCCTGAGTACATTGTACACTCAGAACTGGCTGAAACCGAAGCCTGAGCTGCAGGAGAGCTCAGTACCGCGGCAGAGCCCTGGAGGGGCAGCAGCGCAGTCTGGCTGATCGTTCCATCACAAATTTATGATGTGGTGGTTAAATAGAAGAGTGTACGTCAGGTTTTTTTAATATGCATTGCTGCAAGCCTCATTGGTGATGGTGAACTTTTGGTGACCGTGCCGGTCCTGCTGGGCTCTTGGTCCTTTCTTTGGTTTGTTCTACTGAAGGGTGATTGTTGGCATCCAGAATTTGTATTGTAGGCGTGAAAAGACTACAGCCTTGGTGTCTGTCTTACAGAAAGACTACGGGGTGTGCTTTTGTGTATGCTGTAGTGCAAGAGTTTACTTGTATGCTGCTTTCCTTACAAGGAAAAAATAGTTTTAAGAAATTACATTAAAAGAAATGTGAATTCTTTGCCCCGGTTCCCCTGCAGCTGCGGGGTGTGATTGCCATCAGTGCCTGTGTTAGCGCTGGGCTGAAGGGACCGAGCGCAGGGTCCTGCCTGAGCTGGGGGCAGTGGGGAGGGAAGGAGTGTTTGCACCTGACCAGAATGCCCCCCACTCTCTAATTAATTGTAAATAATGTGGTCTGGACTGAAAGGGGAACCTGCAAGTTTTGCTGACAGACCTGAGGGACCCACTGTGCTTAGTGCTAGGAGTAAAAGAGCCTACGAAAGCTCTCCTGTGTGCGTTTAGGGAGCTGGGTTGAGAGGGAATGTTTCCCCTGATGTGTTACTGCTGCGTTTGCAATGCTGAGGCTGATGCACATGATTCATACTTCTATAAGCCAAAACATTTGTTCCATAAAATGTGAATCCTCAGCATAAATCTTGGCAGATTTGAAGAGAAGAGCCGCCTTCTGTCCTTTTTGAAATTTGAGTAGCGCTGCTTTTCCAAAAGATTAAAAAGATTTTATTTTTTTTTGACAGCTCTCCAAAGACTAAAGAATGAACATTTAATGATTAAATCTTGACTGAGAAATGCTCTTGGGATTGGCACAGGCTTACGTGCAATTAAGTGTGCTTGTGGCTCAGACTGAAGCGTGCAGCTAGTTTTCGGACCTGACCAGTGTTCCCGTTATTGCCTCATGTCTGTTCGCGTCCACGTGAATTCATATCTCCACATAAAGCATGCGATAACCGTGAACAGTTCAGTGGGTCAGAAAAATGAGGAATTAATGAAGTGGACGGCAATTTCTGCTCGCTGTCTAAGTTTGTTGTGTGTGGTTGTGTCAAGGGGAATGCGCCAGTGGGCTGGCAGCAATGGGAAGCGTAGTTTCATGGAAAAAAAAAAAAAAATAAAATAACAAGAGCAGCCTCTTACAGGGCTAATTTAGCTGAGTGAATAGCAAAAGGATTTAGAAGGGTCAAGGGGCTTTCATGGCTCCCAAACTGTCCTGTTACTCAGGGCTAAACAGGAGAAAGTCCTTTGGCAGGTGGTGGTCCTATGACTGTGGATGCTGTCACAGGAATTCCTACTAAATGATTATTAATAGACGGTTGTGAGTGTTTCAACAGTATAAGCCGATTTGATTATGATATACCATTTCCTACAGTAAGCTGATTCTGATTTCAGCCTTCACCTCCAAAAAAAAAAAAAAAAAAAAAAAAAACCGCAGCTGAAACAAAGATCCTGATAGAAGTCAACATCTATTGCTAGTCTTTTGCATATGGAAAAAGGAAAATTTCCCAAACCATGTTGTATAGCACCAGCCTCTGCCACGTTTGTCTCATATTTTAACCAGCTAATCCATGCATGGAACATGGCCCTCTAAAACGAGGGGAAGGAATAAAATTTGGTTGTGGGGGAATGTGAGTAAGTTACTAAACAAAAAATAGCCACTTAAGTGGAGCAGTTACAAAAGTGGCGTATTCTTTTTAAAACAAACAAACAAAAACCTCCAAACCACTAGAGTTTCTAGGATACATTTTTAGGATAATACATGGATGGTTGTTCGCACGTCTTATATTCCTGCTGGGGAGTTCCCATGTCCAGCACAGGGCAGGCTGTCGGGCGCTGTGGGATACTCTGCAGAGAGAGGAGGTTTGTGTGGCTGCCCCGTGCCTCACGCTGCACAGAGAGGTGGGCTCCGGGCAGTGATGCTGCGCCTACAGCGTGGCGCCCGTAGCTGCATTACTGCCGGGTGCAGTACTTCTTTTTTTTTTTTTTTTTTAACAGTAAAATATTTATACAAGTAGAAGCCAACTTTTACTTGCCTTCTGCGTGTGAACATGGCTGCGATGGGGAAAATACTAACCTTCGTTCCCTTTATATTTTTAGAAATGACCTCGTAGCAAAGCCTGCTGCTATACCGTTCAGTTTACGGTGAGGTTATAAAGATGGAGTTTATAAAAACTGTTGCTTTGCCAAATGGCACGGTGTGATGGTATTTGCTGTGATTTAGGATTCTACAAGGCTATGGGGAATGCATACCAAAAAAAAAATCTTCTACCTTTCCAACTTTTCCTTTTCGGAAGACACGCTGCTTTGTTAATTATAGTACCTGCTTTCAAAAAGTTTGTTTTAATCCACTGTTTCTTCTTAACCAAGTATTTAAATTCAGTTGTGATCTGTCTAAAATGGGTAGATATTTGTGGCACAGAATGCTTTTTTTTTTTTTTTTTTTTTTTTAAGGAAAGTAAAAGCTGCTGGGAGGCAGGCTCGTCTTGTTCAGTTCTCTGTGCCAGTTGTACTGGGTACGCTGCTCCTGGATAACATCCTGCGTGTGCCCTGTCAGGGGGGGTGCTGTTGGAAGTCTTCATGGTTTGGGGTTTTTTAATTATTATTCTTATGATCACCAAAACCCCATTCGTACTGAAGTATTGGCCAGCCTTCAAAGCTAGCTTACAAGAACGCAAGCGCTCAGTTCCTTCCTGTTTGTTTGCATCTGTGGAAGGAATAGGTGGAAGAGCTTCTCCTCTAGCACCTCCCCAGCTTCTGAGGGATGCAGTGTGGCTCTGCGACTGGGAGTGCTCAGTGCGGGGCTGTTCTAGCCAGCGTCTCCTGTGGCTGTGGATTGTATTTGTCACAGCAGCGGTGAGCGGTGTTCTGGGGGGACACAGAGTACCCAGAGGTCGGGGGGAGTTGGTGTTCCTCTCTTGAGGACATCTGTTTGGTTTGTGCTTTGGTAGGTGAGAAAACGCTGTGTGCATCACCAGATGCGCTGCTGGCACTGGGATGTTTGCTCATAACTTTATAGCTGAAAATGAACCGAACAGAAAAATCAGTTGCTGGTTGTATATAAAGAAGGAGGTGTCATCAGGCTGAAGGCTGGTGTTTGTAGGAGCTGCTTTCCTCAGACAGGAGGTTGACTGCTAAGAGCCCTTTCCTTGCCTCTCCCTCGCCCCGATCCGGAGGGGGACCTGGAGAGATGCTCACCCTGTGCCCAGGTGCTCGCTCCTGCCCACGCACCCTCCGCTCTGGATGCGGTGCACCTTCCTCCCCTGGTTTCACTCCTCAGTTCGCAATGAGCTGCCTTGCGTGGGCTTGGAGAAGCTGCCGGGACTGTGGGGACAAGGATGCTGGTGTCCCTTGGCCTCCTGGGGACGTTGCAGAGGTACCTCCTGCCTCAGCTGAGCCAGTGGGGATCCCTCACGTACCTGTGGTTCGCTGTGCCCTTTTCTGTCATCTTCCCATCCCTCGCTCCCCAGGGCGAGGTTTGCCACTGACACGGAGGATTTTCTCATGGGACGGGTAGAGCTGATGTGGCATAGCGCTCCCAAAAACCGCTGGAAGGTGAATCTGCAGATAGTTAAAGGCAACTGTTCTTGTGTCTCTCGTGAAGGCGTCCTGAAGGACTATCTGCGGGAGCTGCCTTCTCCCCTGATAACCAAGCAGCTCTACGAAGCAGTGTTGGATGCCATGGTGAAAAATCCCTTGAAAATGACGGCAAGTGGTTGCGAGAATGACCCGAGTGACTCCGAGCACACAGCAGCCCTTCTGGATTGCCTGCCAGATGTGGAGAAGGTGAGCAGTGTTAGCAGGTTCGAGTAAATTGCATGCTTCAGAAAATAAAGGAAAATTTTCACACTGGACATAAAATGGGTCAAAATGTGTACACCTGTTTCCTGACTTAATGGTCCACTTGGATTTTTGATGCTCCACATCTTTGAAAATACTTCCATGCTGTGATTAACTGGAGGGGCTGCATTGCTGTATTTATTCTAGTTCGCATTTTATATTGCCTCTGTAAAACTGAATGAAAAGCTGTGATCGCTACTTTTACATTGTCAGATTATTCCCATCTGGTGTCCTGCTCCATTTCTGTGGAGCTCTTTGATCTGGATGTCGTAATTACGTGGGCAAATGCGTTCCTCTTTCCTGAGCATGTGCAATGAAGCCTTTGCTTCCCATATGTGCATTGTAATAGTGCTGTGCGCAGCTACCGGCCACGTCCACCTCTAGAAAACCAGAGTTAGCCCATGGGAGAGAGTGAGCGAGTGGCCTGCACAGTACTTGGAAGTTACCTGGAAGCTTGTTCTGTTGCTGAGCTCGTACTGAGGGTTTCTTTATTTTCTAATGTACCTGCGTCATCTGTACTGCTGCTGCAGCTTCTCTCCCCTCCCTGATGTCCCCTTTCCACTGTGAGAAAACTCATCCATGTAAAACTGAGATCAGGTAAGAAGCAAGCTGAATTTTACCAGAAATTCTGTCTTAAGTAGTCTGCTCTGTGGTAGTCCAATACAGCACTTTCCTAATTCAGCACTTAAGATGTTCCGCTGATAGGTGGTGATAGAAAAAGCATAGCTATCAGCCTTCATCTTGTCCCTCTAGAGCAGCAACGTTAGGATGTCAACACCACCTTCGTCTAGTGTTTTGTTTCATTTCCTGAGCAGTATTTTGTTCTTTTAGGCTACCCTGAAGATGCTGTTGGATCACCTGAAACTGGTGGCTTCTTACCATGAAGTCAATAAGATGACGTGCCAGAATCTAGCTGTATGTTTTGGGCCCGTGTTGCTGAGCCAGAGGCAGGAGACCACCAACCATAACAACAGAGTCTTCACAGACTCGGAAGAGCTTGCTAGTGCCCTGGACTTCAAAAAACACATAGAGGTTCTTCACTACTTGCTCCAGCTGTGGCCAGGTACTGTTTCATGAATCTATCAAGGGAGAATGTCAAACCATTACTGTATGTTAGTGCTGTGCGACAGTCTACATTGATTCACAGGATGATTGAGCAGCATCAGAATTCTTAAAACACGAGGTGCTATGGTGTGCTATGCATAGTATGCTATGCTAACACCTGTTAATCTAAAGAAATCAATTTTATAATCTACTCTTTGTATTTGGTCACTTGCTTTAATGGAAAGTTTGTTGTTTTAATTGCTTTCTTACCAGATGGCAGGGTTTGAGTATAACGTAAGAAGTGGTGAAGAGTGCTTTATGTGAGTAAAGACACTAGAAAAAAGAAGCCCAGTGACAGTAAGGCTTCCACATCTGAATTAGGGCGTGTTGGAGGTGTTTTGGTTTTTTATTTCTTCTGCTCTCCTGCTTTGACCATCCAGGATTATCCGGGTATGGAATTCCTTAGTTGTTTGGTCTCTGAGGTACCCCAAACGTTATTTTAATTCTGCCCTTGTACTTTGGCAGAGTTGGGAACATCCTTACAGTAAGAGCTGTGCGACCTCTAGTTGCTTTTGCAGAACTTTCCTTAAAGGAGAAATGTTTTTAAAACAAAACACAACAAAACCCCCAAACCAGCCAAACAACAAAACCCAAACCAAAACATCCTATGTACCTTTTAGCTCCCACTCCCAAAATTAAGAGGTCATACGCTTTGGCACAACTTGGGGTCAATTCTCAATAAGAAGGGAAGTGCTTCTAATCTTCCTAATAAACTACCAAAGTGGAAGCAAAGGTAACTATTTCTGCGAAGATCTGCCTTTCAAATGGGAAATGGTTGCACAGTGTTCATGTTTCCCCCGGTGTTCAGAGAGACAGAAGCCAGTGGAAATAGTCAGGATGATGTCTGGAGCCCTGGGCTTCAGTCCCTGGTGAATTCCTGTGCCTTGCTGCTGCTGAACTGCTGCATTTCCTTGCGCAAGAGCTGCCCGGAGTCAGGAGCGGACGAAGGTATTACAGGTTTCCGCTTAAAGAGGGAGAGCTGAAAGCTGCCCAGCCATGGGTCCGCGGTGCTGTGCTGTGGTATCTTCCTTTTTCACAGTGGTCTGGCTAATGGTGTGGAGAACCAGTCTCTTTGGTAACCTGAATAATTTAATATCCGCATCTCAAATTTGAGCAATGTAAAACCTGTAATTCTCAAGGCTAAGCGAAGATTCAGCCCATCTGAACAGCTTCTTAATTGTTCCCTTCTAGAACACAATAATTGCTCTGGGGAAACTGCTGAATTTCTGCACCAATTGAAACATGAAATGGAGTTGCAGTTAATCTAAATGAATAATAGGTCTGATTTGTTTTTATTTTATTTTTACTTGAAGAGGAGGAGGTCTGCTTTTTATGGGAGACTTGGAGTCACCTGGGAAGTGTGGAAGGTCACGAAGGGCTTGACTTGGCAATACTGAATTACAGATGTTGTGGCTGCATTTGAGCCAGGCAGGGGGACTCTGCTGCTCTGTGTTCAGGATACAAAATGCTCCTCAACTCATTTAAAGAGTGTTTGGGGAAAAGCTTTTTTCTTTTTTTTTTTTTTTTTTTTTTCCTCTCCCCTGTTATCTTCCCCCCTTGCAAACATTGTAAAGAGAAATTGCCATTGCCAGCTAAGTGATTCTTGAAGCATTTTATTCTGGAGGGCCCAGCAAGGGCTCCTGACGTGTAAGTGTGTGTTGGCAAAGACTTGTATCTGGCAGATTCTATACAATAATTAAAAATAATAAGTGTCTGTTGTGTATTCCTAGACATGAGGTGTAAATGAATGTGTGCTAGCAGACAAAGTGCAGAATAGGCACATGAACATGAGTCTGTCTTTGAGTATGAACTATGAAGACAATGTAAGATGTACAATCTTGCTGTTAAAGGGGTTTTTATGATTACAAAACAGTATGGGAATCTATACTGTATTGTATTACACAGGTCATCTTAAACAGTCTCTGCTCTACTTAGTAATACTTGTTAAGTTTTTATCTAGAGATTTATATTAAATTTGTAAGGTGGGTTTTTGGGGGGGTCTTTTTGTTTTGTTTTTTAATTTTAATTATGAGAGAAAGAATTTTGGGGGAAGGTTTAATCCTTTCTTGGGTGAAACTATGAAGTGTCAGGACAAGTGAAGCAAATGCAGAAGAAGAGAGTTGACTGTAAGCTGACTTGACCAGCACAGCGTAATTGCCAGGTTTGTGAATAGCCCACTGAGGTCTTTCCAGTGCTCAAATGTTTCTTGTGGTATATCAGGTACTGATGAGTATAAAGAATATTCTGGGTGAGGCAGTGATTTCAGCCATCGTGAGCTACTTCTTTGTTCCTCTGACAGCAATTCCCACCCGGGGAGTATCTCCAGGCTGCCCCAAACCCTGTTGGTTCGAGCGGCTGTGAATCGGTGAATGGGAGGTTGTTGCTGCTGTGGGGGCTGCAGTGGTCAGCGAGCACCTGCTGTGTCAGGTACCGATGGGAAAGATGAGTTTGGGGACAAAGTCAGCGTAGACAGGTAATGTACTGGAGGGAAAAAACCCAGCAAGTATAGTCTCAGTTGTGTTGTCTGATTCCCCGCCGCCGTAAGACTGATAGTAGTTTGCTTGCGTTAGACATTGCTCCGCTCTGATTTTCAGCAGGGCGGGTGAGCTCAGGCGGTGAAAGGGTGTCCCTGGCTGGGCAGCTTGAAGAGCTGAATGAAAATGGCAGTGCTTTTTACGTAGGTTTTCTTTTTTTCTATACCCTGCTGACGTGATGGCGGCCATGCCCTGGAGTCACCTCCTGTGACCGGTGACCCTGTGGCTGTGACAAGCACACGCTGACCATGCTCTGGGTCAGCACCGCCGGGAAGCTGCCATCTCCGCTTGCTGCAGCCTCATGGAAACCTTCTCTGCCTGAAAATAAGAGCAAGAGGAGAGTTAGTTTGACATAAGGTGCAGCTTCACGATGGGCTTGAGGCGATTGAGGACACTTCTGCTCCCTTGTCGGCTGCAGCCGGGCAGCCCCAAAGCTGCTGACCACCAAAAATGTAAAGAAGCTTTGAGTCAGGTCAGTGAGCCAGCACAGGAGAGGTGGGAAACGTGGGTGGAGGAAGAGGGAGACCAAGAGCTGTTTGGGCAGCAAATTCTGTGCAGGAGCTAATCACGAGACCCCTGGGATAGCTTACGGTGTGGCTGCTGTGGGAAGGAAAAGCAGGGAGATGTAGCTCTGCCCATAGGAGTGTGCATTGCTGTAAAGGGGGCAGGAGTAGGGTAAGTAGTAGAGTTTTTCCTCACCTTGAAGAGAAAGCCATAAATCTATCCCTTGGCTTGCAAGAACTGTGCAGGACAGTGTGCTAAAAGGGAGGTAAAACACGAATGCGGAGATGTGAGCAGGCGAACACCTGCATCACACGAATGCAGTGTGGACAGAACAGTTGGACCTGATGGAAGGATCGCCGTCTGGTCCCTTACGTTTAATCTCCTGTAGATTGAGACAGCTTGATAATCAACAGGTTGTGCAATACTTCGATTTCCGTATTTTTCCAACCGAAAACAAATAGTCCTTGTTCAGTTAGACCATGTAATACTGGCAAGTTGTTGTTAACCCATGGCCCTTCGTCTTAATGGAGCATAGTCTAAACAGAAGGGCTTTTGTTACAGTAAGAGAGGGGGGAAAAAGCAATGATAGTTATTGCATGTTACTGTGCAAGACGTAGAGTAAGACTAAAATCCTCTGGAGAGAACTGTAATGCGGACCCAGAAGGAGAAGCGTAGGGCACATCTCAGGCCTGAGCCTTTGTGCTTGCGCGTGAGGAGTCTAACGAGGAGCAGGTGACGCTGTGAACCGCACGGGTTTGTGTGCACCACCTTTTCCGTGGTGAATGGGAATAGAAGTTCCTGCTTCCAGTTAACAAGAGGTAACGGTCTGTTTAAAACAAAAAGAAGTTTTGCAGCTCAGACATTCAATAGGCACAAGTCAGTAAAAAATATTTGTGCTGTTTACCGTAGGAAGCCGGTAACAGTGGAGGAGACTGTTAGTAACTTGTGCTGTATAATCGTGAGCTCAGGTAACGCGACCATCAAACCTGTTTGAGTGTACGTCTGACACGGGGTTGTGGCTGCTTAGAAAAATAATGCATAATGGAAATGAGCTTCTTTTAATAGCGCAGAACGCGAGGGCAAAAGAGAAACACAAGAGTTTAACTCTTGGCGCGTCTTGAGCTTCTCTAGGTGTTTCTCCGTGGTGGTATTTTTGTTGTGTTTTAACCTCTTTTGCTGTGCCTGCTTTCTGTTACTCTCTCAGCCTGGACGAAGTGTGTGAGCTGAGCTGTTTGCTTTCCTTTGACCCAGAGCCAGACGGTGATTAACTCACGCAGTGAATTTAACTGGGGCTGTGGGAGTTCCTAGTTTTAGATAGGCTTCTCTCCATTGCAGTTTGAATCTGGCATGAATCCTCAAAACTGGGCTTTTACAGTAGTTTTTCTTACAATTTTATATCAAACAGCAGCAGAAAACATAATAGCGGAATGTGTTGGCTGTAAGCTTGCATGTGTCCATGCATGCTGTTAGCGTGTGATGTCCAGGGAGGAGAATGGGCATCTGTCATGGACTTCTCTTGTTGCAGTACGGATTCAGCCCTCACTCTGGTTTAACCTCTTCTCTCTTCTAGTACATCCCTCGCCTGCCAAAGAACCAGCACACCCGAATGCGTTTCCCGAGCACCCATCCTCCCTGAATTACCTGAGGCCCAAGAGGCAGAGACCTCAGATGCTGAATCTGAGCAGCACCGAGATGTCTGGGGTGCTCAGACCAAGGCCAGCAGGCCTGGACAGCCCATCGAGCAACCGCTACGCTGGAGACTGGAGCAGCTGTGGGGAGAACTACTTCTTGAACCCAAAAGACTGCCTGAGTGAAGCAGACTATGACGACGTCCCTTCAGAAGACACAGAGAGTGGGGATGACAGCGGCAAAGCCGAGGAGCCAGACGCCTCGGTCAAGCACCCGCAGCCCATCCCCAGGGAGGACACCTTCCAGAGCTATTTGACAATGCAAGCAATAGACTCAGCGGTGGATCACAGAGCAAACCTCAAAGACCTGCAGGAAAGTATTGACACTCTGATAGGAAACCTGGAAAGGGAACTCAACAAGAACAGGCTCAACATGAGTTACTAAATGCTGTCCTGCGTGACGCCTCCTCCTAGTGCCTCCGTGCCCCTCGCCGGGCTTCCCACAGCTGGGTGAGGACAGATGGTGCCCTTGGACACCTTGTGGCAAGGCCACAGCCCACCTTGCGTTAACAAATTTTAAGCCATTCCGTTACATTTCTGCCTTTTTGTTAGAAGAAGGGGTTGGCCTGATCCTGGTGTTGGAGACAACCTTAGGGACGGTGAGGTGATTCCACATAGTGGCGTTTCTCCCGAAAAATACTGTGCACTTAGGCGGTCTGGGCAATACCTGGCAGGAGGTAAAGCAACATCTCTGCTGTCGGCGGCAGCAGATCTCCCCATTCCCAAAACCCTAGCTCCGGTACCGATCATCCTCTCGGAAGAGGATGAACGCTGCTTGGCCTGAGTTTTGCAGCATGGACTTCAGAAAGACTCGTTTTACTATATATGCAATGGCTGCTATGAAAAATGCTTTATATATATATAATATTTATATATAAAGTTTTAATTGTACAAATATTAATGTATTCCTGTATTAACACTTTTCAATAATTATTTAAACAAGCAAAAATTAAATATTTTTCTAACCTTGTTTGTATATATCTATGTGTAAATGTGCATGTGTCCGTAGCCACCTTTGGAAAGGAGAGGTCTCTCAGAATGACGAGATGTGTCCGTTTCTGGGAAGACGTGTTCAGTGATGCCAGGGTGAAGTTACCCATTGGGTGACGCGGCGTTTGATTTATGCACAGAAACATGGCCAGAGAGAAGGCAGGGTGAATGATTAATATAAATAACCTTGTGTGTTGCAGGGGCAGCGGTTCGCAGGTGTTGACTATTAACTCTCTCTCACGCACCCATCACACTTTCTCTAATTTTTTTCTTTGTTTGTTTTTTTTCCTCCATTTTTTTCATATATAAAGAAGGTCTGGAATGTATTTACTTCTCAAAAAATACTTCTGGCTTGTCCTCGTGATCTTTAATTGTGACACTTCAGTACTTTTCCTCTCCAGAGTTTCATGTATTTTTGTTGAGGTGCCTTTGTCTGGCTGCTGGTGAGTAGACGTGTTTGAGCCCCCTCTGAAGGGCTGTGGCTCTGGAGATGCAAGACTCAAATTCTGCACAAAGGCAGTTACTTTTTTTTCTCTGAGTCTTTTTTTTTTTTTTTTTTTTTTTTAATTAATCTCCCCAAAATGGAAACCTGAGTTATTACAAGGGGTTGAATGGGTTGAGTGATGTTACTCCTCAGGAGTTTGGGTGGGATTGCAGCTCACTGTGACCTTGTTAGATTCAGCTGTCACCCACCATCTTCTCAGATCATCTGTAGTCATTTATGGTGAGCAATTTGGCACTTCATGTTCAGGAAACGCGTTCTTAGTTTAATTAAAAGTAGTTACCAAATCGCATGCAGATGTTTTGATGGTCCCTCTAACGAAAAGGAGATAGAGGGTTGTTCCTTGTCCTTCCCAGGTCGCCCCCAGTGAGGAAGGGGGGATTTGGGGTGTGGGGGCCATGGGGTTATGTATTTTGAGGTCGAACACTGAGTTGTGAGCAGGGTAGAACTGAATTCTCTTTGTCTTTCTGGTACGATGTTGGCATCCCGCCATGGCTTTCCGTTCACCCCCTATGGGTAAGTGCTTTTCTGCTAACCCGTACTTCCTCATATTGCTTAATTGAAGAGTTATTTATTTACAGTAGCAAGGAATTAAGAATTGCTATGGCAAACTTCACCCCTCTTCTCTAAGGAATTCTTTTAGCATGGTTTCAAATGGTTTATTCAATCTCATTAATTTATTTTTTGTAAGTGTTTAAAAGATGCAAAACAATTATTGCAATATAATGATAATGTATGAAAATGTAAATTTAACCGGAAGCATTTATCAATAAATCGATGTATTTTTTTAAACTTTTATACCTACAGAATGTGCATACTTTTTAAACTATAAATTTAAATTCTAAATAAAATTTGAATTAAGAACAAAATTTGACTAAGCCTAGTTAGTGATTATTTAAACCTGTCTAAGCTGGTGCCGTACACTTGTACTAGCTGCACGTGTGAATTAATTCCATGAAGCCATTTAGTTTTTCAGAAGACGTTTTGTTCTATTGTCTTTTCTAGATTGACACAGCATTTCGGTTACATAGTTTTTAAAAAAAAAAAACCAACCCAAAACAAACACTACTCTATTTAAATCCAAAAGGAATAATGTTCTCAGGAAGTTGTCAAACCAGCGTTGCGGCAGCATTGCTTCCTTTATTGCAGGGTGCTGATGCTCTTGAACGTAGCTTGGCTTCGGCGCTCTGGGTGCGTGTGGATGTATTAGCACTAGCTGAAAGATATTTGTTTGCATTTAAAGTTATTTGATAAATGGTATATTAAGTTTTCATTGTTTGTAATAACGTGGACGACGTAAATGAGCAGCTTTTGAATAAGTGTAGGCTTTTTCTACAGGAAGGTTCTGTAACTCAGTGTGCTGCTCTGTCAGTTCCAGTATTTTAACCTTACAACAGGGGAAATTAATGATTTGATAAATGTATTAATGTTAATCTAATTAGTTAATTAAAATATAGTAAAGTATTGTTGTTATTAAAATGAAACTTTTTGCTGGTAATCTACTTAAACTCGTAGAACGTGTTTTGGATCTTAGAAACTGTCTTTTAATGAGACATTTCCCAAGTGGTATTTTTTGTTATATGTTGTACCTTATATATATATATTCTTACAGATATTATTATATTTTGTCTAATTATTTATATAATCTGGTCAAGTTGCGTCCTTCCTAGGATCGTTACCGATCCTTGAGGAAGAGGATTAGAGTGGGAATTACCCTACACTAAGTTGGGAGCTGTAAAGCGACCTCTTTCTACCAAAATAATAATGAGCTTTTTTTTATACAAAAGAGCAGCCTTGGGCTGCGTGGGCTCTGCAGGGCAGAGCCAGGGGCTTCTCTGACTGTGCCGACCTTTGCTGTTGCCTGTTCGGTGTAACGGGGTTCGACATGGAGGGCAGCTCCCTTTCCGCAGGGGCTCTTACCGCACTAAAGGAGGTAGAACGCAGAGGTCTGGTGTCCTTGGAGTGTAATGACTTCCTCCAGGTGTGACCTCTGCTTCCCGGGTAAAGAAAACGGATGCGGCTGCTCTTACAGAACCAGTTCCAAGACTTGCACCAAAATCTCGTACAAACAAATTGTTACACCCAAGTATGGGCTTTTCTGGTGTTCTGAGGCCGGTGATGGCCACGCGCTGGGTAGCAACCAGGAGTCGTAGTTTGTAGGCCCCAGGGAAAAGCAGAAATGCATCCGTGGGTCTGTACAACTCCTTGCAGCCAAATGTTAAGGATATAATACACTTAAGGTGAGCTCAGGAATGGACCGGGCCCATCAGTAGAGTTTTAATCCATTGCTGTTTGTTCAAAGAGGATTGTCCAGATGCTGCTTGGGCTGTGTGGCTGATCCAGCTGACACCGAGCTGCTTCTCCCCCTTTTTGGCCTCCCAAACTGGCTTATTACAGGAGTGTGCAAGAGATGGGTAGGGGTTGTGTGGGATGTGGGATAGAGAGGGTGGCGGCATGGCTTTGGGCTGACTGCAGCTGCTGGGGACCTATGTCCTCAGAAATTTCAGATCTTTAGATCTGTCTTTTCCAAATGCATAACGTATGTGGATGTTTATTAATGCACCAGGCAAGAAATGTAGCTGCAGCTATTAAGCGTGTTATAAAAATAGAAGGAAACATCCCCAACAGAAATAGATAGCCAGGTTTTTTACAAAATAAATCTGATAAGCCAGACACACATCTGGTATTTCTGCTGCCAGATCTTAACCCCTTCACCTTCCTCCCCATCCCAAGGTATAGGGTTTTCTTAACAGTAGAAATGTCTTTTGAAATTAGTCTCTGTCTGAAAGTATGGAGCTAGCAGCAGCTGAAAGATGGTTATTTTGGGTGGGGGGAGGACTGGTGTTAAACTTCAGTGTCACTATGATGCATTCATTTTAAAATGTCATCCTGCACAAAAAGTTTTAACTGTTTTCATTCTGTTTGCCTTTTCAGAGCCATGCAGGAAACCCCATCGTTTTCTAGGCAAAATTAACTTGTGGAACAGTCTGCCGTAAGAGAACGCAAATCTGACCCTACAGGTATTTGAACATCCAGGGTTGCATTAGAGAGGATGAAAGACCACGATGAGGTGTATAATCTCATGTTTCTGGTGTTATTTGGGAACAGAGATGAGGAGGAAAATGGCTTTTGGGAAGGCAACTCCGTTTCCACTGGGGGATTCCTGCGGCTCCCCAGGCTGCTTTGCTCTGGGGATGGAGGGGGCGCTGATCGGTGGGGCCCTGATCTGCTGCCTCCTTGTCCTCACTGTTAGAAAGACCCAGCTGAAATGCGGCTGGCCTCCTGAGATATTTTCTTAATCAAAACTCTCAGGAGTGCCTCACCACAAGGCTCGTGCTGAGGCTGCTGCCTCTTCTGGGTTGCAGTTACAGAGCCACAACGAAGGGGAGGTGGTTGGGCTTTCCAGGTAAGTCATAACCGTAGGGTTGACTTTAACGTATATGTACTTTGCAGCACTGTTAATCAAAAATCTGTGATTTGATGGTGATCTGAGCTGTTGTTCTACTGAAGTCCAGGCCTGATAACAGAGCACTGAGCACTTTAATTAGTTGGTTGTGGGATGTTTACATCCGTATGGAGCAGGTTGTTAGTTAAATATTGATTTAGCAGCGGAACTGTGTTCTCCTCCTGTTTGAGCTCTGACTGCAAATGCTATGCTGCAGGTGGTAGGGATATCTTGTTGAGTTTTCATTGGGTTTAATTTAGACGTAGTTTAATATGAGGAACAAGGAATCTTACTGTAACATTTAAACTTCAAACTAACAAAAGACTATTTTTCAAACCAAGTTTTATCTAGTGGCACCAAACCTATCTTAAATCTGACCAAAGTTCAGTTAAAGTGTTAAAAGTACATGAAAATCGAAGTGGCATGTTTTTAACGCTACCTAAAACCAATTTGCAATGTTTATTTTGGGACATAGGAGACTCCCACTGCTCCTGTTTCGTATTTGGCTACGCTTTGTTCTGACGAAGCAGAGCAATCACTTGCCAGCCAAAGATCCTCTCCGCAAATCCCCCGTGTGTCACTCGTCTTTTGTGCATTAGTGTCTACTGTGACCATATGGACATTTGTTTGACAGGAGTCTGTGACCCTCAAACAGTTTGGTGAGTCATGGAAAGAGTGAACTCACCCGTATAGAGTTTAATCTGTCCTCCTCTGATAGATTTAATTTCTGCTTGACAGGGTCTGCTCAGTTACATGGTGTCTGGCCTGGCTATTGAAACGAGCAACCAGCAGAACACGGCTTATGAAAGAGTTGTCTCTGTGGATGGAGGATGAACATTAATATTCATGAGCTGTTACTCATTTACACTGGTAAATATTAAAACTTCTGTGTGACACCGTTTGATCTCTCAAGAACAATTGTCTTTTGACAAGTGCACACACCCAACAGCCATGGTGTGCTTGGTGTAGAAGCTCTTTGTTCTAAATAATACTCATTTCTTCAAGTGAACAATATACTTTAACGGCTTTGGTTTTCCGTTTGTAAGCATTTGCCAGGCTTAAGTAACAATCATTTTCTAATCTGATGATGGAAAGTAAAAGTGGTTCAGCCTGTGAAGTTTGAAGGGTTTATGAATAGTGTGGTCAGATCTATGCTTTTGGTTCAGAAGTCCCTGAAACTTGTTTAGTAATTTATATGGTCCTCCTTTAGTGTATCAATGTATGGATTCAGATGTAAGGGGCTCCCCTATCATTTAAGTGTAGTAAGTAATAAATAGAAGACTTTATAGCATGGTGAATATTTGTTGTGGGTGCATTTAAGGGAAGAGAACCAGGTTGCTGTTGAGGGAGCATTGACGTTGAGCGCCTAAGCAGTGTCATTGTGTGGTGCCTTTTGAGCATTGTGGCAATCTTCTTGGGATAGATCCTCTTGTAGCAGTGATGGCCACCTCTCTTCCCTGCTGTAATATGGGTGACTGCACATGCCAGTTGGGGAAACAATTGCCTGTGGAAGTTGTAGTGGATAAAGCTAGCTAATGATGGAAATCGTCTTTAGTGTAAAAAAAAAATCTTTGTTCCTGTGCTTCATGAGCTGCAATGGCTTGTTGGTTTATAAGAGCAACTCAGGGTCTAGTTTTGATCTTTAAATCCCTTAGGTGAGAGCAGAGCCTTTGCACGAGGAGTTGCTCCTTCCATCTCCTGTGTTACTGTGATTGTTGTGGTCACCTGAGGTACCCGTGTACCTGCATACCTCCCCTTCTCCCTTCAACCACAGCTCAGGCACGCGGGGCTGGAGATGTCTCAGGTGAGCGTCCTTTGCTCTGGAGTGCTTTCGGTTACCGTATCTCCACAGTAGGAAATGTCCTGGACCTCTCAAAAAACCTCCAAAACTGACTGCTTGTCCCTAAGTTTTCAAGAGGAGTGAATACTTTGGCGATGAGGGAGGAGATGCTTGCTGGAGCTGGGTAGCAGAATTTGGATGGCCTGTGCGAATGTAACTGCTGGAGATGTGTGGCTTCCACTCGGGTGGGAGCAGGGGGATGTAGATTGGAAGGGTGAATACTGGCATGTTAGTTTGACCGGCTGAGTTGTGTTTAGGATTTTTACAGTTTGTAGAGTTCTGACAGACACAGAACTTTGAAAACTAAACAGACAGAATATTCATTATAACTGTATGAATGAAAGATAGTTGGGGAAATGTGCCCAAAACAGTTGTTCTCTAACCACATTGTCAGTAAACAAATGGCTAAAGTTAATAAAACAACAATCTCTAACTGCGAGACGCTTTATTTCTGAAGCTAAACATGTTCTGCTGAAATAAAGAGGTCCTGAAATAAAAAACTTCTTCTGGTTCTAAAGGTGATAATGATCTTTAAGCATCTGATGAGGAAAGTATTTCTTCTCCCTTTACTAGTCCTAAATCCGTTAGTATCTGCTTCTCCAGGTCCAGAAACACCATATAGTCTGCATTTTCTTGCTCCTCCATATCTTCTTTTGTTTTCTGTAGAGCAGTCATTCACTGAAGGAAAAACACATAACTGTATGTGACCCCATGGCTTTCCAGTGGATACTATCAGTCCTATCACAAATTAATTAAAAGAGGCATCGCCTAGGGCAACATTGACTGAATTGTCATTTCTTGGTTGATTAGCTGGTATTATTAAACCATTTACTAAAGAATGGATAGGCAAAATCCTTATGTGAATCAAGAATGGAAGGCTAGAGTCTCTCCTGGCTTGAAAGAGCAACGTTGCCAAAATGTAAGTTTTTGAAAGAGCAACTGGTGTGAAAAGAAAAGCAAATTCAGGGTTGTTTAAGGTCCGTAGGCTCTAATGCTCTTGCAGGAGTTTCACTTAACCAAGACCTGAACTCACATAAACTAGGAGCATCGATACCACTCCTAAGAACTGTAAATACGAAATAAGGAGCTGCTAAGCTACTCTGGTTATGTTCATCCCGATTTTTGAAAACACTGTGGGAAATCCTTCTTAGCAAAACAGGTGCCTTTTTAAAGACCCAAAGAAACAAAGAAAATTTTCTTAATTCCAAGCATAACATCCTTACTGTTTTCTTCCTTGGTGCCTCCAGCTCCACTTCAATTCTGTTTTGGCTCGAAACTCTTGATACTCTTGAAACTCTTTTTCACAGTACTTCAGATATTTGACTTCTCTTTCAAAATAATCAAGTACGTTGGCATGCTATTAACACAATGACAAAAAAGAGTCATTACACGCCCAAAGACACAGAATTATTGCTGATGATCTGAACGGTATTATTAGTTTATCTATATTGGGAATATAGATACCTCTCTTTATACAAATAAATATAAAGATATGGACTGAAACAAATTGATTTTCGATACAAATATGCATGGGGTTAAATAATTTTTATTCCACTGACTCCAAGTAGGTCATCCTTCAGGAACCTGCACTGAAATAACTAAACCAGTTTTAGGTTAGTGATTTCACTAAATCAGTCCAAATCCTCACTGACACAACTTCAGGCACAAAGAAACCATGAAATGCCATACTTCAGTATTACGCTGTGCATTTACCTGGGATTCTGTGTTTTAGTTTTCGTTAGTCTCTTGAACAACTTAGTATTTTTTAGTGAACGCTTCAGTTAGAATTAACGTAATCTAAATACTGATGACTGCTCACGGGTTAATAATTCTGTGCCCTAAATAGCGTAGTTCCAAAACACATGTAATTCAGGCAGAGGCAATGTGTTTCCTCATGTTATAGCTCTTAGTCTCCTACCTTGCTGTGGAGAAGTTACTTTTACTAAAAGGAGGCTGCAGACCCGGTGTTATACTGCTACATACTGTAGCTCTGCACACAGCAAACCTTTATTGGGATGTTTAGAAATTATTTAAGTGCATACATAAACTTAACTTAAAACTGGGATAGGATGGGAAGAAGATTTTGTGATGTAAAAATAACAGACTAGGCAGCAGGCAAGACTGCTAGACTGGATGAGATGAAAACACTAGCTTGATCTTTGGCTGGGAGGTGGGGGTAAAGAACGACTCAAAATGGTGTTGAAATAAAGAGAAATTAAAACTGTTTCATTTGTCCCCATGCCCCTTCAGTACGTACAGTCCTTATGTCAAAAGAGAATGAATGAGTGGTAATGTTAGTAACAGTTTGCAAACTGTGCTTTAACTAAGCTAGAATCAGGTACTAAGATGTGTAAATCAAAGTACCAAATTTACAGGAAAAAAATAATGATGCAAATGTGGACAAGAAAGTGTAGAGAAAGAGAAACTCGGTATGTTTACATTACCATGCATTATATGGCATTGTTTTAATGCATGAAACCAGGTGTCATTTTATGCATGTGGCAAAAAATGCTGAACTCTCTACTGTGTTTCCATGTAGCCGGGTTGGAGCAATGGAACTCTGCCAGCTGTCACCCAGGTTTCCTTTAGGTGCCTCCTATCTGAGCTCTGTGAAAAGCCAGCTTTGCTACAGGCGATCTTTGGAGAGTAGAGCCATACTGATCTCAAATTAATTGTCATCCATTTGAAGGCAAGTTTTTCCAGGTAGGCCTGTTTCTGTGTTGGAGTTTTCAGGATAAAGTGTCACAGAGATTAATAAAAATTCTTACCAACCTCATTCCTCAAAGCCTCACTTAGTGTCTGACAGATTTCCAAAACATGCAGTACTCCAAGATCATCAGAAACAGCTAAATGCTGATTTGCTGAAAGATATTTGACAAAAGCCATATAAACAATTTAAATTCCAATAGGAACACATACCTCCACCCAAACATGAGCTATAGAGGGTTCATTTTTGCTGTGGTCTTTTTGGTTTATTGTTCACTGCAGCAAAGAAGCAGCCTTATTGCTCTCGTATTTTCTTAACAAATGAAATCCCCTTTAAAGTTTATATTTCTTCAAACTCTTTTTTTTTTTTAATTAAATGTTTTCAGTTGCTTTATGCTATGGTAGTACACTTAGAACTGACATGCATTTTTGAATATACAGTGCAGTGTTAAATTAGTGGAAGTATGTACTTATGTATGATATAAGATCATCTGTAACAAGATTAGTGTGCCTTGGAGTCATGGGCCATTCTGCAAACAGGGTGGCACAGCAAGGTGTAATCACCGTCAACATACGTGAGGCAGTACACGGGCTGATGAAAGTGATCCTTGATTCAGAGATGTTCTGGAAATGAGATGGTTCATAAGTTTTCTTCAGTAAGTCCCAAATATCTATATTTCCATCGTCTCTGCCAATGAAGAAAACTCCCGGTCTTGTTAAGGACCATTGTCCTGCAGTGTATCTTCCTGCAGAGCAGCTTGACTGAAGGATCGGGCCGGTCTTAATTTTTTATTTTTTTTTTTTGAAAACAAATAAAAGATAAACCCAACAATCAAACAGTACTATCCATTCACTACTTCAAATCTCCTGTCATTTGAGAACATTCACAATTGAAATGATCCTATTATAAAAATTATATCAATGGCAAAATTGGGATCACCTTCTGCAGATAAAGAGAATTGTGAGGAAGTACAAAACCTGATATCTCACTTCCAGTCCGTTAAGGTAATCTGTCTATCTGCTCTTAAAATCTGTGATCTTGAGATTTTGCCAGGTGCAGCTAACCTGGAGTCTTACATGAGAAGAACTGTAAAAAAACCCCATGTTTCTTTGTCTTCACATAATGAAAAGACTGCATCCTAGATAAGAGTTCTTCAGACCTGTTTAGCACACATTACGTTTATTCTTCAGTTTCCCTAGCAGCAGAAATAATCTGTTGAGAAGCTACAGTTTTTACAAGGTTGGAATTAAAGAAGATCACTTATTTATTTTTTTTTTCTGTAAAAGGCAGGTTTACAAAGCTATTTCTAAAGTAGTTTTCCCATCTGAAGAAAAAGGAAATGCTCTTCTTAAACCAAATTTATTTCTGAACTATGATGCTTTGTGACTTACAACCATTTCTGAAAATACAGTCTCTGAGGCTATTATAGTTCTGTCTTGTCTATCTATCAATTATGTTACAGCTGTGTTAAAGTAACTTACTGTAACCCCTTCTTTCCAAATGGCAAAATTCCGGCCTCCAATGCTTAGAACAATGTCTTTAAAAAATGGAGATCTCTGGAGAGTGTTGATAGTTTCAGTGTGGGTGGTGTATTTCTGAGCGTGCTTCTGACCTAATGGGATGAAAAAGGCAGTTGCTTGTGACTAGTGCTTTAGGGATCATCTTCACAATGGGAGCTATGTGGGGAGGGGGGTGGGAAAAAGAGTGCAGGATCCAGCACAGGCTTCAAAGATTCTAGCCTCATTTTTTTGCTCACGAGGTATAGGCATTGGAATTGCCGTAAATCTGATTACTTTCATGATTTGTGCCAATAGGTACCTAGCGATGCACCTGTGATACTGGCAAGGGTTTTTGTTATTCTGTCATGACAGCTCAACTGCTTGCACTTTTGAGGGTCTACTGCTAAATCCTGCTGTCATCAGTGAGAGAGACTATTATAGCAGATGAGCAAGAACCTGAAAATGACAGAATATAGGTGCAAATATTTTAAAGTGAGCAATATATTAAGATTTAAACAGGTATTGAGAAACTTGAACTTACTAACTGGTTTTGCCAAGTCACTATCGATTTCCATTTTCCAGTCAAAATAAACAATTTCTCCATCCTGTGATGCCAGAAAAATCAAGTAAATGCTAACGTTAGAGATTGGTGGCTTATAGCTAGGTGACTTACTTTTAAACTGTGACTTTACTTAATTATAACCATCATTAAACATGTTCTGAGTAAATTAAAACTAAATTTGCAGGTAATGACTGAAAAACCACTAAAATTTTGGATCACCATTTTTCAGTTATGTATCACCAAAACAGCTTTATTTACCATGCTGTATGCAAGCAGTGGCAGTCCTTCCTGAAGAACTAGGTGCTTGGTTTTTACAGTTCATACTTTGCTCCAGTGTTTGGGGAAGAGGTGACCGGAAGCAAAAAGGTAGCTAGAAGCAAAATTTTCATTTCCATATCAACTCAGAACTGGGAAAGATTTTGGAATTTTAGATACGTAGGGTAGGTAGAAGGCTATGAATAGCTGGGACTTCCTGAAGTAGAAATAAGTTGTGGGAGAAAGCGTAGTGTAAATGTTTTCACCTGGCACTTGGGGAAACACTAAAATAATATTACTAATCTTATGGGTTCTGGAATAAGAAATTATTGTTTGGCTCCTGATAGCAGGCAGTTAAGTTCAACATATTTTGTAAATGTCTTCTAATTCCGCCCATGAAGTAAGGGTTCATAGTCTATCAAATATTGGGGGGTTAGTATTATTTTAAGCAAGTAACTAAATGCATTAAAATGGGAGTAAAATGTGGCGTGCCCAGAAAGATCTTTTTAGTTAACACCTGAAGAAAATATGCAAGTCCATACATTTGTGAAAACTCTGTTATTTAATGGTTCAGTCTTTTGGATATCTTGGATTAACATTTTCTTTGGCAATCTGTTATTTTCACTTACTTCAGTTCCGACAAAAAAGCTGGTGGAGATATTCTGTAGTGCTTTCAGATTTTTGCTCGAAGGAGTACTCATCTCTGTGTATGGGCTCTCTTTGGCAGGGACTTCCAGTGTGTTCAGAGATTGCACCTTCTCTGGGAAACAGTATGGATACATCTATTTATTATACACTGGAATTCATCAGACCAAGCAAATCCTTAGTCTTGTAAAGGTAGTCCATGGATAAGGAGAATTTCAAGGGCAGAGATGAAGACAGACTGCCAAGTAAAGCCGCGGTTTTGCAGGTTAACTGTTTCCTGGTGGAATCTCCCTATTGCTGCAGCTGCTCTGAAGTCAGCGCTTCCCATCCCCAGACAACTACTTAGGGTAGCACCGTTCTGTTCTTCATCAGTTTTACGCAGCATCAGTGTCTCTGTGGGAAGTGCCCTTACGCATCCCCTTCAGCTGCTGCAACCAGGAGCTAATGTTTCTGCTCCAGCGAATGGCACAACCTGCCTGCTGCACTCTGTGGTGGGACAGCAGGCACTGGAGCAGCGACGCCACAGCAGATCAGCTGCCAGAAAGGTGTTTTCTGGTACAACTCTTGGGCCACCTGTATGTCAGCTTGCCAACTTTAGAGAGGGCTTAGTAGTGTGTCCCCACCACAAAGAACCACAGTAAGAACTGATCTCTACATAACGTGAAGTTAGCACTTTGTGTTCTGTAGTGAAGGGTGACAGCTCTATCCAAAGCAGTACAGAAATACCTACAATATATACCATTATCGCAGGATTCTTTTTCTAAAAATAGTATTCTATAAGGGCTGAAAAGGACATACTGTTTCAGGGATGAAGAGACCAGATGGGGGACTTGCACGGGCTATTACGTGAAACCTGGCAGAGTTACTGTGGATATGGAACTGCTCTTTTTGTATTCAATACGTGTATGTATCTTCGTAGTCAATACATGTATGTTGCACTTTGAATACCAGTACATTTAAGAAATCTTTTTCCCCAGATGCATTTAGCTATACAGCATTTTGTTGCTCAGCTTTCATTAGGTATATACTGAAATATAAGCTTATTAAAACATTCTCCCCAATAAGGTGTATTAAAAATATTACCTGAGGTTTTGTAATGATAATGCAGTTCCCTTAAACTAATTCTGACGGGACTGTATTCTGTGTTGGTATCACTTTCGCACAGGTTTATCTGTTCAGAAAAAAAATGCATTTGCTAACTCATGTGATAACTTTTGTCAGGTCTTTGAAGTACAAGACTAAATGACTTTCTTCTGTAATGGCACAGGTCTTTTCAATTAGCAGAGTTTGTAATACTCCGTGAACAGTATTTGTTGCCTCACGTGCAAGCATAGAGAAAATGCAAACCTGTGGTTTCTCTCGTTGTCCTTTCCCTGTAAGGATTTTGCCATATTTGTAGCAAAAAACCCCACGAGCTCCAGTGGTCATGCTTGCATTCAACAACTGTAACCAGCTGCAGCTATTCTGAGCAGCACAGATTAGCAGGTCCAAAATTATTATTTATTTTTACCTAACGGATTATTTTCAGCCTTACTTTTTTTACAAACTGCTATGACCATTTTCATCAGATTGGCTGTTGTGTTGCCAATAATTATGGGTCTGTTGACCGTGACCATGTTTGAACAGTTTGACCCGCTGAGATAGACAGCAGAGCAGTTGAAAAGGCTGACAGGAACTTACACGATTAACACAACTACTGTTGCACCTACTGCAGTTTTTAAGAGGCAGTCATGCTGTTTCTTGTGAGCTAGCTTTTCAAAATGCGTTTTATTGAAAGTTTCAGAGGAGCATTGAAATCTTTCATTTCATAATTAGAAGGAAATTCACAAGTCAGTTACAATTTTCTGGAAAAATTAAGTAAGGAGTTGGGAAGCAAAAGAATACATTCCTATGGAGTTCTGGCCATATCTACTTGATCCTTCTGTGCTATAGTTGCGTACAGTACCTTTATGAGAGGTTTCCAGCAGAGATCTAGATGATTAAGAGTATCTGGAACATCAAGGGGCATATCAAAAATTTCCTCCTCTCTCATTTTCTCAGATGAAGGTTGTTCAAGAACTTTGGTGGCTGGAATATCCCAAAATAATATTGAGCTGCAAAATGATTGTATAATATTATTCCCTGTTTCTGTTTCAAAGTCAGATGCAGTTTTCCACATATTTTAAAGTTTGGGGTTTTTTAGCCTTTCACCTTCAAACTTTATGTAGAGACTTTGAAAAGCAGACAAGTTCATACAGTTTGTTTATGGAAGGTTAGTGGGTGAAGTTACTGGCACTACCCGGGTAAAACTCCTGGAGGCTCAGAGAACTGGACAGAACTCTGTCGCAGGTAACCTAGTAATCCAAATAGAACCTCATTCCCAATTCTTGTGTGTACCGATTTATTTGCTGACATTCAAGGCAAATGGTCCCACTCCCTTGAATCTGTCACCTCACTGGAATTTTCATCCCTGTGATTGTTCCTGTTGCTCTACTCTGGACATCCGTTCACAGATTTGATATAGACAATGATAATTTTCCTCATTCTGACATCTCTTTCCCTTTTCTAACAGGAGTTGCTTAGGGCCTGTGCTCTTCATGGGTGACATTACAGAGATTCCCCTGCTCTTACTTTAGGTTCATATTTTTAATTTGGAACCCTGGTGTGTGAGTACTTTAAATTATTTCTTCCATGTGCATTATTTGCATTACACGGCGGTCATTCTTCTAACTTAATTCTTTGAAGTCTTCTCTGGTTTTGAGTAGGAAAAATAACTTTGTATCATTACCAAGTTTTGCTGCCTCTGACCCTCCTTTTCACGTAATTAGCAAATATGTGATTGAACCCAGACATGCAGCCTTGAATCCTTAAACCTTTTGCTGCCGTGAAAGCTAAATGTTTACTTCCACTTTTTGCATTCTGCCCCCTTGACAATCTTTTACACTAGATAATACTTACTCAAAACCATCATGACTATTTAGTCCACAAAAGAGGAGACTCATACAGAATAATTTTGCCAGCTAAGTCTCCAAGTTTAAATATAATTTACAGTATTTCTTTGGCCTCAAAATCATTAATAGCTTTTTGTGCAAGAGTCACATAATCAATGTAAGTGTGGTGGTATGGCTCTTCAGGCCAATGCATACGTGGCCAAGATGCTTCTTAAGGTATACAAAGAATATAAACGTATACATGGGAGGTTCTTCAGTTAATGAACCCTTAATGCCATTACTGTAAAGGGCTTAACTGGCCAAGATCTTGATGTGCTTGTCTTCTGCATGCAGAATTTTAGCTATTCAGGATAAGCTGATAGGAATCCAGAAGTGTGCTAGTTAAATCACAGAGTACGCTCCATAAAACTTTCCAAAGGAAACTGGAAGACATCTTGTAGAGGATGTATTGTATGTACCTATCAGGGGAGCAGGTTACAAGCTGCACGCGAACTCCCGCTCTGTTTTCAAAAGTAGCACCCGTTTGGTTGTCCTAAAAATAACAGTAATAATAATTACAGGGGGAGAAGATGAGAGACAACACACTTTTTTAAGTAAATACTTCAACACATAAAATGGGCTTCTAGAAATTAAGTCACTGTTTCTGCTTGGTTAAGGTTTGAAAATCAGGACTTACTAACCTGTAGTTATAAAGTCAGGACATTTGATAAATGTACTTCAAGTGAACTGATATCAGCTTTGCCTGCTAGACACCTAAAATTCTAAATGAAGTCAGCAGGATAGTGGCTGGTACCACTGCAAGTCAGCATGCCTTAGGTTGCCATGCTTGTAAATTTTTTATCCAGCTTAACCAAAGAGCAAATAATTGAGAAATTTATCTATCTCAAATAGTTAAGTGTAGTGGGAGTGATATATCTTCACCAAGTTTACACCATGGGTCATCTCTCTTAAATTGTCATTCAGACCACACTGCGGGGTGGCAGTTGTACCTTCAAATGTTAATTATTAATAGTTTAGTTGTGTATGTGAGGTTCTGCGTGTTTCATAGTACTTATCATTTACCAAGTAGTCATTGTTTTATATGAAATTTATTTTGATTTATTTAGAAAAATAAAGGGAAGGGGGGGAACAAGTGATTATAGGCTATGCCCTGACCAAATATAATTTTCAGACCATGGAAAACATCTATTTTTGGCTAAAACTGTACTTGTCAACCATGTGACAAACTTTCAGCTACGCTTTTGGGGGTTTTTAGGCCAAATCCTACTCTTATTTTCATTCAAGGGTTGCTTACCTGGAGTCAAAATGGTAGTCTCGCAACCGTGCAAAACTGGATTAGGTTCTGGATATGACTTTGAATACTTTTTTCATTGATATGTAATAACAAACTGCTGATTTTAGGAACTCTGCCATAAAAACTGCAGTGCAGTGCAAAGGCTGACAGGTATTCCATGTTTACATAACAAAAAGTTTGTCCTAGTACATGTTGTTAAATATTGACTAAGTGATTCCTTTGTCAGCGTTATTTATCAAGCACAGGTTTCCTGTATCTGTTATCCCAGATGAACATGAGAACATGTTTCTGAGCCTAAACTTTGGCAAAAAAACCCCAAACAAACCCACCCAAACAACAAAAACCACAACAGGATTCTGTTATCCAGTCCCTTTCTTCATGTTTCACATCTGGTACGAATTGGTATCCATGGGTACTACTGTAGCATAATTTAACAATGAACAGTTGTGTCAGCTTTCTTTTTATGATATATGTGCACCCTTTTCCTCACTTTTCTGGTAATGTTGCTAAGGACTGCATTATCTATGAAGTCTTAAAAATTTGTTTTTGAAAATTATTGATATATTAATTTGCATAAACCTTTTAAACATCTCATTTTTCTTCCTCTTGACCTGCTTTTTTTTATTTTGCATTTGACTACACTTGCATTTCAAATTAATTTGGGCAACAATTTGCAGCACTTTAATAGTAAATGAGCATCCGATACTCCTATAATAGTGTTGGACCCTTTAACTACATAGATCCTACATACTACGGAGCTTTAAAACCATCACAGAAAATGTAAGTTTAGAGTACACAGACAGCACCCAGGGAGAATGAAGGTAACTACAGTAACACTATTCTTTGGTGCCTAAATATTTAGTTAATTGAAATTATTTCTGTGAATTCTTTGTGGCAGGCTGGATTGCTCATAGTAGAAATTCAACATATTTTAGATACGGAAGGCTTTTTATAATTTTGAATTATAATTTTCAGTAAAGCTACGAAAATTTTTTTCCAGTATAAGCAGATTCGTATCAGGCTGAGAACACAGCACAGTTGTAAAGCATAATGAACAGGACAAGTGGCACCAGATTATTTAGTATTTAGAAAATGCAATGAGAAATAACGAAGACTATTACAAATAATTGGATCTTTAATGTTTTATCTTGAGTTTACACTGATTTCTGAGGTAGTAGATTAGGAAAGTAATAAAAAGAAGAAAAATTAATTTTTAGACTCACCTCAGAATAATCTGGCAGCCAATATATATCTGTTACTGGTGTTTTATGACTATACTGTATGGAAGAGACTGCGCAGTATCTCACTAGAGGTGGTTCTGTGCTACTGTCTTGGACTTGCATAAGTGATGGCTAGAAATGTTTTAAAGAGAGATATCTTAGTATATTTCCAAAATACAAAAGTAGACCTGTCAAAGGAAAAAGGTTACTTTACGTACTGTTAATGCTTCTTCACATATTTCAGATCAGTTTATAGAACTTTCTAGGCATCTAATACCTTCCCTTTGGGGGTAAAAAAAAAAAAAAAAAAAAAAAAAAAAGAAAGGGAAAGCATCAAAACCGGCCTTTGGATATGAAGCTCTAAAAAGGATTCTAACGTGCCTCCACAGGCACACACACATCCACTTATGTTACTAGTTCCTCCTCTGCCCTTAGGTCTCCCTTCAGCTTATCTTCTTTATCGTCTCTTTCTGAAATCTTCTCATCTTCCAAGCTACCTTTTTTTCTGTCCATAAACTTCCATAATCTTTTTCAGTATTGTATTCAGCAACAAATGCTATCTGTATTTGATTAGGCATTAGGCAAGAGTTGACCATATGCTGGTGCCCATTAAAGAACAGTCTTATTGAACTCCAAGTCAGCACAAAATGCAGTAAAACTATTAAGCTGGATTAATCAGGTAGACATTATATTGTGATAATGGGTTTATTTCCTGAACTCATTAGGTTTCTTATCCTTTCTAGTCTGTCATTGCAAAGATTATGTACTCCTGTTTTGAGTCGGGATACCTTTGCCCATTTTTCCCCACTATCTTGGGTTCTAACTTTGCCTCTCTTCACCCCAGGCATACAGTTGTACTGCAATACATTTAGAACGGAAGCATTCACCGTATTAACCGCTGTCATCTTCATTGCATCATCATCAGTTTTTGCATTTTGGAGCTTTTCTTCATGTTGAGAAATATCCCACAGTACAACCTCCAATAAAAAAATCGGGTATAATATGTATTATTTCATCATTTATATTAATACACATTGTTTTCATATAGAATTCATGGGGGTTTCGGGGGGAAAAAAGAAGAAATTCACTCTCTGCACTAGAACTTATGAAGCCTTTAAAATATTTCCTCTTCAGTCTGATGCAATCAATTGAAAGACTGCACCTGTCTCAACAACATAAAAGAGTCTTTACAGCTTGACTTATTTATCAGTACTGTAAAGAAGCATCATACAGTAATGGCTAAACTCTGGAATAACCAGGCATAACTTCAGTACAGGATCAGAGAATTTCTGAGACTGTGATATCTGTCTTGGAACACTATGTGTTGTTATGGATGTTGAGTACATCCCGTCACCCTTATTTTTATACTGTAAGAAAATACGGAAATAGCCAATTTTATTCTTAAACAGAGAATTAACACCTGTCCATTGATGCAGCCACCAGCAATGATATTTGGATCGCTTGGACTGAACTGAAAGCAGTAAATGTCCTCAGGACACTCCAACATTAACTAGAAAGAAGAAAAACAAAATAGTTGAGAAATACAGTCACACTGATTGTTTGCTTTCTTGTTATTTAAACACTTGGCATATTTAAAAGTCCTGATTAAATACCTGAGGGTGGATAGGGTCAAAAAAACTCCAAAAAAGTATTACTGATTGCTGCAGCAACGATTTTTCAGAAAGGTTAACTTGCTCTTCATAATAAAGTTGGTCTCCTGCTGACACTGCTATAATCCCTGATTGAGAGAGAAAACTAATTTTCTCAGAAGAAACAATTCAAGATTCAACATGTCATTAATTATTCTAAGTGACTTATATTTTGAATACAGTGCAAAAAAAAAAAACAAAAACAAAAAAACAAATCTAAAAAACCAAGCATGTATTTCTATTTTTCTTTTTACAGACCAACTTCAAGGAAATTATTTTTGCTACTTAAGTTATTTAACAATTAGTTGTAGAACCTAAGGATCCGGATAAAATTCAACTTTTGTGCTACTACTCCTTAATGGTGCAATACTGCATCTGAAATGATGTGACAAGTATATAGTCCTGGCCACCCATGAGGAAATCAAATCTTTTGTAGCGAAATTAATTTCCTACACAGGCTGTAGTGTTGGCTATTAGTATGCTGTGCAGCTAGGACATTTATATAGAACTTAACTGCGCCTTTAAGCCTGGCTTTGTAGAGCAATAATCCATGTCAGGGAGCAGGAGGAGACATTTAGTGTGTCTCATGATGCTCTCTGGCACTCAGCAGAGCCACGTTCCGTCGTGGCTCTATCATTCCTCACAAGTATTATGCATGCTACAAGAACCAGCCATGGGGAGAACAGCAGTGGTATACAGAGCCACCAGAAGAACCTGGCACAGTTGCAGCCCCACTGAAATGAGCCTCATATGGGAGAAATTTCCCTTTCCTATGGTCTCCACTTACTTGTTAGAGTGAGGGACTTTGCATGGCCTGTCTGAACTCTACAAAGTTCATTTTTCGCTTCATCTCAGATCAGAAATTCAGACATTCTAAATCAGTTTTGATTTTTTTTTAAATGTAAAGGCTGATAATTTTATGAAAGATGCATATTTTATAGCTTCCATATAATACACGTCATTCAAGTCTCAAATCAGTATTTTAACCACATTACCATAAATGGTTGGATGCCAGCAAACGCAGCTAATAGTTCTGTCCTTGAGATAGAGCAGATCTGTGAATGATTGGTATGCTTTAAGATAAACATCTGGCTTGCCACCAGAACTGCTTTCATCTTCTGCTAGGGCCTTCCAGTCGTCAAAAAAAGCATTCATAATTTCATTTTGCTGCAATGCAATTTCCATTCTGTCTTGTGAAAAGAACAGTTAACACTTTCAATAATCCAGGTGTGACTACTCACTAGTAGAATCACAAATATTTCTGTACAGAGGCAGCTCTTGTTTTACGCAAAATTATGACCACAGCATTAAAAAAAAAGAAAAAGTATTAATTCCTCGGTGATGCATCACTGTAAGGAAACTCTCTTCCATTTAAATATAAATAACTAATTGTACCAAGAATTTAACTCTAGTTCTGTGTGAATCAAGTACAGTGCAATTCTCCAATTCTTGTGCAAAAAGTGACAGTAAGTGGGAGTTGTCCCATGACTAAGGGCTGTAGGACAGCACCTTTGCTCTTCTGCATGAGACTCTGCTTGAATGAGCAGTGTTTGAAAGATCAGCTTTTGCAGCTTGTTCGAAAAGATGTATCACTATCAACTTTAACAGTTCTAATATCTATTTAAACCAACATGCATAGACTTCATGTTCATTTTCATAGAAACAAATATTAAGTTAATATTTTTAATATTAAAATCATATGCAAAAAAAACCCCAAACAAACCCCAAAAAGTATACACAACAAACAAAAACCCAAACAAATCAGTATTTGACCAGGCCAATGGTCCACACAGACAAGAGTTCTTGCTTGTATTCTATATTATTTCAGGTAGCCTTTAATGTGTATTGCTGCAGTAATTTTACCTTAAATGTACTGATGTAAAAAATTCTTTCAGCTTCTCAGATGACAGACTCTCTTCTTTCTCTTCATTTGACAACTGTCTAGGAAAATACTGCGTGGCTGCATTTTTTGGATAGGTCCTAATCCATTGGAATCCATAAATTTGAATGTGAGTAAGTACAGAAACAATTTCAAAGACAGAAATCCATGTGTTGTGTAAAATTAAAAGCTTAATATAATCAGTTTTTCTAGGAACTATTTGGAAAAGAGTGAAAGAAGAAAGATGCAAACAGAGCATCCAGTTCTGTTCTCTTAATCAGTTTGTAACTGAGTGATTCCAGAAGAGTTAATTCACATAACTTTAGCTGAGATCAGAAACAATGCCTAGCTTAATAAATAAGCTGATAAATATTTTCTCACACTTACCATTTTGTCTGAGTACTAGCTTCTCTTACTTTTGGAACCATTTGTATGCCCACATTTTTTTCAAGCATTCTAATACTGAAAGCTTTGTCTTGATAGGACGTGCATTCAACATAACTGTCTTTTACATGTGAAGCATTCTTATCAGTAAATGTAATTGGTGCACCAAACTTCCTGCGTATTCGAGAAATCATATACTTAATCTGGAAAAGAGATATTTTTGTAGTTAGCAGAGGAGAAAGTTGCTGGAAAGTTCTTTCTGTAAAATGGCAGCGTTCATATAAATATAGAACTAGTTCTATTGATGATTTCTGTGCTGAGTTTACTTATATTTCTGCATTTTGAAATCTTCAAGTACTCATATAAATAACCTATATATGTAATAGAAGACAGGTTTGTATTTCTAAAACAAGAAGTTGCCTTTAGGTAACGTTTTGGATTACTGCTAGTAGGGTAAGAGAATTACATTTTCTAATTCATGCAATGTCAAAACTGCACCTTTAATTAAAGGACCGGTTTGTAGGTCTTATGTACTACTGCATTGGACTTCCAAGACCTAACTTTTCATTCCTTCCCTCTTAGTGCAATTCTCAACTTTGGGTGAGGTATTTCAGCTTCCCTTGCAGTGCCTAGGGAGACAAAAGCATCCCAAAAAGGATCCACAAAAATTTGAGTGAGGAATTTCCTTATAGTGAGAACTAGGAAGGAAGAAGGGATGTGGCTTGACTTCTACCCACAAAAAGAGGTAGGCACTTGATTTCAGGCAGTGGAGGGGTATGGCTTTGTCTTGGATTGCTAGCCAGGTACTTTTTCCCAGCAGCTCCCACAGAACTGGCAAGGAATGTAAGCTGAGAATACTTCTGAGTAGACCTTGCCAGCAAGGTGGAATACAGAATACTCAGACTGTGAAAGCGGGTTAAATATAGTGACTGTGAACTAGTTTTGGAAAAATCAGACATCTATTAAAGTACAAGCAAGGTGTCCGGTTGCTGAGAACTATCAAAACTTAGCCAGTCTTCCCTGAACTGGGATTTAGGTATTGACTAAAAATCACTGAAGGACAGCTAAATGCTTGGAGATGCCCCACATGTGACAAGTTAGGTGACAGCTGTGAGTGGATCTACTTTTTGGATGTATAATTTTCTCAGTATAATTTGTAGGTGTAGTTAATCAAACAGGTCTTTTTGTAAAGTCAGCTCGTAATAACCTGTAATAGGTAACATGTATTTCGAGGTAGAGAACCCTTACAAGTCTTGCATGCAACTTAAGTGCCATCCATATAATGAAAAGGGTTCATTGGGCTCCATGGAAACAGAACTGGGTCCTTAGAATATAATGACAATGACTCAACTTGTAATCTGGCCAGATAGTAAATTGAGCAAAAAGTGGCAGAGACGCTAATGACCAGATGATCAGGACTTTTGAACTTACTGCTTAAGAAGTAGATATGTCCAATACAGTTTCACATGCCTTATTTGCAGGATTTAAAAAGAACAAAGTTGTAAAAAAAAAAAACCAGTTTTTGTACCACTTTCAGTTTTTGTTAGGAGTTAAGCTAGCTCTCTTTCTTTTTTTGAACTTAAAATAAATTTGGGGTTGTGATATTTATTTGATTGAGTAACATCTGTCGATTCTGACCTTTGCAACAGTGGCTTTAACAGATTCTTCTTCAACTTCCTTTTCACTGCCAAGAGAAACCCAAGGTTTGTGGACAGGAGGCTTATAAGGATGGACTTCCAGGGTTGCCTCTCCATTTTCTTCTTCTTTTTCTTCTTCTTTTTCTTCTTCTTCTTTTTCTTCGGTAGTTTCTGGAGGCTGTGACATCAAACAGTGTGAAATAGTGCTTTTTCAAAAATTTGTTACTGAAATGTAATTATGAACTAGAAACCCAGTTTTCAGTCTTTATTCACATATTCTTTACTTTTGCCTCAATGCAGTAGGTCTGGCTATACAGTGCCCCTGGGTACAATTGGGTTACGTGCTATTCATTCGTGCATTATAATTTTCTGATAAACGTTACATATTAAATATTAAACTACTAAAGAGAGACTGCTGTCTTGAAAGTAAATCGCTGTTATATAAAAATAATTTGTAGTGATTTTTTACATTAGGCCCTCCTGCCTGGAATTGCAATTTGCTTTTCTGTTAATTGTTACTTCTCCTGATGCTGGGTGACAAACTCATGTTGAAAAATTAAATAATCTACCCATAAACCTCCTCCTATGATGCAGTGCACAAGGGGAAATGTATCTAGACTTACTTAGAACTCAAGAACATTTTGAAGTATGATTTGAAGAATATATACATACATATTCTGAAAAATAATTATAATATCTCTTTGAAGATGCCCAATATTTTATAATCTTTTATTTTTATGTCTTATTTAGAAACCTGTGTCTTGGCACAGGAAATTAATGCTTATGATTAAAAATGCAGCAATGGGGGTTATACTGGCCCTCTAAAGTAAAATACAAAAATTTCACTCAGTCTCTCTCAGTATAAAAGATATTTTTACAGTGATACACATATTTTTCCATTATCAGAGTAACCTTTAGAGAAACATTCTGGCACACTAAGCACACCAGACGCTTATGAATACAATACCATTCCTGAACTGTATGTTTGAGAGAAGATTCTGAAATATAGATAGAATGCCATGGTATACTTGGATTTTCTTACCTTCAGAAGGTTTTCCTTGGCTTCCTCAGAAGCAACAAGGTAAAAGTTCTGTCCGTACTGGAACTTTGCATCAAAAACTACCAAAAGTTCTTCCCCTGGATATTCCTATTTAAATTAAAGCAATTAGTGGAAAAGTGTTAGCAAATAACATCCAAAACAGACAGAAGTCTGTGACTGACAAAGTTACCAATAGTGTAAATTCAGTATCTTTGGCTAATCTTGTGGTCTTAACAGAGGATTTCATGTGCTAATTGAAAAGAAAAGATGGATTTTATTTTGTAATTAAAAACCTCTGGGATAAAACTAATCTTTTCCTACAGAGAATTAAACAGAAGAGAAACTGTTTTAATGATTCTCAATAAGTAGACCATGAATTTGGGGAAGCCAAAATATGTGAAGCTTTGACAGTTCACAGAATCAGAACTAGTAATATTTGTGTTACTTTTAGCATATTTTTAATGTGAAGTTAGTAAAAACAAAAAACAAAAAAGTGCATGGTGTGCCATGAGAAACTTTCAGTTGACAGTGATCCAGGACCTATAGCCTTTGGATATTACAGCATTGGTGTATTTACACAGTCAAACAAGGACAGACCTTTTCATTAAAAGAATATATATTCTTGAGAGCATGAAGACTTGAAGTGAGAATGAAATAAGCTACATACTAGGACAACTTTTTTAACAGGGTGGAAATCAGAAATTGCAGCTCTTGTTTTCAGGTCCTGAATGATGTCCTGTTTTTTAATAAGTTTGAAACAATTTTCTTCTGTGACATCTTCAAGGACTCGGCAATCAAAAATTTCTTGAGTTTTTGTAGTGAAAACTAAAGGAAAGATTTCTGGGTGGCCTACAAAAGAAAGCAAAATTGCATGATAAACAAATTCAGAGTGTTGTTTAAACATACACATATACCTTAATAACTCTGGGTCTTTACCGTTTCCTAACAGAATGCCTTTGCATGGAATACAAATTATATGACATTCTGTTAATCTTGGAAAAGACTCTACCTAACATTTCCTACTTAATGAATATGTTACTGCTAGTATGAGCTTTTTTTTCCCCTCTTGATCAACAGGTGATTAAGAGCTTTACTGAAGAGGCATTAATGGACTGTTTTTAATACATTAAGGACGCAACGTCATGGCTCTGATTTGAGAGAGCCCTTGAATAAATATACTCTAGTCCTTCCCTGGAGAGCAATGCCGTGTTAAGCCAATGTTTAATCTAAACAAGGCTCCAATACCATCCCAAATAAGGATGCTTTTCTGATTTTGGACTTCCATCTTCCTCTCGTACAGTTCAGACTGCAGTTGAGTCTATTTCTCAACTAATGGGTGAGACTAAAGCAAAGTCACTAAGACTCAAGTCAGATACAAGACTTTATTTTCAGCTTTGCTGGAGAATATATAGCTGTTTTTCTACACACATGACCTCTGTTAGGTTCTTTCACGCTAATTCAGAACAAGATGGCTATTTCTTATCCTAGCTCTGGCACTATCACCTTCATTGTTTTAGTGAGGCTGGCTGCAGTTAGGTGACCTGGTGACTGTGTTTTTCAAACACTCAATCTGAAGATAATATACAGTGCTTCTTGTTAAGCGTGTGTCAGCTTTATGTATGTAACACTGGTCCTTCCCAAATTACATGTTCGGCCTTCTGTCTTACATACAGATATAAGTGATTAAGATCACTATAGGCCCAGCTAATTGAATCCTGACGCCTAAGAGACTCTCTTCCTTTGCAACACTGCCATGCCGGCCGACTCATGCTGTATGTCTCAGCTGCCATAGTAAGAACATTCTTCATGAAGGCCACTATACTTTTGCCTGAGAAGGCTAGTAGGTGTTCACTTTGAATGTTCATCTTTTTCATAAACTGGAAAGTGAAAAAGATATAGAGACATGTATACGTGGGATTTTTATGTACTGAAATGGGCTGGCTTTTGTGGTAATAGATGATATTTTTTATCTTCTTTGTTTCATTCTATTTTCTCAGTTTGAGTTATTTAATATTTTATCTTAATTCCCAGAACCTGTGGTAGTTTTCTCCTTGTGTGTGCCTTAGATTGAAGTTGATATATCTAAAATGATGATATTGACCAGCTGGCTCAGCACGTTTTGAGAAGCCATCTCTAAGCCAACAAGGACTGACAAAACAATAAATCCTTTTTAATCTCTATCATCCAGGAAGCTAAATATCTGCATAAGCCTATCAGATAATACATAATGTTTGATGAATCTGACATTTATCCTTTCAAATCTTTCAGTGCTGCTCCTCTACTGCACCCGCTCTGCTATAGTCATCACTGAAATTAATGACATGAATGATACTTCTGGCGTACTCTGCACTAAACTGGGTATGATTTACTTGGCATGCGCTAGTTATTTTGTAGCGCACACAATCCATTTGTAGCATGCCCAGTCCATTAGTTCACTTTTTTCACATTTTGTAGCCAATATTGCATGACGACTTTGATTTTTGATATCTCCAAGATTTCTGGAGTTTCTGTGTGGATGCTTCAAAAAAGTACAAAATCATAGGGATGTTGATTGGGAAAGATCTCTGAAAGTCATCCGGTCCAAACTCACTGTTGGTAACAGCAGACCAAGCCAGGGCTCGTTTATCTTCTGGAGCCCCTGTGCTTGCCTTTTTGACATCTTTCTGTCGCTAATGAGGCCAAGACCTAGATTCTTATTTTGCTTATCAATTTGGCTATGAGACCAGGCTCAGAAAAAGTGTTTATTCCAAGGTGATTGGAAACACTTAAACCTTTTAAGGGACTGCAAAAGTTGATCTGCAGGACTCCCAGGTCACCCTAGGCAAGGACATTGAGGCCTCATTAGGATGTAATTAGGAAGGAGACTCAAACCCTAGTACAAAGTGCAACAGTACAGATATACTTTACATTCTAATATATTGTAGCAAAAAAAAATTAGACTTCCTTTTGCAAATTAAATTTATAGGTGTTTCATGGCACCATAGGATAGAAACCTAGAGCTGTGCACCAAAACAGACTGCAATTTCCATCCTCTGCTGTGCACAGCTGGCTCACAGGACAGAATGGACAGGAGAGCAAAGGAACAAAAACTTTGCACGTATCAGTCCTTAGAGCTGGTTATGTGGCTAGTGCAATTAGGAGGGCTAGAACCTACAGAAAACATAAACATAATTTGCTGATTTTTATGCAACATTTTTTCAGAAGATTATTCCCATGGCTCAAATAAATTAAAGTAAACCTGAACAATAAGATTTTTTTTTTTTGATACATCAGAAATTCTAACCAGGAGTAATTGTTAGTTATTCAGGAAGCTTGTATGATGTTATTTTTTAAAATGCTGAATTGTGCATACATCCTTGTCCACAAATGCTAGTGCTAAAAAAAAAATAATTTCAAAGAGATGAAGGTTTCAATGTTAAATGAAACAATACAAGAATGCATTAAAGTTAAGCAAAAATACAATAGATGTCACTGCAATAGAGACCAGAGTAGGACAGATAGTCCAAGTGTATTCTCTTCAATGGTCTATTGCTGTAAGTCCAAGTTAAAACCAAAGTAATGATCAGAATTAAAATACATACATCTTTTAGTCTAAAGGACTAAAATTCTGTATGATAGAATGCTAGATTATAATAGATTCTATACTATAGAATATAGGTTCTGTAGGATAACATAAGGAGCTGATACTGGAATTCTTCCTATTATGAACATTTTTATTGAATTCTTTTCCAGTAAAAAGTATGTAGCATCTAGAGGCTTCACATTGTTTTTCTAATAGTAAATTGTACTCATTTGTTAACAGCCAACAGCACTTAGTGCTATGAGACCTTCACAAAGGACAAAGAAGCTCTAAGAGAAGGAAACAACACTTGCAGGTCTTACGCTAGGGAGATACCATACATACAGTTTAAATCCTGCACACACAGTGCCTGAATATAGCAGCGTTATTTTCCTGCTTTTAGCAACAGGTTTCTAGGAATAGTTTAGATATTACAGCTCTAAACTTATTTGCCACTAGGTGGAGGTAAAATTCTCTTACTGACAAAACTTAAGTATCTCCAGGAACACTGAAAATACGTGGGTTTTGTTAAAGTAACACTTTAATCATCTGAGGGATCACTTATTGTCGATTTTCATTAATTGCAGCTTAACCATTTTGGTGATGCTAATCAGAGTGCAATTTTCACTTCCACCCGTGTGCTCATAGGATTATGTAAGAAGAAAAGTGATTTATGATTTCTTTAAAAATTACTTAGTTTGCATATTCCTAGTTTGCCACATTGTTTTAGCTTTTAGCAATAAAAGCTGTACTGTTAAAAGCCAATTAAGAAGATAACCCTTTGGGCTGTTCCTGTAAACCGCAGATAAATTTTACGTTGATATGAATGTAAGTTATAACTGGGAAGAATTGCACAAATCAGGTCAGAAGAAAAATCCAACCAGAAATGTGAAAAAACATTAAAAAATTATTTGGTGATTAAGAAAAAAAGAATATATTTAAATTCAAATAATTTCATATTTTAGTTCTTAACCTTGGCCACACATAAAACTGCACTTTTCCTGCACGTGTCCTGGTTTGAGGTAAAACAGAACCAATTTTCTGGTTTGTAATTTTACTTTTTAGCTGGGCCTCCTCTAACTGACTAAACTCTGAAATTAACAGCATATTGTTCAGACACTGTTCACTCTCAGAGTGATAAGACCTGATTACACCACGGAACGGTATGCACAGAGGCTCTTGCTTATACTTATTGCTATAACAACCAAGGTCAGCTCACTTCGCTGTTTGCCCCGTTAGAGGGTCGGGAGCAGAGAAGCGTATAGGAGTCACACCTATAGGGAGGAGTGGACAGGACAGGTGACCCAAAAACTGACCAACAGGGTATTCCATCCCATATGCATCACGCTCGGTATAAAAGCTAAGGGATCAAAGGGGCAAAGGGGCTCGCTCTTTTTCTTCAATGGTCGACATCTGAGGAGGACCCTGTCCGTTCGTCTGCCTTTGGTCCCGATCTGAGTGTTCCTGACTCCAGATCCGGAATTCAGCTCCTGTCCATTGCTGACTCCAGTCTGGGACTTTCCCTGTGTCTGCTGGTGACGTGATTGTCATCCTGGGAGCTGGATACGGTTTTGTATATATTGTACACTTTTTAAAATTTTTTAAATTATTTATTATTTCCTCATATATAATTATTTTCATTAAAGTAGTTTAGTTCTTTTTCTAAACTTGTAAATCTCCTTATCTCTTCCTCTCCTCTCTGAGGAGAGGGGGGGAGAGGGCCATCTGTCATTCTGATTGACCAATCCAGCCAAAACCACTACAGCACATAAGCCAAAAGAAATGCTTCATATCTTGTGACTTTTAAATGGCAGATTTTTTTCCCCTACAAAGCAAAACATGTTAATCAATGCCTATGGATATCTATGATTAAAAACCACAATTGATATGCTAAAATCATCTTCTCCCCAGCTTTAATAATGGTTTGACAAAGATTTAAATCAAAGATTTAAAAATGATAAAAAATTTTCAAGTTTTTCTTTCAATTGCGTAACTATTACTAAATGCAAACATTTTTCACCCTATAATTCTGTTGTGATGCTTTTTATTTCCCCTGATCCCAGCTCCTCTCAACCTAAGATAAATACATCTTCTGCAAACCTACCCGTTTCTGCATTCCTTGGTGCGCTGCCTGCTACTCAGAGAGTGGTACTGTAATCATTACTGTAATAGCTGCACTTCTTAATAGTTTCTAATTTTTCTCATTCATAAAAAATCATTCCTTTTCATTCCCTGGCATTAGTAACATTGAAGCTTCAAAATGCTTAAAGTATTCCAAAACTGTTACTTTAAAGCCCAGACATCATAGCACTTACCTATACTAGCCATAGAAAGATCAACTTCATCTTTTGTACCTGAAATATAATGACGTGATGTTATCAGTAATTTTTCTTCCTAACAAAGTAAATAGACAGCCCTTTCCTTGTTAGGGCAATATTTAAAATCTTTGTCTCTGCATATATAAGCTAAACTGTGAAGGGGAAACAAAAAGTAATTTCTATTCAGTTCAAATTTAACACGAGAAATGAGTGAAGCCTTTTAAAATAGGTCTGTATCTTAAAAGAGATGTTAGCATATTTTGAAACTATGGAGACTTAAAACTCATTTTTATTTTGAGCAGGTGGTCTGCGTAAGAGAGAAGCCATAAGAAACCTGTCATCTTGTGGTGCACGCTGCAGTTTTCACGGTTGAAAACTGCACTGCCTGCTACCTGATAGCACCTGCCTGGGGCAATTACCACGTAAATTGTGAAGAGGAGATAAATGGGCAAGGCTGGCTAACATCAGGCAGGAGCAGCACTGGCAGGTGTGCAGGTAGGAGCAGATGTTAATCCCCTCTTGGTCTGGGTGGCAGGGTGCTGCAGGAGCCAGGCTTTCTTCAGCTCCCAAGAAGAGGGGTCTGCAAACCTCACAGCAAGGTAGGACAGGAAAAGATTAGCGCTGATGTGCAGGATATTCTGTGCAGCACAACAGCTATTAATTAATCAGCTAGGAAGGAAAAGGTGATTAAAAGGTGAATGCAACTTCAGGAAGGTGGGTATCATAGCAGAAAAAAATTCACAGAACAAAACAAATAAAACTCAAGCAAGAGTACATTCCCTCCTTTTCTGAGAATGTGCATGAATCCCTGGGAGAAAAAAAATATTTGTATATAGCAAAGGCTCGTTAGCATTACACTTCATTAACTGTACACTTTACAAATGGGACAAGTGAGATAGTGTCTCAGAAAAAAAACCCCACAATAAAATGCACAGCAAAATTAAACTGTGAGACTGGGATATTTCCAAGCTGTATTATTGTACCTTCGCAGCCTGATCCTGGGCACCTGAATTCCTGCTTCTGGGGGCACCTCTCTGCCTGACGTGCTCTCCCTGGGCTCTTAGCTTTTGTGAATCTCCCCACTTTGTGTTTGTTAAGCCTCCTGATTTGCCATTCAATGTTGTTGTTATCACACCACAAACTATTAAATCTAAACTACCAAGACAAAGCGTAAATATTGCAGTGTAGCTTTGTTATGTTCCATATATTGGTTACAAACCCATAATCAGTAATTGTAGATCTCTTGGTTATTTATATAAAATAGCATATTCTAAGTTATCTCGTGTTTACTTAAATGCATAGGCCCAAAATAATTAAGGTAGCTGTCGTGCAAGACCAGATAACTGTTTGTGTCATTGCTGCTGTACCTTACGTACCAAGTGGTGTTCGTTTTCCTTTTGAGGATTTCTTAGCTTTGTTTTCACCTTTCTGTTTCTTTGCTGAGGTTTTTGGACGTTTCGAGGAGGTCTTGCTGGATATGAGATTTTCTGACATTTTTTCAGGTTTCTCTAGAGAAAGATACGTCATCAATAAACTTTAAACAGATAATGGAATGTACCATTTACGAATTAAAATTTGTCCATGACTATGTAGTTTATCATTACAGTAATATTTTCATACACAGACAAAGCTATATTCCAGAATTTTAAATCATAAACTGATCTATTACATAGACCAACATACTTCTGTCTAGGGTTGATTAAGTGTGGAAACTGATTATCCAAAATAGTGAAAGATTAAATTAGGATAGGGGTTTCCCTTACAGAAAGCTAAGGACCTGAGATACAGCCTATTTCCAGTTCATTTTTCAGTGTAGCTCTGTGGAGGACGAACTTGGAAAGAAGTTGTATGCATAATTACATGTAGCAACCACGCAGCTGGAGATGATACTGTATAGAAAGCTACCCTTTTACTCTCCTTCTTCCCAGTATCTAGAACAAGGATGAGAACAGCCACATAGAAAAGAAGGAAATGCGACACAGCCTGCCCACTGTACAGACCAGACAGCACCATCACGTGGAAAGTACACATACAGCAGCCGATAGAACAACTAAATCGGGATGGCCCAAATTCTGTTAGAAGTATTGAAAATTGTTTGATGTTATTATTGAACGGCTAGAGGCATTCAACTGGGATAAGGACAGTGGGACTCAGTTTTGTTTGTGTTCTCCCTCTTCCACGTTCCCACTTTTTTTTAAGGCTGTAAACTGACTGGGAGAGGGACTGCTTTTTAAATGTCTATGAAGGACCTACAGTATTTGGATGCTATTACAATCTTAACACTAATAAGAGGAAAGCAGATGCACTTATAGGACAGAAAAAGACGGCACCTTCAAGAACTGCGTCATGACATAACTATTTCTGATGAACTCTTACAGGAGCTACAGCCTGTCTGCCTGCACATGTGAACAGCCCATTTACTGTCAAGATTCTTAAGGTGAAAAGGTGAGTTTATAAAATGAATATTCTACCTTGACACTTTCCCAATGAAAGGCCTAAAATAGCGTGAGCATTAAAAAAACATGCTGTGGCGTGTACATTTGCAATTTCAGTTGGCATCCTGGCTTTGGGATAGTCTTTCATTCCCAGACTGAGAAACAGTGTTTTTCTGTTTGTAACACAGTTCTCAAGTACTCTAAAAGCAAGAAATATAATTTTAGCTTCCAATCTGAATTCTAGTTTGGAGATGGCCACTGATGGCAAGATTTAGGTCAGGCCTGGTGGCATAGCCTGGGTTTGGGATCTACGTTAACTTCCCATGAATTCAAGGTAAATTTTGCTGTTGACTTTAATGGGAGCATAGTCTGATACTCTTATTACAGTTATGCATTTTTGTTTTTCACTTTAATCAAAATAGAAAGATATACTCTATAAATCCTCAGGCTCTTGTCTCTATCATACAATGGGATGTTAGTGCACTTCTCTGTTGCTTGATCATTGCGGCAAATACAGGCCCCTTCATTGATCCATCTAAAGAACTCTATCAATTTCATCATCTGCTTTTTCCAAAAAGCAGTGCCAGTACCAATGCAAAACAGATTAATGTTTCAGAATTCTGAAACTTTTGCCTTGCAAGGGATGGTGCTTTTGGAAGATTAAAAACCCCCACAAGTCATGTATAATGAGTGTAAGGAGAAAGTTAGGAGTTTTTTCTGCCCTTGTTCTCACAGACTTTTTGTCAAATACAGGACTACAAACACTGACAATATATTCATGTCTAACATTCAATATATTTTCCCAATTATAAGCTTTCAAATGAGCCCCTACACTGAACAATATGCTTAGTTTATAATTCTGAAACACTTAGGGCTACCTAACTTGGAGTGCCTGTCAATTCAGATGGCTAAAAGAGGCTAATTTTCCCTTATTTAAAAAAAAAAAAAACAAAAACAACCAAAACATGCAAAGCTAATTATTATCCATCTCCTTGTGTATTTTACATAAAAAATTGTGACACATTTTATAAATGGATTCTGTGACTACTCTACTTTGATGCCTCTGGATAAAAGGGACAGCCCTCCAGGACAGGAGGGGAGGCCAGCTGTTTTAGAAATTATTTGAAGGACAATATGAACCATCTCATATATATTACAGTCACATTGTCTTACTTCACCATTTCCTAATTATACACTGAAACAAAGCCATTTTGGAAATTTTGAGTTCTATCTTCCGAGTAACCTAAACCCTAAGTCACATGAATAGAGGAAACACTGAGAGGGCTGAGATAAGTCACATGCCTAAGTTTAGTACAATAACTCACAAGTAAAAACATCCCTTTTCCTTTGACTGACTTACTTCAAGTATATTATACCTATAAAAACAGCTATAACTTTTGGAAATTGTCTCCCAGTAATGCAGTTCCTCCTCCTCTACTGAAAGAATCAGGTGTAGAGGTATACACAGCACTATACGTATAAAGGCAGTGCTGGTCAAGGCAGTGTCGGTGACTGACTGTATGTATAGGCGTATGTTAACACAAAAAGTATCCCTGTTTAAGGGTTGCAAATGAATACAGCAATCAATAGGTCTGTTCATGGTTCCCGCTGTGATGCACAGAACCTCACCAACTGGAAAGCAGATAGAAAAGTACAAAGTAATTATCTCCTTTTACAATAACCTTAATACCATATCACTTCTGCCCGTTTGTCATCCTGGGGGCATATGATTGTCAGTGGTTAGGAAACATGTAAGGCCTCCAAAGAAAGCAAAGGCAGAATTTCTAAAAACTTCTCCAGAAGCATATTCAAGCCCAAAAGTATGTATGCAAAGTTGTTTTTTCACGCTACTAACCCCCGGGTGCTCCCTGCAGGAAGCCAACACGCACTGAGAACTTTGGAATAGGTACTGAAGAGCAAACTTTTGCACCCCTCCTCTACCAAAAAAGAAATAAAGGAACAAAAATCTGAATGGTTCTTAATGTGTAAGATAAAAGCTAGTATTTTCAGAAGTTACCTCTTACTTCAGGGGATTGGGTTTTTTTTCAGTCCCTAAGTTTTTACACAAAGTACCAGATCTTATCAAGAAAACCATGACAAAATTACAGGACTGTCTGAAAATATGACAAAAAGGATAATTTCTTTAATCTGTGGTTGGTTCCTGTCCTCTTAGGGATATTTCTATATTGCTTATTTAGAAAGGATTCTTAATATGCTTATGTGTCCAGAAATATACAAAGTTATTATGCCTTTCCATTAGTGCTTATATAAGTTCATGATTCTATGATTGAGAAGAGAGGTTGGAAAAAGCATTTAAATTAACACAATTTCTTTTAAAAAGTGCAAAACTTACAAAAAAGAATAGCTCCTGAAAATCATTTCTCATAAACATTGCCATATGTTTTATTTTTAAAAGTAGCTAATATATTGTATTAAAACTTCATTAAATATGTTCAGTCTAATTTTTCAGCAATTTTTCAGTGGAACGCAGTTTTACATTATTTAATTGGTAGAGCCCAAGTAAATATTTGACAACTTTGTTTGACATTTTGTAGCCTCGTTTATTTATAGATGGCTGTAATATTTTGAACATTAGGCTCAAGAGAAAAAATAAGATCAGAGTGTTCTCCTAATCATTTGATGTACTGAAACATTTACAGTTATAAAGCAAATCCATGAAGTTGCTAGGTACTGCAAAAGGGGAAAGTTAATTAGCTATCAGTACTACAAAAGATGCTGTCTGAACTGAGGACACAGAATGATTCATTAGTTGCTTAATTGAACGATTTAAGGTCAAGCCTGTGTGCATTGCTAATTTAGCACTGTAATTTACTACAATTTGGAATGACAGAAGAATTGAGTGCACTTCCATTTAACAAAAGCACTACAAGGAAATTATCAAAAACATGCCACTATGAAGCTAAAAATGACATTTCTGTCTGTAAACATTTAGGAACTTGTTAAAAATACCATCTGGAGAATGACCTGATCTCTCCAGAAATTCATATACATTGTTCCCTTTAATTAAATTTATTCTACTTTGCTCTACACAAAGAGCAATTAATACAAACACCTGAAGTTTTTATTCTTGATAATGCTTGTGCGTATTTGGACACAACTTCATTGTATAAGTCGTAGGGAGTAAAGCTGAAGTTTTGGCAAATGCCAAATCATTTCAGCATATGAATAGTTCTATTTGAATGTACCTGATTTCACACATACAATTTTTCATTAAATTAGGCCTACTTGAACTACTTGTAGACTTTGTAATTTGGTAGAAACCAGTAGAGGTAGTTACATGTTCTGGGATGATAAATACCATATGTGTAAAATTAGGGTAAGAATTACTAAGAAAAGCATAGAGAACAAAATGGGAAATGCCATTAAAATATTGGGTAATACTGTGTTCTGTTTCTCCATTCAAAGAGAAACAGAGTAGAATTGGAAAACGTATAAAATTGATGGTTGAAGATATGGAACATATTGTGTATTAGGAATAAGCTAGGATTCTTTCTAGCCTGCACTGAAGAGGATATGATAGAAGTCATTAAAATCATGAGAGGCGTGGAGAAAGTGACCAGGGAATGATTATTCACGGTCTTTCATAATACAAGATCAAGCTGGCATCACATGAGCTTACCAAGGGACAGACTGAAAACAAACAAAAGGAGTACGGAAGTATTTCATTGCGTAATAGGTAGTTGAATTATGGAGCATTATGTCCGTGGACAGGATAGCTGCCAGAAGTGCACAATTTCAAAAAGTAACAGGGCAAACTGACAGATGAAAAAATGAGGGCTACTAAAAATAATAATACCTCTGGCTATAGAAATAAAGCCATAAATCCAAGAAAAAAGTGTGCGAAGAGTGGAAGTATGGCTCCTTGCCCAGGCCCATACTGACCCAGACAGGACTTCTGGTGTGAGCCAGTACAGCTGGTCCATGTTATTAAAATTTCTGAACAATTTGGTTGGTACTTCAATAGTTAATAAGTTTCAGTTGTCAATTTCAGTTGTCATAACACGACCCTGTCAGGAAGCAAACAGTAGCACCTATTGCCTTGTTATGACTTTTTGAACCAGAAATGTTATGTTGTAAAGATTTACACTAGATAAGACTTTATTTCTCTCAGATTTGCTTAAAAAAAAAAAAAATCACCTCATCTTTTAAACATGAGAGCTAGGTTGCCGGAACAAAGTCGGGGACGGGGGGCTTTGCAGGTTAGAAGCACATCGGGGCTGAGGAGGGGAGGGTTTGCAGCCGCCGGGTCTCCTCCTCACCAGCGTCCCTCCAGCCTCTGGCACAGCCACCCTGAGGGCCCGCCGGGCCCTTCCCCTCCCCCAGGCCAGCGGGCAGAGGAAGGGGCAGGCTACGCGGCGAGAGGGGCGGCTGAGGAGGCCTCGGTCGCACGGAGCAGGCCGCGGGCTCCGCGCCGCAGCCTCGGCCCGGCCCAAGGGGCATTCCCCGGCGGCTGCTGCCCGTGCTCTCGCGCCTGTCGTTTTTCACCCCTTTACGCTCGCACGGCGTTGCCGGGTCCCCGCCGCCCGGCCGCCCCTACCTGCGCGGCTCCCGCCCCGCCGCGTCCCTGGCGCCGCGCGGTTGTCAGGGCAACGGGGCGGGCCAGGATTGGCATTTGCGACAGGCAATCAGCGCTCTGCGTTTGGAACCCGCCCCCGCGAGGGGGAGATGCCATGGGAGGTTCCGCCGTTCGGATGAAAACTACACGTCCCAGCATGCTGTGCGCGGGGGGCCCGCCGCTGCCCGGGGTACGGGGGCGCAGAGCATCATGGGGTCTGTAGGCGGCCGCCCGTGGCAGCTGCCCTTGCAGACCCCCGGTCCCCCCCGCCCCAGCATCTCCTCGCCATTAGCTGCCGGGGGGCGACTCCATCTGGGAAGGAGGTTGAGGTGATTCGGTGCTATTTGGTGATAGGAAGATTGTGTCCCTCATCTTTCATAGTTTCGATGCATAAAAATCGTTTATTTTGCTGTGCTGCAACGTAAGTCAGAGGAGCCCCGGAGCATCTTTCCCTCTGTGCTTGCGGAGGGGGCACCCAGTGCTGGTCCTTGGTGGCTCTCCAAGGACCATCCGCTCTCCCCACGGCAGGCAGGAGGGATTCTTGCTCTCTTCCATTTCTCTCTCTGCAGCCAGCAAGTTCCCTCTCTTAAAATGCCTGCTACTCTCCTTGGATTTGCCTTGTTCTTCTCTTTTTATACCAGTCCTCAATGGGTCCTTGCAGCATGAATTAGGCAGCTGATGGCTGGATGCATTTACCATATCCCGGGCTTTGTCCTGGACCCTACCTCCCGTCAGGCAGCAACACCGGAGTGATCGTTCCTGCAGTGCCGTGAAACTGGCCAAGACCCAGAAGAGAAGACCGTTTCTTTGAACTCCAGTTAATAACTTTAATAGCTTAGTTGCATCTAAGTGCAATGACTTAAGCATGTCGGTCCTTCCACTTAGTTCGCTGTACGGCTGGCTGCCCTTCGTAATTACAATTCTGTGACCAGAAAGGTTTTGGGGTTTTTTTATAAATTTTATTACAGATGGGACGTAGCTAATTATAACATAAGTGTTAGCCTTTTTTTCCTCCTGATGCAGAAGCCTAAGCTAATAAATCTGGAGCCGGCATTGCCACCCTATAGAAAGCACCTATAGCGTGGAGAGCCGGCAGTCACGCCCGGCGGGAGGCAGACGTGAAGCAGGAGGTGACAGAGGCGGCGTGTGCTCAGCCCAGCGGAGCCCAGCACAGCCCCCGAGGTCCCCGGAGCCCCCCCCAGCCCCGTCCCTGCGGAGCGTCGGGCCGGGAGCGGGCTGCGGGCTCCGCGCTGCCAGGGCCGCCCCCGCCGCGCCGGCAGCCCCCGGCCCCGCTGCCTGCCCGGGCGGGGAGCGGCAGGACCTTGGCGGCGACACCGCGTCCCAGCCGGCAGGTATGCTGGAGCCTTGTCTTTAACAGCACGAAGCGGTGCCGGGGGGATGGAAGGCGGGGGTGTGCGCTGCGCTGCCGGCCTACGGCTTTTGGCTTTGGGATGCCACGGTAAATCAACGCCGAGCCCGGGAGGCTGCCGCGCTCCGGCGGGGGCGACGGGCGAGGGCGGCGGCGGGTGCCGGGGAATCGCCGGAGCCCTGCGGCGGGGAGGAGGACCCGGCGGCGTCCCCTGCGCCACCTGGGAGGCCGTGCAAGCCCCAGGCGTGTTTGTTAACGGCTCGTAATGGCTCGGGGAGAGGCTGCAGCGGGCAGCGGCCGCGCTGCGGGGGCCGCAGGGGACCGAAGGGGGCCGACCGGTGCAGGCGCTCCCTGCGGTGACACCCGCAGCTGCGGAGCCCCCGCTGCCTCTGCGCAGGCTGCTGAGAACACACAGCCTCTGTGTGATGTTCGGCTGGAACATCTTCGCAAGCCGATGCCCTGAGGTCAGGAAGTATATATATACACATATATATATATATATATATTTTTTTTTTTTAATCAAGCATATACATTGCCGGGAATATTGTGGTACCAGAGTAGGGCTTAATTTAGAAATGATTGATCAGCTGTAAGAAAGATGAGTGGAAACTGTGGCACACTGTATCCCGCAGGACAAGAGAGACCTGGTAAAACAGGAGCTGCACCTTTGTTTAAGCCTTAAGATGCTGATACAAAACTTTTCTTGCCCTCTCTGACAGCTGGGGAAGTTGAAGGCCTTGCGTGGTATCTGGAAATGGACTTGTGTTCTGGTGCATGCAATAGCTGCTTGAGGAGAGTGGATGTCATCTATGCATTTTTAAAAACTAGCCTCGTTGATGTTTTTAAGTTATATAAGAAATTTTTCTTATGCAAATTAAAACCAGTGTGTCCAATATGGCACATCTTTAAATTTATTCGCAACCTAGGCTGTCTCCTCTGTTCTTAATGTCAGCAGTCTTTTATCTGAAATAAATATTCCTGGCTACCTCTTAAGTACTTTATAAAGCATTTATAAAATATTTGGAAATCAGTAAAGTTAGTTACAGATTAACATCTAAATATGTTGAATACTATAGAGAGTAATGTCTCAGACTGTGTTTATAAGGTTCTCTTCTAATCTTTTCCCTCATACTCATCTAAAACGTGAGCCTCTTTGGTTAATCACGATGCTTGAATACAATTACCTTTTGGTCTTTTTGTCTGGTTCATGATCACCATTGTTTTGCATTCATTCTTTTATGGCTGAAGAAACAGATATTATCTTGCTAAATGACAAGTTAATGTGCTCCGGTAATTTATCTGAATTGCAATTCGGCATGTTGGACCATTCCCAAGAGTGAACAACGTTAATACTAATGTCTAAGAAAAATGTCGTCGGTCTTGAAAATTCCATTTCTTTCAAGGACTGGACAGCAGGCTGACAGCAGGGGAAAATACTAGCTACAGACGTAGATAAGTTTTCCAGAAGAGTGAACGCTCATGAGAGGCTTTTGGTACTCTTCTGGACACAGGAGGAAATGAGTCAGGATGTCTTGCATACATGATGTTTTTGGCAAGTGAGAGAGGAAGAAGTTTTCAGCAAGTGACTCCATAATTCATATTCCACTATGAAATAAATGTCCTGACAGCCTATCTGCAAATTTAAGAGCTTGCCCAAACTTTTCTCTGGGTTCTGCAGAATATCTGCAATATTATGAGGAAGGTCTTAAATTCAGTGTAATGTGCAAGTGCCTTTCACAGAAGATAAACATCTTTGGAGTCCAGGTTGTCCGTGCAGACTGATCTGATGCTACTGTGTTCATGCTTGCCTGTTTTCCAGCTGACATGGACTTCTTTTCATTTCAGAAATGGAGGACCCCGAAGTGGCTGTGAGCAGCTGCAGTGCTCATGATGATGATAATATTTGCAGCTACAAACGACACCTGTCGCTATCGCAGGAGGGACTTTTGGAAGACCAGCTTAGAAGGAAGTTAAAATTCTTCTTCATGAACCCATGTGAGAAATTCTGGGCCCGCGGCAGGAAACCTTGGAAACTTGGGATTCAGCTACTCAAAATAGCAATGGTTACTATTCAGGTGAGTAACCAGGGAAGCAGGGACTCTTCTTAGCCCATGGGAATTCAAATAAGGAGTGCAGGTGACAAATGCTATTCTTGGTGTGCTGCAGAGACAGGGAGAGGGTAGACTGCAAAACTGTCTTAGTTGCATATAGGTAGCTTAGATCTCAGATGGCATAATTTTCTCCTAAAACTGTTGACTGAAAGATAGCTATCCTAAGAGCAGAGATGAAAGGAATGATGATGTTTAAGAGATGATGTTTAAGGGCTCTATTTTAGTTTTACTTAACTTTTTCTTTCCTTTTCTCCCTTCCCCCAAAGGATGGCATCCTTACACATCTGTTCCCCCCCAATACTTTCTTCACTCTGAGTGTGTTTGTGTTTGAGGGAAGGAACAGTCACTTGTGTTTCAATATCACAGAGATAAGAATTGAAATTGGTAGCTTTTTTATGGTGTTTGCTTATGCCTTGCATAGGGGATACAAACTCTCGCACTGAAAAAAACCCAGAAATTTTGCCCCACTCTTCCTCTCACCCAGCCTTGCACCATAGATTTCACAAAACACATTTATCTTGTGCCTAAAATGCAACTGTTTGTCTCAAAGGTCTGTGGTTAAGGAGGAAGAAGGACTTTCATAAAATCTTTCTAATGCCTCAGATGACGATCCTTCAGAATTGCCTGCATGTGATTTACATTGATGGTGGTGTCAGTGCTATAACAATACAAGTATGGGGCAGAATGTTTTCCATGGTTTCATGAATGATGGGACAAACTGCAGGAATAATAATTCTTTTGATATACTTCTTGCAGTATGTTTGTATCCTTTACTTAATGCTTTAATTTGAAATGTATCATCAATGCTTTAATTTGAAATGTATTATCAACCTCTGATTGTCACCTGTCCCATTTTGCAATTAAAAATGAAATTTCATGGTGGAAGAACCTAAATAAGAAAGAAATTACTGCTGATTTAGCCTTTTTCAGAGAAAATCTACCAGTAGGTAATTAAATCTTAGCAGTGTTGATTTGCTGGTGTGTTCCTGTGTACCTAGCATGCCGAACTTCCCCACAGAGCACTTTAGTATCTTTGTAACCGAGTTGCCCTTATCAAAACCTACCTATCCAGTCTGGATTGTGGCCATAAAACTAATCTGTAGACTACTGATGCAGACTTATCTCTGATGAGTTTCTTCACAATACTCCTGGCGCTAGATAGGAAACAATAGTCGCTAAAGAGAATTGCGAGCTCCTGCAAACAATGCATCACATTCTTCTAGAAACCTTTTCCAGCCTGGATAGGAGTGAGCAGGGTTTTATGCTAGCTTTTCATGAATAATTGCAATATATTTTTTAACAGCTTCCGAGGCTATCCTGTTACAAGCACAGTTTGGATCAGTTATTCTCAAAGCACCTTTCACCCACACCCGAGGGAGGGATATTTGTTTTCCTGAGTTGTCCTCGATTTGCCTTTTCTGCACTGGAGTAAGGATTTCCAAGTGGGGTCTGGTTAAGTCCTGTCCTGCCTTTTTGGCCGAGGTACGCTGATCTTCCCCAGCGCAAGTCATATTAATGTCAGGCTGAACTAACAAAGCACGTGTAACAGTATATGGGTAGCTTGAATTTGAGATGGTATCCTTTTCTTTGTAAAAGTGCAAGTCCTTGGCCAAGATGCTGGTAAACATGTTAAAGGAACGTTCTTGAAACCTATTGTTTCCTGAAGTTAAACTTTCTTTTGACCATCTGCGAAATGGAGTAGCTCACATGTAGGTGCCGTGTCTACCAGTGTGATGAAAGAGTGGCTGTTTGCAGGACAGGATTCGCACATTAATCCAGAAGCCACCTTTGTCTATGAACAGGAAACATGTCTTTTTCAGCTGGTGGTTTTTGGACTGAGCAATCAAATGGTCGTTGCCTTCAAAGAAGAGAACACTGTTGCATTCAAACATCTCTTCTTGAAAGGATACATGGACAGAATGGATGATACCTACGCTGTCTACACACAGACAGACGTCTACGACCAGATATTCTTTGCAATAAACCAGGTAAGGATTGTCGCTGCAATGTATACAATACATATGCTCTTTACCTGGGTACATTTTCTTCTTCCACCTTCCCTGATGGTGTCTGAAATTGAACTTCTGTGCCAGTTGCTTAAGACTAGGATGTTGACTTGTTCAGGTTTTCTCTCCTTGCAAGACCATCGTACTTTCGGTGTCATCCTTAAAGCTAATCAATATACTAATTCTGCACTAAATGCAGGCCTTGGATTTGAACCAGAGTGCTTTGCAAATAAAAAATTAGGCTTTTTAGTAAGGATTGTAAAGAGAAAAAAAAAATAATAAGCAAAAAGGTGTTTAGATCCAAATCCTGCATTTATTGTTTCTGTCAAATACCTTAAAGTATTTGAGGACTCAGCTGTAGTGTGTTGTAGGTTTCCAAGTTCTTTAGGTGACCATTTTAATAAAACAGATGGGTTATGGCGCAGATCCAGACACTTCTGGGTTTGTTTCGTTTTTTTTTTTTCTCCCCAGAGACTAACGGTTTTTGTGCCCTCTAAGTTGGTTTGTCTGTTTGTTCTGGACTTTAGTACCTACAGCTGCCCAACATATCTGTTGGAAACCATGCTTATGAGAAGAGGGGAGCGGAAGAGACAGCTCTGGCCGTGTGTCAGCAGTTCTACAAACGAGGAACCATCTGTCCTGGAAATGACACCTTTGATATAGACCCAGAGATAGTGACTGGTAATGAACCTAATCTATTCTATCGGTTCTTTGTGAGGAGGGACCCTGCATTTATGGTGAATTCTTTTAAACATCCAGTGTCGTATAGTCCTATCAAATGATCTACATTGAACTTACCACTGGCCAAAATTAGCAAGGTAACTAACCTCTAGCCCTCACCTCCAATGTAACAGCCCCAAAACAAGTGATAAGCCGTTAGCACTGACGACCGCAAGTATTTCGGGCTAATTTCAGAAGACTTCCCTATGAATTCATGATGAATAACTTGGCTGGTTCAGGGAAGCCAATATATTTGTCAGCTAGCTTCCCGAAGGACTCCCCACTTAAGTGTGCTATCTTGTCTGGTGTAGCCAACGGCTCTTTCCAGCCTCGGGAGTGGGAAAGGCAGATTACAGTTAAAGGGCGTGATAACCCATAAGATATTGTTGTGCGTGCTTATCCATTGCAGACTGCTTGTACATCGAGCCAATGACGCCGTTAGACAACACAACAGTGGGAAAGCACAATTTGAATTTCACTCTGGATTTCCACAGGTGAGGAGGGGTCAGCACCTCCTGTGCTGGGGTATTTGTGCATTTTCCCTGTGAAAAGCTAATACAAAGCTCTCTTGCAGACTGGTGGCGGTGCAGCTCATGTTCAATCTGAAGGCAATCAACCTCCAGACCGTTCGTCACCACGAGCTCCCTGACTGTTACGATTTCACTCTGACGGTACGTGGGAGCCTGCCATGTGTCTTTCTGTTCAGAAGGAGAAACCGTTCTTGCTGGTTTACCATGCACAGTCAGCGCAGAAGTTTTCTGAAGAGTGTTGGGCACCATTGGCTGGTCCCCAGTGGTGTCTGGGTTACTCTGTCATGGCTTAGTGTACCCTGTAAATAACCACCAGTTGTGACTGTGGTCAAGCTTTGGGTGGTCAAGCTTTGAGTGCTCCTGGTGTGGTCCTGAAGCACTGGCCCGGCTTATAGCCTTTTGCGCTCTAATCTGACTGAAGTGTAACGAAAGCACCGACCTCTTCTCTGTAGAGAGATGCTTCTAGGGAAGGTTGTTTTCAGATCATAGAGGAATGAGGCTGCAGTTTAAAATAATTTTGCCTAGTACCTAGTTGATCAGGCTATGTGTGGCAAGTACATGGTTCACCACGTTTGTCTCTCACTTTGACAGCATTTATTTGCATAAACTGAAATTACCTTAAGTTTAAACAAGTTTTGTAAGTTCCCCCCTTGGAGAATTATTCTGAATCATTATGTAAGCTTAGCAATACAGTGTGCTATGTATGTAAGGGTTTAACTTTAAAAAGACATGCACTTTTTTTGTTTTGTTTTGTTAATACAGATAGTGTTTGATAATAAAGCACACAGTGGAAGAATTAAAATAAGTCTAGACAACGACATAGCAATCAGGGAATGTAAAGACTGGCATGTTTCTGGATCAAGTAAGTGACAGAAATGTGTTTAAATTTTCATGCTACATTTTTGCCAAATTAGCACAATGTTTGTTAACCTTTTTCTTTATTAAAACATGAGGCATTATTGACATACGTTCTCTAGTGGTGTGCTCTAAATCCTGATTTTTTTTTAAGGAATTGTTGTTCTAAATCCTGATTTTCTAAGGAATTGTTGTTCTTCAACCTCTGATCTGAAATCCTGGTAACCCAGCCACACCGTTCCTTTCCTTAGCAGTTCTCAAACCTTGCACCATTGATACTGCCAAACCAAAATTTTTCAACACCTCACTTTGCATCCTTCTAGCTTTGGCTACTGAACTTGCACTGCTCGTTGCTTACGGTAGGGCTGTGAACTCTTCTTCTACCACCAAGCAACAGAAGGACACATGATAGTGGCGGAAAGTTGAAACTGATTCACTCTTATTTCAGGACTTAGCACCGGGAAAGATAAGGAAGCACCGTTGCTAAGGCTTGCTGGAGTGGAATGGCTAGAAACACTTCTTACTGCTGCTTAAATGTTGTTTGGCATGTATTTGGGTGTAACTGAGATGCACAGTATGGTTAAATAATCTATATCTTAAACACTTACTCACAAGAGCACTCTTTGTTGGCAGCTATTGAGCCTGGTCAAAACATTGCCTAGAGATGTTTTTTGAATAGAGAACATAATCTCTTTGAAAGTCAGAAGCTTTCCAGGTTTCTAAATTCCACTTATTTTTTGATTTTTTTGCTGAAGTAAGCAACAGGATGAATCAGGTCCATTCTTCTACTTTGCCACTTTCCCCTTTGCTATGCCTACGTTAGGAAATGAAGAGCTGGTAGAGAAAAAAGAGAAATTTTTGTTTGTTTGTTTGTTTGTCTTAAGATCCAGATTGTAATTAGTGTTGGGGAATTTAATGAAAAGCCTCCCAGAGTACAAAACACACCGCTTAATGCAAACGCATATTCCACTAGACACTATCAACCGGCTGTGCTCGCTGCTGTGTTATAAATGCACACCAGATGGCATGCTACCTCTAACAGATTGCTAGCGCAGCAGTAGAAGAAGGTTTTGATACCAGGCTTCTGTCATAATCCACATTTGGTATCTATGTAGATTGCCTCTGTAACTATTTTCAAAATCATCTCCTGGAGTACCCTCTCTTATTTGCTGAAAGCCAAGGAAAAATACAAAAGTAATGAGTGCAACAGAACAATAACAAGTTCTTGCTGTTCTGGACTACATTGCAAAACCGATTTAAATGGTGACGGTATGTGTGTTAGTGACTTTGGTATAAGCAAGAAGTAGGTGAGCTTTTCCTGAGTAGTGCGGCTTGTGAAGTCAACTAGAACTTCAGTAGCCCATTTTGGGGAATTGCTGCATGTTCTTGCAAACTTACCATTAATGTGTTTCAACTTTTTTCTCAAACAATCACTCTTTTAGCATTAAAAATCTAATCCTTATACTGTCTCATCTAGTTTCAGCTGTATGATAGGTATAAAGAAGAAAAAGAGGTCTAGTGGTAGATTTGGTGCAAAGTTTGACCTTAGTTGATCAAGATTGTGAATTTTAGTAACATAAGAATTAAGAGAACTCATGTCTAGCTCAATGTTGATCTTGGCTAGCTGACCAGCAGTGCAAATTATCTCCACTGCTCTAGGACAGAAAACCTATCTGATAGTGAAATACTGGTCTGTAAGAGAAAATACATACTATAAAGTTCCTGGGATTTCTTTTTTTTTTTTCACAAGTTCCGTCACTCCACAGGCCATTCCAGTGCTTATAAAATGGACTCTCCCATCTCTAATTCTGCAGGGCTGTAAGGAGCACTCATGCTCTGGTATGTTTTTGATGTGGTATGAGCCTTCCCAAATTAACTGAAGTGGTATCTGTAGTGCAGATGCACTTGTGTCTCTCATGAAAATACGTCAGATAAACTTCTGTGGTAAAAATGCTAAGATTTATCTTAATTCAGTTCTATAAACATAGTTAACATCAAAACTTGATTCTTCAATACTTAAGATGGTCAATAAGATGAAATGCATCTGATTATAAACATGTACATTTTTGTTCTTGCAGTACAGAAGAACACTCATTACATGATGATCTTCGACGCTTTTGTTATATTGACTTGTCTGGCCTCGTTGATCCTTTGCACACGATCAGTGGTTAAAGGAATTGGGCTCCAAAGGGTGGGTATAACTTTCCTTGGAAAGTCTTCATGTCTTGTGTAAGTCTGATTAACTTTTTTCTTTCATCCTTTCCCCTAGGAATTTGTAAGCTTTTTCTTATATTATTACAAGAAAGAAGTATCTTTCAGTGATCAAATGGAATTTGTCAACGGATGGTACATCCTGATTATGGTTAGTGATGTCTTAACTATTGTTGGATCAACTCTAAAGATGGAGATACAAGCCAAGGTAAGCTTTTTACACTGTCAGGTGGACGCAAAACTGCTTGTTTCTGTCCCAGCTAGGTTTAAATCTCTCCAAGGACTTTATGCTGCCTATACTTGATTCTGAGTGACATGAAATTTTAAGACTCTATCTTCTCCTCTGGATTTGCAACTGAGATGTGTTGTTTCCAGTTGTGAGATTTAAAAACTCCAAATATCACTAGATTTTATAGTTCTAATTATCTTTGCTCCTTTGTGGCTCCAAGGGATAAAATGAAGTTAATCTCTGAAAGTTTAAGACTGTTGACTTCTTCTTTTTTTCCCCATTTAGAACCATTTATATTTGCTTATTTGATGGATTTTTTTAAATTTAGCATTTAACTTTCTGTTCCCCATTTAACAAGTGTTTAACTGGCACAGACACCCTCTCCTTAAACATCACTTTGCTGCTTTCCCAGCTTTGGTTTCCAGCATGTACAGTCAGCCACAGCCAGGTTCTACGCCTTGAATTTCTAAAATTAAACTTGATATAGAAAAAATAACCTTTCTAAAACATATGTTCAGGCAGAATTAGGGAAGAAGAATTATTACAATGTGCTATCCTGAAGCACTCTAATATTCAGATAATTTTGCTCTTTGCCAAACCTGTAGCAGACTTTGAAGTGTGACATTGCAACACAACAGACTTTGGACAGTAGTGATGAAAGGATGGGTCTGAAATCCATCTGGTGACAGTTTGACTATCATAAACACCCTGTACAAATTGCCCTATCTTACCTGAGGAACTATAAACTCAGTTCTTGGAGTAGAAGAAGCAATGAGGAAGTTGGCTAAGATAAGAGACAACTCCATCCTGCTTTGGGAGAAGCGAAGACGAGAACAAGATTGGAGTAAGATCTCGCAACTGGGATTCTGGTATCTTATATATAAAAATACATCTATTTATAGATATTTCTTTTCTAAGAGTATTTTACTAAAACTCTTCTCTAAAGTTACATTTCCCTTCATTTTCCAAGCTTTGTGGACCATGATAAGATCTTTTTCCACATCGCTGTGTTAATGGCTGAATAATGATTTCACATTAAAGTGGCCTAAATTTTTTTTTTGTCAGGCTGTAAAGGAATTACGCTAATATAAAAGATTAGCCAACGCTTAGAGGAATAAAACCAGAAAATAGTAGAAACTTCTTATTCAAGGAAGCTGTCATGATCCATTTCAGAGTAGAGCTACAGTTCAGGGAACAGAGTATATGCTAACTTGGATGAAAACAGGCCAGTATGTGTGGGTGGAAAAAAACAGTGAAGTGCCAATAAAATATAAATGAAGTTCCGTTTAGAATTAATTAGAAGTTAATTAGTCTTCTCCTTGGTAACTTTCTACACCTCACAGTTCCCGGCTACCTAACAAGATCCTCCTTAGTATTTATCTGAGCTCTGCTGACAAGCCATGCTATTTTTTAAAAACTGCTTTGCCTGTGTACTGGAAGAACCTTCTTTGCTCTGCTGTTCTAAAGTCATGTCTACACTGTCCGTTGGGATGCAGTGGAGAGATTCCCAAGCTGCTCTGGGGAATCTGTCGATGCAGGTTCCAGAAGCAGTTGCCGCAGGTCTGGAAGCAGCATAAAATTATTTGCAGTGCCACCCTGCAGGTCTCGGGCAGCTGGGTACAGAGGGGGTGTCTCTGCGCCTGCGGTGCAGCTGCGCTCGTGGCCTGGCAAACGAAGCTTGTCTTGTCAGAATCTGTTTTAGAAACAGCCATATGTGAAGGCATGTGAAATGAGTTACGCTTGGAAGTGCCCTTGGTTTTTGGTGGGACTTCTGCTCTCTAACGCATATTGCCCCAAACTAATTTTTAATGTGACAGATTGCCAAGGAAAGCAACGTCTCTTAACAGATCTTTGTAGTAATGAGAGTTGCAAACTAGAACCTGTCAGTCGTTACAATACTTGATTTTTTTTCTTTCTTATTTTGTCTTCTTTTTTTTTTTAGAGCCTGACAAGTTATGACGTCTGCAGCATACTCCTGGGAACATCCACTATGCTGGTGTGGCTTGGAGTCATTCGCTACCTAGGTTTCTTTCAGAAGTACAATGTAAGGATCTCCTGGGATCTTCGTGCTGTTGGTATTTATTCTGTTTGTTGCTATAAGGGGACTGGAAGAAATGCCTGGTTGAATTCTAACTGCATTGCTTTGTGCAGCTTCTCATCCTAACGCTGCGAGCAGCACTACCCAACGTAATGAGGTTCTGCTGTTGTGCGGCCATGATCTACCTGGGCTATTGTTTCTGCGGATGGATCGTACTGGGACCATACCACGTAAAGGTAATATACTTAACATGAAAAAAAGACAACTTGCATTGCAGAATGGATTCCAAACAAATGAGAGATTGCTACTGTTGTCTTCTAAGTTTCCATGTCAAGGCTTCCCTTAATATAAAAATAGTGCATCTTCAACATGATGCTGCTCTGTTTGAGGAGCCTGACTTCCATGACTCAATCGGACTTTCCTCAACTTATGAAAGCTCTGAGTCAGAAGTGGAAGCTGCCGTGACTCCCAATCACATGTGCTATTTTGAGAAATAATTTTCAACTTGCAGAACACCAGTATCACAGTAAAGTTTTGGAGACTTTATCCTTATCCCTTTTAAAAGTGAAATTGGCTTATCTGGCTTGAATGTGTATGTGTACAGGAGGTAACAAACTTTGCTCATTCCTCAAATCTTTTACTGTTTGCATCTTGTCCTCCCCTGGGCGTAGAAAGGGGTCCGGGGCAGCCAGGCATCAGCTGTGTATCTTCTTTGTGTTATGTACAGTTTTTGCATCCAAATGAAACAGCAACAGATGTCCTTGTCTTCTTCCCCCCTCTCTAGTTTCGCTCTCTGAACATGGTTTCTGAATGCCTTTTTTCGTTGATCAATGGAGACGACATGTTTGCCACCTTTGCAAAAATGCAGCAGAAAAGTTACTTGGTTTGGTTATTCAGTAGGATCTACCTCTACTCCTTCATCAGTTTGTTCATCTATATGGTGCTGAGTCTCTTCATTGCACTCATTACAGACACATACGAAACTGTCAAGGTAAGCACAGACCCCTACTCTTCGTTCGGAATAAAAGTGCAAGATTGGTGCTTTCATGACTCTCATCTCCCTCAGTATTTTGAGTTGCAGTGCATGCCAATTTAAATAATAAACATAACGGCTACTTTTGAGGGTGTAGAGTGATGACGAGAGATTTTTACTCCCCCCCCTTCAGTTTTCTTACAAGCCTCTCTGATTTCCTGCTCCAAAGGAAGATAAATATCTGCTAAAAAGCAGTAATTTTATATTTGGTTCTGTGAATCTTCTAATTTCAGCCTTGAGCAATGTCTGAAAAGTAGTCTGGGGAGGATTTGGGTTATTGTATGTTTTAGCCTTGTTAGAGGTTTAACTAAATATAAATTTTTAGCACTACCAGCAAGATGGCTTTCCGGAGACAGAACTTCAGAAATTTATATCACAGTGCAAAGACTCACCAAACTCTGGCAGGTACAGGTTAGAGGAGGAGAGTTCTGCATCTCTCTTCTGTTGCTGTAATGGTATGTATCTATATTAAAATTATACATGAAGGTACAGAATCATGGAATATATGCATAGAATCGTAGTGTATATGCAAAAGCAACACACCACAAAATGTCCCTGGTATAACGTTTATGAAGAGTACTTAAATCTTTGGGGGTGGAGGGGGGAAAAAACACACCACAAAAATTTTAAACTCTCTAGTGCTCTAGAATGGAGCACTTTAGCGAAATGTCCGCAGCGAAAAAACTCCCTAGGAGAGGTGAGGGAAATTTTAAATTAAGGATCACTTAACACATGAAAAATAGTACAGAAAGTTAGATAATATATACAGTAACTTGGGAACCTCATATGTATAATGTGCAAGCATTAACATTTCATGTACCCACCGCAATAGGCAGGACTTAGTTCTCATTCAGTGTCTTCTTACCCACTTTTTGCAGTAAGGTGTCCTAACTTCAATGGTAGCCGGCCTGAAACTTAGGGATAAAATCAGCTTTCCAAGGTTTTAAGACAGCACGCAGCTTAAGATACTATCACAGCACTTGGAAAAGCATTGTGGAAAAGCATTGTGGAAAAGCATTGCCTAACTTCCACTGCGGAGGAATGCTCCAGTAACGCTTCAGTAATTAGAAGTTTTGTTTCTTCAGGAATACTGATTGCAGGATACGTGGTTTATATTTAACCTGGCTGGCAGCAGCTCCAAGTCTCGCTTGCTGAAGGGTCCCTTGGTGCGCGAGCCTTAAAATACGTGCAGCTTGATTAAAAAGACCGAATGCATTGGCAGCTCCTTGGTATGGGGCTTTTCTAGCGTGCTACGTTGTTAAATGCCAGATAGAATATATTTGTGAGGGCCAGGAGACGGGGACGTGTTTCGGAGCAGGAGACAGCAGAGCCGGCAGCGAGGCAGTGCAGAGCGGGCAGCCTCTGCTCTGACCCAGTGCCCCACTGGAGATGAAAGCGTGGGATGAAGCAGAGCAGGGCATCTTGCTCCTGGGTAAAGGGCACGGACATGTTAATATTTCTTTTCCTGCACACACCTCTCAGTTTAACCAGGCAAGAAACCCAACGCGAGGCGGGACAGGGTTGGGATGTAATACTTTTCCCACTGACTGTGAGGCCGGGATCAGGATTCCAGCAGAGCATTTGAAAAGGAAAAGGTGGTTACCCTCAAGCAGCTTGTTCCTCAGGAGTATTGGCAGCCAGCAGCGTCCTGGACTTGAATGGAGCTGTAGGCATTCAAGTGCCTTGTTTCAGAGCCTTGTTTCCTATATGGATTACCTAGTCTTTAACGATTTTATCCTGGTGCCAAATGTCCTTATCCACATGTGTGCCTCGTGCCATGCATGTTAGTGTTACAAACTGTTTCCGTTTTTTTTATCTTGAAATAGTGTGTTTCTTTCTCTAGAAGATAGAACAGGGGCTGACTTTGCAGTTGCCTGTAAATACGAGACATCGCTCCATTAGCTCTGTACCGTAGCCTTCTGGTTTTACTTTGAAACAAATGATCTGTAGGAATAAATAAGTATCTCAATCAGGATATTGTGTAATCAGTTCTACGGCTTCTGCTCCTCAAATAGTCATATGGTCCTACAGGACACATGAGGCTCCTCTCAATTCTTTCACATGTTCAAAATGTTTTATGGTGGTTCATAGCAGTTTCTTATCAGTGTATGTCAAATTAGTAATTAAAGAGTTCAGATGTATTTTTAAGGCTCCTTGCACTATGGAACTATTATTTTGATGCATGCACCTGACAACTTTTCCCCCCTCTCCTGTACAGGTTGTAGTGAACATATTTAATGGATTGCAGGAGTGTATCACGGGGGCTTTAAAGCAGCACACGTTGCAAGAACTGGAGAGTGGTGGAAAACATTATACCGAAAGACTGAATTTGCTTTTCTCGAAAAACAGCGTAAGCCTGCGACAGAAGCTTATGATAAACTTGCAGTCTTTCTGATTAGGCACTCTCACTGCTAGTTCAGGGGTTTGGGGTTTTTATTAGCTTTGTTCTATTTGTTTCCTCAGTTAATTTGCGCTAAAATGCAAAGGGCATTAAAAAGCTGTCTGTGTGCAGAGACTTGGCTAGATTATGCGAGTAGACTACAAATGCAGTAACTTTCAACTATAAGTAGAAATAGTGCTGGACAACCACAACTTTGAACACCAACCTAGTCCTCAGCACTGCAGGCATTATCTCGCTATGACTGACCCATCACCGAATGAGCGAAAGCTCGCTCTAGAGCCCTCAGCATTTTTTGTTTATCTGCACTCATAGTAAAAATAAACTAAAACTTTGAAACTTGGTGTAATTTGTTTCTAGAGACATTACAGTGAGTTGCTGCACAAGCCATTCAGATATGGCTGAGAGCATAAACTAAATATTTCTATAAATATAAGTACCGCTTGATGTAAGTGGCAGTCTCTTCTCAGAGAGGCCAGGGATATGCCAGGCCAAACTGAAGTTTGACGGGTGAGTGGAGAAATGTAGATGTTCTCCTATGTCCATTGTTGGGTAGGATCAGTCACAGCCTTCAGCTTCACTGTGTGCTGACCTGATGTTTTTAAAGGAAAAGTCAGACAAAAGCACTTTCAAAATATCTATTTTTTTATTTGAAATCTTCCTCTGGTACACAAGTCTGTAAACCTGAAGTCTAAATGAAGTTAAATACACAGAAGATACGTCTCTGAGAGTTCCATGCTTCAAAAACCATACGTTTCCTACCAACCTAATAACCTGGTACTGTCAGTGGCTGTCTGAAACATTAGATCTTATCAAAGTTCAATTTTGACAACTTAGTTTATATACTTTGTTGATTGTGATACCATGTAATGGATGCCTTATTTTCTATAGTCTATTCACTCTGGGAGCAGAATAGAAAACCAAAGGGAAGCATATTTTAGATAACTTGCAATTGTGAGCACCATTCCTGTAGCTGTATGTGACACTGTATTATGCTGTGCGCAAAGGTGGAGGACGCTAAACATGTTCTGTCTGAATGTTTACACATTGTAAATGCGCTACAATAAACACTTCCAGCTGCAGTTAAGTATTGAGTGTGTCAGTATTCATTTTAAAAGTAAATATGTTGCCAGGTTAATATAGGAGCTTTTTTTTTTTTTTAATTGCAATATGCAATTTCTGTCATGAAACAGTGTGCGGAGTGTGTGAACTTGCGTGTCCTGTAGTCAAAGTAGTTCCTGTGGACACTGGGACCTGTTCCCCGCTGATCCCATTTAACAGCATTTCAGAGTTTGCCTTAGAAACACATAAACAAGTATTAAACCTTACACTGAAAATGCTCCTGTACGTTACATGAAGTTCAAATTCGGCAAAGGCAAACCAAACGCAAGGTGTAGGCAGAACAGATTATTCACAGTATCTGAAAGTTTCCTGTATTGAGGTCCTTGTCCTCCAACGGTCACCTAAGACTGAGGACTTCTGAAGCTTTTCAAGGAGAGCCAAGGCAATCTTGCCTCAAACAGCAAATATAAAGTGACCGTGTTTCCTGTTGACACATTAAACTCCTTACGGATCTTCAACAGCGCACAATATATAATGTGCATGTCACTATTGCATAAAATAGTTTGTGCAAGGAATTCTGGCAAGAATGGCAAGCACTTTAATATCACTGAAATGCAGAAGGCTAACTTCTTAGCTAGGCTTTTCCATACAGAGTTAAGAGAAAGCTAAGATTAATAATTTGCTCAAAATGCAGGTGCATTTGGTAAACAGCTATGGAATACTTCGTCTGCCAATACAGTTATAAGGCAAATAGCAGTCCAGTTTCATTTAGAAACGGGGCAGAGTATACGCTTCGTCACTGTTAACTTATGAAATTGGCAACAAATTTCAACAAAATTTGACAGAGCTCTAAAATATCGAATTCTTATGAAATTTTATAGGAGCAGGGAGTAATCATGTTAACAGAAGCCTGCAGTGTGAGCATAAGGCATGGAAAGCTACAATGGGTGACCCCAAAGCAGGAAAAGATACCATATGTAGATTCTTTCAATTCCTAACAGGAGAAATCTTCCACTGAAGACTGCTTTCTGCCGCCTGAAGGGCAAACTTCATTGTGAAGCTTGTTTTGCAGTGAAATCCCTCTTAGACTCTTCAAGTAACGGCCTGTGCTTGTGCTACAGCTAGAAAGTCAACCAACTGAGGTGCAGAAATTCAGTGGAAAACCACACTCTGTTACTTCTGCTGGACTACACAGCTTTTAGTTTAGTGTTGCTGGCAGTGGTGTGGTTTGGGGAGGAAAGAGCTGATAAAAGGCAACTTGCCTTCAAACAGTAATGGGCAGGGTCACGGTGTGAAGCCAGAGGGGAGGCCTATCTAAAAGTAGGAGAAGGACGCATAGAGAAAAGGATAGGATGGGGTGGGAGGAAAACAGGGGACAACTGCTTACAAAGTTAGCAGAGCAGCAATTGCGTATCTCTGGCCATGGGTGCAGGCTGTTACGTGGGTAAAAAAACAGTGCCCTGAAAGGTTACTGGCTTGCACCTGCTGAAAATGTCCAGTTCTGACTGGAAAACTGAATGTTTCATGTATTATGTACCTGATAACTATCTATATTTTGTTTTTTAAGAAAACCAGACACTCAAACGTGTGTTATTCTCCTTGGTAGTGCTGCTGGCAACCTAAGTGCTTGCTGTCCAGATTTCTGACCTGCTTCATCCTTGGTGTTCAGGATCTTCATCTGGCTATTTGCCTCACCTGAGAAGCAGCCAGTCCATTCTGTGTTTTCTAAACTGGCTGCATTTGGGACAAAGTGTAGCTGTGTCAGGAGATCTGTGGCTGCTGCTGTTGCATGTGTGGTGAGGGTTTTTAATCTTACTTCGTGTCAATACATGATGTGCTGGTTATGGTCTCGCAGAGACAAGAAGTCTGACGATGATCTTACTCCAAAAAAACCCCTCATGACTTCAGCAGTATCAGTGATCTCAACATTAGCAATGCTAGTAACACATGTAAAGCTGCATCCCGGAGACACTGGTATCCTTAAGCTGATACAATCAAGCAAGAACAGATAGAAATGTAAAATGCAGGTGGGGAGAGCAAAGAAGCAGATAAAGCACCAGATAAACTCACTATGCTTAAAGAAATGCCATCCTGAGGAAAACAGTCCTGTCCAAGAAGGTGTGGAGGGGTAAGAAAGTTCCTTTGTTCTGATTTTCACTGGGCTCTGGAACGAGCTGCCTGAAAAATACTGACAGTATTTCCTCATGAAAGTAAGTTGCAGGGTGCTAAACTTGGGTAACAGCTATTTTCATACCAAGGCTCATTTCAATGCCAATGTTTTGCATATGGCCAGGTGGTGAGAACTTCTCGTTTTCAACAGAGCTCATCTCCCTTAACAGAATGAAGGGAAGAGAGAGGTGGGGGCCATACTTGTTTCAAAGTACCTGTTTCCATGTCGGATGGAAGCATACTCTTGAGGGAAGGTAAACAGCATGCATGCAAAAGAGGAAGAAATCAAATCCAGATATGCTCATAGCTCTCCAATAAAAAAATGTGTAAAAGCATAATTTACCTCTGGCAGATGGGGGGAAGAAAACAGATGCTGTTGTAAAAGACCAAACCTGTGATTGCATCTGTTGGGAGCATCTTCCTGCCTGGGGCAGTAGCTAATACCAACTGCTTCAGAGGAAGCATTAGGAAAACTTTCATGCATGAGCTGACATAATGCTCTTGCAGCTAATTTTGAGTAACTGCACATAGATGTTTGTCTGGGCTTTTGTTCCCTCTTTTCCCTTAAACAGTGTGACTGTAACCAAACCCAGCATCATCTGAGAGCATTAAGCAAGAGTCCTGCCCTGCCCTGCCCACCCCCACCGTGTGGGCAGGTAGAGCCCGCAGCTGCCGCAACGAAGGCTCTTATAGGGCTGCATTCTGTTCTGAACGCCCCAGTTTGGGGTAACCGCATGAAACCACATCCTCTGAGGAACTAAGGACCCTTTCGGCTGCAAACCGACCAGCTCTGTAGTATCTGCTCCAACCTGCCAGCCCGCCCTGCCTGCTGCCTCCTTGCCCGCAACAGCAAGGACCCAGCCGGACGTCGCTTAGCGAGAGCCCTGACACCGGTCGCTGCTGTGAGGGCGCCCGGCCGAGGCGGCGGGGCCGCGGCAGCTCCCTTCCCGCCGGCCCGACCGGGGCCGCGGCGGGGCACGTGGCCGGCGGGGGGCCCTCCTCCACCCGGGCCCCCATAAAGGCGGCGCGGCCGGCGGGGCGGGACGCGGGGCTCGCTGGCGGGACGCGGCCCGGGCCGCCGCGACGGCTCCCGACCCCGTCCGCCGTCACCGAGGGCTGCCGGGGCCCCGCGGGTTCTCCCCATGGAGATCTCCCTCAAGTACCTGCCCGGCGGACGGGCCGCCGCCAGCGGGTGAGCGGGACGGGACGGGACGGGGTCACCCCGCGCGGGAACGGGGGGTTAAGGGCGCCCCGCCGCTAACGGCTGCGGGGGGAGCCGAGCGCCCCCGGGCGCGGTCCGGGCTGCGGTTCGGGGCACGGCGGCCCTGCGGGACGCGATAACGGGCGTGCCCCGCCGCACCGGCACCGCGGGAGGGCGAGGGCGGGGGCGGGCGGCGGCGGGGCTCCCGCCCGAGGGGAGCGCTCGGGCACCGGGTCAGCAAACCCGGAGGCGTCACTCCAAGCTGGGGGTTCAAGCTTGCTGTGTAAGGTAGGTCCTCTCCGCCGCGCCGCCCGGGTCTGTCCTGCCGCCGTGCGGTGTCCCCGCGTGTCCCGCTGCAGGGTGTCGCGTCTGCCCCCGCTCCGGGCGTGGGGCTGCGGCCGCTCCTCCTGCGGCAGCTCACCCACAGCTAACGTGGGCAGCTCTCTAAAAGAAGTTCGTGGGTTTTTTTTTTTTTTTTTTCCTTCCTTCTCAGTTTCTTAGCGTTCACTTTCCTGAGAAGTGCCAGGCGATGCCCTCCTCTGGGCGAGTTGTGAACTTAGAAAGTGAAGCTGGGGTTGTGTAGAACCCAACTCGGGCATTTCCCTGCCAGCACCACATCCATCTGCTTAATACCTCAAGATGTAGAGATCGAGTAGATAAATGTTCCTGATATGGAGCCCTGGTGGACGCTGTTAGTGTTGCTTCTGGACTGAATTACTTTTATTTTTTAAAAGCGAATCTGTGTTCTATAGCTTTTTACCCACTTGATTCAGTGGTGCCTTTTCTGCTAGATGAAGAGCTACGTATTTAAACCATATTTTATAACTAGGTAATTGTAAATGGTAGTCGTTATTATTGAAATCTCTTTCTTGACTAAAACATGGAGCCTTAAAGTATCTTACTAGAAGACATTATCTGAAGAACAGATTGTCCTACCAGATACAGCGTGGCAGTGGTGGCTATAGTAATGCAGCTTTTAGAATTGAATTAGTGACAATTATTATTTGTGGCACACGGCACTTAACGGCACTTAGATACGCATTTAAACATGCATAGTAGAGTTAGTCTTCATTCATAAAACTTGCTTATATCAGTGCTTTGCAAAACATACTATGGAAACATATTGAGCAGTGTTAGTTACGTTACTGCATCTGAATTGAATTGTTACATTACTCTGTCTTCAGCTAGGTGCTTTGTTTGGATTATTTTTAGATTATTAGGCTAATAAACATTTGGTAGAACTAGATGGTTTGTTCTAAATGCGATAAGTCACTGTTAATCACTTGGAGCTTTTAAACTTTTTAATGCTGCAGTTGAAGGTTCTAGTTCTGCAGATTTAATGCAATTTATTTAGATGTTATTTTGAATCTATCCTAAAAACAAATGGATTAGGAAAAAAAAGCCATATTTCACCTATTGCCAGAGGAATTCTTTCTCAAATACCACACCACAGAATGCCTGTTGTTTATTGAAAGACAAAGCCCAACAGTGATACAGGCTTGAATCGCATCTCTTCCTCTTAAGCTTAAAAAGTATGTTGCTTTCCTTCTCCGAATTTCCTGCTCACCATTTTTACAGCTAATTAATAAAGGAAGCTAAAGGCATCAGTGAAAATAATCCCTAGTCAGTGGAGTTAAGTGAGGGTTGTGTAAAAGTGAAAGTATTGTTATTAGTCAACACTAAGTTTTTAGACTAGTTGTAACAGCTTGAGAGAGAACTTTGGGAAAAACAACCGCGTCTTCTATGGTATGTACTTGAATATCAAAGGAAATAGTGTTGGTTATAAAGTTTGCTGTTTGTTTTTGCGTTTGTGGGGGTTTTTGTGTGTGTGTGTGTTGTTGGTTTTTCTTTTTTTTTCTTTTTTTTTTTTTTTTAAGATCTGTCACTTCTCATATGTTTTTACTGGAAATTTACGGGAGGATTTTGCCAAGGTCTTGGCGTGGTTCTTATGTCACGTCTTCATGCTTTAAATCTTGACCAGATCCAGCTTAAACCTGCTCCGTTTCCTCCTTGTTTCCCACCTACTCCAGTGACTTTTGCTGGGGTTTAGGTCTTGTTCAGTGTGTGCCCACACAGATGCTGCTGCCTGTTCAAGAGAAGCCAGTGCAGGAGTAGCGATGTCTTTGGGTGTCAGTGCAGGATGGCAGTACGTATGAACCGTTTTCCTTAGATAATACTCACAGTTGTAATTATCATATGCTTTTCTGTCAGATGTGTTTAAATTTTTCAAAGGTTTTATATCTTAAACATTATTAAAACTAGCCAAGTGTGGTTTTTTTATTATAAATTTAAATAGGGATGTACACGACAGTTTCTCTTCTTAAAAAACTTTCCTGTGTTTTTGCTCTCTCAAAACCAAAATCAGCCTACCTCCCATCATCTTCATGAATGATTGATTTCAGGCTGTGTAATAAAGATAACCTTTGAGCTTCTAATGTTAAAATAAATGTTTGGGTTTTTTTTTTTTTCACTTCCTCTTATGGGGAAACACCACAGTGTCAACTTTACTGTGGTTTTTTTTTAACTCTCATTTCTCTTCTTGCGAGATAGCTGGTTCTAGCAAATCAAATGTGCTTTGCAGTCTACAGTTTGGGCTTAAATACCTGCATGCTTCAGACAGGCAAGGACAAAAGAAGTAAGAATGCATCTGAAAAAATTTTGTTATCCTTTATAAAATTCAGAACACGGGGAGTAATATTCTGGGTGGTAAATGGGGCCGATAATCAGCTTGTTTAGCCAGTTTCAGATATGATTGCTCTACCTTAACGCATAGAGGGATGAAAAAAAATTACGAGTGTGGTTCTGATCTTTGTGTGAAGTAGAAGAGCTCCGACAATTATGGCACTGGAAAAGCAGGGTTAAAAAGATTAGGAGAAGGGGAAAGTTTTCAGTATTCCGTTCAGCTGAGAGGGAGAAACTTAGAGTGATTTAAGACACCTACAACAACAGTCCTCTGTGCTTGTTCCTCTGATTTTTACGTGCCCAGATATTTAAATAAATAAATGCCTACGAGTTTAGCCCTTAAAGCTGCATGTTCATAACAGAAGCATGCTGTGAAGCCTGCTCTGGTTGTTTGGTCTTTAAGACATCTTTTTCTGGTGATAGAAGGTGGGTTATTCGGAGAAATGTGTTAACAGTGGCCTCTCTTTATTTCAAATATTTAGTTTTAAGAAAGAGATGAACATAGGCTTGCCATTAGTATTACAGGCCCTCTTATTTAACGCCTATTTCCTGAGAAATAGTTGTGTAAATGTTGTATTTTGATGATCTAATGTGATTGAGTGGTTTTTAATGATGTGATCATGGGGAAATATTTCTTGCATTTTGCTGTAAAACAGAAAACTGTTACAAAACTTATGTCGTGGTGATCTGAGGTGAAACTGCAATGTGAGGAAATTGTCTGCCGAAGCATTTTGTTTGTTTCTAATTAACACATTATTTATGGCAGAAACATGATGGCTCAGTCAGATTTAGATCTAAAAGAGACGGCTCTGAAAGAGGATTTGAAGTTTTACTTCATGAACCCATGTGAAAAATACAGAGCAAGACATCAAATACCATGGAAACTGGCGTTGCAGATTTTGAAGATACTTATGGTAACTACCCAGGTAATCCTTCCTCTGTTTTTACTCTTCGAAAGCGTAGCAGTGATGGGCAGGAGAAGCAGGTCTGTGATTCTGGGCCTTTGCCATCCCTGGGTGTTTGTTACTGACTTGAACTTCCTGCTTCAGTCCAGAAAGAAAAAAATACTATGAAAGGTGTGTTGGGAGAGAAGAATAACATAAATTAAATTATAAAAGCCTCCTGGATGCTTTGGGGCAGTATTTGACCAGGTATTTTGCTGTTCTTCAGATAACTCTTCAAAGCAAATTACTCTTCCTACTAAATCCAACGCTGTCTTTGGGCTTGGTGTCACAGTACTGCTCTATGTTCTGCTTCATAGATTATAGTTTCACTGGACTCTTTCAGAAGCGCTATTCCTTGAAATCTCATCAGTAACTTGGAATGTGCGTGTTCAATGTGAAAATGCTATGGTCTCTGGTGTTGATGGGGATGCCTGGGCTACAGGAATTGGATGTGCCCTTTGCTTCTGTCATCAAAGGGTGCATTTCAATCGGGTACTTTAGATGGGTAGACGCAAAGAAGAGGATGTTTTTACACTGCACTGGTATCACAGTGTAGTTGGTTATTTTACAGTCCCTAAGAAATGGTGACTGGAGGTTGAGGGAAGCAAAATGGGACACATGTGTAAGTAGAAATTACTTTTCTGGACCTTTGAAATGCAGAACCCTGACATCTGACGCCTTGCAAGAACAGCTAAATATACAACTAAAAACCTGCTGAGTTGCAGGGTTCCAGGTTTGTGTTTGACTTGCCCGCTAGAATGAAGCGTAACCCCGGCTTATGTGCCCCTGCGTTTTATTGACCGCTCTGGCTCTTCATCTCCCCGCTGGCAGGACGCGGTGGGCTCTGGTCTGGCCTCTGCTGCGCTGCAGTCCCGACGGGGTCTGCCCGCAGGAGGGAGCGGGATGCGATGGTCGGTCTTGTCTAGGCAAGACTAGCTCAAATAAGCTATTTACACTAGTGCTGGCACAACTGTGACCTGTAGTGACAGGGCTGCTGAGAAGAGGGAGCATATTAAGATGTGGAGGGGTTGGGCAATGTGAGCTTGGTGTAAGCTGAGAGGAAAGGGTTGCCCCCTCTTTCTTCATGGGCAGATGCACCTCAGACGTGGGTGATTGCCCTCTCTTCGAACCTTTGTGTGTGAGTAATGAGACAAAATACAACTTGTGGCTCTGAAAAGGTTCAGTACTTTCAATCTATCCTAACCTACTGACTTAAATTCCTGGAGAATCACTGAGCATGTCTGTCTGCTGTCATCTTTCTTCTGTCTGCTGTCCCAGTCACCTGCTATCCTGTGTGAGCAGACGGGATGCTCTGCTGCTTTTCTTTCAAAGGCCACAGGATCATTCGGGTAGCTGCTTAAGATTTTTCTTGTCAGCCCTGGGTCTTGCTCAAATGCCAGGCAGGTAGTTGTCAAGAAAAGGAAGAGTTTCTGAAGCAAAATGTGTTGCTGCTCTGGAGGGAGGTCTCGATCATGAGCTACTAGTAAATGGACAGCTTCAAGAAGCATCTCTCTATTTCAGAGTGAGGACAGGACCCTTGGAGGACAGTCTAGGAGTAGGTGAAGCTGCCTTCTGGATGCTTCTGCCTGTTGCCAGCCTGTTAGCTGGGACGCTTGCCGCAGCTGCTTTGGTCAGCAGCGGAGGGTGCAGCAGCTGGGGTATCTGTGCCAGGCTGAAAGTCAGAAGAGGTTTCTGTCTCAGCGTGGGGAATAAGTTTTACTCCAACGCTGTGCTGAAATCCCCTAGGGAGTCCCCCAAGGAAACCCTGATGAGTGTGTCTGATTTCTCTGTATTGCAGCTGGAAGATCCCTGACATTTTAGAGATATTACAGTGATGCAGATTTATTTGTAGCACTTGGTCGGTTAGTGATTTTTTTTTTTTTCAGTTAACTTAAGATATAAATAATTGATTTAAAACTTGGCTAAAAGTATGAAGATTCTGTTCTTAATCTGAAGAGTGTATATACCGGGCAGAACTGACATCCCCATTTCTCTGTCCTGTCTGTGACTGCTGTGCAACCAAACAGCCTTGCATGAAATAGCCCTGCTGCCTGTATTCTTTTAGCCTGGCCCAATTACCGTCTAGGACAAAAGATTAAATATTCCAGTGAAAGGGGCGGGGGGGGGGAAATAGGTGTGCTTTCCAGTTTCCATTGTTTTCAATGAAGGAGTTTGAATGTTTGCTTTGGGGGATTTCTAAGTTCACAGTTCTGCTTACAGTTTCTCATTCTCGCTTCTTCCTCGCTTCTACCAGTTTCTTACGCGACTTGGAAACTCTATAAGACAGTTTCACATTTGCTGGTAGTAAGCAGTTTAAAGCTAGGACGAAGAGTTAGCTGCTTAGGGCCTGGGGCATCCTCCTGCTACTAAGTTTGTGAAGAAACTCTTGTTGATTGATTTCATCTTCTAGGCTCTGTAGTGGTGGGAATGCAAACATCCATATGGCAGGGCAACAGGAATCCTAAGGGATAATGCTGCTGCTGTTTCTTATTATAGCCTCCTTGGCCAGCACCTGGGTCAGGCAGGTGAAGCATTTTGTTGCTGTGGGGTCCCATGTAGGTTTGCTCAGATCCTGTGCTATGCCAGAGGTAGGAAGAAGCTGCTGGAATTTGTCCCATAGCAAAGCAGGGCATCTCTGGGGTAGCAGCCTGTGGTGTTAGGTTAGCTCTTCTGCCACTTGCATCCTTAACAACAGTTTTGGCAAATTCCAGTTAGAGTTGTTGGTCCGGGATGTGTGGAAGGCGGCTGTGATCTAGCTGTCTATTTAGTTGCTGCACTGTAAGTTTTACAATCAGTAGGAGACACTGATTTCTGTTTTTCTTACCCTGCATGTGGTAACCTTGACTTTAGTAGTCTTATTGCATTAGTTAACAGATTCCTTGCTCCTGTTGTAGGCAGGATTACAACAACAGACACCTTTCTGTTTTGTATTTATTATAATTAAATTCTGTTTCCAAAATGCCGCTACTTGACCGGTGTTCAAAATTTGTGTTTTTCTCTCTTGTCAGCTTATCTTTTTTGGTTTGAGTAACCAGTTGGTGGTTTCATTCAAAGAAGAAAACACTATTGCTTTTAAACACCTATTCCTGAAAGGCTATTCTGGAGTTGATGAGGATGACTACAGTTGCAGTATATATACACAACAGGATGCTTATGATAGCATTTTTTATGTTATTAATCAGGTAAGTGTGTTTGTTTATAATGAACAGCTATAAACTTCTGCTGAGGTTCTGCTTTTCCATCTCCATTCTTGGATTTCACTTTTGATATTTTAGCAAATCAGCTTAGGTGGGGTATCCTGAATTTTGTGTGTAGATGTCTGCACTTCTGTCTCTTGGAGATGAATCTAAACCAAAATTTTACGCAGTTATTGTGTAGTACTGAAATCCAGAAAGTTTGAAAAATCAGTCATCTTGCATGAACTGGAAGCTTTGTTTAGGTCTTACTTTGAAGAGTTATGGGCCTGAATATACCTATGCATGGTATTCAAAAAATTTGTGCTTACAGCTATGCTGAATTGCAGCTTTGTAGTGAGTGCCAGAGGCCTCAAAATGGGGAATACGGTACTTCCAGGAATGTAGGGGCACTCGCTCTGGTGAGGGATAGTATTTTAAAGAACAGTCGCTTTACAATCATGGGAGGAAAGCAAGTGAATCTAGGATGAAATTCAGTAAATATTTCTGTATTTAGTGTTAATACATTCAGAAGTCATGAGATGAGAGTGTGTGTGTGGAAAATGGATTCTCTCTTGTGTTTGGGGATGATGATAAGCCCAGAAATGGTTCTGACGGGGTGAACGGGAAGTGGCTTTAAGCCACCTTTCACTTTCCCTGGCCTTGGGACATCAGCTCAAAGGCTTGGAGTAAAGCAGTTTTGCCTGCCATCGGTTATGCCCAGCTGGAATCTGGGAGTCGCAGTGGTGGGAAGGCTATACCTCCACACCTCCTTCTTAAACATGCCCTCACGTGGGGGCTTGCTGCTCCTTGGCCATCTCCTCTAAGCTACAGCAGAGCTATCAACAGATCAAACATGTTGCCTCTGCTGGGATGGCCAAGGCAAAGGCTCTGACTCCTGATGTGTTAAATGAGTGTTCAATAGTTTTCTCAGTCTGCCTTTGAACTCAATGTTGCTACCATTTCTGCTGTAACTTGTGCTTTTTTTCCTTCCTCCCTTGCTTTGTCTCACTTTCCTTCTTTTGTAGGCACTAAGGCTGAGGTGAAGCCCAGATAGAAGACAATAGAGAAATAATAGCTTTGTATCCTCAAGAATGAGCCAATGTGTGATACAGGCATCAGAAAAAGGTCTCTTCATAAGATGTCTATGTTGTATAAATGTAGACGTATTCTTTAAGGAGATTAAATTTGTGTAATCTGGGTTCTTCAGTGTCCTATGGAATTCCTGAGGCTCTCTTATCACATGTAGGACTGCAAAAAGTGTGCCTCCAGGTGAACGTTATGGCTGGTGTTGCTTTTTTGAGTTGGTGGTTTGCCTTTTTTAAAGAATGTCTTCTAGAAAGAGCCAAGCCAGGTGACTGCTAAGCTAAGAACAAGAGTTTGGTTTTTTTATTTTGAGATGGGCAGGTAGAAGACATAGGTTTTGGTGTTTTGTTTTGAATGTTAATTTGAGATGTGTGGTTGGTGTGGGGGGCTGCAGGGGTGGAACAAGCAGAAGGATATGATATTACAGAAGATGGCAATAGTGCGCAACAAAACCTTAGTTGTAAAAACTGAATTTTAGGCTTTGTGTAATGTACCGCTGGGATATTTTCACAATTTGGAAAAAACCAACCAAACAAACCAAAAAACAACAAAACACTCAAAACCTGACAAACCATCAACAAAAACTCCAGAACATACTTTTCCCCTTGGAAGAGTACACACCTTTTCCTTACTCCTCTCTGGGTCCAGTTTGGAAGCTGGTATTATGAAGAAGCCGTGCAGGGTTGTTACGCTCGTACCCTGCCCTGTGGCAGTGTCTGTAGGACCAGGATGTTCTGCTGGACGCTCTCTCTCTGAGGCTGCTTAGAACTGTATAAATGGGAATTTTGATTTTACTGTTTCATAGCGCTGTTTGAAAGTGGCATGTGAGTAACCCAGAGCCACATGTTATGCTGTCAGGAGGGCAGAGCCTGAAAGCGCACGCGGACGGAGCAATGGCTGTTAGATGGAGATGTCCTCGGAGGGGTGTGGAGTTGTGACTAACTGCTGTTTCCACTCACTTGACCTGCCTTAGTCAGACTTGGCTTCCTTAGTTTACTCTGAGTTAAGATAATGTCCTGACAGGCTGTGGAGGCCGGGCTTTTCTCGCAGGCTGGTGAAACTTGCTGGAAGCTCAGCTGTGAGGACTTGGAGCAGCACTGCGAGGCAGAGCTTCGAATGGAAATGTGGTGATTCCTTTTGACCGTGGAGTGTGTGGTTGTTAGTGAGTGGTGGGATTTTGTACCCCACAAGATGAGATAGTGGCCATAATGCCCGTAGGAAGGAGGAAACAGGATGACATTGAATGATGCGTAATAACAAAATCCATGTTTAAGGGGAAAAGGGTCTAATCTGTATCAAAGCTTTCTGAACACGTTTTTTTTTTTTTAAGGAATGAGAAGTCTTGTCTGACTCCCCACATTTGTTTACTTCAGGCCACCTGGGAAGCTAAGTGCTTCCTTTAGAGCAGGCCAGTGCTCTACGCAGCCCCCAGCCCTTTTGCTAGGTGAGGTAATGATAAAAACTAATGAATTACTAGGTGTTTATGCCTTCTTCCTCAGAGGGCCATGGGTCTATCTGCCTTCTCCTGGAGAATGTTAGCTGGTACTAAGCTGAGCTGGCAGGCAGCCGCCTTCGTGGTTAGTCATTGATCTCCTCAGTTGTTGAGGAGCCGAGAACCACAGGGAGAGCTGTATCCCAGGGGTTTGCCTCACTTGTGCAGGACTGAAGGGGTGTTTCCAGGGATCAGAGGATATGCCTTGCTTCCAGCAGGCACTGAGGATGTGTGGAAGGCACGTCCAGAGAGGACTGGCCTTGAATGGAGTTCTGCGGTGGTGCTGAGGGCTGATCCATGCGTGGACAAAGCTTGGCTCGGCTCAGCTTTGTTCACTTCCAGTCCTTGTTTTCAAGCGTACCTTAGATATGAAGAAGGTGACGTGTGCTGTATTTAGTGTAAGTGGAAAAAGAAAGTAGCTTCCTCACAGGCATGTTTTCAGTTGCTTCTGTTCTTGTGTAAAGCAGGCAGGTTAAATTGCTTTTGGAGGCTGCCCAAGCTCCGTGGATGTTCCTTGGTGGCTGGTTATACAGCAAATGTGTGGCTTCCCTCTTCTGTAGTCGTGCAGGGAGCGGCTTTGGTTTTGCTCTTGGGGTGGATTTGATAAGAACCATGACTTGGATTGTACATAAAGCAATCGAGTTTCAAGTGGTGTGAAAACTAACACCTTCATGAGATAAATACATGAGATACACCTGGAGCGTGTGTGTGTGGTTAGGAGCAATACTGCACTGAAGTCGCTGCCAGGCATGTGATTAAAAGCTGTCTGCTGGCTTGCTGTCTGGCACATGGTAATCGCTTGCAGGCAGCCCAGTAGGTACAGGACTTCCAGTCACCGTGTCACTAGGGTGCCAATCACTACTAATTAATGGCCAGCAGCCCTCTTAGCTTCCAATGAGAGATCCACTCTCAATTTACAGACTTTATGTGAAAGTAAATATTTTTTTTGTTTTCTGGGTTTTTTTTAATGTAAAAAGCTACGTTGATACACTTGACTCTCAGATTGCAAGTTGCTACCTAATGCAAAAAAGACGACTATCTCGGTAACTTCTGCTTCTGTTTTGTCTTTAAACCAGTACAAGCAATTAAAGAACATATCCCTGGGGATACTTGGTTATGAACATGAAGGGTCAGGTTTAAAAATCTGTAAGCAACAGTACAAGAAAGGCACAATGCTTCCTGCCAATGATACGATGAGTATAGATGTTTCTACTGAAACAGGTAAGGTACTGCTCTACTAAAATGTCTTGTTGTGGAGAATTTCTATGCTAATGCTAAATCAGTAAAGTGTAAAACCATACCTTTTCGTGTGGCAATCATAGGACCATTGACATGCGTTTTCCCTATTTCCCTCTTGGTTTGCAGTACATGTTTAGAAATGACAACTCCGTAGACTATAACAAGCTCTTTTCAGCTACTGTCATTAGTGGGTTGTGGATGGGTTTTGTGTTAGTTTCTGGTTTGTTTTGGGTTGTGGGGTTGGTTGGTTTTTTTTGTTTCCCCCTCCATGCAGAAGGCTCAAATACAGAATTCTGGATGCTGCTCAGTCTGTACCTGCAGTGGGTGGGTGTCCTTACCACCTCCTAGCTGTGTCTCTCTATAGATAGGTTTGCTCAAAATTAACATTTTGCCTGATTAGGATTTGTCACTCAACCTGATTATCTCAGTTTTATGCTGCTTTCTATGTGAAGTTTTTAAGATTACAGTTTTTCCTCTTCTCCTCCCAGAATGTATCTTTTTTAAGCCACAGGAGCTATCTGGTAAGAAGGCTGAACTGAAGCTGAACTCCTCTTTTTTCAATCTTGAATTTTACAGGTAAAGCGGTGATGGGGATTTTTTTTTTTTTTTTAAATTTTAACTTGTCCTTTTGTATGAATATGGTGGATTCTGAGTTGTGCAGTTTCCTTGCTTTGTGTATTTCTGTATTGTTGTGTGTATTTATATATTTATACACTTTTTAAAAAATTCAGGCTTATACAGGTTGAAATCTCCTTCAAGCTGAAAGGCATTGCTCTACAGACAATCCATGCCCGTGAATTGCCTGACTGCTATGCGTTTCAAAATACTGTAAGTGAATATGGGGTATTGGACTTCCAACGCTGTATATATAACAAGAGCTTAAGTTAAGGGGTTGTCATCATCCTTATATTTAAACCGCAAGGGAAAAGCGGTTGAACGTGTCATGGCCCCAAAGGTTGCTGAAATGGTGTTGTTGCCATGGGACAATATTATTTTGTATCATGTTCCAGCTGGTAACCTTATAATCTGAGATGGGGATGAGTAATTGTTATTCTTCTAAAGGTTAAACTTGAAGTTTGGCTTCTTGGAATGCTGCTTTTTATGCTAGACGTGACATGTTCTCAAATTATGTCTACAGTTATGGTGACAGCTTTCTCAAAGCTTACCTGACCAATTAGTACATATTATGTCAAAGCACCTACCAAGCTTTTCTTTTTTTTATGGAATGAAATTTTGTTAGTCTTGTTTCTTATATACTCTTGTGTTTCCAGATAACTTTCAATAATAGAGCCCACAGTGGAAAAATCAAAATCTATTTTGATAGTGACACTGATATTCAAGAATGTAAAGACTGGCACGTATTTGGCTCTGGTAAGTATGGTGCACGTATATTTGCGTGACAGCAGTGTTACATATCTCCTCCTGTCATTTCCCCTGCTCTGTAGCAATCTGTCTGGCAAGAGATTCCCCATCCTGTTCATCAGTTGACATGAGTAAGCCAAGGAAAACACCTGATGTGGCTCCACTTGATAGCTTATAGACCTGTGGATGAAAAGAATATGATACAGAAGGTCAAACAGGTTCCTGATTGCAGGTCATGGAATGAGAAATGATGTGGGATTTCTTGTTTGGTTTTAATTTAGCGATGTTGATGTGGGCCAAAGTCTGCATTTCTTTTACCCTTTGTGGTTGTAATACTGCTGGAGTACAGATGGACAGATTAACTTAGTGTAAAAAGGGGACATTTGTATTAATATACCTATTTTTGGGTTTATTTTGAAGAATTTGAACATGCTTTTCACTCTTATGGCCCAGTCTCTGTAGTTGTCATGATTTAATTCTCTGTTGAGTTGTACTCAAGACATACTTGCAGAAAGAATATTTCTTATAACACGTTTATTTATGGGGTGAGAATGTTTAAATGCAAAATATGTGACATTTTGTAACAACTTGTGCTCAGAGAGATGTGAAAAGACTAACTCTACTTCCTCTTTGCAGTTCTCCAGAAAAACACTCAGTATATTCTAGTCTTTGATGGATTTGTCATTTTAAGTTGCGTTGCTTCTCTCATCCTCTGCACACGATCCATTGTTCTTGCCTTGAGACTACAAAAAGTAAGTGCAGTGCTCCCAGTCTCGGTGCTTATTTTGTCTCTGTCTTGTTTGCTGCTAGTCTTGTCGAGTGATATGGCTTGAAATATTGGGTAGCGCGTCCTTTGCAGGATGTTGCGCTCTTACTGTGTCTCTAGAAAGGTTGTGTAGAGGTCTGATGAACAGTTGTTAGCCGAATGGGTTTTTAGTTCTGCTCGTGTAGTGCTGTAATACAAAGTATTTCACTTTATCTCTCGAGGGCAAAAGGAGGAGACTTTTTTTTGTCCAGGACTTAATTTTTGTACAGGATTTTACACAAAAAAAACTTCTGAGTCTTTGTGCTGCTAACAGCGAACATGTCCTGTGCCTTCAAAACATGAATTCTTCCTTCCCTAGCTTCAAAGTAGAATTCCCATAAAGGTCTTGTCATAAATTAGTGCTTTAATGAACATCCCTCAAAGCCAGCTCTAAGTGGAGAAAATGTAAAGCATAGCTTATAGTATAACTCTGGCTGGATTCTTTTGGTCTTTCTGGGGCTGGAAACACCCTTTTTCAGTTCTTCTTTCCTTCTTTTTCCCTCCGCAATCCCTGATCACCATCTGCTGTCACCTTGTTCCCTGCTCGCCCTCCTGTGCAGACTGAGGGTAGCCCTGTCTGACTCCATCTCAAGCTGCTTGCGGAGCCTCACATGAGCAGACTCGGCTCTTCTGGGCTAAATACTGATGCAGAAAGACAAGCTGGGCCTGGAGATGTGCCAGCTTATAACCATTAATTGATACAAACTTTGCAAGCTTGTGGCTTACGGGAGCTGGAAAAAGAGTTCAGGATCGGTATGATATGAAAGCACAGATAACTTGTTTATCTTGTTCAATATGTCCTTTTCATAGCTTGTAAACAAGACAAGGGTGAAGAAGACACAGTTCAGCAAAGGCATTGTCAAACTGCTGTCAGGAGTAGGGACATCGGCATTTACTCACAAGCAAAAAGACCAAGCAAAAGCAGATGGGCAGTGTCGCGTGTGGGAAGTGATATTGTCAGCTCTATTGGAGATGAGAGCTCTTGCCTTGTAGTTGTATTTGAGTTATTAATTCTCTTTAACTCCTTTAGTTGGGTGGCCTTGCTCTCTTGGAGGTGGATAGAAACTTGTGAAGGGGGCTAAAAAGGGGATAACAAGCCATGGCTAGGCTAGTGGGGATTGGTTATGAAGTCAGCTGTTCTGTGGAAAGCTGGTTTTCATGAGCCTAAACCAATCTCTTTTTTTTTTTTTTTCCTATTTATTTCTGTTGCTGTTAGGAATGAGTTTTAAGGTATTATTCCAGCAAATAATATAGGAAAAGGGGGTATGTGAAACTTGTGCATTACTATACTTCTGGGGCTTCTGCATGTATTTTTCATCTAAGGTGACCTGTAATGAAATGTCTAAATGCTTGTCAACAGAGATTTGTGAACTTCTTCTTGGAGAAATATAAGCGTCATGTCTGTCACGCTGATCGCCTGGAGTTCATAAATGGGTGGTATGTCCTGGTAATTATCAGTGATGTGATGACAATCATTGGGTCGATCCTAAAAATGGAAATAAAAGCCAAGGTGAGAATTTAATGCTTCAGATAAATACTAGTCTTGTTACAATGACAAGTGTTTTAACTTGAGGACAAATGAAAGTGATCTGTCATAGTCACTAGTCATGTTTACTTTTCCTGGTTCTTATTTCTTCATGTCCTAGCACTAAACTGATAACTAGTTTGAGTCCCTTTTCCCCAAAGGCTTTTCAGTAAGACCATGTAAGCTATTTAAGCATCTTATTTCCACAGTGCTAAGTCACCTAATCCCTGGTATGGGACCTGGGGGTAGATGGTTCCTAACAAACCCCCCCAACTTGGGTCATGTTATTTCTGTAGGAAGTAGTAGTACCTGTCATATAGGGAAACCGAGGGCCATCCCCTTGGATAAAACAGGGGTCTCAATGACTTGTGGGACTGGAAACATGGCTGCTGCAGCTTGCTTTCCTGGCCTGTCCCTACTACAGGCATGGCCAGTGTCACCTGCTAGTCCTTGACCTCCCAGTCTGGGCTTGCTGAAATCAATGTGTTTTGTGAGACTGGCAGCTCTTCAGGGTTTTTTTTTTTTTGTTTGTTTGGTTTGGGCTTTTGAGTTGTGGGTTTGGGGTTTTTTTTTTTTTTTTAGTTGAGCTGTACGTCAACAATTCACATGTTCATGAAACTTCTTGTTCTGGGAAGAACAGGGTAGGCAGTGTGCTGCTCCTGCTGCTTAGTGTGTACTAAGGCTCGAAGGGCAGATGCCCAGAGTGGCCTTCAGGAGAAGCACTTGAGAACCTCCAGCTGTGTGCTGATGTCAGGGGATGAGGGTAGGAAATCTTGAGATAGATGGGTGTCTTGTGCTAATTGCAACCAGTTCTAGCCTTCTAAAGTAAAATGCAAGTAGAATTGGTTATAAACTTCACTGGTAGTGCTACCGAAGACAGGCCTTTGCTTTGTTTCTGAAATGATTGTTTCTTACTAACCCTCTTACTGTGTGAGAAAATAGCTAATTACTGACCTTCTTACTGTGTAGAAATAGTTATTCACTGAGCTGATGTTACAGATAGCAATAATGAGGAGACAACCAGAAGTAGTTAATCACCAAGGATGGAATAACAAGAAGTAGTTAATCACTCCAATGTTCTTCTATATGTCAAGTATGTACTCCTGTACCAATTAGGACAGAGTTATGGCTACTTCAAAGACCATCCTTATTATCTTCAAGGAGTTGGCAAACTTACGGCAAATTTTTACTGTCCTGAGATGACTCAATACCTTAAAAAGATAATGTGAGGAAGGGTCTCCTTACCCAAACGACCACCGAGACACTCAAGCTTGCGCAGAAGTGTTTTGCCGATGCAGCAAAATTTGATATGCATGGACAAAAAGACTATTTGGTTATCCTAATGAATATATAAGCCTAGGTGGAGTTATGTATTAGGTAGGCGGAAAAATGGGAATATTTTGTGTATAAATAATGGGTGAATATCCCTGGTAGGGTGTGCTAGATCTGTGGATTTTTCCCCCTAGCACCCGACGTCAAATGAAGCAATATCTCCTCTCTAAACTACTTTTGGTTTCAAGGGCTTTTATTTCAGGTTAACAGTCGTAAAAATTATGCCCAGGCTCCAAACAGCTGGCAACCTGTTCAAAGATGTAAATGCATGTGGTGTGGAAAGGGCTGTAGTCCTGAGGCTCACTTTTCATTTAAATGGTGGCTCAAGTTTTACTGAATAGCAAATGAGAGCTTGTTTGCTTAAGGATAGTATATATTCTCCAAATTTTTGTTTAAAAAAAAAGGTTATTTTCAATCTGCTTTTAAAACTGTGTGATAACGAAGGTGTAAAGGCTTTAGTTCTTCATGCAAAACTACAAGAATATCCGTGTAGATGTGCTTTCACTTGCAGCACTGTTGCATTTGGGTGATGTCACTAAATAACTGCCGCTCACTTTGGCCTGATTTTTGTGATGTCGCAACACCCTTTCAGTATTGGTCTGCCCTGCTTTGTTTGTTTGAGCTGCTGGAACTTGAATAGCTGTCAAGCTGACATGCCTGCCGCTTTGTAACTTGACCACCTGCTCTGTTTGGGTCCCTCAGAACCTCACAAGTTACGACGTCTGCAGCATTTTACTTGGAACATCAACTTTGTTTGTCTGGGTTGGAGTCATCAGATACCTGGGATATTTTCAAACCTACAATGTAAGGCAGGAATCAGATATTCAAGAATTGAAGCATGTATTTGTCACTCTTACTCAGGTTTCTCTAACTTGTGGCTTTTTCCTCTTCTCCTTTCTTCCACCCTGACATGTAGGTGCTCATTTTAACTATGCAAGCATCATTGCCCAAAGTGCTAAGGTTTTGTTGTTGTGCTGGGATGATTTATCTTGGCTATACTTTCTGTGGTTGGATTGTCCTGGGACCTTATCATGAAAAGGTATTGTACTTCTTTTCTGTTCTGATGATGTGTGAATATCTGTGTGCGTATAGTTCCTAGCTATAACAACAAAAATAGGTCTTACATTCAAGTTTTTGTTTAAAAGCTGCAATATGAAGAACAGGGGAGTGTTTCTCCTTCCATAGAATCATAGAATCGTTTAGGTTGGAAAAGACCCTTGGAATCATCTAGTCCAACCATCAACTCCACTCTACAAAGTTCTCCCTTACACCATATCCCTTAACACCACATCTAAACAAGTCCTAAACACATCCAGGGATGGTGACTCCACCACCTCCCTGGGCAGCCTATTCCAGTGTCTAACCACTCTTTCTGTGAAGAATTTTTTCCTAATGTCCAGCCTAAACCTACCCTGCTGCAGCTTGAAGCCATTCCCTCTTGTTCTATCGCTAATTATCTGTGAGAAGAGACCAGCACCAACCTCTCTACAATGGCCTTTCAAGTAGTAGTAGATGATGTAGCAATGAGGTCTCCCCTCAGCCTCCTCTTCCTCAAACTAAACAGTCCCAGCTCCTTCAGTCGCTCCTCAGCACCTCCATGAGCACCTCCTGCTGCCTGCTCCTATACAAAGTAACTGTATTCTTGCTTTCGCTGTGTGCCTGAACTCAAAGTAGTCTGGAACACAAGGCTGTGCTTGTGATGAGCGGATGGTTTATCCGGGATACGTCTGCCCGGGGACTAGAGGTAAATCGGTCTATTATCTCTTTCGCCCTCTTCTGGCAATCTCAGTTCATCGGGGTTAAAGAGGCACTAGTTCACCGTTACCATTTCTGGGAATCTCCTTTACTCTGACTGTTTTTCCAAATCTTTCCTGTACTATGTAACTTTGGCTCCTAAACCTTGACTCATAAATGGATGGATGAATGCTTGTCTTGTTTACTTTGCATCCTGTGTGGGGCTGTGTGGTTTTTTTTTGTTGTTGTTTCTTTTGTGTGTTGGTTTTTTTTTGGTTATTTTAAGGTTGACTTCAAAGTGTGTGCCTGGTATTCTTCTTGTCTGAAACCTGGGTACAGCAGTAAGGCTTTGTATATTCCAAAACACAGGCAAAAACAACCGCAGAGCTTGTTCGTTTTGTTGGATTCCTTTTTTTTTTTTTTTCTTGGCAGATGCTCTTATGTGACAGTTTGAAAGAAAAAGAAAAAAGGCAGATTCCTGTTGTGATAAATTCTAGATGTCCGTTAATCAGTAACAAATGTATGACTTTTCATTCTCGATTTCTGGTTACACACAGCGTGTGTGTGTTTGTGTATATATATATATAGAGAGAGAGAGAGTGAGTAACAGAGACACATGCTGCAGTACTTGCTTCAGCTTCTTGCACCCCCAGAGCTCGGATTCCTCTAACATAATGTAATTGTCTCCTTTGAGAAATGTAGGTATTCAGTCTGCACATATTTTAAGTTGACGACAATACGTTTCTCCGTGGGATGCTGGATGCTGCGGGATCCTTAGTCGTACTTAGAGACTCAATTGTTTGTAACAGGCAGAGCATAAATACTGGTGTAACTTCCCTGCAGCAAGTACGTTAATTATCTGAGCAAAAGGAAGTGTAGTCAATAATACGCTTGTGTTACCTCTCGCTAAATGCCGTAGATCAATGTCGAGGACAGGAGTGCGGTTGTTGGGGGGGGTCCTGTTTGTGGCGGTGCCGCGGTGCCCCGCTGGGGGGCAGTGTGGCACCGCGCAGAGCAGGCGGAGCCCGCGGCTGGCTTCGCCGGGCTCTCCGACCTTTAAAAATAAATAAAAATAATAACAACAAGCCATAGGTAAGACCAGACCCGCTGTCCCTGTGCGCAACAGTATGTTCTCCTTACAAGCATATGCCTCTAGACATCTTGTTTTCAATCTAGGACTGCAATTCAAGCGAGTGCAGTCATGTCACTTCCCTGATAATAGCTACGTTAAAAGGCTGTGCATTAATTCATATTGTCCAGTAAGGGACAGTTAACAAATCCAGTTATTTGGAGGGGAAGCGTGCTTACCTGGCTGTTGAATGGAATTTAGCCTAAGGGCATGTTCCGTCTTGGGGGAAAAGGAGCTAGGAATTTAAGAGAATGTCCTTGAAATGAAACAACGCTTTTGTTCGGGGTGTGCTAGAGCTTGTACCTACAGCTCAGAGAGGGTTTTCTGAATGACAGATGGATGATGCTATCGCAAGACAAATCTGGTTTAGACCACTTGAGCTCTGAGGGCTATACCGTATCTCTAACTTCTTAATACAATATTGATTAATTACCCATACTCCTGTGATGCTGCAGAGCTGGGAAATCGGAGGATGTGGATTCTGTTCCCAGCATATCACCACTGATTTACTGTATAGATTCTGTGAAACCATTTTATCTATGTGCTTTGGCAAACAGAATGACATTTTCCTACAGGTCTAAAATAGCTTAAAGTTCAGTAACTTAAACTTTCTGTGGTGGTCAGTTACTGGCTGCTTTGCCTGTTGAGCATCACAAGTTTATTTCTTGATAATCTTATTTCTGATGTCAATGTATAATCCTTAGCCAAGATCATATTTCTACATGGTTCTATTACTGACATGTATGTTTTGGCCTGAATGTGCAGGAGGGAAAGCACGGTAGTATTTGATTGCCTGGGCTGTTTTTTTTTTTTTTTTTCCTCCTGCTACAGGTAAAACTCTAAAAAACCCTACTTTTGTTTTTAATACCATTTTTCACTTTAATCTGGATGATTGATCTTCACATTCTATTAATAATTTGTACTCATTATTTTCTAGTTTGAAGATCTGAACACGGTGGCAGAGTGTCTGTTTTCTTTGGTCAACGGTGATGATATGTTTGCAACATTTGCTCAAATCCAGCAGAAGAGCACTCTGGTGTGGGTGTTCAGTCGGTTGTATCTGTACTCCTTCATCAGCCTGTTTATATACATGATTCTCAGTCTTTTTATTGCACTCATTACCGACTCCTATGACACCATAAAGGTAAAACATTTGTTTTTCCATTACAATTCTAATCAGTTTTGTATTCAGTCTTGTTAATCACTCAACACCGTACTATTTAGCATTAATTATGATGGCTGCTGAGACTACAAAAATCTTTTCACTTAGTCTGCGGTGAAATTGGGAGGATGACTGGGTAGTCATCTCAGTGACTAAGCAATAATTGGTTTGGAAAATCATCCTTAGAGTATGTTCCTGTCTTGTATTTTTTGCTGCTTAACCTGGCTTTGAAAACATAACAGCTAAGGGAAACATAAGTGGAAGGTAATTGAAGGATGAGTGAAAAGAGTAAATTTTTAAGTATAGTTAACATAGAACTGGATAAATCTTGTTTGGATTGAACGCTTCTTCTCATGGCACCAGAAGCTGAGGTCAGGGAGGGTTTGCTGGCATCCCAGAGAATATCCCCTTGGCGGGAGTGTGGCAAGGGCTGAGCAGACAAGTCTAAACTCCTTTAGGTTTCCAGGTTTGCTTAACGTGCTGCTTGGAAATGTGTGGTTCAAAGGAAATGTGTTCCAAAAGACCCACTGCTTCTCATTCAAGTTAAAATTGCGCCATCCATTTCCAGTATTAACTGGCTGACAGTGAAACAAAGTTTTCAGTAATTACCTTTTGTTCTCGTCCTCCAGTGCTGTCTCCCTTTCCTGATCCTGGTAGCTGCAGTAACCAGTGGGAAGACAACGTGGATCATACTCTTTAGCTCTTGTCCCTTTCTTTCTTGTCTCGGTGTCAGATAAACACACCAGCAGAGTAAGGCTAGTCTGATGTGAACCACAGCTTCCAGGCTGAGCAAGAGCTTCACTTTCTAAGTATCTCAAAATACAACTTAACTGTCTGTGCATCTGCGTTTATTGATGGTCTGACCTGTGAAATAGTGTTTTACTGTTACTCTTAGCTCCGAGCGCCTCATGTGGATCAATGGGGAGCTGTTTCAGTGTGCCAAACTGGTGTTTTGCAGAGCATTTCCTCAGCTTGGCCATGCTGAATATCCATGTTAGGGCCCTTCAAATCCAGCATTGGGGCTCCTAGGGAAAATGGGCCCAGAGCACTCTGTGAGCACAGCAGATAAGGTGAACAAGAGAGAATAAACGCCACTATGACTTGAAATCACTTGCTTGGCCTTATGGACAGGAAACAAAATGTAAGAGAACCTGCGAACAGCATTAGTTTTATGTCATTTCTATCTTGCTCTGTTCCACCAGCTACATTTTTGGTGTTTCTAAGATGGTGTACTTCTTGTTTTTCTTTCTACTGCAATATACTGAGCAAATGAATCAAATAGTCCAGGCTGTCACGCTCTCTAGAAGAAATCTTAGAACGCTTCATGCCTAGTAACTTCTCGTGTGTTGTAAATAAAATGCTTTCTTTTTCAGAAATACCAACAAAGTGGGTTTCCAGTAACAGACCTACATGAATTTCTAAAAGACCATGCCAGTGTTGGTTACAGAAAAGAACAGACTTCCATGCCGCTCATCTGCTGCTGTAGGAGGTCAGTAGGCTGTTTATGATGAGTGCTTTTCTCAGAAGTGCACCAGTACGCTGGAGCATCCAGAGTTCAGGCCGTGGAATATCTGAACTCTTATTTCTCTTATGCTTTACGTGGTGTTAGATCTTTAGTCTGCTGATGGTGCAGGGGCAGCAATTCTGAGCTTAAATGCATGTTTTAAGTGTTCTGCTCATATGAAAACTACTATGCAGAAACTGGTGGAAGTTGATGGGAGGACTGCAGAGTGTAATGTGGAACTGCCAAGGAGTCAGGAGCAAATTAAATCTTGCTGCTTAGGGTTTTGCAGGCCACCTGTTTCTAAATAGCTTTTCCACCAGGCTGGGAGTAGTAGCATAAAGCGAGAGAATGTGATTCAGCCAGGGACCCGTACTTAATCCCAAAGCTGTGCTGTGTCTGCGGGGCAAACGGGTTCAATGCCATCTGTCAGAATATTGGAAACACACTTGAAAATGTCTGGTTGCCACCAAACTCAAGCCTTTGGAGGTCTTAGCAGTGGTCCTTTTTAAGCTGGTGTTGGTGAGATATGACCATCTCACCTGGTGCTTGCTGGTCTGGAAGCCTATTCTTTGAATACTTTTTCTGAGGAAACCTAACACACCTCTGAATCCCTGGTTGAGAGAGGAGGGATCTTGTCACTCTCCCTAGGCAGCCTGTCCACAGAATGGTCATGGGCACTGTGCAAGGGAACCAGGCTGTAGGAGAAGGAATAGAGCAGAACGTGAACGCTGGTGTAACAAATCCTATTTTAGCAGTAGGAGGCTTGTCTACTTACATACTGAGGCTTTTGTGAAATGCAGCTTTACACTTCTGATGTACTCTGGCAGAGGGAAATCTTGTAGGCAAAAAGGAGCAAGGGAGATGATGATGGGCAGGTGTCCCAGCAGTTGCTGGGGACACTGGACTAGTGCATGAGAAGTCCAGACAGGTACAGCTTCAGATTTCACATCCAAGTCATTGTGTGGGATAAGAGACGCTTGTCTGCTTGAGCATAATGGATATGCTTTACTGTAATAAGCTGCAGAGTGTATTGTGAGTAGCTGGTGGCCAGAGTGCAAATCTAGAGCTCTTGCTGCTATCGCACTTTCTGCTCGATTGTCCCAGTGCTGGTGTTGGGAGCTGTATGCTAAAATGGGAGAGCACAGAATGGAAGGATCAAAACTCAACTTGGTTTCCATAGGTAAATGCTTCCTATTGCATTTCTGACTGAATGAAAAATTGTAATTGATTTTGGTTTTTTTGTTTTGCAGACAAGAGAGTGATGACAACTTGATACTTATTAACTGATGATTACACATTGAAATTCACTACTAATATATGCAAAAGAAACATCGTTGTATGGAGAAGAATTCTCCAAATTGCAATGAAACCAACTATCTGGACCTGCCTTGTTGTGAACAGACTAATCCTACCTTATTTAAGGTGTTGGGGGAAGAGAAGCTGCTGATGGGACATCCGCTGGCTGACCAGGAGGAGAGCCCAGAAGCTGCCTCTGGAGGAGAGCTGTGAAGAACTCTCTATTCTTGCCCCGAGTGCTGTCACATTAAAGAAGGTTGTTCCTTGAGCTGAGTCCATGGGAGCTCTGTTTGCTAATCACCCCTAGGAGGAAGGAAAGTGGCCCTGAACCAACTGTTGTTGTTAGTAAGAAAAAGAATAATATGAAAATAATTTTTTAAAAATAATTCCATGTTAAAAAGTATTAAATAAAAGGTAGTCAAGGAGAAGGGAGAAGTTTTACGCTTAAAGTGATGCATTCAGCCTGTAATTTCTACTTGGCACAATTCATTTCCTTGGAATAAATTTATGTAAAACTACAAAGCTGCACAAAAGTGCAAAATAATTGCTGTTCTCCTTCTTGTGTACCACTTCAGCACATCTATAGATCACATTTTTTTTTTAACAGTTTTACTAAAACCAAAAGCAGTTTGGTACCCTTTGTATGGCTGCAAGTCTTTTCTATTATACCCACAATATTTGATGTGTACTGTGTCCAAATTTAATCTTACTGCTTTAGCTATAGGTAGGTACCTTTTTTTTTTTTTCTTTTTGTGGTTGGAGACTTCCATGGCATGCATCATGTGCAGGATGATGAAAAGATTATTGTTTGTGTGTGGTTTTGTGTGTATTTTTTTGGTTTGTTTGGTGTTTTTTTTTTTTAGTATTGCACTGTTGTGTTGCCACAAGCTGGAGGACCAGTTCAGTCAAAAACAATGCCGTGGAGCTGACTTGCCTAATTACTTTTATTTCAAGCACATTTTAATTGGAAGAAAATATGTAACAACTCAGCCTGGCAGTTGGTTTGTTCAGGTGATTGTCTAGGTGTTTTTACAGATGACCATCCCAAAGCACTGGGTTTTTTCCCCCTTGACCTTCATTAATTATTATTTTCTTTTCCAATGGGAACAGAGCACTTTCTGTAGCTTTAAAGCACTTCCAGTATTGTACTGCGTGGGTGTTACCAGGTGCTTCTGAAGACTTCCAGTGGTACTGACTGCCCTGGGCTGGGTGGACTGTTGTATTAGATGCTCCACTTCGTCTGAATGGGGCTATCTGCTCCCTAAAAGCAAATTGCTTGTAGCAGATGATGCTCACTTCAGTGTTGTCCAGGACTTGGTCTTGATATATATCCTCAACTACTAATGATGGACTCTGTGTGAGTTCTGGGTTGTTAGTGTTTCAAACGGCAAAGGCAATTGGAAGTATGGTCCTTGTATGAGTAAGGTGGGTGGCAGCTTAGTTTGGGGTAAGAACGAAAGGGTGCTGGTAAAACTTGAACAAGATCTTGACTTACTGAAAGCTGCTTTTAGAGAAGACTCCTCAAAATACTGTGTTACGTCCCCTTGAAGAAGAGTATCAGAGGAGACCAGGAGGCTTTGATAGCAGATAACCATAAGGGAGGAAAACGATGGTCAGAAACTAACTAGAACTTGGAAAATTCATGGTCTGATGCTGCCAGGTAGTCAGGAGAACAAAACCTCAACTGTTAATAAAAGGAAAGGGTTGGTAACAGCGGTGTCCAAAGTGTGTGTTCTTGTTAATGGAACTACCTGTTTACCTGCAGCTCTGGATATAAAAGCCAGATTTGCTGTCCTTGAGCAAAGATACGGGAGGTTCACAGTACCATCTCACTGAGACCTCCAGTAGTGCTCCCATGAGACCTGCCGTGGGCAAACATTAGAAGAATCCAACGCAGCCGTAGCATTCTCAGCAGTAATCACCTCCGAGCTGGAGAGGTGGAATGGTTGGTCATAGTGTAGACTGCCCCCAACTTGATATGAAGGGAAAGGGAGAAAATAATTGATTCGTGAATTAAATGTGAGTGAGTACTTTCCCAAAGGACAGCAGAAAAATAGTCTGGATTTTTTTCCCTACCCCTCCCTTCTGGGAAACTGCAGAGTAGATATGTGAGCAAAACCAGGGCTGGATTCACACCTTTTTTAGTAGGTTGGAAAACACTTTTTTAATAGATCTGTCTTCATTCTCCATCTCTCCTCTGGGATGTTTAAAGAAGAGAGGTTAATAACTGCAGCTTCTCCAGCAGTGTTTCTGGCCATCAGGTAAGAGCAGGGGTGACTCAGTGGTGACTGAGGTCTGGAAAGATGTGCTGGTCCTCAAAATTTCCCCCTCCCCTCCCCCCCCATTTGCCTTCCTAACAATGAATACTTTGTTCACTGGGAATTAATGCTGTTTTGTTTTGCTTAGGCTGCAGCTAGATGTCTAGAAGAGACGGTTTTCATGTCAGTATTTCCATGCATCCAGGCTCTGCAAACTTTAATATTTCTCTTGCTGAAATGTCTCTGGAGCAGAGAATCTTCTCCCCATCCCAGTCTGAGCAATGCCTTGCTGCGGCCTCAGCTGTCACAACAGCTTGTGGATAAAAATTAAATTGCTACCAATAACCAAGACTTCACACTGTTAGCAAAGATCTATAATTTTCTTTTCATCACACAGATGCTAACTGTGTGATGCAGAACAGCAGATTGCTGTCTTCCACTCAGGACAGAAGAGTCAATTTTTCATGTATAGAACTCGCTGGGATCAATGTTATTCTTTTGGTTTGTTATTAGTCCGCTTTGGGGCCCTGGGAAATCCAGGTGCTCTTCTGCAGACTGCAGAAGTGATCGGCATTACCTGACTGCTAGCAGAGTCTGTGGGCCCATACGATGGCCTGTATGTATCTTGACTTTTTTTCTGTGTAAGGTGCTGGTGTTTTCCATATTTGCTGCCGGTTTACTGGTAGCTTTCTGGAATGTCTCTATCTAGATCAAAAAGTTCCCAAGTAAACAGGACCAAAACCCAGCACACCTGAAAATGCATTGAGTCTTCCTTACTGACCTACCTTCTGCCAGTACTTATGGAAGTCTTAGGCTAGAGACTTGAATGTAGAAAAAGCAGATAATTAATGCTGTGTTAGTGGACAAGTAGACATTTAATGTATTCCAGTATGCGTTGCCCTGCTGGGGCATACAAATACGTTGGGCAGTAGATGCTTCCAAGGGCTCTTGCTTGAGTGTACAAGCTCTGCATCTCTTATGGCTGTGAGGTGGTGTTATTGCCAATGGCTGTGAACTGCAAACACCAGCCTGAAGCAGGGCAGGTCCTTGGACTTGGATTTTTTTTTTCTTCTTTTGTGTCTTTAATTTTTTTGCAGTGCTGCCTGAGGTAGGATAGCATCTTGTGGAACTACTTTCTGTTTGAACGGTGTGGGAGGCTCACTGCCTTCTGATGTCTAGGGCCTCTCTTCCCTAAAGCAGGTGAGGTGCATCCCGTACCCTGGGCGCTGGGAGTCATGGGGCAGGAGCCCCTTAGCTCTGACTCAAACGGCTTCTTTCCAATTTAGTAGGACATCAAGTGGGACCTGCCAAAGCCATTGCTCAGATAAATGTTTGCTTGTGAGAAAATCCTCAGGGTATAAAGGGAAGTATTATCAAGCGAAGGAATGTAGAAAATGCTTACAATTCTTACTGATTTTGAGACTTAATTTCTATAATGGAATCATAAAGCTTGTCCAGTATTTATTTTTTCTTTTTTTTTTTTTTAATCATACAAGCTGCTTATTAGCCAGACTACTGCTTCAGCCCTACCATGTTAGAGCAGGTCACTAATGTATTGTAGAAACCAATTTGTGTCTTCACCATCTGTTTGGTGTCTCTCTTTCTCTTGGAAAAAAGATAAGAACCAGTTGCTGGAGCTTCTCATTGGTGCTCTGTTCCATGGAGGTTAGACTTAACAGGAAATCTGGCATATGTTGACTCTTAATTCTGTGCATTAAAGCAGATTTGAATACAGTTGCTGGCTGATAGGTGGTCCCACTCCAACTGCTAAGGAGGTGATGCACAGTAATGGAAGCAGAGCTGGAGCATAAGCTTTTGCAAAGCGTTCTGAAAATTAGCTGTTACTTCTGTTTGTCTTGTTCCCTGGGAATAAGAAGCTTTTGGTAATTGCTTATAGGACTTAAAAGGAGGAGAGAGATGGATGGAAAGGCACTGAGAAGGTTGCATTAGAAAGAAACAGGCGGGAAGAACAAGAAGAAAGCTTCCTGAGCCATCTTCAAGGTGAGTATTCAATTGAGGGGGACATGGTGGATAAGACTTTGGGCTCTTTTTTTGGGCCTTCCATTGGTGGATAAAACAGGAAAAAGCTGTTGGAGTGGAGGCTGTTTGATGTTTCCTATATAATGTTCACGTGCAAGGGTCCACCTACTCCTTAACACTGTCTAGGTTTCATGCTGTAGTTATTACCAGGATCTCTGAGAAGCAGAGCAGAGACTTTCTGCTGAGATTTTCTGTTGTCAGCTTTCCAGCTCTGAGCAGACCCCTGAGTAGCTCCGTACACCTTGAATATGCCTGGTCTCAATAAACTATTCAGGTAGGTAGCAGTGGGACAGATCCAGCTGATGACGATCCACAGATAAATTTCATCTTGTACCACTTTCTACGTTTGAGTTCGTCTTGTCCTTCGTGGCAAAGCTGTGTGTGCTTGGTCCTGCTCTTTGGAGCTGGCATGAGCCTCAAGGTTTCTGTATCGCTGTGTTGGGTGTGAGGTGGTTCTTGTTTCCTTTTTATACCATGTTTAAAAGAATAGCTACATGGGATGCTGGAAGGAAGTGGCAGGTATACTGTACTGTTCTGATCTGCTCATGGAAGTTACTGCGGTTTTATTGGAGTTTGGCTTTTGTTTCCCAAAATATGGATGATGATGATGATGATCCTCATCATCCCTTCTGATGGGCTCTTCAGGCAGCAAGACCCTTTAGGCTTCTGCTGCTCTGGGTTGCTTGAAGACCTTGCTTGGACGCCTCGCCTCTGCCTGCGCCTCGGAAGAGCTGAAATTTTGCACCTGGGGGAAAACAAACACATGGGGGGGGGGGGAGGGGGGGAAATAAATCTTTGCTGGTTACTCCAGCGCCGGCTGCGGGGCCGGGGGCAGGCGCGGGGCCGGGGGCCGGGCGGCGACGGGGCCGGGCCGGGCGGGTTGCGGCGGGGCGGGGAGCGGGCGGGGAGCGGGCAGCGGGCGGCCCGCTCTGCGCGGCGGCGGCGCGGAGCTCCGGAGGCTGACGGTGAGTGGGGCCGCGGGGCTGGGGGAAGGTCGGGGCAGAGCCCCCCGGCACCCACAGCGGAGCCGGGGCGGGCGGCGGCGGGGCCAGCCGTGGGAACAGCTTCGTGGCGGACTCGAATGAACTTTGGTGATTGATCGGCTCTTTCCCCGCTCGTCGGGCAGAACAGAACTTCCAGCGGTTTTGTCAAACTCTTTTCACGGCTTCCGGAGCCCCCTCGGGAGCTCCTGCCTCTTGCCGGTGCGCAGAAAGCGGGGTCACGCTCGGCCTCCCGGGGGGCAGCCCGCCCGCAGCCACAGCCCCGCAGCACCTGCGCGGCGCCGTCTGGAGGCGCATGTAACGCATATATAAAAATATAGGTGCTTCCTACGTGTACGCATGTGAGTTTCTATATATTTGAAACTTGGCTCTGGGTTTGGGCATGTATCGTGCCCCGATGAGGCACTGGTAATAAGTATATACCACATGGGGGAGCTGGCACGGATTCTTTTATGAAGTTTTTTATAAGGCATCCTCTTAATTTATGAAATACACTGAAAAATCCAATGATTTTTTTTTGCATTATGTCTTTTGATTAGGTTTTTTTTCCTTAAGGAAAAAAGTGGGGGAAAAAATAATGCACTTTAGTCCCTTTATGTTTCCAGAGGTCATGTAGGTAGTTCTGTTCTCCCTTCTGTAATATGAATCTAGAAAAAGGCATTTCTTGTTACAGATTGGTAAGGTGCATTGCTATAGTTTTTGTTCTCTAAGCTGTGCAGAGTATGTGGTTTCTTGCATGTTCTCATGGTCTTGAAAGAGGTGTAGCAGGAAGCACAACGCAAATCCAGATATATGGTAAAAAACTGTTTCGCTAAGTTTATCTGTGTACTGAAAATGAAGTGAAATTTAAAAAAAAACAACCAAACAAACAGAAAACCAAACCAAAACCAAACCCAAACCAAAACGATTAGCATAATCAGTTAAGGTGCAGCAGCAAGTGAAGCTGAAAGATGTATTTGGCTTTTTGCAGAATGCCAGCTGATAGTTTCAGACAAATTGGATTGACTGTATCCTTACCCTCCTGTGCTACTATGACTGTTAACCATGTTGGAACATCCTCCAGCAGAGTCTTTATACTATCAGGTAATTAAATAAAATCTCTGAAGTACAAGGTTTGACACCGTAGAGAATATATTCCTCTTGGGTATTAGTCTTAAAGATTTACATACCTGGCTTCTACTTCTAAGCTATACGGTCCACTGCCGTGTCTCCAGCAAATATTTCTTGTAGCCCACCATTTCTACCAGTTCCACTGAAACGTTTGCATGCAAACCTGGGCTCTGAATCTGTTAACAGTTCAGACACAGTCAGGTGGCTTGTTTTAAAGAGCAGTGGCGTGATCCAGGTCCTCATCAACTATGTGCTGAAAATAAACAGTTAAAGTTCACTTGGTAGTGACTGTGCCGAAGCTAGGCTGTATTCACATTCTGTAGGTTTTGTGAAAGAAAGCTGACTTGTTGAACTGTAAAAATGGAGCTGATAGTGATCGATGAGCAGAGCTGGAAGTTCTGCAGAAATGGAAAACTTAGTTTAGAAGCAGAACAGGTATTTTCTTCTAGGCATGTTTCACAATGTACTGGCTGTTTGAATGGCTTTTAAAGACTTTAAATGCTGTGTCTGTTTCCGCACTATGGGATGACCTGCCAGCTCCTTCCAGAACCACACTTAAAGGAAACTAAATGAAAGCTTTGCAGTGAAGTTTTTAGTTTGAACTCCATATATAGATTTAGTAAACCATAATTTCAGAAAGTCTTAAATTACCAAAGTCTGAAGTTTAAACTTGTGGTAACTAGTGAGTTACTTGGTATCCATCCCTAACAACTTTTCGTAGTGGATCAGAGCTTTAAAAAGCAATTTAGCGCAGCAGGGTAGCTTTGTACTGAGGGATTTCAGGAGCTGGAGCCTGAGCTTTGTAACACCTTGGTGTAGGTGCCCCTGTGTCTCTTGTGCTTCCCAGCTCAAGCGCCCGTGCCAGTCTGCAGCGTACATGCACAGGGTGACACTTCTGTGCCCTGTCAGTGACTTCTAAGCCTGTTCTCAGCCTGCGTCCAGAGCACCGTGGTCCATGGCTGGCGGTACTACTTCCTCTCTCTCCAACTTAAGTATTTAGTCTTGAGGTTCTACATTTGTGGTAGGTTTAATACTTTTCTTAAGACCATTTGTTTGTACCCTATATCCTGCATACAGTACCAAGGCTACATGATAAATAATAAAACCGTAGATGTTTCCACCAGCAATATGTAAGAATTGTCAAAGGTAGAAGTAGTTCAAGGACAAATGGTTTATGCTTCTGAAATGTAACACGTGTATAGAATCATCTTGATTCCCTTCACACACACCCACCCACCCCTCCTTACCCTTTACCTTTTCAGTCCAAATGATGATGCCATTAAAATGGACTATTACTGGAAATGGCCAGAACCCTGGTGGAATTCTGAGCCTTTCTGTACTTTCCATCAAGTTAACATGATGGAGTTGAAGCAGGCTTGGAGTGAAAATGGATGTGGCACTCTGCGCTCCTTATTCTAAAAGGGGTTGAAGACCACAATAATGGGATAATGCTGCTTGTTGCGTGCTTGATGTGAGCTCAATTATCTGAAATTGGGAATGCTTCAGTTACAAAGAAAAAAAAGTAGCCAAATGCAGCCAGAAGTAGATTCCCTTGCTAATAAAGAAGTGCTCTAGATTAAAAACTTACTCATTGCAACTTAAGAGTTTTTAATAATAATTTTTTTCCCCAACTTGTAGAGCTGAATTTAAAAATGGCTTTAAAAAAGTATATTCTCGGTTCTTTAAAGTGGACCACGTAGCGTGCTGTTCCAAGTACAGGGAGTGCCCACAGAATTTCCTTAATAAACAAAATGTGAAACAGTTACTTCTGAGATAATTTGTCTCTGTAAAACCTGTTAAACGAATGTTGGCTTCTGCTGCATCCTCTAATGGTACTAGATAAAAAAGTTTTAGTTCAGATTGAGGTATTTGGGTATAATTTTGTGTTCCTTACGCGCTTCCTTTCAGTCTGTTTCTCTAAATTGCTTTTTGTTATAGTATCAATTAACTACTAAAGACAATTAGAAGCGAAGCAGAGCACTTGCCTCACAAAACTCCTTCTTCCAGTTACATATTAACATTTTTGGCCTCTGCGGCGTTACACACCCTTTTCTGCGCTGGTATTTCTTTCTGAGCTGAGGTAACCTGAATGGGTTTCTTGGGTTACTGTGCAATCATGTGGCTGTTTCCCTCCGTGGCCATGCGTGTTTGCAGGGCGTGGAGGGGAACAAGGAACCGATTCCCCTTCTGAACTGGCACTGCTGGATGTATAGCATGGAGCCGGGGTGATGGGACGTATAGCGTGGAGCCGGGGTGACGGGCGGCTCTTCTGCTGCCTGCGCCTTCCTCTGGGAGTGAGGCAAGAAAGAGATATTTTTTTTTTGGGTTTTTTTTTTTCTTTCTTTCTTTCACTAACTAGAAAAATAAAAGCAGCACGAGTTGTTTAACCAGGAGATGGGGAAGGGACGGAGGGCGTTTGCATCTGCCTGTGGCACAGGGTGTGGGCAAGCCAGAGCACCGCCGCGGGGAGCCCCTGTCCGGGGCCACGTGGTCTGCGAGTCTCCGGACGCTCCTTTCCTGGTACTGAGTCGAGGGCCTTCGTCTGCCTGTAGGATAAGTTTAAAAAGCCGAAGCAGTACGTGCAGATGGGCAGTTGCTGCTGCTTAACATGTCTCTGCAGTAACAGCTTGAATGCAAAGAGAGTATTTCAAGTGACTTGCCTCCTTGCTCTGCCCGCGATCAGTCGGTGGGGTAAACTTTGCTTTCTGAAGAGCAACTTTTGTGATAAGTTTCAAAATATCTCAGAGAGGTGTGTATTTAATACCTGGCCTTTGCTGATGGACCGCGGGAGGCCAGGAGGTGAAGTGCTCCGGCGCAGGCTGGCAGCCTGCCCCAGCCCTGCTCGCTCCTCTCTGCTGCCTCCTCTTTCTGCCCTGCTGCTCCAGGCTGGATCGCTTTGGATGCTGAGCTGCCCTGAATTTCTGCACCGAAATCCCGGTGCCAGCTCAGGGAAAGCAGCAGTAAACCAGGCTGGGGTTCTGCTTAATTTCCTTAATACACAAAATATGAAACAGTTACCTCTGAGATAATTTGTCTCTGTAAAAACGTGTTAAACGAACGTTGGCTTCCGCTGCATCCTCTAATGGTACCAAATAAAAAAGTTTTAGTTTCAACTGAGATATTTGTGCATAATTTTGTGCTCCTTATGCGCTTCCTTTCAGTCTGTTTCTCTAAATTGCTTTTTGTTATAATATCAATTAACTACTAAAGACAATTAGAAGCGAAGCATCTCTCCCGCAAACTGCCTTTCGGTCCTGCTACAGGGCTTCGCTGCTATAGTCTTCCTCGGATAGGTTCAGCCCTGCTCTATGGGCTTTTCCATCCAGCCGCAAACTCGGCTTGAACCCGCTCACGCTAGCTCACTGTGCCAACCCGAGCTCGAGCGCTCCCTCCCCTTCGCATCCACCCAGGAGCAGGGCAAAAGCCATCGAAGTCCCCCAAACTGACGCCAACCCTTCAATAAGGTTGTGGCCAACGTATTGAGACAACTTGGTTTTTAATGGACAGGAAAGAGGCAGAAAACCGTTGGGGCATGCCGTAGATCACATTATGGCTTGCAAGCTAAATTTTGTAATGACCTTCTCATTAAAATGCTATTTGAGTTTTCCTTCAGAGATGTCTGCATTAATAATGAGTAACTTGGAGCTGATTTGCAGGCCGAATTTAATTTTGAATCCAAGCGACTTAAAAGGTGATTTTAATCACAGTTTGAAACAGAAAAATCCTTGATTTAAATAACTGATACTAAATTTCATTATAAATATACAAATTTTTAGTACCTTTCTTGAAACAAACTAGATTCTAATTGAAAAACCACTATTAAAGCATGTTAGCTTATAACTAGCTGGGGCTTTTGTCTGAAACATTATCTAGGTGATTTTTATTTCAATAACTCTTTATTTAGGTAGCTAGTATAATATATTCCTATATACTTATGCAAATTCTTGACGTTTATTTCAAGAATGGTGAAGGACGTCTGACTTGATACATGTTGCGCTTACATAGAGGAATTTAAAATCAATTCAAATATGCAAGCTGTCTTTAAGACAAACAGAGCTCAAGATGTGCTGGATTGGGAAGAATTCTTAATGTGTGCTTTTGCATTTGAAAGCAGTTTAACTGAACCAAATCCTTTGAGATTTTTGGAACAGATGATTTCTTCCACTCAAAGCTCATGTTTACTCAGAGGGGTAGAGAAAAACACACTTCACAGTCCATCAGTTTCTGATCTTTGTAGTCACTATTGGTTGAACTGAAGTAATTAAATAAAATGAAATAAGGAAAATAACCTTTTTGACAAGGGTATGCTTTTGGCACTTGCAAAGATTTGAGGTACTTGCTTGCGAGTGACTTGTGGCAAGCTAATAGCTCAACCTGTCTGTAGAACATGCAATACGTGGTTACCGCCATCAAGCTTCTGGAGGTCTACATGGAGGGCTATAAAATACCAAGTGGCGTAGAAGAGGTGAGTGGAGACTTTTTGCTATGCTTTTTCATAAAACTGAGAAGTATCAAGCTCATGAGAATCACTTTCAAAGCAAAAGAAAGCAATTCTTCATGAAGTGAGCAGCAGGACTGGGGAGCTCTCTGCTCTGTGGATTCTGGATGATTCTCTGCTGTCTTTATAAGGCTGGGCTGACCAGTTTAGCTGCTTTTCTACTATTTCAGTTTCTATTATTTTTAAAACCTTTTGGCCTGAATCTTCAAATTTGTGTGTACTTAATAAACAACCGTGAAATATGTAATATTTTAAGGGTGTTTTTTCTTTCTTTTTAAGTTTAAACCTGCCCTGATTAAGATAAACATCTCCAATTTGGCTGCAGAAGAGAAGACTTGGAGAATAAAGTCCTGCAGTGTGTTAAACTGTGACATGCCGGGAAATATGGGATATCCCATCACACCTCTCTCACGCCTGGTGTGGCCAGGACCACTGAGGATACGGTTGCAGAGCTCTGTCACAGCTGCACAGTTCCCCTGAAGCCAGGCTAGTTCTGCTGGGAGGACTTAAAATAAAATGAAGGTGTGAAATAAACCACTGTCTAGAAGGACCGGCGCATGACAAGTGTTTTCTATACCTAGGCTGGTGCAGACAGCCACGTGCTACGTCTCTGCTCTGAAGGACTGGGGTGCAAACCAGCTCCAGTTCAGCTCCCGCTTTGATGCAGCTTCCATTTGGACATGTCCAGAGCCTGCTCTGTGACCCCGAGACCTCAGCTGGATGCTTTTCTACTCCCTCCTGCCTCACCTCAACACCTCAAGACATCTCTTTCAAAATCACTTGTCATTTGAGCTCTGCTGTGTGACAGTGAGTGTTTGTAGTGTGGTTATTTTGGTGGAGAATTACGGATGTGTGATATTTTTATTTTTTTTCCCCCGGGTACTGCTTCAAATGGGGATGGGATCGCAATAAGCTGAAGTATTTAGAATAAGTTCATAGTTGATATTTTGGATTTCTTTAAGCTTGTTCTTCAGATAAGATGCAAAAAGTATCTGCAGATCTCTTCACTCTCCTGTCACTGCAAGTGAAAGAGATTCATCTGTTGAGATGATTACACAGTAAGATACAACATGTTCAGAAAAACTTCCCTGTAATTTTCACAGATTTTTTTTTTCTTTTTTTCTGCCATTCTTGCTCAAAATGCTGCTTCTATTTGCAGGCATTTGGGCTCGCCTGTAAAAGCTTCATGTCGAGCTCAGCAAGTCCTTTACTGCCTTGGTGGATAAGAGCAGAGCCATCTCAGCTGACAGGGTTCCCAGCACTTGGCTGTGGTCTGCAGCTCCTCAGGGACTTCTGGTCACTTACAGACTTAATTTGACTTTTGAGTACTTCCTAGGTGAGAATGGGGAATGTGCTGACTGCCCAACCCTACCATATTGCCCTGAACAGGGAGCAGTAGGCATTGAATCCCAGTTGACTCCTTATGGTGGATCTGAGTTGCTGAGGTTCTTTTATTTTTAGATGAAGGGATGATTTACTTGTTTCCTTCCACTTCTTGTCCTTAAGTAATTGTTCTTAATTCTGACTACATACTTGAATTTGACGCTTTAAGTAATATACTGTTTTATAAAAGAAGTGGCTGCCTAGGCTCTTGAGGGTAATAAAATGGACAACAATGTCAAGTGGCCTGCTTTCATGTTGAATACTAGGTGTAGGGTGGGAACCAAGTAAAAAGGCCAAGGAGCTACTTCAGAAAAATCAAATATTAAAAAACCCAACATTTTGCTGAAAATATTAACCATGGAATAGCGCAAAGTTGATTTAAAATTAGATAATACAAATATTGCATGAGAGAAATAACACAAGTAGCATAACTTGAATGACAAAAGATAAAACTTTTTATCTTAAAACTCAGAAGGAACCTTTAATATGAATGCGTCTTGTTAGCCAGCCTGCTGGGGATTGCTTAATTTGGTTCCCAGTCCCTGCAGAGGTGAGATACAACTGTTAAGTAAAGACAGGGTAATAATAGACTAAGCGAACCTGATCTTTATCTGGGATCAATTTTAGCTGCAGAGGTGAAAAGCTTATGCTTTTTGTATCTTTCTGCCTGTAACCACTTCTTCTAGGTGGTTTGTTTTTTTTTCTTTTCGGCCCCACTCAGTCTATCACTCTTGCACCCCTGACAGCCTGAGGCTCACGAGGAGGTGTACAAAAGCTATTAGCGTTGCTGCCTCTCCTGCAGCTTTGTGTCCTGATACTTCCTCCTTGCTGTCCTTAGTCAGGCGCAGGTTTGCCCCTCTGCATAATATCTAATGTGATTAGGATCTTGTGCCACGGTTGGGTTCCTAGGTTTTGCTAAAACTATGCAGTATCTATTAATGAAGTCATTGTTAAAGCCCTTATTCGGATACTGACAGCGAATGCGAGGGCTAGTGATGACGGGAACACAAACTCTTCCTCCCAGGCTGTGAGACCTTGCGCGGGGTCTGGTCACCACGAGTAATTGCTGTCAGAGCTGCCTGTGTAAATTAGTTCGAGTTCAGTTTGGTTCATAATAAAGGCAGTAAAATTGCCAAGGCAGCTGACATCGACCTCACCGCAGTAGCTGAAGCGTGATGTAATCTGGAACACAGGCTCCCCCTTCCATCGTGTTTAATAGCCCTGTGTCCAAAATAGTGCTGAGTGGGTATAAGGAAAAAAAACCACCATCCCAGCACTGCTGCTGTTGCTGGGGCTGGCTTTATCCTGTGGTTGAGCAGGGATCTGTGTTTTGGTTTTGAAGATAATTGGGCTGTGTGGTGCTCACAGAGCTCTGGGTTGACAGCCCAATAAAATAATCCTTGGCTTTATAGTAGTCAAAAAACAGAGAATGCATTTTTCCCTTTTCAGCACATTTACTTAAATCCTGTAGCAGTAAATAACAGGTATGTGCTCAGAATATGTATATGCCTGTAGCATCTTATATACCTATATTATTACCTTTATTAATACATAATTGAAAAACCAAAAAATGTTTTTCCAGTAATCGTCCTTTTATTGCTTAGTCAGTAAAATGGAAGAGTTATGATTTATGCTTCACTGTCCTGACTGGATACATTGAGAAATGGAAATAATGATGGGGCTGTGGCTCAAAGATGGGATTTCACAGCAAGAATGGCTTGGCCACTGATCAGATTTTCTTTGTGACCTCCAGAAAGTCACTTTTAACCTCTTAACTTCCACTCAGTACGGTATGACTGCTAGTGCAAAGGGACTGGAGTTTTGTAGGCCGGTAAGTCTTTTGAAAATTCCTGATTCATCAAAGCATCGTGTGCTGCAGTCCTCCAGTGGACAGAATGTCTCCTCCTGCATTAACTCTGTGCAATATGAATTTTTACTTAAGGCTCCAAATAAATGCCCTCTCATGTTCCTGTCCTGTTTCCTCTCCCCCCAGAAAAACAAACAAACAAACAAAAATGTTATGGTGATTGAAGCAAGGACCAGTAGCTGATTTTTAATCCTTCTTTCTCTTTTTTTTTCCCTCCCACCCTTCCTAGGATGCAGGGGCTTTAATCCAGGATGAATGAATGCTACTATGATAAGCGCATGGACTTTTTTTATAACATGACGAACACTGACACGGTAGATGAGTGGACAGGGCCAAAGCTTATTGTTGTTCTGTGTTTTGGGACATTTTTCTGCCTCTTCATTTTTATTTCAAATTCATTGGTCATAGCAGCTGTGGTCAAGAACAAGAGGTTTCATTTTCCCTTTTACTATCTCCTGGCCAATTTAGCTGCTGCAGACTTTTTTGCTGGAATTGCCTATGTCTTCTTGATGTTCAACACTGGCCCAGTGTCTAAGACATTAACTGTTAACCGCTGGTTTTTACGTCAGGGTCTTCTGGACACCAGCCTGACAGCTTCCCTGGTGAATCTCCTTGTCATAGCTGTTGAGCGGCACATGTCGATAATGCGGATGAAGATCCACAGTAATCTCACGAAGAAGAGAGTCACCTTTTTAATTATATCTATCTGGGCCATTGCTATTTTCATGGGTGCTGTTCCTACCCTGGGTTGGAACTGCCTCTGTGACATTACCGCCTGCTCATCCCTGGCACCTATTTACAGCAGAAGTTACCTGGTGTTCTGGAGCGTCTTAAACCTAGTCGTCTTCTTCATTATGGTGGTGGTTTACATAAGAATCTACATGTATGTCCAGAGAAAAACTAATGTCTTGTCGTCGCACACTAGCGGATCCATTAGCCGCAGGAGAACCCCTGTGAAGCTTATGAAGACTGTCATGACTCTCTTAGGTAAGAGGCTACAAACCATGGTGTACAAGGCTGGCAGTGCCAATCAATGGGTTTGTGTGGTTTGGTTTTTTTCATTTTTTAAACAAAACAAAAAGAAAAAAGCCAATCCTACCCCCAAAAAAACAAACAAAAAAAGCCACCCCAAAACCCTCAGCAAACTTATAAGTGCTGGAATCATTTAGTGTTCTGTCTGCTTTAGATAATGAAATAAGTGTTGCACTAAGCAGAAATGCAAAGGAGAAGACCAGCCAATGCGAAGAAGAAAAGTGTCTGTTTGGTAGGCAGCTTGTTAGAAACCACAAATTATCTTCGGTTTATTGGGGGTTGCGGGGGGATATACAATATCACGTTGGGGGAAGGCTTGTGAAGATTCACAACTACCTAGTAGAACATTTTCAAAATAACGTTCTCTAATGTCTGCCCAAGGCCATGAATCTTATGTTGCCAAAAAGGCCAATGGAAGCCTGGGCTGCATAGGGAAGAGCGTGGCCAGTAGGTCAAAGGAGGTGATTCTTCCCCTCTACTCTGCACCGGTGAGGCCACAACTGGAATACTGCGTCCAGTTTTGGGCTCCCCAGTTCAAGAGGGACAGGGAACTGCTTCAGCGAGTCCAGCGAAGGGCAACTAAGATGACTGAGGGACTGGAGCATCTCCCTTATGAGGAAAGGCTGAAAGAGCTGGGACTCTTTAGCCTGGAGAAGAGAAGGCTGAGGGGAGACCTTATTATGGCATACAAGTACCTAAAGGGTGCATTGAAGGAGGATGGTGCCAGACTCTTTTCAATGGTTCCCAGTGACAGGACAAGGGGCAATGGGCACAAGTTGGAACATAGGAAGTTCCGTTCAAATACACGGAAAAACTTCTTTACGGTGAGGGTGACAGAGCACTGGAACAGGCTGTGGAGTCCCCTTCTCTGGAGATTTTCAAGACTCGCCTGGATGCAGTCCTGGGTAATGTGCTCTAGGCAATCCTGCTCTAGCAGGGGAGTTGGACTAGATGATCTCTAGAGGTCCCTTCCAACTCTGAAGTTTCTGTGATTCTTCCTCGTGGCTGTTTCCTAAACAAACTAACTTCTTCCCCCTGGAACTGCATGCTCCCTGGGGAAGGGACAGGGTGCCTGGAGGGCCTGTGACTTTGACAGAGATTTGCTTTGCCAGGGCAGAATCCACCTTCATTCTGTGAAGACTACATAGTGGGAAATACTTTCAGATGATGATACAATATGGCCTTGGATCTCTAGATCATAACATGAGATTTGACCTGGATTCTGTCCTAGAGACACTGTTGATACTTGGGCAGCTCAGATCACTTCATCAGCTAGTTGTGATGTAGCTGCTTATTAAATTGGAGATGCACAAAGCGGGTGATTGATTGTTGGCACAAAATACTAGCTGTAGCAGTCAATTTTCCGCAGGAAGACTTGAATCTGAGCAAGATGTTTTGTGGAAGCCAGGCATCACGTGAGCGTGGCTGGTGCAGCTTGCTGTGGGTGGAACTGGTGGGACGCTGGGAGACTTGTGAAGCTGGGCTCAGGTGGTCGGGGACTCTAAAACCACAAATATGGCTTTACCGCTCTGGCAACTGTTCTGATGTTGTATGAGCCAGTACAAGAAAGATGGAGCTTATGGGAAAGCTGGTGTCCGTGTATACCTGGTACACAGTCGTGTCGCGCTGCAGCATGGAAATACTAGAGAGCTCTGGGAGAAAAGTGTCACTTTGCATGGAGGTAGGATTTGCCAGGGTAGGAAGTTGAGGCTGAGGACATTTTCTTCCCCTGGCAGCCTATGGATGCTGTTTGCACAGTCTGGTGTCTATTTCTCTTTCTTCTCTTTATTTTTGGTGTGTTGGTGTTCGTTTTTTTTTTTCTGAAATAATAGTGCTGTAGTACACAACAGCTTCATCTACCAAATGATGCCTTAAAATACTTTAGAAGCTGAGATCAGTTAAACTTTATGGTGTCTGACCTTGGAAAAGAAAGTGGACTGATAGTTCAAGCAACTGCAAGGTTATCTACTCATACTCCTGTGTCTCCTGAAGCTGGCTTGTCCACTGCAAGAGACTTTTCCTCCTAAATCCCTCCCCCGTTGTCCTTCCTTTCTTCCCCTTGCTTTTACGGCACCTATAGAGAGACAACATAGTGGTTGTTACTGTCTCCCCTTCAACTTGCAGGGGCAAGATTCAATCTTTTGCTCCTCCGAAGCTCTTGTGCAGTAAAACTTAAACCATCCACCTGAAAGGAGAAAATCCCTGCAGAAAAACTCTGAATTGTTTCAAACATGATTCTGCTCTAAAGCATAAGCATTGGGTGGGCTGCAGTTAACTGCTGCATTGTAAAGAGACAAAAAAACCCCAAACTTCTAAAAATTAGTTCTCTAAGCATTTCTGTGCAAGGCAGAACTGCAGGCTGCTTTCTAGGAAATCATGTGCAAATAAATCAACATGCAGAGCCTTGTCTGACTTACACGTCTATTTACATGGCTAATATTATTTTAGTTTTGTATAAACCAAAGTTGAAGGGTACCAAGTCCGTGTTTCAGTATTGGAATAATACTGTTCGGTCTCGGTGCCACCCATGCCTGTTTGCTGGTCAGAGCAGAGAGGTGGTCTGTGCCCCGGGGAGAGGACACCCGGCCACCTTGTGGGAGTTGGAAGGACGGTGATGGTGGCTGCCATTTGCTAATCCCTCGTGGTCCTCTAACCTGTGTCAGGTCTTCAATGCTCACCGCAGCTGTGCTGCTATGTGGAAGTAAACCCCACTCTATTAATATTCAATTTATTCTTTCTTTTACTCAGGAGAAGGGCCTGAGGAGTATAGGCTGATTTAAAGATCAGCATTAGTTTTTTCTTACTTGCAGAATATAGCCTTTCAGCCACCAGATTAAACTATAATTTGGCTAAAGCATTTAATGATACTGTGCGCTGGGCCAGGCAAATTTAACTTAGAAAGCCTGAGTGCTGCTTTAGAGATCATCATTTTGTATATTTACTTTGCCAGTCAGAAACAAAACCAAAACAGAAGCTTTCCAAGTTGAATGAGTGCATGTGTTGCTGGGTGCAAGATCTACCCCAAACTCCTGTGTCAGAGTAAATCTATCTTGGCACGTTCCTTCATATCAACTCTCCAAATTTTGACTTTGAAAGGCTTTTTATAAACATTTATTTCTAGGAATGAGAATTTCATTTTTTAAAACAGTTTGAAATGTGCATTCCTGGCTAAGTCATTCAAGCATGCTGTGCAAAATGCATTAGAAACTGAATAGCATGTTTTATGGGCTTTTCAATCACCAAAGGAGTCACCAAGTGACCAAAGTGATTCTTCCAAAAGTCTACTTACATCCACTGATGCAACAACCTACAGCTATATGCAACACATGGATTTTGCCCAAGGCAGTTATTTTTAATGGCTTGTTCCAAAACATCTGAAAATGCTTTGGAGTACATGCCTGATATGGTCTTAACTAAAAGCCATTCCAACACGCTCTGTTGCTGGATGAAGCACAATGAGAACCAGAGTTCTCGTTAACGTGCTCTGTTGGTTTCATGGGAGGTTTGGGACAAAACCCTGCCGCCCTACTTCTGCGGGAGGGAGGTTGCATGTGCTGCTCCTCCTGCCTGCCTCCACCCCCCTTCTTGCGGTGGCTGGCCTGTGTCTGGCTGCCCCTCCAGAAGAATATTGCTGTCCTCTCTGGGTCCTGTGTCCTACAGTTAAGAGTTGGGGGAATCTGGGTTTCAGTGTGACTTCATGGATTCATGGTGATCACAGCTGCATGGGGTGCTTTGCACTATCCTTTGGGTTTGGATGGCCCCTTCCAGAGGCTGGGACTCAGGTCCCTGTCACCTGTCTTTTTCTACCATAACCCCTGAAATGGTCCATCACGGGATAGGAGCAAGGCTTTCCCTTTGGTATGCTAAGCCATAGGAAGTTATCTGCTTGAAGCTGGAAGATGTGAAACCTAGCAGAAATGGCTAAGATCCTCTGAGGCTGACCTTGTGGCACCGTCCTAGCTGAGCCTGTGACTGGAGCTTTGAAGAAGAGTGGCTGCAGGTGTGCAGGTACTTGATTTTCAGGTTGTGCGTATGTGGTAGCTCATCTGAACTTGGCAGTGAGATTCCTGCTGAAATAGCAGCTTTGGGGTGGATGATTTTCAGTTTCAGTGAATTTATAGTTTAATTGGTAACTTGCTGTTTTAACTCGGGCGCACATGTGGCAAAGGCAACTGGAAGCTAGGGCACTCTTTTTTTTTCCCTCAGCATTGGCATGCTCAGGGGCAGCTTTGATGTGCAGAGTTTTATGGCATGATGCTGCCAAAGCATCAGTAGTACTTCCAGGTACACATGAATTCATTTTCCAGCAGAGATGATGTAATCTACAATTAAATCTAGCGGAAAATCCTCAAATTAACCTTGAGGCATTGTGACACCTGATCTCCCATAATCCTGTGGAAAGACTCAGAGCTGTTCTTATGATCCATGTTGCAGCCAAGTGATATTTCATGTCACTTCTGTGGATTTTAAAGAGTCCCAGAAATTAAATTCTTTTTGGAGTGTGGCACTTTGTCAGGGAGAGGAGCGCCTATGGGATAAAAATTCTGCAAACAAGAAAATCACCAAAGGGCCGAGACAAAGGTATATATTTATGCTTAACCATGGTTCCCTCTGAAAGCTCTGTGGTTAAAAATAGCAAAATCTGAGCAAGGCTGGCAGTCTGAGCCATGCCTTGCTTTCATCTCTGCGGTGCGAAGAGCAGGGTGTGAATCACTTGTATTGTCTCCGTACACAGCAAAATGTATTTTTGATGGAGTCAAAGCGACAGCCCCATGAAAGCATTAGCCAGTAACTCTGACACTGTCACTGCATCTCCCACTGTCCGTGTCTTCAGTCGTGAGGCGGGGGAAATGTGCAGAGACCTGTCTGCAGATGTCTTGTTTCTTCCCTTATTTTTGCCACTGAAACCTTCTAGGCTTTTGCCTGTATAGGTAGACAGGGGTATATCCTTGGAGTTTGCGGACTAATCCTGCCTGCAATCTTGGGGTTTTGTTTGGTGGAGAGATTTCTGTGTCTTTTGTTAAACATGGCTTTGGGGTCTGTTTGCTCTCCTGCTGACTTCCATGAAAGCAGGGTTGGACCTTGCATGCTTTGCGGTACAAGTGGTCAAAAAGCTTTCAGTGCTTGTTCTAAGCAGAGTTTGTTACCATCTTAGTTTCTGCATGGAGCTGGTGTGTTGGTGACTGTGCCGGTGACCCTTGGTGGCTAGTGAAAGCTAACAAAAGCTCTCTGTCCAAATACTTAGAGAGACACCCAACTAGACACAGTAGCGTTGCCTGGGCGGTCTGCTTCCAGCGCTTGTTAAAATGGACGGGATTTGCTGGTGAACCCCAGGGCAATAAAATCAGTACAGTGTTTTACCCACTGTAGACTGTAAGAGAGAGTTGGTGTCACAAGTGCTTACTCAGCATGCCGGAGCCAAACCAGCGTGTAGTATAGAGACTGACCAGAGAAAACAAGTGTTGTGGTAGCAGCTTGCAGCTTCTGATGCCAGTGGGCAATGGAGGAATGCTACTGATGTTAACCAGTATCTCAAAACTAACACCATGAAATTAGTACTTAGCATCACAAAAGCCTTGGTACAGCAGAGTAGAAAATGTAGTTTCTGAAGGAGGTGTCTCTTGCCTTTCTGTTCTGCACAATATTGCCTGGGACATAATAAATCAGTTGGTTGAATTTTGTCTGGACTCCAGGAGCATAGATTCGCAGCAAGATCCATGGTCCTGGATACATTTTTCAGCGATCCTAATGCTCACTAAATCACGTGAATGCTCTTTATATACCACTATGGCCTGCCTGTCAGATGGGCACAGTGTCCATTAAAATCCTCGCGGGGGAGAAGTGTCCAGCACAGCTGAACCCAGCCGATGGGATGCCTGAGGTGCTGCTGAGTCCTGGCTCTGGCACTGCCTGGCTCCTGCCGTGAGCCCGGCTGCCCTCCCACCGCTCGCTTGCACAGCTCAGATGTGGGAAAACCAGCGGCTTTAAAAAAAAAAAAAAAAAGGGCTGGACTTACTTTCTCTACCAAAACTGTTGAAAGGATACCAACATCCCCAGGAGAGCTTTTTAGCGTGTAGCTGCTATCATCCTTATTTGTTTGATTATTTTTTCTAAGCCCAAAAAAGGGGAAACTCCGCTGTTATAAATGATTGGAATTTCCTCAGTACGATGTTCAAACGGCGACTGTTGTGCAGAGTTGTAATTTTCTATTTCTGTATGTCAGATGGCAATTGTGGCTTGTGCTAAGTTAGTATTATCATGGATAGGGCTACTCCTTCCTTGGGCTGACGGGGAGGGATGACAGGCTGTGGTGTCGGGGAGCCGGGGTGGTACCGAGGGCAGACGGGGCAGTTCAGGGCCCCTCCCAAGCTCTTGGACGAGGGCTGCGTTCAGTCACCATGTTGCCCCTCCCCACCAGTCCTGCCCACATCCCCGCCTTTATGGTGGGGACGTGCAATAACACGGAAAGGTGCAAACACAATGCTGAACTTCCTCTAAGCTGTGATTTCTGTGCTTTCTTCAGGTTGTCATCACTCTGTCTAATGTATCTTCTCCCTTATCCCCCCCCACCTTTTTCTTCTTTTCCCCCAAGGGGCTGGTGAGAGAGGAATGTGTTGTCCTCTGCCTGTTTCAGCTCTTATTATCACCTGTGTCTCACTTCTTCTTCACAGGGGCTGCTGTCATTCCAGCCTCCCAGCTGAAACGCGAGAACCCTGCTGCCCCCGGGCTTGCCCTGTGGTTTCTTGCTATCTTTTGGGGAAATGCCTCTTTTCCAGAGTTTTCTTGCTCCCCCGTCACTGCTCTCATACTTCCTCATCTTTTTTGTCTTTTTTTTTTTTTTTTTTTGCTTTTGATTCTGTTCTTTGCTTTAGTTCTTTGCCCTGACTGCTACATTTCTGGTTCATCTTCGCTAACCCATCTCTCTGTTTCTTTCTCTCTTTTCCTTTACATCTGAATTTGTTTCGTGGATCCAAGTTGTTGGGCCCCAAGTACCCAGCACGAGCAGCCCCGGAGGGAGCAGAGGAGAGAGGTGGGCTGCTGCTCCGCCGGCAGCGCCGGTGTGTCGCAGACACCAGCCTGCATTCCACACTAGCTGTGGGGTTTCCAGCCAGGACGTGTTTAAATTGTGTGACTCTTGCTTAGTGAACTGGGCAATACGCCCACAGCTTTGCAGAGTCAGCTGTAGTGTGACAGCAGACACATCTTTTCTTTGGATCATCTTGCGGCAGTGGTGGAAGTGGGCCACCTGGTATCTTCTCCTCCAGCACACGAGAGAGAGAGATGAAGAGAGGAAGTCTGTGTTCAAAGCACCAGTCGTCGTCTTGTTAATGCTCCAGAGCTCTTGTTTATTTGTCAGCGTGGACAAATCACTGTTGTGATGACCTTTCCCCACTCATGTTTGAGCTGATGCTGTCAGCAGCTGGATTCTTCCTCCCTGCAGGCTCCTGAGAGCTGCCCTGCCTCGTGCTCAGGGCTTGGCAGAGAAGCTGTAGTATATATAATTTTGCTACTGTCATTAGAATTTTGTCCTCTCCTGCTTTTATCATTTTTCGTGTAGAATGTTGATGAACCCAATAGTATTGTAAGATGCAAACAAAAACCCCAAAACCCCTAGCAGTTTGAAGTCTTTTTGTTTCTTATATTTCTAGGTGCTTTTGTTGTCTGCTGGACCCCTGGCCTGGTCGTCTTACTGCTCGATGGTCTGAACTGCACCTACTGTGGGATTCAGAATGTTAAAAGGTGGTTTCTTCTCCTGGCCCTGATGAACTCTGTCATGAATCCGATAATTTATTCATATAAAGATGATGAGATGTGGAGTACCATGAAAAGGATGATTTGCTGCTCCTCTGAGGATAAGAGCCAGGACAGACGCTCGTCGCGGGTCCCCTCAACAGTTCTCTGCAGGAGCACGGATACCTCAGGGAACTACATTGAAGATGGCATTATTCAAGGGACAATTTGTGGAAAAGGAGATCTTGGTGGCAAAGGAAACTCCTGAGCTATTCAAGGGACTGAATTGGCTGGAAAAGGAGAGGGGGAAGGGAGAGGTTTTGCAAGAGAAGGTTGACTGGCAAAGCTAGTAAACAATATATCCACTTTGTTCCAGAGCCTACACTCCAGTGTTAACAAAAGTTCTTATAAATAATTGCCTGATGGAAAAAACACTTTGTAATGAAGAAAACCTTCCGTGCTGCCGTCTTTCTCCTTTTTTTTTTTCTTTTAAGGACATGAAATTGTTTTTTCGTATGAATGGAATACATACATCTCCGACACTTTTTGTGCATAGAAACAAAATGTAAGCAATGTAGTGAGACTCTTCTTAGTCTCCTCCAGAGAGAAGAAACCTGCCTTACTGTGCAGGCTTGGCATTCATTGAGTATTTATGCTTTGAACAGTTTCTGTGTGTCTTGAGGAGGATCGTAGGCTTGGTTGGACAGAAAAGTGACCTGTTTTCTTGGTTTACCAAGTTCATGAAATAGTTCATACTCACCTTCTCTCTTCCTCCTCCTCCTCTTGCTTTCAAAATAGGTAGTTTGATGGTTTATTAAAGCTATGCCAGAAACCTGGCTGTGATGGAAGCCTACACCAGATACCTGTGTGCATGAGGGTGTCCGACCGTGGATTGTCAGGCTCTGAGAATACAAAAAGCACAAAAGCCATTATTCTGTAGCGGGGCGAGTGCTGCAAGGAGATACATTGCACTGTCTGCCGTTCTTGTGTAGGCAGACATTGAGGCTGGACTAACAGAGAGCAGTGTGGCTGGGCTCATTATGCTCCTTTCTTACTTCCCCAGATAGCATCAAACGTGCGTGCTCACCCCTCTCTAACGGCTATGCCACTGAGAGAAATGAAATCCAAAACTCCGCTTTGAGAGGGAAAACTTGTAAGGGAAGTTTAAATATACACATATACAGGTTCAATCAAGCTATTTAAAATAGAAATTACTTTACAGGAAAAAAAGCCTGAAACCAACCTAAGCCCCTACAAGAGTACAGTATGCATTGATTGTCTGACCTTGTCTGGGCCACATTTAACCTCTGACTTGCAAGCAGATCTTACTGGAAGGTACTTGAGGAAGAGGCCATGAAACAGCAAGCAGTGAAGGGCTTTCAGCATTGTGACTAATCAAGTCTAGTGTCTACGCAGCCACAGCCCAAAAAGCTGAAGTTTTGACTTACAGGGTATGCGTGAATGGAGGATCCATCAATTTAAAGCTCAATTTTTGAATTTAAACATTTATATTGAAAATTGGAACATAGATTTCTCAGTGCTCTAAAAACCTGGCTCCTGCTGTCTGGTTTCAACAGCAGTGGGCTCCCTGTTTACCTGACTTAATTTCAAGAGGAGTTACCTCTTGTGCCCTAGAGAAAGTCTGATGCCTGGTATTAAAGCAGGTGTCCACGACCAGAGGTCACTTTGTGAAGTTTTGGAAGTTTTGACCACTTGGAATTGTCAGAGAACCCCATCAAGAGCATCTTGTACTAGCTTGAAAGATCCGCTGTGGTTTAGGCAAATTCTTACTTTGGTGCAACTTCCATGTGGGTATCCGGACTTGGCTCAAAGGCCGAGATGCAGTTTTGTAGAAGGCACTGGGGGGGCTTCACAGCAGACCTTAGCTTATGAACACAGCAAGCCCTTGTTCAGAGAACTCTCCTGTAACATAAGTTACCTTGTAGGGATATGACCTAACATTGCAAGGTAAATGCTGTATTTATGAGTAATGCTGCAAAGGTTTACACGTGTTTTTTGCCATTATAATGCAATGTTCTTGTGCAAATACTACTTTGTTTGTTTGGTGTTTTGAAAAGCGTGTAAAATGGTGCTTTCTAGAGCCGGTGGCATTGCAAAGGCATAGCATGCAAGCATTCCTGTCCCCACAGCTATCTGCAGTGCACAGTTTGTGTTAACTAGGCCGAAGCTCCGTATACAAAGCTAACAGAAAATAAAATGCTACTTCAAAATGAAATACTCATTTTGTTTCCTCTTTGGATGGTGATTGAACATTACCTGGCACTACAGTCAGTAGTAAATGGCTGTTATTGCTCTTATTTGTTCCCACAGACCCATCCAAGCTAAAACTGATCAAACTGCAGGTAAAAATGGAGATGGGGGCACTTTGTTTCATATTATCACAGGGAGGGGGTTGTGAGTGTTTGGATAAACTTTTCATGTTTAATAGCACTACTAGGCAGTGTAATACTCAGTTGAATCAGGCCCTGAAGAGCGTTTGGATGAAGATCTGGAACATCTGCAGCAGTGGAGAAAACACTGGGTCTCTCCTGCAGAGCTTGGGACTCAGGCTGCAGAATGACTACGTGTGGATGATTTCTGCAGGTAAGAAGGAAAAGGTGACTCCTGTAAAGTTCAAGGACTGCGTTGCTTGTAGAGTACCTCATACAGTGGGCTCCTGTTGTGGATTAAGATCTGAGAGGTATTATCAATCATTCTGCTACGAGTAGGTGGGAGGATTTGAGGTCAGCACTCTTATTCTTTCCATTGTCTCAAAAAAAAAAAGCCAACAAAACAAACCCCAAATCAAACAAACCAGCCCCCAAAAGCTTGCAAACTGGTGCTCTGCTAATGCTATTGTTTGCTGTGTCATGCCCTCTATTTTGGCATGATGCGTCCCTCAGAGCTGCTACCTCGTTGTGTACTATTATAAATTACAATGTGACATGACTGGAACAGGAAACTGATCTTGCATCAAACTTTCCTACAAACTGCTACAACAGAGACAGTATAATGTTTTCTATATTAAACTGTCTAAACATCCAGCTACTCACGAAGCGGGGAATTTCTTTTTAACTACATAAACATTTATCAGAATAGTTTGTCTCAAGGAAAACATTAAAGCATTACTTGTACTTGAGTGGAAAAAAAGAAGAGAAAAAGAGCGAAGGGCAGTTGGTGAAGGCAAGTTCTACACAGTTTCCCTGTTGTCTTTTTCACTAATATCCCAGAATAACAGATATCAGTATCTGTTTATTTTGCATGTGCCTGCTCCTGTCTCTGTATGCCAGCTTACTGATGTGTGAGGTGAAATTCATTCTTTTGGGGAAGGCCTTAGGGTGAACACCCACAGAAACCCGAGGACGTTAATTCTTAGCAGGCAGAGGAAGGCAAGGGTAGCATTACCATTAGGTTTTATAGTTATAAGTTTTTGTGTGTTTCTGGTGATGCTGGAGGCCTTTCTGTGCCTGAGAGACCCTTGAGAGCTGCTGTATTGCAGAAAGTAGCAAGCAGATACTTCTAATACATCGTCTTCGCAGCAATTATGGTTTGAAAACCTTTGTGATGTTCTCCTTCTTCTCCCCTCTCCAGCTGCTTGTCTCCCAAATCAAAGTTCCTCTTCCAGTTGGTCAGTGGGTCCAGGAAGAAACGCTCTGCAGCTTTTCCCAGGGCAAAGATGTATGGTCTGTCCTCCATGGTTAGCTCTCCCGTAAAGCCCGTGTGGCCGTGATCGTTAGAGATGCTTTTCAGGGAATTATTATTAAAAGCCGGGAACAATGGGGTTTTATTTTACACGCTAGATCTTTTGAAACTTTCTGGATAAGCAGCTAGACTGATTATTGTTTAAAAACTGCGTGCGTGGGAGAGAAGTTTCTCTAGTACCTGTGCTGCCCGTTTGACCTAGGTGGTGTGGGTGATGAGTCCCTCTGGGACAGCAGCCAAACCGGGACAGCTTGAGTGGCTCTGAAGCGTGGCTTCTCAACTGCTTTGGGGCTGCTTTACCATGACTTCTTTTCCCTCAGTGTAGGGATTTTGGTGTGTTTTTTTTTTCTTTTTTTTTTTGGTAATTACTGCAGACTGGTGAAATATATCTGTATTTGTGCATGTGACAGCTTGTCCACCTGATTTTGAACTGCAATAATTACTGTAGCTACGTGGCACGATGGCACCTTTCTCTGTTCAGATCCATGTTTTATATATATTTGTAAGTTTTGGGTTTTTTAACTTAAAACTCTCTTGCTAGTACCAAACTCTCTTCCAACTATAGGATCAATACTTCAACTATGATTCTTTCGCGGTTTTAGTGCACTCTGCATGAAGATTTCTGAACTACTGGTTATTGGAAGCTGATGGAGGAAGGGTCATTTTAAACTTGTCACATTCCTTACACTCTTTTCCCATGGTTCTGGCTCTTGGCCACTATCCTAGCAGATGCAGTGCGGGGTCAGCCTTTGGTCTGGCCTAAAGCAACCACTGCTTGAAGATCAGAGCCCAAAAGTGAAAATCTATGGAAATGTTGAAAAGAAGGCGGCAAGGAAATGCTCTTATTTATCCTAGCCTAGAATTCTAATAGATGTTTTAAACCACTTGAAAGAAGTGATTCCACTTTCCCCCTTGCACCCACTCCCTCCTGATGCTGGTGCAGCCATTTGTGAGACCATATGGTGAACTGTAGTGAGTCTGAAAAATAACCTTGGATGATATACGTTGCTGATAACTAGAGAAGATTTTCCACTTGTCATGAGGTAGCAGCTGCATTATTTCCTCAGTTTGTTATATGGAGTCATACAGATGATTTGTTTTCTAGACATCTTTGTAAAATACAGTCCTCCTTGAATGCTACACTTTGCAGTGACTAGGCAGGCTTCTGTTGGGGGGAAAAGGAAAAAAAATCCATCTGGAAACAAGAAATTAGGTCATGATAATCTTTCCTCCCCCGCCAAGGTTTTTTGGAAGATAAGGAATTTAGACACTTCTATGCTTTGAGCCATTCTTCAAAACATCCTGCTTATCTTTCAAGTAATAATTGGTCCCTGGGCTTCTTTAATACATCTTTTTATAATATTGAGGATGTTTTTTCACTGCAGCAGGCAGAAGCATCTTTTTTCTTCCAAACTACTTAGAAGTGCTGTTTTGCAGCCTATAGGTATGCTATTTCGAAGTGTCTTGTATATGCATCTATACATCTTCTGTGTGTTGAAATAAATTAATTTTCAAACTAACCTCTGCTACGGTTACCACAGACAACTGTGCTGGGAACAGCTTTTTTTTTTTTTTTTCTGAACTAGCCTTCACTAGTTTCCCAATTGTGCACTTAGGAGTCTACTGTACAGCCCTATAAGAAAATCAACATGCAGAATAAGAAAAGCACAAATAGCTTATTGATCTGTTCTCACCAATAGCTGTATTTTAACTTAAATGTTAACTTCATTGAAACCATAGATATGGTCTAACTTCTATAAGAAAACCCAAAAGAAATGAACACAAATTCCCATGAAAAAAATCACAAAAAACCAAACCAAACCAAAAAAATTCTGCATATTTGCAGGCCGGGAGTAAGTAAGCACACTTCATTTCCCTGATCTTTAGTTTACCTGACTTGCTTTGGTATATATGAGAATAAGGAAGTCGTGTTTCCGAGCACAAGTAATTGCTTGGTGTTTCGGTAGGCGATCTCCTGGGGGTGTGCTTCTCATCTAGAGAAGTCCTTTAGCTTTCCTCCTAAAGCTGCTGTTGAAGGAGATAGGATACTGGCCTGGGAGCATCACTATTGATCTCACCCAGTATTGCATTTGGTATGTGTCATAGTTAAGAATGTGTATCTACTGTCTTGACCCTAAACGTTAAGATTCCGTTGTACGTGCCAGACTCTCACAGTACTGGTTAATTTTATCTCCAGCTTCTGTTTATATTTATGCAAACAAATGCTTGGTGTGTTGACTTTAATTAGGTTCCTATTAGGAAAATGTTCAGTTACTAATGGATGTCAAAATGCACGGGAGTGAAAAGGCTTGACCTCCAGAGATGGAAATGTTATTAGTGCTTAAATGATTCTATTCAAATCCCGGTTAACGCATCAGTTGTTATGAATGTCAGTGTATTTGTTGGTGCAGCGCACTCTGTGATACTGGGCTGGGATTTTCCCACAGGTATAAATGAGTTAATTTAATTAGAAACATAAGGTTTTGTGCCTATAGGGATAAAGGCCCCGTAGGCTGTGAACTTGCAATTGCTCACCCACACGCTTAGCTTTAACTTTCTGCACAGTTGCGTTGCTTTCAGGAGAGCCTTTTCTGTGAAAGGAGTCCCGCGTGTGTCAGCATTTGTGAGATGAAGACATTTAATGTTGTGTTTCAGACTGTAAGTTTCTGCTGGATGGGAAACTGCCCCTTTCCCAAGAGGCGCAGCCGCAGAGGATGCCTTCCTTCACACGCCAGCCCCTCACAGACACAACTGCTGATTTTAACGAGGAAACATTTGGGCCCATAAGCACAAATTTACAATGTTGGATTATGTCCCAAATTTGACCCATGTTGTTTTGTCCTATTTTCTCCTTTATAATCTCTTTGCACAGTCCATATAATTTTTTTGTATGTTCTGCTTTGTTCTTCAAAGCGTAGATTAAACCAGGCTTTTCTCTAAACAGATAAATTCCAGCAGTATTGGGTCCTAGAGCAACCCTCCAATTTCGCAGACCAGAGAGCCACAAAAAGAAATTAAAATGGTTGAGCAGAGATTTTTAGTCTTGGGTTTTTGCAAGGTCAGAATACCAACAATAACCAAAAAAAAGTTATGTTTGCATATATTAGTTAAAAACATGGGAGAATAATACTTTGGCAAAGGAAAAGTCGACCCTAAGCTTATGACTGATTTTTGCAATTATAACAAGAGTTAGGAGTCCTAGCCTGTTAACCAAACCAAACCAAACCTGTTAACCAAAAAGTTTTCCAAACGGCAGAGCTGAGGAAATCTGTTTTCTGATTGATGATTTCTTTGAGCTGGAGCGAAGCTGCCATGTGCATTCAGCTCCTTCCCGGCACGAGGGGGTCCAGGCAGGAGGGTGATGTGAGTGCCTTCCCCCAGCAATGCTCCAGCCTGCATTTCTGTTTCCATGGGCACCGGGAGCTTTGCTGACTCACAGAAATGAAACCAAGCCCGAGGATGGAGGATCTTCTGCTGAACGTGGTGTGAGCTCTGGCTGGAGAATTTCTGGCAAGTGCTTGTGCCCCCTTTCCCCAGCAGCAGCTGAGGTTGTACCACGGTCCTTCCTTCTGTGGAGGCAGGAGCAGACTCACCTCTACCCAACTGCCTATTTCCCCTAAAACCTGTTGGTCAGGCAATACCTTTAGATGTCTTCCTCTCAGCCAAGTTTTATTGAAAGTGACTGATGATTTCAGAAATTATGAGGGACTAGTCAGGCAAAAAGCAATACAGCTGCCCAAGCCTCATTTCATTCAGAAATCAGGATAGAACTGTTTTCTGGTTTGAGCTATGTAAGTCATAGATGCCATCTTATGCTTGCCTCTGCATAGGCGAGGACTCCCTGGGGAGGATGAAGGCAATCCCCAAAGCTGCTTCAGAGCAAATCCCCAGCACCCTGATATCCCACCACTACCATGCCTCTACTCATCTTCTCACACAACCAGTGCCAGGAAAATACCAGAATCTGCCATCTTTATAGCTTTTTGTAGCCAGAAAAGTTGTTAAGGAATTATTGAGGTGAAGTAGCTTTGACTCCCTCTCTCTACAGGAGTATGACTATGCCTTGTGGTTCTCCAAAAGGTAGCAGGATGACTTGCAAAGAGCTGCGAGTCCATCTGTAAACACACAGTTATAAATGAAGGAAGATGAGGCTCCTGTGCTCGCTCAGCTTGTGCGTGGTCTGTTCACTTCGTGATGGCTGAGTTTCAGAGGTTTCAAAAAGCAGCTTGGGGATTTGCCTCTGTGTGTGAATCCTGAGAGCTTTGTATCCGGTGGAAGCGGTTTGAATGAGCCAGAGATCACAGGTTGATTGACATGAGGGAGCCTCAAAGGATGCAGATGGTCATGGGAGATTCCCAGCACAGAGAGCTACTTCTCTTGTTAACCAAAACTGCTGCTATTGACTCTTCATTGGGCTGTTCAACTAACAGCTATGGTTGCAAGCCCTTTTTATCCCAGTGGTGCTGTGGGTGCTCACAGCCTCAGCTCCACGTTCAGGGGCAGCGGGACCAGGTACCGTCATTCAGCGCCCAAGGGTAGGAAGCTTAAAGAAATAGTAAGAGGCGACACCCAATATCTTAAGGGATTTAAGCCCAAATGACTTGCTGAGGGTTGCCGGACAGGAATCTCTGATGGATGGCAATTCACTTCTCTCTGTCCCCTCTTCTCTTGCCCTCTGTTCCCTCTCACCCTTTGCAGCAGCAGCAGTGTGAGCTTCAGAGTTGAAGTGCAAAGGGCTTTCAGCGCGTAAAGCCAAACGTTGATCAGAAGAGGTGCCAGGGATGAGATAACGCTTGGATTTGGTAGGAGCAGTTCGTCCTCCCTGCAGCAGTCACACTGAATATTTTGACTTGCTGCAATAATTTCCTGTGGGCTGGTATCCGCTATTTGATACAAATGGTAGCAGCAGGCTCCGTCAGGACCTGCCCTGAAGGGTTGTTGATTCATTTAGTCCCACAGTGAAGATTGAGTGAGCTATTATTTCAAAAGGCAAGCTGGATACAGCATGTATTTGTGTCAACACACCGAAGATGACACAACCGGTGCCTCAACCAGCCCAGCAAAGTGGGTTTTTGCTAATGCTTTATTTGGTCTCCATATTTGGCTGGGAGACAAGCAATGCTCTTGTGATGTGTTATTTTTATGAATAGTAAACTAAAAACATTCTCTGTGAGGGGGTGGAACTGCTGTGTCCTGCTCACTTGATTTCTGTGTCCCTCTCTTCTTCAAAGGTTAAAGTGGGAGATGATGCTGTGAGGATAAGGACCTTGAGCTCCCTGGGGTGCTCCAGTGACTGGCTGGGACAAACTGCCCACCAAATGCAGCTGGGAGCTCTGTACAACTCCTGCCACATTTTGGAAGCAACGAGGAGAGCTGGTGGGTGGCCTCACTGGTGGAATCCTGGTGGTCCCGGTCCATTCATGTGCAGCAGCTGGTGCCCACTGCATGTGGGGGTCTTCGCAGGTTCTGCACCACCGCTCTCCCTGCAGAGCCCGCAGGCACTACCGCCTCATTCCAATTATGGTGTTTGAATTTTTGTCCCTTTAGTTTTTGAGGAACATTTTTGACATTGTCAAAGTTGAAGCAACTGGAGCTTGCTTTGATCCAGGAGCAAAGTTGACTCAGCTCTGCTTTACCCAGTTTTATTTAAAGACCATGACTACCACTTCTGAAATGTTACTTGCGAATGCTATATTATTACATTATCTGCTTTTCCATCTGTTAAATGCCATGGTTCCAGCAGCAAAAATACCACTGTCTGACAGTAGCAGCTGTCAAAGGTCTTATTTAGTCTTCTGCAAAAAGTAGTAAAACTTGATACCACTAAAGATAAGCCAAGCTTTGTTACAATAAAACTCGCTTTGGATGTGATTTTAGGAATGTTACTATTTATAGCACCTCTGGATTTTTAGTCCTGCATAGGAGGGAGGCTGTACACATCTCCAATTTTAAGTACAATTATCTGCTTTTTCCTGGTTTAAAAAATCTTACGTTATTGTTTATAACCCATGTACAAATATATATAACCCTCTGTGTAAATCTGGCCTCAGCGTTCTGCGTGGTTGTTCCCCAACCATGGCAGACAGCATCCATGACCAGGCTGCTTCACACCGGATAAAAAAAGCCTCGCTCGGGCCAAACCCGTCTCCCATCTTCTGTGTAACCCCACTGACTTCACGACAAATCAAAAGTCAAGTTATAAGCATAGCTCGTGAAGCAGAAGATGCCCTGAACCAAGTCCTGTGTGTCACGTAGAAATGAAAACTACAATTCTATAGTGATTAGTGCACTTAAATATGGGTGATAATTGGGACAACAAATGAAATGTAGCATTATTTATATTAATTGAGTAGTTCTGAAGGCTTCTTGAAGTCAAGCGTCCCATTAATAAGCATTGCCTGATGGACTGTATTTCCCCTCGCAGACTCAGCCCAGCACGAGGAGACAACCAAAGAGGTTCTGTGACGCTGTGGCTCCGTGCTGCTGCACGCAGACAAGCTGTGTGTCTGCAGGAGGCTCGGGCACCACATCCCTGGTCCTGGCTGCTCTTACACCTCTGTCCCCATGGGCTGAGCACCCGATGGTCCTTCAACCCGCCTGGAAAATTGCTGAAGAGCGGAGCTCTCCCGAGCACAGCCCAGCAGGGACAGGGGCGATGCTGTGGTGGCCACCAGCTTCTCTCGGGGTTGGGTCTGCCCCACGTGGAGGTACAGAGGTGAGTGGTGCCCCATGGCAGCTCCTGGTCCCACAAGAGCTGGAAGACACAGCAGCAGCACTGCTGGCTCTCCTGGCATTGCATGGGCCTCTCCCTGCTCAAGGCCGAGGGCGTGTAAATAACGCATTGGAGAAATGCACATTTTAGGGCTAAAACCAGAGGCGGGAGGGTGTTGCGCCGGGCCTGAGCTCTTCCTGGTGGCAGCAACTGCAATCTGCTGTCAGGTAAGGCATGTTTTTGGTGTGCTTTTTTTTTTTCCCCGTTAGCGCTGTGGGGGGTGGCACGGCACGTTCCCTGCACGGTACACGGTGCTCCCGGGGCCCCCCCTCGCCCAGGGCCCGCCTGGACAGGCCAGTGCCTCAGCAGCATCATTGTTTGCTGGCCACTGGCTGTGTGCCACCCCGAGCCCTCACCACCCCTGGGGCTTTCCCAGGCAGGGTCCTGCCCAGCCCCTCGAAGCCCCCTCAGCAGGGGCTGGGCAGAGGGGTGGCGGGATGATTTAGGGGGAGGGCAGGCAGAGGAGTGGGAAGATGGGGCTGTTGATAAGGCTCCAACCACCAAACCGGTCTGAAACCGTGTGATTTGGCGCAGTGTGGGGAGCTGTAGCTAACAACACAAAGGATGAATAATTACAGGTCGTGGCATTCGTTCTCCCAATTCAAAAATGATTAAGCTCTCTGTGAGGGCAGGCAGCTGCAGGTTTGGGCTGCCTTCGTCCCCCTGGCAATGGTTAACACAGTGCTGACGTCTGGTGAGCGGGCTCCTCTCCTCCTCCAGCAGCACGGGCCGCCCCGGGGCATCGCTGTGCCCCATCCTGCAGGCTCGTTTCAGAGGGATGATATGAATGCCAAGGGTCCCTCTTCTCCTGCTGCACGTTTCTCCACCCAAATTAGCGGAGGGGATGTAAAACTGCAATGTGGGGGTAAGTCACAGCCCCCGCGTGTGCCTGCCTCAAAGAGATGGTAACGGGCAGGAAGGGCGACCGTCAAGCCTCGGCTCAAAAGGGGAATGCCCAGCCCGGCTCTCTGCAGTGCTGCTGCTGCCTTGAGTCACTCCTCAGGCCGCGGGGAAGAGCTTGAGAGGGGTTTATGGGCTAATCCACCTGTCTAAATTGACTTTAGTTTTGTATTGGAAAATAACAGATATGTTCAACTACAATGAAATGGCTAATGGCTGGGAGGAGGAAGTTTTTTATAGTGTTAGCAAAGGGGCACATAAAAATAAAAGGGCTGGTTTCCAATTAGAAAATTGTAACCTATATAGAAATATCTCTTATCAGGACTGTCCCACCTAATTTTGCATTCTCCTCCAGTGCTTGAGAAGTACCACATGTGCCTACAAGTGAACGTGTCCTTGAAAAAGAAACAGTAGCTGCTGTGAGTTACTGCAGAGGGTTCAGACTGAATAGAAAATCCAGTAAGTGTGGAAATGTTGACTTTGGGACTGCTGCTGTATGTTTTGAGCTAAGGGAGTGCGTGAGTCTTGCCGTCAATCCACGGGGACAATGTTTTGGCACAGCTGATGTGGCACCTCAAAGTCTGAATCCTTTAACCAGGAGGGAGTGAAACCACCAGTGTTTGCTAAATGCTCTTTTCCTCTGACTGCTGAAGGTCTTTTAGTCCCTTCCCTACTGGAGTCTAAACATCTACTGGCTCCGCTTAGAGTTGCAGCATTGCTGACCTATGAAAATTCATCCTTTTCTTTTGTTTTCCAAATTTTTTCCCATTTCATTGAGCAACTCTTTGCAAATCACCTCACTGTCTATGCGGCTGCTTTTAATGCACTTTTCTTGCAAAGCTTGCAGAGGTGTTTCCCCAGCTAATCCCTCAGAGCAACAAGTGATGTTGCGTAGACCTTCAGTACTGGTAATCTTGGGGCAGAGGTGAAGTCCAGGATGGTGAGCAAGGCAGAGATTTGCTCAGCACAGAGGAGAAAATGCTGCCTAATGGAGCAGCAGTTGCAAATCAAGGGTGAAAGAAGTACATTACAGCAGGCCTGGGAAAGGTGGCTCTTTATCTCTCACTTAACTTTGTCTGTACCTGGGAAGAGAAGTGGGGGATACATCAACCAACAGCATCAGAGCAAGTCTATGCAGTGCTCAGTCCCCTCAAAGGCCACGTAAGCTATCTAGGCAGGCAAATTGCCTTCTATGAAAAGCAACTCCAGATCATCCTTTAGTGGGGAAGTTGACTTAGTGCACGGAGGGGCTGTCCAGAGCCAAAGAACAACTTCAACATGGCAAAAAAAGTAGTAGTATTAAAGCCACAAGGTGTTTGTTGGGGGGAAAGGTACAGCATTCACCTTTGCTCTGCATGCAGAACCGCAGAGAGCTGCTCCTTTAGGGTAACCCCACTGTGTGAATCTGCACGGGAGGGGACAGCATCTGTACACAGGCTATCAAAGTGCATTTGACATTGCACGAAACTCATAAGAAAGCTTATTTAAGGTGTTCTGTGATGAACACAAGCCCTGGCCTAGTTATCCATCTCCCTTGGGAGTTCCTCCTGTTACATGAGATTATGGCCACAGCTTCCAAGCACTGCTGCTGTCGCAGACCTCTTTGGACTTCCCTGGAGAAAGTTGAGTGCCGTTGCCTTTCAGTTTACAGGGAAAATAAGGCCAAAAAAACCCCACAGAAAGAATTTTGATAAATTCTTGGCCTCTCCAATTTTTATGGTGAGTAGCATCTGTCCAGCCTGTTAGTACCCCATCTGCCTTGTTAGCTTTCAGCACTCTTCTTAGCCACCAAATATCACATTGCCTGGGAAATCCCTGATCCTGAAGGCTATGGGTGCCTGCTGATCCTGAGTCCTGACTTGCGCGGATACCTTTGCATTTAGCTGTATGTACAGAGTTCTTATCTTTTGGGCCTTTGCTTTCAGTGATTTTGCTATATTTTCTAGACATAATAGCCCCCAAAAGTTTGTGCTTTTAATAAAGGAAAGCAAGGACCACCTGAGCTTTCATCTGAGAGAGCAGTGTTCTCTGGTGGCTTGCAGAGATCTGAGAGGGGCTAAGTTTATATTTTTTCAAAGCTTTTGATAGTAAAGCGCATATTTTTCAGGCCATTTTCTATCCTTTCTTTGCAAGAACTGAAATATTGCATACTGAGCTATCATTCACAGCTCTGTTATGCAGGTTTGAAAAGCATTCCATACATCCTACTGCTAAGACTTATTCTACTACCCAGGGCAGGTCATACCTAGCTAGCAGCTGTTTATGGATATAAACGTTCATTCAGTTTGGAGCTGAGTGCTAACAGCTTAGAATTGGACAGAGTTTTTGTTCTGTAAGACTTCATGTTTCCCTTCTTGCCTGCATTGTTCTCTGAAAGATCCCTGCGTAATTATTCTGCATTATTTTCAGTGTCGTTCTCTGTATCTCCTTTTCTTTTATTCATTTCCTGCTTTCTTCTTTTCTTTCCTATGGCATGTTTTTCCTCTTTTCTATGGGCTTTCTTTTTCCTTTCCTGATTGCTTTCCATCAGACTCTTTACTTTTTCTTTTCCCATCATCATATTTTCATGCAGCCCTTTCCCTCCCCAACACACATATCTCCTTGCCTGCCTCAGATTCCTGCCTGTGCTCAGCCACCCCAGCGGCTTTGGGCATGCGGTCATGTTAAGAACAAAAGAATGAGGGGCAATGGGCACAAGTTTGAACATAGGAAGTTCCGTTCAAATACATGGAAAAACTTCTTTACAGTGAGGGTGACAGAGCACTGGAACAGGCTGCCCAGGGAGGCTGTGGAGTCCCCTTCTCTGGAGATTTTCAAGACCTGGATGCAGTCCTGAGTAATGTGCTCTAGGCAATCCTGCTCTAGCAGGGGAGTTGGACTAGATGATCTCTAGAGGTCCCTTCCAACTCTGAAGTTTCTGTGATTCTGCAATAAAAAGATCAGGAAAGCCTTGCATTTGGAAGAAGAATCAAGTGCAAAAATAGAAAGGGCTGTCACAAAACCAAACCAGTGAAAATATTGGGTCACAAACTGGATATAAAACACTAGTATTGGGCTGTTGGAGGCAAAGAAGTCTTGTCCTGAGATACCTTAATGGAACTATTGCACCAGCAATCGGAGGCAGGTGCTTGACAGTGTGAGGCTGGGTTAAACTTTGTGGGCAAACTGGGAGGTGTCCAGAGGACAGCAACACACCTGGCAGCTGTAGAAAATATGACCTCTGAGCAAAGGTTGAAGGAATGGAGTTGAACACTAGACCTGTGTGATTAGACAGAATAATCTTAGGTTTCTTCCAGTGCTGTGTTCTGGGGCTTTGCTGTGTTATTTCAGACACGCGGTTGGGGCTGTAAAACTTTCACCCTTCACGTTTTGCAGGATGAGGTGAGAGGAAGACAGGCTGGCACAGGCCCTCGCAACCACTGCTCCTGAACTCCACTTCTGGTCCCGCTGACAGCCCTGAGTGGTGTTATCTGCAGGTAATAAGGTCACAATTCCTGTCCTGCTTGAAAGGGTTAACAGATAAACTCTCCTTCCTGAAGCAGGCTGAGGTCTCTGTGTGAGTGGGGCTACAGATCTGCAAGTAATGTTACATTGCTGTTAAGAAAGCACGAAGGATAAACTGTCCTGTCTCACATGTAAATATTTACAGTTACAAACAGGAGCAAGAGTAACTGGAGAAAAATGTGAAAGACTCACGATTTTCTGTTGTCTTTTAAACTTTGCTTTAGAGGGATGAAATGCCTTTTAAATAATTCTATGGCAACTGCAGCACAACAAACCCCACATCCTCTTCCACTCAGTTACTTTGACCAGCACTGAAACATAGGTTGGTCACTGAATCTTGATGGCTGCCAGCGTTTTAGCCAAAGGACAAGTCTCTGTGAGCTGGGTCCTGCTTCTTTCTTTGCCCAATTAAAAAAAAAAAAAAAAAATTAAAAAATGTTATGGAAATCAACACCAGGAAGTTACAGCAGGGAAGATATAGAAATAACCTTTTTTATTATTAAAAGATAGCTCTGAGCATCCAATGAGTGCTAGGCCACTCATCAATTAATAACCACCTCAGGACCATAAAGCAAGCTGTGCACTACACGGTCCCATTTCAGGCAGAGAAACCATTATAGAAAACAGCTTAAAACAGATATTAAAAATAGCAGACATCTGGTTAATAACCGTCAGGCTTGGGTACATTAGGAAAAAAGAGGTTTGCCTATCTATTTGCAGGTTTTTGGCATGAAAAAGCAACACAGCTCACAAGCCGGTCCTCTTCAGGGCTGACAGCGCTGCTAGCGCAAGGCTGCACTGGGAAATCTGCAGAGATTCACAACTGCCAGTAGCAAATCCTGCAGGAAAAGTGAAGGCAGAGTTATTAAGGGTTGTCTCCTCAGAACTGGGAGATTAAGCCCCAGAGTGCCCTGCCCTTTCACCAGAGCCTTATAGGTGGGGTGGGATGGGATGAAGCCACAAAAACATCCTGGAAGGAGAGAGTGCCAGTGTAGGAAATGCTCTTGCACCCCAGGAGAGTGTGGGCACTTGGCTCTGGTGGTGCAGAGCTGTCTCCTTGCTGCTCTCCGCAGCCCAGGGTGAGATGGGTCTGGGTTTGCCCACCAAGTGGAACACAAGTGCTCTTGGAGATTCAAATGGGCAGAGGGTAAATAGGACCTATCAACCACTGCTGCCTCCAAGGCAGAGCTGGTCCCAGCAGTATATTCCCAAGCACTTTGTTCAGTTAAATTTTAAATAACTCTCTCACTGTGGCTTTCCCTCCTTTCCCCCAGGGAGGTTTGGTTTGTTAGGTCCATTAGTGCAATTAGAGATTTGACGCAGCAGGCCACTTGAAAAACATCAGCCCAAAGGGCATTTCACTGACAGCTGATGTGGCTTACTCCACATCTTACTCCATGGGAAAAGCTGCATGAGGAAAAAAAGACTGCCTAAGCGTGTGGCATTTCCTGGAGAAAATTCCTTCTGCCATGACAAAACATGGGTATTCGGGTGGCGCTGGGGTCTGATGGCGAGCGGTAGCTCTGCAAAGCAGAGCTCTGTGCTGCAGCCGGACCGTGCGGCAGAGCATCCTGGGCCCCAAACGCTGTTGTGTCTCCCTGCCACCTCAGGCTCAGCCCTCAAACCCTGTGGAGACCGACTATGGCAGAGGAGCAGGCATGGTGCTTATGTGGAGGCAGAACATGAATCACTGGAGGAACAGAGGCACAAATGCAGTCAGCATGGCCCCCATCCTCAAAATGTGCTTGTGGGTCAGTGGCATCACACGCAGCTGTCTGCTGGAGGTGGTGGATGTCTACAATGAGCTGAATCTTACCACGGCTGCTCTTGGAGAGCAGGGTGCCTGGGAGCGACTTCCTTAAAAGGCAAATTTCAGCCTCCCTTAAACATCAGTTTTCTTCTCTCTCCCCTGCAGGGGAGATGGTCAGGGTGCGGGGCAGCTCTGGCATTGTTCAGACCAAGCTGCAAGCCAGGGTTGAGTTATTTCTTGCTGTGTTGATTTGGAAGAGGTACGTTCTCCACATTATCCTGCTAATAACCTTCTGCTGAATCAGAGGACAGTCACTGCAATGAGAGGGAAATCACTTTGCAGGGAAAGATTGGTGGCATATGCTAGAGCTGTTATGGGAATGTTGTCTGGCTTTGGACAACTAGTTTTTGTTTGATAATGTGCGGGATGATCATGATCCACTTTTAGATTTCAGTATGGAATAATATAAGACAGCATCTCTTGATGTCAATGGGAAATGAGCCTATTCATGCTAGACAGAATTTGGGCATGGAAAACCAGAACACCCATATGCTGCACAGCATTATGCCACCCTCCCCATGTACTTTTCTAGTTAGTTCCTTATAATTCAATATGCTCAAAGTAGGGGCAGGCTGTGCCACTTTTCTGGCACTTGTGCAGGCAGAAAATCCTGTTAGGAGCATAAAGCTGCCTAACGCATTGATTGCTTGTTGCGTGCTCGGCGCCATCAATCACTGCTGTGCCACAGCAGCTGGGGAAGGTGTGAGTGTGCCAGAGGCGTTTTGACGAAGAGCAGTGCCATCAGGGCTCGTGACCACTGTTGGGAGGGGGGTTTTACTCCAGCGGTGAAACCACGGCCCCCCGTTGACCACCTTGCCCACACCATGGGCGAGTGTCTCTGTGGGAGATGTGGCTGAAGGGGATGCACGGCTCCACCCCCTCTGCCACATTTTACAGCCCGGTGTGTTAACCTAGACCTTGAGGGGTTTCCACTTGGGTTAATATGCAGGACCGCGATCTACGGCAGCTGTTTGGCTGTTGGGGAAGGAACAGGACGTGCCCCTGCAGCAGCCACAGCTCCAAGGGCTGCAGCTTCATCCGGCTGCTGTTCAGCCCATAACCAGTGTGTGCAGAGCGTGTACCATCGGAGGGCTGTACTGGTGCTTCCAGTAGTTGAACACCTACGAACTTTCCAGAGGTTTCAGTGTTTTTCTCATATAAACTTTATTAAATGGAACAAATTCTTCCTTAGACCGTCTGACCCATCACATCCTCAGTCTATTCGAACCACCATCAGTCAAACCACATCCCAGTGTATAAACCTGGCCAAACAACTGCACCTTGCACTGTGTATGCACAGTGTTACACGGGCTGTCACCCCCTGCCAAAGGCCAGGGGCCAGTCAAAGTTAAAGAGAAAGGGAGAAAACACTACATTAAAAAAACATCAGGTGAATTTTCTGACTGCAAAGGCTTGCACTAAATTAAAATGGAGGTATTGGAATTTCCTAGTCAATAAACATTCCTTAAAACGACTTATTTTATGAAACCTTTAAAAAGAGAAATTGTACAACAAAAAATAGCCCCACAGCCCATTAATGGGATACTTATTTCTCTGTTTCATTTAGCTAAAAGCACTGCAGTGGAGACTAGTTCCTAAAAACATGTGGATCGCTGCTGTTGGATTGCCATCAGCCGTGCTCGGCACAGGAAATGAACGTCACAGACAACTTCGCAGACGGCTGCATCTCCTGTTGCCATGGAAATGGACCCGAGCTCACTGAAAGCTGGGTAACGGGCTCTAAAATCATCACTCCTTATATTGAAAAAATGCTGGGGTGACATTAGGTGGTAGTAGTAGTAGTAATAATAATAATAATAATAATAATTATGGCTCAGCTTGTGGAATATAGTCTTTGTTGGTTTTATTTTGTGTGTGTTAATCTGTCTGCAGATGTGTTATGTTCATGTTTGTATTTGAATTATCTGATCAAATATAACCCATCCATTTGTATTGCACTTACTGACCATAACGTTGCAGGGGTTAGATACCGCCTAGACCCAGCAACAGAGAGAACATCACCAAGAAAATGGATTTCAGAAGGAGGATTGTTTGCTTTAACTAACCAGCCATGTGGACGCAACTGACCATTTCTTTGATCACGGCCGTCCTGTTGCACAACCATTTTCCATTAGTCCAGAAGTGTTTGCTTGATCCATTGCCATTACAATATATGATAAAGTTCAATTAATTATAATTAATCCCACATTAACGTCTCTTCATTTTGCTGTGTTCAGCAATCTCCAGCTTTGCCCTAGTTTCACAGGATTGTTAGTTGTACTGAAAATGTTTGCCTCTAGCATCATAGTAACATCTTACTAATCAAACAATACTGGCAAGGAAAACTATGCTATGCAGATAAACTTGACCATGAGAATTTAAACTGTAAAAAAATTAAAGCTTTGAAGGAAAAACTGGGCCTGTCACCACAGGGTGAAATGCAGGGCTGCAAACAAAGAAGAGCTAGAAGCCGTCTTCTCAGCGTATTGTTTTGTGGGAAGAATCTTCTACGCTTACCAAGAGTCTTGCAAAAACAAAGTGCTTATATGCCAATCTTAACCTTGGGATATTTTAATAGGTTGCTCTTAAATTATTTACCATTATCAAATTAGCAGAAGAGTAATTTTTTACTGTAATATCAGCTCTTGAGAAACAGTATTGTACACCAGAAACTATTGTGGTTTTTTATTACTGCAGCGTATTAAGATATGATCTTGAAATGCTTTTAAATCTGAGCAGTGAGCATATCAATACATTATAGCAAAATGAGATGCATGCTTTTAATTCCTGTAAAAATCTGTCCCTCTTAGAGGATCTGCAAATATCTTACACTGAAATAATGCTGAAATTAACAGTGTGTAGGTACTCTCCACCTTAACTTGTGTACTCATGGCATGCTTATTTTTATTTACTGATCAGCTGTTTTGTGGGTAGATAAAATTGTTTTTGAGGCTATTTGCTTTCAATACGTCCTTTGTTGATCATCTGTCATGTTAAAGAGAAAAATCTGTAACCATTTAAATCCATTTCCCAAAATCTGACTTGCCTCCTTATGGTGCCTTAACCATTACTCAGAATTATTTCCAAGCCTATGCAAAGAGTTCCTGCTATATTTGTTTAAAAAGATGCATAAACTTTGTCCATTATAGATAGAAGGAACTCTGTGGCAGAGGTTGGGTTTGCACATTCAGAGGGGATGCTGGTAATGAAGTGCTTCTGAAGTAAAAGTTACTAGGCAGGCAGCCAAATTCAGATCTTACAGTCTTCCTCCAGGCCATGCTTGTGAGACGCAGGTTTATTTTAATTGTATTGTTTCTTTCAAGTAGATTTTATAGGAAGAGGATTGCACTGTTTTCCTTCAGTGACTTTTTTTCAATCTCGGAGGCCAAGTAAAGTATCTCTGATGGTTAATAAATTTGTGCAGAATCTTTTCACACCCACTTTTGTATGGGTCTTGTATTTTAGAGTCAGGATTGCGATTTAGAGAGCTGAGCTGGTGCAGACTGCCACTTGCAGAACAGGGTTAAATTTCTCCAAATTACTGTCAAATTAGCACAGTCACTTTAGGTACTATTTACAGGCAGTGACAAAATTAGCTCGTGATCTTTGGACGCTCAGGAGACACTGAAGGCTGGAGTGGAGAGGGTAAGGATGGTCTCCAGAAGAGATAGTCAGTACAGAGCTGTAGGAAGAGTGTTTCACAAGACGTGTCTTGCTTTCAGAATTATCTGAACCCTGCGTTCCCTTTTCCTCACGTTAACTCCCAGTTTCAGTTCAAATGAAGTCAAAGGCAGATCTCCCACTGACTTCAAAGCAGCAAAGTTTTGGCATTTAGAGGAAAATCACTATGAAGAATAATGATGCAATATAAACACATCTGTTATAAATGCAGAATGTAAATAATACTCTTCTATAGCATTTATTCAAATCCCTAGGCACTGGTAGAAAATAGGTCTCCAAATAACCTAAACAGTTTGACACATTAAACTCTCAGCCTTTACAAATATTGGTAGTGTTTCAAAGAATGCATTTTTAAGTGAGCAGTAAAGAGCAATTAGGCATGTAATTGTTGTTTTTAGAGATTTAATCCAATTCCCACTACACTCAGTGGGAGTCTTTACGTTTACTTCAATAGGGACTGAGTTGGGACCTTACTCATTTGAAGAGAGGCAGGGAAAAAGAAGGGGTGGGGGGCAAACTGTACAAAATCAGAATTGGGAATTTCATAAGTCTACATAAAATGGAAAAAACATTTGAGATAGCAGACAGCTTCCGTTATGTAGAAAGCATCTACTAACCACAACAGAACAAGATCCCCCCTCCCATCCATATGATGCCATTTCTGTCACTCAACAGCCATATAATTAATTTAAAGGGTAGTAAACTTTTCTGAACTTCTCAGTGAAGTTCACTCAGTTTACCTCTGTCAGATGTCACAACACAGAATTTTCATTCATTGTATTTCTGTATTTGACAAGTAGCACAAATGTTGTCACTAAGACAACGTATAAACCTGTAACGGGCTAAACCCTGTAGAACTTGTATTTAACTTACATTTAGGCCAGATATGAATGCTATCAAAACAGGCAGATGGAAAGCTTTGATATATATTTCATGATGTTACTTTGATTGAAAGTAAAAACTGTATTTAGTTTTTAAGGTGGAAATTGGAAAGATAAACTATTCAGAGCATTCACAATCATTGTAAGAATCATGAATGGTTTATCAATATCTACGCTGCAGAGATCTGAATCCAGGATTATAGATTTTTAGTTTTCCCCTTGGTTGATGTCCAAATATGTAACGACTGAAGATGTATAACTCAAAATTAAATATCCTGGATGAATTCTTAAACTTTTATGTTGTTGGGAGTATGTCTGAGGGGAAGAAATATTATGCTTGTTACAAGATTTTAGTGTAATTTTATTGCATTTTTTTCCTAAGGTATCACAGCATCTCATTTACAGCATTTTGTTTCCTGCAGAAATGAGACTGCAGAAGACACTTTTGTCATTATCAAGTCAGGATTGGGTTCATTGCTTTAGCTGAAATCTAAATGGAACAGCAGAACATGGATACAAGTGAGCTACTTAGAGGCCTGGTGGAGTAAATACCCCCTTTCTTTTCAGTGCAGGAGGAGAGGTGACGGGCATTAAGATGATCAGCCTGGTGTGAATGGAAGCTCTCCATCCACGGTTTAAAGGTGAGACTCTAAAACCCGACATGACAAATTATATTTTCCTCTTAAAACTTACTTTCAGTCTAGGAAGAAATGGTATAAAGCTACACAACGCAGTGACATTTTTGTAATATAAATGATGGCTAGTAAGGAGATATGACGCAACTCACTTCAATGACATGGCAAAAATAAGTTTCCAAGGATTCATAGTAACCGAAGTATTACTTCTGGTGATTTATAAAGCTGCACACAGATCTTCTTTAGACAACCAGAGGAACCAAACAGAACGTAGCTGCAACGATGTATTACAGTTTGTTTGACCTCGTTTGTCACAAGAACAGGGCCTTTAGATCAAATGTGTCTGCACCAAGGGTGACTCTGCCCTCCCTAGAATTACTTGCCAACTGCAATAGGGCCTCAGAGAATTAACTTTTTAAGTATTGGGCTTTAGAAAATGTATTTTACTCCTTCCACTAAGGTGCAAATACACCCGATTTTAACAGACAAGTATTATTTCCCACCACCCCCAAAAAAAATCAATCACGGACAGAATACAAGGTGCCTGAGCAGACCACAGTATCCCAGTGAAAACCTGGGGAAGGAGTCCTTTGAATTTTGCTGACTGACCACTGGATGCCACTATTGTTCCACTGAAATAAAGTGTTATGTTGTCATCTTCTGACTGGTTTACTAGCCCTGAAGAGGGGAGTTTAAATTGCATGGGTATACGCAATTTTCTGCAGAAAATAAGCCGTTAGATTTGAAATTATTAATGGTTTTGTCTGTGTTTAAACATTTGACTTTCCTCCTTGCTCAGAGCCCATTCTTGGCAGGAATCACTGCACCAGTCTCTCCCTTCAAAGGCCCTGGCAGGACACCCCTATCTTTTGACTCAAGAAAAGCAATTTCAAATCCACATTCTAGTCATGCAGAATATTTAGGCATTATTCAGAGAAAGAGGAAGAGATGAATGATCTAACATTGGCTCCCAACGAATCGGAGCCGCGGCCTGGGGAGGCGGTCGGGCAGAGTTGCTAGTGAGTGGCTCCGTCCTCCCTCTGCCCCACGGTCCCGTGGTCCCCAGCTGTCCCCAGCTGACAGAGGCTGCGGTGGAGCTCACAGCCTCTTTCAGTAGTAAGCTCGGAGGGGCATGTCAGAGACACCTTAAGACTGGAAGAAAACAATATTAAAAAAAGAGCATTTTTTTTCACTAAAAGAATGTTTTTGTGTTATCTTGCTTTTAAAAGCTTTTTACTGTTTTTAACATTTAAAAATATATATATATTTGAAACCAGACCAATTCTGCCTCTGTCTGCAGAATCATGAGACAGGGATTGCTATATTTCTCACAAGCCTCAGGTCTGTGCGTGCAGCTCCTCAAGATCTATGATCTCTTGAAGCCCATAGGAAAACCACGCAGCTCTCAGGACACAGTGCAGTGCTGAGGTGTCCCCAAGGTTACACCGTGGCCCTGTCGCCTCCCCCCTCTGAAAGGGAAGGGCTTTCCTTTCACCCCTGTGATAAGCCACAGGGTGTAGCGCTGCCCCAAAGCCTCCACACACTTGCATCCCAGGACACTGGATCTGTGTATTATTTCACACTGGTGCTTTTAATGAATAAGTTTTCACTCGGAGCTGGCACCGAGCCCCGCTCCACTAATAGAAAGTGTGAGCAATGATGCTGCTTGTTAGCCCTTCCGCTCCCAGCTTTTCTTCAGGAATTCCCCTGAGCAAGCTCTCCACACACCAACACCGCTCATCCCTCGCTGCCTGGGCCGTGCAGCCATACTGTGGTTTTTTTCCTTTCCAGGAGACAACTCTCCTAATGGTGTTGTCAGGAAGGAACAGATGTTCCCCTCTTAGCTGCTCTAGTTGATATTCTAGAGGCAGTCACCTCCAGCAAGAGGTGAAGACGACAGCTGCACGTAGTAATGTCTTAAATCCTCTGCTCTAAAACTTTTCACTAGATCAGCTAATTATGTTACATACTGGCACCTAACTTTAGTGCTAAAAAGAAGGTTTTTTCCTTCCCTATAAATAGTATGAAAGGGTTTTCTTATGACACACACACACATTCCTTCTTCTATTGGCAATTTCACATACACACACACACACAATACTGGGTGTTTGAAATTAAAATCACGATTGCTTTATTCTAGCTGAGGGATCCCTAACCTCATTTTGTAATTGCCTTTCAAAATGCAGCAAGTGTACTTTAGTCACCAGGGAAAGGTGACTGTCACCTATGTAGATATGGAGATAAAAATGACAGTATAATTTATGATTGAACTTAAAACAAATCTTCACTATGGCTCATATTTTTTCTTTTGCAGTTTTCAGCAGTTGAAGTGATTTCAATAGGACAACAAACCTTTTCCACCGTGCTTCCTGATATTATTTATTTGAAAAAAGACACTTTTAATTTTTTTTTTTTTTTACTGTGGGTTCCTTTTATGTTCTATGCCAGCTATTTAAAAAGATTTCTTGAGCTTCATTTCAAAAGGGCCCTCTTTAACTTCTTGTAAATCCGAGTGTAGGATGTGGAATATCAGTTTTCATTTAAAAGGTACCTGATATGATAATAATCCAAATGTCCCAGTAGCACATGTCACAGCCTAGACAGTGACTGAAGAGGTGTGTAACACAGTTGTTACCATGCCCACAGCACACAACATTAGATGTTGTTTCTACAGGCATTCAAAGAAATAACCCAAGCTTATGGAGTGGGATGTTCAGGTTTTTGCTGGAATGCAACCCCTGACAACAATTTTACAAAAATTATTTCACTTAAGGACATTTTTAAAGATCTGTTTGTTGGCCTCAATCTGTTTTTAAAGCAGCTCACTACATTTCTTCAAATAACAGAAAACCTTTCTTAAACTATTACCCTAGAGACCAGTAAGAGCAAGTTACTCATCGTTGCCTTTCCAGTTCTGGACAGAGAGCTATTATACTAGCTGTGTTTCTCATGTTTAAACTGTGTGTGCGAGTGAATGAGAAGTTTCTTTGTGCAGGTTTCAGATTAAGAACTATGGAGAAAACAACTCACATTACCAAGATTTTCTCACTATCTCTAAACGTTCAGATCTTAAAATATTTTCTTCTTTTTTCATTTTGTTTTTGCTTTTCTGTTGCCGGCGCAGTGTGCCGGAGGCATGCCAGCTATCTGCAGAGACAGCATGTCTTGGCAGAGCTGATAGGTACTGCTCGCTTCCATATTGTTGCCCTTAAAATTTATTTTAAACAGTAAGTATTTGATTTTATTTTTAAGTCATTAACTTGAATGTTGCATGTTTGCGAAATACTTTCCTTTCAGCTGGTAATCACTCAATGCCTTCATATTTACTTTTTTTTTCTAACAGGCAATGGTACTCGTGCACGTGAAGTTTAAGTTGTACATAGGCACTCACGCATCAGCACTTGTCCGACCCAGGGGCGGTACAGAATCACATATACAATTGTTTCCCTGTGCTTTTGCTGAGCTCCTCCTAAAATGAAGAAGAAAGGATTTCGATTTAAGTGTCTTTAAGCAGTAAACTCACCCCAGCTCAGCCTGTACTCCAGGGGTGTGACATGAAGCACCTCTCCTGGGAGGGGCATCGTTTGAAACTAGTTGCAGCTGAGGATGCTTAAAAACCAGAGTATCAGCTGTGTTCAGCCTGGGTAACTGTAGCCTAATTTCTCTGCAAGCTGGCCACAGACCAGCTAAAGAGAGACAGGACTGAAATCATTACGTTATGTTGCTTTTCTGACGGTGTTACTTTGCGGGCCTCAGACTGAAAGGACTGTACTGTGGTAAAACATGATTCTAGAAATTTTCTTGTCCTAAACACTTCATTATATGGTTGATAGTGGCACTGCCTGAAAGCTTTAATTCTTCTCTTCTGACATGTGTATAATTCTTTTTGCAGTCAATAAATGATGCCGCAGTAAATTTTCTCATGGAAGGAGAAGATTTGTACTTGCAGCGTCATTCTTGGTAGCTCTGAGGCCCGCGCCGCTCCATAGGAGTGCAAAATGAATGGTAAACTCATGTGAGATGTCAGGGGCATGTTTCTATTGAAATTGAATGTCCCCATGATCTGGAATTGGAGCTAAGAAAACAAATTACAGCCCTTGGTTGTGGCATAGACTTCCCTGAAAACACATTTAATACTTTGGTGCCTCAGTTGCCACATGTTTAAAATTATAATGCCACTTCTGCTGCTTTTTATTTGATAACCCTTCAGAATCTGGGGTTCTGTGTGCTATTTTGGGGTCCTGAACAACGACACGGACATGTTTATTTGCTGACAATCAAAAAAGTCTTGTTTTCATGACTGGGAGAGGTCAGATAAACCAGAGACTGTTTCTGCGGACACCACGCTAACGCTCTTCATTCAATGCTTCCCCCTGAAATGCTGTTTTGCTGCTTTTCACAGGCTGTGGGAGCTTCTCTTAATTTCCCTGATGCTACTTTTTGCTCTTCCTCCTTTACAAAAACACTACAACAATTTCAAACACTTTTGAGCGCCTTGGTCTTTGGTAATGACTTTTGCTTAACTCTCAGCAGCTACCCAAATAAAGCAGAACAGTTAAATGCATGGGATTTGGTGACGTTTAGCCCTGTCTATAGTGGTATTTCAGGAGTGTGCGAGGTTGAACAAGTTTTTGTGAAGCTTTCTCAGATGGAGATTGACGCAGACATGCAAAATATTGCACACATTCTCTGAAGATGGTGTATGTGTAGCACAGGACAGGGTGGGAAGAATAACAACTGTTCCATGGCACGAGTTGCTATAGCTACTAACATCAACATTTTTCACGAAGTATCTGCATCACCGAAACCCTTCAACACAGTTGAATTAAATGGCACTGTCTGCACTGCTCCTTACCTCATGGAAGCAGTCCCTTGAACTAGCAAGAGTCCAAAAGATTTCAGAAGTGAACCTGAGTTGCTGCAGGCATGGTAGCCATCTGATGTTTTATCCTCCTCCTTTGGGGTAAGTCTTTGGGGTAAATCCAATGAAAGCTTACCTGGTCCCTGCCTCCCAGAGTGGAAAGGAAAATCGGGGCACCTAAGGTACGTGTATCATGCATGGAGATAGTTAAACGAGGTATCTGCTCCTGTCTTTAACCAGAAATAAGGCTGCAGAGACAGAAATGTGAGTGTGTAGCTCTGTGAAAGGGATGAGTGGTCTAATGCCTCATTGACGCTAAAATTGGGAAGTCCCATTCCTCTCCCCATTCTTTCTTTTCCCTCTCTCCTCCCTGGATTGTCTTGTACTGGCCTTAGCTTATGCGGAACCCTCTGTGAGCCAATTCACTTGCTAAACTGTTGGAGCACTAGCACAGCAAAAAGATAAAATAAATAGAATTAGTGAGCTGAACTGACTCAGACAAGGGTGCAATAAAAACCAGGACCCGTGCAAAAGCATAAAAGTGTAGACGAGTTTGGAGAGGGTGGTGAAACAGTGGCAGCCTGTAGTTTAGTTGGTGTCTTGTCTCTCACCCTGAGGCGCTCTTGTTCAAAAGTTTTGGCTGTAGTTTCTTTGCTGTGGAGTCAGCATCCATCCTTTTTGTATTGCACTGCCTTGGATCCCTGATGCTTAGCTTGCTTTCTGTGGCACTGGTTTGTTACAAAGACTTGGGTGGTGGATGCTCTGACTGGGCAGCAACACCACCTCATCCCAGGGATGCTTTTATGACCGTTGGTGTGCTTGGTCAAACCCCCGGGGAAAGACAGGCATCTTTTTTCTCTACTTTTTGTAATCTAGCAGGGATTGGCCTGAAATCTGCCAGTCCGAGGGAACTTTCATACAAAAGTTGTATGTCTTTTAGATACTGAGCCAAGTGACTCCGACGTAGTGGGGCAGGGGGAGAGAGGAGAGACTGGATCGCACAGCAGGGCTTAAGTATGTAAAGTCCACCTAAATCCTGCTGTAGGTCTTGGCATCTTTGGAGCCTCCAATGGGCTCCAGAGTTATCTGTTAAGGTCACTGCATGACTGCAGCTTCTAATGTGTGAGCTGGAACCGAGAACAGACCTTAAAGCGCTTACCAGTGCACAGCACAACCCACAGACTGGCTTATGAGGTTATTTTTATGCATCTCTACAAAGAGACATGAAAGCCCTATGAGCTGGGCTTTGTCGAGACACAGTTCTTACATCAAGAGACAATAAGGGAGTCACAGGCTGCCACTGGCCTATTGCGTAACGGGATCAGACATTTTAATGAGCTTCTGCTAGTCCATGGTTCATCAGCCCTGCTGATTTGTAATGAAGCAGGACACTGCTATAGAAACCACTCCAGCAAACAGCATTTTTGAATGTACTTAAGAAGATGAGTTTGAATTGAAATGCAAACAAACTGTGGGCCAGTCCATCTCTTTCAGAATTGTAGGAGCCTGATTGCCCTCCTGTCTGTGTTACAGTTTAATCCAGTTTGAATTTAAGTTTTTAGAGGTATTTTGTATATCTCGTTTCCCAAAGCATCTATTTTCCCCTGGTTCTTTAATATTTTTCCCTTTACAATTTTTAATCCCACTTTTTAGCAAAGGATTACAAAGAAGAAGTAATAAACACATCTTCAAAATTTCTCTTATAATTTATTCTATAAATGATGTTTATAAAGAAATGGGACTGAAATTAATTTTAAGGATAATGGTCTGTAACACAGAGAGGAATGGCCATGAAATAATAAAACGTTTTTCTCCAAACTGCTGAATTATAAAGCAAAATAAAGTGAGTCTCCAAATAATTCCATCAATTTGATTCAAGCAGACCCAAGTAAAGAAGGAAAAAACTGTTTAAGGAATTCTTATGTTAAAATTTGGATTGCTGTCAAAGATCTGACATCCATTACAGGATATTTATGATGTTACTCAAGAGAGCACAATAAATACTTGATATTATCCTCTACTGTATCCCTTAGGAACCAAAACCTCTCAATGACAGTACCCTTTCCCTGCACCAAAATCCTACCTAAGTGCTACCTTGTTATGAACCACTTTAGAAAGGTTTTAATTCTCGCTGTGGTTTATGAAGATGATGTTATACCAAATTGGTGCATTATCAATAAAAAACTGTGTTGGGCTACAGTTTTTCATAATGTAAATGTTTCCTGGCCAGCCCTTTAAAAAAAACATAAGCCAAACTCAACACACGACGCACAGCAAAGTGCTTGGGGAGTTCCCTTTTGAATAGCATCAACTTCAGGAACAGCTGGTAAGATCAAATGGACAAAGGGAATTCAGCACCACCCACCCCATGTATTATCTTCTAGAGCTCCAGGAGCTTAATCCTTCCCCTGAACAAAGTCTGTTGTCCCACTTGTCATTATCGCTTACACATTATATTCTGTGTAAGTCTGCTTCCTCCTAAGAGTGCACCTGCAGCAAAGCTGCAGCATAAAGGTCCAAAGTCTCTGCAATTAACCTGAGTCATAAAAGGAAACATTTCTCTTGCACTGCGAGAAGCGATTTCCTATAACCTAAATAACTCTGAAAAGAACGTATTGTAATGAAAAATATTTATTACTGTTATTGCAAAGGTACTAAAAGCCAAAACAATAACCAGTATTTCTGCAAGCTGCGGAAGCATGATTCCTACACAGCAAGAACCAGTCAGTTTACTAGCCCTATAAAAGTCTTTTTCATCTGCCTGGAAAAGTAATTATGGTCTGCCCATAAATGAGAGAAATAGCCTTATGTCCAGTCTTGATGACAGGAGTATATTTCGTTTCTGGGAGTTTAATTTTGGGGAGAATTTTGAAAGGCTGATTTTGACCTTATTTGGCATTTTTCCATTCGCAAGCTGACCTTTGAAAACCAGGAATGTTGAATGACAAAGTAAGAGACGTAGGGAGGTTTATCGCAGCTATGTTTGTGGCAGGAAAACCTACAAGACCCATTTTCTTTTGCGATTCCATCCCTTGTTGCATGGAACAGAGCATCGCTCTGTCCACTTGGTGACCCTAACTATGACAATGCTAATGTAGGGCCTGTATCCTGTGTTACCACCTTCTTACACTGAAAACAGAGAAAACTAATCAAAATCTGCCAACTTTGGTCAATAACTGAATTTATGAAACCATATAATCTATTAAAAATAAATACTTTATATGCCAGTTGCTGCTATTTCTCTGTCATGGTGGCTTTCCAGTCAAAACAGCCATCCTGTCTACTGCCTCTTTTCTGACAGTAATTGTTTTGTTATTTCTTGACTTGGACTATAACACCCTAGCTTTTGACAAATTCGCAAAAATAATCCTCAGTCTCTTCACTTTGCTTGTGTTTAGATGTTTCTGATTATTTGCACTGAGTCCTCTAACAGGACACTCTCCTTAAAGCTAAATGTAAAGACATTATTGGATGAATAAAGGTAAGTTTACAGAGAATGCAGCTGAATATTCTTTAAAGACTCATTAGTCACTAGGAATTAAAATGCTTACTGTATTAAGAATGTCATTTTACTCAGCAGAACCTGTTCTGGTCACCTCATCTTTAAAAACAAAGCCAAAATAATGTTGCTAATATCGAAAATTGTTTATTAACCTGCAAAGAAATTAGGATGAAAATTTCAAATTATGAAAGGTAACATAAAGCCTGACCTCTTCTCCTGTACCAAAATATGAGAATAAAGAAATGTGAGATGTCAACAAACTTGCAGCAACATGCAGGATGGAGAATTAGATATTGCAGGTATGCATACATACGACTGCAGAATTTGATGTATTTGGGTATGAAGGCGGTAGGTATCAAGAAAAATCAATGAGGATGCCACTGAGTCAGTGAAGGCTGCTGTCTTACAAACCCCCAATAACGAAAATAATCAAATCCTATGGATCATGATTACTCAGTTAATTTTACTGAGTTCTATCGTGCAATTTTATTAAAAGCCTCATAAATTCAGTGAGGTAACGCTCGACAATTTAATTGATGTTCTCTGGGCAATAAGGCATGCGGGTGTCTTGGTGCTCCTCCACCACCCCTCACAGCCACACAGAGCTCTGCCAGATCCACCAGGTCTCCCCAGACAGAAGGTGGCATTTTTTTGTCACGCCCGGGCAAAAAACTTATTCTTGGTGAGTGCCAGGAATAAAACTTGTGACCCCCTCTGTCCTTCTGGCCCGGGCACTAGGTAAGGAGGCCTCTCCCAGCCCTCGGGACCTACCAACAGGTGCCAAACGCGGAGACAGATTATCCAGGGCCGTGCTCTCCCTCACCGGCGGGCCGAGGGCCGGTGGCGGAGCAGGTGCCGCCACAGCGCGGCCGCGCTGTGGCGGCACCTGCTCCGCCACCGGCCCTCGGCCCGCCGGGGCGGTGCAGGCCCTTGTTGAAGGTCTCCTAGCAACTGCTCGGCCTATGGCGGCGGCGCTGGGGCGGGGGTGTGCGGGCGAAGGGGGGTTGCTTAACCCCGCGGGGCCCGGCGAAGGGCCGGAGCGGTAGCGTCGGCAGCTGCGGGGCGCAGGAGCCGCCTCTCTCCTCCTCCACCTCCTGTGAGGCGAGGCGGGTAACGGGCGCCCGGCGGCCGTTGGCGAGGCGGGTAACGGGCGGCCGTTGGCCGGGGTCGGCGGGTAACAGGCGCCCGGCGGCCGTTGCTGGGGCGGGTAACGGGCGCCCCGCGGCCGTTGGTGAGGGGGGGACGCTGTGAGGGAGCTGGAGCGCGCCGCAGCGCTGAGGTACCGGGGCTTTGCGGGGCTCTGCCCGCCCGCCGCGGGTGTGGGAGCCCGGCCGAGGGGAACGGTGTTCCGGGGGGGGGGGGCTGCGTGCGGGGGGAAACCGTTCTGGCCCCGGCGATGTTGTGGATCTTGACACGTGCTCCTTCTCCGCCTGATCCGCAGGGACGAGGGAGAGCTGGGTTAGCGGCTTGGCTTTGCTGGCTGCTTCCCCCGCACTCCCCCACTGGAAGGCCCAGCGTTTTGTTGATCTCTGTGAAGCTACAAGCGTTGGATGCTCGAAGAGGTGAGAGCCGTAAAGCCTTCTCCTGAGTCAGTGAATTTGTGACTGCTCGGCTTCACGTGATGTAAGAGTAGAGGTTCCATAAAGGATTTTTGGCTTTTTTTTTTTTCATTTATTTTATTTAAAAATATTTTTGTCTTCATTTGCAGCAAAGCCCACTTCAATTTGAAGATCAAATCATACTGCATGATCAGCTTGTAGTATTACTGCATCCCCTATTTATGTAGAACACTCTGCTGCTTTCTGTGCTGTCAATGGAATAGTTACACAGGGCTCCATATGCTACAAAGGTATGACAGGAATTTCAGGGCAATGACTTCAAATAGGAGGCATGCGAAGTAAAACGTGAACGTATTGGGTAAATTTGAATAGTGAACTTAGAAAGGAGACCTAGAGAAATTATTTGATACCATTGATGGAGATTTCAGATTATAAATACTTGTGGGGAAGATGTTCTTTCTGTTTTTTTTTTCTGGGGGAAAGCTGTGGTACTAAAATGAGTTGTTATTTGGACTGGAGAGAGCATAGGAGAGGGTAACACCAGGCTCATTCGGGTCAATATGTTGTCTCTGGAAGTGGCTGGCAGCAGATACTAAGGAAAAGATCATAAGTATAGGTTGGTTGTCCAGCGATGCTTTTATCTGTGTATCCTCCCAGTATACTGCAGTCTGGAGCTGAAGGATTTCTGAGCAGAGGTTGTATCTCTCTTTTTAAATTTAATAGCTGCTGATGGACGTTTTTCAATGAATTGGAGCCAGTTTATATATTTAGCATTCACAGCACCTCATTGTGATGTGAGTCTGCAAGTTAACCATGTTTTATATGGAAAAAAACCAATGTTCTTGTTTTCCAGCTTTTGTGCTGAACGTTTCATTTCATTCTGCATAACTGTTGTGTTAAAAGAAGCAATGAATAATGATTTTCTGTACATTTGTCCTATTTCTTTAGCAGTTTTGTCTTCTAGCTGAAAAATCATAGCTTATTAGTTTCTTGTATGAAAATGTTGGTTGACCTTCTTGTACCATTTTCAGGTCTGTTCTGTCTTTTATACAGGGAAGGTTGTACCTGTGTGTGATATTTAAGCTGAAGAAGCTTAGCGTTCATACAGAGACGTTATGATGATCTCTTTTCTGTCCTCTGCTCCAATGTTCTGTTAACTGCCTGTGAGCTGTTACTTCCAGAAGACTAATCATAGTGACCCTGGGATCTCTTCCTGCATGATAATACCTAACTAGAGGCTGTTGTTTTAAGTAGGTAGCAGAGTTGTCTTTTCCATTGTGTTAGTTTGCATTTACGAACATGGAATTTCAACTGCTGATTTTTATCATCCATCTGCTTCATATAAGGACAACCTTCTGCAGTTCTTGTCGTTCACTCTGGGTGCTTATTTTTCAGAATAACTCTGTACCTTACGTGAGCTTTCTCACATACCTGCTCATCACCTTTTTAAATTTACTGAACAATACACATGCCTGCACAGCCCCCTCTGGGACTCTAAATTTTGTCTCTTTGGGACTTTCATATGGTATACTTTCATAGCCTCTCCTCACCCTTATTAAACTTATTCCTGCACTTTGCCCTTCCCCATCTATACAATAGGTCGTTAATAAATCCCCTGACATCTTAGTTTAAGAGCTTTTGGTAGGAAACCTTGTGAAAAGCTTTTTGGAAATGCAGTTATGCTGTCTTGTGCAGGTATGTTGGCTCATTCCCTCTCCCAGAGCACAGTGGCAGGCTTGTTACTGTTCCTTCCTTCCACAGAAGGTATACTGCTATTTCAGCAGTCCTGTTCGTAATTACTATGTCTGGTCTGTGACACTTCTGTTATGCTCGATAGAAACCTAGAATTTACAGGAGAACCATTCCTTGAATTTCATGGCAGTCTTCCGAGAAATTAGTTACAGTTACCATTCTTCCATTCTAAGTATAAACTTACAGGTTATATGCTACTTGAAACTTCTGAGTTTCATCATTTCTGAGATCTGGAATACTGGTTCTGGCTCTGCACAGTAAATATTACCAGCTTCAGGAATGAGTAAGATTGTGGTTTCGTTTGTTCTTTTTTTTTCTCTCTCTCTCTCTCCCCCCCCCCCCCCCCCCCAAGTTGTCTGCTTGCAGAGACAGTCAAGCTGTAAAGTTTGGCTAAAGCTGATCTCAGGAAAAGGAGGAGGAACTGCAGAAGACAGCTCCTGAGGTTTTCCTTTGGGTATCTGTGACGTGGGTAGGTTTGGTAGCAGAATGTTCTGTTCTAGCTATACGTAGTAAGAGGAGTACAATTTTGAAGATTAACAAAAATGGTGCTATTGTTTAGCAATAGGAAAACGCTAATGTGAAGATCCATAATGTTAGTTCAAAATGAGGTAGGGATTTGGGAGTCAGATGAAACATTTCCATGTGTTTCAATTTTTTCAGTGATTGCATTAACAGAATTTCAGTCATCTGTGTATGTAAAAGGTGTAGTTGAATCTTGAGGTAGTAGATCAGATTATATTCCTTGTAACCTGAGTGTTTGAGGTAAAGACCGTGGCAGAATAGTCATCGAACATTGAATTTTATCAGATGTGAGGTTATATTCTTGTGTGGTTATACATGTTGAGAAGATCAAATAAACACTTGTTTTCTTAAAACTCTTGATTATTTTTTTGTCTGTTTGCTTGTTTTTTAAGTAAAATTGAATGGAGAAATGTAGTTTAGATTTTTGGGGTATGATATGCTCAGAATGAAGTGTAGACTTAATACCTGCAGACTGGGTGGTTTGACTTGCCTTTTCATCTTACTTTTGAGAATACTGAGAAGTTTGGCTGGAAATCTGACATTACTTAAAGTTCCCATAGAATGTGGATAAGTGGCAGGATTCCCCCACCCCTGTTTTGCAGTTAGTAGAATAATGACTAAATTGTCACAATCTTACAAATGTCTGAAGAGAAATCTAGGGTGTGCTTTGATTGCAAGACCATAATTAAAATTACAATATTAAATTTTAGAGGAAGGAATTCTTTCAACTGTACAGTTACCACTGGATATGATTTGCATATTTTAGTACTAATTGTAAACTGTGTTATTAAAACAGCTGTAGAGAGAGAATAAGTGTCAAAACTCTAGGGAGGAAATGCATGGACTTTCATGGTGATTACATGAATTAAAACAAGTATATGCCTTATGACATCAGGAGTATATTTGTCAACCTACAATGTCATGATTGGAGTGTACCCTAAATTTACACAGACTGATGTGTCTTTGTGTCTATCCGGATAAAAGCCATCTGTGTGGCATCTGTGGATTACTAGACAAATGTAAAAGCTTTAAGCAGGTTCACGGTTCCTTTTGGGATGTAGTTTTAGTAGAAGGAATCCTATTGCCCTTGAAGCAAATGCTAACTACCCACCCTCCAATTTTACAAGTTGAAATATATACATGTCATAACTTGCAGTAGTATTTGAAAAATACAGAGAAGGAATATTTATCTGACAATTTCTGGTTGATACTGCCTTTTAAAACTTTTTTCCAAGATACTGCAATATTGGGGGCAGGTATAAACCACCTCTCCAAAAATTGCCTTTCCCTATCCTCGCTACCCTGGCAAAGGGGAAAAGTTTTCTGAGTTACCAGATACTGCATTTCCCATTTGTGTCACACCCTGTGGAGGTTAGAGACGACCAGATGGTGTAATATGATCACAGTGCTGTGACAAGCGATTCTCTTCTGATTGTCCGAGTGAGCTTTACAAACACAGTTATGACTACTCCTTTTCAAGTTTAAGCATGATGTTAAGAAATTCTAAGTATGCTGCATTGTGTAAAGTTTATAATCCTACTTCTTAGTGCTTGTGATCTTCGAGTTGTGTTATGGTCTGAACTCAGGCTCACTTAATCAGATTTCTATCTTGAATTTTAGCACATGCATTGTCAATCCCTCCTTGTCCCCCAAGATGCAAACCAATAATTTTAAGAACAGCTCCTGTAAGCTTTCTGTGTTTGTAAAATGTACCATTTTTGAAGTTTATCCTAAACTTGTTCTTGAAAGAAAGGTGTATTTGTTAATGAATCATGTAGGAGTTTGTGGAACTCTTCCTGTAGATTTTTGTCAAAATTCTCCACGTGCATTTCTAAGAATCAAATTCTGGTATGTTATTACCACGATGTCTTTTTTTCAGTTCATGGCGGTTTTTTTTGTACTTCACCGGTTCCAACAAGCACTTCAATGCCTTGGTTTGATTACTGCTTCCTTGATATTAATCAAGCTCTCTGTTATTTATTTTTTTTGGGGGGGGGTGTTTGGGATTTTTTGTTTCACTTTTAGATTTTTAGTTGCAGTGAGATGGCTCTGCCATTGAATTCATGCATGTGAAATTGGGTCCCAGAGGCTCATTTTTTGACAATCCACCTCGGTCTTGTCCACCCCAGGAATTTCTTGCTTGGGACAGAAAGTGACACTGCCAATTGCAGAATTTCATCTGGCGAGCATTGGCTCGTTACAGGTTTCTGGGGAAGTTATCGAACCTGTTGGTAAAGTGGCTACAACAAATCCCTGTGTAGAGATAATGGCCACAGAAAGAAAATCATTAAGTAGTTAAAGCAGTTTTGGCTGTTCAGTGTTCATTTTCTGTGCCACCCTCAGTCAGACCCAGCGAAACATCAAAATATGATTTTTTTTTTCTTTTTTTTTTTCTTCCTACTGCATGTTTTCCCAAGCAGGATTTGAGGGGGAAAGGGCAGAGGGGGAGAACCACAAACCCACAAAACCTTTCCACTATTTTTGTTTGGTTAAAGCCTTTATGTGTTAACTAGGATAGCCTAGGGAGATCCTTAAAGTACTATTCAGTCTTATGTATTATTTTATTATTCTTCCGTAATTACACAAAATACTGCTTTGGAGTTACACATTTCCCTCCTCTCTGTAATACATTCCCTGGTATGTTATGGTGGTTAAAGAGAGTGTTGTAGCATACTGAAGGTGAGGAGTCCCTTCTGAATACGGTATATCTAAATTAATTTTGCATCCACATTGCCTTAATCAGGAACATTCATCTTTAGCTCTTGCATAGTTCAGTGAGGCTATTTTGAGCCGTGTTGCTCCAGAGGAACTGACTAGACTGGGAAGGAAATGTATCTGATGGATCTTAATTGCTAGATAGCTTTAGAAGTCGTGGATAAGGTCTTGAACTGGCAGTAGGAGCCACGTGGAACTGATGAGATGATCTCAGCATGGGACTAAAGGCTTGTAGCATTTCCATTTGCAGCTGACATGGGATTGTCTCGTTTTGCACATCTGAGTTTAATTCTAAACACAGTATGTACAGATGATTCAAGTACAAAATGCTGACCACTTTCTGAAATGATTACTGCTTCAAAGCGACTGCACTTGTTTGATGACACATAACAATTTAAGATACCTCAGGTAATGGTTTAACAGTCAAAAGAAGTTCTTGAGTTTGGCACTTTACAAATCTTGAAATTGCTGAAGGTGGATTTTAATCTGATATATTAAACAGTGTGCAGTGTACTGCAGGTAGTCTTTTAAAGACAAAAGACTGTAGAGCTTTCAAGATAGATAATATGAATATAGTTGCATTACCTGGATGTTATTGTACTGGCTATGTGTTCTTGCTTTCTCTGTCTTCACTAGGCATCCTTATGAGGCTGATTTTGTGTGTTAATTTTCTTTGTGTCCTCTTGTTGGTGTACCTAAAAACAGTGTGCAACTAGAGAGTAAGAGAGTAGCCTTGATAAAGCATTTGCACTGAATTAATCTGCATGCGGCTTGCAGGGCTCAAATTTAGAGTAACATTGCATTGCCACACCTGGACTAGTCCTGTTTCTGCTTCCAGTCAAACATTGTTTGAGGTGATAGATGCTGTGTCAGAATAGTATTGTCAGTGTAGAGACACCTGTGGGTTGGTTGAGGGAATTCGGGTGATAAGATCTCATAATGGGTATGCAACCTTTTAAAGAATAAAAGCCAGTTTGCTTGGAAGTAACAGCATATCTGAAACATGAGTAGTATTTTTGTGGACTTTCCAGCGGTCCTTAATGGAGTTTGTGTGTCTTGAGTTTCCTAGCAATCTTTTGAAACACCTATTAGAATGCCAGATTGCAATGCCAGTAATGAGAATATACTTGTAGCTCAATTTGCCTTCTTTTTTCCCCTACATTTGCACGTCTCTCTATCTGATGGATCCAGCAGAAAGGAAATTAACATGTAAGAAGTGTGTCCTCTTAATCCTTAGCTTGACTTTGAATTCCGTTTTTAAAAGCACAATTGTTTTGGATGGGTGGGCAAAATAAAGATTTCCTTGCAGATTTCTATTAGGAAGTCAGTTCTTGTCTTTAGAATCTGGACCTTCACTTTGTTCATTTCTGGACATTTTAGTTTCATGGGGTGGAAAAAAAATTGAAAAATGCACATTAATGAATACGGTCAGGAAACCCCATTTTTTTTAAACAAGAACAGCCACTAGATTGTTGCTTTGACTGTTTTCTTGCTGTCTTACATGTACTTTAGTAGTTGCTGCAAGCTTTCAACTCAGATGAAGAATAACTGTATACCTTTTTTTTTTTTTCCCCCAAGTAAATTTATGAACCTGAAGAAATATTCATCAAGCTGGATATTTTATTTTCTAGTGCTGAGCATTCCATAATATCGCTGCGCAACAGTATGATCTCTTAAAGACTTGGTGTTACTTTGGGCGCTGTGTTCTGCGCTTTGAAACGTTGATAAGGATTCTTAGTGTCTCTATTCTTACGGATAACAGAGCACACTTCCCTTCCCTCTCCCTTACCTTCTTTTGTCCCCCCAAATGGTAGCTTTTTCCACAGTGATAAAAATACGAGGGTTTGGTGTCAGAAACTTAGAATTGCTTATCCAGAGTGTGCTTATTGGAACATTAGTGGAGTGGGAGGAGTTTAGAGGAAAACACCCTTGTGCTCCAAAAGTCTACAGAGTCCATCTAAAACTGACTTGAGACTTTGTTCCAAAGTGTTCATTGAAACAAGGGGGCTGCCTCTTCTGTGAGGTGGAAAGTTTGTTTCGCTGAACTGGCATTGTTCACATAACAGCTGACAGGTTACGCTCTCCAAATCTTAAGCATCCGAGCTAGATTTTAAGTTTCCAGCAGTGTGGTTAACTCTAATGCTATTACGTGCCTTCATACTGAGCGCTGGAGGTAGGGTGAGGGCACAATGGGTTTGTTCTTTCTTAACGAGTGTGTGACTTTCCTTTGGTTTCCAGAGGGCCAATGCTGTACTGAGTGGCTGTGCCAACAGGGCAAGGCTTCTCCTATTTGTTTTTTTTAACAATTTTAGAGATTCTGCAAAGAAGCAAGCAACTCGCCAGGGAAAGGCAATATTACTAAATATATAAGTCTTTATCAGGGAGTGTTATGACAGGACACAGGGTAATGACCTCAAACTGAAAGAGGGTAGATACAGATTGGATATCAGGAAGAAATTCTTTCCTGTCAGGGTGGTGAGGCACTGGAACAGGTTGCCCAGGGAAGTTGTCAATGCCCCATCCCTGGAAGTGTTCCAGGCCAGGCTGGATGGGGCTTTGAGCAGCCTGGTCTAGTGGGAGGTGTCCCTGCCCATGGCAGGGGGGTTGGAACTGGATGATCTTTCAGGTCCCTTCCAACCCAAACCATTCTGTGTGTGTAAGTTAAATTTAAATGGCTAAATGTTCGTTAGAGAAGTTCCTTTGCACTCTCTCTGCCAATATATCTTCTCTAGAGTTTTTATTATCCTTCTTTTTAAGTAATAATCCCATTCAGATTTATGTTAAAACTTCACATAAGTTTATCTTAATAATAACTGCTTCCTGGTTATATGACAAGAAAATATTTAATATTTGGCTTGCTGCATTTTCTCTGATGTACATCAACAGAAAACAACCAGTTATCTGCAGTGTGAGTCTCTTATTTTCATGTGTGCGTGGCATTTTAGCTTTAGTTAATGGTTTACAAGACTTAGTTAAGTTTAAGGCTAACTAAATACAGATAGCTGCATCATTTTTACAGCATAATATTTGCTGCACTTACTGTGTTCTAAATGCTGTGTAAAGTAGAGAAATTTTGTGTGGCTCAAGTCCAATAGTCACTCTCCTGTGTCTGCTTTAATCTTCTAGCTGTATTAACTGCTATTGTTAATCTAAAATGCTCTTGCTATTTTAGGAGATGCCTACGTAACGCACATTGCCGGCAATTGTACTAAATACTTCACTGCTGAACCAGTTGCTCAGGTACCCTGCCTGTCTTTGTTGCTATGGGAGATTGGAAGACTATTACTGTGCCAGTGCTATCATCAGGTAAATCAGTAATATTTTGAATTTAGTGGATTCGCTAACTTTACCAGTGATGTTATAGCTGCTAAAGAGAGAGAGACTGGATTTTAGTGCCTGGCACATTTGCCTAATTAAGCAAAATATTAAATAATATGTAGTACATACAGTGCTTTATTTTGGATTAAGTCCGCACAGAAATGCTACTGTAAAATATTGTCCTTTCACATGTTTATAAAGGTTCTAAGACTTTTTAATCACACTTTTCATGATATCTTGCATTTTCAGAGATTTCTTTACTTGTTCACTGTTCTTTTGCCTTGTAAATTGATTACAAATTTATTAAATGAGTAAATGTTTCTTGCCCACATCTACCTAGTGGAAGAGTAAATTGCAGCATGAGTAAAATTTGAAAGATATAGTACCTTAAAATGTTATTGAGTCTTTAAGTCTTCAGTGTAAGCTTATCCTTTTTTTTTTATTGTGAATTGTTTAATGTATGTCATTCTAGATGAAACTTGAAACTCTAGAATTGTAAATTTCTGTTAATACTAATTTGAATAGTTAGGGATTTGATTTATTTTTTTTGGTATATGGTGTGTCCTAAACTATTATCTCTGATTTGTTTCTTTATGTTTTTAACTTTTAGATAGCAAAAATATTTTTCAATATACCTCAGAAAAAAAGATGTCTGCCCCAAGCATGAACTCACAAGTGCTACGCTTGCCACTGCCTTCATCCAAAAACATGCACAGCTTTTTCAGTGCCTTCTGCACAGAAGAGAATTTTGAGCAGAGTATATCCTATCTCAATAGGGTAAGCCAGATCTTGTTTATTGGAGGATGTGTGAAGGTGATATTAAATCAATGCTCAGAAGCCAAAGTTGATGGGGAATAGGATTCCCCCCCTTCCTCACCCCCCATCTCCTGCCCCCCACCTGATTGTTTCTCTCTTTTGGAGAATTGTGAGAGATTGATCCAGTTACTTATTTTCCCCCTCCTTATTTTTTTGCCAGGAACTGACAACGTTGGGGTTTCCTTCTATTTATGCGGAGTCCAAAGGAAAAGAATTAAATTTAATATCTATCATAAATTGCATGAATGAATTGCTTGTACGGCAGCACAAGAACCTTCGAGCTCAGGAAGAAGTAGAAGTGCAACATCTGAAACTGAGTAGTGATATGGACCACTTACAGAACTGCTATGCTAAATTAAAGGTAGAAACCAAGATAATTCCACCAATATTATTCTGCACTTACATTTAATAGATACTGTACATGCTTAACAGTGAGTGCTTTTTTTGGTTTTCTCCACAGTACTAATCTGCAGTTGTAGTTTTATGTGCATTTTGGATTTTTTTGAAGTCTTTTTCTAGTTGAAAGTTTCGACTGGGAGTGTTAATGCATGCTGTGAACGAAAATGTTAAACATCTCGTATCATTCAGTATCACTTAAAAGGCTATGCCCAGCTCTAAAAGACAAAGTCCCAATACAATTGTAACCTGTAAAAAGTGTAGGTAGCACTTCCAGTGTGTGTCATAGGGTTATTGTCAGTCTTTCTCTATATCTGTACCTTTTCCATGTTGGAGTTTTTGTTGGTTGTTTCTTTTCTGTTGTTGTTGGATTCCTTGGATAGCCGATTAGAAAGTCTTTTTGTAAGAACTGCTCAGAAGCTGTTGTCAAAACTGAAGTTATTAAGCTTTGTTTTATCACAGGATAAATACACGCACAAGGCCAACCACTATGAAGTAGCTGGTATGTTGGAAGTTCACAGCCTGTGCTACTTCATGAATACTTGTATGTGCAGTTATATTAGAAGAGTGGTGTCTTTCCCTTGATTCTATCAAGAAAATAAAAATTTAAAAAAAATAATATTTCAATACATGATTCGTAGCCTTTTAGGTTTGCTTTTCAGTAGGGTAGGCCAGCACTATCTCCTTGACAAATGCTGCTGTAGATACTCAAAACCATAGTAGTCCTTCTTCTGAGATAAGTCATCCATGTAGAAGCATTTAGATGTGGCATTATAAATCGTGTGATCATGTGTAACTGCACTCATTTTAGTACAAACGCTATATAATGTTAGGTTCCAGAACGCTCCAGTTACTTTCCCTGGACAAATGGCTTTAAGGTGAGGGGAGAAAAACTTAGTACTACTTCAATGCCAGGGCATTTAATTTAGCTGTCAGCTTGTAAGGTTTCTCATGTAAATTCTTTGACATACCATGCAGCAATCCTCTTAGGTTCCACTATTGTATTACCTATATTCCAATGTGGTTTGCTGGAAGTTCTTGTTCCTTAAATATCTCTAAGCATTTGTAACTCGCTACACATACGAAGAAAAAGAGCTTGTATGTAGTGTTTGACTCTGTCACTTAAGTTGGCAATTTCAGGTTTGTTTGAGTCTCATTTGTGGAAAAAGATTATTAAAGTAATGGTTTTGCATAATCTGTTACTATGAGATCATCTGTCTAGCCTTACTCTGTATATGTGAAATGTCCCATTTGCTTTGCTGTGGTCACAGTCTGCATATCTGTGTTAATTGTTCCCTTGATTATTAAACAGAAACATTTCAGTAAAACTGTAGTACCAAATTCATACAGGTTGCTTAGTATCTGTCTCACTCTAACAGTATAAATATGCTTACAGAGTCCTGACTGTAATAACTGTAATAAGTAGTAACTGTGTAAGATAATATCTGTTAAATACCAAGCCGGGTTTTTGTTTCTTTTGAGCAGGAGTGTTTCTTGTACTGGAGAATCATACTTCTTGCTCCAGAAAACAGAACTAACTTGTCACTGAGAAGGCAAGATCATGCCCAAAACATCAGAGATCAAATATATAGGCAAACTTAGCCCAAGTGGGGTGGTTTGGCAGTTTGATTTGCGTGGTTTGTTGTTTCATGTTTTGTTTTGGTTTTTTTTTTTAATCCTTTGCTATTAATTCTTATTGATACTGAGCTATCAACATTTCTTCTAGGAACAGTTGGAATTATCTAAAAGGGAAATAGTTGGACTTCAGGAAAGAGACAGACAACTGCAAAGCAAGAACAGAAATTTGCACCAGTTACTTAAAAATGAAAAGGATGAAGTGAGTTGTCTTGTAGAGTAACACATCCTTACATAGATATTCAATAATATGTTCGTTTTTTTTTTTTACAAGGAGTCTTGTAATTGTTCACTTTGAATGTTTGTTGTTGGCAAATGTTGCCTTTAATCAAAATGAAATTAGCATGTAACATATGGATAAATAGGTTCTGTAAGGGATAGGCTCAAGTTGTAATAATAGTAGAGAGTACTGCAAAAATGCACATGTGCAGTTTTCTGAGGCTTTCTGCACTTTTGAGCATAGCTTTATCTTAGAATGTTTAAAAATATCAAGAAGCAGGAGGGGGCAACAGGATTCAGGCAGTCTTTCAAGTGTTTGTGTATAGAAGCTTTTCTTTTTTTGGTTACATTGTAGAGGAGAGCAAAAGATCAAAAAGAAGGGAGGTGAGGGGACACAATCTCATTAACTTGTGAGTCTTGAAAGAACCAAGATCAGAAAACGCTTTGGCTCTGCTTAGTTTGGGACTTGTTTCCGGTGTGCTCCTTACCCCCCGCCCTGTACTTTACATGGCTCCTGAGTTTTTGTGAGTGTTCTCTGTGTTCATAAACATTCATACAGTTAACAATCACAGCACTATCTGTATATAGTGAACAGCCTAATGTTCCATCTTAAAATATTGAATATGCTGTATGTTTCTAAGGTTAAATCAGGCTATTAAAAAAAAACCCCAACCACAGGTATTGATAGTACAGGACAAGAATGCGCTTTATGATATGTCTTAATGTTCTTTTAGATTAAATGGAATAGTCTGTCTTCCAGCATCCTGCTGCCCAAAAGAAGAGGAGTTTATTATTTTTTTAGTGTAAACCTAACAGGCATACTTCAGACTAAAACTAGATCCTCAACATTAGTTACTGAAACCAAAAATGTCTTTCTCTGTTCAATAAAGGCAATAAAGAAGGCTACATGAATTGCCAGAACATGAGTTTAGTTGTACTTCAGAGGAACTATACTACTACAATATGTTGGTTTCTGCAGAAAATAAATTAAATCCCCTGAGATAAGTCTGAGGTCAGAATCCATGGGTTGGGAGAGTTCTCCTGATTACTGTTTTCACTTCCTCTCACCACAAATACAGTTTAGAAGTGTCATTTTGCTTCACGTGTTTTAATTTTCTGAAGAAATTTATGTGTTTATGCTTTAATTGAAAAAACACAGTTTTTGTGGGGTTGCTTTTAGGTACAGAAGTTGCAGAACATAATTTCAAGTAGAGCTACGCAGTACAATCATGATATGAAGAGGAAAGAGAGAGAATATAACAAATTAAAGGAACGCTTACATCAGTTAGTCATGAATAAAAGGGACAAAAAGATAGGTAAGTAGCTCTGAATCTTACTACAGCAAAATAGCATATTGTGTATGATAAAAACGCTTAAATTTGGTTCTGGGTGTCTTTAACGTCAATATGGCCCTCCTTGTAGATTTTTTTTATTTAGATGCTAGAATGTTACAAAAAAGGTGTAATATTTCATGTCAGCTGACTGTGTAAGGCTAATAAACTTTTATATTTTATTCCATAAGATTGTTTGCCAAGCACAAACCAGATGGAGATCTTTACAAAATGAGTGTTTTTTACTAAGGAGAATTATTTGGAATCTGTTCCTAAGCTAGAGCTGTCTCTCCTCCACTTTCTTGCTACTGCTACCATCAGAAGACTTTGGATAGTGTCATAAGCACTGTATTATGTCCACCACTCCCAGAACACTCAGTTGTTTGCCAATTCTAGTGCATGTTGTATTTTAGTGAGTTGGTTAGTTAATAAACCAGAAGAAAACTATTCATGTTGTTGCCAAGTTGGTTTTCTGCTGATTTAGTTTTCTGAAAGTGCTTATGGGTAAGCCAAACCAGGTGTAGCAGGAACACCTATTTTGGCTGCAGAAAGTCTTTAGGTATCAGCTCAGTAATCTCTAGAAGTCTTACCCAGAGGTCAGCAAAACTTACTTGCAACATGTTCTTGACTGGAGTTGGCTAGTACTAGTTTAAATATCAGTGAGGTCAAAATAACTGGGTTTTAAATCTAGTTACTGTTTGCTTGTTAGCTAACTAGAATTGAGCTTGGACCAATAATCTGTATTGATGTGTTGGTTTTGTTGGGGGTGGGTGTGTGTGATTTTTTTTTTATTTTTTTTTTTTTTTCCCCTCAAACATGGACAGAGTTTCTTTGTTTTGAGGAACACCTTGTGAAACATCAGGAAGTTGCTTACTGTAAACTGCAGGTAAAACTGGCATTATTGCCAGAAGAGAGGTTAGAGTTGATACACCATTGATACAAAGGTTGAAATAGGGATGAAGGTGTCATTAAGAAATGCATAAAAAAGATAAGATAGGAGGAGAACACATCCCTCCATTAGTTTGCAAACACAAAAATTATCTTATTTCCTTGACTACCTTATTCTTACTTTAAGCAGGGCAATGTGATTTCATATGGCTCTAAAGATTGAGGGGGATGTTTGGGTACTGTGGTCTCTTGACAATAACTACATGTAAATGTGATGTCATCTGAATATTTATATATTTGCATGTTGTTTCACGCTTTGAAATATCCTTTTCGTTTGTAGCTATGGAAGTTCTAAATTATGTTGGTAGAGCTGATGGGAAGAGAGGTGCATGGAGGACTGATAAGACAGAAGCCAGGTAGTTGTCTTAGAACAACATTAATTGAAGCGTATATTATGGCTGTTATGTTGTTACTGTAAGATTTCTTCTTCCAGAAATGAAGAAGAAATGTACAAAGTTCTGTTAAGTGATTACGAACAACGCCAAAAACAGCTTTTAGTGGAAAATGCTGAGCTGAAAAAAGTTCTTCAGCAAATGAAGAAAGAGATTATTTCACTTCTCCCACCACAGAAACAGAAACCTAAAGAAAGGTCTGAAGATGGGCCAGTAAGTATTCTTCAGTTAAAATTAAAACTGTGTGGTAGTTTGGTATAGTGCTGGAGTAATTTGATCATTTAAAAAAAGAAAACTTCATGTGAGACTTGGCAGTGGATTGCACATCCTGTGCTGTGCTTGAAATCCATCCATGTTTAAATGTTCTACTGTCTGAGAACAATACCCAGTCTATTCTTCCTAGTCAGTCAATGGAAAGCTTGAAAGTATAATTTGAATGAATTTTAAATGCAGTAGCTACCTGTATGTAATTCTATGTAACAATGCATTTTGGGTTTTGTCTGCCTTCCATACTAAGATGTTGATGCAAGCTTTCAAGGTGCTTATGCAAAAAAACAGGCTTCCCATGGAATCCATGGGGGTGGAGGAAAAGTAATTAGGATGTGCCCCTATAAAACATGGGTTAGAGTAGCTGTTAGTTCCTTTTACAGGGCTGCCGTTATGTTCAAGGACAATGATTGATTTCCAAGTAAAATGGTTTGTGAGGTTTTTTTGTTTGTTTATTTCCAGGTTTTAAGTATTTCTTTGTTTTCACAGGATATTTTATTTTTGTGAAACAGTACACTGCATATTTGTTGTTTTATCCAGAGTTTGTTTATTCGTTTTGCTGATTCCCTGCTGGAAGTTGCAGTTCTGTTTTGATGTCAGAGTGAAGCGGGGAATAATCTAGAACGTTAACTGAGCTTTCACTTAGCAATAAGAATGTCCCTGAGCATAAGAAAGAGTTGAAATACAGAAAGCATTCATAAAGGCTAGATTCTAGGAAGCATTCAAGATTGGTGTACCAGTAATAGGAGATTAAGGGTACTCTACAGAACAAAGTATGAAGCATTTTCTATTACAGTGAATAGTACACATTGGGACGTAAGAATATGTGTAGATGGAGCCTCGCAGTGTGTGCTGTTTCTGTGGAATCTAGTACTTGCCATTTCAGAAGGTCTGCTGTCCTGCTGAAGTTGCCCTTCTGCTTCCTTTATTTCTGAGCCATTTCAGGTGCATTTGTCCAGCCCCAGAATGCGCTGTGTAGAACAACACTAGAGACTCTGGCCAGTACTTTGTAAGATGTAAATAAACTCTTCTTAACTTCACTGGATGACTTGCCCCCTCTACTACACAGAATGACTCCTATGTGTGTTTAGTGAAGTAGTCAGTAATATGCAGTGTGTTAACTTAAAAGTTCATCATGTAGGAAATTAGTAGATCTAATTCTTACTACAGCTTGGCAACAAGAAGTTGATCTTCAGTAATGGCTGTTGGATATAATTTATAGTATAAAACGTAATTGGTTGCCAGTTCTATAAATGGTCCTTTGGCTTTTAGGATTCCAGTGAGGCCAGGAGGATTTGGCACAAACTTGAGTACACTGATGAGAATCCAGCTGTGGAATGGGGTCTTTATGAACTTGTGCATTGAAACGAACTTGAGGAAAAATTGAGATTTACTGCTCTGAAATTCACCGTTCTTGGGTGATTAGACAAGTATTTCTTAACTATTGTAGCATTCATAGACTACTAAGAAAATATTAAGACCCTGCAATGAAACTTCTGATTAGCTGTCTTCTAATAGTACTAATTAACCAAATTAAGCAGAACAACTAGTTACAGACAATAGTAATTTCTAGTAGTTGAATAAAATAGAAGTACTTACTAGCTGCAAGTCTCAAGTGGAGGTGTTTCAGCCGGGTTGTGTAGGGTGATGTAGGATTTTTGGTTTGTTGGGGTTTTTTTGTTGTTTCGGTTTGGTTTTTTCCCTATCGAATCTATTTCATGCCTTCTCTAATTTCATGCCATTCTAGAATTGGGGATATTTTTTGTCATGATAGGAATATTGCTTAGGTTTTTTGCATTTGTCAAATTAATATAAACAGGAAAAATTTTGACAAAAATATGATTTTGCAGAAAATTATTAATAATTTATTATAGTTATAATAAAATAATTATCTCTTTATAATTTTATTCTATTGTAATAAAATTATATTTATAATAAAATAGGTAAAAACACAATGTGCGTTTTGCATGGATTAATTTTTTATTTAGAAGTACTGGTTTATTTTGTGAATATCTGAAAATATATTTCTACTTTAAAACATTGCATCTGATAGTTCATGCTCGTTTGTGACTCTCTTAACATTTTGGTATGACATCTAAACTCTTATTCAATTCCTTGCAGAATCAAAAAAAACCCTCAAACATTAAATTTCTACTTAGAAAAGCTATTTCGTATTGATTCATAAAAGGAAACATACACCTTGGAGTGTGGCAGCTAGTGATGTTGTAGCATCACTTATCACTTTGCTTCCCATCTCAAAGTAACAGCCATGAAACCAGCCAGACTGTCATATTAGCATAGCACTATCCAGAGGCCTACTCCAGACTGGGCTTTCATTGTGTTAACATATATGAATATAAGTAAAGGATTAAGAGGTTTCTTTTTGAAGTGAGATAAAACTCTTTTAAAAAAAATAAATAAAAAGCAAAAAAAACCCCATCCCAAACCAAAAACCTGCTTTTTTTTTTTTTTTTTTTTTTAGCTGTTGTTTTACTCCTTAAGATCTCCTGTGATCCAGGTTTGAAACAAAGAGCTTACTGTATATGTAAATTAATTACTTTGATGCCTTTGAACTTCTTGGTTTTGTACTTCCCATCCGACTTTCCTTCTCTACTTTTTCATAAAGAGGGCTGTATAGAATGGTTTAGATGCTTGAGAAGAGTGGAGTATTCATGCCAGATATTCAAACAGCTGTAGCTTTTCAATTTAAATCTACTCAATTGTCCTGGTCTAGTCTTCTCTTGACCATTTAGACTTTTATATCTTCCAGATAGCATTCAGGTTTGATGTTTGAACCATAGTATAGTGCTAGTTCCACTGTACCTTCAGTGTATTGTGGGGTTTTTGTTATCATGGAGAAAAATAAGGCAGGAATAAATTACTTAATTCTTAACAAGAGAAAATATTTGTCTTAAATCCTGTTCATGCTGCATAGTGAGTTAAAGGGCAGCTACTGCGTATGTTTGACAGCAGAACTCAGCAGTCTGAGCTTTTCTAGCTTGAAGATGTGTGAGAGTGAGTCTTGCTACACTCTCTCTGTGGTGGAGTTCTGGGCACTGCAAGGTGACTTCTGTCTCTTCAGCATCAGGCCATCAGGGAACTGAACTCCCTGACAGACAAATTTCCCTGCATGTAAAAATCTTCCCTGTATGTAAGGGGTTTCCTTCTCTTCAGTAAACTAAACCTATATACATATTTAAATAAACAAACACATGTATTTGGAGTGGTGGGGTGGCTTGCAGCAGACTTTTGTTTCTGCTTCAACAGGTGCTGTCAGACCTGGAGGAAGATATCGGAGAGTTAAATAAAGAGAATATGTGGGAACTGTCTTGTGAAACTGTGCGAGAGCAGCTTACCAACAGCATTAGAAAACAATGGAGAATGTTGAAAAATCATGTTGAGAAGCTGGATAACCAAGGTGATGTTTAACTGTATTACACGTTAATACAAAATGCTACTGATAATTCCACTTGGTATGCTTTTAGGTTTTACTTTACTGACTGTCTAAGATAAAAGAAAGCTAAAATGGAAGGAATTGTCACCTGGCAGACTTCCTGAAAGGGCTTGTGATTGGCATTTTTCCGTGTGAGTTTTAATAGTAGGTAGTTAGGGAAGCAATTGCATACAAAGCCTGTTATCGTGAGAAAGTACATGATTATAGTTTGACAAACTAAACAACTTTTTGAAGAAATAATTATTTTTCTTTTGAAAGCATATGCTTTCAATGTAGTAGTATTTGTTGCCTTTCCTCACCTTTTTGAGATTTTCAAGTAATGCAGATGTAACAACTTGAAGAAGTTGAATGAATGAATATGTAAATCCTTCTCAAGAGTCTAGGCTTGCTGCATCTATACCTCTGAGGCTGCTTGTAGCATTCTAGAGTGAACTGGCTGATGGTATGGTGCTGGACTCTCCTCATTTCCAGCTGTTAAACAGCATTAAAAGACAGCTAAAAATATATAAAATTCTTTCCTAGTATTATTTTCCCATGCAAGCAAATGCTGCTGCTACCACAGGGATCTTTGCAGTCAAAAATAAGGCTGAGAAGGTCACGCATGCAGTTGCGAATAAAAGAGCAGATGGTCTATGAGAATATGTTTATATCATAGAAAGAATTTTAGGAACACTTGTTCTGAGTAATACTTGATTTGGTGTAACTAACTGAAGAAATAGTTGTAAGCATCAGGAAAAATGTTTTAAGTATTTGCTGTTTTCTTGGAGTCACTTTTTTGTTTTCTGGATTTATAGAGATGACCATAGTCTCGTCCTTCAGGACTCGTATAATTTTCTAACACTGGCATCAGGAGATCACAACTTTGCTAATTACATATTGCTTTATTTAATTTCATGTGTAGCTATCACAGTGATTGTAATTATACAAAATACATTTTATTTCTCTCTAATTCATTCCCTTACTGGGATGAAAATACGCACACAATGTTCTGTTACCTCTGTTTCTCCTTCACAGGACTTGAAGGAAAAGGCTTTCTTTTTATGTCTGTGATAAATATAGTTACTGTCATATTTTTATGAACACACAAGCCCTTCAAAAATGGTCTCAGAAGAATAGGCTAACAGTATGTCAGTGAAAAGAAGCCTTCGGTTGTCTTAATTTTTTTCATTTAAAGAACTGCTGAAACAAGTGGGGTTTTTTTGTGTGACAGTTGTATTGCAGTGCAGATGCTTGGTTTACTTTAGGGAATGTGAAACAGCTATGTTTTCATCGCCTTTTTTTTTTCCTGAACCAGATTTTATGCATAATTACATGTGTAGCACCAATTCTGGATCTTTTGTCTCCGATAAAAGTGCTTTTGAATACACTGTGTATCTGTCTTTCAGGATGAGACAAATACAGCAAAACCTTTTGCTCTTGCTATGAGTCCTTGATGTGAGAGATTTTTTTGTTTTGTTTTTAAGTAGCTTTTCCCCCCCCCCTTAGTGTCACGTGTACATTCAGGAGCTTTGAATGAAAAAGATGTCATTTCAAGAGAAGACCATGAGCTGCAAACTGAAAAGCTAGAGTTAGAGATTCAGCAATGTAAAGAAATGATCAAAACCCAGCAACAGCTCTTACAGGTAGTACGCTTTTATTTTTCTTATTTTTCTCAACTGAATCTAAGTTTTTTTTGTTCTCTAATGTGATGCTTTTCTCACCTCTGAGCCTTTCCCCATTTTTTGATAATGCTTTTTAAATAAAGTATTTTAATGGTTGGTCCAAGTACAGGTATACTAGTAAGTTGGTTAGTAATTTAATGAGTTTGTAATCCTAGTAGGAATAATTTTGGGGAATAAACAAAGGTGAGGAGTGCTGATGTAGTCAGCTGCCTGAACAAGGACGTTTTACTTGTCATCTGAAACTCTGACCTCATCAGCCACCGACTTGATACTTACTATGTTGTTTCCATATTAAACTTAAACCATTTTTCTGATAAAACTGAACCTGTGGAAATACTGCACCTCTCAACAGTCACTCACAAATTAATGTTTGTGTCTTTTGTTGCTTTATATCTGCAGCAGCAGCTTATGTCTCCGTGTGACGATGACACCACTCTATTACTACAGGACTGCTATTTGTTGGAAGAAAGAGAGCGTCTTCAGGAAGAATGGACACTATTTCGAGAACAAAAAAAGAATTTTGAGAAGGAACGAAGAAGTTTTACAGAAGCTGCTATTAGATTAGGACTTGAGGTATTCGAAAAGTGGAAAGGTGTTAGAAAAGGGAACTCCTATGGAAGATGAGTTACGGTTGTTAAGTAGTTTTACTGTTATATATGCTAAAGTGCAGCCATCCAACAATATCTTCTTTTGCTAACATCTATAGAGAAAGATCATTCTCATACTGTATGAAACGTATCTTTGGTCATAGTAGGAGACCCTTCTGTTGGCTTTTCAAAAAAAAGAGTTTTTTGTGTGTATTGGAAAATACAGTTGCTGCAACTGGAATGACCATTTCAGCTTTTGAAATACCTAAGTAATTCCAAAAATCGGTCCAATTTTTCACTAAATCCTTTATTAGATGTTGCTTAAGTTTGGTTTCCTACAACAGCAAGCCCTGTGCAAATTTCGGTCAGATTGAGCTGCAGGATTGAATTCTCAAGGGTACTCGATTCCTAACCTTTTGTGAAAACCAATGACTATTGCAGAAACCCAAAGTAATTGCTGCCTTCCCCTTAGTAGAGTGATTATCTGTTCTGTTCTCGTAGTTAGGCTGGCTAGTAAGCATGCATACTGGAAGGCAGTCAGGGTAGACGTGTCTCTAAATGAGCTCTAGCGTATGTGTCCTTTGCAGGGACAAGTTTAGCAGGGAAGGGAAGTCATGATGGAGACAGATGACTGAGCTAGATGGACAACTTGTCTGACAAAACAGCTGATTTTTTTCTTATGCTGTAAAATTTATTATAAGGAACATAAAATACTTTAGATTTTACTTGAGATACTGGCACAGTAGGTCACACTGTGACAAATAACGACAAAGATCACTACATATAGATATGTATTCTTCAACTTTTTCATCTAATTTTATTTGCATTTTAATGAGTTTGTGAATTTCATGTTGGACCTTGAATTCAGCTTTAAAAGTCTTGAGTGATAATAAATGATAATTGTTAGTCCTGAACATTTCTGGAACATTGCAGCATAAGCATAATTACCCGTGCTTCCGCTTGTTGAAATGCTTAAGTATGAAAAGGGATGCTGTAAGCTTTGTAGGTGTTTGTCGAAGTTTGCATTGGAGTTTGGCTTGCTCTATTTTCTACTGACATAGTAGAAATATTTTTATATAATGGGGAAGGATGTCCAGTTTCACTGATGGGTTTTGGAGATGAAATAGCTTGTTGCTTGATTCGAGAGCCATTGGATCTTTTGGAGATTGTCTTTTAGCCATTATTTTCCTTTTCTGTGCTCAGAGTGATGGGAAAGTCAAACAACCCCTTTCGTTCTGCCCCAGTTTTGGATGGAAGTAATCAGTGCTATTTTCAATGTCGCTTTTATCTGTTTAGGAGAAGGCTCAGGGTTGAGGTTTAAGCAGTAATCCTTATTGGCAGCTGCCCAGAAATGAGGGCTACCTCCAAGAGGTGCCACACTGAGGGAGAAGGGTAGCATGGGAGGCAGAGGTAGGAGATTGTGCCACTGGAGTGGAGAACAGTAAAACGAAAGGATTAGTCAGACTTCTCTGAAACAAACCATGGCCTTGGGCTTGTAAATAAATACCTCCTCAGCTAATCCTTGTTGGATTCAAAAGCTTGCTCACATGGCTTTAATTCTGTGTTAAATTGCTGGCTCTCCTTAATTACGTGGACATGGACTTCTGCTTTCTTAGGTAGAATAGCATCAATCTAATGTGAACGAAGTTTGATCCTGCGGTCATATGTGTAAACTGTCATTTCTTTTCCTAGAGAAAGGCATTTGAAGAAGATAGAGGAGCATGGCTGAAGCAACAGTTCTTAAGTATGTCTACTGATTACAAGCACTCTGAAAATGTGACAACTCCAAGTGCCTTCTTAGGAAGCAAGTATTTGGTTCAAATTACATTCTTGTAATGTGTTTCTCTTTCCCACTTTCAACTAGAAGATGCAAATATGAACAAAACTATTAAAACCCCAAAATTTCCCAAGACAAATTTTACCAGATATCTGTATGCCTCTACCTGTCAGGGCAACTGATAGTTCAAAATCTCCTTTTAAAAAGGGAGTTGTGATAACTCCCTCCCTAATAGTTACTTATATAATTAATTTATATTTGTGAAGTAATCTGGTGAATGTCAAGTACCTGACAGCACAGCTGTTGAGAATGGGAAACTCTTAGAATTACTAAATTAAATTAAATTATATGTGAGCATATTAATTGCTAAGGCAGTTGAAGAAATCATGGCCTATGGAGATCTGTATAGATCAGAAACAAGTTTTCGAACAGGAGCATCATAGTGTAGAGATGGCAGCATTAATTATTTGAGAGGAGGTAATATTAAATGTGCATACACATACATATTCAGTAAAAAAAGAATCCTTTGGAAAAAGAAAAAGTGAAAAGAGCATAATGATAATGAAAATAAAGTTGAGTATTAAACAATTGAATTTTAAGATTAAAATCTTCATAAAGGAATAACTTATTCAGAAAAGATAATGAAAATATATGACGTATAGTATTGTTTTTATTGAAAGTATTTTTTACTTCCTTTCTTCTCTGATTTTTTTCTTTCAAGTTGGTAAGTTTATTTCCCATCCCTTCATGCCTGAATGTGCATGTGCAGTGTTTTGATCTTCACCACTGAGTCTTCAGTACTTTCTAAGGGGGTGGGGTGAGACAAAAACAAGGGATGGGGTGGGGGAAGTAACAACAATCTCTGTTAAATAGATTCTTGTTGTGGCAGCCAACATTTAAAGATAAGTCTGAAACACCTGGCAAGTAAAGATAGCTTGTATTTGTATTCTTGTTAGATAAAGTAGCCTGCCTTGTGTTCTGCGTTCTCCTTGTTTCTCCTCTGTGCAATTCCTGTAGTGCTTCTGTAGGTGTGAAATGAAATGACCTTCCACAGCAGGAAAACTTTTAGGAACAGAATTGAGATTGGCTGTTGCTCATGAAGAATGACATGATTTGGTGATCTGTGAGCAATTTGATATCTGCTTAACATTCATTGTACACAGAAGCTTTTGATTTGTAATTGCCTTTTCCCAAATTCTAGTGTTTCTGGATGTGTATTAATGACATATTTTCTCTTCTAAATGGCATTCTTCAATCTTATATATCCTAATATTAAGCTACTGGATAACAGTAATAAAAACAAAAATATGTCTGCCACACAGAGGATGATACTCCGTTTGGATATTTCTCCACAGGTTATCATTAAAACTGTTTTCATGTTAAATTTTCCTTTTTCACGACGCTTGTCCAAAAGCTCTTAATTCTGTAGGGCTGTGATGAATACTGTAGAATACAGAATCATCCTGTTCTTTTCCACTTCATATGAAAGCTTTGAAATCTAAATGTGAGGAAGAGTTAGTGGGGTTTGACTTGGCCCTGCCAAGTTTGGCTGTGTCTTTGTATTGACTTCACTGGTGGTTAAGCTCATATAAATGCTAAGGCATCTAACTTACTGCTTTTAATTTTCTTTCCTATACTCTGGCAAGTTTGCAAGTTCTATTATTGGTGTTAATTGCTATATATGCATGCTGGAGAGGTTTTTACTTAAGGAGTAAAAAAGCTTTATCAATTGTAAAGTGAGAAACTTTACATTTGAGTGACTTTATACTCGACTTCAATATGATTACTTGCAGCAGTGATTGTGTATGTAAATGCCTCATTTTCAAATTTAGAATCCTAATTTTAACATAATTTCATTCAATAGCATTAAGTGTACCTATAAACTTTTATCACAGAGCTATAACAAAAGGTTTATTATTATAGACATGCTGTAAGACGTTTGGTGTGGGTTTCTTAAAGCAAAAGATGTAAAGAAGCAAGTCCTTCAAATGTTCTCAGTTGCATTGTAGTTTAACTGATGAAATATGTATCTCTTAGGTTCTGACCAAGACAATCGATTAGTGAAATCTACATCTCAGCAAAGAAAACCTCACTGCACGTTGAGTGGTCCTGTTTCAGCAGAACCTTGCCAGACATCTCAGTATATTATACGTAACAGGTATCTGAAATGATGTCGCAGATGGTTATTTTTATAGTGCTAAACTCTACGTAGAGCACAAAGACTAAGTTGTGATAACTTACAGAAAGCCTAATCTAAGACTTATGATTGCTATGTAGCAAAACATATTAAACATTGTATCATAAAAACAATATTGTGATTCTATCTGAAGCGTAATTTATTTGCGTTGTAAAATTCTCTTTTTCCTGGTTCCAGTGCTGCATCGAAAAAAGCTGCTGGAGATAGCAAGCCAAATCAGTGGGTGGAAAGTGACAAAGAAGAAACAGAGTAATGCACAAAGTCGTGGGAAGGCTCCGGAGTTGGCACTCTGCTATGTAGAAACTTGCACATAGAACAACTGCCTTAGACTTCCTAGGGTTGCCTGCTGGGGTTTTTGTTAGAGATTAGTTCATAAAGCTATCATTCTCAAGTGAAAGAGAATGCTGTGAGTTTGATCATTCTTCTAGAGAATTATGTGGTGATCTGAATTGTGGCGTGTGTGTGTATGTGCGTGCACATGGCTTTTATTTTTTTAGACCATTTTTTGCCTCTCTTTCTTGCAACTCTTGAAAGAAGATAATTTAAAAAATATATAAAAGCTTTGATATTTTTCTAGTAACACAAGCTCTGAGTCTGTGAATGAAGCAATGGTCTGAAACTTTGACTGTAACGAAATATTGGATCGTAATGTTACCTTTCGTCACAGGCAGAAATAGCACTTTTAGAAATGGTTTAATTATTGGAAACATTCATTTATGTCTCAAGTGTAACTAGCATTAAAACTTCTTTTGCCTCAACTTGAATGTACAGTATACTGTAGATTTTTAACAAAACAGGTTCTATATTTATTAAGTTGTGTGATTTGAAAATACCTCTTTGATATTTCAGATGACTTAAAGTGCAAAATCTTTATATATTTGTAAATAGACAAAGTGATTATGCTGAGAAACCATGAAATGAAACACATGCATACATGATATTATTTTACATGGCATTTTAAATTGTTTTATAGTGATACTCAGTTTACAAATGCATTAGGACTTTCAGTGGTTCAGTCAGGAACCGCATTATTTCAAATGTGAACAATAAACGTGTAATTTTATTCTAAGAAACCCTGGTTCTGTGATTTGTGTGCGTTAAACTTCTAAGCTGTCGTGGTTGTAGGGCTGTACACTATGTCAACAAATCTGATGCTGGTTTTGTATTTTGTTAGTTTTTCCTTTCAATTGATTCCAGAATCTTTTTTGGTGTAGCCTTTGGGAAATTGGTTTTATTTACAATGTAATAAAAACAGCCAAGTAGAGGTAAGATGTTTCAAAGTGTCCTTCACCTGACTCAAAGTATGCACTTTTCCTTGCCCATTTCAAATCCATCTCGTCTCTTGTTGGGTTTTCATCCATCTGTGAATGCATGTGTGTAGCTCTGATCCTGGTGTAACTGACTTTTTGAAAGATATCTAAGAATCTTCTGCCTTTCTCGAGGTCGTAGGAAGGAAATTAACTCTGAAGCTAAGAATCCTTCCCTGAAAACGCCTTGCTGCTCTGCCCGCTATCTTCAGAATTGGGTGTAATGGAGTGATTGAACTACCTGGAAAAAATAGCAATAGAGTAACATGGAGAACTCCAGTTTCTTCTCTTTCCTACAAAGACAAAAAAAATGCAGTTTCTGCTGATTAGTTCAGTGCGTTGCCTACTACTTCATCTCAAGCTGTAACTCAGTGTAAACTGCAGAGGGTACTTGTCGTGTGGTTCTTCCACAGCATCCTTAAGGAAGCAGAAGTGTATGTAATGATACTCTTGGTCAGCTTTCTGCTGCATAGGTGCTCAGGTTGGAAAGACAATACAAATAACATCCTGTTTCTTTATTTCTCCAGTTCCCCCTCAATAAATGGGTGCTCAGTCATGTCACCTGCTGAAAGGGTTTAGCAGTGTGTAGTTACTGTTGGGCTTGCACCTTCCCCACAACAGGTGGGACAGCTTTTGCCTGAATTTTAGTTATGGAAGAATAAAAGTACATATTCAAAAAACATACTGAAAGATGTAAAGTGGAAAACTTAATATATTGGCAATTAAGCAGGATTACAGTACCTTACATGTAGGATTCTGATTTCCAAGCTGGTAGGTTGTTCCAGGCCTGGAAGGCCGTAGCTGAGGCAGTATCGGTGTGCCGCTAGGGGCTGCTGCTGTGCTGAAGTAATTATGGCGTGCTCGCTGGTGTTTACTGGGGACACTTCATTCAGTTTAATTGGACTTTGTTATTAGACAATTTTTTTCTTCATGATAGTAATTTTTAGGATAATAATGCCTTTGAAGAACAAAAGAATTTACCTATTTAATCTATTGAATGCTTAGCAATTAATAAACATTTTGTACTAATTTTTTGCTTTAACATTCTGTAACCCGTTTTATGGAAGGGGAAATTCATTTGAATGTCTCCATGGAAGACCCAGCTGTGCTAGAAGTGCGTGTGCAGTTGAGTCCAGAGCTGGCCTCTCAGACTTTGTCTGGAAGTCTGGGGTATAGGTTTGGTCCTGTCCCTGTAAGGACCGAAAACATGCCTGGAGTTTATGGATTGCTCTACATGCAGTGATCAGGGAGCTTTAAATCTGAAGCTGCTGCTAATACCAGTATGAATGCTGCAGCTGGCCTGGCTGGTAGCGTGGTGACATTGTGATACTTCACTGGGTTGGAAGCCACTTCAGGGTCTTTCTTATTCGGAGGCTGTTGTGGAGAGCAAGGTGTGCGACTGCTGGCAAGGAGGTGATGGAGGGGTGTCAGCGCACACGGGTGCGTTGGAGATAAGAGAGCCAGTGCCCTGCTTGGGGAGGAACAAGAAGTACTGACTACCGGTGACTGACCAGCATCCGGGTATTGATAGCCACCTGTGCATGACATTGGAAAGATGGGTGGGTCTCTTAAGCTACGGTGTTTCATTTCACAAAATCTTTAAATATAATATGCATTGTTTATTTTTCAGTCTACGAGATGAGAAAGTGCTTTTATCACAAATACTGGTCTGATTAGGTATGAGAATTTACTTTCCAGGATTAGATTACAGCTGTTAATTTTTTTTTTCCCTTTCATCAGCAGTGGTTGAGGATGATAGAACATAGCTTTTGCAAAACAGATTGTATAGCAAAAATTAGTAAATGAAAACTTTCTTTAAGGAAACTTTCTCCCTACAAAATGGCCCTCTTCCTCATGTGAAGAACTGCTTCCACCAGCTGCTGCAGACTTGCTTCATTTCAGTTGCAGCAGGACAAAAATATTCCCATGTGTATGAAAAAAAAATCAGATCATGTCCTGGCTTTGGATTATTCTATGTACGCTTCAACTGGGCCAAGGTAACTAATAAATCCCCAAGATAATATCAATTTAAACAGGTTATTCTTGAAAGGAAAATAGAAGTATTTACAGGGTAATGGCAATGCTGTGTATGTCAAATTAGCTGAACTACCACTTGTGCTGCCTTTTTTTTTTTTTAATTTGCAGTTACCAAAAAGCTTTTGCGTGTGAAGACATGTAAGACACCTTGCTTTTACTTTCTTTCCTTCCACCCCCAACCCCCATCTAATTTGCAGGAGAAGTAGATGGCAAGATATGAAAGGTTGATATAGTTGGATCCAAAAAAACTGATCCCAAAACTATCCAATGATTTATTTATTGTTTTCAGACAATATATCCGATCTCTGGTGATCACTGTGCGCGGCAAAGTTGCACTGTAATTAGAAAAATTAAAAAAGAATTTAAAAAACCCCAACACTGTGTTGTGGTTTTCACGCTGACACAGTACTCATGTTCCTCTATTCAAGTTTTGAGTTGTACAAGATATACAAGTGGAATGCATAACAGGTAAGCTTGTTTTAAAGAAATGTTCAACGATAAAACTTAATCACAATTGTATGGAAGAGCTGCCAACATCGTAGCAAAATGTTTGTTACCTGAGGCACAAAACATGCTTGTTCTCTTGAATGTAATAATAGATTGATAATGAAAAAGGAGACGTTTCTTGCTAGTGTTTCCCCCCGCCCCGTGCAGCCATGTAGTATTCTGTAGTGAGCTGGATGACAGTTCCCAAATTGGGGGTTGCACAGCCCCCGGTGGATTTACAGCCCAGACGAAAACTGTTTGAAAAAGTCAAGACTTGTGGGACTGACAACCATGAAGAGCAGTTGCAAGTGGGAGACCATAGAAACTGCTGGAATAAGAAATAAATGTTAATTTGTGATCATTAAAATAGTGTTTGCCAGAAATTGCACTCCTGTGGTTAATCTTATAACCACAGGTATTGTGGGAACAGAAACAAAGTGACCGAATAACCAGTATGTCATAGATGCTGAATTAGAATTGGATTCACATTTTCTGTGTGACTTAAAGCCCACAGTTTATTGCATTGCCTGAAGTTACCCCCGCAGAAATACCCTCAGAAGCCCCTGTGCGTTTTTCCTGCTTTTTTCTTTTGTTGATGCAGTTGCCACCCAGCTCACTTTGGAGGACTCGGTAACTTCTTTGGGAGGTTGACCAGAAGTAATTCCTCCCTTTTTGTGATTACCAATCTATCACCATGCTCCGAAAGAGCGAGCGTGTTTTGTGCGTCTCCCCTTGCCTCCGTGCCCCCGACGTTTCTCGAACAGACCGCTTGCGTGGACGCGTTCTGGGCTCTCGGTGTAAATCGGCGATGAAGCTGGCTGCAGGCCGACACTGGCTCAGGTACTTGGCTGCATTTTGTGTTTGGCTCCTCGGGAAACGCAAAAGTTCTAGCTGACCCGCACTCCCATCCCCCCCGGCTTGGCTGCTAAGAGTCTCTGCAGGTTTTAATTGTTCGCGCTTAGCTGTCATTTACCTTGGAAGACAAAATATTTACAGATTGCTTATGAAATCTTTGTTCATTTAAAAAAAATATTCCTGGTCAGTGTGACCGGAGCTGAAAGGACACACTGATCCCCTGGTTTCTTTGAATAAATATATATTTTCCATATATATGCGTTTTCAGTAGGATGTTAAATGCGCTTTGGTGCACATATAAGAATAGCAAGGGTTTATCTGTTCTTGTCTCCTGTCTACAGGGGTGGCTGTAAACCAATGCTGAGGGGAGAGAAAGAGCACCGCTGACTCGTGTGACACTGACTGTGCTTTGCTAATTGGGTCACTGTCAGTGAGATAACAGTTTGGGTCAGACGCCAGGTCAGCATAACCTGGGCAAAATCAACCTTATCTGTGGCAGGACCAAATACCAGCAGCCACCCATGACATGATCTAGGAAATTAAGTAACGTGTTTATTGTAAATTTGTTATTGTAACCGACCTAGTAAAATTGTTTTCCTAGGATAAGTTGAAACTTTTATAAACAACCCAGCAAAGGGCTTATATGAGAAAATGGGTGGGATGCCAAGGTGTGACTTGATTTCTTTTATTCCATCTGAAGAGAAAGTATGATTGCAAAAAGGGAAGTGTTTACATAAACTGATAAAAAACTTGAGAATTCAGCAGAACACAGCCACGTGTTCCTGAGCTTTCTTCCATAAAAGTCTCACCATGTCCGGAAGCGCCCCATTCGCCTTCACTATGAGGGGAATCATACTTGCACTAGCGCTCACCCTCGTAGGTAAGCCTGCATCTCCCTCCTTCATCTCTCTTTCCCAAAATTTCCTTAAGTTCTGTGGTAACAGTTGGATCTAGACTAAACGTTACTCATCTGGTTTTCCATCTCCTTTTGCAGGTAGCCAGAAGTTTGACATTGGTAAGTACATTTCCTTCTATAACCCTCTTTCAGTGACTTCTTTGTTGTGATTTCTACTTATTAGAACGTGTTTGCAAGTATTGTGAAAATGGCCGTTATTCCCCACAGACCCTGGATTCAGCAGCAGAAAGAGCCACTTGTACAGCTATGAGGGCTGGGTGTTGAATGGCCTTCAAGAAAAAAGCTTCGCCAAAGCTGGCGTGCGCTTCAGCAGCAAACTAGAGATCAGTGAGCTGTCAGAGAACACTTACCTCCTCAAGGTACCGTGTCTTCTTCCAAACCTACCGCATGACGGTGAACTATAAATCACAGTTATAATCACATCTGGGTAATCTGTGGTTTAGGAGAGCTGTAGGAAACGCAGCTGGAGGCTCAGTGCTGTAGATGTCAGAGAATGATCTGCAACCTGAAGTTTCAGAAGTGACGGGTGATTTGGCATCCAGTCATTTCCGAGTGTTTTTTGTGGAAATTGTTCCTAGCAAGTGTTCCTCAAGACTTTGTGTCGAAAATAGAGATGCCAAAATCGGGCATTCTGTTAGAAAACGGTTATTTCTAACTCAAGCCTGCTCCAAGTTTAAGATTCAATTTTAGTCTCATCACACATTCCCAACTTCTGTGGGAAGCCGGGACTTGGGTATGTAAAATCATTGTCATGCAGGCAATTAATAAATGTAGACTTAAAAAGTGATAAAAGCTCAAGATAAAAAGTGATAAGTGATAAAAGACGGATTAAAAAATGAAAGGCTTAGGCAAGGAGCATGTAATAATATTTAGTGTTTGGGTAATGCAGTAAAAGGTCTGTGCGTGTGAAATCATGCCTCTGCCGACATCAGTAGAGACAGGACCTGACCCATCTGAAATAAGTATGTTTCAGAAAAATACTTTTATTTGTCTGTTTAATTTAGTTACAAATCAGAGCTGCTTCTTTTTGGGCACTGAGTTCAGTGACAGAGCTCTCACTGGTTGTAGTTGAGCTGGGGATCTCTCTTCGATGAGGGCAAGGTGTCAAAATTACGGGCTAGGGCTTGCATTTCACACTGTAGTCTTCATCCTAAAATTCTTCTATAGCGTGCACCAGGCTGCGCTCTGGGGCACCTAAACTGGCACTGACTTTGCCAAAGTTACTGAAATTGCTTCTGATTTACATTGTGTCTCAGTATGGGGGGGGGGAAAGGTTTCTAAATATGTTGCTCGTTATTAGAAAAAAATAGGTTGATTTAAGCAATTCACAAATATGAATCAAATATATCAACCAGTTTACTAAAAAAAAATAAATTGGAAGGCTATGAGTTAAAATGCAACGTTCTAAAACTATATTTTTTTGACATTTAGAATGATATAAACTGTTTAAATGCTAAATTTCACCTAAAGCAGAAAATTTATTTTAAGGCTGAAAAAATAAGGAGAATTTTATTTGATTTTTTTTAATTACTTTTTGAATCAGCCTTTCTTCCTATACGGTTAATGCAAGTTAAATGCTTAAAGTGTCCCTGGGAGATAATAGTGATATGTGAACTGCTTCTGTAAGATAAAATAAAACTGCTGAGCCCACAGGGTTTGTACAATGGTTTTACAACAGTGCAAGGAAGAGACGAAGGAATGAACTGCTGTACGAATTTCTAAGGCTACATTTGGAAGGAAAGAGTATATAACTAGCGATCATGTTGATTTCTTCCAATCTGTTTGCGTATTTAGTACCAAAGTAATTTTATTCACGGAAGTCTCTTTTCTTAATTTCCTTCCAGATCCGCTCTCCGCAGTTCGAGGAGTACAATGGCATCTGGCCCAGGGACCCGTTTACTCGATCTTCCAAAATCACCCAGGCGGTTTCTTCATGTTTTACCCGGCCCTTCAAGTTTGAATACAATAGCGGACGGATTGGAAACATTTATGGCCCAGAAGACTGCCCCGATATGTGTATTAACATAGTGAGAGGAATACTGAACATGATGCAGATAACCATTAAAAAGTCACAGAATGTGTATGAATTGCAAGAGGTTTGTTTATTCTATTCTAAAACTACTTCATTGAAAGGATGTGTTCTCTTCAGGTGCTCTTCCTTCAAGTTTCTCTTTATTTGCATCTACTTTGAAATGTTCATCAAAAAAAGACAGTTTTCATTCACATAGAAGAAAACGCTTGTGTATGTGTTGAATGAATCATCTGAGCTGGATTCTCTTTAAGACATCTGTCTTTAAGACTTAACATACAGCTCTCTGAAGAAGAAAAAAGAATTATTAGCTGTGCCTGTCTTTGTTATATGGCTTCCTTGTGATACAGCTGCTTGATCCATTTTATTTGTTCATTGTTGATATTAATTAATTGATTACTTTTTCATTTTAAACTCAGTCCCCTGACTGAGGAGTGTTCACATGTCTATTTTTTAGTTCAATAGGATTAGTTGTGTGTCATGGTAACAGGTTTCAAAACATAATTCAGACTGTTCAGTAGGTCCTTACCTTCCTACTGCTCCTTCAGAATCTTCATTCAATAAAACTTCTCACACAGTGGAATCCTGATATAACCGGGAAGTCTCATAATCTCTATTGATGTGCACAGGCTGGCATTGGAGGTGTTTGCCACACAAGGTACGTCATCCAGGAAGACAGGAAGAACAGCCGAGTCTCCGTCACCAAAACTGTAGACCAAAATAATTGCCAGGAAAAAGTGATAAAGAGTGTTGGAATGGCTTACATCTACCCTTGTCCTGTCGACATGATGGTACGTGAGATGTGAAAAGATCGTCCTAACTACAGGCTTGACCATTCTCTTCCCATTCACTCTTTGGGTCTCTCTGTCCTCCTCCAGAAGGGAAGGCTCATAAAAGGGACCGCGGCTTTCTCCTACAAACTGAAGCAGTCAGATAGTGGTACCCTGATCACAGAAGTGGTGTCACAGCAGGTGTATCAGATCTCACCACTCAGTGAACCTACGGGTGTTGCTGTCATGGAAGCAAGGTAGGTGGGACACGGGCTTGCTTCACAAAGTGAGCACAATTACAGATTCCGGCGGTCCCTTTCACCCCTAATTGAAGTGAAATGGGAATTGAGCTCCACAGCAGTTGGGTAAAGCTGTGAGCACTCATACTTGGGGTTTCCGCACTCCTAAAAATTCACTGAACCATTCTCTCTTTGTACCCTGGGAAACCTGGTGCTACAATCAGATGGAAAAGAAGGAAAAAAGCTCTTTTGCTCGCTTATACCATAAGAACGCAACTTTACTACTCTGTCCTGAAAAAGGGCTAATTTATAGTGCCAGTAGGAAGATGGTGCACATAGAAATAAGATCATTGATTACACTGTCAATAATTCTCATTCAGAAGACAGTGGTTTAGCTCCTCAGAAGCTATTTCATTGCAGATAACTCTAATACTCTTTTGTTCCAACGCGAAGACTTTATCCATTAGCAAACTAAGTTTTTACTGTTATAAGAAAAATGATTAAAGAATAAAACTGCTACCATCACAGTATCACTGAACCAACAAACAGCCAAGAAGGAAGAGAGCTAATTCGTTCTTGTCTCTTGACAGACAACAACTCGCCTTGCTTGAAGTGAGGAGCGAACGGGGGAGCGCCCCAGACATTTCCATGCAGAACTACGGAAGCCTTCGTTACCAGTTCCCATCCGTATTGCCACAGATGCCACTGCAGCTAATCAAGATGAAAAACCCCGAGCAAAGGGTATAGTATTTTTAGGTCTTCAAATTGCTTTCCTAATTAAAAAAAACCAAACAAACAAAACAACAATAAAAGAGTAATGATCATAAATTACAGAGGATTTAATTACGTATTCTCTCTCTCTCTCTCATGTTTTGTAACAGATAGTAGAAACACTGCAACACATAGTCCAGAATAACCAACAAGATTTCCACTACGATGTTCCGTACAGATTCTTGGAGCTCGTCCAGCTCTGCCGGGTAGCAAGTGCTGATACTCTGGAGTCCATCTGGAGACAAGCTTCAGATAAACCCCGCTACAGGTATTTCATTGTATCAGCTTATAAGAAACCTTTCCATTTTTGGAGAATTGAGAGCTAAATTTAAGGATTTTTTTTTTTTTTTTTACCCCGCTTGCAGGCGATGGCTGCTGAGTGCAGTTTCTGCTGCAGGCACTACAGAAGCACTCAAATTCATTAAGAGCAGAATTCGCAATGATGACATTAACTACCTTCAGACTCTTCTAAGTGTTTCTTTTGCTCTCCATTCAATGAGAGCTGATGAAGACACTGTTCCAATAGCAGCAGTGAGTAAATCTGTGTGAATCTTTCCGACCTGATAACAAAAGGAATTATAATTAGTGACAATCTTGATTATAAAGTACCTGAGAGACTGTATTCCCCTCTGATGTATACCAATTTTGTGCAAATGTTGAACCAGGAATTTCTTTTGGCACTACATACATGAGAGGAGGCACAGCCCCGTGTCTTCATTTTGTTACATGGATACAGAAGTCATTCGCTCATAACAGTTTCTGAGAGCAATTCCCATTTTAGTTTGCTGGGATCACATTTCATACCTTCTACAACCTGCAAAACTTCGTCCACTTCAATCTCTTACTTATGAAACAAATGGTGATTTGTGTGTTATGTCATTTGAATAGCTCTTTTGATTACAAACTATTCCTATAAACTGTAAAGTGCTGCAAGTGAAAGTATTAGTGCAAACTTCAAATATTTTGACACTATAATGAATAACTTATTCTGAATAGGATTTTCCCCATCTTTAGTCAATATTCTTCTTCTCAAATAGGAAAAAAAGGATATTATATGAGAATGCATCATTAGTATAATTGAGTTACACGTTGTTCTAAGGATACTCTATTTACAGATTGATGTTTACCCATAATCTCTGTATTTTCAGTGTTATGCTCAGTTGAGGAAAATCAAAATGATGCTATGTAAACTTGATATATATATATGCTTATTTGTATTGAAACTAGTGGGGAGTTAAGCTCCTAAGTGAAGTTGCAAATAAAATGTCTACAAGCTCATTTAATTTGTTTGGACGTGAACAATAATCATTATGAAACTGCTCCCCTCAGACAAGCTCTGATGATCTTCCTGGTCTGAAAGCTATGTCGAGCACTGTATTAAATACCAAATAAGTTATTTCCCCTTTTTTCCCCACAGGATTTAATGACCAGTTCTCGAATTCAGAAAAGTCCTGTGCTTCAGCAAGTTGCCTGCTTGGGATACAGTTCTGTGGTCAACAGATACTGTTCTCAGATCTCAGCTTGTCCCAAAGAAGCTCTTCAGGTGGGTGGTTTTTTCTCAGGTTGTTCTTAACAGCTTAGTAATGTTCATTACATTAGCTTAATTCTTTTAAGATACAGTATAAAAATGGCAATTGTACTTAGATTTCATAGGGCTCCTTCAGAACAAAGGCAATGAATCATTTTACTGAGGTAGATAATGGCTTCATCATTGAAACCACAGCTTTCACATTGGAAGGTAAAATCCTGAGAGAAGTCGTTTCTGAGTAATTTTATTAAAACCAGTTTGTTTATCGCAATAGGCTTTTGGGTGGGTGAGGGGAACACTGTGGTCAATCTCTACATTAGGAAGATAAGACTGAACTGTGCTTTGCCTATAGCCCATCCATGACCTGGCAGATGACGCGATCAGCAGGGGCCGTGAAGACAAAATGAAACTGGCTCTGAAGTGCATTGGTAACATGGGAGAGCCAGCCAGCATCAAGCGCATCCTGAAGTTCCTGCCCATATCTTCATCCAGCGCTTCTGATATCCCCACCCACATTCAGATTGATGCCATAATGGCCTTGAGAAAAATAGCTCAGAAGGACCCCAAAACAGTAAGTATGATCTGCCAGAGATTTCTTTACTTAGAGAATTAGGGAACGTATACTGTAAAGGGTAATGAATGTAATGGTATCATGTCTGTGGATTCAGCGTGTTTAAAAAAAAAAAGATTATTTTTTGAGAACAACACAATACAATTTTGTATTTTAGCTGATGTTTTATGCTAAGCTGTAATAATTGTTAGTCAGTAGGAAGCTTCCAGAAGGATATCAGCAGTGTTTCTTTAGTCATCTGTCATAACCATTTAAGTCCTGTGCTAGTTATATATGGTGGAAATTTAGACACCTAAAAGTCAGACAAATAATTTCACCTGCCTTTATAGTCTATTGACCTCCTAGGCGAAATGTCAACATTGCTCTGCCTCTTTCAGACCCTTCCCTTGGGGTTGGATGAGTCACCACTGACATCCCCCTGAGGTTGGTGTAGTGGGCGTAGGCAAGACTCCTGCCTTTCAGACAGTTTAGATACAGGAGCTATAGGAGGCAGCATCCACTCGGACTGTCTTTGGTGAGCTGCTGAAACTCCCCTTTAAAAAGTGGTCTAAAATAGCGAAGCATGCTCCACCAGGTCAGTGGGGTTGCTCCAGAGAATGGATTTATCTTATTATCTACCATTGTTTCATTTGAAGTTATTCACCAGCCTTTGAATGTCAGTAATGCAAAAAGCTGCGCTGATGTCTTTTTGGTTGTGGTGGGTTGGCCCAATACATCGATACCTGGATGTTTGTTTCGGATTCAGTGCTGCCCTTCTCCACGGGGCTCTTCCTCCATGGCCCCTTCAATTGCCTTACTAAAACAATGGGGAACCAGGCAGTAAAAAAGATCAGGAAACCTTTCTGTAGGACAATGTCCCCCTCTCTCATATTTCTTGCCAGTTATGTGTGGATCCAGTCTGCTAAAAAAGTCTCAATTATTGGTAATTTGAGACACTGTTTTCTCCCTGCAGGTGCAGGTATATCTCATTCAGATCCTTGCAGACCAGTCGCTTCCCCCTGAAGTGCGAATGATGGCTTGTGCTGCCATCTTTGAGACAAGGCCTGCCCTTCCTTTAATAACAACAATAGCTAACGTGGCAATGAAGGAGAGCAATTTGCAAGTGGCCAGTTTCGTGTATTCCCACATGAAGGCTTTGTCGAAGAGCACGTTGCCGTACATGTACAACGTGTAAGTAGAGACAGGAACAAAGGGCTGGAGCACCCCTCCTATGAAGACAGGCTGAGAGAGTTGGGGCTGTTCAGCCTGGAGAAGAGAAGGCTCCAGGGAGACCTTATAGCCCCTTCCAATACCTGAAGGGGGCTACAGGAAAGCTGGGGAGGGGCTGTTTGCAAGGGCATGTAGCGATAGGATGAGGGGCAATGGTTTTAAACTAGAGCAGGGCAGGTTTAGATTAGACAGCCGGAAGAAGCTCTTTAGAGTGAGGGTGGTGAGACACTGGAACGGGTTGCCTAGGGCGGTGGTGGAGGCCCCATCCCTGGAGACATTCAAGGCCGGGCTGGATGAGACTCTGAGCAACCTGATCTAGTTGAAGTTGTCCCTGCTTACTGCAGGGGGGTTGGACTAGATGACCTTTAAAGGTCCCTTCCAACCCAACACGTTCTATGATCTATGATTCTAGTAAGTTCTGTTACATTCCTGTTAGTGAGCACTGCGTGTGTGGACAAATTGAATTCAGTTTATATTCCGACAGGGTGCAGCTTATTTCAGGGTATGATTACCTTTCTCATTTTCTTTAGATCTTCGGCTTGCAATATCGCCCTTAAGCTGCTGGCCCCCAAACTGGACAGGCTGAGCTATCGGTATAGCAAGGTCATACGTATCGGTGGTTACTTTGGTGAGTAAAAGCGTTTCAGCGACCAGGAAACTTTCACTTCAGAAATTCATTCTTAAGAGACGTTTAGTCCTTTGGAGAAATATGTCATTCATGCCTCAATAAGAAATTGAATTAAATGTGACAGTCACATATTTAAAAGTGCATGAGTAGCCATTTACTAATTTGGGCCTAAACAGTTAAAATATATGTAATTATATATCTTAGAGTTGGCAATGGAAAAAGCTGCAGAAATACGATCTTGAATGACAAGCAGAATGGTTAGGAAAAGTATGTGTCTTTTGTTTACTTCTGCCATAGATAACTATAAAGTTGGTGCTGCTGGAGATGTCTTTGTTATGAACAGCCCCGGAACGATGTTCCCATCGGCAATAATTTCCAAGCTGATGGCATATACTGCAGGGTCAGTGGCTGACTTGGTGGAGGTAAGTATTTGCCTAAATCGATAATAAAACAAATTAAAATTAAAATTGACCACAAAGTTTCATCTCTGTAAGTTATGTTTCAGACTGCTCCTTCTCATGCTCTTTTGGTAGGCTGGTGTCCGCGTGGAAGGCCTCACAGACGTCATCATGAAACGAAATATCCCGTTTGCTGAATATCCCACATACAAAAAGATAAAGGAGATTGGAAAAGCGGTAGGTGTTTTCAGTAATGCAATATGTGGGTTATATGAGGGGGTATTTAGTGAGGCTTCTCCTACGAGTTAAGCCCTGTCTCACAAGGTAAACTACCCGCCTATCAGCCAGCTCGAGTACTTCTGTGAAGGAGAGACCTGCAGTGGGACTGCAGGGGACATCCCTCCTGGGACGGTTGAGGCAGTTTCTGCAAACCCTCACTCTGCCCTGCGGAGGAAAGGGGAAGGGCGGGCATTTTGCAAGAATATACCTTTGTCTTCAAGAGAAAAGGTGATTTGTGGCTGTGATTTCAAACTGGGCTTAGTGGTACTAATGGCCCAGACCCTCTACGTAAATGCTATTGCACCGGAATACAAAAGGCTGGACAGGAGGCTATTCGGGGGCATGTCAGTGACAGGGAGCAAGTCTGAATTAGTGACGCTGTGCTATTTACGAAGCACAAAAGAAAAGCAAGCAGCAATGGAAAATTGCAGCTTGGTCAGGGATGGGTTTGATCATCTTGCTGAATTACGGTTTGTAAAGTGTTGCGCTAAGGAACTTTGCTTGTTTCTTTACCTGTTCCCTAGCTGCTGGGATGGAAGGAGCTGCCAACAGAAGCCCCCTTGATATCAGCCTACTTGAAACTATTTGGCCAAGAGCTGGCCTACGTCAACATCAATAAGGAAGTCCTGCATCAAGCTATGAAGGTACCAGGGACCCCTACTTTTCTTTGCAAGATTTGACACCATTCTACTTGTATATCCCAACGTCTTGGATCTCTGTTTTTACTGCAGACTGTGCTAGAACCCGCTGATAGGAACGCAGCAATGAAGAGAATTGCCAGCCAAATCCGCAATGGCATTGCAGGACAGTGGACACAGCCGGTGTGGCTGGGAGAGCTGCGATACATCGTTCCCACCTGCACCGGTCTGCCACTGGAGTACGGGTCCTACATCACCGCTCTGGCACGAGCGGCAGTCAATGGTGAGTTGGGAAGGACGAGATCAGGTGTGGGAGCTCTGAGCAGGGGATGAGAGGGCCGGGCTGAGAGGGGCTGGAGAAAAAAGTGGAAAAATAGTAACTTAGAAAAAGAACTACTTTTTGTAGTGGAGGGGAGGTAGTGAAGACGTTTGAAGAGAAGCTGGACACAGCTGATTTCTGACTCGTCTTTGAATGGACTGAGGACAGAGAGAATGAAGTGAGAATCTGGGAAACCAGAGAGAGAAAGGTCACAGCATTCTAGGCCATAAAAAACAAGAGCCACTTTGGGAGCTGACACAGACATGGGCAGAAGGAGGTGGCTGCTGAGGGATGCACACACATGCTAAGCAGGATTCAATGGTGATTTAAACAGAGAAGAAAAGAGAACCACTAGTAATGTTAGAGAAGGCAGGAAGAGAAGAGGGCTTGTGAAAAGAGACAGAGCGCTCTGTTTTTAAAGAATAAGTATGCAAGCATGAATACTTATCAAGAAGTTAATTCAGTTGTGGTGCAGCAGACTTTTAATTCTGGCAAAACTGACCTTTCCTTCTGCTGACACCACATAAGGAATGGAGGGTGAAGTACATGCACCTGAGCTCTTTATAGAAGTCTCGTATGTGTCTGCTCTTTGCTGCTCTTGGTTTTTGGTTTGTTAGTTTGTTTTAATAACATCTTTGAACCCCTGCCCCTTGTTTTTTGGGTGTTTTTTATTTTTATTTTTTTATTATTTTTATTTTTATTTTTGTTTGTTTGTTTGAAATAACATCCTTGTGGCCACATTGGAGAGGTATGGATTGGATGGATGGGCTACAAAGTGAGTGAAGGCTGTCTGGACTGCTGATCTCCAAGAGTAGTCAGCAGATGAAAGTCTAATTGGTGGCTTGTTATGAGCAATGTTCCTCCGTCATTAGCACTTGTTCATTCTCTCTTTTAACAATCTGAACTTTGGAACAGACGGCACCCTCAGGAAGCCTGTGTCAATGATGACAGAATTGGTGGGAGCAGTCACTGCACTGGCGGGTCAGGCTGCTGCCCCAGGGGACCCTGAGAGTCTGGAGGAGATGGCCTGACAGCAGTGCAATGCTATTTGACAAAGGCAATGCAAAGTCCTCCACCTGGGATGGAATAACTCATGCAAGTGTACAGGCTGGGCATCACCCAGACAGAAAGCAGCTTTGCAGAAAAGGGCCAGAGAGGCCTGGAGGACAAGCTGGTATAGTGAACCAGCAGTGTGCTCTTGTGGTGATGAAGGCCAACTGCATCATTGGCTGCAATAGCAAGAGCCGAGCTAGCACGAAAGTTGTTTCTCCCCTCTATTTAGCACATCTGAGGCTACATGTGGAGTATAATGTCCAGTTTTGGGTCCACGGTACAAGAAAGATGTTCACACTTGATGTGAGAAAAGATTGGAGAGCAGGGTTTGTTTAGCCTGGTTGCCCACACTCACTCTGTCTTCTGGCTCCTCACCTTTCTGAAATTTTAATGTTATACTAATTAACAAACTTTTCGTTTGGGCTGGCTCTTTATTTTCTTACTATATTTTTATTTCTATTTTCAATATGCTGCATCAGAACCCTTGCCTACAGAAGAAACTTTCTGGATATTTTCAGTGTTTTTCAGACTCATAAAAGATCTCATGTACCCCAAAGTCTGTCTTGTTTTCCAGCTATGTTTGTGGTATTAACAAAAATATTATCTCTTCGTGAAAATTCTGTCGTGCTGAAATTCAAATCCTTTCTTTCACTTTTGCCATGTTTAAATTTTGTTCTGTCGTTTGCAGTTGATGGAAAAATAACCCCCCCTTTAACTGGAGATTTTAGACCTTCCCAGTTGCTTGAATCCACCATGCAGATTCGGTCTGACATAAGCCCAAGGTATGGCAGGTTTCTAAGTCTTTACACATGATGGAGGTTTCTTTATGAAAAGGCAGAACCACATGTTAAAAAAGAGCACCTTTCTTGCATTTGACCACTTCACTCTGTTTCAGCTTATACGTACATACAGTGGCAACGATGGGTGTCAACACAGAATACTTTCAACATGCTGTTGAGATTCGAGGCAAGGTCCTGACAAGAGTGCCAATGAAGTTTGATGCCAAGATAGACATGAAATTGAAAAATATTAAGATTGAAACAAATCCATGCCATGAGGAAACTGAGATAGTGGTTGGAAGGTATGGTAGCGTTACTTCAGAATACTTCCATTGCTGAAACCTTACAAAGTTCACTATTCACGGACACCTCCTACTGAGGTTTCTAGATAGGCAGAGTGGCTTTTCAGTGTGCAGCAGAATGTTTGGGATGTAGACCAAGAAAGAGAAATAGAGGAGTTAAAAGTCAAAAGCTACCAAAATTATTTAGGAGTTTAACTTTTATTTTAGTTTACTAATTTGTGGTTTTAAATTTTATTTGTTTATAATTTTATTGTCTTTTAGGGTTTTTAATTTTTATTTTTAAATTAATGCCTTCCATGTTTTGGAAATTTTTTAAAATTTATCCAGATTTTGAAAACTTCCTGTGATATAAGGAACTGATGTTTGTCATGAACTCTTATTTGTCTTTAATAAAATTTATAGTTGCATATGCAATCCCTGTGTTCAAACAACATATGTCTGTGCTGTCACATGATACTGACAGGGACATACTTAATTTAATCCAAAGACAAGGGATTGGAATAATTTACCATTTTTTGCGCATATCTCAACAGACACAAGGCTTTTGCTGTATCAAGAAATATCGGAGAACTAGGTGTTGAAAAGAGGACCTCCATTCTCCCAGAAGGTGCTTCATCAAATATTGTGGAAGAACCTTTCAAACCATCAGAGAGAGCTTCCGGTGAAGGTTTCACAATGGTAACCTATTCCTTTTTGCTTATATAGTAATATTTACCCTCTCTGTGCTGCACATGTCTGCAGTTTTACTCTTGCCTATGATATGCTCCCAGTGGTATTCACATACTCATCTCCAACACAGCAAGAAGCTGACAGCGAGCCAAGGAAACATACTTATAGCTCTCAAGAGGATCTTCGCCACGGCACAGGAAGAAAAACTCATAAACGAGACATTTGCATCAAACTGCATCGTCTTGGTTGTCAGCTCTGCTTTTCCAGAAGGTCACGAGATGCCAGTTTCCTAAAAAATACATATTTGCACAGACTAATTGGAGAACATGAAGCTAAAATAGTCTTGATGCCAGGTACAATATTGCGCGCTATTGCCGTCTTGGGTTTGTTGGTGCTATTTGAAGCAGTGTAACCTTCTAATGTGTGCAATTGGTGTGTAGTTCAAACAGATGCCGATATTGACAAAATTCAGCTGGAGATTCAAGCAGGATCCAGAGCAGCTTCCAAAATAATTCATGTGGTAAACTCGGAGTCTGAGGAAGAGGATGAGTCATCTCCATATGAGGACATTCAAGCTAAACTGAAGAAGATTCTAGGCATTGAAAATGTCTTCAAGGTAGGAGACTTTGAGCATGGGAGGGGGGAATATTTTGCCATAAATGAAGCCAAGAATTTGAAGTTCAATGTGGAAAGCTGGCGTGGGAAAGCAAGGATGGGGCTATTGAAAAGTGCCAGTGCCAGGCCTGTCAGCCAGTGCCACATCTGGTGGGACTGATCCGATGGGGTGCATCCAGCTGGGACTGCTCCTCCATGCTGGGTGAGATTTCAGCTGGGCGCAGTGGATCTAAGGCAGTTCTGCAGTGGGTGAGGCAGGGAAGTTGTTGTTGTTCCTTGAAAGGCTGATGTGAGCAGCTTGTCTGACACTCAGAGAAGTTTTACTTTGTAAATACAGAACCTGATGGATCCCTTCTCTTGCACTTCTCTTTGAACTGTTTTTGCAGGTTGCAAATAAAACACGACACCAGAAGAAGCAGCCTTCTAAGAAAGGAAACACTATGCTAACAGAGCTTGGGACAGACCCCAATGCAAAAAATCCCTCCAGCTCATCTTCTGCCTCCTCAGCAGTCTCTTCTTCTTCCTCATCAGCTGCTGCTTCTCCTGATCATAAAAAGGCTGCAGATGAGGATAAGAATGATCAAGGACAGCAAGCAAGAAACAAAGATGCAAGCAGCAAGAGCAGTAGCAGTAGTGGCAGAAATAGCAAGAGCAGCAGCAGCAGCAGCAAAAGCAACAGCAAGAGCAGCAGCAGCAGTAGTAGCAAGAGCAGCAGCAGTAACAGCAGCAGCAGTAGTAGCAAGAGCAGCAGCAGTAACAGCAGCGGCAGCAGTAGCAAAGGTAGCAGCAGCAGCAGCAGAAGTAGCAGCAGCAGCAGCAGGAGTAGCAGCAGCAGCAGCAGGAGTAGCAGCAGCAGCAGCAGAAGTAGCAGCAGCAGCAGTAGGAGCAGCAGCAGCAAAGGTAGCAGTAGGAGCAGCAGCAGCAGCAGGAAATCAGTGGGTCACCATACCCATGGGCATCACTCAGGACATCTGGAAGGTGACGGCAGCAGCAGCAGCAGCAGTAGCAGCAGTAGCAGTGGCAGCACATATTCCAAAATATGGGTAACTTTGTCAGTAAATTGATTGATGCTGCTAATGGCCGTGAATCACATTCCTGATGGCAGCTGGCTTTGCATCATAAATCAGAAAAGTATGAGTTGACACAGTAAATTTTAGCAACATAAAATTGCAAGATTTATTCTTCAAACACACCTGCAATCATTGGCTCAGATGTCTACTTCAAAGCATCTCAAAAGTTTCCACAAGTTTGGTGAAACTTTTGTTATAGGCAGGGAACATTTTTTGGCAATTTACTACTTTCTGTCAATATACATTGCATGTTTCTGTCTTAATTTTGCTTTATATAAGTTACTTCAAGTCTTGCATTATGTGCTTGTGACTAGGCATACAGAACTATGTATGAATGATAATTAGTAAAATCCTTACTTGATTCACAGTGCTCAGATTTCAATGTAATTGCAACATTTCTTCTGAGACTTTTAATCTTCTTGTTTTTATCATTTTCAAAGGACGATCATGAGATTTATCAGTATCGCTTTAAATCAGCGCATAGACAAGAGGTGAGTTATTCTTTCATCAATAAATTAAGTATGGAATATGTCATGAGTCAAATGGAAACCTTAAAGGCAACTTCTTGTCTTTGTTGAGGAAAACTACAGTACGGATAACATTTAGAACACCAAATCAATTGTGGTTGTTCTTCTGAGATGTGTAAAGATGGAGAGCTATGTTCTCCTTCATGTTGTGCACGTGATACCATTTGTGGCTCTGCAAAGTAGATGCAAAGCTCTACCAAAGCAGTACAAGGGACTGGGGACGCACTCTGGAGGAAGAAAGACCCTACCATCAAGATCTTAGTTCATTTGACTGGCTTTGATCACTCGGTTTCTTGGATTGTAACCACTGTTGATACACACTGGGATGGTACTTTAGTTCAGCAGAATATTCTTACTAGGACGTGAGCCAGCCAGGAGCAGTGTACTTGATATTAGTGTTCCTCAAAAAGTAAAAAGTTCAGCTGTGTCTGTCCATTCAGTTGATCCTTTCTATTCTTTTGGTCCATTCAGTGTCCTCCAGTTGATCGGGCTCTTCCAGAAGTAAAATGAATCAGTTCTGGTCTTTCATATTGAATTGAGAGGCTGGTTCAATTAGACTTGCTCTGGTCCACCGTTTTTTCACACAGGGAATTCTCATCTAGACTTGTTCCTTAGTTGTCTCTTCTGAAGGGTCAGATATATTTGGGTAAACAAGATTTTTCAGAGCTAGATCACATGTACTAAGCAGGACAAAGCATATCGCAAGTCATGGAGCTACTTGGGTTTGAAACACAAGTTTACCAACACCAAGGGCCATGACAGAGAGCATTCTGCAGCACTACTCACTGCAATTTCTTCGAGCATGCTTTTAAGTTACCCTCTTGAGCATGATGTGTTTTCTTCTTGCAGTTCCCAAAAAGGAAACTCCCAGCTGACCGACTTAGCAGCACATACTCCTCTACCAGATCCAGTCATGCCTCATCTCGAGCTGCTTCCCGGGTTAGTTGCATCATTTTTAGGGGTTTTCGACAGCTTGGAAGAATGTCAGAGTGGCCGTGCACTTGCAGTAGTTGTACAGCTAGGATAATGGGAAGAGAGAAATATTCTCAACTCTCAGGTATCAATTAAGAGAGTCATGCCACCATAGTTCCCATGCACACTTTCCTCTGCAGTGAAGTGAGGGTCCTTCTTACTTGGACCACGACCCTTCCCTCATGGAAATCCCACCCAACAAATGCCTGCAGAGACTGATCTCATGACCTCTGCAACCAGGAGGGAAGCTGAGGTGCTGCAGTGCCAGTGCAAGGACGTTGGTAGTGGAGGCCGAGGCTAAGAGGAGCCTCAGCATCAGGCACGCTCCAGAGGTGACATGTAGCACCTTGGCTCCTCACCACCACCCAGTCTGATGCATGCAGGCTTGCTCTCTGGAGCAAGTGATGAAGTTAAGTCTAATGATGGAGTGAAGGAATTGCAGGCCATAGAATGCTTAAGGCCCTGCTGTCAGAGGAGGGGGTCTTGATGTTGAAGACAACGTCCTGGATTATATTTTGTGCTAGGGTGCTGTGCAAACACAAAACCTGCCTGCGCCACAGAGCTCACAGATGAAGTGTGGGGTAAAAGCCAACAGACCAAACAGACAGATAAACAGGAGGACACCAGCTGGGGGATGTTATTGTTGTGAGAATGAGTGATGAATACAACTGATGGCTGATACTGCTGGTCAAATTGAACCACTTTCATTCACAGGCAAATAGATAGGTATTGACAATGAAGCTGAATTCATATAGTCATTACTGTATCCTAATGGTATGAATATTCCCACAGTATCAGCTGTAGCTCAGGAAATGGTGCAAATTTTGGCTCATATAAACTACAATGATAAAAACCATCTGTGCATGCAGACGCACATGCACATTAAAGACATAGGTATGAGAGTTTATAGGCGTGTATATATGTGTGGTACATATGCTGGTTTATATTTGCAGTTCAGTTGCTTATTTTTCATTTATCTAGTTAGATCTTGCATCTAAAATGTTCTACGGTAATTCTTTTATAATTATATTCCTTGCATACTTTCTCCCCCTTCTTCTTAGCCTAAGTTTTTGGGAGATGTTAAAACACCAGTATTGGCCGTTTTTCTTCATGGCATTCGCAACGATAAGAAGATAGGAGGTCTCCAGCTCGTGGTATATGCAGATATTGACTCCATCAGGCCCCGGGTGCAGGTATTTGTGTCAAACCTCACAGATTCAAGCAAGTGGAAGCTCTGTGCTGATGCTTCAGTCCTCAATGCTCACAAGGCAGCGGTAAGGCTCAAAAATAGTTATATACAGCTGTATGCATCAGCATGGAAAACTACGTTCCATGCATTTAACAATGGACTGTTTCTCTCTCCAATAAAGGCTTACCTGAAATGGGGCCGGAATTGCCAGGACTACAAGATTTCAACTGAGTTGGTAACCGGGCGCTTTGCTGCCCACCCTGCTGCACAAGTGAAACTGGAGTGGCCTAAAGTTCCTTCAAGTGTCAGATCCATAGCAGAATGGTGAGGTTTTAGCCTTTAGTGACACTCGTTCATGGTATCAGTCAACTGGGAAAAATCAACATCCACCCACAGTTAAAGTACCGGCTATTATTTTATTCTCTGATCTGTCTGAGTACTGCCTTCAGACATAAAAGCTGAGTGGGAGATCATGGCCATCCTATTGTAACGTACAGGAGTTCTTTATACTGGCCATAAGTACTGAAAACTGAGGCACAGATCCTGCCTTTCACTGAACATTTGACCAGTAAAGCAGAGAGTGGTCATGAGGACCTAGCCAGTGATCCTGAAGACTCCGTGTGCTGCTTACACATGGATGTGAGGCAGCTTGGTTGGGATGTGTCTTGCTTTTCACTTCTCTATTTCACCAGATCTTTCTGATTTGAATTTCTGAAGGTTTTACGAGTTTGTCCCTGGGGCTGCATTTATGCTGGGGTTCTCTGAAAAAATGGACAAGAATCCTTCTCGACAAGCCAGGGTCATCGTGGCTCTAACTTCTCCAAGGACATGTGACATTATTATCAAGCTTCCTGATGTAATTATTAATTATTATTATTACTCTCCTATTTTTTCCTAGTGGAAAAGTGAGATTGTTGCATTTTAATTACAGTGGGTCAATTCTCTGAAAGAAAAATTAACTAAGCATCAGTTTGGGTGCAATGATGAAAACTACTTTTGTTTATTTTCAACCTTTTTATATTACATCCAAGAGCATTCATAGACTGATTTTGTTGATGGAAAAATAGAGAGCTGTGGGCACTCATAACGGCATGCGTTTCCATCTGTAGTAGCCCCAGAAGTGTTCACCTAAACACTTTTAAAGGGGAGTAATTCATTCTCTCCCAAGTAATATCTGAATGATGAGCCACGCCGCAAGAGAAAACTGCAGGCAGAAGAAAGACCTCATGGACAATGAGTCAGATGAGTTGTTTTCATATAAAGTCTTTGTCAATCAAAGTAAGAAATTGAAATCAAATTCCAAATAGGAGAAAAAGCTGACCTCAGCTGTTTGCTGTGAATACCTGTCACGAGTGTATTTTGAACGTGCTCTTGAATTCCTTTTCAGATGATCCTCTATGAAAAAGCCATGAGGCTTCCCCTGTCACTCCCTGTAGGTCCAAGGATACCAGCTTCAGAGCTGCAGCCTCCCATCTGGAACGTCTTTGCTGAAGCCCCCTCTGCGGTGCTCGAGAATTTGAAAGGTCAGGGTCCAATCGGGTTCAGAAGCATGACGTCCTTAGTGTCCGGAGTTACTTAAGCACCTTCTCAATTTTTCTGGGATTATTTATCTCCAGTTAATTAGGAAATGTGCTGTAATAATGTGAGGACCGTTCAACTGGGAGACAATATTGTGCATGTAGTACAGAAATCATCAGCATTTCAGGGATCCAGATGCCAATTATCTGATTTGATAACATTTAAAATTCCTGGCAATTATTTTTTTGTTAGATAGAGTGTATTTTTCTGCCTTTTTTAGAATTTATGGGTTCTCAGTAGCCCAGAGCCCCTGTAATCCATACAAAAATGTCACATAGTGGAAAAAATATAAAGCTAAAATTATATACCACTAAAAACAAAATATGCCATTTAATGACTTTCTTTTCTGGAAAAGCAAATACTCACTGGCATTTTATTTAACCAGCTCGCTGCTCCGTTTCCTACAACAAGATCACAACCTTTAACGACGTTCAGTTTAACTACACGATGCCGGCAAACTGCTACCACATCTTGGCTCAGGATTGCAGCTCTGACCTGAAGTTCCTGGTGATGATGAGGAACGCTGAAGAAGCCATGAACCTGAAAGCCATCAACATCAAGCTTGGCAGTCAGTAAGTAATTCCTGCCAGACGCTCTGAGCGTGAGGGACTACATCGTCCATGTTTGCCATGAGAGGCGCTTAGATCTGAGCTTCACCGCAACTGTTAGCAGCTCACGGGATTTCAGCATTTCCCTTATTTGCTTTCCATGCACATGGGATGTGATGCTGACAATGTTCCCCTGCATCTTAGGTGACAAGAATACCCCTGATGTCATTTAAGTAGTTGAAATGAGCTTATGCTGTGACCAGTGATATTTAGTGAGCAGGAGAATGCCTTTGTCGCTGTACGCGTGTGAATGGGCTCCAAACAGGCTATGAACGCTCTTCTCCTTAACAGTGACATTGATATGCATCCTGTGAACGGGCAGGTGAAACTGCTGGTAGATGGGGTGGAAAGCCCCACCACGAATGTTTCATACATATCTGCTGGTAAGTGATGCATCATCTGTTGTTTCATTTTCACAGACGTTTTAGGAGAAAGAAAGAAAGAAAAAAATCTATCAGTTTGTATTCAATAAGTATTCCTACCTTTGGTTGCAAGGTTAATATTTAAGAACGTGTATCTCACTAACTTGCATAGGACCATTTAGAAAGACTGATTAGAGTGTAAAGCTCTTTAAGTGGCCAAACTAAGCAAGACACAACTAACATGAAGATCCCTCCTTTTCGTATATTACTGCAGCTCCTGCTGAGTTCCACATTTGAGAAGTGTTTTGGTTATACTACAAAATTTTGCTTGATCAAAACTTTTTGAAGTAGAGCTTTTCTAAAATTCACCACACTTGTATATCACTGTTATTCCTGATTTGATTTGTAGGTATGGATTTGACTAGCATTCTGAAATACGCTAGGAATAAATATGGAGCTGGAAAAACAGCCTGCTTGCTTCTCTCAAAGCAGGAATAGTTTACTTTCTGTGAAAGGTACAGGAGAACCTTGTTTCATTCTGTGCTATGCAGTCAAGGGCTTTCAATGCATGTACTTCCTGACTGTAGAGCTGTTATGTATGAATCAGGCTACATCTTGCTGAAATTGGGTTAGCAACTGCCGGTGGCTGAGCTCTGTCCTATTTGTTATGTACTTGGGAAGCGATAATTGTACTAGAAACGGCTCCAGTGAGAGTCACGGTGTTCTCTGTATTTCCTTACTCCAATGTAGGGTACTCAGGGCCTTGTGTATCTGCACAACTCTACAGATATTATAGACAGCTCTGTAACAATTTCTAGAAATAAATATGAATGTGTTAATTACCCAAAGAAAAACGGGTAAATCTGTGATCATTAAAATTGTTTTCCAACTTTTTACAAACACTTATTTTCTATACGTACACATTTTTACATTGTTTTGCTGTATGTTTTGTTTCTTGACTAGAACAATTGAGGAATTTCAAGGAAAAGAACATTTTAGAACCGTGACAGTTGCTATTTTCTTTCTTAAAGAAGCTAGGCTGGGCCTGGTTTGGTTTTGGTTTTGCTTTGCTTTACTTTGTTTTCTTTCTAGGTGCTTCTCTGTGGATCCACAGTGAAAAGCAAGGGCTTGTACTTGTTGCCCCAGCCTATGGCATTGAGAAACTGTACTTTGATGGCTACACATTCAGGGTATAGTTCTTCCTCTTCATATGCTCGGGTGTGGAGAATGTATGTGAATGTACGGAGAATTGGTATGTGTGAGTGCAAGAGCATGCAGTGGCAAAACCAAATCTGTGCAGGGCCCAAAAAACACAAAAGGGAAGGTGAAACTACCGGATCGCACAGTCCTGCTCTTTATTTCTGAGTAGAAGTGACCGACAGAAATACCTTATTCTTGTATTGTGTGTTGGGAAATGTGCCTGTGGGCGTACACACACTGAGCCAGCGGTGCATTTGCAAGAAAAATGAGCTTCCAGCTCCTGTCCACTGTTCTTGCAGCTGTGTAATTGTTTAAATCAGCAAAAACGCAGCCATTCTTTTAAAGGCAATTCTTCCAAAACCAATATGAAATGAGAATGTCAGAAATCGGTAAACCACACTGTATCTATCACCTATACTATGAAAACATCCATCAGACAAAAGCTAGACTATATTAATAGTCTACACTATTAATAACAACCTACGAGACTGGCACAGTAGGTTTTAAAGGCTTTAACAGTTAAAGACACTGCAGCACCACAGGAGTTTGGCGTCTGACTGTCAGACCCTTTTGAATTCTTAGCAAAGAGATTTTAAATGTTTGTGCATTAACTTATACTGAAAGGGGCCTATATAGCAAAAATCTGCTCCGTAAGTATTTTTTTTTTTTTTTAACTTGAAATGGTTTTGATTTTTTTTCCTTGAAGATTCAAGTTGCTTTATGGATGGCAGGGAAAATGTGTGGAATATGTGGAAAATATGACGCAGAATGTGAAGAGGAGTATCGGATGCCCAATGGATATCTAGCTAAGGATGCGGTGAGCTTTGGGCATTCTTGGATTTTGGAAGAAAAGCCTTGTACGGGAGGTATGCAAGCTCTAATAAATTTAATATAATATTTCTGTAGTTATATAGAAAATGTAGAATTCATTTAGAAAATTTAAAATCTGTAAACATTTTGAGGAAAGCATTTTAAAAGGGTTCATTATTAAGTTATATTAAGTATTAAAAGTATGTCGGTTTAGAAAGGAATAAGAAATTACAAGTGATGCAAACAAGCCAAAAAACCCAAGTCAGTTGAAATTAAATACCCAAGCTGAAGCAAAATCTTTGTTTCAGTTTTGAAGTATTTTAGAAGATGGTCAGAAAAAAATGTAAGCGTATAAATTCACACAGAACGCTTCGACTTAAGCACAACAGCATTTTCCAGACAGTATTTGATGCATCAAAAAATCAGATAGGGAGTAGTAATTGTTTTACCTTGGCTGACCATCTGATTTTTGAACCAGTGCAACCTGTCAAGCAGTTCCAGGGACCTAATTACATGGTTGAAATTAAAAAAGCTGTATTTTAAGTGTTTCAGTAGATTAGGATCTTACGGTGTGCTCAGTGCTCCCAGCTGAGGTTATGATGCAACAGCAAACCGGAGTGCTGCAAGGACAACAGGCACGTTGCCTTTGTAAAGAAGACTTGTCCTGCTGGCAAGGAGATGGCTTCTACATGTTTAGCCGTACATCGACTGTTATTCTGCTATATGTTTGTAAAGAATAGTTGGCATCAAACTTGCTTTAGATGGATATGGAGTCCGCATGCATGTACACAGTAGTATTCCCATGATTAACAGTGACCACATATTGTGTTTCCATTTAATATGTGGTGGAAATGGCTGGCATTTTAGAGATTAAAGCTCATAGTCAGGAATAAATGGTGGTCCATTTAGCTTCTCACAGACTCGTATCTGCTTGTGCTGGGAATCCAAAATGACATCAATACTACTGGCTGGCAGCAATGATTTTTGGTCCCTCTCTGCAGCAATTCTGTCTGAATAAAGGTGGTAATAATGTAATTCTTTAGTGATTATTTTTATTTGGTAAGAAATCCCCCCTTTATTTACAGTGCTGAGTAATTAACACTTTTGAATGTGGTTTTGCAGCTATTCAGTAAGCCAGTTACTTTGAAAAATGTTTATTAGAAAGTACATCAAACTCTGATTCTACGTGCTAATCTAGAAATAAGACAGTTGCATTTGAAATTAGCTCCATATCTAATTAGCTGATTTGAAAAGCTTAACAGTCAGTGATGCTGCTTCACTCCTGGTCAAAATACAGTTTTCACAGAGGGAAGTTGTTTCCAAATTGGCAGTGTTGGCAGATGGGTCCTTCTGGGGAGACGTGAAGATGTTGAATGTGAGCACGTAAACCGTCACCAATGCTTGTGTTACAGCCTGCAAACTGCGACGCTCCTCCGTGAAGCTTGAGAAGACAGTTCAGCTTGCGGGTGTGGACTCCAAGTGCTATTCTACAGAGCCCGTGCTGCGCTGTATGAAAGGATGCTCCGCCACAAAGACTACTCCAGTCACTGTTGGTTTCCACTGTCTCCCAGCTGGTGAGTAAACAGAAATCTTACTGAACAGCAGCTGCACAGAAGTCTAAATAGATTGTGGCTTGACTCGGTTATTCCACTTGAAATGTATGAATAGTCTAACATACGCACAGGTAGGGATGGACTTACTCTGTGGTATTGACTGAAGACCCTTCCCTGTTTTCATTAATACGTAAAACTCTCTTTAGTGAGAGAGACGTTTTTCTGTTGTAATTTCACTACGGTTTCCATTATACCGGAATTTCAAATCTAAACTGAACTCCCTTTGAGCTAACAAGGTAAGGGCAGGGTAACAGCACAGTCAGCATTGTGATTCAGCTGAAAAACTGTGTATTGCAGGTGGCAAGGATTCAGGCACGTCTGATCCTGTGCAGCACCCCGACACGGGGATCCTCCCCTTGTATATTTTTATATATCAGTGCCTTTGGGCGTGATCCTGTTTCACTGAGCTGATTTAGGCAATAGAAGAGCAGGTGTGGTCGGGATTCCTACACATAGGTGCAGTGATGTAGGAGGATGTCTTTTTTTACAGGTATATTGTAGATTCTAAGATATTAGATTAGATAGATAACAGATTATATTGATGATGGGTTCATGCCTGTTTTCCAAGTTTGTTTTTCCTCTAAGACCACAATGTCATTTCCTAAATGTATTATTAATAAAGCTCTATATGGAAGTACTAGTTTTCAAGGTAGAACTGGCTTATTGATTAAGTGGGCTTCCTAGAACATCTCTGCGTGACTTAGACAAATATAAATATGTAAGCTAGTGAGCAGAAGCCAAGCCTGCCGTAATTAATGACTAGTGCATGGTAAATGCTGTACCTTGCAAAACTACTTCTGAAGTATACTCCTTACTTTTCATTTTCTTGTTCCCCATCAGATTCGGCTACCAGCCTGACGGACAAACAGACAAAGTTCGACCAGAAGTCAGAGGATATGCAGGACACTGTTGATGCACACGTAGCATGTTCTTGTGAGAACGAAGACTGCAGTGCGTGAAGCTGTACTTTGCAGCACAGGAGAAAACAGACACACTTGAATGTTTTTATTATGTGGTGTAAGAAAACTCATCTTAAGGAATAACAGGGATACTAAATTAAGTGTTTAAGGATGTGTGGAATCTTCCCAAGTAATTTAAAGTATTAAACTTTATTATTGTAGAAACTGTTGTGATTGTCCATAAATATCTGATTTCATAATAAATCCATGCATGGAAAAAATTGTGAATGGTTCCTTATGTCACTGATTATGGAAAGAGGAGGTCTGCGTTGCTTCTCCTCACTCCCCATTTCATAGACTTCTTGAGTCTGTGACTGTCCTGGGCACCAGGCAGGTGTCCGTGTCAGGCCCCATGGGGGATATGGGTTGGGTAGCTGTGGTACCAGGCTTGTTTCCCCCAGTGCTTTCTTCCCTGGTGCTGGGACCCTGTGCACCCGGAGCGGGAACTGATCCCCTCTGTGTGATGCAGCCCCCTCTGCAGCAGCAACGCAGCCGTGGTGCCCTCAATAACTACCTGATGGGCCAGTGCTGCCGTAGGGAACAGCAAGATCAGGGAATAAGCCTGAATCTCGTGCCTCTGGACAAGGCTGCTCTGAGGGAGTCAAGAACATGCTATGTTCCTGATGCACCGCATGAGAAGCTAGTGGGAATCAGGGGTCTTTGAACAGGACACGGTGTAGTTACCCTCGTACACCACCTGCCAAAGGGTCACAAGCAGAGCCAGACCTTTGCACTTTGGGTGAGATGCCCCAGCCTCTGAGCTCAGTATGAACCCTTGCTGCAGCCACCATCAGCCTCCTGCCCACCCGCTGCAGGTCTGCGTGGGGACGGCGAGGGATGTGCTTGTCTGCCGTCAGCGCTGGAGCCCAAACGATTCCAGCAGATCTGGAAGATGTCTTCTCTTTTTCCCTAAGGCTGTGCTTGCAGGCCAAGTATGCGCACTGGGTGAATTTTTTATTCAGAGAATTGCCTTAGGAGATGGTGTAGACATGACCATCGATGTCAATGAGATTGTTGGCATGAGGAGTTTTGCCCAAATTTCAACAGAAATGGTATTGTACTTTCTTAAGTGTATCTGCCTTAATTCATCAGCATTCTCCCAATCGATACACATCCATCCAGCCAGTTTTATTACTGACTGAACACGCATTCATTTTCTCTATTGAAGTTTGTTAATGAAAAGGAGAATGTGATCCTACCGAATTGTTAAAAATGTAGATCTTCAGTAAATTAATTAAAAGAGAAGCGAGTTATTTGGTTCTTAAAATCAGTAGAAACCAATGAAGAAAAATGGCACTTACCTATGATTACGTGGGGTGGAGAAGTAACCCCTGGCTAGTTTATGAAAGCACTTGAGAACATTCTGTAAAAATCATGTGGTTTTGCTTTCCCCAGCAGCTTTGGTTCCTTCAATGGATGCATGTTATGTGAGTTTTATTGTTTGGATGTGAGTTTTATAGTTTGGAAAGGTAATGTCCTTTAGTACCAAAGGAGTGTGTTTGAAAGACAGGTGTAAGTATGCAGCTATATGCAGTTTAAATGCTGTCACGGTACCTTGTGCTGCAAAGTGATGGGGAGCTGACGGTAGGCGGTGTTTGGACACTACCCAGCAGCAGCAGCAAAGCGGTGAGCTGGCGGGTTTGCTGCTTGCCTGGAAGTCACACGGAGCAGTGATGGGAAGCACAGACTTCCTGGATAACCGCTGAGGCTGAATCCAGCAGAAGCCGGGCCTTTGTATGACCCCCAGGGCTGGGCTCCACGGTGGGCCCTGGTATGAGCTCCCAGCTCCGGTGGGGACAGCCCCTGGGTTCCTCTCTTCCCAGTCTACCGAGGCTGGAGCACAGTTTTGGGGGGGACTCTTGTCTTCCAGCCTCCATGCTCAGGTGCGATGGCAGGAGACCCACAGGTGAGCATCGCCCAACCACCGTGGCAGCCCGAGCACCCGTGGGACTGCGGGGGGACGTGGGCTGTGGGTGTCCACCTGGTGAAGGGCTGCGGGGTGGCCTCAGCCAGCCTCTGTCGCTCTCCCCCACCACCACTGTGGAGAGAGCCGAGCACAGCTCCAAGGAAACGCGGTCCAGGGCAGGTCCTGGGCATTCGTCACTCTCACAATTTTCTTAGGACTTTTTTATCCTTTCTGGTTTTAATTCAGGTTGTATCCTTCAGAGAAACATGAAGCACGAAAGGTCTGTGAGAGTGAGGGGGCAGGCTGGGAGCTGAAATTGTTCTTGACATACAGGAGAAATGGTATAGCAAATTAGAGGGTTCCGTTCTGTAAGGGAACCCCCAAAGGCGAAGCCCTCACCAGCAGGTTCTGCCTACACCCGGAGCAGGAGCACAGAGGATCCCAGCCCGTGGCAGCAGCACAGCCGGGGTGGCCGGGGATGCAACGTTTGCTGCCCAAAGCGGGTGGGGATGGGGGTGAGACGCTGCAAGCCCCGGGCTGGGGGCCTGGGGAGACCCTGCCCTTGCAGCTGGGCACAGCCCCCACAGCCCCCAGGGAGGACCCTTGTTTTCAGGAGTGTTACGGTTCGTGGTGTCGCTGTCATAGTGTGGTGTTTTAGTGATACAGTGTTAGAATTTTGAGACCCTGAATACAAGCATTGTTGCATTTAATCTGCCATCACAGCAGTGCTCCTCTTCTTGTGCTGCCACTGACCTCAAGTCCTCGCTGCCCGCAAGGTGGTTGGTTGTTTTTTTTTTCAAAAAAAAATGTGCAGCTGCATATAGTTATGCCATAATATATTTGCTTTTGAGCCTCAATTACCAGTCACCAGTAGCTGTATACTCAAACCCTTCAGCTACGTTTACCATTTACCAAGTCTCCAAAGACATGACACAACTCACTAGTGACTGGCCTGGCTCTGCTATCATGTGCCATCAGTTTTACAAGGGAAGGGGTTAAAACAGACAGGACCAGAATACAGTGCCAGTAGAAACACGGTGAAGTATTTGCTATGCTTCAAAATTCTTTTTTTTTTTACCCTACAGGTGCAATCTCTGATCTAGGAACAAAATCCACAGTTTGGCAGACATGATACATTACAGCCCAACTGCCAATTATAAAAAACATCAGCTGAAGAACATCATGAAAACTAAATTGCCTTGGATAGGAGTTGCTGATTTGTTGCTGAGAAACTGAATCCAGTCCCTTCCCACAGTGAGCTGGGCAGCAGCTTCGGTTCCCCACCCGTGGAGGAGAAGGTTGGTGGGCAAACAGCGGCCGCGTGGCACCAACATGAACCCCTCAGTCCCGGGGCTGCCGTAACCCTCCTTGTGCAGGTTCCTGATGGGAACCGTATGGGTGGCTCCGTCTGCTCCAGCTGAGCCCAGCTCCATACCCTGGTGGTGGGGGAACGTGGGACCAAGCCAAACCCTGGAGCCAAGAGCAGCCTGAGGGACCTGTGGGGCTGCCTCCAAAGGGACAAGGGAAACACCTACCAGTGGGAGAAGGGGACTCCACCCTGGGGTGAAGATGCCGCCCCTTGTCACGTGATGTGAAATGGGTTTGGGTGAACCACACTGTGTACACCTTTGTAAACTAAGAGGTTTGTGTCTGCAACACCCATCAGCCTCACCCATCCCACCTCATGGGGGCAACCCTCACCACCAGCCCTCTATGGCCAACCAGGCTGGCGAAAGGGGCTGACGCCTTAACCCTGTAAAAGAAGGCAGGTGAGGGAAGCAGGAACATCACTGGCCTTTGGCCATGGCTTTTGTGACAATGGGGGGAGGTTTTTGTTACTGGCTGCAGTCCCCGTCCCCAGAGAGCAGCGCCGTGGGTGACAGCCCGTCCCGCTGGCAGCAGGGCGAGTGTGGCGCGGTGTCCCAGGAGGCTGCCCAGGGGCTTTGCACAATCCTGCTGGGGCACTATCAGTTAGATAAGCTGTGTGCCTTACGGTCAGGTCAGGATAACCTGGGCAAAGTCAGCACAGGCTGCAATAGCACCAGGTGCTTCCAGTGAATAGGCATAATTAGTAGCTTTTCTTACACAATAAGAATTTTGGCCTTTACTATATTTTAATACTTTTAAGCACTTGCTTCAAAAGTGCAGTGGTTGGTGAAACGAGAACAAAAGTAGTTGTGATGGTTTTGGCTCAGCAATAACATCTGGCACCTTGTCCCCGACCCCCTCTCTCTCAAAGGGTTTGAGTGGTTGATAAAAAGTTGATAACTCAACAAAAATCACTGTGTCTGTTAACAGTTCTTCTATAAAAGCCGCACATTTTCCCCTGCAGTCCTCAGTCGCTTTTAGCATGAGGGGACTCATCCTGGCCCTGGTGCTCGCCCTCGTGGGTAAGTCGAAGCTTTACCAGCACCACTGAGCTGTGACGGCCACTGTGGTCCTGAGGGAATTGCATCTCCTTGGGGACTTTCAGGGATATTTACAGCTCAATTTGCTGAAGCCCTTTTACGACTTTGGCTGTAAACTATTAGATTTCTGTGCCTAAGCTTCGCAGCAGGGGGAACACTGAGCAAGCAGCAGCTAGCAAGCGGGGCTGGCACGGGCTTGGTGTCCCGGGGGTGTGGGGTGCACCCTGGGAGCCCGTTGCTGGTTGTTTGCCAACCATTAGCGCACTGAGTAAATGAATAATAAATGTAAAATGCCCACAGAGATGGGGGGCTTTCTCACGCATCCTTCTCTTTCCTCCCACATAGGGGGCCAGAAGCAGGACCTCGGTAAGTGCGCTCCATCCCCACCAAGCTGCTCTCGCGCTGCCCTCCCCCACAGCCATGCCTTCCCAATGCTTGCACCTATTTTTTTGGCAGTAGCAGCCCCACCCTTCTTTGCTGGGGTGGTTCTTGTGAGTAACATCACAACAGTCATAGCAAAGGCGGTGTTTCTGTTATATTTTTTTTTTCAATAGAGCCTGTTTTCCATACCGGCAAGACCTACCTGTATGGCTACGAGAGCTTCATCCTGCACGGGCTGCCCGGCAGAGGCCTGGCGATGGCGGGGGTGAGGCTGACCTGCAAGCTGGAGATCAGCCGTGTGTCGCACAGCGACCACCTTCTCCAGGTAAATCACCACGGGCATGGGAACCCACCCACCCGCCTGCATTACACAGCCACCGACGTTCAGTTCATACCTCCAGGGCTGGTAAAATAAACGACAAAAAAAAAAAATGCAGAGCTCACACATAAGCTTCCCGGTGCTGAGATGACGCCTGTAAGCCCAATGGCAGACCAGGCAGCTTCACTCAGGTAGTGATGATTTCCCCATCGTGGGCAGAGGTACGGACACGGGCACTGAGCTCTGCACCCGTGCCGTGCTGGGGGGAGCCGAGGGCAGCGCTGGGGTGTCTGCAGCTGTAGCCAAACTGCTTTGGGTTACGGTAGTGACCTACAGAGAGCAGCACTGGCTCCCTCTCAGCCCACACCTCTGCGGGAGGGAGCCAGAGCTGCTCCAGTTATAAAACTGCCTTAGGTTCATCATGCAGAAATACGGCAGGCAGATGCTTTAAAGAAATGTCCTTAAGATAGTTTTCACTAAGGCAACACTAAGCTTGAGTATGAAAATGAGAATTCGAGTATGAAAATGAGAATTCAAGTATGAAATGTCCATTTTTTTCAACCTGGTCCATAGCCTGAGAAAAGCTCAGCTCTTGAATTCAGATATGGGACATGAGAAAGTCCCATCTGCCTCCATTATCTTCCCTTTGATATTCTTCACATAGGCATTAATTCAAATGTGAAGAATGCTAATGGTAATGCCTGTGCTTAACATAATGATACCAGATCTGGAAGCGAAAAGATTAAACCAAACAGCTTAAAACACTGGCATGGAATGAAAGACCACAAAAAAAGGGATCTAGGAGACACCACATGGGGAGAAAGCTGTAAGAGGGCACTTAGTGTTCATCCTAGGAGTTTACTTAATCTGTAATCCTGTGCAGGTATTACTGAAACAGTATGAAGGAATACTATTATCAAACTTTACACACTGCTGCAATGGCAGGCTCTGTGTAACCTTGCTAGAGCTGCTGTAACTTCAGCAATTGCAGACCGCAGTCTTGAGTAGGATTTAATTTGAGAAGACGTGACCAGAGGCAAGCCACCCTTGCAGCATTGGTTATCAATGCCTAAAATAAAACAGAGCACTAAAACCACACCATTTCCCTCTACGCAGGAACATGTACTTCTATGTACGAGGATGGGAGGTGTGTGTGTATGCCTATGTTACTAGATACATATACGCATGCAGGCACGCACTTCCCACTAGGTAGCAGTCAAGGACTTGTGTGCAAGCTTTACAGCTTGATAAACTCAAAATGATGACAGCTGCTTCCAAAGAAAGAGACGTCAGATCCTGCTGGGCCATCTCCCGTGCGAGGTCCCGCAGTCATCTCTGCTTCCCCATCGGCTGTGCCGCGGCTTTCATGCTCTGGGATGTGCTTGACCCGGAGCAGCAGGACCAAAATAGTCCCCATGTGTTTAGGCAGGCAGCTTGAGCAATGGCTTGGCCGCCTTGCAGACTGACGGGGATCTCACTGGGCATCTGTGGAAAACGGACGAGTATCCTTTCTGTACAGATTGCTGGCAGCCGGTGTTTCACTCACCCAGTAAGTTCCACCAGACCTGCTGAAGTTTTGAATGCTGCTTGCACAATCTCATTTTTTCTGGCAGAAATCCTTCATGGAAATTGCATTTTCAAGGATGCTTCCGAGGCCCAGCATAGGAGTCCAAGGAGGAAAATGGTTCCTGTGGTGTTGGACAAGTGGCTTGTGTCTGGCCATGGACTGGAAGCGCCCAGTTTCCCTGTTACTGCACTATTTCAAACTGATGGTGAACAGGATGCATGCTTTCCTAATTTTGTTCACAGATTCGATCACCAAAGCTGGAGGAATTCAATGGCTTCTGGCCCACAGACCCCTTCACTCCATCCCCGAGACTCACAGACACCATTGCTGCATGCTTCAGCCAAGCCTTTAGGTTTGAATACACTGAGGGAAGGGTTGGAAGTATTTTTGCCCCTGAGGACTGTCCCATCCTGTGCACTAACCTCGTGAGAGGGATTCTGAACATGATGCAGATGACCATCAAAAAGTCACAGAATGTGTATGAACTACAGGAGGTTTGTTTTTTCCATTCTGATTTTACTTTTATTCTCATTTTACTGTTATATAGTAACTTGCCTGTACGTATGCTTCCCAGGCCATTTTCTTTGACCTATTTATTGCTGTTTCAAGTGGAAAGTTCATTGTGTTTAATCAACACTCACAGGCTGGGATTGAAGGCATCTGCCAAACCAGATATGTTATCCAGGACGACAGCAAGAATAACCGTGCCACCATTTCCAAAAGCAAGGACCTGATGGACTGCCAGGAGAAAGCGGTGAAGAACATGGGAATGGCGTACATCCGCCCCTGCCCCACCTGCCCCCTGGTAGGAGCAGCATGGAGCCCTAATGCCACGCTTGGGTATAAGCTGCTGATAAACACTCGTGCACCACACTGATGCTAGGAGGGAGTTTGGCTCATCTGTGCTAATTAACTTTAACCCATTCGTATTTCTGAGTGGGTCTTTTTGCACTTCTAGAAAGCCAGAAACATTAAGGGCACGGTGACGTTCACTTACAAGATGAAGTATGATGACAGCGGGGCCTTGATGACGTCTGCTACATCCAAGCAGGTGTACCAGATCTCTCCCTTCAACGAACCCAACGGGGCAGCAGTCACAGAGGCAAGGTAGGCACCGTGCATGTCCTTAGCATAGCTGTGATTTTCACAGCCAGGAGGAGATGCCTAAAACATATTTACTGTTGATTTGTGAGTTAACAAGAAGCATCTGGCCTGTGGGCTGCAACGGGCCAAGGCACCATACACCCCTCAGGATGCTTGGTCAGGTCCCGTGTCCTGCTGTCTGGGGGTTTTGCTGAGGCACCTGAAAAATTTGTCCAACTTCTCAGAGACTTTGGCAAACTCTAACAAAAGCTCTTGCCAGTCCTGAAACATTTTCAGGTAATCCTGAGCCATGCATAGATGGAGAAGCGCACAATCCATTTGTGGTCAATGCAAGGGTCCTCAGTCTGCTCTGACCGCTGTACGTGTCCTCCACACACACAATGTGGTTAAAGGCTACTGATGCATTTCCTTCTTTCCCTTGAAGACAAGAACTGTCTTTGGTCGACATTAAAAGGACTTCCATCAGTGCACCAAAAACTCAGCTGCAAAACCAGGGGAGTCTTCGTTATCACTTCGCAGGAGAGCTAGTCCAGATGCCAATTCCTCTAATACGGATTAAAAATCCAGATTTACAGGTATTAGAGGCTTGCTTTTCATACTCTTTCATTATTTATAAGGTTAACAGATTATCAGGTAATTGTTTTAGACATGGATCCTTCCAACTGTCTGTTTTTTTCCCCACAGTTAACAGAAACACTGCGGCAATTGGTTCAGAATAACCAGGAAGGAGCCACTAAAGAAGCTTCAGCCAAGTTCTTACAAATGGTCCAGCTTTTTCGTATAGTGACCCTTGGCCAAATTGAGTCTTTGTGGGTGCAATTTGCCCATGAACTTCCCTACAGGTAACAGTATTGCCTTCAACCAGGATTTCCGATCAGAGGCATACTGGGCGATGGGGATAATGCATCCTCCTCTCCCTGGCAGGCACTGGTTCCTGAGTGCCATCTGTGCTGCTGGAGCTACTGACACATTCAGATTCCTGAAGCAAAAAATTCATGATGAGAAGCTGAACATCTGGGAAGCAGCTGCAACTCTCCCTCTCGCCTTCCATTTTGTTACACCCAACAAACAAACCCTAGAAGTTGCCTCAGTGAGTACAGATCATTCTTCCTTCTATTTCCTTCTCACTCCTTTTTAAAGGTGAATTCACAGGATTGTAAGTGAAAGATGCAACATATTTCCTTCTAAATTTGTAAAATGCAAGGTATTAACAAAAAATGGGAAATGCTTTAGAAAATGTTTCCAAACACTTGTTGCCAAAATTTTTTAACGGCTTTGATATTTGATGTTAAACCCCACAAATCCTAAGAAAATTTCTATTGATTTATTTTTGACTAAATAAAAATAAAAAAAAAATAGACAAACTCAAGAAAATAATATAATGTAACTAAAATCTAAGGCACATACTGTACGACTGGAGTGAGTCTATTTACTTTTTTGTACCTGAATGACTAGCATTAGCTTTAACTTCTGAAAATATTCCGGAAAAATCCAAAGCAATTTTATCTATTTATTTCTCAAATGTAATTTACACTAAATACCAGCTCTAATTACTAGAAACATTAAAGACTTCTTTCTTCTGCAGACTTTTCTGACCTGTCCCCAAATCCAGAAAGCATCAATGCATCGAATAATTGTTTACCTGGGATACGGTAGCATGGTAAATAAGTACTGTGCTCAGATTTCACTTTGTCCAAATGAACTTCTTCAGGTAGGTGACTCTCCTTTCTGATTCATAAGGGGTGAAGAAATTTGTAAAAATGCCTCTAATTTAGCTCTCACAATGCTGGCAATTAGGTAACTCGCTGTTTACAGGCCTCACTCTTAGCTGTGATTGCCTGCAAAATGGCAAAGAGAGAATGAAACACCGAGCTGATGCCTTTGAAAAATCTGGTCTTAACAGTTCAGAATTTCAAATGTAAGTGGCAGAAGCCCGTGGGGATAATGGATCCTGTAAACAACCTGAAACTGAGTTTAGGTATGACAAATTTAGCATTAAAGCAAAATAATTATGATTCTTCTCTCTACTTTTATATTAGGTAGAGTGTACTTAAAAAAGTCTATTAAAAGGGCACTAAAGTGTGAACATAAGCAAAGCTCTAGCTATGTCATAGGTTAGGGCTTACAAAGAGGGACTGCTACATAATTACATGTCACTGTCAGAAATATTCAGGACATCGTCCTGGGACTAGGCAGCTCTGGTCCTTTCTCAGAAGGACCACAGCACCGAGATGGCCTGCTGGTGTTTGACGTGTGCTTAAATCTTCCGAAAAAGAGCGAAACAAAGGCAAGCCGCCAGAAGGGTCCCCTCAGAATGGCAAAACTGTTTAAGTAAACTTCCTATCGCTCTAGGAAGTGAAAGACATGCAAGTGTAATCCCGCAGCTGTGCAGACCCTGGGGGCTGCAGGCTGGCAGGGCTGGTGGAGGTGCCCCAGGGAACCACCAAACCCAGCATCAGCTCGGGGCTGCTCTTCAACTTGAAACACACCCTCTGGCGCAGGCATCTCCCCAGGATTATCTCCTACGCTCAGGCTCAGGCAGAATTTAAAATCAACTACCACACTGTGGAAGGAGAAAACCAAGTTTGCCTGTACGTTCCACGTTTGGCATCCTGATAACGATGGTGAGATTTTTCCTGGGAGAAAAATCTGAACAGTTTTACTTGGGGCTCTGCACCAGTAGTTGTTTTGCTTGCTATGGCAACCTATATTTTTATGCATTATTACAAGATCGTTACCTGATAAGATTAACACAGTCTGCTCTGTTTTCAGCCACTCCACGACCTCGCTACTGAAGCCACCAGCAAAGGTGATGCCAAAGACATGGCCTTGGCCCTGAAAGCCATTGGCAACGCAGGAGAGCCGGCCAGTATCAAACGCGTCCTCAAGTTTTTGCCAACATTTTCCCTGGCTGCAGCTTCATTACCAAACAGAATTCATGTTGATGCTGTGTTGGCCTTGAGGAAAATTGCCAGAAAAGACCCGGCAAAAGTAACTGAAATTCTTATTTTAAAAATATCTTAGAGAGTATGATTTGGGTTGACGTAGTGGTTCAGGAATAATAAAGCCATCAAGTAACGTTAGCAACTCTGGGCAGATTTCTCAGTTACCGGTCTTCCTCTTTTCCACAGTACAAATTCCTGACATTACCCCGTCCCTGCTGAAATCCTGGGAAAGCAGTTGCTTTAATTGCTGTAACACTGGGCCCATTACTAATGGCTGTTTCTTCCAGCCCTGTTCACTGTGCACCCAGCCATATCTTCATTTTCAGTGACAGGTCCCACGCTCAAGTCTCTGTTTTGTGTTTTGTTCTCCATTCAGTGCGGATCACACGTGCATGGTTTAGGAACCACTTCTTACTGAGAAGTTATGAGGTACTCACAGGTTGTATCTTCCTCCTCTAGGTAAGGGAGATCTCCCTCCAGGTCTTTATGGACAACACACTTGCTCCTAACGTCCGAATGGTGGCTTGTGTTGTCCTCTTCGAAACTAAGCCTGCTCTTCCAACTGTAACAGCTATGGCCAGCTCGCTGCTGACGGAGCCCAGCTTACAAGTAGCCAGTTTCACATATTCACACATGAAGGCTTTGGCAGTAGGCAGGATCCCACAGCTCTATAATCTGTAAGTAGAGGAAGAAGTACATTTTTTAGTAGCAAATGGTGATTTTTTTTTCTTGCAGTTTTCTTAGAATTTGGTCAGAGTCTGCTATCTTCATATGACTTAAACTCTTTTTTACCCAGATCTGCTGCTTGCAACATTGCCATTAAACTACTGAGCCCCAGACTTGACAGGCTGAGCTATCGTTACAGCAAGGTCATTCACGTCGGCGATTACTCCTGTGAGTACCAGGTGCCCTGTTCACTGCTTCAGCTTACGCAGCCAAATGCCTCCATTTTTTTCCATGATTTTCATCCAAAATCCAATCACGGGCTATGAGTTTAGTGCACTCATGAAATAGAAAAAGCACAAGAGCCTTCTAAGATGCAAAAGACCCTGAGCGTGTTCTACTGCTTTATGGGTATCTGCTGGGGAAAGCAGAGCCTGCAGTTGGATTTAGGCCTCCTCCTTCAGTCACTGCGGTTGTATTGACTCTGCACTAGAACAAAGTTCTCCTCTTGAGGTTGCAAACTTGAGGACCAGTGGGACTGAATCCTGGCAGAACACCTTGTGATCTACTACAGCATGTACCTGAGGTGGCTTAGGTGCACCAGACACCTCGGAGACCCTAACCAAAATCTCTGCCTTTTATTCCTGTGATAGCTGAGTATCAGGCTGGTGCCATTTGGAGGGTCTATCTAATGAACAGTCCCAGCACCATGTTTCCATCCGATATAATCACAAAAGTAAGAGGATATTATGCAAATACTGCAACAGATATTATCGAGGTAAGTATTTCATTAAAACAGCCAGCTAGATCCAAGTCAGCTACAGATAGTATTACTTTCTAAGCCATTTTGATTATGATGTAGTGTTTAACTCCATCTCTGGCTGTGAGGGCAGATGTGGAAGAGAAAATTTAGGTAATTATTAGGATTTTACTTAGCCGCCCTCTTTTATTTGGGCTTCTTGACACATACCGTCATCGATGAACATATTCAGTATAGGCATGAAAATCTGTGAGAGCAGAGGAAAGCTTACGCAGCAGAACATTCATCTGCCTACCTAAAGTTGCATGACATCCAGGGTATTTTGCATAAGTACAGGGAAATAGCATCTGAAATTAAATTTCAGCCATCAGTGCAGCCGAGGCAGCATGAAGCTCCATGTAACAGCATGCAGGCTTCTTGGGCAAGCTTTGCAGCCTGGGATGAGCTCTGTGCTGCCCTAAAATTATCCCTGCTGACTAATTCAAAGCTGGCTCAGCACGTCCTCAGCATCTGCAGCCATAGCCTGCAGCCATCTGCCAGGTAGACACAGCCTTGTAAGTGCAATGGCTTCACGAAGCACATATTTAGAGCGGCCTCAGTGAGTGTAATACTAGGTACAAAGGTTTTCCTGGGCTCTCTTGTACTTGGGCTGTGACACCTTACTCTGTTTCGGACAGGTGGCTCTCCGGTCACAAGGCCTAACCAAGCTTATCAGGAAGCAGAATATTCCCTTTGCCGAGTATGATACATACAAGACACTGAAGGAACTCGGTAAAACGGTATGTCTCTACGCACCCTTCTGACCTGTTTGTAATACACAGTTCCCGCCAGCGCCAGGGTTGCATCACCCACACGCCGAGCCGTCCCTTTGATGTTCCAGTGAGAAAGGAGTCAGTCATCCTGTTTGATCATGGAAAGATGTATTTACATTGTACTTACGCTGTCCACAGATGCTACCTTTTCATTCAACGTGTGTCAGCCCTTAATGTACGGTACAAAAGATGGTGAGGACGCTGATAGCCAAAATCAATGTGTTTTAAAGTGCATTTTAAAACACAGCAAGTGGTTGTACTTCTCTTTTAAAATGATTCTTGAATAAGATTTTTGTCTATGAGTCCTTAGGTGTCACCTACTACTTAGAGCAGCAGAAATTATCCAGTCCTCACCCCATCCCTTACGTGGGAGAATTCCCACTGAAGTCAGTTACACAACATAAGAAAGGCTGCATTGGTTCAGACCTGTGAGATGTCGGTTAATCTTTGGCTAAGGAACCATGGTTAGCATCCTTCAGATGAGATCTACTCTTTGCTGATACATTACAGTATTTGAAGTAACATTATCTGCTGCTTTTCTTTCTCCCCATCTCTCCTTAACACTGCAGCTTCTGGGATGGAAAGAACTGCCTCCTGAAGACGCTCTGATGTCTGCTTATGTCAAAGTATTGGGCCAAGAGATCGCCTTTACTGACATTGATAAAGATGCCATTCAGCAGACCATGACGGTACTGACACGCCTGTTGTCTTTTTGTCTGTGATGCTGAATGACCTCCCTTCCCCATCTCTTCTTACCTACTTGCCTAACCTATTTCTCTGTTTTCAGAGTTTAACTGGATCATCAAACTGGCAGCCAGTGGTGAAAAAAGTGGTGGAAGAGGTCCAGCGAGGCATTTCAGGTCAATGGACCCTGCCGGCAATGGTGGCCGAGCTACGGCACATTGTCCCCACGGTGGTCGGTGTGCCGCTGGAGCTGAGTCTGTGCGGCGCCGCGCTGGCCCAGGCTGCAGCAGACGGTGAGCTTGGGATGTTCAATAATTGTGGGTCTGAAATTAAATTTCTCTATAATCTTGAAAAATACTCTTGTAATATGGAAACAGCAGTGTTCAGCTACCTCCAAAGGGTTTGAGAAGTAATTAGCATGCTTCACCTTAGACATATTTGTATAACGCTGGTTTGGAGTCACCATCTTTAAATTATCACATAAAGTATTTCAAAATGTAAAAGCACTGCCCATGTGTTAACTGCTATGCTTATTGAAAACATTTTATCTCCAGCATTTATTGTTTCTCTGTTCATACGACTCCTGTTTGTCTTTTGCAGTGGATATACAGATGTCACCACCATTACCTGACAACTTTAGACCTTCACAGTTGTTGGAAACCAACATGGATATTCATGCTGACATCAAGCCAAAGTAAAAATGACGTATATTTTCACATACACACCAAGCATTTATATTTATATTTGAAATAGATATGTGATTGTATGTTATTATCTAGGGATCTTAACTTGTCCCAGACTTGGGACGGCTGTGCTAGTCCAGAGCAGTGAAGGTGTGAGAAAGTAACACAATCACCCGATGCTTTACGACCCTGCAAACGTAGCAACGTGCACTGTATCCCACAGCATGCTGTGCTGTTCTGCCTTTGCCAAAAATGCTCACTTTTGTATCTGTTCAGTGACTAAAGGTAGTAAGCTGTGAAGATATATTTGCTTACATACGGAAAGGTTTTTACAAGTTCAACATAGAATTGCGTCACCACCAGGTGCAAGCTGGGGGGATTTGAGGAGGTAAAGGGAAGTGCTTCTGGATCCACAAAAGCGAATGGAACACTACTAATAACAGTAATAGTAATAATTATCATAATAATAGTGATAATATTAATAAACAACTAGACACAATCTGAAGGTAGAAGAGATTCTGGCATTAGCTTTTCCTCAAGCAATGTATCAGTGACAGAGCAGTGAGAGGGTCCACGTCAGCTTTGTTTATCAGATAAATCCCTTCGCCTTTTCCAGTGGCACTTCAGCTTTTTTTTATCATGTTATATGATATATCTCTTTATCCATCATTAGTGCCTCTTACAATAAAAAGAACAGCATGAAAATGTAATTTTGCATTTCAAAGCTAAATATGTGCATATTAATCTGTAATTATGCATGTTTTTATTTCCACTCTTTCAGGGCATATTTTCATATGATTGCAATGATGGGGATTAATACACAATACTTTCAGAGTGGTCTTGAATTTCATGCAGAGTTGAGTGCCAACACTACAATGAAATTTGATGCCAGGATAAATATGAAAGAGAAAAATCTGAAGATTGAAATGCCTCCCTGCCATCAGGAGGTTGAGCTCGCAGCTGTGAGGTACAGAAGAGCTTGTTCCATTTTGCTTGTTACGTGTTACTGATTGGGAGCTCCCTGGTATAAAATCATGAACATACAATTCTTTGTTAGGCTCTGCCGTACCTTGGCAGCCACAAAAAGCTTAGTATTGTCTTTTTTGCACCAGCAAAGACAGGTAAGCGAAATCAGATGCTACTTGTGTGCCATTTATCACCTCCACAGGAGTGAAGTTTTTGCTATTTCACGGAACATGGAAAAAGTAGATTCCGAAAAGAAATCCCAGCTTCTCCCCAACGGAGAAGTACCAAGTATCTCTGACCAGCCATTTCAGCCATCAGAAAGATCTTCAAGACCTGGCAGCTGGAAGGTAAGGTCTCACCATCTGTATTGCAGACAGGTAGAGAACACAGGTCCTCAGAGGGGCTGAGCACCTCCAACACAGCAGCTGGCTCACCAGATCACACACACAGAAACTGTGAGATTCAACAGGTGCCTGACATATCCCAAACCAAGCCTAACATAAGTCCCAGTGCATTCAAGACATGATCATTCACAGTCTGCTCACTCTCATCATCTCATGCGGGTAGGGTTCCTTTGACAGCACGTCTTCCTACTTCTTTACAGCCACGGGGAGGGTGTGTGAAAGTCATATCCTTTGTACAATATCCCTTTTTTTTTTCCCAGCCAGAGCAATGTGGAAAACATGGCCCTTGGGCAGCATATAGCATATAGGAACTGCAGAAGCCTGTTCTCTTATGCTTCTTCAGCTTCTGAGGCTGGCCTGGGAAACAGGAGGGCTAGCAGCCCAAAACTGATGCAGAGAAATATCCCCTCCAAAGAGCCTGGCAGGTTCTCATTGGGAAGTGTGTTTGTGAAACACTGCCTGGGAAAGGCTGGGCAGGAGAGATGTCCTCTTCCACAGAGCACTTTGGAGGAAACTCCACTGCTTCCAGTGCTTGGATGTCTAATTTTAAGCAGTGCTTCCTTACTTAGGCAGGACTGTCATCATTCTCTTCACTAATAGGAGGAAAGATTTTTAGGAACTGTGACAATTTTTTGTGGAAAATATCTTTATTTGCCATATTTTTATTTAATGCAGCAAAGCAACATTCCTAGTGTGATATCCAAAGGATACCAGCATGGTTCAGAAGAGGCACATCACCACAGTGTAGGAGGAAGATCTTACGCCCGCGTCTTCTGTAGAAAATTTGAGAGTTTGGGATGTTCTGCTTGTCTCAGCCTAAAGTCACAAAGTTCTGCTTTCTTAAGAAAAACCTTTCTGCACAAATTAGCTGGAGAACTTGAAGCCAAAATAGTTTTGAAGCCAGGTACAGTCATGACAACAAGCTTTTCTGTCAATCTCTGTGAATGCTGCTCAAGCAGCAGAACCCTGGAACGTAAGTATCTTGACTTTAGTTCACACAGATGCTGATATTGACAAAATACAGCTGGAGATTCAGGCAGGATCCAAAGCAGCTTCCAAAATAATGGAGGTAGGAAGCTCAGGGTCCAAGGAAGAGGATGAGACATCTCTGTATAAGGACATACAAGCGAAACTGAAGAAGATTCTAGGCATTGAAAATGTATTCAAGGTAAGATACTTTGAGCACCGAAGAGGTAAATATTTCCCTATAAATGAAGGCACGGGTTTCCAGTGTGGAAAACTGACATGGGAAAACACGGATTTTGGCTGGGAGGAATGGTTCTAGGTGAGTTCTGGTGCAGCTTCTGCAGTGTGCGGGGCCAGGAAGTTGTATTTCCTTGAAAGCCTGTGGTGAGCAGCTTGCCTGACACCCAGAGCAATGTTACAGAACAAGCTATAAATTCACAATGCTTTGAACTGTTTTTGGAGGTCGCAAATAAAACACGGCGCCGTACGAAACGGATTCACAGAGAAGAAAAGACTGCAGTTACAGACCTCCGGGCAGCGCACAGTGCAACCCCCTTCTCCAGCTCATCCTCTTCTTCCACTGCTTCCTCTGCTGATGGCAAAGAGCCTGGAAATGAACATAAGAAAGACGAAATACATGAGTCTGGGAAGAAGCGCGGCAGCAGCAGGAGCAGCAGCGGCAGGAGAAGCAGCAGCAGCTCTGCTAGCAGTAAAATCTGCAGCAGCAGCAGTGGAGAAGACCACTCTGGAGACAGGCACTGCAGGGGGAACAGTGAATATTCCAACCAACAGGTAATTCCCCTAGGTGGGACATTTTTATATTTCTTGTAGCGAATGTTTTTGTACATCGGGAAATTGTGCCCACAGAGCACGGGCCAAAGAAAGAGAAAACAGTCTCTAGAGGGTGGTTGTTTGCTGCGGGATGGATGAGGAAACTGCCTCACAGAGCTTTTTCCCCTTTTTTAACCTCTCTGGTTCTCTGAAGCGTTTCAGTTCAGAAGTTTCACATTTCAGAAGATTTCAGTCTAAAATGTTTAAAAGAATTAATTTTCTTTTGCGTTTTTTCCGTACTCAATACTGAACTTTTTAATGCATTTGTCAAAAGTTAGTTCTTTGTCTTCTCTTAGATCTTCTTACATACTATCTCTTTTCACAGGCAAATCTACCTATTTACCGGTTTTGGTTCAAGCCAGCAGAAGAACAGGTACATTTATCGCTTATACTGTGAGCAGGGCCTACAACTGCCCTCACTAGCTTTGCTGCAACTACAGCTTAGTTCTCCGAGAATAAAAATATGAGAAAATAATTCTGCAACAACTTCCAATGGTAAACCACTTGCTTCAAGGTGATTCTCTGTTTTTGCAGGACCCAGGAAGGCAAGCCCTGAACAGCAGCATCAGCTCTTCCTATTCTTCAGCTAGTGATGAAGGCATCTCTGGAGCCATATCTCAGGTCAGCATCTTAATCTACAAGAAATAAAACCATTTACTTTGGATTTCCAGTTGTTGTATATTCCTATTCCGTATAACAGAATATGAAAAATACGGTGATTTAGCATAGTAGATAATATATAGAAGGAAAATGAATCATTTCTTGTTTTATAAAGGTGAGCACATTGGATAGCCATTGAATGTTTTTTTAAGATTCACTCTATACTGTAATTAATGAAACTGGAATGTATTGCTGTATATGTTGAAATGTGTGTTACTCAGCACATAATTCACTATAAAAAGGAGAACTTTACAAATGCTGACCTGCTTGATCAGAAACTGGTTTCAGGTACATTTGTCATTGCGTAGCTCTCTGAAAAAGTTCAGGTCTTCACTGCCAAGTACTTCTGTTCATGTTAGCAGGACCATACAAGGCCTTTGAGAAGACCTTGATTTTGCAGTAAGGCTCCAGCTTTCAGAGCAGTCCAGGTGTTTATTCAGGAATGACTGCATGGTACATAGTTAATGGTACCTGGTCCTTCTGTGAGAACTACTGTAAGAACTGATGGAACGTGAAGCAGCTTTCACCAAAGGAAAATTTCACACATTTCGGACAATGACCTACATGCCTACAAAACAGTAGACCTTACCTTGCCGGGGCAGCCCCTCTGCACCAGCAGCTCTCAGTTGTTAATGCAAGTAACTTGTGGAAAAAAGGCAACCAGATCTACCTTCTCTTTCACCTGTTTCCATGTAACTTGAATTCACTTCTCTTGTCCATCTTTTCACCACATTACTACTTCCCTGAACTCTTCCCAGTCTTCCCCAATGCTCTCACCACATACACCTTCTTCCTCAGCCACTGCCTTGCTCTTTCCCCATTTCCCCCTAAGCCCTCGCCAGCTCTGTCTCGCCTAATCCTTCTGTGGGTCTCTGTCACTCAGAACTGGCAGCACAGGGAGGACCCGCTGCCCCACGGCTCACCCCGCCTGCAGCTCTCCTCTGGCCAGGTGGAAACTCCTGTCCCACAGCTCAGGTAGGACAGTCACAGCCGGAGGAGATGCTGCTGCCGGCCACACGGCTCTGACTCTGAACGGGACCTCGTGCAAGTACCACACTTTGGACTGCACTGAACAGATCCCTCTGTCAACACAAATTATCGTGGTTTTAAACAGGTGGCTAAACGAATTTTATCAAAAAAACTATTAGCTAACCCAGAGATTGGTAAGATTGGTTCTTTATGCAGTAGGGTCCTACTCCGTACTTCCTTTTGTTACACTGAAATTACTTTACAAAAAATATTCCCAACACTACTGTTGTACTTTACTTACATAGGTCACGACAGCTCTCCCTGAAAAGACTGTGGCAAAACTATAGATGAACTGAATAGATCGAGCGATGATCTATGATGCTGTCCCATACTTTACATAAAAAGACTTTTTGAATTAAACTTTTCCTTTGCAAATACCTTTTATCTGTCGTTTTAATATAGTAATTTTAACGCTTTGTTTATGTCTTTGGCCTCCATTTCCTCTCTACTGACTTAAGCCTAAATTCCTGGGAGACAGCAAGCCACCAGTACTGGCTGCAGTCCTTCATGCCATCCACAGAAACGAGCAGCCGACAGGATTACAGCTTGTACTGTACACGGACACACAACCCACGAGATCAAGGATACAGATGTTTGTTTCAAGCATCACAGGATCAAGTAGATGGAAACTCTGTGCTGATGCTTCAGTAATAAATTCCCATAAAGTATCCGTAAGTTTAAAATAACGATCAGCTTAAACATAAACGAAATATAATTATCTGACTATGTTTTATACAAAAATATATATATTCCCCTCTACTAGGGTTCTCTTAAATGGGGTAAAGATTGCCAGGACTACCAGACTGCTACTCAGATTGCAACAGGGCAATTTGCTGCTTATCCAGCTGTGCAGGTGAAGCTGGAGTGGCCAAAAGTACCTTCAACAGTCCGAACAACTGCAAAATGGTAAGATTTTACTTTAGTTTTTGGAAAATTCACCTGTGTGAATAGCTCCGGATAATTAGAGATTCAGTTCTGCAACTTCTGGGCTGGGAAAATTCCCCTTAGTCAAGGTGATATTATAAAATCAGATTACACGTCTGTTTTTTCTGTGTATTCATTCCCTCAAAGCACAGTGCACTTTAGTTTGTGGAAAAAACCCGCTTGAAACAAAGAAGATGATGGGATTCACCTAATTGTAGACTTTTAATTTAAAATGCCTTAATTAGGAAATTGGTCTCCTGATGCTTCCTAATCGATGGAGGCTCAGAGCAGAAGCCTAACCTTGGTTCTCTGAAGGAGTCTGTCCTATACTGACTGTACGGGGAGAGTAATGTTCTAACGTAGGCACCTTATCTCCAGCTTCTGAAGGAGGTGATACAAATACTTCCTATAAGGCTTATCACACACTAACAAATGTTATGTGATGGTGTAAGAAAACTAACTGCTGGATTCAGTTCACATATGTGTCTATCCATGTACATATAGGATCTATTGTATTCATTCATTCATTCCATTCATACCTATATTTGCCCACAATAACATAGAGATCCATATCAAAGCCTAATCTTTCTTCATAGTGCTATCAAAATACAGACACATACAACAGCTCACTTACATAAATAACCATGTAACACAAGCGTTCACGTTAAAGGGATACAGGTGATTTGGTTAACAGATGGCTACTGAAGAGGATAATTTTATATATTAGATTGAATTACCTGAAGTGTTGTTGTCTGCCCTTATTACAGGCAATGAAACCATCCAATTCACTATCCTGGAGCAAAGCTATAGAACTCACCTTTGTTCTGCTCTGAGACTATGCCTTTTTTTAAAGGAATATTTTACGTGTTTCTCTATTTGAGTCCCAAGTCTGTGAGGGAATCACAGAGATCCCTCTGTCAACCCATCAACAATTTTAGTGGGTGAAAGATCCTTGCTAAAAGTTACCACTGCAGGACTGACACATTAATATGAGGTCATCTATTTTTTAGCATTTTAGCACTTCAGTTTTTATGTAACCAGTGCCTACTTTTTAACTCTGAACGTGTTTAAAACAAGCTGACTGTGCTTTTCTTCTCATGTCACTCTGCCACCCAGTCTCTTGAAGATTGTTTCACCCATTAACAGTTAAAATCTGCCTGCCTCTCCTCCCATACACACCACCAGGTATTACCAAACCCTGATATAAAATGTGGCTAACACCGAATGCATATTGCTTTATGGGGGTATTTTGGTCTGAACAAATTAGAACCATTTTTTTTTAAAGACGGCTCATTTTAATCATTTACTTCTTTTCCAGGTTCTACTCATTTATTCCAGGAGCTGCATATGTGCTTGGGTATTCCCAAAGGCAACAGCATAGTCCCTCTCACCAGGCAACCTTGGTTATGGCTCTGACATCTCCGAGAACCTGCGATATGGTCCTGAAGCTACCTGAGGTAACTATCTTTTATCCTGAGGCATTCAGTACTTATGAAATCGAAGGTTAATAGCTTTTTTTACCCACTGTTTGGTTTTTTTTTTATTAAATTTATTAAACTATAAAGAAGCTCCCATCACAAGGCCATTATATTCATGCAGCTGGTTCCATTATGAAAATATCTTAGAACACATTTCTCTTCCTCATGTAGCATGTAAACACATGAAACAAGAAACAGGTTATAAAACAAACATCATGATTGACAGCACATTAACGATTACTTATTAAATAGACCACTCCTCCCCAAATCTTCAAAAGACGATAGGTTTTCCTGTGTCTTGGAGAAGATAACAAAACCAGGCTGTAGAGAAGCATGATGGGCTAAAGAGCAGCCTTCAACGTATAGAGTAAGCAAACTGTTTGGACTGTGAGCAAATGTGACGTACAACTCCCCCAAAAGATGCAAATTGGTGAATATCAAACTTCATTGATAGCACTGCTATTCTATAGACTGCAGATGTGTCAAACTGCAGAGGCAGAGCTATTTCATGCTGTAGACAGAAGACGCGATTTATTTTTATCTCTGACCTAAATCTAGATTCTAATTTAGATTCAGTCGGTACAGTGCTCTTTGAACATTATAGGAAAATGCTATCTCATGTCTACACTGTGTTTTGCATTTACCTTCATATTTGTTTTCTGACTGATTTTCAGCTCACAATTTACGACAGAGCCATCAGGCTTCCCCTGCCATTCCCTTCAAGTCCAGGTACACCGATTTCAACACTACCATCCCCTGACCGGAATGTCTTTTCCCAAGCAACACTTTCAGTCATTGAAAACCTTAAAGGTCAGCAATTAACTATCAGCATTGATTGACTTTCCAGATTTTGTAAATATGATTTGTACTTTTGACATAACTTGAAATTATTTCACGTTCACTCAAAAAGCCAGTGGGACTTCAGATAGAAATAAACCCATCTGTATGAAAATTGCGAGGCTGCAAAGATGTAAAGAAAAGGAAATTTACATTAGTAGGAGTAAATACGCACTTCCATGCCAAATAGTGATTCCAAATGCCTCCATTCCCAAATTCATCCTTTTCAGCTTCATTGCAGAGATTGCTTGTGAAGAAAAAAACATTACAAAATTTTTGTGAGGGACATCTAAGTTACCTCAGATTTGGGGTGCTCTGCTTGCTTAGTGCTGTTATGTAGAAGCTAAACCAGCTTCAAAAGTATACCCATTCATTTCACCTCTTGCATTTGATTTTGAAGGGATTATTATTTCATTAATGCTGTCTTAAGAGCTAATCGCATTATACTTACTTACGGTAAATTTTAAGTCGAAAAGCTTTATGTAATCCTGGGATAAGGAGTCACATTTTGCTTGAAACCAGTGGGCTAATATCATACCAATGCATATTTCTTTGGTAAACACCAACACTAGTCCGTAATAATTAAAATTGCTGTAAAATAATTTCTAATCAGAGATAGTAGTATTTCCAACAAAATACCGTTACAGTGAAAAAGGAGAAGTTTATTCTAGTGTGGCTATTTTTCCACACCATCTTCTAACTATTTCTAATCCTGTTTACGACTCAATAATGGTAACAGCCTTTTAGTGAATTTCCTCTAGAATTAATGATACGTGAATCGTTAACAACATTTGAGAAATTCTTTTGATTTTTTTGACTACAACAAAGTTACAAAAGCCAAAAGGCGACAGAGAGTTGCCGTGAGCAGAATTTATCTCAAACAATGATTGAATCATGAGTGGGTTGCGCTGCTGTCTGGGGACTCGCAAAGTTTTGCTTTCGTGTTACCACAAATCCAGTACTTCATCTGAAGGAATCATTTTGCTTTTACGTGGGAATAAGTAAAACCAGAAAATGTTCTTTTTTATTTATTTATTTTTAAATCACAGATTTAAAATAGAATAACTGTCTTATATAAAGTACAAAAGGTTTGCTTTTGACTGATTATTTTTTTTCAGCTCGTTGTTCAGTTTTCCAAAATACGGTCACAACCTTCAATGGAGTTGAATTTAACTATTCAATGCCTACAAATTGCTACCATGTCTTGGTGCAGGACTGTAGTCCAGAACTGAAATTCCTGGTGATGATGAAAAGACCTGACGAGTCTGCTGACCTTACAGCAATAAATGTCAAACTCGCCAGCCAGTAAGTAATTGCAAACTTAATGACAAACTGAATATACTAGAAATGTGAAGCGCAGATTGGTACTAGCATAAAGCTCATGCAAAAATTGCTGATGTCAATGGAAAGATTTCTAGGAATGTCACTGGGATTTGGGACTTTGTCTTTCAAAAGCGCTTCTGAAATATATCTGAGGCTCACAGTAACCTAAAGTCTTTACTCCCCAAAATTCTTCATTAATTTCTTAGCATTTAACCATCTCATTTCAGTTCTTAGTAATTAGGTAGACACACAAACTACAAATCCAAAAGGGACTATTGTAATCATTTAGTCTGGCCTCCAACACTAAGCTAATAATTAGAACTAATTAGCACCCACAATCATCTCAGCAGAGATGTTGAGAAATGGACATGGCTAAAAAGGGAATTACTTATCCCAGAGGTCATCCCTTAGTTGGTTCATAATGTTCTAATCTATTTGAAATCAATTATAGGCAGACATGGTTTCATCTTGGAGCAATCACCTCTGCCATCACAGGTTCTCCTATAAAAGTATAGTCTGATACTCTAAATTGTATGGGATTATGCATACCAAAATCATTGTAGGGAGTATTCCTCAAAGCGCATAAACAGGCCTTGATCTGTAAGGTTTCATTACAAGTAATTATTTATTTCTGAAAACTGTGTCCCTAACTGTGCCATAATGTTAGAGAAACAGAGAGAAACAAGTATTCCCTGCACCTGTTTTGTGGAAGAACAGAAGGATGCTTGTTTTATAGACTCTGTCTTTTGTGATAAAGACATTCCTCGTCAGTGTATCATTCCTGATCATTTCATACAACTGTATGGATGTGCTTTTGATGTGCTTGAGCTTCTTATTTCTTCATTAGAGCAAACACTGCTCTGAAGAAAATACTACAATACATAGACTATTCAGGCTGTAAGAGAACCACCGCAGAGAATCCAAATCTTCTTTTGAAATGCAAAATACCTTCAGTTTATGCAAACACAACAGCAATGATATTGTCCCGCAGCAAGGGTCCCTGTAGCCAGGTGTCTTCCTGCCTGAACTGTGGCCACAAGCCACTCAGAGAGGATTAAAGCCAGGGAACAGTGTATTGTGAGCACTCCTCCCGGCACGCTTTCCTGGGCTCTCTCAAAATCCCTCCCAAAGTGTTGCAGGTGATTCATGCCACAACAATACGAGCGTCCTGCAGTGTTGGTTCCACCAGGGCTAGAAATTGTGAGCTGAGCAGGGTGAAGGAGAAGCATTTGTTTATACTCATTTCCTTTACTTAAAGTGAGGTTGACATGTATGTTTCCAATGGACTCATCCAGTTGAAGATTAATGGTGTTCAAGCCCCAACAGATGTTCCATACACATCTAATTCTGGTAAGAGACTCATCTTCATATTTTTTTTAATGTTTTCTGACCTTTTAAAGAAGGAGAAGACGTGATCCTGCAAACGCCTTTCAAGATAAGGATTGCCCTAATTTGAGAAACAATTAGGTGATTTTAACATACCTTCATGCTAGCTTTCATAGAGGGTGGCAAGAAAGATGAGCGAAGAAAGAGATCCTGATGGTGTGTGTCCTTGCACAAACCAAGTAACGCAGGGCTGTGGTACCTTGTGCTGATCACAGAGACCCACAGAACAAGCATCTAGATGTCCCCTGGCCACGGCCACCTTGTCACAGGGCTTCGGCTTGTTCCAGGGCAGGGACAAGACCAGGAAATGGTCTTTCTCATTTGCCCCATCTCTTTCAAGATACATTAGAGCCTGCATTAAGTCCCCAGGAATTTAACAACTGGTTCAGGTGAGACCCTAAAACACTAACTTCCTTTTAAAAGACGAAATCCCTTTTTTCTGTTTTGTTGCAGATGCAAGCATGCTGATCAGCAGGGAAAAGGAAGGGTTGTCACTAAAAGCTCCGGATTATGGCATAGATAAACTATATTATGATGGACATAGACTTGAGGTATTTTTTTAAATTATTTTCAGTGGGTTTATTTTTAGAAGAGAAATATTTAAGTGCGTCAATTTTTTTGTTTCCACAAAGATTCAGGTTGCTTTCTGGATGGCTGGAAAAACATGTGGTATTTGCGGAAAATACGATGCTGAGAAGGAAAGGGAATATCAAATGCCCAGTGGATATTTAGCTAAAGATGCAGTGAGTTTTGGTCAGTCCTGGATCATCTCCGAAGACCCCTGTGCTGGAGGTACTAAGATTCTAACTTTTTATCTAACTAAGATTCTAATTTTTGTGATTAGTGGCCATAGACTAAAGAAAAAAATCTGGTTTTCCTGAGTTTGGTAGTTCACTGCAAGTTCTGATTTTGTTCTGATTTTATATCAACTTCTTATGTGCTATGTAGTTACCTGAAGTTTGAGTGTTCCAGGTAAAATTATAAACTTAAAACTCCCTAAGATGCTAAGTTAGTATGAAAAGTAGGTAGTTTGACTGTTGACAGAAGACATTTTATGTCATCCTTAATAGTTTCATTCTTTATTTTCATTCTGTTATTTCTAGGCTTTTAGTTTCCCTGGGAACACAAAAAAAAAAAAAAAAAAAAGTAAAATCTAGCCCTGGCTATCAAACTAGAGGGCATTTGAGGTGGGAAATACCTGTTTTAATTTCCTCAGGCTGAAGATGAACCCTTCAGCCCGGGAATGATTTTTTTTACTGTTCAGGTCCTGTATAAAAACAACAACATGAAGGTACCGATAACATTAGGGTACACCGCATTTTGTGTGGAACCCAACCCTTTGGGCACACGGTGGCATTTTTGGAATATATTCTTAGATCAAGTTTCCCTGGGGGGGCTGGTCCAGGAAAGCCTGGATCACAGAGGCTTAAGGACTAAGCTACGCAGCCATGGCAAGGCAGGTGTGACGCTAGGCACAGTGCAGAAGTAGATATATGGATGTCTAGGAGCCACTACTGCCCCAAAACGAACTTTGGGTAAAGCTGAGTGTCAGTTGACCAAGGACACCTGTGTTCTACCTAGATCCTACTTGGCAAGCCTCTGTCCTTGGGACTGTGCTCCACATGCTCGATTCTCTGACAGCCTAAGCCGCTGACAGAAAACCGACTCACTTCAACCAATTTAGTTTCATGCAGCTTGTGTCACTTGGTACATTAATTAGTCTTCGTTGTTGCTAAATCTACAAATTTAGTCCAAAATGTTACTTATGTAAATTCTGTAGGTGCTTTAAGAGAGTTCATATTTTATAGCTTGTAAGCTGCAGCGCAAATTTGTCAAAATTGAGAAGCCAGTTGCGTTTGAGAAGGCAGCAGCAAAATGCTTCTCCGTGGAGCCAGTCCTACATTGCGTAGAAGGATGTTCAGCGACCAGGACCGTTCCCGTCTCCGTGGGCTTCCACTGCGTGCCAGCTGGTGAGTCCGCACAACGCGCATCTGAGCACAACACAACCCACGTCCTGCTGCGGCTCTGGGAAAAACCGTGAGGTTGACGGTACTAACACGTGAGCACCTCGATGTATAAAACCCCCCTCACACGACCTCTTTTTTCCTCTTTTTCTCATTTACAGACTCCGCTCTCAGCCTGGAAGGCCAGATTAGGCTAGACCAGAAATCCGAGGACGTCGTGAGCACGGTTTCTGCTCACACGGCGTGTTCCTGCCACCAGCAGCCGTGCCCGGCGTGACGCCCCGCTCCGCTCCGCAGCCTCCCCTCCTTGCTGCCAGGCTCAGCCCGGGGCCCGCGGGCTCGGCTGGCCTGGGCAGGGCCGACAAGGCCCCGTCCCTTTCAGGAGAGCCTTTTTCGCTCGTTATTTGACATCTTGAAAATAATTCTGGACACCTTTCGCGGTGTTTGGTCTCTTAATAAAACGTTGCTCTCTACAAGCGGCCAGTCGAGATCGTTTCTCTCTGAACGAGCGGTTCCTTGCAGCCCGGACACCCGCTGCCGCCCCACGGGCCAGGCTCCAGCCCGTCCCTCAGGCCCAGAGGCCGCCCCGGCCTCACCCCCCACCCTCGGCGGGGACACGGCGGCGTCTCTCCGGGGCGGGCCAGCCCCCAGCGCGCCCCGCCCGCCGGCCCCGAGGCGGAAGCGGCGACCCGCCATGGGGCGGCCGTGGGCCCGCTGGCTGCTGCCGCTCGGCCTCCTGCAGCTGCTGGGCGGCCCCGCCGCCGCTGCGTGTCCTTGCCCGGACCCGCGGCTCTGCCACCCCGTCACGGGCACCGGCGGCTTCGAGGTGGGGGTCCCCCGGCGGCTGAAGGACCCCCGGTCCGGGGGAGGCCTGAGCGGTTAGCAGCCTGTTAAGACACCCTGCGGCGCTGCCGTGTTTTAATTGCCTGCATTAGAGTCGAGCTGGTTTTTTTTCTTTAAAAAAAGGCGCATGTGATTTACAGGGAAGCGGCAGAGCTGTGATGAGGGTGGTGTCGCAGGTTGTCCCCCGGGCCACCGCTGGCAGCCCCGGGGAGGGGTTGGTGCAAGCTGGGAGGGGGCAGAGCAGCGACCACAAGTCATGTAGCTTTTTAAGAGGCACTTGGAAGATAATCATGCTGCTGAGAAGTGTTTGGGGCTAACGAGGGTGATTTTTACCCCTTTCCCAGGTCTTCGTGTTCGATGTGGGGAAGGAAAGCTGGAAATCCTACGACTGGTCAAAAATTACAACTGTGGCAGCTTTCGGAAAGTACGATCCTGAGCTCATGTGCTATGCTCACTCTAAAGGCTCCAGGATAGTGCTGAAAGGTTGGTTGTGTTGTGAGAATGCGGATGCTTATGTGATACATGAATAAGAACATAATCTACATAGGGCTGTAATACCTTGACATTTCCCATTTACTTGTATGCTAAGTATTAAAAATCAGTAAGGGGATTAATTAATAAGGGGGTGATGCACACAGGACTGTAATACCTTGACATTTTGCACATGCTGGTATGCAGGGTATTAAAACCAGCAGTGGCTTCTGCCGCAGTAATAGCAAAACTATTCCAGTGACACGTAAATAAAAGTTCTGTAACAGGGAGCAAGGGAGGAGAGGAAAAGCCTGTATCAGGTATCCGTGTCTGTGTTCTGGATGTTATGCGCAGTACCCAAAAGACAGCGTAAGGGAAGGGTCTGCAAGTAATTTTTAGTATTTTTCACTTAAATCAATCCCTCTGTATTAGGAAGTGGTTGAGTTTTAAAAAACGGATACTTGGGAACTGTGTGTAGGTACAAATGCTGATGAGACAGACAAAGTCCATCTTGTCGATCTGTGCTTACATGCTGTAATCAAGTTTTGTCTCTGTTGACGCAAAAATGTCATCCAAGACCACAGTGTGGAAAACAACAAAGGTTAAATGTAAAAGTATGTTTATCAAACCAGTAAGACACAGTCCCCCTGGCTCCCTGGAAATACTGGAAGTAAATTGACTTCAAGAAAGGAAGTTTACAGCAGTTAAAAAATATTAAGCAAGGAGATTAAAATGATATGGAAAAAGTCCAAAAGGAACCAAATTTCAAACACCACTGTCTCGAAGAAGGTTGGTAAGCTCTTCCGGGGTGGGTTCTAAAAATTATGCTTGGGGAAAAAAGTTAACCCCTTTGTATTTTACCAGTATGGGTGTGGGGAGTTTTTATTTTGTCGTTATTTTAGTTGGTTTTGTAAAGACAAACCTTTCCTCCTTACTGTTACTGTGGTGCAAATACGTGTTAACTCTTGAAGGCCTCTTGTCTAGGTGATGTACCTCTTAAGGAAATTGTCGATCCTGTTAAAAGAGCAGCGTGGATATCTGAACAGGTGGACCTTGCAAAAAGGCAGTATATGGATGGAATTAATATAGATATAGAGCAAGAAGTTAATGAAACCTCCCCTGAGTATTATGCATTAACAGAGCTTGTTAAAGAAACTACAGATGCTTTTCACAGAGAAATTCCAGGATCACAGGTAATAATAATGTTCTTTATACAAACATTAAGTTCAGCTTTATGAAATGCAAGTAGTTTTGAGAATGCTGTTCAGCATATGAATATGAAAAACATTATGCAGACCTCAAGCATGATATTCTCATGTGTGGTTAATTATGAATGTTAGCTATGATATGCTATCATAAGAATCACTCTTTTTGACCTGCATGAGTTTAAATGGAGGAAGGGTTTCACTGAGATTTGTAGATGCAACGTTACTGCCGTCTGTGAGCTGGCAGTTATTAGTATGGCTTAATGAATCTTTGAAAGTCGGGCAAATACAGGCTTCTGGTGCAAAAGCCTGAGAGTGTTTTGCTAAACCCACTGCTAAAGTTTTAAGGATTTGCATCATGCTTCATATTTTTGATCAGATGGTTTTCATGTTGTATTTTAATTTCTTTGGTGTTTTGAATTCACTAGTAGGGGCGCTCACTGTTCATTACCTAATGTTTATCAGCTGAGCAGCTTCTCCTGTAGTTCATTGGTATCACCGTGTGTTAAACACTGTGCAACATTTGGGAAGTAACCGCCTTTAGAAGTTACAGCTTTTTTTAAAGAGAAAACTGGAGCGCCTGAGTGCCATACACGATACTAACTTGAGCATTTTTCCTTCAGGTAACGTTTGATGTGGCTTGGTCTCCAGCATGCATAGATAAAAGGTGCTACAACTACACTGGGATTGCAGATGCCTGTGACTTCTTATTTGTGATGTCATACGACGAACAGAGCCAGATCTGGACAGACTGTATTGCAAAGGCCAATGCTCCTTACCTGCAGACATTAGTTGGTGAGGACAAACCGCCTCCCCGGGAGCCAGAACATTTCCATTTGTTCCCATGAATAGATAGAAAAGATTGCTGTTTCTTAGACAAGGGTTTTGGTTGTATTAAGGCTTTCAAGTGTGCTCAAATATGTGTTGCCCTAATGTGAAAATAGTATCCCAGATCCTTATGACACTACAGATAGACCTTTAGCAGTTGTGTGTTGCTACTTGTAAAGTAATCGTCTATCCCTCACGATTGCGAAGAACGCTTTTAGAATGACAAACGGCAGCCAAAGCAATGGTGTCTGCCTGGGCTTGCAAAGAACCTGAAACATTTGTCTCTCATCCTTGTGAGCTGCTGTTACAGGCAGCTGGTTTTAAGTGTGAGCAAGTCGGGCAGTTACAGGATCTGAATAGGGCAAGTGTAGGAGCGTGCGGGTGGGAGGTAAAGAAGAGCGTGCAGCATAGCCTCTGGGGATCATGCAAGTCCTGTATTGGCTCTGGCTGTAGATTAGTTCTAATAAAAAGCATGGGAAAATGCAATAATGCACCTTAACTTTCATTTCCTTCAAAACTAGGATATGAAGAGTACATTACTATGGGCATTGATCCGAAGAAGCTTGTGATGGGTGTCCCCTGGTATGGCTATGACTATGTCTGCCAAAACCTGTCTAATGTAAGATGAAGATTATTCATTTACAATCATACTGTTAATTTTTTCTTGGAAAGAGACAGCCAGATTTTGGTGATCCTGTTTTTGGATTAGGAAATACTGCGGTCTGATTGATAAGAGCACAAAGCTGGGACTCAAGACAGTCTTTTGCTTGGCTGGTAACTGATGAGCAGCGTGTTACCAAACAAGGTGTTTTATCTCTCCCTAGGCAACCCCGTGATACACAAGCACCACGTTTGACTTAGGAGCTATAGATGTTATCTGTATGAGAAGAGATGATGCCCAAAAGCACCACAACACTTGTATCTGCCTCCTCAACGCAGTCACTAAGCTCACTGTTTAAAGACCAGGTGCAACAAACCATAGCAGACCTATGACTGTTACAGTATAGCAGTTTGTGGATAAGTCATGGCGTTTCAAACATTATACTTATGAAAAATGTAAGAGTGAATTAAAAATGGAAAATATGACAACTGCGTAAGTTGAGTGATGTTCATCCAATCCTATATTACTAGAGAGTAAACGAAATTTAACTGTTCTAATTTACTTCTGTCTACAGATGGTATGTCTGCCACAGATACTTGAAGATTTGGGATTTTTGAGACCCAAATGCCTTTTGTGACTTTGTTCTTGGCTGTACTGCTGTTTTAAAGTTCACTAAATCTATGTAACCTGGAACTCATGTCTTCTGCTTTTTTTTCAGGATCATGTTTGTTCCCTTTCCAAAGTACCTTTCCGTGGGGCTCCTTGCAGTGATGCTGCAGGGCGTCAGGTGCCCTACGGAGCAATAATGAAGCAGGTGAACAGTTCCCTTTCAGGGGTGCTGTGGGATGAGGTACAGAAATCTCCATTTTATGAATACAAGGTAAGTGTCTATTCATAAGACACCATGTTGTGAAGTAAATGTTCACGAACCATATTTCTTTGATTATAAAGTTTCCAGGGTTAGATTCTTCCATTTGTGTTCTCTACTTTTTTGTAAGCAATGACCAGGTCAAAGCAACATAACTTTGAAAAAATTTTATAACCTCCTCTAAAACTGTTTATTGCAAAAAAAGCACTTAATCTCTAACTAAATTCACCTGTTAGGTTAGATAACGTATCTGAGATTTTATCTGTATTTTTAAAAATTATTAAAATACAAACGAGCTAAATCTTTTAATCTAACTTCAGTTGAAATGTATCACACTGTTCTATAACAGATTCTACAAGTAAAAAAATAGCTAAGTGTTTCACTTAAAATTTTTAATTGTCCTGTGTGAAAAATAATCCGTAAATCGGTAAAGTATGATTATGTAAAACTACATAGCTTGTATATATGAGTTTTTAACTGTTCTTTTCACTTAATTCAACAGAAAATGTAATCAAAACTGAATGAACTTTAACGTATCATGTTTATGTAGATAGGTGGATACTGACACTAGTGTTTAAATGTTTTTCTAGGATTCTCTCAGTCGCTTCCACCAAGTCTGGTATGATGACCCACGCAGCATCTCTCTAAAAGCAGCATATGTGAAGAATCGAGGTTTAAGGGGCATTGGCATGTGGAACGGAAATAGTCTTGACTATTCTGGGGAAGCTGTAGCAGAAAAACAAACTGAAGCAATGTGGCAAGCCCTGATACCGTAAGAACTATGTGAACCCTTTATTTAGGATGAAAATCAATATTTTTTTTATTATGGCTTATATTATCATAGACTTTGAGTTTATGTAAATATACCGTAATTACAAAAATTTTGAGAACTAACCAAATTCATCTTGTTATTTTGGATGCAAAGCCATATTTTCATTCTTCAAGAAGTTCCAATGTTGCTTTAGCAGTGTTTTTTTTCAAAAGACTGCTCATCTTTTTAATTTTTCACAACTACCATAAACTGGTTAAAGCTTGAACCCAGTGTGTACCTGGTAACAAGTAAGACCAAGTGGTGGATTTACAGGGGCAATCTAATAATGAACCTTTGGTAAGGCTGCCTGGCGCAGGAAGTGGTCATTCTGGGGTTGCTTGGTGCAGTCTCAGCTTTCTGATCTCTCACCTCAACCTGTATTTTAGCTGGGTCGCTCTTGAATCAGATTAAACACAGAATGTTGGAGAGACAGATTGTTGCTTACGTGCAACTTGGTGAAGCTTGTGCTTGTACTTGGTTACTCTTCCAGAGATTAAAATAGTTTTTATAGACTGAAGAAATTATGTGACACGAAGTAGCTGACATTAAGATTTTTATCAGACTTGTTGTTAAAAAGGAATATTCAATAAACTCCAGTTTCACGATGTTTATGTATCCCATAAATTCCTTGGTTTCAAAAAGCCAAAAATCTCGGACCTTATCTTGAAGAGGGAACGTTAATACAGAGAGGACCTGGATGATGTTTTCTTCCATTTCAAGCTTCTTTACATCCTGAAAACTAGAACTCGGAAGCTTATTTAATGAACTGCATATGTATTTTTCCACACACTTTAAGATTCATTCAGTAGCCTGTTGTTTGTTTTTATGTGGTGTTGCCTCTGAAATAACTTTTTAAAATATCTGTAGAGAGGGAAAGATTGACCAGTGTTTACAGGATTTATTTTGTAAAATAAAATGCTGTCTTCACTAAGTAAATGGTAAACATTGGTAAACAATGTTGTCTGTTTATGCTTTACTGGTTCCACGGCTTACAGCCCACGCTGCTTCTCAGAACTGTTTCACAACCAGATTAAAGTGCAACTGTGCCCTGCTTAAGTGACTCCGTTAATTAAACAATTTATTAAATTAGATATATGTAGTCAGTTGTGGGGGTTTTATTGGTTGGTTGCTTTGGTTTTTTCCCTTACTAAATAGTTACTGGGAAAACATGATAGAACAGCAGCACTACCATAATGACTACTGAGGAGAAGACTAGAAGACTTCATATGGGTGTCTGACTGCTTGGTACTGCAGGTGATGGAAAGCAGGTGGTGAAGTCTGCTACTCCCACATAAAGCAAAAAATTCTCTTGGAAAAATCAGAGGGCTCTTCACTAGAACTCTGGTCTGTAGGTTTTAGGAGAAACTGATAAATTTATTTCACATATAGATACTTCAGAATTTGTATTACTATTTACATTCTTATGCTAAAATACTGTGAGATAGATATTTGTGAAATTGAGAGGTCTTCTGGAGTGGATGATCTGACCTACAAAACCCTCACTGAAGGCCAGATGGCTTTATAATAAAACTCTCTTTCCTGTAGCAGTCAAGCATCATGAGGTGATTTTATTTTATTTTTAAATTTAGATTCAGATTTTCCAGTAGCTAGTTGCCTGTTCTTGTGTCTTAAATAAGACACAATTCTGAAATACAGGATGTAGGATTTAATCCTGAATTGAGAAAAAGTGCTTGTAGTTTTAATGAATTTAATACTTGAGCACTAAAATCTTTGTTAAATCCTACCTTTAAGAAAATAAATTGGATAATGGGTGGTTTGACTCAAGACATTTAGAAGTTAGTCCTTTTGAGAGTTGCATTATTTTCTTACTGTATTACTGCTTTCCCGTGAGTATTTCACTTCCAGTAATAAATACAGCCTTGTCAGCTTTTTAGCTGACATTAATTCCTAGCATGTTATTGTTCTGCTTAATGTAATAACATCTAGTACTGCAAAGGGGCAAACAGGAGAGCTAGAAAACATTACTATCAAGAAGAGGTTTCTGATTACTCTTTCAGAGAATTGTTATCTAAGCGTGTGCATGAGCTGGAACTTAAAGAAAAACCGAGTATGCGATACTGTAAACTGCTCCAGGATCATCATTGCAGCTTGTCCGAGACAAAGCTTGTCTCTTCCACTAACCATAGAAGAAGGTTAATGTCCATGTGTCTTTCCTAATAAGAGAACAAAAACCTCTAGATATGAAATAAGGTGAGATTAGTTGAGATTTTGTCCATAATAATGCAGTAATATTACATTGGTAATTTATAGATAGGCATACTTAAAATGACATAAATATACCTCAGTAAATAGCTAAATAAAGGATTACTGTTGCTGTAGTTCTACAGATGTATTTTAATCGTTTTCCAAAAATGTAGCGTGTGTGCCTGAAAATAAGAACAGGATGTTATAGGTTTATTTGCTTAGTAGGTATTTTGTTAATGCAAGAACATCGGCATACCAATGTGCTGTTACACAATTCACTAATTTGCACTTTAAAAATAACTTAGCTTTAAGCTGTTTTAGACACATTACTAGGTTAAACTGTATGTTTAAGTAGCTGACTAATCTTATAATAAGAGCGAGATTTAAAAAATGAGCTGCAGTACCTCAGTAGCCTAGTATACAAATTCCACAACATTTATATAGTTGATGTCTTCTTACAAGATAACTTCAAGAACATACAAACAAATGCTCTGAAACTATGAGCTTCTATATACATCACAGAGCTTCTGTAGAGTTCACAGATGTTGAAGTAAGTCATGGCATCCTCTTAAATTCCTGATTTTCTGGACTGGAGAATTAGAGCTGAATGAATCTTCTTCTGGGTCAGTTCTGCCCTCAGTGATCGTAAATCAGATGCTGCCTGCTTTCTCAGCTGCAAAAGAACCAGTAATTTAAGGAATTACAATTTAAGGAAGTTTTTGGAGTTAACATGCATATGTGTTTATATAACTAAGATGGAAAATTTTATACAGGATGGATGAATGCAGGATACATCTTTCATCTTTAAAATTTTACATGTCTAATTAGATACCCCAGTTCTACACTGCTTTCTTTTGTACTTTGCCTTAGTGTTTTTAAGAGACAACTGTGAAATTCATTTATCTTTCCATTCCTTGTTACACAATGGAGGAGGCATAACGAGTACATCCACCCTAGATGTATTGGGTTTGCATGGCAAAAAATGTTTTGGTATTTGACACTGTCCTGCGTGATATCCTTGTGTCATGTGTCAAGGCCAAGTGCAAGGTCCTGCACGTGCGTCAGGACAGTCCCAAGCACCAATACAGGCTGGGTGAGTCTACAAAAGCTGAAAAGCTGTCCAATGTGAAGGCCTGTACCAACATCGTCCTTCCAAAGGGAGCCATTGGCAGCACTGGTATGGAATAAAGCAGATGAAGAGGACTGCCAGCTGCTTGGAAAGCCATTGTCTTTTTTTTTCTTTCTTTCTTTATACCTTTTTTTTTCTTAGTTATGGTCAACTACTGATCAGTGCCTCACCAAGTATGTTCCTTCAATTACCTTTTGAGTGAAATGGGAATTTTATGAAAGAGATTGTGAAGTTTAGCTTACATAGTACTTTGAAAATCTTAAGTTGCTTGAATGTCATACATTCAAAAATCATCTAATAACATAGTGTTCTGGAGTAATTTGGCTCAAACAATAAAGTTACAATGACAACTAACACCATAAAACTAGCAATATAAAACAAGAACTGTTTAGCAAATATTTAGATTATCTAATGTTTGTGAAGATCTAAGTGTTTTTTTTATACATAGTAACATTTTGACAGTTTTAATTAAAAGGCAGAGTACCTTAATTTCTATTATGAGTTTCATTTTTGTATCATCCAGCTTCTTCCTCAGTTGATCGAGTTCATGCTGCACTGTAGTAATCCGGATAATTGTGTAATTCTATATGAAACAACAACAACAAAACTTTACACGTAGGATTAGTCCAGATCACATCTCCTGAGTAACAGCACATTGTTTTGCAATTATCTTTTGTGGCTACTCCCCATTTATAATAAAAAGGCATACTTCTAATTGTATATTTTTTTCTCTCACAGGTTTAGCATCACTTTGTCACAGTACATTCATTGATGAGATTGCTACACTCATGTAACATTTAGTGCAGATAAACTCCTGGTTATACAGCACGTCTTTTCAGCAGCAGGTGGGGGTGGGCCGATCTTTGAATTAACCTATAGAACTAAAAATCATGTTTTCTAAATGTAGGTTCTCACAGTCAGCTCGTGTAACTCAGCCGTAGTCCCTTGAAGTCTGTAAACTGAGGGATGGGGTGGGTGTGTACATGGTAATCTCTTGATGTTCCAAGCCTTTAAAAATGCTAATAAAGTGTCAGCTGAAGCAAATGATTGTTGCCCATACAAGGAGTCATTAAGTGGTATCTGTGGCCTCTCATCTCTGGGCTCCTGCTGTAAGCTTCTCCCCACCCAGGGGTGTAGCTGCCTGCAAACAAGGGTCCAAGTGCCATCTCCGACACCGCACAGCTGTGAAACCCTGCTCAGACCACTGAGAAAGCAGGAAAGGCACACAGTCATGCTGGATAAAAACACGCAGGGCTGTCAGACTAGTTGGGGGCTACTGAGGAATCACCACGTTGTTGAGCTGAGTCACCAGTACGGACAAAGCTGGTGGAAGAGGAGAAACCAGCAACAGCGGGATCCATTCCCCCGATCCCAACTCTTCCTGCCTGATGGCACATGTGCTGCCACGCAGCACATCGTAGCAAACGAGGGGTGGAGAGCATACTAGTCCTTAGCCTAATCGCTCATTAAATCCTGGCTACCTTCTCTCTGTGCGAGACAATAAACAACTGCTGTATGCACCTGAAGTTGTGCATATCCTCCACATAAGGCCTCTTTGTGCCTAGCTAGAGAGACCTAAAAAAAACCTGATACCACCCCCAAAAGGAGCAGTAACATATCTGAACACAGCTAGTTATATAATGTAGTATCAACCCTATTAATAGTTTTATATTGTAGATATTTATATTAAGATAGCTCAAATAATACACATTTGTATATAATATACACTCTTCGATTGTATATACACTCTCCCACCTTTCAGATACCAGAAAGGGACTTTTCTTTTCCCCCCTAGTCTAGCTTCAGATTTGCCAACAGACTTGCTTCCATTAACACACTTAGAAAATTAGCAGGTACAACTATTGGGAAGGGTGTTTCCCCCTTTTCTTTCAACTTTTCTTTTTTTAATTCCTCTCTGGGCTTCCCCTGATTTGACACCAACAACGTAACACGAGATTCACAGTTGCACAATAGTCAAGCGCAACCATTCCAACAGCCTCAGAGATGTTTCTTGTCCTCCAAACACAACTAGAATTCATTACCTCTGTACATGGAATTTGGGATAATGAGAACAATATGTAATTGAACAATTCATTAATCATACTGAACAAAAGGTGATTTTGTTATGAGAAGGTATTGTACAAACACAAAGCCGACAGAATCACATGCTCAGACTCAAGCACTGCAGTCTTTTTGAGATGAATGGGCTGAAGTAATTTTATACCTCAGATCATTGAGAGATATTTGGCTGTTAAAGCTAGTTTACAAGTCATTGGTTGGTATTGAATTTGCTACTTTAATTTATATCTTACAAAAAACCAAAAACATGCTGTGTAAAAAGAGAGATTAAATAATACAAGCAAATACCTTGGAGTTTGTCATATTGTTTGGTTGTTTTCGGCTACCTCTGGCCTCCAATTGCAAGAGTAATTTCTGGTGGTAAAGTTCTAAATCTTGTCGCAGTTTGTTTAAAGCATCCTCCAGTGAAACCGTAGCTTTCTTAGTTTCAAAGTACTTCTTTTTCCATTCCTCGCGAACTGCACAGGAAAACAGTAATATTGTTTGGTCTCGTTCACCTTATCATAAGGTCTATTGAAGACAGTAACGACTAACTGATCTCACAAGATCCAGTTGTCCAATACGTGCATTAAAACATGGCAGTAGGTTACTTTTTAAAAAAAGCAATTAGTGAAAATCTTCACTAAAATTACATTCACTATAAATACAACCGAATTTTCATAGAATAATAGAATAGTTTGGGTTGGAAGAGACCTTTAAAGGTCATCTACTCCAGCCTCCCCTGCAATAAGCAGGGACTTTTTCAACTAGATCAGGTTGCTCAGAGCCCCATCCAACCCGGCCTTGAATGTTTCCGGGGATGGGGCATCTACCACCTCTCTGGGCAACCTGTGCCAGTGTTTCACCACCCTCATCATAAAAATTTCTTCCTTATATCTAGTCTAAATCTACCCTCTTTTAGTTTAAAGCCATAATCCCTTGTCCTATCGCAAAAGGGCCTGCTAAAAAGTTTGTCCCCGTCTTTCCTGTAGGCCTCCTTTAAGTACTGAAAGGCCACAATAAGGTCTCCCCAGAGCCTTCTCTTCTCCAGGCTGAACAATCCCAACTCTCTCAGCCTGTCCTTATAGGAGAGGTGTTCCATCCCTCTGATCTCCTCTGGACCCACTCCAACAGGTCCATGACTTTCCTGTGCTAAGGGACAATAAATGTGCTGAGGGACAATTTTCACACAATCACCTGCAACAAAAGGCTCTCTCTGTCCACCGAGATATAACACAAAATTTCACCTAGCTGTTCTGCAGATTTCAGCTGCACAGTAAGTACTCCTGACCTGTGAAACCTGGTATGGAAAATTGAGCGCTGTAGATTTATGCAAAATTTGAGCTCTGCAGGGCCAGAGATTTTGAACAGCTCAGTTTTATACAGATGTCCAAAGATTATGGGAAACAGTTATTTACCTTTGCACTTAACTATGACTCCTCCTATGCTGTTACTGTGCTATCAACAGCTGGCACATAAATCTCCCCGTATCTAGTGTGGCAGTCTTATGGCCACATATATTCGCTAGTCTGCAGTGTGTCCTAAATGTTTCCTTCTGTCAAGGCATATTTTAGGAAATCAGGACACGTGCTTCTCAGAATGTTACCAAAAAGAACCCACCTGTTGGAGGGCTATATGGTATGTAACTGAGAGTGACTGTCAGCACGGCAATCTGAGGAGGATATTAAATATAGACTGGACCACTGGTCCTACAGAATATGCTCTTCCCTTCACACCTTGGGAAGAAACATGTTTGCAAATGCACTTACTTATGAAACTCTACAGGCCTGACAAAAATAATTCAGAGGTAGAGATGCTTCTTAGAGAACCTGCAGAAGCTGACTGAATCCTTGCAAAATAACCTTTATTTTACCCAGCTGGATAACGTAATTTAAGACAAAATTAAGACAAATTTAATAAAAGCCATTTAGGGCTTATCTCACCAGGATAAATTAGCTTGCCTTGCAGCTCCATGCTACAACAGATCCACTGCTTCAAGTACCCAAATTTGGGGTTTTTTTAAATACAACTTCACCATGCTGCAGAGTGAAGCCATGCCCTTGGAGAATAACTGGAAGAATTGGCTTCTCCTTTCAACAAAGCTACGAATAATAGTTGAGACTTCTGGTGATTTAGCTGTATTTAAGTACAAAGAGAATGCTCTCAGAACATCAAAGTGATTAAATCTCATCTCTGTACAACTGGAATGTGACTTAGGGAGGATAGTTTAAGTATAAACTTGAAAATAATTTTACAAAGAAAATTTGGGTGGTATTTCAATGAGATTTTTACATTCTTAAAAACCAAGGTTTGTTAAGCTTGTCACGACAGACTTGTAACTTCCATGCCATAAGCTGAATACCATTAGATAGGAGGAAGATGATCAGAGGAATTCTACGATTCTACGAAGAAAAAGTATTATGCTGGCAACTTGACTAGAAGCCCTATCAACACAGTAAAAAACTCGGGTTTAGCATGGTCCTGGGCCTCAAACCGTGACGCAGCGTGCAGTAGCTCTCTGGGCACTGTGTGTACATAGGACACAACATGAATGGTTTATAAAAGCCAGGATATTTCTAGATTCATAAGACTGCCACAAAAAAATGGAAGGAAACATTGCAACCTTGAATCTTTCCAGCATGCTATTACACAAATGAGCCTTCTCGGAGCTATTGGTTAGCAAACTGCTCTCTCTCTGTAATTAAGCTCACTGACAAGGAGACAAACATTGTCACATTGGTTTCAGTGTCATTTCTCAATCATTCCAAATTCCAAAATAAACTAAAATTATACCGTGATATCTCCTCAGCCTATTTTGTTCCAGTAGCCCCTTAGCTCTTTTGATCAGTTCTTCTCTAGTTTTTTCCATGTGCCTTCTGTCTTTCTTCATTTGTTGCAATTGTTCTACCATCTTGTTTTCTAAAGATAGTATAATTATATTTAGCAAGCATCTGGATACTGTAAATAGGTAGGATCAATCAAGATTTTTGTAATGTACCCATCATAAATCATGCCAAAAGCTCTGTCAGAACAGGCAGTAGAAATTATTTTATTTTAATAAACTACCTCTAACTTTTCAAAATGGCTGGTGCATCAGAAAAAAGTGAGAAATCCAGCATGCATCCAGGCATTCATACACGCACACAAACAAGTAAGCACTCTTTTATATGCCTAAACAATGCATCACTAAAACTGTATATTCAAGGTCTATATGCACCACATACATAGAAAACTCTTGCCACGTGAAGCCAAAAAAGCCTTCAAAGGACTATTTCCTGCTCAAAATACTTTGTGATATAAACTGTAGCAAAATCTTGCCTTAAACTCCCCCTGGTCATAGGCAGGCTAGTGTCTCAGACTTTCACTAATCTGCAACGATAGGTCAATCACTTATCTTCCTACTGTCCTCCTCCTCCACCACAGCAGAGGATCCTCAGCAATGCTACTGGTGGTTTTCTTTGCTACATTCTCACTCCAGTCAGCAGCATTTCATCCGATCTCCCTCCCTTCCCAAGTCCACAAACTGGGTTTTCTAGCTAGCACGGGGAACCTGCCATGGTCTATGAACAGCCCGTGCAATTATAAATGCCTGGAATTTTCCAACCACAAATCAAAATTTGTAACAATGCTGTGAATGAACGTATGTCCCAATTCTTTCATAAAGTAGGTATTTCTGTCTTCATTAACTGTTCAGTCTTGATTCAATGTTCACTTCCCTTCAATTTCTTGGAATCATATACTCACTTGCTACCTGAATTGCAGGAACTTGAGCTGGATTTACAGAAAGTGCCAGAAAAGGTGGAGTAGGAGGCGAATAATATTCTTTCGGACAAGTATGATTTTGCTTGTTTTTATCTGCCTACAGAGTCAGAAGACACAACTATCAGTACATAACTCATAATCCTGAATAATTACATTAGACATATGCCCTGGAAGTGGCCTGAGTGAATGGGAGAGCTAAATTTGAATTCTGCATATAAGCTTTCTGATTGTGTTACCGGTACAAATGACGACTAAATCACAAACAGCTGGACCTCTGCAAATAAAATCAGAACACTGAACACTTGCATCACAGAGAACATACAGACAAAAATGCAGACTATTGCTAATTGTTCTTGTCCATGTCCATAACCCCACAAGTTACTGCCACTCCCGTGCAAGACCAGGAATAACAGGCATTAAAACTGCCATCTGGCTCATGGCTTACGAAGCCTGGACCGCCAATTTCTAAAATAAAATTCATAGTAGCAGATTCTCAATTTCATTATTGTTTTCATAAGATTCCATTACAATCACTTCTGTGCAAGAGCTCGCAGGTGACAGTTAATAGTGCCAGCTATTATGCTGTATCTTTGCATGTGGGTGCTGAGTGTTCCTAAATGTGTTCTTATTCTGATACTATATCCTACGTATGTTTTAAAGGATTTTATAGTTGTTATCAGAAGTTTTGCTTGGCTTGAGAGAAGACAAATTTATCCCAGAGGAAATATGAAATTATAAAAATGTCACCAATAAAACCAATAAAATGTTACTGTCAAGAAACTGTAAAAAAAAAATCAGCTAACATTAATAAGACTGAGGTAGTTATTGTATATGTAGTTCCCATTAAATTATGACCAGAGATTTCATTGTTTAGAACTAGACTTGATTTTTCATTAGCCAATCTGCAGAGTCGCAGTGTATGAATTAACTTTTCTCAGTTACCTTCAAACCTACATTTGACTATTTCATATTTCCAATGAGTTACCTGTCTTATAAAATTAGACTGTTTCTAGGTGGAGGACTATGTTTATTGCTTCAGATTACTAAGAATATGTTACCTTGAAAAACACACCTGATTATCCAGTTTTTCACCAGGATCAGCTATAGACTTGCTAGTTCTGTATTGCTGCAAGCTAAAGGTAAAAATCAAAGAAGCAAGTGAAAATTCATGTAATAAAATGGGTGTTTTCCCCATTTTGTTTCATTTATTTGAAATCTGTAAAATAAATTTCTAGCTATGAATTAATATTCCATTATTTTAGCAGAATCATTATTTACTAACCTTTTTTTTTTGTGTACATATTCTGTGGTTTGGTCTCCCATTATTTTAAGAATTTCGGTATCCTGTGTCCTGTCTCTTCTTAGTTTGGTATCTTTTTGGTGGTCATTATTTTCCATGTTTGTTAGTTCTGTGACAGGACAGTGATGATCAAAATACACAAATTACACTCACAACATTTAAGCTGTTTTGACTGTCAGTGCCTGGACTTTCCAACCTGTATTAGAAATTCAGTGAATCAATCAAAAAAATAATGTTACGTCTGGGGTTTGGAAATGTTGTGTGAATAACAGAGGAAAGAAATAAAGGAAAAAAACCAGCTATTTTTGTTTTGAGAATTTCTATCTAACTAATTCTTGGAAACTAGTAGAAGAAACATTATCACAGATAAGGAAACCACTTAATTATTTCACCTTCCCTAAACTATTTCTGTATTTAATAATTTCTGCCTTTCAGAGCAAAATGTTTTGCATTTAAATATTAATGAGTAAGTATTATCTGCTTTAAAATATATACAATAAATATTTCAAAAGAAAATTACTGACAGACTTCACCTTTACTACTACAAAATCCTATATCCTTCATCATTCAAATAAAGTTATGAAAAAATGTTCAGTTATTTATTTACTTATATATTTGTATATTAAGCGGTCTCCTACCTAGTATCAGTTAACATGATGATGGAGAGACAAAGCTATTTTTGTCAGATTATGACTGGAAACTGAAATTACTAAAAAGTCATTCACGGAAGCCTTTTCTAGTACACTCTCCAGACACGTCTCATATTCAAATTTTTGTTTTATTACTCAAAGTGTGCGATATCCAGAAAATAATTCTGACTGAGATCTGTAAGGTGCCCATACCTATGAAAAATTGAGTATTGTCTCATTTAATAATTACTCATTAAAAATTTGTGATAGAATAAAAGTCATCTTTTTTACGTGAACTGTAAATTTCTACTCAAATATTAAGACTTATCTTTGAAAAGTATTTCCTCAAAAACAATTTATATTATAATTTTGATGCTAAGATAGCAGTAGTCATTCAAATCCAATTTAAAGGTGTCAGTTATTTCTTTCTTGGTAATCACTAAAAATGAGGAACATTAAGAACATTATATAACCTTTCAGGGACTTAATGGCCCTCAGTATCCCTAAGACACCCCATTTTAAAGGAAGTAGTAGTTAATATATCTCTTCCAAACAACATTTTCTATTTTGGCACAGAACTGTTATCTAGCTAATGTGTGCTTTAAAACCCTCCCTACTTTTGTACTATCTTCACTCAAGGACTTCTCTCACCTCTCAGTTTTAGGAATGCCGCTGTTCAATAGCATATAAATAAACATTATACGGGAGGGAGTGGAGGAAACACTTTCTCTTCAGTAGTAATGTAGCCATGGATAAAAGGACAATGAAAATTGAAGTGAATAAATGATTTCCCTGATATTCTGATAGCAAGATTTTTTCCTTTAAAACTGCTGTTGAATTATGGAATCATTATCCTCCAATCTTTACAGTAGCTGCTTGGTAATTATTTTTTTTCATATAAATAAGATTAGACAAATACATCAACTATAGTAAATGTTTCCCTGTGTCAGTACACAGTGATAAAGAAGGACTCATCCAAATTAAAACCTACAGCTCTTTGAAAGATATTATTATTTAAAAAATTAGAATACTGTTCAGATAGCAATATTCCAACTCATGCTCTAACCATAGATTTCTTAAAACTTAGCTTTACTCTGCCAATTTTCTAAAACGCATGCTTTAGCAAGAAGATGACAATGAACAGTTGTACCCTTGCGATACTGAATGTGATCTGGGCGCGTTTGGTTATTCTGGCCTTGTTCATCATTGCGGTTTACATGAAGAGCAAGAGCAGTTCCTTTGGCTTTGTCATTCCACTTGGGAGTGTTACGCTCTTTTTGATCCTGCCTGGGATGATTTTGCTGAGGGGTCTGTAATATCGTATCGCTCTTTCCAGCCTCCCTGTCTGCAGGATCTGAATGACTTCTTGGTGTGAAGAGAGATCCATTGGATCCATTTTGATCTGCATGATAATTATTAGAACACAGAAATATTATTTTATTGTAAATGTTAACAGTAATATTTATTCTTCTCTTTCATCATCCTCCTTCACCTACATTGTTTAAACTTACCTTTTTCTCTAAACTGTATCTGTTTTTCTTGAATCCTGTTATTATGGTCTTCTTTACGTTTTGTGGACAAAACTGGAACAGTTTCTTTCTCACTCCATTCCACAGGACTGTGCACTACCTGATTTTCCAGCTGATGACTGCTTTGTATGCTTTCTAAAAATTGTTTGCTCTTTTCAGGTTTTTGCTGGGGAAGACTGGATGATCTTGATCCACGAGCAAACCTATTAGCTTCTGCATTAAAATGATGTCCTTGTTGAGTTGATGATGATAACGAATCATCTTCAAAGTATTCCATTCCAGGTAGCAAATATAATTCAGGATAAAGAGCCTAAAATACACAGTATATTCATCAGACAGGACAAAAGAGGAAATGTGCAAGGTAAAAAGTTTCTGAAAATGATACCTTAAAAGCCATTCAATACATACATAAGGAGGAGCAAATGACTCCAGTTCCAGTTCTGTTTCTTGCTTTGCTTTCACCTTGGAAGATAAAAAATGGAAGCATAACCAATAAAATACTTTTTTTAACAATACTGTTCCATATAATTTAATTTCTATATTCTGTTATCATCTTTACATACCACATTTTTTCTTAACCGGCACTATCTTCTGTAATGGCCTGATGCGGAAGAAGGAGCACAGACTACTCTTCCGTTTTCTGACATGGCCCTGAAACTTTGCCTATTTTTCAAAATCTCAATCAGTCCCACAAGAGTACATGGATGTACTGTATAATTTTTTATATCCTTTGCACTTTCTCTTATCGTTCAAAGGACCTGATCCAACAGTCATAGCAGAAGAAAGTCTTAGACTGTCTTTACCAAAAGTTCCTTCAAGATAAATCTGTACAGAAATGCTGAGTCTCACATAATTTTTGCTATTCACCTGATACAATACTGCAAAATATTTAATGTATGTAGGAAAAAAATATTTGCTACTCTATGTCTTCTTGCATTTACTGTTTGTCTTGATATTCTTTGTGCGATACACACTTTCTGATTTCAGTAGTCATCCTAAAAACAAAGTTTCAGATAAACAACGTGTATTTGAAAGATGTGCTCCAATGGAAAAAAAAAAAGAAAGTTGAGCTTACATTTAAATAATGAAATTGAACTAAACATGGGGTCAAATTCTTTTCTGAATAATGGCCACGCAATGCCACTGATTCACTGTTAAGAGTGAATCAGGCTATATGCAAGAAAAGGAAGAGCAAATGAACACAATTTTGGTTTATGTTTATTTTTCATTTTAAAACCCTTACTTGCAAGTAGGGTACAGCTCTTAGTACTGCTTACACTGTTACTGTTGTGAAACAGAAGACTGGGGGGTGGGGGGAAACACTCAACAAATATTTGGTCATTGAGATGTAATTCAATGAGGTTACCATGACCCTAAACAACAAATAAACCGGTTGGTTTATTGCTTTACACTTGGCTATAAAGTTAAATATCAAGCAACAGTAAATACTCCAAATTAAAATTATAACTTTGTCAGTAAAAATCTTCACTTGTATCTACCAATATCTTTAATTCTCGATTAAAGTAAAATATTTTATTGAATTCCTGACATTCTAAAGGAAGCTGGAAAATTTCTCCATTTATCTCAGAACTATCAGTGGGGAAGAAAATGTCCCATCTTACTTATTATGATGCAGTTAAAAAAACCTCTGTTCTCTGAAGACATATGCACATTTTCAGATTCAGATTGGGTAACAATCTTTACGTTTCTCTTCACATTTTTCCACCTAGTTTTTGCATATGACTTAGTATTTATTCTACTCTTCTGTGTGGGCAATTTTAGTGATAATTCAACTACAAATGAAATAAAGAACAGCGCCAAATTTCCAGCTTGCAATTAATTTCCAAATCCGTGAGAAAAAAAGAGATTAAATGAGAAGTGAAAAAAAAATTCTATACTTATGTACATCACTTCAGTCTTTGTGTATTACACGAACAAACTTTCAGTTGGACTGATTTTAAAGTTTATTTACTCTTTAGCTGTAGTTTGTAAGATACAAATACATAGAGAAACAACGTGAGGAAAAGTTATGATTCAGAAATGTAGGTTTTTTATTACATAAATCCCAGGCCGTACTACTGGACGAACTATTGGAACATAAATGTACATCCAGAGAAGTTTTCATTCAGAGACTGATCTTCAAAGGCCTTTGGGCAAGTCACAGCAGTAACCATAGAGGAACTCTGATTTACTCAGCTTCCATTGCAAATTCTTCAAGTGCCATATTCCCAACCATGTACTGGTAATAATGACCTAAGGGGGATTTGTATTTTTTTTAATGCAACCAGATTTGTCATATTTAATGCATTGACTTAGCAAAACTAGCACCTTTTCACTGGATGGCAACTAATTACATCTGACGCTTTAAAGGATATTTCTAATATACCTGTCCAGCTGTGCCTTTGTATTTGGGGAAGTAGATGTGCTCTGACAAGAGCTTATGCTCCAGCATGTTTAAAAACAAAGGCTAACAGTGCTCCTAAAGTTAAGTCTATTTTCTTGTGATATTATCTAATCTGCAGGAACTAAACCTGTCATTTATATTATAAAGCAGAAGAGCACAAAAGGAAAAAAATAATAACTTACCACTGCTAGCTTTTTCCCAATGCATTTTAAAAATTTGAATTTATCTGCAACTGCAACTCCACCCAGGTATTCTCCAAGCTTCTCCCGTAGCACTCTTAACGTGATGTGAGGAGACACCCTAGAATGTTGTTATTAATACATGTGTAAGATCAAATAATGATGGCTTTTCATAGAATCATAGAATGGTTTAGGTTGGAAGGTATTTTAAAAATTATCTAGTTCCAAACCCCCTGCCCTGGGCAGGGACACCTCCCACTAGACCAGGTTGCTCAAAGCCCCATCCCACCTGACCTCAAACACTTCCAGGGATGCCCAACTTCTCTGGGCAACCTCTTCCAGTGTCTCACCACCCTCACAGTAAAGAATTTCTTCCTAATACCTCACCTAAACCTACCCTCTTTCAGTTTAAAGCCATCATCCCTTGTCCTATCACTACATGCCCTTGTAAAAAGTCCCTCTCCAGCTTTTTTGTAGGCCCCCTTTCGGCATTAGAAGGCTGCTATAAGGTCTCCCTGAAGCCTTTTCTCCTCCAGGCTGAACAACACCAACTCTTCAGCCTGTCTTCATAGGAGAGGTGCTCCACTCTAATAATCTTTGTGGCCTTCCTCTGGACTCGCTCCAACAGGTCCATGTCCTTCTTATGCTGGGGGCCCCAGAGCTGGACGCAGTACTCCAGGTGGGGTCTCATGAGAGTGGAGTAGAGGGACGGAATCACTTCCCTCGGCCTGCTGGCCACGCTTCTTTTGATGCAGCCCATGATACACATTGCTGAGTCATGCTGAGCTTCTCAGCAACCAACACCCCCAAGCCCTTCTCCTCAGGGCTGCTCTCAAGCCATTCTCTGCCCGGCCTGTATTTGTGCTTGGGACTGCCCTGACCCACATACAGGACCTTGCACTTTGCCCTGTTGAATTTTATGAGGTTCACATGGACCCACCTCTCAAGCCTGTCAAGGTCCCTCTGGATGGCATCCCTTCCCTCCAGCGTGTCAACTGCACCACACAGCCTGGTGTTGTCGGCAAACTTGCTGAGGGTGCACTCAATCCCACCGTCCATGTTGCCAACAAAGATGTTAAACTGCACCAGTCCCAACACCAAGCCCTGAGGAACGTCACTCATCACTGGTCTCCATTCAGACATTGAGCTGTTGACCACAACTCTTTGAGTGCAACCACCCAGCCAATTTCTTATCCACTGAGTGGTCCATCTGTCAATCAATGTCTCTCCAATTTAGAGACAAGGATGTCATGCGGGACAGTGTCAAATACCCTGCACAAGTCCAGGCAGATGATGTCAGTTGCTCTTTCCTTATCCACCAATGCTGTGGCAACATCATAGAAGGCCACCAAATTTGTCAGACACAATTTGCCTTTAGTGAAGCCATGCTGGCTGCCACCAATCACCTCTATATGTTCCATGTGCCTTAGCAGAGTTTCCAGGAGGATCTGCTCCATGATCTTGCCGGGCACAGAGGTGAGACTGACCAGCCTGTAGTTCCCCATGTCTTCCTTTTTTCCCTTTTTGAAAATGGGGGTTATGTTTCTCCTTTTCCAGTTGGTGGGAATTTCACCAGACTGCCACGACTTCTCAAATATGATGGACAGTGGCTTAACAACTTCATCCATTAGTTTCCTCAGGACCCACAGATGCACCTCATCAGGTCTGATGGACTTGTGCACCTTCAGGTTCCTTAGATGGTCTCGAACCCGGTCTTCTCTGACAGTGGGCAGTTCTTCATTCTCCCAGTCCCTGCTATTGCCATCCACAACTTGGGTGGTGTGGCTAGAACACTTGCCAGTGAAGACTGAAGCAAAAAAGTCATTGAATACCTCAGCCTTCTCTATATCCCAGGTAACCAGGTCTCCCATTTCCTTCTGCAGAGGGCCCGCATTTTCCCAAGTCTTCCTTTTATCACTGACATACCTATAGAAGCTTTCTTGTTGCCCTTGACATCCCTGGCCAGATTTAATTCTACCAGGGCTTTAGCTTTCCTAACTGGATCCTTGGTTGCTTGGACAATTTCTCTGTATTCCTCCCAGGCTACCTGTCCTTGCTTACACCCTTTGTAGTTAGTAAGAGAGCGAAGATAATGCTATATACATGCCGGCTTGCATGGACAGAATGACCAAAAATGGGAACCATGTCCTGGAACTGAACCTAATTATACATAGGCCAGACAGTCTTGGTGTGGTAGAGTCAGAACATTGTATCACGTTATGGTAGACTGTATTACAAGAACTGTCATAACATTAACTAGCAATATTCGTATTTTAGGAACCCCATACAAAGGGAGAATATGGAAGTAGTGACTCCTTCAGAATGCTCTTGCTCATCTGCAGATGAATAACAAAAACATTGGACACTGTAGTCATGCATTTCCATATAGGTGACAAAGTTTCATGGGGCTGGTCCAGGACTGCAGAACATACCCCTTCAAGCACTTAGAGCTAGAGGAGACATCATTACTGTCCACTTTACGTAGCAGGCACATTCCTTTGATTTTGCCTTCTCCAACACAAATTTACAGTTGGGTGTGTGCATGTGTACATGCAAATGTATTTTAAATCAAAACCAAATACTGCAGCGTGAACATTTCCACCATAATTTGAGGATGAGAGAGCTGATGCAAATATGAATTGCATCATCTAATGTACTACTGGAAACCATGCAAATATTAAAGTAATGAGCTCAGTATAAAATCACCATAGAATAAAAAGCATGTCCACAGAATAAAACCAAATGTGCAAGAGGCACACAAAAGCTCTGCAGCACAACACAAGCAATTCTAATTGCTCCCATGCAGCCTTATAAAACAAACCAGGCAACACATTCAGACCTGAAACTGTTAATCACCCGTGCTGATTACGTGTTAGTATACTACCTAGCATGAGTTTGGCCCAGGCAGCTATCAATCCTCAAGCAATGCACAGACATAGCTTGGGGGATAGCACATGCCATTCTCAGTAAACAGTTTAGACAAGAACATACCATCCCTTCAACTTGGACAGGTCTTCAACATGAACCTTTCAGGGTTTGTTTGCACTTTCAAACAGCCCTATACACCTTCATTTCACACCCTGGGTATGTAAAAACACCCTCAGTTTCATCTCAAAACCACAGTACTTCAATGGGCTACAATGCTTCCCTGGCATTACTTCAAACACCCAGGACCCTCCTCAAGGTCATAAATCTGCCTTGGAGCACAGGCATGCAGCAGAGGGGACCCAAGTCTTCACAGTGGACACATCTAGGCCACACTGGTTGGTCCCTGTACGTTTAGTTCCTGTTTATTTCTTCTCTAGCCATTTTTTGCCCACTCTTGCTGCAGATATTAGCCCTAATGTCATTTATTTCTAACGTATAAAGAAATATGTGAAAGATGGATACATAATTCAACACATATCCTTCCACGGTCTTATGTGAGACCAGAGATGATCTTGAATTCAAATATCTCTCATTCACTATCATTTCTTGAAGCTGATGTCTCTGAGACATGCCCCTTGAATGGTCTTCTGAAACCCCTCTTTCAGAGGCAGTTCTAGAACTGCACATCCTTCACTGATAATGCCCATCCAAACCAGCAAGGAAATCTAAATCTAAGGCATTTGGGAACAACAGAGAAAACATCTAAGTAACTATGATGTATCATGGGAGAAAATTACCTGGGTATACAGAACCTGAGATACAGAGCAGAAATTTATCTGAAAATTTTTTGCCGGTGCAGCTGCTAAGAACATATAATAATATATTTCTTACTTGCTGCCACTGGCTAGAAGAAGACTAGTCACATCTGAGCAATTTGCTTCAGGGTGTTCCTTTAAAAGTAATGCAAACTAGAGTTCATTACAGCAATCTCATCTGGAAACAACAAAAGTATGGCTTCTGTGGTGAGGAATGAGGAATAAAGAAAAGATCACAGAGGCTGAGAAATCAAGTTCATGGGAACAGGAACTCAGGGCCATAGACAATTACACACTCAATATTTTCCTCTAATTTAATGATTAATGGAAATGGCCTGTACTTAGGCCTAGGAATCCTTTGTTAAGCTGACTCAGACAGTACCAGGATTGTCAAGCCGACTGGACAGGGCTATCAACAACATTCAAACAGCATTAGTATCAGCAAGGCTGGTGTACCCTCTCCCAGATTATAATAAGAGACGTTTTTTTAAACATTTTTTTTTTTTTTAAAGAGTGATACGCTGGCCACATGATAGTTATTGCTAATGCTAGTGTACTTCAGCATTACATAGTACCTATAGGATAATTAATTAGCAATTATGTAAGACTCATTAGCAAGCAACAAATACCCAGACAGCTATAAACCCACGGAAATCAGTGAGAATCCTAATTTAAGTTGATGGCTTAGAATTGAGCCTTAGTGAAATAAATTTACACTAGGGAACAGAGGGCACTGACAGATGTCCAATCACATGAAATTATTTAATCCAGACATGTATTTTGTATCTCTGCTGGGGGCTAGTACAGCAAACAGAACGGATACACACACTTATTTCCTCTGGTTTTGGGCAGCCTTTCAATAAAAGAAGCTGTGAGAATGAATAGATTCTGCCCTATACACTCCTACCTAACTGCTGTCAGTCTTTTCAGCTGAACAGTATGTTGTCTTAAGTGGACAATACGAGCCTAAATTTAAATTAGTTAAACCCCATATTCCCTGCAGTTTAAGCTAAGTTGACAGGTTTTGCCCAGGAGCAGACAAGGTACATGTAAAGGCTCCATTTCAACAAAAACCTTTACATTATTTGATTTTTCTACAACTTCTTACCACACTGGATACACACAGATTTTGTGAGTAAACTCTTCAGGAGTACAAAACAAACTTTCAAAGTTATGAAAGATTAAAACTGCAACTCTCTGTGCCAGGTTTGGGCCTAGGACTGGAACCAGGGTATTCTTTCACCATCTGAGAGCACACACAGCACATGGTGGTGTGGGTAACCTCTCAGAAACACCACTGAAGAAGAAAGAAGACATGCTGGTGACTGCACGGGCTGTAATGCTTCCCCTTGGGAAACATGGCTTAAGCTCTTCCTTTGGACTGAGAGTGTTCAGACCGTCATAGCCCTGTTCCTGGGAAATGACAGGCTTTCACATCTTTATCAAGCCACTCTGTCTTGAAGCTGGTGCATGGCCGAAAAGAACTCAAGATTTTGATAATCAGGCTTAAGGAGACAGAAAGAATATAAAATGGTGATTTTACAACATTCATTATTCTTCAGAAATACCAGCACTGCTCTGGAAGTGCATTTCAACAGTCTACATCAAGGGTTGCAATGGAGCTAAGCCTGATACAGTCCAAATAAACGTAACACTAGTCATGGGCACCACTTGCCCTCTGGAACTTATTAGAGAACAAATCTCTTCTGACATGTAATCATGCTCTATAAAGCAACAGCTAAATGACTGAACAATAACATAAACGACCTACCATGTACACGAAGCCTAAGAATATACTCACCTTATAAATCCAGCTGAGATAAACTTGCTGGTAAGAGATACAGGAACTGTATTCAGCTTGAAGTTCCACACTTCTTCTGGGACATAAAAAACATGGAGCTCCACCAACTAAATAAAGAACAGATGATCATAACTGTAGATATATTATAATACTCTTTCTATAAGCTTTGTTTTCCTTAGCTGGACTTTCAATTCCTGGAGGCAGGAATGGCTTCTTTGATGATAGAGCCTCACTCTTCTAGCCCGTGTACTATCTGACAGTGATCGCTAGATAGTGAGAACGGCGATGAGTAGAGGAATTTGTGACTAAATGCTAGCTGACAGCATGAAAATAAGTCACATTAGAACAAGCTGAACAATGAAAATGAGAGCCTATGTTTGTGCTGTACGCCAGTGTGACAGCAATGGAAAGAACTTACCAAAACCAGCTGATTCTCTGGAGCGTGCCATGGATACAAGAGTACTTTGGCTAAAATCCTACCTTCATTCACCTCACGAAAAGTGCAAAGTCCTAAAAGCTTGATCCAAACATAGTAGAAAGCACCATAACTTCACAGAATCACAGAATGGTTAGAGTTGGAAGGGACCTTAAAGATCATCTAGTTCCAACCCCCCTGCCCTGGTCAGGGACACCTCCCAGTAGACCAGGCTGCTCAAAGCCCCATCCAGCCTGGCCTTGAACACTTCCAGGGATGGGGCATCCACAACCTCCCTGGGCAACCAGTTCCAGTGTCTCACCACCCTGACAGTAAAGAATTTTTTCATGATATCCAATCTAAATCTACCCTCTTTCAATTTGAGGCCGTTACCCTGTGTCCTATCATTACACTCCCTGATAAAGAGTCCCTCCCCATCCTTCCTGTAGCCCCCTTTCGGTACTGGAAGGCCACTATAAGGTCTCCTCGGAGCCTTCTCTTCTTCAGGCTGAACAACCCCAACTCTCTCAGCCTGTCCTCATAGCAGATGTGCTCCAGCCCTCTGATCATCAATAACTTGACCTTGCCAGCAAGAAAAATATTTCAAAATATTTCGGCATGTTAATAATATTAGCTACCTTGGAAGAACAGAAGTGCTCTTGGTAATGTCTGCAACAAGACTAACTAAGCCTGCTCTGAGCAAGGTTCATTTAGATTGTGTTCAAACCTGTGGTAGCTGTAGGACCGTTAATGACTGGGTCTTGATATTTTAAATGAAAAATCAAAGTATTGACAAGGATGATACACTTCTGATAAGTTTTCCCTATAACTAGAAACCATGCAAGTAAGTGATATAAAACATTTCTGCAATTGTTGAGTTACTAAATATGAACTAGAAAAGAATGCTTTCGATATATACTATGTCAGAAGCATGGTTTTTTCCTCTCAAGCCTCCTAGTGCAGTGTCACTTACTTTATTAGTATTTATTTTTATTTAGAGCATCTAAAACATCTCTATGGAAAAGTACAAAAACTCTCACCTGGGATGTTCGAGGCCTCATTTGACTGAACGACATGTTGATCCCTGTACTTGATCACAGCGAATGCCAGGTGGGTTTTCTAATCTTCTTTTTGATCGAAACATTCTTTAAGAATGAGCTGCATGACAAACTCCTATGAGAAGTTACTCCACTGATTTCCTTTATTTTAATTTACTGTTCATCTTTCCATTTATGAAAAAGGAAAAGTTGCTTCTGTGCTGAGACAGAAAGCTTCCAGCTAACTGTAGACAAACAGAATCAACCACACCTTCTACACAAGTATCACCTAAGTAACTGGGGGAATTGCTAAATCACAGCCCTGCAGCTCCAAGAGATCTGCCCTGGAGAACTTCCTCTTACCATTTTCTCTCCTTTGATAAAGACACTTAAGTTGCATATAAATTTCTACGCAACTGCCCTGTGTTCCTAAAGACACAGACCTAAATCCCCACAAAACGGGATTCTTGCAGGGTCTAGATTAATCTCTGATAAATGGGACAATTACTGTGAACTGGAGCCAAGTCACACATGTGGCACATTGTGCTGGCCAAGTGCACTATCGCAAGGAAACTTGACTGTGCCGTGGCACAAAAATCCTTTCACAAACCGCCCTAGTTGTGCCCTAACTTTGTTAGGATTTTTCTCAGTACTCTCACTCGAAGGCTCTTCCAGCATCTCCTTCTGATTTTCAGCCTGCTGAATGTCCTGATCACCCTGGTGGCTCTCCCTCACACCCCTGCTACTTCTAATTCACCTTTTCTTGAGTGCAAGGGACCAGACCTTCCAGGTCTCACCCTGGTTCCGTGTGATGGAATTAAGATTCCCTCGTGTCAGAGGGAACCAAAGGCATGGCAGCGTACAGCACACATTCTTCCCCATTAGTCCCTATATACGCGAGATGTTGCACTTTGCATTACATGTCACCCCGCACTATTATTCCAGGTGTCATGGTCGTTCCTGGACACTTTCTGCAGTAAATATCCATTTCCTCTAGACCCCAGTCAAGACCCAAACATGCTGGGAAGGGCACAGGTCACAACTTAGAACCACAGAATGGTTAGAGTTGGAAGGGACCTTAAAGATCATCCCATTCCCACCCCCCTGCCCTGGGCAGGGACACCTCCCACCAGACCAGGCTGCTCAAAGCCCCATCCAGCCTGGCCTGGAACACTTCCAGGGATGGGGCATCCACAGCTTCATTGATTATGTCTCAAAATAAGCGTCAAACTACTAACTAACTTGATACTAGCACCAAGATTTGCCACCTTGGTCTTCATATTGTCTTCTCACTTAATCCACTTTACAGATAAACTGGGGGAGAACGACCTTATTTCTCCGTTTCCAGGCGATTCCCCCCTTCGCGGGCACGCAGGGCTCGCAGGCCAACAGCGAACCCCCAGCACCGGTCACAAACCGGGACGCCGAGGCTGCCGCCGGGCCCAGAGCCGCCCCCGCCGCCCGCCCCCGGCCCCGCAGCGCCCCCCGCGGCGGCGGCCCCGGCCCCGGCGGCGGCTGCGCAGGCGCCGGCGGGCCGGTAGAGTTTGGGAAGCGCCGGGAAGTTGTGGCTGGGTGTGCCGCCGCCTGCCGTGCCCGCCGCCGCTCCCACCATGTCGGGCTCCTCCAACGTGGCGGCCATGAAGAAGGTGGTGCAGCAGCTGCGCCTGGAGGCCAGCGTGACTCGCGTCAAGGTGAGAAGCGGAGCCGGGACGGGACGGGACGGGACGGGGCGGACGCGCCGCCATTACCTCGCCCCGGGGGCCGCGCCCCGCGGCGCTCCTCGGAGGCGGCCGGGCCCGCTCCGGCCTGCCCCGCCCCGCCCCACCGACCCTCCTGCGCGGCGGCGCCCCGCTCCCAGGCGTTAGCCCCGGGGCTCCGTCGGGCCTCCCCGGCCCGGCCCCGCGGCCGCGTCCCTTCCCCGCCGGCTCCCCGGGGCCCGGCCCGCCGCGCCCTCTCGCTCCCTGCAGCCTCTCGGGGACCCCGGGGGCCGCGCTGCGGCCGAAGCGCTCCCCCGGGGGGAAGGGAACTTCCCGCTCTCCCCCTTCATTTCCTGATGCTGGGGAGCATCTTCTTCCATCCGACTGTGGCGGAAAGGGCGGCTCCAGTCGGGGTTTACAACAGGTTGCCATGGCCGGCCCGGCCCGGGCTCGGTAAAACGGGGACTTTACTGCAAGACGTGCTGAGTGCATTTAACTTGTGCTTTTTTGGGGTGAGACTGGGCCCTGGCAACTCGGAGAAAACTCTGGGCACAATTACAAGATACCAGTGAAGATACAACTTCCTGAAACTTTGATCGTTCTTTTTTATGAGTTCAGAGTTACAGCAGAGAAAAGGAAGACAAAGAATTTTTTCACTATTCTGTTTTTAGGTAGGTACTGCCTACCAAAACCCATAGGCTGTGTCACCATAAAGATGGCTTTCAAAGGGAAGATGAAATGCCAGTTTAGTCAAGTAGAGCACCTTAGCTACAAGCTGTATTTTTAAACAACTTATGCTAGAACAAGGAGCTTCATATATTCAACAAAGCCATCTCCAACACGTTGCTCATTTTTCACCCTTCATGCTTAGAAGTTTAACACAAAAACTCTCTGAATTAATTCTTATCTTAATATCGGACAACTTCTTGTCTTTAAGAAACCAAAAAAATTATGATGAAACTGCTGTATAAAATCTACGTAAGCTGGTAAACTGTACTGTAGAGTATTTTAACAGTATTGTTTACGCTTTTTCATGTAGCTGTATCTTCAGTAAAAAGTGTTCAGTGAATTCTAACGCCAGCTTTTATTATGACTAGGTTTCTCAGGCTGCAGCAGACTTGAAGCAATTCTGCCTGCAGAATGCACAACATGATCCCCTACTGACAGGAGTATCATCAAGTACAAATCCATTCAGACCCCAGAAAGTTTGTTCATTTTTGTAATTACATGAACTACTTTGGTATCCTTTCACTGGTAAGTTCTTGAATTACGGTTCATAAACTCTTCTGTCATGAAAAATAGCTGACTTTAAATGAGACTGCCTGTATTTAAAAGTATTCAGAAGAGACATCTGACTTCTGCAGCTGGTGTTGGTATAGATCCCTGTTTTGGGCCCCTCCTCCCCGTTCTGGTGGTAGCTCTGTACTGGACACATGCTGTTCATGAGTATTACCGGTAGTATTTAGCTGTTGCAGAGCTACCACCAGTTTCTGCTGCTGCAGCAAAGCACTAGTGAGGCCAGCTGCTGCTGAGCTGCTGTTTGGACTAACCTGGCCGTGCAGTAATTCTGCTGTACCTTCCTTCCATGTAAGGGTACTATTTCCATTTCCTCACACCGGATTACTTGCCTGAGAGTACATGCTGAGTCCTGACTGTGGCAGATAAAACAGACTTTAGTTCTTAAACTTTTAAACAGCACTTCCAAAGATAGATTAGCAGGGTCTCAAAGAAGGGCACTGTCCCCTACATGACACGCCCTTCAAGCTAAAAGACAGAAGTATGTAGTCCAAGAATTGTATCACTCCACTCACATAAGCTACTACATGGGTAGCAGTATAAATAACTAGAGGGAGTTGCATACTCATTTGAATTTTCATTCCAAAACTTTTATAGGTTCGTTAGCACTACTGCTTTCACTATGAAGATTACTAATCTGGCATTCCTTGAAAATTCTGGTGATTTGATTTTAGACTAACCTATTTAGAAAGGTGAGTTTTAGATCCATAGAAGTCTCACCAAGACTCTGAAAGTCACAATAATTTGATATTTTGCCCGAAGTAAATGCGTAATTTTGCCATATTGCTCTTCCCCTTACCCTTCAACTTGGATCTGTTGGGGTGAGAGCATATATGTTATTTCAAAGCACCTGATATGCAGTTAACTATAGTTCACAATCCTTAGAAATCTCACATTGAGTCTTCAACCTTGAAGAATTCTGGGTTTGTATCTGACTTAGCATCACCTAAAGAACTGCAGTTTCCTAGATATAAGTTGTGTTATTTAGGCAGCCTTATAGGAAGTTGACCGCAGTCAGACTGAGTTGTTAAAATCGTTCTTTAAAATTGTTCTCCCCTCAAGCTGACTGTAGAAAGCATACAGGAAGTTTGTGTCCAAACAAGGTGGTTCACGCTAGTAAAGACCAGAGTAGTAACAATACAGAGGTTGATGCTTCACTATCTGACAAACAAAAACACTTCCCCCGTTGTTTTGCGCGATGAATTACAGCAGTGCAACTGAGATGTGCTTTAGAGTTCTTGGAGCTTTTAAACCTATTTCTGTTGTGAATTTTATCAACTATTCTTATTTAAAAGATATTATTCTTGGACACTGAGTTGTGTTCACACTACTGTAGCTTCAGCTTTAAGCAGTAATTCAAGGAAGAAATCAGATCATCTGTAAGCATTATAGACCGATAACCTATAAAAAGCCAAGTAGTCAGTGACACATACAGTTCCCCACTGAGCTCTGCCAAGGTCTACTAATCCCTGGGTGTGGATGTCAGGAAATAACATTTCCTCTGTCTCACACACACATGTGCATGCACAGGGCACTACAGGCTTAATATTTTCAATTACAGCCCTTATCTTCCCTTTCTGATTTTGGAACAGAACACTTATTTCTCCTGACGTTACAGGCAAAAGTCATTACAACAGTGGCTTTAGTTACAGTACCTATATGGAAAGTGGCTTTCCTTCACTGTAACTCTTGTAAGCACTTCCTCAAACTAGGCAATTTCTTAGTTGTAATGTTGGTGTTTACACGATGAGCCAATAGTTCATGTTTGCCCAGTCAGCACCACCTCTGTGCTGTGAAGAGGAAGTGCCATCTGCCAGTTAGGCAGACTGCCCCTGCTCTTCAAAGGCAAAGTAGATGTCTGGTATTTCTTAAGCATCAAGTGACCGGGAGCAACATTTTCTGTCCTTCCACTTAGCAATTTGGCTTCCAGCAGACACTAAGCTTCAGGTCATTTGTAACAGCTTTGATTATCTTGTACCTTTGGGGATAGCTTCACTGTTTTAAACATTTATAAAATAAACTAATAGTTTATAAAACAGCTATGGAAAAAGAGGATTTTTTTTTTTCTACATAGTTGTCCATGGCATAAACTGAAGGTACATGTTCTTAGACAGAGTTGCTTCATTTAGCATTGATACTTTTCTAACTGCATTTTTTTTTATTGTTGTTTTTCAGATCTTTTAGCATCTTTTCCTAGCTGCTGATGTGTGTAGGGGCAAAGTGCCTCAAGGAGTGGCCTGGTTTGAAGTCTGTACAGAAGCTTAGCTTTAACGTGCCAAATCTAACTGTAAAGTTGCTACTGTTGTCAAACCTCTTACCATCTACCTCTCCAAATGAACTGTATGCTAGTTACGATACTTCTGTTTCATAAGGGAATCAGTTTTATATGCCAAGCAAAAAATAAAAGTGTCTTGACTTAGTCTGGTCTTGGAATTACTGTTGATTAGCTTCTGGATGTGTTGACACCTCACCAGTTACTGCATCACTCTGCAGCAGCTGGAGAGCAGATACAGGAGTATCTTTAACTATTCCGTGCTGCAGCAAGTTTGCCTGGGGTTGATAGTCTTACAGAACAACGAGGCTTCATCAGTACCATACTTAGAAGCATAACAGAAATAGAACAAAAAAAAAAGTTTTGGCTGTTAGTTTCTAATTCAACTATACAGCTTTCCCATATCATAGACATTAAAAAAAGGCAAAGTAACTTAATTATTCTTTATCTTAGAGTAATTCTATCCCAGTAGATTACTTCCTTTATGAGCCATCTTACTCTTTAAGTAAATACGCAAAACCACTTATAGCTGCGTATGAAAAGAAAGTAATTCAAAGAAAACATAATTTTTTAGCTGCCAGTGAATATGCAAACGTAAGGCAGAACAGCAGTTTATTCACCAACTTGAGTATAGCTATGAGGCTGAAGATGCACTTTTAAGATTTTGATGGGGAAAACCCTGCTCAGAGACCTCACATGTTCAACTGAGCATCATTTTTAGACGAGATTGCTGTAAGCTGGCCTTATGAATTCTTTCCCATTGGTGTTTATTTCTTTTTATATACAAGAATATCAACTGCTTTGAGTATATACCTCTTCTAAATGTGAATTTCCAGAAGAGATACAGGAATAATATGCTTGACTCCTACAGGTAACTTCAAGAAGCTATTTTATGCAAGATACTAATGAAAGAAAATACCACAGGTTTCCTGGATTGCACACAGCCTTCTCAGTGTTCTCTAGATAAGAGACCATTTTTGGGAAAACTACCACCATACTGTCAGGAAACAGCACACTTGAAGTTAGAAAGAGGTTTAACATATTTATCTCTTACCTGATTAATGGAATACGTCTGGGTTTAGCTGCTTAACAAAAAAGAAGTTGTATAACTAAAAATACTTTATTTTAGAATATCTTTAACCAAAGTATTTACTGTCTTTGATATTGCAAAGTATAATTTGTCAGGACAGCAGTAGTTGTGGCAAATCTTCAATGACAGATAAATTACAGGCTGCTCTGACATTGCCATAGTTTTTCCTGCTAAACTGGGAAGAGATTCACTGTCCTCGTCATGTTGGATTTAGTGACAAACATGAGAAGAAAGATGCATCCTACTTGATCCGCTCCAGTAGGAAGTTTTAACATTCACAGTTTGTCTTTATGCAGACAGATACTGTTCAGTATCATTATCATCAGTTAGGAGTCTGAGATAATCCATAGCTCAAAGCAGTTTTTGCATTTCTGGTCACCAGCAACTGGCAGATGGCTGTCACTTATAAATGAAATTTTCTTCTACTCGTGTCCATTTCTCGGCGCTGAAATTTAAAAGAAAAGTTATTAACCAGCAAATTCATGCAACAGGATACAAACAGGAATGACCACTCCAGTTTGGAGTAGGGTAGGCAGTGAAACACGTCACAGTTACAGTGTAGTTGAGTCAGTGTAGTCAGCTTTTCAAGACTAACAATGGAGAAGAATTAGAGATCAGCGATTTGTAATTAAGGAACATGTAGCATTTCTCTGTCTACTGACAGTAGGCAAAGTGTCTTTAAAACAAAGATTATCCATTTCATGGGCTACACCAGGAGTATTAGAATTTCCTTCTGGTATAGCTTGGATACTCACTTCTAAGTTTTGCCAATCAACTGCAATTCCATGGTTAAAATGACTGGAAAAGTAACTTATCATTGCTGAGAGCAATAGTTCCATTTCACTTGAAGATGTGCAGAGGTCTGTGCTACTTCCTATTCACTATTAAGAAGTTACATTCATGTAAAATAGCTAAATAATTTTTACATTATGATTCTTGCACTCACCCTGCACAAAACCAGCTCTAGTCAAGTTTACTAGGCTTCCGATAATAACTTATACCAGGGGAGCATTTTTCACATTTGCTTATATCTGTGCATGTTAAAGAAGTTACATTCTGCAAATATGTAGTTGCAGTATATTGATGTTCATCATCCTTGCAGTTTTTATTTTTGACTTGCAGTATAGCAGAATGCTTCTACTTTGCATATTTCTCAAAATATACCTCCAAATATTTCAGTTAAACACTTCCGTATTGAGAACTGCATTTATACGGCTTTTTTAGGCTAAGATTTGTGGTTACATTTCATGTCAGATTTAGTCTCCCTTCCCAAGCAGGACTATTATCATGACTTAGACATACCTTATGAATCCATTCATATTCTCCAAATTTGGAATCAAAGGTTCCTTTTTGAAGCGATCTCAGCTTTAATGTAAAACGTGGCCCAAGTTCTTGAATTCCCACTTTCTTTTCACTCTTGAAGATATATCTTGGGGAAGAAGTTAAAATAAAAATTAGTAAGTAAGTTAGAAGAGCATTGTTTCTCATTCATGAATTTTGCGGAAAAGTCACCTGTGGAATCTGAAAAAGATGTAGTCTCGCTGGTTGTGAAACGTAGCTACTTGTCTTCCAATGAACTGAGGATCATGTGGGAAGAGAGAAGCAAACATGCGACCAACAGAGTGTCCAAGTCGTGTTGTAAAATTATTCAGGATTACTTCAGGTACGTGTTCTGTGGGCTCTTTCCCTGTTCGCTGAAATGAAAGTAATAGATAAGAATGTGAAGAACAGATTGAATGCAAAGTGATTTTAATGTATTATCAAAGAAGGGTTCAAAATAAAATAGGGGGAAGGCAACTTCTTTCAACTTCTGATAACATGCCCCAATCCTTTTTTCAAGCCCAACCTAAGCTGTAATATAGCTGGTAATATAACGATCTTTGGTTCAACAACATAAATTGCATACAGAAAGCACAAATAAATACTTTCACATTTCCTCTCTCTTGTACCAATTTTCACTCCTGGCAGCAACTCTTATAGCAAATAATGCAGTCTACCTATCAGAGGAGTCCTCTCTACTAATGCTAACTAAGAGTATATGGGACTAAGAGTATATGGGATTCTTCTTCAGTAAAAACAGATTAAGTTCAAAAATTACTTACTTCAAAAGAGAAAAAACCCCAACATTTTGCTGCAAATTATTTAGGGCTAAGTAAGCAATACTTACTACAGAAGAGGTGACAGGGCTATAAGAATAACTAGGTTTTATTCAAGACATATACTGACATATTCGAGACATGCATCTATTGAAATCTTTTATACTGCTGATTTTTATATACCCTGTTGTGTGTATACTGTACATTGGGTATTCCCTATTGATGTAAGAATTCGGCTGCTCTTTATTGGCCCGACTAAAAATACTCGGCAGACGGTAAAAGAAATTCAGCAAATAACTATGAAAATTGAAATATGCTGCTTATGGAAGTAGAATATACTAGTCCTTGGCCTCCAGTTAGCTTACAAGAAAACCACCTTTACAAGATCAGCTGAATCATACAAAAGTGCAAGCAGTTTTGACAATTCAAGTAGACTTAATATATTTATTAAACAGACTACCAGGGGTTTTTTTTATTTTGTTGGAGCCTTACCTTTATTTCTTTACGCAAACGGACACTACTCATTCTAAAATGAGCAGTTGGACCATCAGGCAGATGACTTAAAACAAGACCATCTGTTCACAGGGTTAAAAAAAAGGCTGGTAAAATTCAAACATGTAATTTACAGAGGAACATTTTCTGTGAAATGCAATATTACATTATAATATTACATCCATAATTATTCCTGATTTACAAGGTTTCATTATATTTTCGAATGTACATTCATAAACTAGTTTGTGTTCTGAAGTATGTCCATTAAATTTTGTTTCAATAGCTAACCAGAGTTATCTTCTATCACTTTCTCACTTACTAATTAGTAATGTTTTATCTAGTCAGCAAAATTAAATGGAACTTCCTGGTCAGAAAAACTTGTTAACTAATCAAACTGTTAAGTTTACTGAAATAATAACAATGTTTATTCATGCATTACAAACTAAAAAAAAAAAGCCAACATACTTTAATAATTTCAAGTTCCATTAGCCATCAGATGTTCAAGTTGGCACAATGATTTTTAACTCTGTAGTTACACTGTAAGCTGCACAGTGAAGAGAAAAAATCCAGAATAAAGCAGTTCTTTCATGCACACTACAGAATTATTTTCTTTCCCTAATAGGCCCAGAGCTAGTATATCTATTTTAATAAATACACAAAAGGATACTTGGTATTTTGCGATCTTCGTTAATGACAATTAAATCAGTGAAGTCCCTTGCAATACACTGTGGAATAATTCTTTTCAAAGCCAGTCCTCTTCGATAGTAGACATGCGAATTCGGTATAACAGTAGACAGTTGTTCACAGAATCTCACTGTTCTCTGCAAAACAGGTGAACTAAATTACGATGTGCTAAATACAATGCCAAATTCAGGTATTAGGGGAATGGAGGGTTGCTCACTCCAACCACCCTTCCTGATACATTACTTCCAGTATCTCTATAAACATTTAAAGAGAAGCTATTAAGCTACTTCATTCAGTCAGCAGAAAAAGATTTTATTTCCAGTAAAGACAGTGGCACACCAGGGACTTTTTTTTTGTTGTTTTTTTTGTTAAAAGGATTATCCCCACTCCAATCATAGAAAAGCGGGAAAATTCCAAAAGCATAACTCCCAGACTCGTTATTAAGGACATTGGTTTACAAAAAGTTTGTAACATTTCAAAATACAACTATTACTTCAGGTACTAATGTCTGAGTTTCCACATACATTTTTTAAGGTATACTTTTCCCTATTTTTAAAACCCCTTCTTTTATGGTTTTCACAAACATCAATAATCTCCCCAATTAGGTAATGCAGATCATTTGCACACAAAAACATATGCATGAAGTTGCTTTTCTTTTTTTTATGAAGGAAACAAACAGTGCTAGGGAAACTAATAGATTGCATACATACACAAGGTTATTGGTAGTCACTAAGTAAAACAGCAGAAAAAAACAATGCAAAATGCAAGAGCTATTATTTTCATCTTTAATTTACCAATCATCATATGAAAACCTTAGTATCTTAGAACCAGCTGATTGCTCAGAACTCTCCAAGTAAAGCATACATACCCCACGAGGTCTATCTGATGTTGTAATAAGAATCTTGGGAACCGTCTGTCTGTTGAAGTATGGTGCAAATTCATCAGTTGCTTCATCAAAAGCAACCTGGAAGAACAGAGAAGTCTTGTTAACCCACCATATATGAAATAATTGAAGAACAATTGTTCAATCTGATCTAAATTCTGATGAAACTGAATTTGCAGGAAAAATTTCAATTCAGAAGATCTATCCTATAATTAATGATCACAAGGCATGTGGATTTTTACATTTTTAAGAATCTAGTGTGATGAACATTGATTGACAGGTTTTGCTATCAATGGCAGTAATGCAAAAGGCAAAGATAGTCAAAGAATGACATCACCTCTTCGTGAACCCACCACATGTAAGAAGTAATTCATCAACACCTTAACAGGAGAGTGTTGCATGTTAAGTTTCATTAATCCATTTTATGTCCCTTCTTGGAAAGAAATGGTTAACTTAATAGCACATGCAGAAATTAAGCAGTCACCTCTTCATCATTGGGATCTACAGTTGTTTCGTCATACACTCTCTGATTTTCAATGGTCTTTGGTACGGCTTTTGGAGGTGCCTGAAATAAATAAGCTTATTAACAACACATTCATGTAATTTTTAAGCATATTGCAAAAAACACATTCATACTACCACAATATTGTGTATATTTCTACACATAATTTGAAGTACTATTTATTTTATGCCAGCTTTTAAAAAAGAAGTTACAACATAGCCCTGATTAAAAACATGCATGAGTATCAGGACACCACAGAGCATCACACAGAGGAGAAGCATCACTAGAACAGTGACACCGCTTAATTGCAGTCTAATTAAGAAACTGAGTTACAAAACAAACCAAAAAATAAAAAAAAGGAGGGGAACATTCTATCCAATTCTCTTCCCTTACAGGGAAGAAATAAGCTCTACTTTCAACAGCAAATTATTTTAGCCTTGACATCTACAATTTAATGACTAATAGCATATAATGTTTACCCTGTTTACTTACACTACTCTAGTAAGATTATGGCAATACAGGAATTCATAACTGACTGTCTTCAACTGTCAACATGTTTCTGAAGTAGTTCAAGAAAAGAAGCACAAACATTTGTTTGTGGCTAGGATTGAAAAAAAGCAGAAAACTGGTCTGGGAAGGGCTTGGTCAGATCTGATTGTTTTAATTTATATAGAAATTACTTTATTAGAGTATAATTCCTAACAACATCAAGACAATGCCATAGCAATTACATCGGACAGGGAAGACTTTTCAGGAAGGGCCTGCTTTTATGCCATTATTAGCACAAAACTCACCCTGCCCGATTACAGCGTCATTTAACACAGCACCAACGTTTCTAAGCTCGGCTGTTCGACACCTCTGCTACCCAACACAGCCAGTGTCCCTGAAGGCTACCATGGCCACTGAGCACCGAGATCACCACTCCACTGAAGCCTGTGGAGAAACCGTTCCCCTCACGAAACTGTAGAAGCCCCAGCTCAAGGCAGAGCTGAAGAGCTATCACCGAGGCGAGCTCTTCCCGGTTCGCGGCAGAGCACCGTCGGCCTAGCCACGACAGCGGGCCGCGGCACGCTGCAGCCGGAGCCCTTACCTTGTCTCCGAGGGCTTCTCGCTCCTTTCTCCGCTTCTTTTTGGCGGCGAGCTTCTCCTAGCGGAAGAAGGAGAGGGATCCGTTAGCCAGACCCGCCGCCCGGCTGGGGCCTCCCCCGCCCTCCCTCCGATAACGGCCGCCGCGCCGGGCCCTCCCCCACCTTCCTCTGCTGCTGCTTCCAGCGAAGGAACATGAAGTGCCGCCGCTGCTTGTTCTTGATCTCGGACACGCTGAAGGTGGGGGGGAAGAGAACCCGCTCCGGAGCCGGCAGCCCCCCATCCTCCGCCGCAGCGCCCACCGGGCCGCTGCCGTCACCCGCCATGCTGCCGCCACCACCGGACAGGAACTGACCCCTCACCTTTGACCTCTGCCCCCCGCCCGCCGGGAGAGCGCGGCCGGAAGGCGGGGCGGCCGCCGCGCATGCGCGGAGGGGGAGACGGCCGAGCGGCGGTTGGGCTCGGCGCGCGCAGGGCGGCTGTGAGGGGCGCGGCCTCGCGCTGCCCCAACCGCCGCCTCCTGAGGGGACGCCGGCGGGTCCGGCGTTCGGAGTGGCTGCCGTGAGGGTGAAGCCGCGGGTTTCAAACCAAGTGCCGGTGCGCCGAGGAGACGTGGCTGGGCTGTAGCGACGGTGGTCGCCCAGCCTGGTCCCTCTCCGGGAGCTCTGGCCGCGGGGCTGTGCGGCGGAGGAGGGCGTCGGCAGCCTCTCTAGGCCCTGACAGTGCGCGGGCAGTGCGCTTGACCGAGCCGCCTCTGTGCAGGTACCTGCGGAATGGCTAAGCTAATAGCTCAGCAGGCAGCGATCCTTGAGATAAGATGAGAGCATTTAATACAAATTACTACTGTGGCGTAATTTATAATCAGGCTTAACAATATTAAAATGGGAAGCTTTGAAGAAACACGACACGCCAATGGATTTACATACATGGCAGTAACATCATGACCCAGTAGTGTTTCCCCATGTGTGTGCCTTTCACATTCAGGCATTTGCTCACATTGAGTTAACTCGGGAGCATCTGCTTCAAAGGAACTTTAGTTTTCTGTGATGGTAATGTTCCTGAAAATTATTTTTTATTCTGTTAAAACCTCTTGAAACTTAACGTTACGATGAAACAAGAACCCCGACAATAATTAGCGATTTAATTCATGTAAAGCTAGAAATTAGGGTTTCTCTGAGCTGATTTTCTGGCTTAGACGTGTGCAAGCTTTGCTGCACAGGGAAGAATACGCTTTTTTATAGATATTGAATACTTCAGGATTTTGGGGGGCCTGGCCTGAATTAGAGGCATTTTTAATCTCAGACTGCAAAATTCTGAGCCTCAGTGGGACTGATTAGTTTCATTTGTCCTACGGATTGTCTCAAAGCTTGGAATATGTTTACTAATTTTATATACAAATACTCTTACACGTTACTAAGTTTCTCTTCCTAGAAAAGTGAAAAAGAAATCCATTAACATAAATGCATGAAGATAATGGAAAAAAATCTAGGAACAACTTGAACTAGGCAACGCTTCAAACCTGCTTCTGTCCTATAAATGAATTTAACTCTGTAACTCCACTTGCTTCACTGAGGTTATTTCTGCTTGACACAGATGCAAGTGAAAGATCAAAGGCCTCATTATGCGCAATCCCATATTTTTCTGGCCTCACTCCCATTTTTGTCACAAGAAAATATTTCAGCTATCCTTAGTGCCTTAAGGATAAGCAGTTTCCATGGTAATTAAGATTCGGGGGATTTAGTGGAGAATATGTTAACCAAGGACTTCCTGTAACTTTCTCTTACTAGCTGATTCAAATATGAGCAATTGCAAGGGTATCTCTAAAATTCATTCACAGAGATTTTCATCACGGCTGTTAGCAGAGCTAATAGGGAGTCCTAAGTTATTTGTAGTTCCAGTTTGCAGTAGTGTTTTTATTTGGATTATTGCAAACTGATGCACAGCATAATTGTGTGAACCTCACTGGGTGCTTACATGTGGAAAAAACCCCATTATCTTTCTCCCTCCCAGCAAGAGGGAAGACAACCTCCTAATATTCAAAGACTTTTCTTACAAGGACTCACAGGAACAAAATAATGATACACAATAATGCAAGAACTTCCTAGGGCGGGGGAGAGGCAATAAAAAGACACCAGAAACACATTGTGGACTTGGTAAAAATAAGATCACTAACAAGGTACAATTATAACTTCAATAGAAGGCCCAACTAATAAAGACATGCAAATGAAACAGAAGTTTCATTTCTTCACAGAGAAGGTTCCAGGGTCTTTTGCTTATTTCAACCATGAACTCTGTTCTGTGCAAATAACATTTTAACCAGGATACTCTTTTTTTTCTTTACAACTAATGTAGCATTGCCAGGAAACCATCTTTTGGAGGAAGCTGCTTGGTTAAGAAAACCCAACAAAACAACAAAACAAAACAAACAAACAAAAACCAAACAGAAAACACTAGTAGCTTTGATTTGTGTAAACCAACAAGAAAGTTCTCCAGTGGAGAGTGATGAATTAAGACATTTATTCCACGTCAGCACTAAGGAATTTTGGAGGAAACCTTTCTGTAAATTACCACTGACCCAGAGGCAGTAGTGGAAGTGTCATTCTGAGTTGTATTGATAGAAGGCTGGAGTCTTTTGCTCTTCTGTCATTTTAAACAATTGGAAAATATCATAGGATGAAGTAGAAAGGACAAAAATTCAGCTGGGGAAAGGAAATTAAGTTAGAAAATATTTATGGTAGGAGATTAGAAAAGAGGGTAAGGTGCCTCTGGATTCAAGAACTAGAGAACTGTGTGTTTTTTCTTTTTAAAATGTAATAACTGACATTTTGCTATTTTCTTGTTTTGTTTTTCTTAATTTCATTACCTAAAGTGTCCTGCTTTGGGATTTAGTGGCCAGCCCAGAGCGAACCTTCAGGACGTGAAGGTAGACACGGTGTATTACTTGTTTTCAAGATTCATTGTACTGAGCAAAATGTCCCAGAAAATGCAGTGCTCCAAACCAAAAGAAACACTGTCTGTGTTGGAAGAGAGATGGGCCCTACAGTCTTCTTTCTTTCTTCCTGCAAAATACTGTTTTTTACTTGAAAAATAAAAAGCTGTTGTATATGTGTTTTAAATGGATTCATGTTGACTGTAGTTACATTGCCTTGTTAATATGGGCAAAGCAATTCCCCTGGGAATCAGTGAGCCAGAATTCTTTGTGGTTGTTGTTAAAACAGATAATCACCAATTGGTAATAGTAACTTGAAGATCACAAGATTCACAAGCACACTTTCTGTAAAGTAATATCTGAGTTCTAAGGATTCTTGGTGTGTTAGTAGAGCAGAGGACAAGGGACAAGTGACTGATTTTCCTCTAATCTTTCCTCTAAATCCTAATCCTCTAATCCCCCAAATTATACAGTTGGAAACAGTATTGTCATGGATCTAAAACTGGTGAGGAGAGGGGAAAGACAAGGAACGTGAGGTCACAACAAAACATGAGTAAGAAGTCGGGTGGCTGAAGGTTCCTTCAAGGACTAGCTTTGCTGAGGTCCACATTTACGGCCCTCAAAACCTTCCGCAGGATCCCTAAGCCTTCTGAACTTTCTGTTGTTGGTGAATATATCTAAACTGTAGAAGTTAGTGCTATGTACTGGTAGTCAAGCTAAGTCAAAGAGGCTCATACATTTAAACAGCACAAGGCAATGTATAGCAGAAATACGAGTTGGGGCCTTGCGGTGTGGTTGCATGGTATTGCAGCAGGCACCCTTTGTTCAGCTGCCCAGGAGGGCTAACTGCCAGGAGCAGATTGCTGAGCTAAAACAAGTGTACTCTTCTTATTCTTGCATTCAAAGCTAGTTCTCCCATCCCTTCATGGTGCTGTGTGAGCAATGAAGTTGTACCCCAAAGGTCTGGGATTTTTTATGCCTGTGAGCACCTCAGCCTTGAGGGTGCAGAGCAGTTAGTACAGGTCCAATCACGTCTGAGCCTTACCAGGCCCCTCAAAATAAACATTCTTCACACTGTTGCTTGCAGCTTCTCTCTGGTACGCATTCTCAGGGACTATTGAACAGTACTGACTGTGTAGCAAAGTTAGTGATAGTAGCTTTCCTTAACCAATATTTCAAACGTTAAAGTGTTCACGTTTGATACAGAAGACAGGAATTTCCAGCCTCTGGAGATTGAGAATAACATCTTTCCTTTAAATGGAACAATCAAACCACAAGCCTGCAGGCTTTTCAGAGGTGAGAGCTTTCTTCATTCTTCCAACTGAAGCGATTGCTGCATGCAGAATAAGATATAGAAAATGTTGGACTAAATAGCTAGTGACTGGGGTGCTCTTCCTGAAAGGAAGGAATATTGGATTCCTGGCCAGGTCTCAATATTCTCCCTGTAGTTTACTTTTGAAAGTTACACAGAAAAGTAGAAACAAGCTGTAGAGAATGGACTGTAACCAGGTTCAGTCTCTAGGTGTGTGCCCTCATCACTGGGCTAGAGGGTCTGGTTCCTTTTATTTTCCTGGCCTGATGCTCTGTTGGGCTTTTTGCACAGTGAAGAAAGGGTAATGTGGTCTCACCAGGGTGGAATATTCAGAGAGGTGGGAGATGCTCCGTGTGGCAGGGAAATTTGCATTTGAGCCCACATCTCTCTAACTGAGGAAAGAGTGGAACACAGGCCCACCACAATACACTGTCATATGAAAGACGGACATCTATATGATCGCTTTTTGAGAGAAAGCCTGCATTGTATTTTGTAGAGAGCCTAGGCCTGTGATGCTTGTTATGTGTTATTGTACTAAGCCATCTGGGCTCTCTGCTGTAGAAAAGCCTCTTGTTCATCCAGCTAGGCGTAAGAGCAAAATAAATGCTGAACTGCTTAGCTCTTTCCAGACTGTGCATACCCAGAGCTGTTTCTCCAGGGGAGCATTACATAGGGGAGCAAAGTAAAATTACAAGGTGCCTATGCAGGAACTGCGTGGGTAGCTTTCAAGATCATCTGTTTGGGACTTACAGGCCTGCATTCCTTACTGGATCTTGTTTACAGTCTTTAATTTCAGTATTTTCAATCACCTAGGGCAGTCTCTCCAATGGATAAAATGGGGATCATGCTCAATAAAGTTGGGTGTTATTTAACATTTCAGGATGAACACTAGATCTTACTATGTGCTCCCAATGCCTGTCCTCATCCCATAACTCAACGCAAAAATTAATTTTTTTCATATGCTTTTTTGGGTTACTCTTCCTTACAGTATCTGAGCTGTGTACAAACATTAAGGTGCTTATTGGAAAGAAGGTATGATGTCCATTATACAGATGGGGAAATTAAACAAGTTTGCCAAAACAAAGTTTATCCAATGTATCTATGAATTTAGAATGCCCAGTGTAAGACACCCAAGCTGGATATTTTGAGAATATTTAGCACCATACATTCAAACCACAACTATGTTCAGTTAGGTTCACAATTAACCATGCTCAGGATCATTCTAGATGTCAGATTCCAGATATCTCAAGTTCAGCACCCAGCAAATAAGGAATGCAGACTCAGTGTCTGTCCCTAAAATACAGTTAACGTTTGTTATACTACGGTGAATGTGGAGACCAAATGAAATTGTCTTAGTCAGTTTTCATTCTGTAATGCCCTAGCTTTTGAGAGTTTCTTTGCGATCTTCGTGCTTTTTATGGCTTTCGTGTAAAAAGTCCTAAAGTTTAAGAAAGCAAACAATGGTAAAAATAGCAAAGGTCCCTCTGAATAACAGCTTGCTCTTCCATAGTATTGACATCCTCACCCCCAACAGGTATCACACCAGAACTTGCTGGAAGTGCACTCTCTTACCTCGTCTAGGTCATTAATAAGGACATGAGGAGCTTTGGCCCTTGTATGGATTCCTGAGGAACACCACGAGTAACCAGGCACCTTTTTGGTGGACTTTGCACTCCTGATCAACACCCATTGTATCCCATAGCCCATCCGATTATCCACCCACCTTGTGGTACGTTTTTCCACTCTATATTTCACCAGTTTGACTGTAAGGGCAGTGTGGGAGACCATGTTGAAGGCCTCCCTAAAGTCAAGATAAATGGCGGGCACTGCTCTTCCTCCTCTGCTGAGCCAGTCTTCCCATCAAAGGTTTGCCTTGGAAAAGCCACATTACACCAGCTGTTCTCAGTCACCTTTGTGTCCCCCAGGTGCTTGGAAATGTCTTCCAGGAGTATTTGCTCCACAATCATCCTTGGGACAGAGGTGAGGCTGACAGACCTCTAGTTCCTTGGCTCTTCCATTCTGGCCTTCTTGAAGTTGCAGCTCTTCAGCTTAGTGTAACCTTCTTGCTGTGCTGTGCGAAGAGCAGTGATTACTGATGCATTTAAATGGTCTGTGTCTAACATCTCAGAACACGTATGTATGTGCATGTGAGAAAGAAGAAGTCAAGCACTTGAAAGCCTGAGAGACCAAAAGTTAAATAATCTAAGGAAAAATGCAGCAAAGGAGAGCATTTTAAAAAGAAGATATTTTATGTGGTATTCTTGCAAATCTATTATTTAAAAATTGTGCAAATTCTACAGTCTAGTGCATGTGAGTGTCCAGTTTTAATGTTCATTAGAGCTTAAAATAATGACTTTACAGCTGCTTTATGTATGGATGTCAACATGATCGTAAACATGTAGTTATAACCAACATTACAATAATTCCTTCCCACAGGACCTATCCAGACAGCATAGCTGGCCATTATCCTAATCCGGGCTGATCAGCCTGATGAACACTGGGCGCTTGGTTTCCTACAATTCTGTCAGCACTTCTGGTTAGTTAGTAGATTAAAACTGCTAGATAATACATTCATTGTATGTAAGCTGGAAAAAAAAAAAAAAAGATAAAGGAGTTTGCTGGAGCTTCAAGTGAGTAGTGCAGAAAACTGGAACACTTCCCCACATAGAACGTCTATAAACAAGAAAATTTTAATTTGATACATTTAGACTTCTTGAGAAGTTTTATCCAATAGCTACCCATGGCAAAGTACAGAAGGAGCATCTACTGTTTCCAACCTGGTATTTTGCTGAATTCGTTTTGCTGCTTCTGGAGATTACTATCCTTTTCTAAAGAATAGACCTGTAAGAGGGCAGATAGTCAATGGCAACGTTTCATCAACTTTGTGGGTATGTAGAAAAACTTGTGTTTCTTGGGGGGCGTGGTCCCCGTTGTAGGAAGTGATGCTAGTATCTTTGTGCTCGTGGCAATTACACGTCTCTTGGGCTACCTTAATAAAACATTCCTTCACGTACTGAAGAAGAAAGAGTTTATCCAGCATTAGAATATGACTCATTTCCAGCCAGATATTTTTCAGAATACGCTACCTTGTGTTTTCATTTTATTTATTGACTTCCTGTTTTTTCATATTAAGGCATATTTGTGCTGTAGTGGAGTAATTTCTCTGTAATAAATAGCACTTGGTATAGCGAATAATTCTGTTTCTTTTTCTGCTTGCAGGTTGCCCACAGATATCTAAGAATTTTCTCCTAGTCCAAAATTATTGTAACGTAATTTGTAGGTGTTACTATAGAAATAACGTAACTATATTGTTACAGAGTAAAATACCTCAAGTGAAACTGTTGTTCCCTTTGCAGATCACTCTTAACTCCATGGTATCAACACATGTTATCAACAACTAAGCAAAGTATGAGGCTTAAACATTCTTCTATTTTAATACATTTCAGTGCCTGGCTATTTTACTTTTTCACTCTTAGTAGATGCTTTACATTTTAAATTGGAAAAAAATAGTCAGGACTGTTTTCTTCTTGGCATTATTAATAAGTCAGAAGTGTTTATAAATGGCCGGAATACCTATTAGTTAGCTTTCAAATTTGTAAAATAATATTGGCATAAGAAACAGAAGTTGTGAAGTGATATATGATAAGAGTTTATTCCACAGTGTTACCAGAATCTTTGGTAAAATGAGCTAACTTGAATAATGTGCATTTTAATATAGTTAAGTGCAGGCTAATATTTCTAGGAGAGAAAAACGTATATGAGTTATCTGATGGAGGACTGCATTATGAAAAGTAGTGATACAGAAAAGCAATTAAGAGCACGCAGAAATTCTATCCTTGTGGATAAATGTGGGAGCACACCGTCTTGGTCTGATACCGAGAGAAAAATTGAGAAACTGGTTATGCAGGACTATATGGGTTGATTTGGGATCTAGAAACCCTTCATAGAGAAGAGGCTTAAAAAGCTTAATCTCTTTAGCCCATCAATGAGTCATATAAGAGCTAAGTCACCTAGAATTACATAAGTAAAGAGAATAATTGTAATAGAAATCTTCAGTTTAGCAGACAAATCTTTTAAAAGACATAGTGTTTGAAAGCTGAGCTACGAGACACTTTTTGATTAAAAAAACCCCAAACCAAAACAAAAACAAACAAAAAACCTCCTTAGACTAAGTAAGCCTTGGGAAAAATTTAGGTAGATAGGCCTGTGAAGTATTCCTTGTCACCTGAAATCTTTAAATCAAGAAGGTGGATTTTTTCCAAAGGAAGTGTTCTAGCTTCAACAGAAATGACATAGACATCACTTGATCTAATTGTCACCTGCACTGTGCAAAAGGTCAGGCTGGAGAATCACAGTGCTGTCTTCTGGCCTGAAAACCTGTGGTGCTATGAAACATCGAAATAGAGCAAAATGACCCTTTAAAGTGTTTTATAGGAATTTTAGAATATCTGCCATAATATTCATATAGTTTGTGGTTAGAGACTGCAATGAATGTATTTTTTAAATAATTTAAGTTAGCAGACATTTTTAGCTATATTACAGGGGCTTTTTCCTGTTTGTATTGCTAATTTTTGATGAATAGTCACTAGAATTACAGTATCTCTTATTTTAGGCTACCCAGCCCCTTTCCCCTGATAAAATTCTGATTCCTTTCTTTATTGGTTTATCAAATCTTTTAAGACTGATATTTCTATACTGGGTGCTCAACTCAGGATAACTTTCTGGAAACCATATTTCTGTATTTGGTAGTGAACATAAACAACATCAAAAGCAAAATGACTAAAGCTAATAAGAACAAATGCTGATGCAAGAAGTAGTTCCAAAATATTAGACAGATTGGTGGGATAATTTGGAGATTTACCAGGAGATTTCCTTCTCTTTTATATTATAAAGTCTCCATGGCAGAACTTATTTTCTTATGTGTTGATAAAATATGAACATGCTTTTGGACGTTTATAAGTGCTAATCACAAAATAACAAAGGTAATGAACATTGTAAGACATTTAGCTGGCAACACATAATAATCCCAGTGTCAGATAACCTCTTTTTTCCAGTATGCATATGTAGGTTTTATTAATGAAACTCAAGCTGCACCTAATTACTAGTAACAGAAAATCACTGGCATTTACCTCCCACGTACAGAGCCACACCTTGCCCTCCAGGAAACGCAGAGAGCTTCCCAAGAACTATCCCTAGCTCTGGCCTAGATTTCAGCCTCTTTTACAGCATTTTACAGTAGAAGCTTGTCAGCCAATCCTGTCTGGTGCACAGGGTTTGACTGAGCAAAGAAATAAAAAAAAAAAAATCTGGTCTTGAGTTAGACCTTTTATTATATTACAGTTGCTCTTTTACTTGGTCTGCGTGGTTCAGCAAGTTTGATGTTCTACCCAACACAGACTGATGCCAAAGACTCTCTCTGTTCCCTACAGTAAAAGACAGGACAGAATCAAAAGCACCATTTCAGTAGAAGTTTCTGTACAAGATGACAAGGAAGACTTAGCTAAGATAATATTTTCCTTTGTCTATATTTCCAATTTGATCATATTTTCCTCCTGCTTGGGAGAATATTTTATTTCCTAAATTGGTGTGGGATTATTTATGAACGAGAAGGTACAACATGGTTACCTTTGTCAGGAGAGAGTTGTGCTAAATCGTTCAAGCTCTATTCTTTTATTTCACCAGGAGAGTTTTAAATGCATCTGAAAAGAAATTACAGCATTTAGTCTGATGCCAGGATTGTGTCCCTCAGCTGGGGATGCATCTGGTCACGGCCTCTGCAATTCAACTTCAAATGTAAACGTGCAGTACTAGTGCCAGGATGGGATTCAGGAGACCTGTCCTGTCCCGAGTTTCTTCCTCACAAATACTTCATGGGTAGGCTCTGGTAAGTCCATTTGTGCCGTATTCTTCTACAAAATTAGTGTGGAAGCACTTTTGCCTTATAGGGGTAAATAAACATAACATATATTCTAGAAAGAAAAAAAAGGGCCCAGCAAATCTCGTAGGGAGTGCTCTCCTGGGAAGCAGGGTCACTGAAAAGGAGTTGGAGACTGATAGACCACCATCGCTACTTATCTGCCATGGTGACTAGAATAGGGAATATAACTCTTGATTGCCCAAGCAAGTAAATATTAAGAAAGAATAGAGAGGTTTATACTTCCTCTGCATCTGGCACTGATGCAAGGCAAATTGGAATGTTGTACTTGGGGTTTGTGCCCTAAATTCAAAAAGGGTGATGAAAAATTAGAGGGATCTCATAGAATTGACATGAGACGTGATTAAAGGATTAGGCTACTCTCCTAATATGGGGCTTAAGGAGTTCCACCTATTTAGCTTATCAAAGAGAAAGTTAATGGGGGCCCTTTATGTACCTTTTTATGTCATAAATACACATTTAAAAATACATGCTTTGCTCTAACAGGCAAAGATCCAAGACCTGCAATCTTAATTTATAGTTACCCATAATTAACCATTGAGAGGGTTACCAAGAATTATGGTAACTTTTCTGTTGATATTTATATCAAGATAGGATGTTTCCCCCTTAAAATGATAAAATCTAGTTCAGACAGCAACTATTTCAGGGAAATCTTCTCCATTATACAGGAAGTCAGACTAGAAGATCACACAGGTCACTTCAGGCTTCCTAATCTGTTAATTAAATAGTTTATATATATTCAGTTTAATTGTTTCTGTGATTATTAATAAACAGTATTTTTAATGTTTCATGTTTGACTGCAGCCTCACCTAATCTCAATTATTTCTTACTGTATGTGGGTGGTGGGACTTTGTCATCCTACCAGCACCTCCACCTTCATCCCTAAGGGTTGCATCATTATCTCATTACACAACCTGCAGGGTTGATATTGTTGATACGGTGCCAACCACAGAATCCCTGAGAGATGGTGTGATGGCGTTGCTGGAGATCCCAACAAAACTGCCCTAGATCCTGCACACAGGTTATTTGTCACCACCAAGTTATGTTGTATTTTTTTAAAACTTAACTAGAATATACTGCTTAGAGGATTGTAGTCTCTTTGCAGGTCTCTCTTGAGGATTTTTAGCATGCAATTCTAGATTTTTTTTACAACTAAATGTATAATTGTCCAGGCTGAGGCTGATACTTAAAATTTTGCTCTCAGTCGATCATTCAGCTGTATTTTGCTTGGTAGTCCTGGGAACAGGCTGCCACGCTGACAAGGATGAACATCTCTGCATCCATTGGCCATGCTGTTGTTTCTCTGGGCACCCGTCCAGCTTTGCGTGGAGAGCAGTCCATGAGGAAGAAGTCCGTCTTTTTGGTGACACAATGATTTGCTTTACTTTGGGCTCACGATCTTTCATCCTATTATGCCTGTTGGCAGAAATTAAATAAGGCAATTTTGTTGTTTCAGGTGAGGTGTCCGTCTGGTACCCTCACGTACTGGCTGTATTTCTAGGTATTATCCTGCCTTGGGAAGAGGCAGGTGCTTCACAACTCTCTGCAGTTCAAAATTCTTTGAGAAATGCTGTTCCCTTCATGTTTGTTGTTTCCAGTTTTCTCATTTCAAAAAGCAAGCTGCAGCAGATAACCCTCCTCACTCTTTTTTGTTGTCCGGCATTTTGGTGACAGTTAATCTCCTGTTAGCTTCCTGAACCACCTGGCCTTTAAATACTTCCTATATTTCCAAGAATTTTTAACAGTCACTACCTGAAATGTCAATGCTACTGGATGTTCCAGTGTATTCTCAAACCAAGCTTCCACCTAATGTGATTTGGAAAAGACATTACATATGTGTAGTACTAGCAGAGGACTGCGTGGCAGAAACCAAACGATATACTTAGGGTGAGAAACATTTCGAAGTTTTTCAAGAAAAGCTTTGTTACTAGGTAAAGGCTTAGCACGAAGCCAGGATAATCTTGTGACTAGTAATATATTAAACTCGGAAGAATTGTTTAGGAGCAGAACTTGCTGTAGTATACCAGAAGGAAACTCACAGAGGGAAGGAAATGAATGGTTTGAGTCTGTTAATAGTAAATACTCTTTATCCTTCCAGCCATAGGAATACATTTTACTTGTGCCACTACTACATATCCTAGACCAAATGTGAGAACCATGATACTTCAGGGAGCTAAACATATAAAACTCTCATGACAGAATTAAGTTCTGGGACAGAGCTTTTTTTTTAATAAGCCTAAAGAAGAAAAAAACAGAAGTAGGGAGTGACGGTGAAGTAAGCTAGGGCATCTGATACCTGCAATGGAGGGAAACGGCTGAGCTGCATGGAAAGCCAATCATTTGGTAGAGTCTAGGGTATCTGCAGTGACAAACTCCTTCTGGGAGTATTTAAAACAGAAAATTCAAAGCAGTAACAGATACAAAACTGTATAAACAATGAAAGAAATAGCATGTGGGTTTTTTCTTGAAGAACAAAAACATGAGTTCTAATTGAGAATACTGGCAAAAAGTGTCTAAGTGTGAAATATTTTAAAGGCTTATGCCTTTGAATGTATTAGGTCCAATTTCCAAGGCTGTTGAGAATTTGCCAATTGCGTCATTTTCAGTTGTAATTATGAGAGATTACTGTCAGAAAAGCTGACTTTCATTTTTGAAGCCAAATCCTGAGAAGATGCTGGAAAACCAGGACTCACCCTCAGTATTTCTGATGATCCTTTAACAGTTTCTTCTGATGGAGTAATACTGGTAACATAATAGCTTTGCTAGAGAGCTTTTGAAAACTGGTCTCTCAAGCTTAGAAAATCTGTGTGAAGAAAGTAATAGTTATCATTCAAACTTGATGCCAGACTCTAATTGTAACTTCAAACACAACAAGAACACAGCATCAACAGGATATTATGGGTTTTTTTATGTCTTTGGTACACCGTAATAGCTACACCTACAACCTCTTAGAAGAAACATATTTCTCTTCTCCTGAATACTTTGCACAAATATGTATTAATTTGTGCGGTGCATTCATAAATTTGTCCACAGTTTAGCTTTTATGGTTTTTTTACTCAGTTGATCTTATTGTCACGCTTCATACAATATACACCTAAATTAGAGTTGACTTCAAAAGCTGTTAGCCCTTGAAATTTCCCTTGCTTAGGGAAGATAGCGAGCTTATGGTATACGTGGTAAGGGCCATGAAGCTGCTCAGTTTCACTTTGCCTTTACCGCATTGGTTTAACTAATCTAATCAAATTGGTTTTGCTCAATAATGTTATGTTTAAGAGTGTCACTTGATCCCACAAAGCACTGGGCTCATATACCCAGAGAAGACAGGGACCACGAAATAAAAATTAGTTTCTTATCTGCAATACTGTTTCATCTTTACGGCAACTATCTAGCTGACAGTCATTTTATTTGAACTACCAAACTAAGCCCACGAACACAAATAGCATTATTACATGTTTTTCAAAGCAGCAAAACCACATACTTCATTCCCCATTTCTTGTATACATGCTGATTGTTAAAAATTAGGGCACTGGAAACAAAAGGAGTTTAGCATTAAAGAAATACTGTGTTTTATTAAAAAAAAACCAACCTTGAAACTCTAAGTTCTGTGCTCCTGCAGGGTCCTAAGCAATGCTCTCTCTCTCAAAAAAAAAAGAAAACGAACAACAAACCACAACACCCCAGCTGTATATTTTGACATACAATATAGATTTGACTTGCAAAAAGCAGGGTTATTGAAATTTCCCTATAGTTTTCCAGTAGAGGCACAGACTTCCTTAAGAACATAATGTATGGAAAATATATGTGAACTTGTATTTTGTAGTCATATATGTGGCTTTCTTAGAAGACTTCTCTACACTCAGGGACTGCAAATCACTCAGACATATTAGCATATGTTAAAAATATTTCTTTTAAAGGGGCTTTTCTGAAAATGTTTGTAGTTTTTTTCTCGGTATGACCTGCAATGGACAGGTGGTGCAGATCCCATATGAAATATAATTTGAAATTAATGAGGAGGCCTTAGTTAGGGTACGCACTCCCATGAAGCATTTTCCTGAAACACCCACTATTATTTGGAGTTTGTTTTATTTGAAAGGGTCTATGTTGTCAGACATTTTGGTGACCAATAATGAAGGACAGAGGGGGACTCTTTCTTAAAGAGTTAAAATAGGACTATGAGGAGCTGTGTATTTGTGGCAGAGATGAACTCACCCATTAAGAGTGTAACAACCTCTCCAGGTTGTACATTATGCACATTATCATACAGTGACTTGATACTCTGTCTTGTTATGCAATCCTAGGAATGGAAGAAGCATAAGGAGTCATCCAAAGGAAAGAGTTGGAAACTAATTTTGCTGTTAGCAGAAGAATAGTACCTCTGTTCTTTTAATTTCCACTTTGCTGCATGGTGCCAGTACTAAAGACCTGCAGAGATGCTTGGGAATGAGATCCCTCATCTTGGCTTTCCCATTGGTTTTTCACAGCATTTAGCAGGCAGAGTGCACCCAGGATGTGTTCTTAGTCCTCGAGGGAGATCTTGAATCTCCCTGGAGAAGAAAAGATTCTTTCTATCAGCACCACTCATCTTCCTCAGTGCTAACAACACAAGGTAGGACTGAGGAGATACAGATTTCAGTCTCCGTTCTGCCAGAGACAGGCTTTGAAAGAATATCTTAAATTACTGAGATGTAAAAAAACCCCACCCGTAAAGGTGGGGGTATCACTTCTTCCTGATTTGGGCACTGAAAGTAAAGCTATGAACATCAAGAGAGAGAGTGCTCACCAAGAGAAGGTTCATCTTTGCCCGGCTCCTGCATGGTCCTGCCTCAGAGAGGTTCTTCTGGCAAAGAAACTGCCCACACACTAACAGCCACTCTGGCAGCGCTGGGGACAAGGCTGTGGTCAAGCCAAAGATGTGAAACTCCTGCTGGGGACATTTCCACTGTGTCGCGACTACACTGCCATCCTCTAAACACGATTTGCGTCATAGATGACGGAAGGTTCAGATTTTATCCTTCAGGTTTTATGGGTGATTCCCGGGTCTTTGAAGTTCTGCTCCCACTGAAGATGAAGGCAAATTCCGACTGATATTAATGGGGTTAGGATGTGTCCTTGTCTCCATTTTTGCTGTTATTTCCTTTGTTGCAGTAGACCTATTCCTTTATTAAAGCTTTTGCCTGGGGGAAAAAGAAAAGCCACATTACTAAATAAATTATGAAATATTTACATTTGTGAAGCCAAGCCCTTATGGCTAGCTCCTCCTCTGATATTAAGATGACACTTTTTATAGAGCTACAAGTTCTATACTGCCCTTATTCCTCTGTGGGATCCAAGACCAGGAGGTGACAAAACAGCAGGCCACCATGAGCCAAGTGACAGTAAGTATTATCTAGGAATGCTTGCTGATTTTGACTTGGTGCAGTGAGAAACAACTGTATTAGACCACTGGTGTTTTGTTTAGTGCTGGAGAGCAAAGCAGGATCAGAGATGAAACCAAAGAAAATGCAAACTGGGGAGGTTTCTAAACTAAACTTGATTTTTGACTGAGAATAAAAGGCCGTATGTTGTAGATATATCTGTAGTAATAATGCCAAGAGCAAAGTGTTAAAGGCATCAGTTTGCTAATCACTATTTATGTTCTGTTTATGTTCTTTTTGTACTTGTATTTGAATTTGCTTTTTTGCCTGCAGTTCTTTCAATGCCAGAAGAATAAATGAAGCTAGCTTTAGTGCCACGATCCGTAATGAAATGTTCTGTGGTTACTCTTGTGAATGTTTTGCATCTGTTGTTTTCATTGTATTTTTGTATTGGCTTTAAACTTTAATAGTAGCTCCCTTCTTTTAAAAAAATTGTTTAGCGTGTTGTTCAAATATGTGTGGTTCAAACTGTTTAGCTTAGCTTATGAATTTCTCCCTCCTGCTTTTACATATGTAATGCTTTTGGCTTTGCCTTGCCCCACCTCTTGTAGGTTCGGTAACAGACAGGTAGCAACTTTCTCTCTGGGTGTTGGTTGGTTGATTGTTTAACACTGGGCTAAGTCATTTCAGTTTCTGCTTTTCATTTTTATCTCTTTGTCCATAGCCTATGAAGGCTGTATCTGTAAAATGGATAAATGTTAAGTAATTATCATAGAAATGTTACATCCTTTTAACTGGATTTCTGCACAGTTAACTCCTAATGGTTCTCTGTCACTAAAGTCAAGGTCTCTGACCTCCCTGATGTTACTTCTGCTCTTCCCTTGCTTTTTCTCGTCCATTCATGTTCAGTTGTCTTCTTCCCTCTCCTCCATTTCTCCTGCAAGCTCCCTTTGCTCCCATTTCTCTTGTTCTTCTCACCTTTTGGCAGTAAAGAGGAGGGCAGGTTGGTAGGCGGCTGGCAACACAACTGTACGTAATTGTCCCTATTTGCTGTGTGGCATTTCTTCCATGGTCTTTCCTTGCAAATATCCCATGCGAAATTGCCAGTTCCCTCATTCTCACCTTGACTTTCATGAAAGAAATCTTTGGAGTAGTTAGAAAGCAAGAGAGGAAAAGATGCAGACTTCCTTTGCACAATGTCTAGGATTTACAAGGTCAGTACAGAAAATGGAGCAGCTTTCAGAGCAGGGAAGGAAACAGTTCCTGAAATGTGTGCTGAGCCGGGCATTTTAAATCCTCAACACAAAGTGGTGGACAGTGGTGCTGAGCATACCCATAAAGTGCAAAAATACGTTTTTAAATAGATGAAGAGAAATAATGATTTTTAGCTTGCAGAATCTTATCCCAAAAAGGAAGCTTGAAAAAAAGATAGACACACTTGGAACTAAATACTCTCACACTTTAGAAAGTCAGAAGTAGGAACAAAAAGAAAACCTTTTAATGATATGGCTTGTAGTGAGCTTTTGCCAGGTTTTGAAATGTAATGGGGAAACGCTGTACTGCCGTAGTGTGACATGCCTATTTGTGGGCATTAATACATGTGAAGACAGATTTTTGTGTTACTGTATTATGATGCACAACTGTGTGATAAAATAGGCAATGGTACTGCAAGTGTGCTACAGTGAACCACTTGTAGCAATCGCCAGCGCTCTAGCAGGCGACATTAAATACTATGCTCTGCTCCAATAAAGCTTTGAATATTTGAATATCAATTTGTAGTTCCCAATCTGCAAAGGGATCAAAGGAAGGGAAGAATGTTCCTTACTTTTATCCGTTTTACAGGAGAATCAGAATAGTCACCAGATTCCTTGTGTAGAAATGTCAAACAAACTCAACTAAAAAAAAATAAAGGCAAGAGGATTTACAAAATCACTTGAGTAAAAGTCTAATACAGCTGTTTATAAAAAAGCAAGATACATTTTTCAAGTCCTAATATTTTGTATTTAACAGTTTGAGAAATATGAACGTATCAAATATGCATAGAATAGCATACTCTTAATACTGGGATAAATCAGTTAAAACGCATGAAGATAAGCATACAATTAAACAATTATATTATGATCCAGCTCCTGTCTGAGGCCAGGATCCAAAAGCGCTACAACTGATTTCTGAGTTCATATGCAGCTTCTTTACTACATTCATGCCAAATTCATAAGGATTATGAGAAAATGCAGCAGATTAGGCCTTTGATCTGGCATCTCCAATCTAAATAGAGAAGTGTCAGATGTGGCTAAGCTACTCAGGTTGTCGGGGTATCTAGACAACGCTGATGTTGGTAGCCTAGCTTGAAATTTCAGACCAGGTTCTCTGCCTCATACTATGGAGAATTTATTCCCTGCTACAAGGTGGCTTTTTTCCACGCTTTGCCTAACATAAATTTCTATTCATCTCCATTCTCACTTTTAAATTCCTGTCCTTTTAAGAAATCTCTTGTGAAATTAAGGAGGTGCATCATATTCTTGCATCACATTCTGAGCACAGTTAGGCTTTAGCTTACACTGAGCTTTTAGAAGCCACTGCCAGCACTCCTCTGCCTCCCGAACATTTTACCCAGGGCACAGGCAGCTTACATGTTCTGAAGTAATTACTATACTAAGTACCCAGTGACGTATCTTTCCCAGAAACTGAAAATAAAGGTATGAAATAGATCCACGCAATAATTTATGGGCGTTAACGTATGGGTGTAAGTTTCTCTGGGGATAATTATGTGACTATGCTAATAACACCAAGGATGCTTGGATACATTAAAACAAATTCTCACAATGATGTTCTTGAGCTTTTCATTACTGTCAGGACTCAGGAGTGTATATATTTAAACAGGAGAGAGGGATGAGAGAGGCCCATATGTCTTTGCAAAACCACCCTCTCCCTTCACACCGCAGGCGAGCCGAGGAAGCCCTGTTTGACACAGGCGCTCACAGTAGTTGTCTTTAGTGGAAACTTCCCGTTTTGAGAGCAGAAGACTACGTGAAGTGTGCTGAGAGGGGAGCAGCTGGGTGGTTTGCAAGGCTAGCTGGGAGAATGGGCACTGCTGGCCGTGAAACGACCACAGCCCCCTGGGCTTTGCAGGACTTCTGTACTTTTAAAAGGTGCAGTCTAGCACACTTTGAAGTAGACTTTGCTGGGGTTCAGAAATGCCCCTGCAGACCTCCATGACAGGTCCAAGTGCCAGGCTAAGTTAGCATGCCTCGGAGAAGGGAAGGTTCCCAGCTCCGTCAGAGAAATTTCTCCCAAAGCTTCCCTTGACTTGCTGACAGACAGCTGGCACCGAGCCGCCGGCATCCTGGAGAAATTCTCCAGTACATTGCTCATCATTCCCATCATGAGGAATCAGTATATTTTCAGTTGCTGTGGAGCCACCAGAAGCAATCCCACCATAAAGGCTGCCCTGTGAAGTGGGCTCAGGCTTGAATGCCTGTTTCCCAGTATAGTAATTGCCCAGCTGGAATTAAACTTCACACAGTTTAAATTCTTATGCCTTCCAATTTCTTCGGGGTTTTTTCTTTTTTTTTTTTTTTTTAGCTTTTCTTTTAGTGATGCTAATGTCTGACCCTTTGACCTCTTGCATTACGTCTGTGTAAAATTGCACTCTTCCAACACAGCAAACCACTACCCTAACGATCCACAATTACCAGTGTTACAGAAGCATCCTCGGGGATCCAGGGGTTTATAGAAAAACCATCAGGGTTTTTTTGGAGCGGTGACAGGGAGAGAGAGTTCTGCCCTTGCTCTGGGGTGGCAGTGGCTGCGGTGAGGGTGGGTGAGAGGGTGGGTGAGCGAGTGGCAGGCATGTATTGCGAGAGGCTGTATTTGCATTTCCTGCCCTTTGTGAGTTTGTCAGGTGTGCTGGGACCCAGTCTCGGCTTGTGGAAATGATTACAAGGCAATTTATACCTACTAACAATGATCCCTGCTGTTTGTCACAAACTTGGCTGCAGTACAGTAATGTTTAGTGGATTAATAACGTCTGCTTTTGGCCTCTCCTACTCCCTCGGCAGACAATTTTCATGTATAATAAACATTTCCATTTAGACTAACTAGAACAGAGCCCAAGGGTCAGAATAGCCATACCTGCGCAGTGAGAAGAGACTCCGGGTTTCCAGATGGGAGACCATCTTTCTCCCCTCTCCGTGCCAGGGTCCAAGACTCCTGCCCTTTTGCAGGATCAGCTTTGCTGGACAGGTTCCCCCGAAACCGCGGTGGGGGCAGCGCCAGATGTCCCCTTCTGCAGGACAAGGTCTGTCCAGTCAAAGGAGTCGCAGTGGGCAGCAAAGGCAGCACAGAGTCACTGGGACAGGTGGATATTTGTTGAACATTTGGCATTTTGAAAAAGAGCAGCACATTTTAAAATTAAAAACTCTATGAATATATATATATATAAAAACATGCAAAAATATTTCACACCAACAGTTGATCACGGTGCGTGCTGTGAGGGCATACGAGGTTGAGTAAGTAGCGTGTGGTCTTGACTTTGCACATGAAGCCTGAGGGTTCATGTTCAAAATGTTCACGTTCGCAAACCCTTCAAAAATCTGTATGGTTTATGTTGTTGATTATCAGTCTCTTTCAGGAAACAAAGAGTCTGCCCATGTTTCATAATGTGTGTAGTAGAAATACCGGGATATGCAAATATGGAAGTTACACAACGAAAGCAAAACTGAATTAAAGCTGTTTACAGTAAAAAAATGAGAGAACCAGAACTGCAGCTTTTTTATTGCTACACCACTGAAATGAGTGTGTGCACAACCTGGCTATTTAGGCGCTTGTAATGTTGCGTGGTACAACTGTTTCCCTCCATCTTCCCACTGCTGTTTATGCCTCCTCAGTAACACCTAAAATGAAGGCTACCAATCTTGGGTATAATGAAAGAGGAATGTTGTAATTAGTCTTGTGAAGCTTTATGAGTTATCAATTGATCAAATAATTACGAATAGCAATCAGCACTTAAAGTGATGGACTGATGACTCTTAGCCTGGGGAGCAGGACTACGGCAGCACTGTTGTGACAGCCGGTGGATGGAGAAGGAGACTCTTTGCTATTGAACTCTGTGACCCAAGTGCTGTGGCTGAGCATCTGCCACAAGAAATACAAGTCGTGTCGCAGGTCCAGGTGCGCTCTGATGCAGCAGGGTGAACCTCACCAGCACTGTCTCCGGTGAAGGATTTCTCGCCATTCCTGTAACACTGAGGTCACGCGTATGCAGAGCTGTGGGCAAGAAATAAGAGTTCAGACAGGTAGGTTAGGTTAGTGTCTGCCAGGAAAAGATGGGCAAGAGAAATCAATTTTATCTTGGCTTATCTGAGCGATGCCCTACCGTCCCACTGCTCAGAGCTCCGTGTCACCGTCAATTATCACTGCCACAAATAGGTGTTGCTTGACCACAGCTAGTGAAACATGAGAAGTATATATGTAAACAATTTGACAAGCAGCAGAGAAAAAACATTATGGAGCAAATTATTTATCAAATGTTATTTTTGATAGGAAAAATGCCAGGAAAAGAAAAAGACCTATATTGTGCAGAAGAGCCAAGCTGGCTAAATTATTTTCATTGAGACTTGGGTTTGCCTTTGATCCAGATTGACTAAATATGAAATCTATTCCTGCACGATCCTCTTCATTAAGCAGACCAGACACATTATTTTTATTTCTTCTAGAAGTATGCACAGATGTTTTCTGAAATTAATTTGGTACTTCGTACGCTTTGTTGTTTGGTTGATTTTTCAGGGTGAAAAGGGAAGGAAATCTTGTAGTTGTGGGGCGTTTCTTTATATCTACATCCTTTTAAGACACTGTTGTGCAGAATCAGGGTTATGGGCTGTGAACACAACAGAACAGAAATATTGGTGGGACAGCCAGCTCTTCAGACTGGAGTTTGTATTAGCAATTCAGGAAAAAAAAACAACCCACAAGTGAGATATAACCCCATAAATATACTTAGGAACATATTAAATACAGATACACTTTTGAAATCTGAACCCAAGAGTGTATCAGGATTTTGCAAATTAGCTTTGTCTTTATAGTAAGTCCATACAAACTTCAGGTCCTAATCCTGACACTGGAGGTACTGAAAACTAACAAACAGCCACGTTTGTTGTAGTGTGGAAATGTAGGTGAAACAACACCTTCCTTCAAATATTTTCTTCTCTTTTCTTTTGAAGTTTTTCCTAATTGTCTCCATTTTTCCTTTGGCAGCTATAAAACATCATAACCAACCATAAACAGACTGTAAACATACCGTTTTCTCTATCAATTTATTTTGCTTATTCATATTTTGGACATGTTTATTGGTTTGTAAGATTGCTGCACATGAATAAAAGCACTAGAAGTACTCCCAAGCTATTGGTTACAAATGATTTAAAGCTCATTTCTTCTCTAAAAATCAATCACGTAAAAACGAAACCTTCCTGTCCACAGATCTACTCGTCTCCCTGTCTGTATCCAATTATGTCAGCCCTTTAAGAGATTCAGACCAAACTGAGCAGAAATGCTGTGATTGACCTCAACAGTGCCTGGAACATGAGTGATTTTGAAGCATTTTGGGGTACTTTCCTCTTGCTAACCGCCCAGCCCCGACAGCCCAGCTAACGAGACACGTTCCGGTTGTTCCTCTCGTCCCCCCTCCAGCATCACTCACAAGTTCCCCGGCGACACCCGCACACGCTCGCTCACAGCAATGTGCTTTGGTGCAGCCTTGTGCAGCAGCGTCCCGGCCTGTCTCCTCCCACCCTGGCGCTGATGGCGAGGGGAGCCGGGGAGAGAGCGGAGCGTGGCTCAGCACACACAGAGCCTGCTGGTCCGCACCCAGAGAAAAACAGCCATCATTTATCTGCAAACCGCCTGCTTTTATAGCTAACGAGGTGACGGTCTAACACATCTGGCAACTCAAAGGGTCATTTTTCAGAGTGAAAATATAGTTTAAGGGAGACATTTCTTACACTTTCTTTAACAAGGGGCCGGGCTGTTTGGGAGGAATGGTTCGTTATATCAATGTGGAGGCCTCCGTGCAACTTTCATAGTGGACTATCAAATGCCTGAAGGCTTTGTAGATGTCTTGGTTCTGTGTGCAGATGAACCCACCACTTCTCCAAGCTTGCTCGGCAGCACGGTTTAAGTCTCCAATGCAGGTCCACTGATCTTTGTATTCCCTTGAAACAGCCCATTTGGAATGATCGTTGATGGAATGAAAGGTGGAATTCAATGGCATCCCTATTAGGTTTATGTTGTAGACGTGGTAGTCGAGAGAGCAATTTGAGGGAAGTTTTTGGCCAGAATGCTGCCAGGATTCAGCCAACAAATCGGTCTTCAGTTCCTGAGCCATCCAGGCCACGTAGATATCTGTGGAATAACACAGGGTGTGGAAAATGAGTCTTTCATGTTCCTTCATTTAAGAGGAGACTGAAAAGCATCATCTAAACTGGGCTCATTCCTTTCCAATGCCTAAAGTGAGCCAGAGGGGATTTTGCTCCCTCCCATTAATTTAACTTCTGTTTCAGAAGTTCATTTCTACTTTTCCTCCTTTTCCTGGAAAACCTGTTACAAACAATCAGATGGAAAAAAATGAAAGGAAAAAGATTTTCAAGTCTTCTTCATAGCAAAAAAGCACAGATGATTCAAACCCCACTTTTGTTCTTTGTTGTTGTGTTGAATAACAGGAAACAAATTTACTGAAAATGACATTGTTAAACATCTTCAGGCATTTGAAGGACCAGACAGCATTTCGCTTTGTGTGGCTGAGAGAATATTATGATGGGACACCATTCCTTGCCCTCTGTTACATTTGTTTCTGAAGCTGAATTTCTTTTTTCCCCCTCAAAGAAAATACTAATTGACAAACAATATATTAATTGCTTATTTCTTGCTTGAGAATGTGCGATAGATAGAGCAACAGGTTCTCTTACCATCTATGAACAACTGTGACTTTGCAAAGTGGAGAAACGTTTCCCCGTGAGCTGACTGGAGCTTGGAGAGGTGGCGCAAAGGGACCGAGGGCAGCCTGGACCCTGCGCAGAGCTTCCGCAGATTTGGGAGATCAGCTTGGAAGACGTTAGGGATAGAACAGCTGTAGATTCCTGGATTATAACTCAGCATCTGTTGGTCTAAAAAAACACCAAAGAAATGCAGAATTAAAATGGGTTAACATGAAACAATTAGCAGAGTATTCTGCCTTGGAAAGGAAACCTAAATCCTTCTTAAACTTCACAGCCTGTCTCCTGGAGGAGTTCAGTGTCAAAGTATTTTAGCAACCAAAACCATATTTAATTGCTTTGCATTCCGACTAGCCCTGCAGCACGTAGACTGGCTGGGAGACTATGCTCAGGTTTTTCCACTCACATCCTCATTATTCTTAGCAGAACTGTTAACCAGTGGTCTCGGTCCACTGCCACTTCCACCCATGCTCATCTTCAAGCCTCTAAGCAGTCACACAGCGCTCAGATGGCATGTGTAAATCCAAGCCTGTCCGTATTTACAGGAGTAGTTTCCAGTCAGTTACAGTTGCCAAGCCAAATGCAAACAGAAGAGCTGCCAAAGGGTCTAGTTTGGGTTTAGGGAGAACAGAGCTTGACTTTCAGCATCTGGATTGAATTTGCAGAAGAAATTTACTTTTCTGTACAGTGCGCAGCTTAACTGTAGACGTCCTTGACATGGATATTGTAAAGAGCAAAGGAACAAATGGGCTCATTAGATGAGTTCATGGAAGACCAGTCCATCAGGAACTTTCCAGTCTTTCTGGCTCAGGAAATACCTGAACCACAGATTACCAGAAGCTGAGAGGATGGAGCAGGAAAAGCATTAGTGTACGCATCTCATTTTCTTGTCCTCTTTCCCTAAACACATGCATAGATGTGCTTCCATAAACAGGAACCTGGTTTAGGTGGCTCTGGGGTTGGCCAGCCCGGCCATTTGCACAGTGTATGGTTGTTTCATTAATATCATTTGAGCTTTGTAACTGAGAAAAGAGTGAAAAACAGTGTGAAAATTGTTAAGGAGCATGCCAGTATGACTTCCTGTAATGCCATTTGATAGTCCCTTTTCAGAATTCCAGTACCAGGAATCACTGTTGGATTGTTCTGAATCTTATGGGCATAGATTTGAGGGGGGCGGTATTTTATGTGGCAAAAAGCACCTAGGGAAATTCTGGGTGATATTTATTCCATACTTCATATTTCCGATGAGTTAAGGCTACTACTCCAGCTCAAGCAGTGGTTGCCTTACAGTTTTAGAACTGCAGACAATTGCAGCTGAACAAGCTATTACTGTTAAAAATGATTAATCATCCTTCTTTATATTTCCAAAGTATTTTGCGTGCATGGACTGAGTTTACCCTCAGTATGCACTCGTGACTATTATTATCCCAATAGTCCCCATGGGGAGATGGAGACAGAGTGGAAGAGTGAATTTCCCACATTCACACAGGAAATCGTTGGATAAACATAGCTGAAGCCAAGAACACTGTTTCCAGACCCCATTTTGTTTCCCAATCTGACAATGAAGGACAAGAACAAGCAATGTTTGAGGTGAAGCCTCAAGGAAGGCAGTCAGAGGGGTGTGGTGGGGCAAAAGCTTTTTTAGGGAGAAGCTTTTCATACCTATTTCTGTGAACTGATCATATTTGAAGGTGATACAGATGGCCGTCTGTCCGTAGGACTCCCCAGAAGCTGGATATCCATAACCATCCTCAGGGATGGGAGGGAACAGGGGCACGCTATGAATCACCCAGAAGCCTTGTGATTTGTCCAAGAGCAGAAATCCTGTAAAAAAAAAAGTTATTGCAAATGAATTAAGGCAGAAAAAGCCCTGAGACGATAGAGTTGTGTCCTACTTTGGATTTGCTGCTTCAGACACCACACTTCAGTGTGTTACTGTCTGCAGTAAACTGACTCTAGAGTAGATTAATGGATTATAGGAGACACTAATATTGTATTAAAATTGCATTAATTCTCTCCTGCATAGCCTAACTCAAACCGTCACCACGTTTCTTTTGAAAAAAAATCTTTTCAAAACCTTTCTGTCTCTCTGCTCAAATTTTGTCTTCCGTAAGTCTGATGATGTAGTGACTGTGACCCTCTCTCCACTGCTCGTTTTCCTTCCCTTCATATATTCACTGCGTAAGCGGAAACAGACTCCGTCAACACTGTGCCTTCTTCCCCAGACCAAATTCTCCTCCACGGGGAAGCAGGAGAGAGGCGGGCTGTGCCTCCCCCTGCAGCAGGGTGCTCCAGAGGGGAGCACGGCTCCCAAGCCGTCCCCATTGCTGCAGCCTGGAAATACAGCCCTGCGAAACGTGTTCAGCCCTGCAAAATGTGTTCAGCCCAGAGCTGGGCTGGGCAAATCCCATCTGCTTCCTCAAGGGAATTGCTTAGACCTCCACTGAAGTTTATGCTTACTTAAAGTCTTGTTTCACTTTGCCTACTTTAGCACTTCCATGATCTTTGCAGTAATTTCTTGACCCATAGAGAGAGAGTTTGGAGGGGTTTATGTTTAGGGTGCCTTTCCCTTCACGTCTTGTACTGCTGGTGCTATTAGGCTCAGGACGATGGGGTCTGTACTTGCTGAAAGGAGCTCTGTGAGTTTCAACTCCTGAAAACAAAGGTTCCATAAGCCCTAAGAGTTCTTCAACACAGCACAGGCATAGCAAAGCCAAAACAGAAGCTGCAGCATATACAACTATATAACAAACCACACATCATGCAAATCATTCTCCAGTTTTGCTTTAGGCAGGAATTTTAGATATGCAGATAGACAAACAGACAATTAGATGCTATCAACAACTTTAGAAAGGAGAAAATAGTAGCTTAGGACTTTCCCTGTACCTTTGGTGTGTCCTTTTTTCAGCCCGTCAGAGTCTGATTCAGGGACCTCATCGTTGTATATCGCATACGCAATGCTGTCCCTCTGCAGGGAAAAACACATTTCTGAAACACGGCATTCAGTAAAAGGAAGGCATTTAAGCCAACATCTGCTGGGAACAGAAGAAAGAATTCAGGATTTCTCTGTGTGAACATCACGAGCCTAATCCTTCTCCCAGTTCATCTGGCAGAGTCTCCGCAGAATTTACAGTAAAATAAACCTGACAACTCAGCATTAGGGTCCTGTTTAATACAAAGTGGAAGTTCTCTCAGTCATTGCAGTAACCTGTCCTCAAGAGGTCGAATGCGCTCATTAAGACAATTTATGTGGGTTTATTGGGCACCCGCTTGCAAGGAAGTCCCCCCCCCCTCTTTTTTTTGTACCTTTGATTTAGCAGCCAGATCCGGTGAAAATGTTTGCCGAGGAGAAATAGACATGACAAGTGTTCTTATGAAGGACAAGCAATTAATGCTTTTTTGCAAAATATTTGCATGTGGCCACACCTTATTTCCCCTGAACAGAGAACATCAAAGGAGTTGAGATGTGCTTCCCCTCCCGATGTACTCTGAGTTTGTAAGCAGTTTATTACAATTACAGTGAGACCTGGAATAGGACAGTTGACTGGATTGCCAATATTCGACTGACTTCTGGGAATCTCTTCTACATAGAAATTAATGACACCCTACCACTAACCCACAGCAGAAGTGCAAAGACACACCCAGACTCCCAAGAATATTACGTAGATGTTAAAAAAATAACTATAGGCAGATCCTGTGGTATTTGATAATCACTTCACACAAATATAAATGAGGTGTCTGACTGTGGGGGAACGAAAAAAAAGGCCTAACATGCAGCAATCACTGCTGATGCAGTCACGGTGATTTCAGGAGGAGGAGCAAAACCTAGATTGGATTTGAGACAGAGCGTGAAACACGTGCACCTGGGAGGGCTTAGGACAAGTGTCTGTAATAGTCACCACTGGCCCTGGTCTGAGTTCACAGCCAGTTCACAGCTTCAGATGTTGCTCAACATGAATTGCAGAGAAGCTGCCAAAGGGACTGTGTACCAACGCTCATTTTTTTGATGGGCAATACTTAAGTGCGTAAAAGGCTTGACTAGAAATTAGAAGTTTGAGGATAATTTCTAATTGTAGCCAAAACTGGAACTAATCTGCCCAGCTGACAAGACGCTCCCCTTGATGTGTTTTAGTAGATCTAGTTGGTCAGGCCTGTCCATACCTCTACGTACTTAATTTGCCTAGTTTCATTTCATTTGCATGTAATATCAAGTAAGCGTACTAACAAAATGATAATTAAATGTTACTTGCCTCGGATTCGTACGTCTCGTAGAGCTGCTTCAGTGTTTGTCCCAGAGCGCCCTGCGTCATGTTGATGAGGTATTTACCGAGCTGCCACTGTGGAGCCAGGGTGTCCATGTACATGTATTCCAGCCCCAGTAGGCGGATCTCTCCTTTGGCATGTTTTGGCAACTTGTAAAGAGCAAACCTGCAACCATGAAGAGCAATTTTTATATTTTTACATTACATTTACGTCTAGATTTTTACAACCATCCTGTTTGAATGTGCAAATCAGTATCTCCTTCCCAGGAGAGGATTTAAGAGAAGTGTGACGCTGGGGATGCCTGCGCTGGCAGGGGACCAGCGCCACCAGCATGTGATGTGGACATCTGAGCCTTGAGGAGGTCACCCAGCGCAGGAACCAGCTGCAGTTTGGCAGCACAGTACCCACTGCAGACAAATTTGTTCTGCTCCTTAGCAAGAAATGGAGGCCGATTCGGCACCAGACTCCTGTTGCTGTGGCCAGAGTGCTGTTGGCACCCCCAAAGAATTTGAGGTAGCCCTGGTTGGGAGCCCTGTTTAGCCACCAGATCCCTATTGCTCCTGGTTCTGGTAGAGAACCTCAGGTCCCAAACTCAGTCTGACGTTCCTGTGGTCAACCTGGACACTTCTTATCAATACATTTTTATATTATATAAATATAACTTTATGTGAAATAGGTAAAATTATGTATTAAAATTATAAAAATGCATAATGTTATATTTATACATATTAAAACCCCAAAATAAGTATAAGGCCATGTGATAATGTTGTTCCAATCCTACTTTTCATAACAAACTCACACTCTGCTGAACAGTTGCAGACTGGATATTTGCAAACCATTATCCAGAAACATAAATCTTTTCAAAATTGTAGAGTACTCAATATTGTGAATAAATGGCTCAGTTCATATTAATGTCTCTGATGAAGTAAACAGGTTTCCCCAGTGCACAGGTCCATGGGATTAATTTCAATATAATTAATTGAGCCACTTTCTTTGAATGCCGTACTTGAGCAACGTGTTATTTATGTCAATAGTAAGAACTGAGTGGCATTATTTTCAATCCTATACTTTTTACCAAAAATGCAGCCTGACGGTGCTTAACCCTTCAAGTATATCAGGAGGCGTAAGCCTTGCCCAGCTGATCTACAGTCTCAAGTTGGTCAAAAAAGGCATCTCCGAAAGCAGGCGAAAAGTGGCAGGAAAGCATTTTGCTAGCGAAACATTTAATCCACGGGAAACGTACATGTACAGGCAGAGGAGAAACAGACACCACTGGTGATCCCGGTAATCCACCTGCATTGCCACTGACAGAGCGATGTTCCTTAAGTATCTCAGGAGAAATTGTTGCTGATGTCAGATTGCAGAGAAGAAAGTGATTTCTATAGCAAGGCTGGGGAGAGCTCTCCAAGCATGGGGAGTCACAATGATCCCTGTACTTGAAGTGAAGGTTTGGAAAGGAGAGGAATAGCAGGAGTTACAGTAGTATGAGCTCATCCAGGAATTGGTATAGGAAGCCTTTCCAAACTGCTTTGAAATGTATTGAAAGATTTATGCTCTTGGGGTGTTTACAGCCTCGCATATGTCAAATCCACATTAGCAGGTAAGCTTACGGAAGTGCTAGGAGTTGAACCATCAGTAAATTCTTGCCAGTTCCCAGTGGATACATGTTTTGTCCCTTTCCAGAAAGCTAGCTGAGTGTATTAGTGATTAAAGTTGTATAAAAGTCTTCACTGCTATTTGTGCACAGGAAGGTTCTCAAGAGCTTAGGCATTTGTGGGAGCAGAGTGAAAGTTATTTTCCTGAGAACCAAGGAAAAGCAAATCCGCTTATACCCGATTAGCATTGTCACGTTGCTTGTGACTGAACACTAACTTACTCCAAGTAAATTACTTCTTCCCCCCCTGCCAAAAAAATATAAAGAAAAAAAAAAAATCAAACTATGTTCATCTGTGGCTTCAGTCCTTGACTCAACACTTCTCAGAAAGCAGAGTTTGGGCTTTTATTTGCATGAAAAGCTTCCCACAGAATACAGTGAGTTTGGATGAACAAAGGAAAGACCCTTTGCCCTCCTTGGAGAGCCAATCCTGCGACCGTTTGCTCTGGTAGCCGCAGCGGGAGGTGCAGCAAGATGGTGGGATGAGCTCCTGAGCGGCATGGAAACACGGAGGAGAATTTTGCCAGCCCAGGCACTGCGCGTGGGAAGGAACCGCAGGCATGGCCGGGGAGCACAGATGGGATCGGGTCAGATAAGGCAAGTGATTCCTCCGGTTTAGTGGCAAATGAAAGGCTGCGTGAATACTAATAATGAGTAATTATGGGCTATTGCAGGATGAAACCACTGAATAGGAGGAACTCACATAAAGCTCTTGCTAACTGAATGCAAAACCTGCAGTGCTGTGTTTGTTTGAAATGGCATCGACATCTTTTGGTTAAGAGGAAGCTTTTCTCAGCAGTTTCAGTTCTGCTTCTCCTATCAGCTTCATAGCAACCAAATCCAGAATCAGGCCAAAAGCTGACTATTTCTTGTCAATAAACTTGGATGACCCCAGCAGATTGGCAAGTTTCCCTTTCATTTGATCATGGCACATGGGAGAGGAAATCCCCCCCTGTCCTTCCTGCTAAATTTGTCAGAAGGGAACACAGTTTCGCCTGGGCTCACCCCCAAGTTCCCAGCTGGAATGGGTCCCACGTCACTGGCATTCACACAGAGGCACAGGTGAATTACTCCTGGCCACAGCTTTCAAAGTATTTCTCAGAGAATTTGAGTACAAAATAGTGTTCATTTAAGAAATTGATTTTTTTTTGGTTTTGGTCTGCCTTCTTTCATTATGAACAGACTCATTCTGCAAGGGATAATTGCAGTTTGTGTAGAAATGAAATTTCTCGTGCCTCTAGGTCGTTGGGAGGCTCTACCAACTAAAAGTCTGATTCCTGAAAAAAAACACATTATCCAGAAAGGCCTTGGCAAGGGTGACAAGTCACACGGATGGGCCAGACCCTAATAAAGTCGGGTTTATGCTCCTGCTTGAGCAGCCAGGCTGCGGCACGAGGAGCTCCTGCCCTCCCTGCAGTTCGCTCTGGGTGCAAGGGATGTGCAAGAATAGCACCCACTTCTTTATCACTTGTATCCAAACTAATCATTGTTCCACGAGAAAGACACTTTTCTTTTGAAATTGGTTGATATTTATCTTTGTGAGGCTTCTGTGCTCTTTTTGAAGAGCTGCCGTCTAACTTTTTAAACCTGGGCTGGGTATTATGTAATTATACTTTGCATCTTTCATCTTCAAAGCACATTAATCCAATTAATCATTTAATACCCAAACTGTGGCTCGCTGCTGGCAGTGGGATGGTACCAGGTCTAAGACGCCGGCAGCTCTGGTGACGGAGACTGACCTCTGCTCTCTGGCGCTTTCCCACGCCACCGCTCCCAGGGTGGCTCGGCCACCGCTCCCCCTCAGCAACCGCACCGAGGGGACAAGTGCCACCACGCTGCTGTTGGGGTACGAGCAACAAGATACGGGTGTTTTCCCTGCTCGGCTCAGTTCCCCCAGCCAGGTGAGCATGTGCTGGAGCCCCCGGGCTGGGCCAGGCCAGGTGCCCCCAGGGCTGCCGGCGGCGAGTGCAGCCTTGGCACCCGAACACAGGTTATGCTGCCTTTGATGATGAGACATGAATGCTGGGTAAATCGGTGATTATTTTGCAGTTAGTCATAATGCAGTAGGGTGGTTGGTTGAGTGAAACAAAACCACATTTCAATAGCTTATCCAGGGTTTTCCAAATGCAAAATTCAGCTACGACTCACAGGCAAACAGGATTAAAACAGTGATTGCTATGCATTACTTCTCAGAGATCCACCTACTTCATGCGGTTTAATCTCAAGAGTTATTTACTCACCCAGCGTTTCTCCCCTGCGTGGTATTTACTTACCAGTCGACAGCCTCCCCGTCTTCATTCCTGCAGGAAATCTCGGCTGCCCACAGGGGCACGGAGGAGAGGAGCAGGAGCAAAGCAGGGTGACACCATGCAGATTCCGCGGGCATTTTGGTTTCTCAGCTGCGCCGGGCGAGCACTGAGTAGGGTCTAAAAGGAGAAGTTGTGTTCACCAACTGTCAGCTCCTGCTGCGTGACGGGGTGAGCGCAGCCTGGGCTGCCCGGGACGGCAGAGCCAGCCGGGGAAGTAGGGCTCCGCTGTAGGGACGGCCAGCAGCAGTGGGGCCAGGGCTCCCGGCAGCTGCTGGAAACAGCTCATGATTTCTTTGGGCAGCAAAATGACAAGTAATGGTTTTAAGAAAACTTACCTTTGTATTTTAGGAGGTAGTATTTTGACAGTTTAGAATATTCAAGGTATTCTGCTTTAAAAAAAAAAAAAGGCAGCAGATACCGAAACCCTTTTTGCTTTCTTTTTAGTGCTGCATGACTGAAGTAGGAATTTTGTTTTTACAACTATCTGAAAAAAACCTCGGTGTTCAGACATGCAAAACAAAACCATTTCTATCTCACAACTTCTCCAGCTAGCCCTAGCAGTGAGCCCGGCCTTTGCACCGCTCCTGCAAGGAGGGTTTCTGGGGCAGTGTTGAGCTCTGCCCAGCTCTGAGGACCTTCATTTCTCTGTGGGGATGGAGCCCGCAGGGACTGACAGTCAGAGAAAACCCTCGGATCTCCGAGCCACAGTAATTTGCTTACAATTTGTTAATATATTTTTTTAAAATTGTCTTTTAAGTGCATTAACATTTCTCTTGGGAACAAACATGTCTGAATACAGCAATTTAACATCTGATAATCTTTTAGCAACTCACACATAAAAAGCTTCAATTTATATTCTGGTGCATAAAATATTCTTTCTCCCTCCTCATTATGCTTACATTAAAAGGTGCTGATTTACATTAAAAGACGTTGATACCAAGTATGGAATATTTCAGCCTCAGGGAAGGTGCAGTGCAATACGCTCTGGATATTTTAGCATAACAGAAATCCTCACACCCTTCACAGTATTTTGTCTCCTTGTTGGCACAGCCTCTCCAACTCTGTAATGAATGTGTAAAATAGGGTGTGTTTGACAGCAGCAGGATGAAACTGAAAAGGGCTTAGTGCAAACAGAACCAACAATCCCAGAAAGCCAGGATTTTGGAGGTGTGGATCAAAATGAGAATTTTGCTGCTCAGACTTGCTTCTGATCCCTTTTGTGGGAGATCAGAAGAGTAACACAGTTGTGAGGAAATGCTTTGAACCAGCCCAGCTCCGCCTGTCTTTTCTTCTTGCTCTCAGGAGCTGCAGCGTACATAGTGGGGGTAATAAAGTACTCAGCATGCCAAGAACGTGACGGCTGTTTGAGACTTCTGCATGCTTAACAAAGCAACCTTCCCACCCCTCATGGAAGAATTGCTTTGGTACTCACTGCTTCCACTCGGCCTCGGAGCAGCAAGTCCCCGTGCCCTGGCGTGTGTGACAGGGGGCAGCCCTGGGGACGCAGAGCGGCTGCTGGGCTCTGCCGGCTGTCAGGGGCCCTGCCGGCTGTCAGGGGCCCTGCCATGCAGGATGCTGACCGCGTTTTGCCAGCTTCTGCATAAAAACAGAGGGAGCTCAGTGCATCACACACGTGGAGCCTGACAGCAGTGTGAGGGCTGGGAGCCAGAGGAGTAGGAGGTCGTGGAGGTCTGTTCTTGGTGCCAGGGAAGATCAGGAGTTGTATCTCGAGAGGCACTGCCCGGCCTGGCAGAGCCGGGAGCAACTACGGAGAGCATGGGTGTGATGCTGCCTGCCCTCTGCTCGCGACTGAATGCACTGGGACACTCTGGGTGCAAAAAGAGATGATGGAGGGGAAACTCCGTGAAGGTCTTTATAGTCAGGACTAACCCAAAGATGACGAATGAGAGAGATTAGTTCACTGCTACTCGTGTTATATGATCTGCCCCCCCTAAAATTTTAAAATTCTATCACAGCTGCTACTAACATAGTAATAGCTTCCTAAAGCGTCTTTTTCTTCCCATCAGGACTTTGCAATTCATAATGGAAATATTTTCACTATCACAGGTAACCACAGAAATAAACATTGTTTATGTTTCATCAATTGAGCATAACTCAGGCTTCCACTGAGTTCCTTTACAACTGTTACGTATTTTCTCTGCAGATCAAGGATATAGAAGTCCTCAACTGCGAATATGGCAAGAACACAATTAAGTTCCTTCGCCTTCATAAAGAAGGGAAGAAGCACTTTGTTAAAGAAGTGGAAGTGTGCACGCATCTCCGGCTGACTTCTGCTCAGGAGTACCTGGATGGAAACAACTCTCTTGTGATACCTACAGACACCATGAAGAACATTGTCCTTGTGTTGGCCAAGAAAAATGGGGTATTTTTTATTTTTTAACTAGCCTTGCTATTTCTTATGACTTTGTTTGGAAGTGTTTGTTATACCAACTTTCTATTTTCAAAATACACTATCAACACTAAAGTCACCTTCAGTGATTTGGGAGGGAAATTTTCCTCCGCCACTGCTTATCCTGCTGACTCCTCCTTAGTTTTCCAAAGCCTTTTTTTCTTGCAGAACTAGCAGTATTTTTTGTAGATTTGTCACATAAGATCCATCTTTTTTTTATTTTATTTAATAGCACATAATACTGCATTATTCCTCTACAGCATTTTTAAACAGAAGGTCTCAAAGTATGTGAAACTCCCCTTAATTCTCTTCACTGTGCTCTTACCTCCCTCAATTGCATTTATCATAATGACAATCTGTAGCGTAAATTGTCTGTCTCAGTAATGAAATCCCATCTTTAGCCTGTAAAGCTTTACCAGAATATCGCTATGATTATTTCAGCATTATATCCTCAAAGGGTAAGGCTCTGCAGCAGTTTCTCTCAGTCCAAGGACGGCAGCTCGTTATACCACAGAATGGGAGATTTTTGACGTGACTCTGTAGCTGTAATTGCAGCGTACGCTGAAAGCGCTGATCAAATGACTCGGCACAGTGCACAAAACCAAATATGAGAGAACTCTGTGTTTTTTACGTTGATTGTCAAACATTGATCCTTCCCAAATATTTACAACAATCAAAACAATCTACTTTTGCACATGGGGTAATTGCTTCTTTCTAATAATACTGTTTGCTGTTTTAGATCCCAACCATAGAACAATTTGCTATAGATATCTGCAAACACTTCATGACAACATTTTGCCAAGTGGCGTACGTCAAAACCTACGTTCAAGAAGTACCATGGCAACGTCTACACGAGGTATCTAAAATACTAATACATTCAGTTTGTTTATGCTGGAGCCGTTTGTCACTATTTTAGTTCCTGTTTTCAAGTAAAGATAGTATTTGCTGCTCTTTTACTTACATGTCTGCTTTAACTTGCAGAATGGTGTTCCCCACATCCACTCATTCATATGTGTTCCTGATGGGATCCGCTTCTGTGAAGCTGAGCAGTGCCGAAACGGTGAGAAAAGAACTTGCAACTTCCCCTACTTGTCTGTAAATATGTCTGCCAATGAGAGATGAAGATGGCTTTAGAGATAGCTAAAGGTGCTGCAGCGCTTACAGCACAGCCAAACTGCTCCAGAAGTCTAAAACAAAGAATACTTTTATGATCTAATTTTGCAGTCCTTGATCTCTGAGACATGGCTGACAAACTAATGTCGCTCACATTTGTACGTATATCCTAAACATACAATGGTTACAACAGCGCATACAGCAGAACTACTATATATGGTCACAGGATTTAATAGCCTACTGAGAACGGTCTGATTCATTTTTTACACTATACTATATTCTGCAGTCTCACTATTAGCATTACCCTATAGAGAATGTATCATGAAACCACACTGCTATAGGCCAATTGCCTAGTTTGCAGTCATTTTCAAAACCCTGTCAACATGCCTTGGTTTTATTTCTAAGAAAGATGCAATTTCATTGCTGCGAGCCAGGCTGGCTTGAACATCGTGAGTGTCCAGGTCTACGTGCAAACAATTTTTCACATGAAAATACTTCAGAACGTGCTTACTATTTTTGCACTATGTGTAAACAAAGCACCGTTTGGCTTCACCAAGCGTTCTGTGATACTTAAAAGACATAGGCTTTTGAGCTCAACTGTCTGTCTGTAAATTGGCATTCCAAAGGGAGTGAAAAATTATCTCTTCTTGCTATGACTCACAAAAAGAGTGCAAATTCAATCTCACTGTGTTGGTGTTTCATTTAACCCATCTCTCAGGCTATTGGGAACTGAGCGGAGACCACTGCATCGTTTCACACAGTGGGTTTAGAGATTTTAGGCATTAGTTCAGTATCTATCTATTACTGCCCCAATGTAACCTAGAACTATTTCCCATCCTACCCTCTCTCCCTATTTTTCTACCGTGTCAGGGTTAGGAAACAGGGGCAAGACCAGCTTCACCTGCAGACAGGACACAGGTTCTGACAGGTGCATTTGAGCATTGTCCCTGTGTTCCTGCTGAAAGAAGAGAGCGAGCCCATACAACTCTCCACTGCCTCTTGGCCTAATCTGTTTTTAATGTTCCTAACAATGTTAACTACTGCTGTATTTTTGGTGGCCTCCATAGTATTTACTTCTGGAAAATGTTAAGAAAGAAACCTGAATTAAAAAAAAAAAAAAGAAAAAGAGCTGATGCTTTCTTGAAAAGCTGCTGCTCTTAATGTACAGATTGAATTAAATTTTTCATCACCTTGAGAATTCAGCATGAAATTCTGCAATTTCAGATTCTACACAAACAAAAAGCTTTTAAGGCTTACTGAAGAAACTGTCTTTCCTCCTTAGCCTTCCCTTCATGTAGCCCTTTAGCTGTTTCTTTAGGATTCCCTGCCTAGGTGAACAATAACCAAAGAGAAGATTTTTCAAATCCCTTTTATTTTTCTTATAAGAGAACCTTCTCTATCTTTAGCATCCTCCTGTGCACTTATCAGCCAGACACAGAAATGTATTTCTTAGTTAATCCTATCTTTTAACACTTTTCTCATCATTAAAAGAAACCTAGTGAGGTTTAATAGAATTATAGGCTTATTTTTTGCCATTATATCAGCTGATAAAAGGCTCAGAGTTTTTTGGAAACTGAAAACATTATAAATAACAGAGTCAACATTTGACAACTGACGACAGCACAAGCACAAAACATACTGCAATTACAGTACAAGCCGTTCACCTTGAAAACTTTGCCAAGGCGTTATATTCTTCAGTGCGAGTTTCAGGTGGATTGGCGCACAGCCAGCCAGCCTTTCAGTAAATCATTCATTGCAAGGAGCTCTTTCAAACAAGGCTGTGGATTTGAATATGAGATCCAGGTTCACTGATAGTATCTGCAGTACATTAATACCTGTGTATTACAATCTTATACCCAAGCAATGAATTCATAGAATCACAGAATGGTTAGAGTTGGAAGGGACCTTAAAGATCGTCTAGTTCCAACCCCCCTGCCCTGGTCAGGGACACCTCCCAGTAGACCAGGCTGCTCAAAGCCCCATCCAGCCTGGCCTGGAACACTTCCAGGGATGGGGCATCCACAGCTTCTCTGGGCAACCTGCTCCAGTGCCTCACCACCCTCACAGTAAAGAATTTCTTCCTATTATCTAAGCTTAATCTCCCCTCTTTCAGTGTAAAACTGTTACCCCTTGTCCTATCGTTACACTCCCTGATAAAGAGTCCCTCCCCATCCTTCCTGTAGGCCCCCTTTAAGTACTGGAAGGCCGCTACAATGTCCCCGTCGAGCCTTCTCTTCTCCAGGCTGAACTCTCAGCAAACTTATATGAAGATATTCTTTCCTCACTTGTATTGTATATTTTGTATTGTTTCAAGTATTGCATTTATCTGAAAAAAGTGTATATATGTGAATAGTTTTGAATTTTAACAAAAAAGGATGAAGAACTTAATTCTGTGTCAGAAATTCTCTCTCATCAAGAGAGATTCAATTCATCAAGATCTGAACAAATACCAGAATATCCTGTCCACAGACAGTCTCTTCTTTACATTTTTTTTTAAAGCTTTAGTAAATAACAGGGGGATGTAGCCAAAATTATAGATACACCTCTTTGGATTCATTCAAAAACAATAATGAATGTAAACAAGAAAAGACATAGATAAAATGCAGTTCTGATAAATTTCCAGTGACAGAACAGTTTAAAAACAACAAACCTCTAACAACCATGTAATTTAGAAATATCCATCACAGTGTAATTATTTTCAGTATAAATTCCTGCAAAGACACAGTTTAAAGACAAAGCCTGTCAGTCTTCTCAGTCCAAGGCAGGATTACTATGCACCAGACCTATTCAAGGATTAGTTTTGAACTAGCTAATGTGAGCACCAAGAGCAGCACAGAAACAGCAGCCTGGGCTTCAGCCACTGACTATGGCTATACAGGCTGTGAATAAGCCTGCCATAAAGTTTCTTTTTTCCGAATCTGCTTTTTTGGCAGCTCTGATCAGTGAAATTTTCAGTTATCAGCTTGGTGTGCTCTAAATGACTGGCCGCTTGAAATTACTTAGCCACCATCCAAAAGGTTTGTCAAAAGAAAAAGTCCAGGACACAAGTGTTTGGTCTTTAGAAGATGATAATCCACCCATGCAGCAGTGATCTAGGGCAGCACGTTTTATAAATACTGGCTGAGAGAGAAAACACTGCCAGTTTGAACCTGTGGGTGGCATCTGTATCTGTGCCAGTTCCTGCCAATTAGCTGAACTGCAGGGATTTGCATTGGCTCCTCGCCCTCTCATTCTTACGGATGCAAAACTCACAACAGGATGGGTATGTAAAGTGAATTTCTGATTAAGGCTCCAAGTCTTTGTGCAGAGAGCTCTACACTTGTCTAAGTTGTTAGAAAAGGCTCACTGCACCTCTCCTGTACACCGCAGCACTAGTAGCCTATTTCTTTTCCCTTTGGAGCAATTAGTAGTCCCTGAACTGACATCAGTGAGACAACCCAAGGCACGTCCCAGCTCCAGGAAGGTGAGATAAAGGGTGTCCTCAGCTCTCCTCGACTGCAGTTTGATTGATGGGATTCTCCGTTTTCTACACTGAGCTCTGATTTCAGTAGTTTCTGTCTTGTTTCTTACCTTTCTGCTAACATCAGCGTGCAGAAAATAATTTTTAAAAGTAGTTAGGCTTGCAACAGAAGCACACAAGTGAGTCCTGGAGAGGCCGCGTCACGGCTCTGGAGCAGTCACTGCACCTGAGGTTTCTTTCTCTCTGCCTGAAAATGAGCTCATAGTGTCTCATATTTTTGGATCACAGGTCCTCTGGTTGTTTTTGCTGGAATTAAAGATCTGAAACTTATGAAGACAACACAGTCTGGATTTGAAGGCTTCTACAAGAATGAACACACCACGCTTCCTGAAAGGAATGACAGGATTTTATGTGGAGAGCTCTTCTGCAAATGGTCATATGGCGAATGCAAGGATTTTGACTTTGACTGCATATGGTATAAGTCAAATCAAATAATATTTATTACCTGTGATCCCTAAGTCCTTCTATACAGTTGAGCAGGTGTAAGGGCCACATCTGCAGTTGCTGTGCACCAGCCACTCACAGACCTCAGTGGTGGCACTAAGCACTTGTTAGGGACGAGAGGCGAGAGGCACGCCTTGGGGCTACTCCTCTCTCTGATGGGGCATCAGTGGACAGCCTTCAAATGGACAGTTCAGTATTCAGTACAGAACAATTTAGGAGAATGAACTAACAATTAATTTTTTAAATACTTTTAGCAAAACGCCTATTTGCATAGAGCGGGGGGCGGGTATGTGGAATTTGGACATTACAGGACAAAGAAATTGTTCTTCCATAAAATCCCATGTCCTATGTATTTGTCAGAAAAGACAGAGAAAACACAAAAATCCCAACCACACAGTAAAACATATTGGATCCAGACAGAGGCAGCTGATACAAGATTTTGTAAGAACCTCTCTTACCTCTAGGAACAAAATCCGTGAATGTATCCTTGAAGCCTTTGCTGGGCCACCCGACTGTGGTGAATATTCACCCTCTTACCAGAAAACTGTCAACTGTATCCAGATGTGCGTCCTTTCCAAAGTGTCACAGGTATCTTCTTTCCTCCTGCTGATGTTTTACTTAAACAATAGCAAATGTTAATCGGACCACTGAGAAGACTAAAATGAGCCTGTTATTTCCTCTGGCAGTTCTAAGTAAACTAAGGAAACTAACTGGTGGTACAGCTAGATGGGCTGAAAAAAACATGAACAGACTGAGGAATTCATATGCTGCTCCCCAGCTGTGAACACAGTGGGGGAGAATATCACTCAGTGTTTGGCAGGACATGAGTAAAAGTGAGAGGGGTGCTACAACGTTGTCAACATGTTAAATAAATTGCATTTGATCAACTGCACATATTGGGGGGGTGGGGGATTGCATTGCTTTTCTTCACAGTGAGTGAAGACACTGTCAGGCTGTTGGCTGAAAAAGTGCACTAATCCATTGTCTCATCCGTTTTCATGGTTTCAGGTACAGGTTATAGAAACCGTCTTGAACAACACTTTTTATAATGTCGTAGACATGAAGAATCTAGGCTTGACCAATGACAAAGAAGTAAGTAAATGCTCCAAACAGAACTTGCCCCAGTTCTTTAGAAATAGTCAGCCTTAAAGCATGGCTGCAGTTCCTCAGAGAACAGAGTTAAAGGGAGCAAACCAGCGAAAGCTCCACCTTACCTCTATAAGAGATTTACACTGATTACAGAAGGATAATGGCCTTCTTGCATTGTTGATAAAAAGCTGAAGGAGCACAGTGGAATGCTTCGGAGATCAAAAGGATCTGTAAGAAAGACTGCCTCTGAAAAATCATTCCTGAATTTGACTTTTAGTTATAATGTCAACCTGTGCAGTTTTAACCAAGCAGACTGCGTCATGTCATCCTTTCAGATAGCCAGGTAGTGTGAAAAGCTAGCCCACTATGGCTTTTCTTTCTGCTCCAATGGCAGCACCACTGAGGCCAGGGAGCATCCTTGGTGCAGTGGGGTTACAAGCCATAGACTAACCCTAGGTGACAGAAGACCAGCACTCTAAGGGAGCAGTGAGGTTTCTGTAGCCATTAGGAGCCAAAGCAGATTGGTCCAACAGCAGACAGGGTGTGTAAGTCTGGGATCAGGCAGAGGGTGAGAGATGTAGGGGATGAGATACATATGCTCCTCCCTCCACAGCTGCTCTAGCTGACAGCCAAGTCCAGCTGAAAGTCTGTTATGTTATCCACACGTCACAGAGAGAAAGTGGGTTATTCCATTTTGCATCAATGGTCTATAGTTTGTTTACGCTCTAGTCTCCCTCCCTCAGACTTGTGATTCTGCTGCCATCCTATTCTGCCCTTGCCCTCTTTCACATGGACATTATAGATCCACTTTCACCTGAGATAATAGCAGCATCTACCATCAATGTTCATAAGAGAAGGAAAGGGCCTGGGCATGATGTTATGAGGAGGTGAATAGCTGCAGTTTCTGCTGTGGTGGTGCTGGCACATCCCTGTCTCAGAAATGACTTCTGTTTGTCCTTAACCCCCTCAGGTTCTGGTTCCAGTGGAAACTCCCTATGGCTCCTGCGCTTGCACACTTGGCAGGAAGAAGTTCTTAGAAGCACAAGGCCACATTATGAAAGATGAGAGGCAAAGTCAGTTTGGACTGGCAGCTGCCCAGGGAAACTAAACCTCTTGGCTACACTCACGCCTTCCTGATAAACTTAACAGCATGGCTTTCCTGTCAACGTATACTCCTTATTGGCCTCTTCCATTGCTGACTACTTTTCCCTCTATGAACTCCTGAGGTTAGGATTTCTGAAGGACCCTCAGGAACTCAGAAATTGAAGTCTGTCCCTGAATTTCAGTGTGATTTTGAGATTGAAATCCCCTATACTCTTTTGAAAATTCCATCTGGAAACATTACAGTAAATTAATTTTTAAACCAGCTGTTCACAGATCTCTTAATGAAACAATCAATTAGATAATGTCTGCAACATGTTTTGACATGTAAAATCAGCAACTCTGTATATTCTATTTATTAATTTTCCTTCATTAAAATGAATATACAGGCACAAGACCAGATCTTTCATTGACGTAACCTGTGATGACCACTTGATGCCACACTGATCTACAGAGCTGAGGTTCTGACCCAGTACCTGAACAGGGAATCAGTCAGACACCAATTTCTTTGTGAAGGAAATGAAAAAAAAAAAAAAAAAAGTATCTCTCATATCTCCTTTGTGGTGTGAATAGTTACAGCTGTTGACTAATTTTTCGGCATGTATTCTGACTGCATGGCTGCTGCTGCTACTCATCAAACTATACAGCTACTATATAATTACTTTTATATTAACCACTGAGGTGCTTGAGGTTTTGGGCTATCTCTCTAAGTTTAATTAAATAGTTTTCTTTAGTCGAATAATCTCATCATGACTTCTAAGTAGGCAGGAGTCAACCTAAGTAACCCTGTTACTTTTGGGAGGGGTAGGGAGAAAGCCAGCCAGCCAGCCAATGCATGTCTTACTGTAGTTACCCCAGGTGATAGCTTTGAACATAGAGGTAAAACTATACAGCCAACAATTCTCACTTTGCAGACTGCAGCTACAAAGTTTGCAAACAGAAATCCTGCTCAGCTTCGGACAGCTTCTAACCGCTGCTCTCATTTTCTCTGAGTGTCATTTTCACCAATTCCATGTGACAGAGTGCAAATCCAATGGGAAGTGCCCAAAGTTACTTCTGAAAACTTCAATTCAGTTGCCTTTGTGCCTTCTAAATTTGGCAGACCAGCAGCATTCCTGTGGGTACAATCACTAAACTCATAGGCACTGAAAATGAGGAACATGTCCCTGCACCTGTGACATTTTGAGGTGCTTAGCAAGACAGGAACTTGTCTTGGTGAGCAGGACGTAACAGATGCGAAGGGAAGACGCTGTTCACAAGTCTGAGATATCTCCTGAAAAACCACAGGACAAATTACAAGAAGTGAAGCTGGCCCAGATATGCTGTTCCCTGGTCACTAGCCAATTCTGAAAGTTTTATTTAGAACACTTCTAGCTTTTGCCGGGGACATTCTCTCTTACCTTGTTAGATTGTGTTGTATTGTACTTGTGGGCTTATGTCTTCTTATTTCTGCTATTTTTAGGTGCTTGTAATTTATTAATGTATCTTTTAAGGGCAAATAAAGAGCAACATCAAAAAACAAACTAGTATTTGACTATTTACCAAATAAGAAATGAAACCATTTACTACTTACATGTAAAAGAAACATGTTTTAGTTCAGCCAATTTTACCTCAAAAAGTCACCGGTCTTGTTCCAAATGACAGTTCACTGCCAACAGATGGAAAAATAGATGAAAAAGGATCTTACTGAACGTTTCAGCATTTACCTCTTTCTAAACAAGGCAGATCTTAACCTCCTTTCTACCTATTTATTGCATTAGGCGGAAGGCTTCCTTCGTCACTATTTGTGCTTCATTTGTGGGCTTGTATGGTACTAGTGGGCTAACCTTCATGGCAGAATGAGGACAGAAGGCAGCAAGCAGTTGTTCATTTAGACTTTCCTGTGGCAACAAGCACACACATACCCTCATGTGATGTTGTTTCTATAAACCTCCACAGACATGCAGACATTCAGCAAGTCTTTAAAGGCGTCTCGGCACAGCTCCATCCAGCACCGCAAACCTGAGTCACTTCTGTGGGCAGATTGCTTCTAAAGAAACGACTTAGGCAATTAGAAGAAGCCCAAATTTTCCATATGACAATTAGATTCAGATAATAATGGCATAAATAATTCTTGAAAATGGGACCTAGGCAGACTAACTTGGGCCTGAAACCTGACAAAATTCCCATTGGCTTCATTAGATTCATTCTCCACATTGGACTTGCATTATTTTAATCCAGTGATGTTTTTTTTTCAGTTCCTGTCCTGAGGAGCTATTCAAGTTGCTTGCTGTGTTTTACTCAGACACAACTGTGATGCTTTGCTGATGAAATCACACTTGACAAACATGATCAGCAGCTAGCAGATTGTAAAATTGCCATTTAAAATAAATCTTCTTACTGATAACATGAACCTTGCTGGGCCTCGAGCCTTCTACCAAGAAACAGGATATTTCAAGTGCACAAACATCATGCTATCATTTTATTGTCCAATTCTTTCACATCCTGTTTCTGTTCAATTTTGATAGCTGCCCAGGACAGTCCAACCGCAATCCTCCTCAGCTGCCGATCATGCTCCACGTGCAACCAACGTCACATGGATAAAACGCACTAGATAAATGCATTAGCCAATATCTAAACTAGAGATGAAATGTCACCATCAGGCTCAGTACGAGTGATCTGTCTTCACTGGCTGTATTATTCTATATATATTCAGGCTACCTGCTTTCCAATACACATTTAAACCTGTCAGTTTTTATTAACTATTACAGTTTTTTCTTCTTCTTTAAAGTTGTCTTTTTATTTTAATCTTGCTTTTACCAGGAGTACAAAACCCTGATTTTAAGTTGAACTGAGCTGACTTAAAGTGACCAAAAAAATCCCTTTCTGCCTAGAAATCTCAATATAAATACTGTTGAAGTGAAAATCATGCTATTTGTGTACATACAACAGCCAGCCATCTTCTTCCCAGAAAGTGCACAGCTGTATCTAGAAAAGAAACCTATTAAATGTCTCCAGTTATAGGATCAAAAATGTCAACTCACATCTCAGCTATAATTAGGCTATAAACTGTTTTCTGATTCTGAGATTGAGCCCTAACACTCATAGCAGGCTGAGAAAGAAAAAACACACATGTATACCAGAGTGCATGTACACACGCCTGGTCCCATAAGTATACATATATATATTAAAAAAGAAATGTATAATTGGCACTTACTAGATCAGCTGTTGTATGACTGATCTATGTCAATCAAATAAGAACAACATGAACTGGGGTTAGTCATTACATAGTGTTATTACAGACTTGCAGACCCTCAGCTGCACTGAGTTGAAGCCTGCCATGTTCCCTTCAAGGTCCATCCCAAATTACACACTAGGACAGCAGTTCACCTCTGCCAGGCTCACAAAAACACAAGTGGTGGAGAGAACCAGGAAACGGGCACATACCCTACCGCTGCCTACCAGAGAGAGCTGGAGGAGTACTTCAAGGACCTGGGGGGTAGAAGCAAAGGTAATCATTCACTTTAGCTGACCACAGCTGACCCGTTAGCTGACCACATCAGATCAGGCATTGCTGCAAGTCAATGTGTGCCTGTGGGACCAGGCGCTAACGGATGGAGATACACAGGAAAGCCAGCTTGGAATGGGAACATAAGGTAACAGAGGCAAGAGAGACCAGAAGATAAGCAGGAAAGATGGGGGGAAGGGAAGAAGAGGGAGAAAGACAGTGAGAGTAAAACAGATCAGACAAATCAACGGAGAGAGAGAACAGAAAATAAATAAATCAGTGAGGATGAGTATCTCTCCTATCAGGCTACTTCAGAGCTGAAAACAAAACCCCAAACCAAACAATATTGGAGGGACTCAAAACTAGAAAAATAAGGGAGTAGAGAAACCTTTGGTGCAGAGGGAAACATAAGAGCAGAAACCAGAGTGCCCGAGTACTGAAGGGGGCTTCTGCCACCTCTCAAGAGTGGCATTAGTCATGAATTCCCACATAAACATCTACATCCACCTGGAAAAGACAAGAGCTCAAGTTTCAATGGCCTTGTATGCCTGCAATGTTTCCAAATCTTTTCAATTACACATATTTCCAGATAAAGAAGCTCAGGCAAACTGGCACGTGGTATTTACACAGAAGGGAGGAGGGAGTAGAAGAGGAGTACTCTTGTGAAACAGGTTTGCTACACCCAGGCACACACCCACTTCCACTCTTCTTGCTATGGTTTGGCCACCAGCTGGGAAACAAACTGAGCTACAAGTTCCTTACTCTTTACTTCCTCCTGCTGCAATCCACCAGTACAAGACAAAGCAATGTTACTCTTGAATCAGAGACCGGTGCAAATGATGAGCCTTCCCTTCCTTTTTTGACGTGATTTAGCTGCTACAAAGTTGGGGGCATCCTCAACATAGCAAGTACTGCAGAGTGTTTATAGACGAGCAGCTGGATTATAGCAACCATCTGAAAAGGGGAAAAGAACATCTTGAGACAAGTGTGAGCCTGACAACACCAAGACATTTGCTGTTGCCTTATCAGCAGATCAGCTGATGACACAGCAGTTACAATTGCTGACTCTTCCTTTAACAAAGATGCTCACGAGTGCAGCATATAAATAAAACAGTGGTCTCCAGTACTCACCAGCAGCCTTCAGCAGCAATGAAACTCTCACATGGAGACCAAGGGCCACTTACAGTCTTCATGGTGCTCCCCTTGGGCTCTCCAGGTGTTTGAGGTTATAGTTGCATTCCCCAAATTTATACCATCTGCCAGCTACTGTTATTCTGGGAGTTAGTTGAATACACATCTGGGATCCAAAGGAACATCACTAAATCAAACAATTCCCCAATTCTATGGGCTAAGCAAAAAATAATTTCATGACCTTGTTACATTATATTAAAAAGAACACAGCCTTTCCCAACAGGAATGAAAGCTACTTATTAAATCAGTCTGCCCATTATTCCAATGGATGCTGCCCTTGCAGGCTGCCAATGGGCTAATGACAGCCACTGCCCTCTGCACGTCCCCTGGGGAAGCTGCTGTCAAAACTGAGCAATGCGGAGGTGGAGGTGTATGGAAGCCTTTGGTGTGATGGAACAAGACATGGCTGGGCTCTCCTGGCTGACATCCCCAAACACCAAGTCCTCTCATTCTGTTCGATGAAGCAGAAGGCAATCCATTGCCTGTGTATATTGTCCCTGAGGTGAAGGCGAGACGGTACAGCAGACCCTTCTCTATATCACTGCATTCATCCTGCTGCCTACTGAGCCAGTGATGGTTACATGGTTCACACGCACATTTACTGTCAATTAATTTCACACATGACTTTTGGGACAAAACCCATTCCTGGAAGGGAAGGAACTGCTGTTCTGACTTGGAAGTAAAGAACCAGAATAGAGAAAAAGTGAGATAATGTTTTTCTGGTCTTGCTCAGACTCAGCCATCAAATTTTAGACAATATTGTCATTAAAAAATGAGAAATAAACTTATAGCTTCTCACAAAAAGTAAGACCATCTGCTTTTCAAATAACTGTGATTGTAACTAACTCAAGTGTGACAGTGGAAAGAGGAGTGTTGAAGTTAACAGACCAATTAAACACTGATTTTGAAAAAGAGGAAGAGGTAAAGGACTTGGTAGAAATTGAACATGTTGAAAAAAGCAGTGGAAAAGTGAGAAGAGTTCATTTAGCAAGTAATCACTGACAGCGAGGGCCTAACATGACATTTTACCTGGGCCATTTCTAACCAGGAGTGATGCATGTGCAGCTACTCCCTTTGCTACAGCTGCCAAGTCTTGTCCTATAATTATAAGAGCAAAGAATTTTCTACAAGTTGATAAAGTATAGCATATTAGAGCAAACTGTTTGGCAGGGATGGGAGATATCAACAAGCAGAAAGAACAATTTTCTCTGGGTTGAGAAAGTCACCTTGGTGGACAGTTGGAGTCACAGCCTCCATACTTTGCCGACAGTTGCCTTATATGTGCTTTATGCGTGGTACTTGGCACTATATTTGGATGCAAAGAGAACATGCTATGCATTGTGTACCTACAGCTGGAGAGGAGAGCGAACATCAGAGCTGATGAACAATACCAATATATATTTCACAACCATCATACCAAAAAAGGCATACTGTAATGCTTTCAAATAATTTTTAGCAGTGCTATGAAAGATTCTGATAAGTGCGCACTAGTGATATTATAAAAAACGGTAAGAGGAGGGACAGGGAAGAAGAGGACTGAGGCTGCAGCACCTCTCTCTGCTCTTGTGCTGACTGGCAGCAGGGCAGGGGAGCTGACTGCTGCTTTGCTCCTTAAAGCTGCCTCCAAGAGGAGGAGGCTGCTCTCTAAATCACTGGTTCAGTGTGAAAGTGGGGAGACCTCCAGCACCAGTACCATCATCACTCTCACACCCAGTATCAGCTGAGCAGTTGGACACCTGGCAGCTTAACCACCACCCTGAGCAGTGGTGGAAAGGCTTTTGAGGAAGGAGGACTCTCCTAGCTGCAGGCACATTATAAACTGGATTTCTGCGTAGCTCTGCAACTCTCAGAACTGCAGTATTGACATGGTATCCAGTAATGCACATCAGTCGCTTCCTCATCTCAACAGCAGCTGTGTTTTCTGCAGGAGGAATGGTAGCTAAAAATAATCTGGCTTTTACTTCCTCTTTCAAACCCTCCAGTCTCTTTAAAAAAGATTTTTTGTTCTCCCAGAAACAGCAAGGAGAATATAACAGACAAAACCAGAAAGGTCACCTGCACAAAGAGAACAGCAGCATTAGAAAGCTCAGAGAACAGTAGAAAACTACAATAAAGATCAGGGACAGTAAAAAAAATTGTTACAGTTCTGAGCAACATCCTCCAAATTCCTTTCACACTTGCAGTGAGCTTTCTGTTAGGCCTCCATTTGTATGAGCCAGTTAGTGGTGCTGATGAAAAGGGGAATATAAGCTGGATGCTTCTGAATGCAATTCATTTGCTCATTAAAATATATTAAAAGAATCAAAAGTGCTCAGTAATCACCAAACATGCTCTCGGCTGCACAGTGGAGGTTTTTACTCCCTCATGGAATAAATATGTTCTACTTTTAATTCTGTGTCATCTGTAGATCTACAAAACGTGTCATTCCCACACCAAACATGCAAATGGAGAAGAGAATATTCAATTGATCCTTCAGTAACATAGCATTATGTATTCTTTTCCAACAATAATTCTACAAATATAGGGCTGGCAGGCATCTCCAGACTGCTACATGCAGCTGCTTTACATAATCCTTTTCATAAAGATACCTAATTCTATATTAAAATTTTTAGGAGTTTCATGTATAACTTTTGAATTGCAGCCTGTAATTAGCCTGATACAGACTGTACCTGAAAACTCCCCAAGGCAGGGACAATGCTCTCTATTTGAACCTAGTCTTCCAGAAGATCCCTACTCCCAGTAGGTATCTCTGGATGCTACCAAACTATAAATAAAATCATAAGTAGAATTCAGACTGTGACTTACAAACCTGTTGCTAACAGACCAATACCTGAAGTGACTACAGTGCAAGGGACAGAAAGAGAAATGTTAAATACATCCCTGTCTCCTATCATGCATCTCAAATTCCAAATAAATATGTTGTACAATGTAAAGGTTAGAAAGCATACAAGAAAGCATGCTGCTGTATATAGTTTATGTATTATACCATATGCCGTGAGCTTTACCTATGGTACAGCTATTAATGTGGCTTTATCCCTTCTCAAATCTCAACACCAGAAACCATCAACAGCCACCTTGCACTTGGCCAAGTCAGAAGCGAAGGAAGGGCCACCCCCTAGGCAGGAGATTACACAGGAGTGTCTCCTTCCTCTCCCTGAATCCTGTCCCTACTTGGCAGAAAGCACCATTCTCTCTTACCTTCTCTCTTCTCAGCTGCACCACCTCACCATTTCCACTTTCACTACACACTCCTGCTTATTTCATATTTCTCCGGTTTCTTTGCTCAGCTTCACTGATGCAACCCCACATCCCAATTTCAGGGGTTATCACAAAGCTCTCTGGTCCAGAGAAGATGCTGAGCCCATACAGTGCTTAGCACCATCTGTGGGCTGTCTCCCAGGCATTCTGGGGTAAATCACCCTGCTGTACCAGGGCCAGCACAGCACCCCTGCACCACCGACAGATCTAGAAAGGGATAAGAGAAGCACAGATGTTACTGGTGAACTGTGACCAGGGCTTCTCCTTCAGCAGTATGTAACACTAGATAAGAAAAAGCAAAAATAACGAAATCTTTAAATATCTTGGTAGGTGGTGTTAAAAGTAAACACAAGAACGTAGAATATTAAGTAGGTTTTGGTACCTTTTTAATGGGAAAATGGAGAAAAATAGGAGCTCCAATATACCACAACAAAGAAACAGAGAAGGTGTAAGATCTGTAAAGTAAACTGAATCCAAACATAAGCAATGCTTTATTGGGATATAGCAAGCAACCTATCAAATAGGGAACTGGTACAAACAGATTGAACAAGACTCTCTTTTAACAGAGATGTATGGTGACGAGACAGCCTCTTTCAGTTTTTAAAACAAGTATTCAAACCGTTAAGTAAAGCATTAAAAAAAAATAAAATCAACCATTACAACACCAATGACAGACAATATTAAAAATGCGCGGAATTTTACTCTTTTTACAAATTTCTGCATAATGTTAGAAAACAAGTTATAAATTAAAAAGGGAATAAAATGAAGTTTTTTTGTTTTGCAAAGCAACACAAACTTTTAAAAAACAACTATACTTTACACAGAACTACTATTAAAAACAGGTGAAAACAAGCTGAAAATTTAAAGTACAGCAAAAAATACACAACCCAGTTTCACCTGTCAGCAACGCCTTCTGCTATCGAAGGGGTTGTGTTAAGTTGTAGCTTTAAACATTGCAGCATACCACGAGTAAACCTTAATAAGGTCAAAATAGGACCCTCTGCAAAAAAGGGTGAGTTGGCAAGTGTCAGCCCCATTCTAAAATTATAAGTAGTAATAATTTTAGTAGGTCTTTAGTGTAAACCAAACCCTACTTTAATTAGTCTCTCTCTCCCAAAGATGCATGTAAACTTTTGTTTTGTGGGGGTGGTTTTTTTGGTATTTTAATTCATGAAATCAAGAACATGTCTGGCTCAAAAATGAGAATGACATACCTCCCTTTTGTTCTGGATACAGTGACGTAGCTATCTCAACATGCTCATTGACACTTCCTAAAAGAGAAAATCATTATGTACTATGTAAAAAATACACACTACCTCTCTCAGTTCAGACTCAGTATATAGTATATTGCCAACTCTATCCAATAGGATATATATTGTAATTTGGTTTATATTCTTAATAGATATATTCTCTCTTTACAAAGTTCCATCACATGAAACCAAATTGCTTATTTATTGTTTGAGGCACAACATGACCCCAATTAGACAATTCGCTATAAAGAGCTGTTCTTTAGATGTTGTGTCTGTAGAGGTTTTACGTGATATTCATAGATTTTCAGCGCAGGCCCCAGTTTTAATGAAAGTCCAGTCAGTACATCATTTCTTGTCATCAACAGTAATGATTTGCCATCAATTTCCTATAAGAAGAATTAAAGAGTTGATAAAGACAAATGTACAAATCTAACAGATGAGAACAGTCATGCAACAAATGGAAGACTACTACAGAGGATCAATGAGAAAAGAAACAGTAGCCTTTATTTTGCCGAAACTATGTTTATAGCTGCTAAATTCTGCTGCCTGCTTGTCAAGTGCTCACCTGTGCTAAGGCACAAATACTATTTAGCCAAGCACAAAACCCATATGAGCCTAATTTCAAAATTTCCTCCTTGTAAATCTGTTTCAAATTAATAGGTACATGTGCAGATTTCCTCATTATCAGCCATTAAGGGAAGGATAGTCTTAAGAAGAAGGCTTATGAAGTGCATTTCAGAAGAATTACCATTGACAGCGATATGCAAGTTTGTACTAGTCAGTATCTGCTAATAACTTCAGTTGCCTTCTTTAAAAGGCCAATCTTCCCATGCATCCTGTAGGGAGAAGAAGAAGAAAAAACAAAAACAAAAGCCCCAAAAAAACTCCTGCAATCAGAAATTTTGGAAGGGCCTAACCGTGGAGCTCAACAGTCTGAGGGAACGTCTCTTCCTCCACTTACAATGGAAGAGGCTAAGAGCAGCAACTTCCCACCATAGGTCTCAAAACCCCCTACTCGTTCCTGTTTAAAATCCCCACTTTTAAATCACAGATACGTTGTTGTTTTTTGTGGGTTTTTTGGTTTTTTTCTCTCAAACCTTGGCTTTCTGACCTATTTAGATTACAAATCCTGTAGGCTTTGTCATTTTGTCCACCTCAAACCCTTGTTGTATATTTGAAAACTACCTCTGAACGATATTGCAAAGGTTGTAATGAGGAAGAGGAATAATCCACATCTCTCAACTCCCGTCTTTGTTTTAGACATGGGACCATCCTTTTCTTTACACATTCCTACAGTTGGATCGCACTGCACTACTCAGCAGACAGGAGCTACAGCTACACAGTAATGCATTGACTGGTGTCTCATAACACAGTCAGACCTCCCAAGGTCATCACAGCTCAAAGAAGTATATACCTTATGGCATTCTCCTTCTCCGAACTTCACTCTGCTGTTGCATTCTTTTTTACTTTTAACAAAAACCTCACTATTAACTGTTGAATTTATTATCAACAGAGAGCAAGCAGTTAAAATGCTTGCATATATTGTTGTTTTCCATGATAACATATTGACAACATTTTATATTTTTATACATATTATAAACATCACACATCAATTTATCCCACTTCCTTAGAAATATTAATTGTTAAATTGGAAATGTCAGAGAACCCATCCTTGATTACAACTCAAGGTGAAAAGATGAAGACTTGTATTAGAGTTCAGCAACAATTTGTCCAGACTGATCTCTCTAATGATTTGATGAAGTTTATAATTACAAAATACACAGACAAACTACAACATAGTCAAAGATCAGCTGAAAGTGTAATGTCTTTAAAATCTCCCTAAGTGATGCGACTGCTAATCCCTAAGAGGTGTGCAATGCAACAGTATTTCTAAAAGAAAAGAAGTTTCCAATAAGTTTTTACCCAATTATAGGAGGTGCCTCTTTCCAATTACTGTTGAGAATGTTAATGATTAAAACCAGTTTCTATCCTCTCTTTTCCATTTGTCACTATTCTTTCTGTGGAAATTTTGACACCAGTGAGTATTTTGCTCATTGCTATGACCGATCTGAAGTTGCCTTTGCTGCTGCGGTTCAACGATGCTATGGAGGAAGAACAGCCTCCAGTTTGGTATGGTTCAAATGAAGTAAATCCAGTACCTGGAAGAGAGGAAACTCCAAGAACAGGAAAAAAGCATCTATTCCTTTCCCTTCTTCCACAGGGTTCCCTATGGATTCTACAAAGGTTGGTAACAGCTAAGGCTTTTGTTGAATAGAAAACTGATTCTCTAAACATATCTGAGTAGAAACGAGTGATTACATATTTAGAATTCAAGGTTTTTATATCTTTGTGTGTATTGTAAGCTTTGCTTCAGTCTTCCACTTAAACCTGCTTCTGTATATTTGTCACAGTCATTCCATTACTTGACGCCAGGTAAGCTTTTGTATGCTTTAGTGACTTCTCTGAATTTCTTCTCTGGGTCTCTCTTTTCTGTGTTTTTTTCAGGACACAACTTTAATGCCAGCTTTCACCACGCCTTTTTAATGCCATCTGTAGAGGAACCCCTCTGCACAACTAGAGTTAATAGTAACTCCCCACTGTGCCAGGGTGACCTCAGCAGCAATAGCATATTGTCTTCAGCAAATAACCAGAGGACCAGTTAAGCTTCAAGTCCTCCCAGCACTCTTTCTGCTCTTGCTCCAAGTGACTGAGAACTGTAAGGTTTTACAGTACAGCTAACAGGAAAGCATGGCAGCCAGCATGCTCACATGGCTCTGCTAGAGAGCAGCAGTGGACACAAACTAGCATCAAACTGCAGTTTCCCTTCGGTAAGACGTTGCAGTGAGGCCAGCAAACTACCACTGGGTTACTTGGGCTTATCTGGCTATTGTAATACTAATGGTTAAGAAGCCACATGGGCAATAATGAAGGTCAGGCACAGTGCTAGCAGGTCTCGAGACATGGCAAACAGCATCAGTCTTTGAGTGACCACAGCCCCCTGTGCTCCCAGAGCTCCTAGAGAAAGCTCAGCCACATACTGGCAGGCAGCAGTTCTTTGAAGGTGTTCACACCCTCATCCTGCCTCCAGTCTGTCTATCTCTTTAATTATCTTGTGTCCCCATCTTCTTGGGTTGTCTGATTTGCTTGCTGATGTTATGTGGTTTTTGTTATTGGCAAACATATTTCAGTTTAATCTGTTTTCATCGGTGAGCTCTTTTGACTTGCTGACATCAGTGGAACTCCAAAAAGCAATAATGTATAATCATCATACAATCATCAGTTCTTACCAGCACTTACAATACACTTTTAATAAAACATTCTGCAGTTCTTAAAATGTCTTCTCATTTTCCCTAAAATGTTGTAAGAAAAATTCAGGCCTTAAAAATTCCTTGAGTGACTTGCTTTGGGTGAGTCCAGATGTATTCAGCTTCATCAAAAGAAAGCGTGGACTCAGTTACTGTTGTGTAAGAGCTGAATGTAATAATAGATCTCATAGATTACACTCTGGGCTATGAATGTTTTGTAAAACCATTTGCACAAACCATTGTGCTATCCCTACTGAAGCAGTTCAGTGGAAAACAAGTTACCAGTGTTGTACGTGAAACAGAATACTTTCCTTTACTATTTACAGCCTCATTCCATTTCCAATATGTATTCAGGGCAGCAGCAGATCAAACGAATTTAGGTTTCTGGGGCCTAGGCAAGCTGCAGTAAAAATGGCAGAGAAAAACAGAGATGGCCAGAGCTTCAGCTGCATGCCTGGTGACTCTGTAGACAGAGAATGGCTAAAGTTTCAACGTGCCCACACTGCCATACCTGGAAGGCCTGGGACATCCTGATAACAAAGACCCTAAGTACATAGAGTTAAATTTAGTGGCTAGCAAGCAGCATAGAGGAAACAGAACACCACTGCTGGTAAGAGGTTAGGGATGGGGTTGCTCCTGGAGCTGTTCCTGGTGCAGACAGGGAATGGACTGGCAGAGCTGGCATGGAGAACCAGGCACTTGCTGCTCCTCAGGCTGCTAAGGGAATGCAAGGGAAGGAAATGGCAATGACTTCTGCTGTGAGTGTCCGTCCCACATCTCCTGGCCACATCCTGGTGGCAGCTGTCAGCCTCTCTCTCCAAGGCTTTGGCATAAAGTGAAGTTGACAGTAGAATCACAGCCACATTTCTATCCTGGCAGAGCCCTGGCAACACAATACTAAAAAGCAGCTTACTTCAGCTATCCTCCTCTGAAGCTGCTTGCCCTCGCTGCAGAATACTAATAAAACCTTTACACTCTACTTCTATGCTGCTTTCCATCAGGCTGTTGCAAATTGCTTTGCCAAAACTTGTGAGTTAGCCTCACCTTGCTGCTGCAAGATCAGTAGTAATTACTGCAGTATTATTGACAAGCCAGGTGAGGTGCAGAGAGGTTAAGATATTTGATGAAAGTCAGAGGTATCTGTCAGTATAAGGAAAAAACCCAGAGGCCGCAATTACTTTGCCTGTGTGTCTTTTTTAAGCCACGTTTCTAGGGCTGTTAAGGAGACATGGATGCTGGTATTAAGGAATGGATACACTTAAACAATTTCTTTGCCTGTTTACCCATCTTCAAATTCTGAAAACTTAGTAGCAGCTGCAGAAAGAGCCTCTCTCTGCACCCTGCCAGAATATTTCCAACACCAGTCTTTTCATCCCCAAGCAGAAAGAGTTAAATTTAGATACTCTTGTTACACTCATCAGTTACAATCAGCTGGGATTTCACTGCCCAGCTGCTGAAGGTCAGCAAGACTAACTTAACCAAGAGTAACGTTATTTCACATTAGATGTACACTTTCCCTGCAAAGCTGCCAATAACTTGCACTAACTCAGTGCCTTGGAAGGTCGAGCCATCTATTTTGATTAACTATATGCAAGTGTTGGTGACTAATTTCCTGGTAGTCATGTGCAAACATATGGACTTCTCAGGGAAGGGGCTGAACTGACAATCTGGAGATCTAAATTCCTTCTCTATGGAACAGGTGGGCTGTAGGCCAAGTAAGCCATATCCTGCCCACTAATACACATTACCAGTGTGCTGACAGCCAAGTTACAAGGGGCCATAGGACTGTTAAGCTCTTTGCTGACCAAATCTACCAAAAGAAGCCATCCATTAGCATCAGCAATTACAAGGCCCAGAAATGAAGACTCAACCCCTTTCTCAGACTGAGCCCTGCAAGCATGCTGCTCCTCTGCCTAAAAATATTCTTCCCCTTTATCGCCAACTTGTACTTCCCCTGTTCACTTGCACTGCCAAGTTCAATGCAACATGGCAGTCCCTTTTTCACCCGAGGTCTTCAAAAGCAACTTGCTTCTTAGGACCCATGGATTTTATAAATGCTCATTATGGTATTTGCACAATACACTGAGGAAGAAGGGAACTACCACTCACATTTTAAATAACAAGATACTGAAACTGAGTGGGTTGTATAGGGAGACTGAGTCCAAGCCAGAAAATTTGTTTAGATTCCTCACCTTTCAGATGACTGCTTTAAACAAACACAAACCCTTTATCAACACCTTGTAGAACAACGTTGTTACTCAAAGATCATAGTCCCATGGATTTTCATCCAATAACAGACTCAAATCCCTCCATTAATGTGGAATTTTCACTCCTATTTAACAGTATATAACCAGATCCATGGCAAAAATGTACAATGTGAGAAACTGGTGGCAGTTAAAAGGCGTGTCCTAACAGGTTTACCTGTTCTTGAAAGGCGTTGGCTTGTTCTTCAAATCCAGCTGTTCTGAAATAATTCACAACATCGATAACAGCCCAGTCAGCAGGATCTGGAGGTCTCCCGTTCTCTACTGAACTGCAAAGTGCAAATCCAGACAAGTAATCACTAAATGTGTGCAGAGCATCTGCTGCTTCTTTGTGCACACCCCATGTACATCCCCTCCTTCCTTGCTCCTCCAGGAAAAGTATTCTTTCACACACACACACACACACCCGCCCCGATACAGAACAGTCACGCCTGATCTCTTCCATTTCAAAGACCTGATGCTGGGGACAACTGAGGTACTTCAGAAGAGAGAGAAGAGAAGAAAGTATATGAATCTTCATATCTGTCAGTATCTTTTCCTGCAAGTGTGCTGCAGTTGGAGAATAAAAACCACCATGACTGAGGTTCTAAATCCCTGTCTTTCAAGACTGCAGCTTGTTTTCAGCTACCAAGTACTTATAAAGAATTGCAGTATGTGGATTATTCTTTCCCCAGATGAGACTTGGCTTCGTTGTAACACTGGTAGAAACTACAGGAAAACATAAAAAGGAAAAAAGGAAAAAAGGAAAAAAGGAAAAAAGGAAAAAAGGAAAAAAGGAAAAAAGGAAAAAAGGAAAAAAGGAAAAAAGGAAAAAAGGAAAAAAGGAAAAAAGGAAAAAAGGAAAAAAGGAAAAAAGGAAAAAAGGAAAAAAAAAGGAAAAAAGGAAAAAAGGAAAAAAGGAAAAAAAAAGGAAAAAAAGGAAAAAAGGAAAAAAGGAAAAAAAGGAAAAAAGGAAAAAAGGAAAAAAGGAAAAAAGGAAAAAAGGAAAAAAGGAAAAAAGGAAAAAAAGGAAAAAAGGAAAAAAGGAAAAAAGGAAAAAAGGAAAAAAGGAAAAAAGGAAAAAAGGAAAAAAGGAAAAAAGGAAAGAGAGGCACCAATGATTGCACTAATTGCTCGATATATAAGATGTCTCAAAATTGGTTTTGGACTCATCTCTTGGACAAGTCTATGGGCTTTTAAAATAGGTGTGAATCTGAGAAAACATCTGTTAAACACAATCAGAATTAATTCCTTCTGTGATTGACCTCAGGCAACTGCTTTTCAGAGTAGCAAAAATAACCAGTCATTCATATTACTATCCTTACCCTTCATTTCTTATCCTCAAGTTGCCATTATCCCATCTCAGATTACCAGAATTTGCAGTTACACAAACATTAAAAAATATACACAGTGAGTTTGATTGCCTTTCCTATAGCAATTTGGGAGGACAAAGAGCAAGACATCAAAAGAGAGAACTTTAACATGTTTCTCCAACTAGAAGTCCCAAAGTTCATGCCATACATTTTCCACTCCTCTGCACACTTAACCATAATGCTAATGAAAAAATATCAAAAATGTACAGATCAGGGCAGATGTCAGAATCCTGTCCATTTCAGGTCCTGAAGCTTAGAGGTAGGACTTTGATTTTCAACAGCACCAGCTGGAAAAGAAACACAGATTATACTCTCCTGACAGCATTTTTGTTCTGTCTTCAAGTTTTTCTTTTCCAATTGTCACTGCCTCTGTCTTGCCGAGACTTGCATATCTTTCAGCAAAATAACTGAGTGAATCAAGGGCCAACCATTTTTCCAACCAGCCATGAAGAGAAGCAAAAAGAATCACATATAGTGGCTCCCATTGCTATTTCTACAACATTGCAATTTCTACAACTACCTGAGCCCTGGGAAGGAGGACTCGTGAACACAATGATTTTTGCTTCTCCCCTAACTCTTGGAATGTACCTGTCAATATGACAACAAAATTCTGGCCCTAGAGACTCACACTGCAGCCTCAATATCACACTGTACGCTGCATCTGGTCTTCTAAAAGCAGTTTCTTTCACTTATCACACTGAATATATACATATCTCAGAGCAATGAGCAAAGGGCCAGAGTTTCTTACTTTTGCTCATCAAGTAATGACTTACTTCATGAATCGCTTCACTGATTGTGATTACATAGAAAGGCAACACTCAGCAAATTGAAAATTAGACTATCTGGCCTTATTAAAGCTGCCTTTTTTTTTTTTTGTAAATCAAAGAATGCCTTTCAATTAAGATTTTTGGTGTTGTGCACATTCTGATGCTTAAGAAGTAAAGTGTGAAAAGCACCACACAAAACCTACACATATTTGTAAAAGCAGCATTTGAAGAATTATATTTATATCTTTGCATTTTCCCCAAGACATAGACTACCACTTTCAATGACTCCTCTTCTAATTAAAATTAAAAATAAACAAACCCCCAACAACTCAGTATTTAAAAAACCCCCACATAATAAATCCTAAAAGACATTGAATTTAATTCTTCCTAAATAGCAAAAAAAAGATTAAATCCCAGACTCTTTTCATTGGTTCCCAGTGACAGGACAAGGGGCAATGGGCACAAGTTGGAACATAGGAAGTTCCGTTCAAATACATGGAAAAACTTCTTTACGGTGAGGGTGACAGAGCACTGGAACAGGCTGTGGAGTCCCCTTCTCTGGAGATTTTCAAGACTCGCCTGGATGCAGTCCTGGGTAATGTGCTCTAGGCAATCCTGCTCTAGCAGGGGAGTTGGACTAGATGATCTCTAGAGGTCCCTTCCAACTCTGAAGTTTCTGTGATTCTGAAATCTGTAAAAATACCTCTTAGCGGTATTTTGCTTACTTCCCAAAACACTTTAATTTTTAATTTCAAGCTAAATATGGTCCCAAACCCTCTTTCCTACAATTTTGTATTTCAGCCCAGGTGCATTAGCTTTTCGTGTAGCTCTTCTTTTACTCCTAGGGAACTACAGTTTGGTCCAGCCCCATCCCAGGCTCGACTGCAATGACTTCAGGGACTCTACCTGAGTCACTAACTAATCACAGGAAATAATTGCAAATTCCTGCCTCAAGGAATAACATCATGCTGGACCTCAAGTGGAGCCAATTTCCACAGCTACAGCTGCAGAAGACTCAAAGGCATGTGGCAGACTGTTGGAGGCTGGATGGATTTTAACCCATCTATCCACACAGATGCTCATTTGGCTTCTAGACTTTAACAGTCTTGCCCTGCTGCTGCTGCACATGGCTCTATTCTTTAGACAAGAAAAGGGAATATATAACAGCCATGGCTTAGCCATACACTGGTTTATGCCAGACACCCTGGATGCTGTAAAATCTTAAGAGGACTGGCATTTTAGGCTTTGTAACGAGATACTAGTTGCACTGACAACGAACAAAGATTAGGCTTGTCTGCTTTTCACCACTGTCCCTGTGCCTTTATTGCCATCATGTGGCAGAAGCAGCAAGGCCTGAAAGGATGTGAACAAACAGATTTTATCCAAGCTATTTATATCCACTTCAAGAAAGCGCCAAATACTTCCTTTGTAGATATGCAAACATACATACTGCATATATTCCTTGAGAAACCACAGCTCCTGATCAGTTTAATTACAATCCCCATCAGTTTTAAAAAGCCACCTTTGCCGTTAGTAGTTGAGCGTTTATCACCTAAGCCTCAGAGGAAAATGGCTAAATGTAAACTGCCCTTGCTTTGACTGCCTCCCTTCTCCTCCCACCACCGAGTCCTCATTGTAGAAGCAAGACTGTCAACTGAAGGTGGCTTCTGGGGGACATATACGATATAATCTACTCATAGTCACGGAAAGGTTGGACTTGGTGATCTTAAAGGTCCCTTCCAACCTCAGCAATTCTATGATTCTAACAGAAAAATGCATTTTATGTTGGTGTGGTGTAACCAATGTCTCAAGTGAAGGGGGAGCATGCTGATATTGGGGAGCATGCTGATATTAATGGCTGCCATCAGATCTTTTGATGCTGTGTCATAATCAGGTGTTTTATCAGCATCCTGAAGTGACCATTATTATTATTTATATTACTCTAGTGCCTGGGAGCCTAACAATTGTCAAATTTTCTTGGAAGGCTTACAGAAAAGAGATCTGAAGGAGAAAAATAAGGTGTAGCTTTGCAGAAGTATTGCAGTTTGAGAGGACAAACTACAAACTCTCTCTAGTACATTTCTTTGTGTTTGGGTTGTTGATGTTTTAAAAATATGTCTATATATGTATGTATCTCAGCACAGCTTCTATAACCCTAAAGCAACAAGGCCAAATTTTTCCATGCAGAACTCCACTTCTCAGATCATAACTTCATTTAGAATTGCTAGTCCTAATCTAAGAATTGCTGACCTTTGAGAATACGGAAATGACCCCAAAACAGTTCCTTTGTTTTAGCCTGCAGTCTACCACACGAAAGAAAATTGTAAAGCAGTGCACACCATGTCTCTGTCTTATTCCCACCCTAGGTCTGAAATAAAAAAACAGCAGTTTAGGGCTTTTCCAGCAAACAGATCAAAATATCTGTTCCAGAATAGAACTGACAGGAACCAAAGACATGCTGCTGCTACTTTTCAGATCTAGATGGCTGGGCAGTCAGCAGAGAGGGGTGTGTGTCTCTGAATGAGACAGAGAGGAGACTTCCACACAAGACACTTCATCAGGCACCAGTTCTGCAAAAGCCACTAGCAGACAGGTGAGCGGAGGTAGAGTGCTGGTTACAGTGCTACCACTTGCTTTAGTCTCTGGTTGAGAGGAGAGGTCAGTGGAGAAAGGTATACCCCTAACTTAAGTTACTAGCTTTTACACCTCTCCGTTGCAATACAGTCCTCCCACATATCACTTTTAATCAATTCAGTGCCTGAGACTCCTCTATTTCAAAGTTGAAATACAATAAAAGTAATTGAGAATGGGGAGATTTGAAATGAGCAGAGATGTAAGTGCCCACCATTGCCAACCACATTAAGTCAAAGGAAAACTACAATCCACGTGCTGTTTACATAAACTGAACACTATGGATTCACTTACTTTTTGACATCCAGGGAGCCATTTTCCTTGTTTTCCATGTCAACAGTTAGCATGGGGAGGATAGAGGTTTCTTTTACTTCAGCAACTGATCAATAGGGGGGAAAAAAGCTGTGTTTAATTATTGATAGCATGAAAAGAACAACATAACATAAATGAAACAAGCATTCTACAGAGACACAACCATGTTTCCGCCTGAGAGCAAATGCGCTGTCAAAGACTACTTTCCTCAGAAGCCTGGCAAAGCTGATAATAGCTAAGGAACTAGAAAAAGTTGACCTGTGCTTGAAACACAAGAGATATTTCATGCCTGAAAATCAAGGAAGGTAATGTTACATTTGATCTTTTTTGAAACTAATTAAATTTTGATCAAACTATATATTCATACAGATAGACACTGACCTGCAATATATTGCTAGATATCAAGAGAGCTTATTATGCCTTCAGTCGTCCTGCTATATAGAGGATCCAAACAGACATATGATCTTAACCCTAGTGAGGTTTTGAAATCTGTAGCCTTGTTTTACGAATGGGGAATCTGGGATCCAGATGAGCAGAAAGTGACTTATACCCATCTCATACACAGAACTGGTAAGCAGAGTTACTAATTGAGTGCCAAACTCCTGAGGCCTAAATCCATATCTTATCCATAAGACCATCCTTCCCGCACCTGCACAGCTTCTTCTATAGGCATGGTATATACTGAACTCTGAAAAGGAAAGGAAAACACGAAGGACACAGGAGAAAATCCAGTTTGTTTCCCTCCCCGCAGCATGCTGGAGTACTTCCACCACACAGCTTTTTCCACCACTCCATGGAACATGCAGAAATGACCCAAGACCCTTCTTTCTGTTCTCAAGTAAGCCATTTCTATTTCAGAGAGCACCAATGAACTGACCAAGGACTCAGGATGTTCTTGCTGTAGCATTAATGGATGCCAGTGAAATGTCACAGAGCTCGGGGAAGTACAAAAGAGGGAAAACACACTCTTCCGCTAAAACTTTGCAAAAATAGAGGATAGCAAATAATAACACTGTTAAGGAAAGAAAAAAGACCCTTTATCATACAGCTAGCAGCACGTAAAGCACCAAGAAAACAGTAACAAACTAATCGAAAAGATGCTTCTCCCTGCACCGCTGACCAAATAACTCAAAGCATTCCCTCAGATCACTTCTTGGTTCACCTGAGGTGACAGCAAAACGACAACCGCACCAGCACTATCCGCGGAAGGTCCCCTCGCCCCCGGCCGCACAGGACCCGGCAGCCGCCTCGGGCTCGGGGCAGGGCACCCCCCGCCGAGCCCACGGCCCCGGGAAGCCACACGGGGGTCGGGGGGCCGGCGGGGGGAGGACGACCCTTCCCCCGCGGCGGGCGAGGAGACGGCTCCGCCGGGACTGTGTGACACGCGTTCACCATTTTACAAGCATCTCCGAAACCGTTCGCCAGGCAGCACTGCACCACATTGTCATTTTTTTTTTGGCTGGGGGAGGAAGGGCGGGGGGGGGTGGAAGTAAGACATAAAAACCTACCTACGAGCAACTAAACCAAAGCATTGCTACAGGCTGCTCCGGAGCGGCGGAGCCCCCAGCTCCCGCCCCCCCCCCCGCCGGTAGCGGGGCGCTCGGAGGCGGCTCAGTTTGACACCGGGCACCAGCCCCGCCTGGCTCCCGGCCCGCCTGACGCCGCCGCCACACACCAACCGCCGCCCGCGTCATGGCGGACGTTTTAAAGGCGCAGCGCTGAGCCCGTCGCCCGGTCAGGGGAGCCGGCGGGGTCTCCCCCCGCTTGCTGCCCCGCGGCAGCCCCCTTCCCTGCAAGCGCCCGCAGCGCGGAGGCTCGGGAGGGCACCCCGGGAAGTCTGTGGGGCCGGGGGTGGGAGGGCGGGAGCGACTGCCCTCCGGCAGCGCCGGGTCCGGGGGGGGCACGGGCAATTGCAAACCGAGGGGAGCACTCCGAGCCGGAGTCATGACTTGAATTTCTTGTGATCTCCTTGTAAACATTCGCACTCCTCCTACCGAATGGGGTGTATGTAGTACCGTAGGAGTGGGGAGGGGGGGAAGAGAGAAAATCCCACCGGGGGGGAAATAGGAACAGCCAGAAAATTGATAAAGTTACATAAAAATTCACTCCTAGAATGAGTTCAACTGGCAGGTGAATAGCTGGCACCTGGGTTTCTCTGGAACTGGAGCACGGCAGGCTCAGGGTGGTGGGAAGGAGGAAGCGACTACGGACAGCACCACTGGGCCAGCGTCACCGGGACCCACGGAAGAGCAGAGATGGAGATGGCGATTCCTGGGGACAGCTACAGCCATGCCTTAGTTCACAAGGAGACCTACAGGTGTCCACGGGACTCACTGCAGAGTAAGGTACAACTCAGAGTGCCTACAAGTGACTAAGTCTGGCCCACTGGCAACAAAATCTTGCCTGCAGATATTAATACAAATGTTGGCGAGTTTCTCCAGCAATTGCACTTTTTTTTTCTTTATTACACCAACTTTTAATTTTTTCTTCCAACTTTACCGTGATTCAGGATGTTTTCTAATGGCATAGAAGCGTTACAAGGATGATGCACTGTCAGCGCTTGGGAAATTAAGCAAGTAATACTAACGAACTGACATGCCCTGCCTTCCCCTCACACCGGGGCTGTGTCCCAACCACAACTCAGATACAGTGACACTCTGACCACCCTCAACAATCCGGGTTAGTACAAATTGGTGGGATGTTTTGCTCACAGAATTTCCTTCTGAGTCACAACCACTCAGATCGCACCCTCACTGTTCACTGCGAGGCAAGGGGGGCCATGACAAGCTGCCTGGGGATCCGTACAGACCCAGCTGGTGACTTCAGCCTGATTTTGGCAGAGCAACTCATGGCTCCGTGACACGAGTGCCACAGCCGGTGCGCAGGGCTGTCCCCAGCACCCTGTGTCTCACTCCCAGAAGTAGCTTACTGTATCCCGGTGGCACTTGTGAACGGAATCGAGTCACATAACTGCTAACAGGACACAGTTACAAGCACTAAAAATCACAGGAAAAGTGCACTTTTGCGCAAAGGACTGTAGCCGTGACTTTCCACAACCATTTCATTTTGCCAGACTCGCATGCTGCCGAATAGATAACCAAAGCTCTCAAAAAGTATGCAAACAACGGGACTCGAGTATCAATAGGAGCAATGAGAACAGAGAGCAGTGGGAGTCCTCACTGCTTTAGTTTGTGAATAAATGCAGGGAAACAAGTTAAATAGATTACTAACCATACTGCACCCTAAAGAAAACCCTCTTTACTTCACATCCCAAAGCGTACTGTAAAATGTGGCATATTTGTGTCGGAAGCCGTACAAGGCAATTCTTTTTTGTCTCTCAAGAAATAATGAGGCCATAATGAGTTTTCTGCATCAGCTGGTTTCTAACTTTGGTAATGAACTGACATTTGAGGATACAAATATAAACCAGCTATTTTACTCACACTCTCCCCTTCCTTCCATTATGCTCTTCAATTAATCCTTAGAGCATTCGAAGTGAGGCTCACACAGTGCGCGTGTTCCATCTAAAAGACCTTGAAGAGCAGAGAGGGATTTTAAGAAAACAGGCTGTGGAAATATTCAATGTGGAATATGATCTGTGGTTTGTATTTTCGTTCATTGGGGCAAGGTAATTTAATTAAAACGAGATTATGTCTGGAAGGAGACAAAGCAGGAAAGTGAATTAGACTTTTGTTTGACTATTTGCATCCCGCTTCTGGGAAAAAAACATTTCCGTGCCATGTATGGAGCAAAGTGACACCAGGGTCAGCAGATCCTGGTTAAGGGGTCAACCCTGCGTGTTTCTGGACCTCTGCCATTACACAAGGAGAAACATGCAGAAGTCGTTGTAGACATCAGACACCAATTGACCCTGATTTCTGGGTATTGGAAGATGACGGTTTTCTACTGAAAAGCTTTCTTTTTGGTCCCTGTGGCAGCAGTACACAAAGACAAAATGCCCCGCACGTGTGACGATGGAGAGCGTAGCAGCTTGTTAGCTGTGCAGTGGGTACCGCATTTCAGCTCCCCCAGCACAAAATAAAGCCCTTTAAACCTTTCTTATTCCAGTGTCCTGAGTAAAAACATGGTCAAACACGTTCATAGGGAAAGTTAAGTGAGAAAACAGTGAAGGACTGGGAAAGCTCCTCTGCGCAAACCAGCCTTATGCAGAGTAGAATGGATTATACCCGTGTTACAAAACACAAATTTCTTTGTCAACAGCGACTGAACGTTTTAGGGTTACCCGGAGCACGAAGGCAAGCGCTGGGTGCTGGTACAGCAGGCTATGGCGGGCCGGGCCCCGCGCAGGCCGGGCAGCCCCTCAGCCGCCCCGGTCGCCAGGCGGCGGTAACGGCCGCGGGGCCGTTTTCCCGCCCTGCCCCGCCCCGCCAATCGCCGCCGGCCTGGCAGCCGCGGAGCACCACGGGAACTGGAGTCCCTCAGGCCGGCGCGCCCCGGCCGCCTCAGGGACAGCGGCGGTGAGCGGGCTGGGGAGCGGGGTTCACAGCAGCCAGTGGCCGGTGCTAACTGAGCTATGGCGTGGAATAAACACGCTGGAAGGCGCTACGCTTTTTTCCTCTGAGTGTTCAGGGAGATATTTCGGGGCGGGCAGTGATGATTTGTGGTTCCTGGCCGGCCAGATTGGAAATGCTGCTCACCACGAGGAAGAAATTAAACCAGAGGGAGCCAAAATGCTGAGAAGTTTCATCCAAACGTGACTAGCGGCCACAAATTGTCAATTCCTCTCGATGTGCAGCACTGGGTCAGGGGAAACGGTCAGGGGGCACAGGCCGTTTTTAAGTAATTCTTGTCCCAGATGTGGAAGTGACACAGGTTAAAGATCATAGAATCATGGAATGGTTTAGATTGAAAGGGAGATCATCTAGTTGGAAGGTTAAAGGTTAAAAATCATCCAGTTCCAACCCCCCTGCCATGGGCAGGGACACCTCCCACTAGACCAGGCTGCTCAAAGCCTCATCCAGCCTGGCCTGGAACACTTCCAGGGATGAAGATGACTGCTTGCCACCCAAACTGAGTTAATTCATAGCTATTTCCATGCTATTAATAACAGTAGTCTAAAAATCCCTTTTGCATCATTTCCTTCCTAGCAATACAAGACTAAAACGGGACCTTCCAGGCCGTGGAGTTTGATCTACTGCCATCACAGGCAAACCTTCACAGAACCACATCCGCACCCGGGGCTGTTTTGGAGCCCATCAGGAATCTCACCCCATTCCACCAGCCAGAAAGCCTGTGTCAAGCTCCCCTTTACTGGTGGTTCAGAACTTTGAATTTACAACTTGAAAAATACATGAACAGTTTATACCTATTTGTTCCTATAGTAATATTGTTTAGTTTAATAGTTGTTTTCTCTGTTTCTTCGGTATTTACTTACTTATATAGACTCAGCTGCCTGAATGACCGAAGCCCTTTTAGTCTCTCTCTGTAATAAGCTCTGCATTTTCTGAGCTCGTTCCCCTTTCCTCTTTGTGTACATTTGCCTTCCAGGAGCAGACATTTTGAGCTGCACCCGGGGGTGCAGTAGGGTCTCAGCAGAACCTTCTACCTTCCCTGTCCGGTATGAATAGCCCATAGCTCCACACTGCTCTTAGGGAGGTCTTTTATCACACCTGTATGGCACAGATGATTTTAGACATCCTAGGACTGATAAATTTCCTCAGGGTCTTTTCCATAGTCCCTGGCAACTACTGCACACCCACAAAGAGGCAAAATCCCTGTTACTGGTCCAGGTTGCACCTTTCCATCGCTTTTCTCTGCTCTCAGAAAACTGTCTTTCCTCAGTTCAGGTCTTTTCCACTCCAGTCCGTATTCTTTCTAGTTCGCTTGTGAAAGGAATTTTGCCGCTTGCTTACCTTGATCCACAGCATCAGCCGTTTAGTACCTGTCATCCTGCTCTCCCTTCCCTACTTTGGCATCTCATGGAGGAATGAGGGACTGTTCCCAGCAAGGTACTCCAGTCTGCCCACAGTCCAGCAACAAAGCGCCTCTCTTCGATTCCTGCCTTGGCCAAGAAGGTCATCCAAAAACCATGCTGTGTCTTCTTCACAGTCCCCTTCTGACCTGCCAGGGTTTTCTGCACAGCTAAGCATTGCCATGTTCCTCTGAAGTTCTGCATAAAGCCTAGACAAAAGGCCAAAGACAGCACTGGTGTAAAGCAAGTGCGGAGGAAAGGAAGGCAGAAAACCTGTGGCAAGAATACAGCAGAGTGACTTGTATCACCCTGGCATTTGTTTCTAAGGCAATTAAGTTGAAGTGCGTGTTCTAGAAGTACTAGGTCAGAGCACGAGAGCCAGACAGCCTCGCTTTATATTCCATGCAGTCATCTGGGTACGGTCTTATAAGGTAAAAAAACAGGGTCCATAGTTGTGCAAAAACTTTTGTGGGAGCTCTGGGTTTCAGGATGAACACATGGGTTAAGAGCTCTGCAGGTGCACAGTGCTGCATCAGCAACACCGCTCCCTTGCTGCAAGCCTGGAAGGGAGGAGCACTGCTCAGATTTACTGACAAGGCAGTAATTAACAGCACGGCAAATACCCTCTGTTTTGTCCTGATGGGGAGTACCTAAAAATCTTTGCTTTAGTATGCTAAGGTCCTTTTTACACAATAAGCATTATCCAACCTTTTCTTTGGTAATCATATGAATCTCTGGTAAGATGACTAGAGTTGCACCCTCTTCACCCAGGCTAAAAATAAATGTGAACAGCAGCCAACCACAACGCAAGGCCAGCGGTACCTTTCTGCTTTTGCTTCCGCTGGTTTCCAAGACTGAATTGCTTAAATAAATCTTCCTGCACGTGAATTATATCCACTTCACCGAGAATTTCCTGCCCTACTTATTTTGTTGTGCTCCTTCTTATTCTGGTAGTTGCTCATATTTAATAAAGCTACTGTCCAGACTTAAACCCTTGTTGTTTTAAAGCTTATGCTTTATATCAAAAAAATCATTGTATAAAACACAACTCATTCTACCCATACTAGCAGTAGTACCCGCCACATATTTGCCTAGTTTGTGATAATGCAGCTTATAAAAAGTACCCGTACGAAATACCAACATTGTAAAACAGAATCTGGCCTCATAAAAAATATGTTCTATCAACATGGCTCAGACATCTCAGTGAAATAGCTGTTAAATCTATGGGAAATCTGAAAGGTAGCACTTCGGTTGTATGATGTGAGGCAAATGAAAAAGCACAACATCCTGATGCACACAAGAATAGAAAAATACAGTTATAGACAGAAAAACGTCAATGAAATACAACCAGAAATCTCAGCTATATATCAAACACTACATTAAGAAATTAGCGCTATTTTTTTTTCCCCTCACTTTGCTGGGAAGCTTTTTTTTCCCCCAGGAGTGCAGAACCTGCATGCCACTGAAAAACCATCAAAAGCCTGATTTCAATACCTTGGTGGCCCGGTGTCCCGCTTGGTGACTGGTGGCAACAGTGCGATTCACAGGTGCTTTCGCTGCAGGGGAGGCAGGAACCCGCTTCCCACCAAGCAGCTTTCCCCTGCAGCTGTGCACTCCTGCTCCTCCTCCTCATTCTCCAGACAACATTTAGAGGGGTGAGGCTGCCATCTTCTTAATTACAACACAGTCTTGGCTGGAAAGTTGACTTCCGATACCTCACCAGCTTCACGTATGAACTTTTACTTCCCCGGACGCTGTGCCTGGGAACTGGTCCCAGTACAGACCCCCGCGGAAGCCAGCGTACCCATGAGCCCGCGCAGCTCTCACACACCTTTTCAGGAGGCAGAGGAGACCCACACTCAGACTGAGGGAACGTCCATCATAGACACCTAGTCCACAAGCTGGAAAATGTTTTCAAGTTATTTCAACCCCAAATACCTCCTCCATTTCTAAAAATCCTAACTTATGCATTATTTTTACAATAGATAAGACTAACATCTAGTTTCCTCAGTAGCCACCTGACAGCAGCAATCAAAGTGTTCCAATGGAGTTGTGCTGAGCTCTCCCCATTTTCAACGTGGGGACATTAAGAGCCTTCAACGCCTGCCCAGAAAGGTATCTAGTCCTACACAGACTTTCTGGGGTGTTGTGGATTTCCCCTTAAAAGCACCATTTTAACATTCTTACATCATCTTTACACCAAAAGGTTTTCTTAGAAGCCAAGGTCAGTAAGATTCAGGACCACGTACGCACTCAATAAAGAAAAGAGCAGAGGTTTAGTTGCAAACCCACCTTGGTACCAGGAGTCCAGCCAAACCAGTCTGTTCCTTTACGGTTTTCTTCTAAAAAAAATATTCTGGGTATGCACAGAGATCTACCCAACACTTGGAGAGCGGCAAGCTCTTGAAGGGTGTCCACCTTTGCTAACCATAGACATTTTGGGGAATGATCATATTTCAGAGGCATTCAGGCGGATCATGTGGTGAGTTTCTAGGGCGGTGAAGTTCTACCACCAGCGGAGTTAGCCAGTAGCAGGCAGTTTTAGCCTGCTTCAGAAACATCCAGATTCCTAAGATCTGTAAAGCACCCATGTCCTGGTAAATACTGGCATCTTCTTTACACATTACAGTTCTGGTATAACTGCCAGATCTGATACCAGGTGTGGAAGACCAGCTTATGGCACTTCTTCCATGGACCAGGCATGGAGGATGCTGCTCCTCAGCCCACTGGGAGCACCCTGGACCCAGAGAGGAGTGTTCTCTGCAGTTCCCAGTCACTGGTGCCAGGGGGAGCTTAGGGATTCTCTGTCTGCTCATAGGCACTGAACTGTGAGGAAACGAAATCACAACAACCCGATGCTTTGCGTGTAAATATGAAGGATCAAAGGATGCGCCTGTTGTTTGGCAGACCGTGGTTGCAAACAGTACCACCGACTGCAGGAAAGGAACACCCTTACGACAGGGTAAGCGTTCCAGTCACACATTAGATGACCCTTTCCCCCCGCTCTACGCTCTCCTTTGACATAAACCAAAATGAAACATATTCACACGTGAACACGAGCAGACCTGACAGTCAAAACTTATGCATTAATGTTACAACAGTTAAACTGACCTTTTAAAAATTTGCTCAGTTCTAAATGAGTTGATGAGTGTCTGATCAGAGATGCTCTCAAGAACATGTTTGCTGTAACTTTACTTTCTCTCCAACGGCTCTAGTGGTCACATAATTCAGAAAAATATTGAACAATTTTTTCCCCTGTAAACATTACAACTGTAATTAGTAGAGATACATGTAAATTTGATCAGCACCCAGCTCTCTAAAAATGTACACCCTCTCTACTATAAATATTATATATTTAATGAGCCAGCTTAGAAGCACTTTTCAATCTTTTTTTTTGTGTGACAATTTTTGATTAAAAGCAGTGTATTTCTGAACTTTCAAGTGCACATAGTACAGAAATGTGATTGTGTGCTATTAAAACAGACCCCCTGATTCTGGCCTCTAATAAAAATAGGATTTATCAGTAAGGGATTTTTAGTGGCGTTTTCATACAGCTTGTGCAATAATACATATTATGAAAAAAAATGCCTTTGTTCAAATTAGTGTCAAAAGCTCCTGTTTTGCTGATGCTGATATGAAAAGCAATAAAAAAAAATGCAAGTATTAATAATTAACTCCAAAAGGATTTAAAGGCAAAATCTACTAATACATAAACAGCAAATACTCGTGGTTGGTATTACTTATATTATCTGCCAATATTACGTGTATTTTCCAAGTCTCTTGTTCTTACTACGCTCTGCAGCTGACATTTCTTACGCATGCTGTTCCACGCCATGCAAACGTGCCATCTACTGGCAAATGGATGCAACTAGAGCATTTTCTTTCAGCGAAGCTCCGTGAAGGTGAAATCATGATTCATTATAGTTTTCAGGTTTTTGTAGTAATTTGGAACAAAAAAAAAAAGTTCAAGAAAAAGCTCTAGGTGCTTTGGCCATGGGAGGTGGCGCTCTGATGCGGATGTCCTCTGGGAGCCAAGTCCCTGGGTTATGTCCTAAACCACAGAGCAGATACTTCTACAGAAGGAGAACCACACTCCTGTCATGAACTAACGCGCTAACATTAACAAACTCTATCACTACCTTATATACCTGTTGTGTCATGCAGCCCTTAGAATGATTCTGCCACCATGACCTTGTTTCTGCTACAACATAATGTTTTTGCTAAGGCTACCTGCTCAGCTCCTCTCTGTTTCCCCCACCAGTAAGCAAGCTTCCCAGATGCGTACTTCCCAATATGTATGTTTAGAGAATAAGGGGAAATATTATTGGGGACACACGTTTGGGTTTTTTTTTTTTTTTTTTTTTTTTTTTTTTTTTTAAGGTGGCAGTTGGAAGAGAGATTCTTTTATAAATTCTAGGCATTTACGAAATAACCAGATATTGATTGCTTAACCTCAATTAACACACCTGTGAGATAGGTGAATTACATTGGTTTACTCATCCAAGATGTTACCTATCGTTAATGGAGCCCCAACGCCTAGATCCCCACTTTATCCAAACATCAAGTAGAAAGATGACAGTAAAGATGGAAGAAATTGAAAGGGCATCCCAATCAAGCATTCATTTAGTTGAAGTATTACTTCGATAACTATATATACATTCAAAGTAGCAATATAGATACACAGTAAAGAACAAGACTTCCAGTAGAAGACAGTTCTTGTGATATTGCTGTATAGACCAAAGCAGTGATATACCACTAAAAGTAAATGAGAAGGTGTTGAATCTTTAAAAAAAAATTAAATCAAGTTATCTTGATGGTGGAAGAATTTCAGAAAGTTAACCAAGCCTTTCCAGCACTCCACTTTTCTCTTTATTGCACTAATCACCAGTACTTCTTCTGTAACCAGTCAGTAACTGACCGGACACACTCAGAAGGTATCGCACGACATGCCAGGCTGCTGAGACCTTGCTCCGTTTGAGTCAATGTACCTCCAGCTGCGTCCCTTCCAATCTTCCACAGCACCTTGGAAGCAAAGGCAAAGGAAGAAGTCTCCGACCTCTACCTCCCAGCACAGGTAAACATCTGTTACCGAGTCTGTATCGGAACAGATCACTGACCTCTCTGTCCTCGAAACTCCTTCCAACTAGAACAACCTCTGCATCCGGAAGAGCTTTTGTGCTGCAACCATGTCCACGTGTTGGGCAAAGTGTTTTCTCTGTCTTGTCCTTAGCAAAGATGCCTCCCCCTAAGACAGCCTGCTTCTCCACACAAGGAGCAGAATTTGCAATTCGATACTAGATTGCTACTGTGGAATCTGTCAAACCCTAAATCTTGTAAACTGAGCACTAACAGGGAACGTGCAAGTTTGTCGCTGGGTCTTTCTCACTTGCTTCACTGACCATGAGCTAATGCAAATCAACACCACAAATACATTGCTTTTAAATTTTAAAGGAAAGAGCCACATAAACACAATTTTTAGAAATACATTTTTGCAAAAACATTTGTATTTGACCCTCTGAGGGAGGGAACAGGACAACCAGACTGCGAGGATTCTAAAGAAAATTTTACTGGCTTTGAAATAAGGCTATTGGTAACTCATCCCAGTGATTTCATGGAAACCTCAAGCTGCTGTTATCCAACTAAGGTAGGAACCTTTTGTAGCAACGGATTAATAAGAATAAACTACATTTTCAATATATGCAAGTTTCCTTCAGGCAGGCATCCCTTTTTGTAGTATACCAAAAAAAACCCAACAAAAGGTCAAAATGTGACTAGACCGCAGATTTAATCAAAACTTTTATTCAACATCCAATTCAAAAGTTAGTTAGGGAAGCTATCTTGAGATCCTACCTTGCCTCAAGATACCCTTCTTATCCTTCTAAAAAACCCAACACATTACATAATTCCAATCTAAGATATTTTATATCTAGAAGACATTTAAACATCCTTGTGGAGCTTTAACCCTTCTAATGGAAGTGATCACTGCCCTACCTGATATTAGAGACTCATATTTTACCCCTTCTGTCAGAGGCCTCAAATCAGTTGATTCCTCAAGCTGTCAATTAAAAACATTTTTAAAATGTGTGCAAGACCCACACTTGTAAAACTATGGTGGTCATACAATCGTTTTTTGTCAAGCACACCCAGATCAGCTATACGCACCCCAGCTGGAGCATGGAGTCGTCTTTTAACCAATTTCTTATGGGATGGTTCTCAAATTCTTATCTGGGATAAGTCTTCCTTACACACAGCAAATTGGAGCAACAGATTTGAATGACGCCTTCAACTCTGCAGCTCAACGTGCTGTGTTTGCCTGGGAGCTGTAGTACAAGCAGAAGACAGTCTTTCTGCAGTTTCTTATCTCAGCTTTAGAAAAAGTACAAAGGTCTTTAAAAAGCAATATAGCATTTGTACCACTAAACCGAGAAGACAAAACCACAGCGGCAGAAGCAAAGAGGCCGAAGCTCCGCTCGGGGAGCAGGAAGAGGAGGAGCTGGGTTACGGAGGGCAGGGGCCGGAGCCTATCCCAACACCACTTGCAGAAAAAGCCTCAAGACAGACAATGCCAAGACCATGAACAGTCTTTACTTCTATCAGTTGTTTCACAGCACAAGCAGACACGGCACAAAGTTTGTACAGCGGGATCTGCAGACAGTTTAAAAACAGGCAATTATCTTGAATAAAAAGCAACGAGTCTGGATGAAAATACGCGGACAAACAATAGTGCAGCTCGTGATCACCTGGCTTGCCTTTGATTGTCTAAGTCGTCCAACTCACTGACTTCTCATAGTGCCTCAAATGTTCTCCACACCATCTTCTCCAAGCACCCTAGTTAGCGCAAAGCTTAACGCCTCCCAACTAATAACGCGCACTGTGTTTCATACCCTTTTCCTCTTGCTTTCAACCCCTGTTTGCAGTGTGTGGGGAGATGCAAGGACTCTCATCACACAACATTCTGATTCACAAAGAAGCCGCACAAGTGTTGTACATAATTTAATTTGCACTTCTGTATATAAATGTTTACTATATTGCACACTATTGCAGCACTTAAAAACATCTAATTATTTGCAAAAATTAGTAAAATACTTTAAAGGATTTAAAAATAAGGGTTTTAATGCAACTGACAAGATAATAAAAAAGCAATTTACTTAATGAGATACAATCCTTTATGTTGGAAATGAAAGTTACATACAACTAGAGTACAATTAAAATATACCATATAGTTCAACACTTAATTCCTCAAATGTGTAAAATTAACAAGCTTCTACTGTCATAGATATACAATTTTTCCATATTGTGAAAAGGATTTTTCAAATTAAATACAGGTAACAATATTCTGTAGTTATATTTTATGACTGTGTTTAAATGAGAGGGTTGTATAATACTCACATTGTCAAATGTACTCACTAATGCCTTGGAAATTGCACACTTCCCCTCCTTTTCCAAAATAGAATCTCATTTCCATACTGAAGTCTATTATGCCATATTGGAAAAGTGTTTTACTTTCTAACAGGATTTTCATAAAATTAAAAAATAGCATAATATCATGGCATTAAGATGACTTTTCCACTTATGCCCACGTAGAATTTAATCTGGATATCAGACAGACATGTCAGAACCAATTTCCTAGACTTTTGTCTTATTGTACACGCAAGATGAATGATTACAGTATTTTACAAAACAGAAAAATCTCGGAACCTTACTAGAATTATAAATGTAATGATTAAAAATTAAAATCATAACAGAATCAAATTGTGATCTCCAACATTTATTAAAATCTTTTAAAGTTCATAAACGACAACAAAGTTACTGTAGAATTTATCGCATACAGCTAGCATACAGCAGCATGTCCTTGGTCTAAATGAAATACAAAAGATTTTAACATTTTCATACAAAGGATTTCTTTAAATTTATTAATGTGACGATATATTTTTGTTACATAAAATTTGCTACAGCAAAGTATCTTATACTTTTCTTGCACATATGTAAATATGGGTGGACAAAGACTGCATTCAGTGTCAGCCTCCTAATGACGTTGTGCAAAAATGCTCAACAACCTAAACATACAGAATGTTGGATGGGACGTTTCATACTCTTTTGTAAAATGTCTACAAAGGCTTCTCTTAAAGGAGTGTCATACAGATTAAAAGGAAGGAATGCCAGCGGTTTCTTTGCACTGACATCCAAACAAATACAATGGCTATGTATCAAGATAGCTCTTTTTTTGTTTAAAAACAATTCATCCTCGTATGCATGTAAATTTATCATAAAATGTGAGTCTAGTTTCAACTGTTTAGATGTGCTGTTTTAAGACAGGTCACTGAGACAGCCAGAATCAAGTGTACAAATAAAACTACTATGAATAAGTTTAAAAGCAACCCCCAAAAAAGTGCTGAGCCACTGATTATTAACATTGAAATAAATGTGTAAAAGTGCCCAAAGCTAGCACATGGTAGCAATACCTTTTAAGTCAGTTGGTGAGAGTATACAAAACATAATTAAGCCCAAATACTTATATCTGTGTGACCATACATTCTGTTGGATTGAAAGAAAGTAGGTTAGAAATGAAGACACAACGCAACTAAAATAAACCCAGCTGTTGCAGTTTTTAAACTTTGTCTCTTTTCTTCGTGAATGAAGTGCTGTAATTAAAAAGAAAATGATTGTAGCAGTACTCCATCCTCAGTTTACTAATATAGTATACCAGAATAAAAACTTGGCAATTACCTCTTATTCTTAACAGCTAACAAAAAAATAACCGTGTTCATCCAGCAATGCATCTAGAACATTACTTTGCATTTGCTAAACCATTTGTTTTTCATAGCTAATGGCAGAGCGCATTTTGCTTTTTGTGGTGTGGTGGTTTTGATTTTAATGGATGCCTTTTTTAATCAAAAAAGGCTCAAAACAAGGAATACTTTGGGAGCCCAAATATTGGCTTTTTTTTTTTTCCTAAAAAAACCCAAAACAAAACAAAACAACAACAAACAAAAAAAACAGTGAATCGAAATGAATCATATTGTCTACAATACTGACCAAAACTTCCTTTTAAGAGTTTAGGGTTCATGTTCTTAAAAAGCCATTTCATACCTGCCAACTGAAATGCTGGTAAGTTGACTTGGTTAAATATGGTCCAAAATCCAGACCAGGTGGAATTACTCCCTCTCCCGAGACTGTAAGCTCTCCGTGGTACAGTCTGGTTATGGCAATTTACCTACTGCCTAGGTGGGAAATACAAAGGAAGGAGGCAGTGACGAAAACTGCAGGGATGTAGAAAACCAAGGCACGGGGTCTAGCTACTGTCCCCTACTTAAGCCATCCAATTGATTCTACTGAATTTTGGTCAGTCTCCAGGAGAAATGTTTTTAAGTTAATTTAGCAGACATTTATATGGCGATAAATACTACCTTCAAAAATGCTAAAAATGTTGGCTAGGTTTAGTCTGAGCTACTAAAAAATTATTATAAATTGTAGCATCAGACACAAGACAGACAAGAATTATTGGCTGGCACAGACTAGAAGCAACATTTATCTTTCACTTCAGTCTAAATCACACTAGCCGCAACACCTTCCATTTCACTCACACAAATAATACATTATTCAAAATAAAATGGAGCGTTCTTGGGTAAAAAACTACTTCATTTTAAAGGGGGAAAATGAACAATACACAGAAACGAAGAACGACAGAAACCAAAGTTAAGTAGGAAAGTGGTCTATTATTCTGTGTTACTGCACAAACAGTGCTTGCTTAATTGTGCCTAGTTAGAAGGGTTGGTGCAAACTGCACACATGGAAGATGGCAATAAAGACCTCAGTCAGCTTTGTGGAATGAAGTAACTAGGTAACTGTTTTGACATATGATGGTCTCAGCTCCACCTCATCTGTTAACAGAGTGCAAAGATCCCAATGTGAGCCCTGATGTCATCTTGTCCTCTTACGCCTACTAAAAATCAGCAAATTCTTTTGCACATTTTTCTGTTAGAGACGCACGAATATCTTCTTCTTCATAGTCATCAAAGTTGCTGGTATCTCCAGGGCCTCTGCACTTTGGTATGAACGGAGCTTCTACCTGTATTTCGTGAGGAAAAAAAAAAAAGCACGTGAAATATTATTGGCCTAATATCTTTAGATTGAACACCGTGATAATGAGCACAACAATACTCCCATTACTCCTCAAATCCTGCCAAGAAAACTGCTATTACAGTGAACCACCTTAAAGTCGTGGCACATACATAAAACCAGCCTAAGAAGGTGCAGGCCTAGATGTAGGAATCCAAATTGAAAAAGACTAATATCTCACAGACAAACATCAATAAAAAATTATTTCCACTTCAAAGTTTAGTTCTCTTCTTGCAGAGGAGACCCTGCTCTCAGCCCATCAGCTGTGTGGTGCAGGTCCCGGCGTGGCGAGGGCTGCCTCTAACAGTCGCACGGCCACGGCAGAAGCGGAGAAGTAGACTGATTGCCATCAAGACTGCTCAAAAATCTCAGGGATGTTTAGAACCCCTCTCCTCCTACTTACCAACAATCCCCTATTTCCAAACAAAAACTAACCTAATACAAGTTTAAAACAATTTGTTCTGCTTCTCCTACAAAGTTCCTCCGAGGACCTAACCGTGAGAAGTGAAAGCCTTCTCAAAACTAGGTCGCAACTGAGAGGCAAGCAATGGCTCGAAGGGGTCACTAAAAGATTGTACAGAAAGCCAGTGCAGCTCCAATTAATGATGGAAAACCCCTTCTGGTAAAGACTGCCTGCATATCCTCTCAAATCCACATACACGCTCGATTAGCCTTGAGATTTGGCGCTTCTCGCATCACCTGTACGGCAGTGAGCCATTCACACTCAGGTATTGGAACCAGTCGTCTTCCAAGGACCCTCTTAACTGCTGCTTCTTAAAGTTTAGGGAACCTGCAGCTTTTTGAGGTTGACCTCAAAAATAAAATCCTTGGGTCTAGCTACAACTTCACAGTCTCAATCTCTCCGTCCCAATTGGTGCACTTCAGTCTCTACTCATCTTGGAAGTTAAACTAAAGATGACCTTAAACAAAGGCACAGGTCTGCGCAGGGAAATACCTGCATTTTTACTGGCTGACAGCTTATACTGTCCCTACACAGTCAGGGGGAAAAAAAAAAAATTGAGAAAAAAGAATGAAGAAGGAGTTGTTCCCAACTTGCAGACACTTAAATGCTATTTTAGGTAACAGACTACTAAATTCCACCTTCACTCAGCTAATATTAATTAAAATCTTAATCCTCCTAGTCTATCACACCTCAAAGTTCAAAATGAAGCTTAATTATTTTTTTAAATAACCTAAATTTTAGAGTCAACTGCATGCTGAAAGAAGGAATAAGCAGAGTTCGGGGTTGATGGGAGGCAAAGATGAAGAATGGATGGTAAGGAAGGAACCAGAGAGAACGGACGACCAGGGAGAAGGCGAGATACTCTACTGAAACAGCGCTAGGGCAAACTGGAGTTGGAGGCATGATTATCAGTACCACAGTCCTCCTTCTCATTTGACAGGTGCCTGAGTTATGCACCTTTATGGTAGGCAAAATTATTGAGGTGATGCAAATTTAAACCAAGGTGTGCGTGAATCAGTAAATTAAAGAGGTACAGCACAGACTAACTAATACAAATTGAACTCTGCTGACTTTGGGTGATAACACTATACAACCCCAAGAAATAACACCAACTTTCTGCACGTATAGTGCTACATACAATTCTGCATGCATGTGCTACAATTGTCATGCATGTATCCTTTTGTTCCTAAAACAATAGATGTGTTTAGGCGATTTATGCTGAGAGAATACACAGCCTGTGTACATACCCAGCCCACAAAGCCACACGTTTACCATTACCTGAATTATGTCTCTGTGTCTTCTCAAATTGATTTTCAATTACTACCTTACAACAAAGCTCAGGGCACAAGAAATCTCTTATTTACTGCTGGAATTTTAATACATGCTTACATAAGATGCCTCAGACTTTTTCCTACTATCTTCACTAAGAAAATCGCTAAAGAGAGATAGCAGGAGATAATACTGATTTATAGTAGAAATACCTGTTTGGCCCTAAGTACAGCTGTATTATCAGGCAGCATTTTAATCAACAGCTACGCAAACACACAAAGAAAACAAGACTTGATCTTATCTGAAATATTAAGTAATTGGCTGGTTCACTTATGACTGTAGCATAACAAATTATTCACATTCCATTAGCTGCCAAGGAACAGCACGTTTATTCAGAAAAATACAGGCTGTGGTAACAGCCATTGTGAAAACCTGGTATAAACCCAAAGTTTACTGCTGTATTTCTATGACTGTTTAAATGACAGTAACCCATGCTGTTGTTTCAGACCCTTAGTATTACAATATTTATTCCTTATAATTAGGAGCTTCAAACTTACTCAACATCAGTTTTCACAATCCTTTAAAACTAGTAATAGCTATTCTGAATGTACTACTAGTTCACGTTTTAAAATATTTCTTGTTTCTGTGAAAGTAATTCTCTACAGCAGTGCACTAGCAATGCTAAAAATATTTAGTACACTATTAAAACACTCTGATTTAATATTATGGGGCCTGGGTGTCCCCTAACGGCATACTGGGGAATGAAACTCAGCACATATAAAACCGCCCTGTAAACAGGCATTAAGAAAGCAAAGAACAGATAATTACAATTCTGCAATGGGGAATCTTTTCTTAACACATCTATACTTAATAAATAGAAAGAATACAAGATGTGTTAATTCTACCCTGTCTTCTAGTAATTAATACATTAGTGAATACTACAACAACTGTACTGTCAGTTTATGTAGCCAAACAACCAGTTTCTTTTTAGAAACTATTGTTAGTATTTAGGTCTGGCCTTTAACATACTGCTGCTACAGACGAAAGTTCATGCCTCTATAATCAAGGCTGTTAGCATTTCAACATCATCAACCAGTTCCTTAATGTGTTACCGCTTGACTCTAACCTTTTACCAGTATCTAGACATAAAGTTATTTCTCCACCTGAGACTTCTGAGACACCACCAATGAAGTTATTTTAGTCTTTTATTGTTGTCTATTGAAAAAAAAAAAGAATTCAGAGGTTGCACCTGAGAGAAAAAATAATTTCTTAAGAACCTGTTTCTAGTAACTCACTACTATACAGATACTTAACTTGGACTCTACCTTGAAGGGGAAAGGGAGCTTTGGAGCTACTGGAAGACAGACCTAGACTGAACTGTCATCATCCTCATCCCTTTCCTCAGTTTCCTCTCACAGCTCTGCTTCACTCATCCTGGCAGCCACTAATGTGCTCCTCTCAAACCAATATGTTAATGGCTGCTCGTGCTCTGAAAATATTCTCAGTTCTCTCTGTTGCTTTCATTCCTATGCAAGCCTGAAGTTCATGGTGCAAACTGGGCACAGACTTTCTAAAAACCACATCGCAAGTCATGTTGGTAAAGCAGGGCAGAAAACCATTCTAACAAATGCCAGAAGACAGCGTTCAGCAGGGCTCTCTCCATTACCGCAGCTTATGGAACCGCAGTCAATTCAAGTGCGGCGTCAGAAGGGAAAAACTCCTCAGTAGATGGTGAGGACTGAATAGACACTCTTGACATCTGACCCTGTCCCAATCACAGATCAAGGAAGAACAAGGAGGAGGGAGCATACTTCTTTAGCAGAAAAAGAAAAGCTCCAGCTTTGGCTAGAGCTCCTCCACACTGAAGCACAGTCTGACTGCTAAGAACTAGCTGGAAAGGAAAACAGATTCCTCTCTGCTGTGGAGGAGTATTTATAGATGCCACTATAGCAGGGGTTAAATAAAAAGCGAGAGAGGCGGGAGATGGCTCCTTCTGAGATATTCCAGAAATAGACTACAGCACAACACCTGTTAGGAGAACACGAACGTGCACAGAGGTCCAGGATAAAATACCAACAAGAAACAAACATAATTCGATCAATATAAACTCTTCAGAATGTTGAGGACTGAACTACTTTCACCTTTTCTTACTTTAATTAAAAGTGATAGATAAGCAGAATAATTAGAAATTTTACTTCAACCCCGTAAAGACCTGTATAATAGTTTTGATCGGTTAGGGTCTTACCTTTCTCTGATAAATGGCAATCCAATCTGTAGTTGCAAACCACTTGTGATTCTTTATGTCATTTACACCATTCTTGAGATTTCCATATCGTTTGGTCAAATCTACCTGGAGTAAATTTCTTAGAAGATCCTTTAGGTCTGAACTGAAGTGTGATGGGAACCTTACCTAAAAATATACATCCACAACATTAAAAACAACATAAAAATTTGATTCTTCCCCCTGTGAAATAAAACAGCGTTCACACAGAAGGAAACATTAGGGCCATTCTCTGTTCTTCCTCTAAAAACAAATCAAGCAGGAATGCATGAAAAGAGAGATGATTATTGTTGCACATGTATTTCCGTTTCACAGAGCCTTTATCAGTAGCACTACCTTGTGCATTTATTGGCTTTTGAACTGAAATCTAGATCTGATTGAGTTGAGGAAAAATATTCATTTAATGTAATGAAAAAAAAAAGCTAAGTTTAACTTGGTGTCTCACCTCAGATCATTCTCAACTATTTTCTAGGAAAAAATTCTTAGATTGTATTACATACACACAGGAGATACAGTACAGCAGAGAATATATATAGCATATAAATATATAGACATAATTGGAAATAACATTCAGCAATCGTTACAATTTAATCTGGAACTTTATGCTGTACTGTAATCTATTTCTGATAACTAAATACACCAACATCAAAAGTCTTACGTAAATAACACAGCACTATCTGAAGATAGCACGAGTGACTTGCCAATACAATTAATTCAAACCTCTCTAAGAAATATTTGAAGAAGATTTATGGGATGTAATTACATAGGGTTTTACTAGCAAAGGATCTACTGACACCATTTGAGATGGACGAGAGAAAAAAGGGGAAAAAGAAGAGGCAGAAAGCTGTATTTGTCATTCCCATAGGTTCAGCATTTGACACTCCCTGTAGTTAGCTGATCAGTTACGACATAAATGCAGAACATGCCATTATTTAACATAAAAAGGTGTTGCAAAAATCAAGAGGTCTGATAATCGAGGACACCGCTTCAGTTCACTTGTCAACATGGCTCTACTGTAGCACATGAGAAACTCACAGGTTTTTATGAATGTAGTATCTAGACGGGCGAGAAGTAAGGAAATATTAACTCCATTCTTTAAGCAGAGAACTAAGTGCATGAGGTAGATTAAATGAAAGACTTAAGGTTATAAAGGGAACATACTGCTAACTGAGACCCGAATGTTAGTTTCCATAGTTCAAGTCCAGTGCTGTTTCTGCAAGCATCCGTCCACGGACACAGTAAAGGCGGCAGATGATCAATGGTACAAATGTCAAACAAATTAGACAGAATTGCAAAAAATGCCCAAGTTTTTTTTAGTTTAGGAGATAAATATTTCTTTAAAAATATATCTTCATAAACGAGTTCCCATATATTCATCGAGACAGCTGAAGGGTCACAGTATTACAACCTTCAACCACCTTCTTGATTTGAATAAGATCCTAGACAGGAATGTATCTCCTTGCAGCGCACCACAGGGCCTACTGAGGCATTTCTCTTGATTAGAATTACAGAAGTTCGTACGGCGAGGCATGGCATGTGTTTATGTAGGGACAAGGAGGAGAAGAACCTTAACAACTCAAGCACAAAGAAACATGAAGAGACAACACTGGCTAGAAGGAGAACCGACAGAATGATCACATTTTCATGCTACCTGGCACACAGAGATATTCATGAAAAATTAAAGGGAAAAGCTGGAAACGCTTTTTAAAATTCTTATGCAACAATGAAAGCTGAACAGAACATTAGACACATCTTGAACTACAGGACTAAAGGTGTAAAGAAACCTACTATGAATTATGGAAACTCTTTAGAGCTTCTCAAGAGCTGCAAAAATACTTCTAGAAAAGAAAATAGCTAAGCTCATTATGCACACACCTAAATAGTTGTTGGATCATTTTTATCCAAGCATAAAAGATGTAATACCACAATGTCTGTAAATTTAATAACTTGCGTTTCAAATTTGAAGGCAGGGAACAGATTTTTAGAACTTTGATTTTTAATATTACTGCAACAATGTCTGCACTTAAGAAGTATACATTACAAACTTTTCCCCATATTCTTTCCAAACTGCTCACTGCCTAGTAGCCAGCAAATTCTGCATCTACTCCACGCAAAAACCACGTTCTGCAAAGACAAAAAACCTGCATTTGCGAAAATACACAGAGCCTTCACTCACCTTGCCAGACACAATCTTCTCGTAAATTTGAATGGGCTGATCTGCAAAGAATGGGGGATATCCAGCTGCCATTTCATAGATTAACACTCCTAATGCCCACCAGTCCACTGCCTTGTTGTAACCCTAGATAAAATGAGAAATACCACTGCTAGTACGTTTCTAACATAGTTTAAGGTATTCATCTATGGAATACAAAGAAAGCAAATGCATTATTGCTTGTTTCATACAGAACTTACAGCCTAGTTCAAACCAAAATGAAGCTTGTAGATCCCAACAACAATTTACGTAAAACCTAATACAGTGATGAGTGAAACAGTGATGAAAGTGAAACATTTTGCACACATTCCTGTGCTGAGCTTCAGTGATGTCTTTACACTGATGTGACAAAACTCCCTAACTGACAGAAATGGGCACTATTTGTTTATTTAATTATTTAAAGTAAAAATAATCTTGTTACAGAATGATTGAAGCTTCTTTCAAATCTTAGATATTTCATTAAATATAACAACACTTCCTATCTTGTATACCATCACCTTTTTGCTAGATTATCCACATTTCAGAACATTCATTTTCATATTTAGTAAACTAGCTACGAGAGCTTAAAAGTTTAGTTTATTAGCTGTTATAGTCATTTATGACCTGATCTTTAAAGCCTGAACATAAAATCATCAGTAAATCCTATTTAATATTAAAGAAAAAATAACCAACCACAAAACCCCACCAACCCCATCAAATTTTATTTGTGCTCTCTGACATCTTTTACAAAGCTCGGGGCTAAGACTGTCTTCCCTGAAAAATCTACTATGGAGAATTGGTAGTAGACACGTTGCAGTTTCTTCTGCTGCTTTAGCTGCATAGGGGCAAAAAGTCTGCAAATAATGAACACTTTCTCCCCAAATAAAAAAAAAATACATCGGTTTACTTTTAAAGACCTGCAAAGGGGATTTAATTAAACCACATATTAAATGCATAATTTAACATTAATGATTGTTTATATCATAAGCACTTCCCTAACCTATAAGGATATTTTTCCTTCGCAAAACATAAAGGGTTCAGCGGAACAGCTATACGATAAATAGTATTTCTTCTATGTTCGAACACTTAGTGCAAGTTCCAGACACAAAATGATCAACAGTAAGCTTAGACTGCATGTACTTTATGTGTAAACCCAGAGGTTTGTCATGTTTGATTTCATGTAAAGTGCCTTAAACCTGAAACACTCTGCAACTAGTTATTTAATGACGAGTGGCGCTCCTCAGGGGTGGGTACCGGGACTGGTGCTGTTTAACATCTTTGTCAGTGGGATTGAGTGCACCCTCAGCAAGTTTGCCAATGACACCAAGCTGTGTGGAGCGGCTGACACACTAGTGGGTAGGGATGTCCAAAGGGACCTGGGCAGGTTTGAGAGGTGGGCGCATGAGAACCTCATGAAGTTCAACAAGGCCAAGTGCAAGGTCCTGCACCTGGGTCAGATGCAAATACAGGCTGGGGAGAGAATGCATTGAGAGCAGCCCTCAGGAGAAGGACTTGGGGGTGTTAGTTCAATGCGACCCAGCAATGTGCGCTTGCAACCCAGAAAGCCAACCGCATCCTGGGCTGCATCAAAAGAAGCGTGGCCAGCAGGTTGAGGGAGGTGATTCTGCCCCTCTGCTCTGCTCTGGTGAGACCCCACCTGGAGTACTGCATCCAGCTCTGGGGCCCCCAGCATAAGGAAAACGTGGACCTGTTGGAACGGGTCCAGAGGAGGGCTGGAGCACTTCTCCTATGAAGAAAGGCTGAGAGAGATGGGGTTGTTCAGCCTGGAAAAGAGAAGGCTCATGGGAGATCTTACAGTGGCCTTCCAGTACTTATAGGGGGCCTACAGGAAAGATGGGGGAAAGACTCTTTATCAGGGAGCGTAGTGATAGGAGGAGGGGTAACGGTTTTAAACTGAAAGAGGGGAGATTTAGATTAGATATTAGGAAGAAATTCTTTGCTGTGAGGGTGGTGAGGCACTGGAACAGGTTGCGCAGGGAGGTTGTGGATGCCCCATCCCTGGAAGTGTTCCAGGCCAGGCTGGATGGGGCTTTGAGCAGCCTGGTCTAGTGGGAGGTGTCCCTGCCCAGGGCGGGGGGTTGAAACTAGATGACCTTTAAGGTCACTTCCAACCCAAACTGCTCTATGATTCTGTGACTACTGATTCATCCAGTATGTGGTTCTTGTTACCTCTGGAGCTCCTGTTCTAGTCTGTTAACACTTCAGAATGTAATCATTCAGATCTGCTGTTCTGATGCTAGTTAAAAAAAACTAATTACAGATTCTTTAAATACTTTTTTACCCGACAAGTTAAATGGCAAGCATATGTAGAAAGTTCTGTACAGTTATGTGAAAATCCATGCTTTGAAGTAAGTTTTAGTATACCAACAAAATATTTACAATGCAATTTTGTATTGCATTTTGTATAATTCATAAGGAGTTGTCTAGTCAAGATTTGAGTTTAAGTATCAGTAATTGCTTATCCCTCAGAGCTTAATAATTGGATGCTAAGTTTTAACTGCATCAAATGCATGGCTGAACAAGACGACGAAGTACCTTGCTGAGAATTATTTCAGGTGCCAGGTATTCTGGAGTCCCACATAACGTCCAAGTTCTTCCTTTTACTCTTTTTGCAAAGCCGAAGTCCGTGACCTGTGATCAGAAGAAATAAGTTGACTGTAAGTGCACTTCTACAAACAAATTTAAAATTAAGTACTTTTGAAATATTTTGGAAAACTATTTCATACAGAGTAAAAATTCGTTTCTCAAATCACATAGTATCATACAGTCAAATGCACGTTTAGTAGCCAGTCCTTTTGGTACTTCTAATGCAGACAGATAGAAGGTTTCTCATGATAAAAATCGATAAATAACACAAAACACGTATTTTCCCCCTGACACAAGCTCCTATTTATAATTTAAAAAATCAGTGGGAACTATGTCTTACTAATCTTCCACATGTACTGCAATTACATTGATAATTTTTCTTATGCTTTTCACATCAGTCTGTTTATACTGCTGAAAGTTTAAAGAACATGAATATGAACAAGTTATTTATCTTATCCTTAGTTAACAAATAAATGAATCGCAAAAAGGGTCAAGATATCCACCAGTCTTGTAAATTTAGAATTTTATTGCATAAATGTATAAAGGTTATACGTAAAATTAGTGTGGGAATAAGACAACATAGAAGAGGTCTTCCAGTAACTTCTGGTTCTGAACATCTCTGAAAGCATCACCGGAGTCAAGCTTGTTTATTTGAGGACTGGGGGAGCGGGGGGGTAAATGTATTCACAAATGGCAAGTTCTTGGCCATTATAAATTCTTCATTTCACTTGTCATGTTTTCTGCAGTAAGTTTTCAGAACTCTGTATGCAGTATCTTCCTCTCTGTGATTTTTCCTGGACTGTATTGTGGAATAGATATGGAGGCCAGGGAGTTACATGTGAAATTCTGGGATCAGTTTCAAGATACCAAGTCTATGCTTGTTTGGGGATCTGTTTCTTTTGTTTCCTCCTTCCTGGTATCATTTTCAACCCATTCCCTGGGAAAATATAGTTTACCACAATGACAATCATTGCTAATTATGCAATAACATGTGCTGATGTTTCTGATACACGAATGTCACGTTTTAACAAGCCAAACTCCAAACTATCAAGGCAGCTTTTGCTTCATTTTTGGTAGAAACAACAGCAATCACAGCTGGAACTGAATGGAGAGGGTGACGTGCTGACTAAACAGACCTGCTTCAGTCAGCAAAGAATCAGTTCTGTGTTTTTGAATGCACATCAGTCTACATAAGAAGAATATACTGCAGACATGGGACAAACGGTAATGGCTTTAAAATTCAAAAAGAAAATGAATGGAGTTCCTTAACAAAATTTAATTGGAGCTGCAGTATCAACATATGAAGACAAACGCCCCCCTCTGTTCAGAAGCAGAATCGAAGCAGCCTCACACGGGGAGAGGGACTGCTGGACACATCAGCGTTTGCAGTTTGCCCACCACCACAAAAACACACTGGCGCATATAGAGTCACCAATTCTGGACAAAGCCAGTCATAGCTTGACGTTAATGGTGCTCCCTAAACACATTAATAGAACTTCTATTTCTCTTCTCCCTACAGTGTTATTTTATTCTCCACGCAAAATTATTTCACAGTTATAAACAACCTAAGATACGACTCCTTTCCAATTCACTCAAACATTTTTATTATGTATTTTCCTGTTAGATTCTGCTATGGCAAAAGGTGACACAATGAGGAAAGAGGAGCTTCTATAGTTTAAGGACTGCAAAGCGTTGCAGAGTGCTTGTTCCTCTATACCACCTTTGCCATTTAGAGCAAAAACAAAAGCACAAAAACGGAAGATGAGGAGGTGCTGTGAGAGGCTGCTGTAAAAACAAAGTCATCATTTGCAGCACTGCAATCCTGATCTGATCTCAACTCAGCTCTTACTCCAGATGTGCTGAGAAAGTTAGGATTCTCCAAGGGTAGGATTCATCTAACCAAAATTAAGTACCATAGTGCCAGTGTTCACATCCAAGCTGGTTATCCTAAACTGCTTATTTAGACAATGCAGAGAACCAGACATTTTATGGCACCTTCCGTCTTGTTCTAGGGCAGAGGTATAAAATAGGTCAGATGAACAGAGCCATGTAATCACCTACTTCTCACCACAGACCCCAAGGGAAACCTCGACAACTCGCTCCACTGCAGAGAGCTCCATTGCGCATACCTAATTTTAGTCAGAGGGAGGACAATCCAATGGTTTTAACCATAAGTAAGCAGCAGGGTATTGTAATGCTCCCTGAATACATGCTAACATGCCAACCAGCTTCAGACCATTTATTCTAAACACATTTACTAGAAGTACCTAACCCTACACAAGACTCCACTCCCTAAATATATGAAGAATATCATACCTGGATGTATCCTTGCTGATCAATTAAAAGATTTTCAGGCTTTAGATCTCTGTAGATGAGGTCTAATGAATGGAGGTACTCAAATGTTAGCACTATCTGAGCTGCATAAAACCGTGCATGTGGTTCACTGTGAAGAATTAAAAGAACATTAAGTACCCCGATACTATGCTAAGATACTAAAACAACCATGTAACTGCCAGGGACAGACAAATTAACTATCTTTTAACTGGTTCTTTTACTGTGTAACAGGAAAAAGAAAAAAGCACAAACAGCAAACATCTTAGAATTTATACACTTATTCCCTAAATTTAATTTAAGTCTTGCAGCTAAAATACACATGCAAATCACATCCCACAATAGAGAGCTTAAACTTTAAATTTTACTTTTAGAAACTATCGTCAGTTTCAGTGACAATATGCATAGGAATTCCAAGATTCTATTGTGCGCAGATCACAAATGCCTGCTTTAACTAACTGAAAAATAAGAAATAATTACAACTTTTTCATTGCCTGACTAGTTAAATCCACTGAAAGAGGGGTAAATTAAATGCACTTACCCCTTCAGAATTTTTTCTTCAATACTGACAAATTTTATAAAACCCTCTTCCCAAATTAGCGACATAAGCCTTTTTAAAGGAATAATGTCATTAATACTCTTACCTGAACCTTCCGATTCTTCTTAGATGTGAAAACATTTCACCACCAGGAACATACTCCATTACCATGTATAAATTAGAATTGTCCTAAGGAAGCAAGTAAACACACAAAATACATATTAGGCATCCTATAGTCTCTGTAATTCCTACACAGAGTATATTTTGTTAAAGAATGAAAATGAAAAATTGTAGCCATCCAATGACCTTAACAAATACAAAGCAACACAGTTAGAAATTCTCAAAAAAGTACAGACGCGTGACAAAAGGAGCATCACATACCTCAAAAAAATCTATTTTAAAGTAAATTTAAATAAAGATAATTAGTGAGTTCTAGACACAGAATGGTGTGTAAGTACCCTGAAGGAAGAGAGGATAAGATGCCTACTGCAAGACAAGACCTTGCACTCTTCAAAATTCGAAACTGACAACCCGAGGTTTGTCATCTCCCACAGCCCCAGCCCCAAACCCGAAAACTGTAAAGATTAAGGTAGAACATGTTTGTTCATTTTAAATGGTATTAAAAAAGGAAAAAAAACGTAAAAGAAAACGGAGAAGGAAATACACAGAGGACACCTACCACACTATAGATTAGGAAAAGACTCAATTTCATTACAGACTGACTAGCACATACTGTCATGAAATCGGAAGCTAACCTCAAAGTTCTCTCCTTCGTGGTTAAGACTGTCATTAAGACCTACCTGCCGCAGGTATACATCTCAAGGAAAAATTTGCAGAACAGCTACAAATTTACCATATATTGGTACAGAAATACATGCTTTGGTTTCTCTCAAAGACAGACTGATGCCTAAAAGCTCCCTGCTGTATACAGAAGCCAGTTTCCCCCCCCCCAAAACAGGGGAAATTTCTAAGAGTTTAATTTAATTTTTATTTATTTATTTGGAGATATCCTTTCAATCATCACCTGGTGAACTGAGGTGCGTGCAAGTGTGCCCACAACTGCAAGGACTCCTGGCAACGGTGCCAAGCGAAGCATCTTTGAAAACAAAAATAGTTAAACTATTGTACTGTAGAAGTTAAATGTTTTAGTATCTAAAGTTTGAGCATCTCTTTCCCTGAAACCCAAACAACTACTTTCAAAATAGTGATTACCTTAAAAGAATACTCCAGTTTTACAAGGAAAGGAAAGTTCACTGCTTGTAATATTCTCTTCTCATTCAGTGTGTGTTCTATTTGCTTCAGTTTGACAACCTGGGAGAGAAAAAACAATCTTCAGTTTAAGTGTGACATTTTATAGTTATGGATAATTTTTTCAGTGCAAAACAATTAGTTGAAAACAAGCTTGTAACTTTACAGATAATGAAAAACCTTATGGATTACTAGCACAATAACAGTGCCGAGAAAGGATTAAGAAGTCTAACAACATTTTAAAGAGTAATATTCATGCAATACGGTTTGCATTAGAAAACACTAGAAACAGTGTTTCCTACTACATGCTGAGTATAGAAATCAGTAAGGAAAACATCTCTTTACATTTTCTTAAGAATTGTTTGTGATTGTAATGGAGATACTTTTGCAGCAAGATAACAGTTCAATAAAATCCATTTGATCTTTGGACCCTTTGCTAAGAAAGGCAGGACACTGTCAGACACATTTCATTGTGAATTTTGTTATGTGTGACCAGTAGCAAACTGACTTGTTCTACACAGCTCACACATGAGTGAGGAGAAGACTACAGAGAACACAAATTCAAAATTTCCGTTCTTATAAACAATAGTTCCTTCTGCTAGACCTTTCAATGGGTCTTTTGCTTAGCAAACTGCTTAGCAAAAGTATTAAAAAAAAATTAAATGCCACCTTCTTGGAATCCGTTATAATGTTATGCTGCTAACAAGGCAGCAAGTGGCAGATTTCTGATCATTGCTCTCTCAGTAATTAACAGTTGGTTTCCTTGTATTAAACCCCAATGTTGCACAATCAATTCTTTCCATTTACTTAATCCCTACTGCAAAATTCATCTATGTCTCATTTTGAGAATGGCATGATTTCCAAGTTATGTTTTTTTTGTAGGAAATATGCAGAAAATGTGCAAGAGTGATCAAAACAAGTCTGTTTTTCCATGTTCGGAAATCAAATCCAACTGCTATAAATAACAGATAACCAAGATATTCCAACCCTGACTGAAACTGTGTTTAAATTCAACTTTTATATGCAAAAGGTAGCACCTATAAAAAAAAAACCAAACCACTGCAAAAGAAATACTGAGTTACAAATATTAAGTCTCTTTTTAATCATGGATCTTTAGCAACAAATAAAATTTTTGCTCAGATCAGCTCATTTGTGGGAAGTATCCCCTTCATCCCTAAAATGCTATGGTACTGGAATGATCTTGGCCATCAAAGCAAGCTACGGTTTTAATATGCTGTTGTGAAGTGTTCAGCTGCAATGCCGGACAAGACTTTACCACCCTGCCTGCATCTTCTGCTGGTTAGACACTGGAGGGTGATGGCAGCAACGCCACAGGCTGAAGCTGCTGTTTAACACTTCATCATATCAAACTGGAGCCTCAGATAACACGGCTTTGCTCACGTTTAAGCCTGAGCTCAGGGCACGTTCAACGACAGCTTCCCGTAGATCAATCAGTATCTGGTAACAGCAGATTCTCCAACATCTTGTTTGTGTCGGAGCTTTAATTAACAAAATTTTCTTTACAAAAGCAATTACGTAAAGAAGCTAGCCACAGCAATGTTATGTTTCGGCCTTCCTAAATCAAGGCAGAGAAAGGAATAACAACCCTACACACAGAACTATTGGCTACATCTATTACTTTTTTTTTTTTTCCCATATCCTGATAAACCAAGTATAAGATTGGATAACAAAGGGACCCACAATATGCTTTCTCTTGTTTTGAGTGAAATGTAAATGAAAAATTATAAGCACACTGCCTAATTTCAGACACCGATATGCTTTCTATAATATACAAAGTGACAGAAATGCATTCTCCCTAAACCATCTCCTACTTTTTGATCAATTAATACAAGATACTAACAGAACGCTAATATAATACATAAATATACCATTATATATGCTAAGTTGAGTTGTATTTCATAAAGGAACACTTCAGACTTCTGATTATAGACTAAATCATCTGATTTTCTAATAGAAGACCGATACGTGGATGCAAACATATTTAATCCTGTGAATCTTTTACTGCAAGTCCACTGCAATCATTAAAAATGTGATTTTTTGCTTTACCAGATAACTTTATAGCTGTGGCTTTCCAATTTATTTTAGGCTGAGAGGTAGTAACGAATTTAATTAACATTTTTTTTTAAATCCTCAGACTATTTTTATGGCAACTTTCTGAAGTAAGATGTAATTTCCTAAATTGCTCCAGTGACAAAGACTCAGCTATTCATGAAAAAGGGTTCAAAGAAAAAACAGCTGAAAATCTGAAATTTGACGCTGGGGTCTCTGTGCAGCAGTGGGCTGCTCATCACACCTCGTGTTACAGCAACACTCCCTGCGGGATGCCACCAGCCATACTGAAGTAGTGATGAGGTAAATTTTCACATCGGTGCAAATAGTCTGGGTTCTCTTTCAGTTGTGCTATGTTGGAATGTCTTTTTAATTCAATCGTATTTTTTTTTAAAATAGAAGTTAGAAACCATTGTTATAGGAGAATTCTGAAGTTGCAAAAAATTAAGCTTTTCCAAGTAAAAAAAAAAAAAAAAAATGCCAGAATTGACACTAAAAGTTAAGTTTACTTCAGTTTCTTCTTGTCTGGCCATTATAAAGCTGTCTTTAATTAAATGACACATTATTCAAGTTCCAGGACCCCAAATCATACACAAAGAATACTGGAACTGCAACTCAGGGAAAACAATTTGATTACGTCACTGTCATAGTTCCATTATACAAAATTACTCAGGAATTTAATAATGCTTAAGTGCAAGAGCCCACATTGCAGCAATGCTGACTTTCATTTTGTCAGTTGCTGATTATTAAGTTCTCTTTGCCAGATTAATATTTTCTTAATATGACCTTTGTTATACTGCAAAGTTCTGTATACTGCCTTATAAGAGCAGCTCTTATATTGAGAACCTTACAATCTACTAATCTAAATAATGTACGTCTGAAAAACTTGTCAAAACCATTAAAAACTAACTGTACCGATACATTTCTTAAAAATACTTAAAAGTTTTGGAATTCTATTTTATTTCAAATTTAAACTTTATCAAATGACACCACTTACTTAATATAAGAGTAATAAGCTGTTAAAAAAATCAGGCTGGAGTAACAATACAGATTCAGCCTACTGCACCTAAGTTTTCAACACAGAAAACGTCTATTACGTGACAACTGTTCCGGGAGAGAGAGACTACTGTTCTATCTATGCAGTTACTCAAGATGCAACAGGATTATTATATAATTATGCATACAAAGAGTAATAACTCATGGGATCAAGAATGGAAAAGAAATTACTCGTGCAAACAATTTGTTAAATTGTGGTTCACAAATGAAAATTCTGAGAACTTCTGATCCAAAGAGTCTTCCAGAATTTTGAGCTACCCTGCAAAAGCGTATTTATTTATTCCTTTATTTTAACTAGAGCACTACCTTTTGCTTTTGCCAAAGAATATATAGGCTACCTTACAAAAGGTAAGCAAAGAATTTAACTGATAACATTTAATTAATGCCTTGGATACTACTTAGAACCTCTTTAGCTCACCATTAATGTTATTGGCCATTGTAAGAATTCTACACAATCCCAACAACTGAATCTGCTGCCTAAAAAAGAAAGTCAACTGTTTAAAGTATTACCAGTATACAAGTGAGATAAGCAAAAAAGCACAGTAAGTGCAACGAAGTTCAGCCAGTTACCAGATCTTTGTCCACATCAAACTTTTGTACCACAAAAACCAGCACAAATTACACCAACCTTCTGTTTGTCCAGTATCTTCATAGCGTAATACTGTTCTGTGGCTTTGTGTTTCACCATCATAACTCTCCCAAATGATCCTGTTCCAAGGGTTTTTTGCCTCTCAAAATCATCTAGGCCAGCAGTATTCTACATGTACAAGAATATAATGACATCATTTACCATTTAATACCCAAAGACAATTTTAACTGTATGAACAGAATTCATTTATGAAAGAAAATTGAGTAAAATTATATTTACTAAAGACAACTATAGCCAACATTACTGCTGTTATAATTTCATGCCTGGCAAATTTTAGCAAGAGATTTTTATATTGCACTCATTAAAATAGAAAAAGACTTAACTGATTTGTATCAACACTTCTATAATTTGTCCATACAGATGACACATGCTTAGTAAGAAACATTTAGGAGTAAACCGATCATGAATTCAAGATGCAGATAAATAACCCCCTCACGCTTCACAAACGAGAATATTAGAACATGCGAAAAACCCCAAGCTCTGGAGACAGCTCTACATGAGAGTTGTCTGGAGCGTATATCACTGAGTAAATTTTCTCAGATATTCATTACCATAGCATTTCAAATGCTGCTTTAAAAACAACAATGACCCTTCCCAAAACCCCAAGTTTAACTTTTAAAAGATTTCTCTCTAACAAGCTCCTTAACCTGCCCCCAAGCCCCATGCAGTAGACTTAATGCTCTTAATTCCCCTTAATACCATGGGGGAAATAATTAAACAGGGCAAGTTACAGATGTGCCAACACTCTGTGCTATAAAAAGCCAGCTAAAACATGCCAATAGATTTTTAAGTCTTGTCATGTTGATGGTGAACATCATTCTCAGTAAGAGAAAGCTGTTGTTCAGTATGAGCATTTCATCAGCTCAAATCCGGAGAAGACCCGAGAGCCTTTGTTGATGAACTTCAATGACAAAACTGACCTTAAAAACGGAAAGGCCTTTAGAAACTGCATTAAACTTATTTCTCTTCTCTGCACCGGTCATTACAGACTGATAACACACTGATAACATCAACAAAAAAATGCAACTGAGAAAATTATTGAATGCTTAAATGACTGGTACCTGAGGGGGGCTTTCCCATTTTCTTAAAAAGTCTTCTTTGGCTTTGGCTAGGAACTCTTTCACTGAAAACACAGAAAAACAAGTGCATTTTAATCAATGTAATTCATCACGGATGCAATGGAGATGCTTTGTTAGTAAGATATGTAAGCTTCATTATCAACTTATTTCTTCAACTTGTAATATGCAATTTTCACCGTGTATAAAAGCAAGCACCAATGCCTCTAGAACTTCTACAATATCTCCAGGTGGTCTCTAAGCTTTCTGGAGTATCTACATCATTCTACACAAATTACTTAAACTACATCAGCTCTAATAACTCACAAAACTGTATACGCAAGCAGGCTTTAAGGTGATGTAAGATGCTCTTAATTTGACTGGGAAAAAACCACAAACACCTGACATTTATAATAGTCATTCCACAAAGACAGACTTTTTATCTATTTTTGTTAAATAAAAGTTACATTTTCTTTCAACTGATTGACCGTAATGTCAATCTCATTGCTTTTTCCCCCCATCACCTTTATTTAAAGGCTGTTTGCAAGCTCAAGTACCAAATGGACAGCAGAAGCAAGCAAAGACAAAGCACAGGGCTACAACGACACTGCACATTAGGCATGCCCACAGTCAGAGAATATATTTTTTATATTGATTTTCCATTGAAATTGAAGGAATGTATAATAGCAAAATTCTGTATGACTGTTTAAAATGTGCACCAACATATTTTGTTCAGATCGTCTTTCAGCTGTTCTATTTTTTTTTATATCAATTATTAGCCAGATCAATACAGATTACTTAATGCACAGTCATAATCGGGAGGAGTTTCAGACATTGCTGTGGTTCTGAAAGAGTAACAGAATCAAGAAGAAAATATCATGCTGTTTTTGTGTTCTCTGAATCATTTCACATAATATAGTGTTAATAACAGTGGATTTTCTGTACTGCGATGTTCTGCCACAAGCAATTTCTAAAAATACTCAAGCAATGTGCCAAGATTATTCTGGTCAATATCTAGAAATAAATATGTTAGCAATTGTATTTTACCTTCTGATGGTCATAAAAAATTAGCTTTACAAGGGATTGTAAACAGTCACCTGATGAATCAGAATTTCTTTTGTACTTTTCAGAGAATACTAGTGTCTACACAGAGACCTTTTCAAAAATTCTCTTATCACTCTTCTATTACCAGGACAGTTGCAGCAGCAGTAAAAGTAATGGCAGCCCTGGAGAAGGCTGTTCGTGAATTTTTTTGTTTTCCCTGTTCCCCGCCGCCCTGCCAAGTGCGCTATGGGACTCCACTATCACAAAATACTCAAGGGAAGTTTATGGCTCCCACCATCACTGGCTCTATAATAGAGCAACACCAATAAAATAGAAATTTCAGAAAGATTGTCAAAAGTTCTGGCAGACCTCAAGGTCAGAAAAGTGTTTAAAGCATGATATCCACTCAGTTATCCACAGCAGATATCCACAAATTTTATTTTAAGAGAGACAAGCAGTATCAGAGACGAGGAAAATATTTATTACCCTAAACTTATGGTGAAGTAGAGTAAGAAAAACATAGTTTATATCAAAGGAAATTTTTTTAATTGGCATTAAAACTTAGAGTTAAAAATATTTCAGTGGGATAATCAGTAAAATGTTTGACATATTCATCCCATATGGGGAAAATATTTCCATTGTTTTTGAATTATGGGGGTTACTCATGTAATGACTTTTAATGATCCCAATTTGAGAAAAGGACAGGATTTCCTGTGGCATGAAATAATTTCTCAACACAAAAAAGGGAAGCTAACCATGTCCAAATTCATGCCTGATGATCCTTCTTCCATTAGAACAGAGATGACTTGAGAAAGTGAAAACTATCAATAAAGTTTTTTAAACATCAATTTATGTCAAAGCGACATGAACATTATTTTCTCTTAATGACAAGAAAAAATCCTGGGATGATCATTAAGATTATGAAAAAGCTGAGCCTTCAAACTTAAGTGGCTGTAGCTTAGAAATAGTTGTTAACTTTAACACTATATAGCACAACCTAAACATGAAATAATTGGTTTCTTTTTTTTCTCATATTATTACAGTACGTACGTCTTAAACATCCCTCATGCTATCTCCATTGTTCAGATAAAAAATACTTTAATTTTCCACATATTTCGCACTGAAATATAATTGTTCAGTATTTATAAAAATATACGATGACATTTACATGTAGTCATCTCTGTCTCCGTTCTACTTACGGAATAAAGAATGCTGTTTATGAAAAAAATGTGATCCAGCTGGAAATACTCAAAGTGTGGAAGCATGAGAAAAATATCTCATTTCTAGAATATCAATAAGCCACAAGCTCTCCTTCAACAAAACTTCTACCTTACTCTACTTTACTTTTGCGTTCTTTTCTTGGAAAGCAGCATTGAACATGTATTTTCAAAATAAACCTACCTAATGGCACTCATTTATCTTAAAATAGCTATCTTTTAAAAACAGTGTCATGTTCTGTGGTGTTTTATTAGAATTACATTTCCTTCCTAAAGAGAAAGTGGGCCAAATTGGGCCTGGTTCTCATTTTCAGAGATCACCTGGGCTCCTACACCACAACACAATTCAGCAGGTGATTTCAAATAGAATTTAGGCAACTTAAGCATATACACTTGAGGCACTTCTGAAAACAGGACTTAGAATTTGAAACAGGATAGATACTTCCGAAAATTACATCTTGATCACAAAACATTAGCTTTTTATATGGGAGAACACATTTCATTTCTGCTTTTCGAGCACACAATCAAAATTTACACCAACTAGATAGTAACGGCCACTGGTATTATCGTGGTGATGCAAACAAATAGGTTTATTAGATGATGACTTAGAAGTTTTCCCACAAGTGCACATTTTTAGCCACTTTACATTGTTTCAATGTGACTCTTGTTTGCTTTTCGAGTCTTTAAACTGTTCCTAGCATCCATGACTTTGGGCACTAATGAAGGAATGAGCATACCAAAAGTCTCTATAGGTTCCCCAAAGGTTTGCAGGAACATTCACCCACACAGATGAGATGATGAAGAGAGGAAAGAAAGAGAAGAAAAAAAAAAAGTTTTATGCATTTCCACAACAAACACATAGAAAACACAAATACATTTCACCCGTTCCCCTCCCCACTCCAGAACGGACCCTGTAATAAACCAGCCCTTTCCCACACAGACAGAATGACTCATGCTAAATCACAGAACGTTTGAGCAAAGAAAAGAGAAAAAAAAACACAGAGGCAGCTAAATTCAGTATGAAAAAAAGATGATGCACCACAGAAATAAGCACAGCTTACAAAACTTCAGGAGATCAAGTTGGCATCTTTAATAGTTAATCTATTCCAAGACACACACATTCAAGGGACTGTTGCTAACAAAAGTGTATCTATCTTCATCGCAGCATGCTGGATCACAATAAAACCTGCAATCGGGTGATCTTCCCACTCCTTAGCACTTTGTTCCAAAAGACAGCATGTGTGAATTGCACGGCATGTGGTAGATAGCGCAGAAATGGCAAGTAGTCTCAAAAAAAAATAATTCACAATCGAATTTCAGTCCCGTTACCCAACAATAGCAACAAAATCCCTTGAAAAGTCTAAACCACACAGCTGAAGTGGCTGTATGCAAACTGGAATGCATACAGGAATCCTGTACAGTCGCCATACAAGTACGATTTAATTTTGTAAGACTGTCAAAAAACCAGAACCCAGGAATGAGATGTTGACATACAGGTTCCCAGAAGCACTGAAGAGCAAGGATCGCTCATATATGGCTGAGCGAAGTAAAGACGAGGATGCAAGGAGTGTATGCAAAGACCAGCAAACAGACCCTATTCAGACTGGTTTCACTGGTATAGCAGAAGCTGGAGAGAAGGAAGCTGAAACTGAAGGAAGAAAAGCTGTTACTCAAGAAAGGAAGGTGCTGGAAGGAGAGGGCAAGGCAGGAGTAACAGCACGGGCACAATGAGGGCTGCAGCAGTGGCCAAAACAACTGGACGCGCCAGTACGGGCACCAGCAGGAACTGGAAAGGATGCACAGGTAGTCCAGAGATTAGGTAAGCACAACTACACAGCGCAAACCTAGCCCTTCGTCACCAGCAAGAGCAATGGTTGGCAAGAGAAGCAAGTTTTACACAATGTGACACCCAAAGCATATAGTAGGAAATGTGGTGAGATTCAGAAAAAGGTAGTAAGAAATGGGGTAACGGCTGAGCAGTCACAACTGAAAAGACTTCAAGCAGGTTTATAACTTCTGCCTGCTTCAGTTCAAAGCCTGGTGAGAAGACAGGCTCAAGGTGCACACAGAGCTGGACAGGGTAAGCTGTCCCCTTGCGTATCACCAGTGGCATCAGACCAGGCCCACCGAGAGCTGTACTCCGAACCAAGGCAGCATGGCGATAAGCAGGAAAGCCTGCTGGAAGAGATTTCTAAGGGAAGTGGAACTCAGGATCCTTGGCAATACTGACATACAAGAAGGTATCAAAAACCAACCCAACCCCAAACAAACAAAAAACCCTACCACACACAAACCCCAAAAGACTCTGAACCCACCCCCAAACAGCAGGACATCTGTTATCTAACAGTATAGTCACACAGCGTACAATATTTTTGTTTGTTTTATCGATTAACTTTTGTATGAAAATTTAGCAAGCTTATAAAAATAAATTGTTAACAAACGGTGTATTAGTACTATAAAGACTACTCTGGTCTAAAACACAGTTTAAGAGTGAATCGGAGGAAAGCTCCTGAAACAAATAGAAAGGCTCAGGACCTCTCAATTGCAGGGGTGCAACGACAGCAGAGAGAAAAGGGTCACAGATGGAGCAGTCCTGAAGAGTCACCATGAATTACTCTGCCTTTCTCCCACCTCCCACGTCCACTGTATTTGTTATTCTCAAGCACATCTCCAGCAAGAGCTAGCAAACCAGAATTTAATTTTTTGGGGGAGAAAGAAAAAAAAAAAAAAAAAAGTAGTATTTGAATAGGATTCATGGCAAGAAAGCAAGAACTAAACTGATTAAGACTAAACATTGGGCACCACTACAAACCCCCATCTGCTATGCTAAATGCCAATCTCTGCTTGGTATTTAAAATGCCCTTTATCAAAATACAATTCAATTTCTGTTCCAAAACTGTAATATAATCGCTTGAAGTCTGGAATCAAATGGGTTATTTAATTAAATCTCTAAATTTCATTTAACAGAAAAATAAGTACGTATGAAGAGATTCTGGTAAATATATGTCTATATTTCATTTTTATAAAAACAATATTTACAGCCTTAAACATTATGAAGATGGATACAGATGCCTCAGTGAACCCTGTGGTTATGGTACTGCATTTCAGAAGGTAAGTGAGAGGCATACGATTCAAGTTCTAAGTGCCACTCTTCTAGCGTTAGCCTGTTGTCTTAAGTATCTTTAAATTTCTCTTTTGATTAGCAGGAAAAACATCCCAAGGCTTACAGCAAGATTCTTCTACCCTGGCAAGTCTTTGAAAAGAAACACAAACAAGTGTTAATACTCTCAAAGGAAGTAGCATGAGCACCAGTTAACATTTTAATAGCTGCGAAACTCGACAAAACACAAAAATGGTATCGTTGAAGCAGACGGTCAACAAGAACAAAACACTTTGTTTCTCACAATATGAAAATGGTGGGGAAAAGAGCCCAATGTGATATAAGCCAGGCAGAGGTGCAAGTCAATCTTGTCTTAACATCGTGGTGAGACAACTTAATGGCTCTCTTGTGAAAAACTGACCAGCGAGGATTTTGTCCTGTTTCTGCTCCAACAGATGCAAAGTCACAAAGGCTAAATTAATAAACTGCATCAATTTAACATCTCACTTATCCCATTTTTTACCTTCAGAGCAAGGTTTGGATCTTATATTTCTGCTTAAACATTAATTATGTTAAAAACTGGGGATGCAGAGCAAACTAACTTACCCAGCTGCAACAGATAAGAACATCCAGATAAAAAAAAAAATAAAAAAAAATAATCACAAAACACACCAGGCAGTTCTGAAAAAACTCATTTGCTAGAATAAAAAAACCTAAAAGTTCTTAGTAAATGAAAGATCATGTAAGAATTATTAATTGCATACAAATTTGCTATTAAAATGGAAGCCCTATTAATAAATCTAGCTGCAAACACTTCTGTGGAATACTGCGAAGGACTGGGAAGAAGTGGAGAAGGGAAGGGCATAGAAAAACCATGGAGAAAAAGGGAGAGGAACAAGATAAACAGTAAATTAAGAGCAAATACAGCTGCAGCGCCTAAAGATTAAAAGAGAGCACTAGAACCTAATTTTTGGGGGAGCACATTCAGGAATTAATGCAGCAATTGTAAAATACAAATTGTTCTTGTCCATTACAACTCAAAACTTGGAACGTAGTCAAAAATCTTATTTTAATCCTGTCCTCGACTTTGAAGTCTTGAGCTAGATAGTATTTTCTCAGACTTACAAAGCAAATTTACAACAGTTAAGAGCTCTATCAAGGGCCCAATTTTTCTTTTTTTTTCCCCCCTCCTTAATTTTCAGTGCTACAGGCTATAACTTTAAGCTGTAAGTTAAACAAAGATGAAGTCTTACTTAATTTTCACCTCTTTACTTGGCTGGCTAGACAGCAACAGCCTGCATAAGAGATGTGACAGATTTAGACAAACCAAAAGAGAAGCGAGGTTTTCAGCTACTGGAGATAATACCTATCTTTGTTGAATTTTGAGCAGTAGATATTCTACCGCACACAACTGCCACAGTCAGACTGGCTTTCTTCTTCCTTCTCCTATTTTTATTAGAGATAATAAAATCAATTTTATTTCCAAATCCAATTTTCAGTCTTTACCCCTTATTCTTTTTCTTAATTCATAAAGTACCGGTCTAAACAGGGGCAGTGAACCCTGCTAATGCCAAAAGTACAACTTTTTTTGAGATCACTCCCAGGAGACAGGACCAAACCCAACTAACACCAAGTCACTTAAAATGTGATCCCTGAAATTTTGGTTAAAATCCCCCAAACGTGTAATGTAAATCAGTAAATTTATTCAGTCACAAACACAATCAAGCTCAGAGCTGTACATGCATATATGTCCCAATTCAATCATTTTCCACCAAAAAAAAATTAGATAAAAAACACGCTTTCTTAATCTAAAAGATAATCCAGACCCAATGCTCATCAAAATTTATAAACAAATACACTTATTGACTCCTCCCTCAGGACACGTACAGAATAAATGCTACATTTCTCAGTTACACCAAAACTGCTTCTCTGCCAAAAACCCCGAAACAAACAACAAAAACCTATGAACCAAGCTGGGATTTATTATTCAAATCCTAAATTATGGATCACATGCAAGACTTCTCAAGGCAGACAAGCAGAATACCTTATCTAACGTCCAAGCACGGGACATGACCTGAAGTCTCTTGCAGACTCCTGGTGGGTGAGAGCTGTTCCACCCCTTTGGGTCTTTTGGTCCTTCAGGGTGGCACCTCTCTCTCTTGCCCAAGCTTCCCTTTCAAATTAAAGAATTATTAGCAACCTTTTGCTGATTGATTGGCGTTGATTTTTTTGTTTCAGTTCTCTAAAACAACCCATTAGAACTGGCATACAGTTAGTTCTGGAATATGTTGAAACTAATTTTTGCCCTAAGGGAAGGAGTCCCTCTCATACCTTCTTCCTGCCCTTCAAGTGTTCATTGAAGGGAATTATTCCAGACTGCCGGAGACGACACATTCATAAATCTGCTTCCTCTCTTGCAACAATCCACATGCTCTGAGGCTTAAAAGTCCAAGAAATAGCCATTTGGTTTGTCAGGCTGCAGTTCAGTGTTCAGTATGGGCTGGTATAAATAAAAAAAATCCCCAGTCCTGTCCTTCCACGGTCACTCTTTCCTGCCTCCCTGTCGTGACCTTCCTTGAAAGAGCAAAAGCATCCTTGTGGCTGACTGCCAAGCCAGGTCAGGGAATTAGGCCAGATTAAAAAGTAATGGACAGAAGGCAGGGGAGGACATGTGAAGCTAATTTTAATGCAAAGCAGCACCCCGTTCTCTTCATCATGTGAACGCTCCTCCTGGGGTGAGGGAAGGGACAAGTGGGGTGGAAACAGGCAAATACGCGGGGCAGAGAGAAACACTCCTTTTCTGAAGGAATACTGGTTTGTGCTAGTGTTACATGACCATGGAAGTACAGCATTGGACTACTGAAAAGGCTTTGAGCAATAATTGTAATTTTAAGTTATTAATCTATTAATTATTCTATTAGATAAGTTAATTCTATTAACTTAAAATTTTAAATTAATACTTTAAAGTTTAATACAATTATGTTCGATTGCGGTACTTAACACTCCTCACATATAAAATTAGCTCTTACACAAAAGGTTATGTGAAGAAGTGTTAACATGTAAAATCCTCAATTATCATACAATGATGTGCTTTGTGAGCAATTAGGAATTAAGCTTCATCTGTGCAGTACCACCCTCTATAGCTGTAGCTGAACTTTATCCAGCAAGTAATCTAAAATGTTGCAACTACTACAGGACCTATAAAAGACTGCTTTCCTGTGTGAAATGTAACAGGTATTACTTCACAAAGAAAATAGAAAACTGTGCAAAAATTGTGAAAATTCAAACACTTCTATTTCTGCAGTGCATATATTTCCATGGTTACCATGTGGAGAAAAAAAAAAAAGAATACATTTTAAGAATGAATTCCAAGAACAAAATTTTCTAGGGCACTACTATAAAATATCTTGTATATGTATCACATTCTTGAGTAAAGGTTCTTAGAAAATTCTAGTAGTTCAATATAAATATGCAAAATAATCAGATTTTCCTCTTACAGTCAAAACCACACACCAAGCAAAATGTTTACGGCATCTGCTGCAGTTTCCCTCTAATTAAGCTATCCACCCCTCTGCACTGGAAGATACTGGATAGCACCAACTTTCCAACCCATATTACCGCCCCACCTTCCCTCCGCGTAAAACTTCAGTGGCTAAAGTGGGTAACATGTTACTGGGCAGCCATCGCTGAGAGTACGTTTTATGGTTAGATTATTAGAAGCGATAAACAAAAATCTGCAGGTAGTTGATGTGATCTCCATATTGACTAACAAATTCCCTGCAAGCAGGCAATGTCTCTGACAATACTAGATACGCTCATGCACAAATAATACCCTTTTCTTAGAAGTAACCCGAGTTTTACTAAACTCAGTTCTTCCTTACACTCCAAACCAAACTGCAGGGGCTGGTCACTGTACGGATGGATTTCACAATTTACTTGAAAAGAGCAATTCTTGGGTTGCTTTTTCTTTTTTCAAATAATTCACTCAAGGCATCAAAATACTGGCAGATACACCAGTCTTGGTTTAACTGCACTCATGTCTGCGTCCGCTTCCCACAAAGCTACTTTAACCCAGCCCTCGCACTAACAAAACCACACAAACTCTCAAATACGTGTGCTGGGATCAGCAAGACACATCTTCACAGCTGTCAGGGTAAATCAGCAAAATAGCTCTTCATCTCTTTGCAAGATTTGAGATTCTGACACATCGCTATACTGACATATCTCCCGCAGAGCACGCTTTCAATACTTACAGGAAAGGGTTGCCTGCAGTAACTAGCCAAGCAGGAGAAGTTCATTTATAACCTTAAATAGCAGAGAGACTGACTTCCTGAATAAGGAAGTCTTATGTAAATAAACACATTTCACAATTCAACACATCGAGTGAACAACAAGTTTTCGGTTGCCTGATTATGGCAGGCAAAAAGTAGGTAAGAGTGTTTACTATCCATCCTGATAAAGAATGTGACTTTATAGAGAGAAACTGGTTAAAGTTATTGCTTATTTGGATAAAAAGCAGGCATAAAAATTGCACAGAATTGAGTTGCAAATCCTGCAAAAAAATTTAAATGAAAAAACCTAAACCGCATGAATTCTTAATGGACAGGAGTATCTGTCAGGAACTAGAATGAATAAAGGAAAATCATCATTCAAGTTATGAAACTGCCCATAAGAACTTCAATAATTAAAGCTGGGAAACTCCTGTTGTCAACTTTGGCTTGCAACAGCAGCAGCCACTCTCAAAGGAACCAGCAACCAAATAATTATGTAAACAATTTGAGATGTAAACTGAAAACCAAAGAACGAAGAAAATCTGTCTGGTAACAAAATATATGTAAGAAATGTAACAACAGGGACTGAAGTAAGAGAAGCAAGATTACAACATACCCTTTTCCTTTGGAAGAAACCTCTATTTATTAAACTCATTTTTTGCTTATGCCCCAAACAAAGCACCCTGAAGGACTGTTCACTGAATGGTTGAATTTAAGAACTACGTCAACGCAGCAACTCTTCTGTTGCCTTTTTTCAAGTATTTTGTACAAGAATCAGAACAAAACACAAACTCAGGTCAACACCTAAGAAATTATCCTCGTCCGCTGTCAGAGCATAACGGGTAACACTGGGGAATTTTTGAAAGGAAGAAACCATTAGTCCCATGAGATTTATATAACAAGATGTATAGCTCTGGCACCTGGAAATCCCATGGCATCCATCCATTTCCTATAGTCTTTTCAGCAGCAAGAATAATTAGTTGCTACTTGTTGTCCCTTGCCCTTAAAAGATGTTCACAATGCACGTAACTAAAATATTTACACTACCTCCCTTCACTCTCACTCCTGAAACACTCCTGTTCTCCAGTGCACGCAGAGCTGGACAACAATTCAGCAGAGTCCATCAGCACTGCTCATACTCTTTTCTCATACTGCTCCATCTGTCTCCGTGCACCTTTGGTGACTACTATCTTACACGTGTAAGTTTCTGTATTCCTAATGAAACAGATGTCTAGTAGAGCAGCATCTTGCAGAACTGGGGCTATTAAAGTTACTTGGCCTTCCAGCTGTAACTGTTCAAGAATGTTCTGCTGTTCAAAACAAAAACGCTAAACCAAGAAAAACAGAAAAACAGTTTTTCCTTCTTTCAAGTCTTTCCAGAAGAAAAAGTCATATAACTGGAGCTCTCCTGGGGTTAAAAAAAAAAAAAATAAAATAAATCCAATTGTATTTATTGTACTTGCAATTGAAGAAAATATATCACTTTTTCATCAAGGTTTCACTTGCATCTTGGTAATCTTTCACAAGGAGAGCATCCGATTTTATCCACTGACAGGGTGTAATGTAACACTGCTGCAGTGAAGACAGCCACAAAGGTGCAACGAAAAGCAGAAGTGGTTTAAACGGGGAAATGTTTAGAGCGAAGACTTAATCTAATCCTCACTTGATGGAGGAGGAAATAGTCACCTTTCCCTTGTCAAAATTAGACTTCTGATTTATAAATCCTTTTGACTGAGAACTGACACTTGGTAAAAGTTGCAGCTATTTATTTCTATTTTTAATGGAACTGGGAGCCTGGATGTCAAGATGAATGAAATCTACAGATGCAAATTGCAGAATAAAGCCCCAGGGAAAAGAAAACAAAACAACACAACCACCACCACCACCCCTCCCCCAAAAAACCAAAACAACCAACAAAACAAAACAGAGCACCTGTAACCTCTTTTTCACCTAGTTTGTAAGAAAATTCTTCCCTTCAAATGACTCAATCATAACAGAATACCAAAAAAACCCCAACAAACCACCAGGCAGCAAATTCCTAGAGCTGATTTCCACAAACCTTAATTCCTGTGGAAACTACAACCTAACTGTAAGAGAAACAGAGAGAAGGGTGATGGGAAACTCGGCCCGGTAACCGGTGGGAAGCAGACTCTGACCCAAGGAGAGACCTCTCCAGCAGTAGCCAAAGGCGGCCGCAGGGCACCGAGAAGTGCAAGGAGGCTTGAGTTGCCCCCTCATGTTCCGGAGGGGCTGAGCAGGGGCTGGTGTCAGTGAGGAGGTCGGACTGCCATCGCATCCCTGCGGCAGGAGCACAGGCCGGCCATGAGCCTGCGGGGCAACACTGGCTCCCACCAGGCTCTCTCCCGCCTGCCAGCATCCCGCCGGGCGGCTGGGAGCACACAGGGCAGGCCATACCACCTCTTTCAGGGACAGCCCGTGTTTAGGTTTACTTGAACAGCCATGATGCTGTAACATATACCTCAATGTGCGTACAAAGTTCTGAAACCCTGTCCTGTATCTGTACTGGTTTTGACACTTGTGTATTGCTGTACTTTGTATACCGAGGAAATGACAGCCACGCTTTTCATTTCAGAGAAGATGACCTCAACGTATTCGTATGAGATAAGTATACATACGCTGATATTAGATAAGGCAGTGGGATGACTCCTCCCACTCTTTATCTCATGCCATGTACAAAACTGAAACCTTCGTAAAAATGGTCCTTTCAATTTGCCAGATAAAGCAAAACCACACACACACACACACCCTGGATACATGATCGACTGTTTTTTCTTTTCAAGCAATCTCTAACCCTCCAAAGTAATTTTCCAAAGCTCCAGACTACCTGCTTGAAACAAAACAGAATCATTTCAGAAATTAATATATTTGGGCTTTTTGCAAACAATTTTCAAAGGTTATCTGTTTCTAAGGAAATAAACGTACCTAGTTTATATAATTAGGTACAACTTCCAGTAATATTCCAAGTACAAATTAAGTACTTCATAATTCAAATAAATTCCAAGTACGTTATAACAAGTAGTCACAGTGGTTTTGGAAAGCAAACACCTGCCTAATAAGTTTACTAGATCTATTATATCTCATTTCAAATGAGACTCTCCTCCCCTACTTCCATGAACGACCTCAACTATTCTGCTATCCCATCATTTAGAAAGAATAAAAACCACAGAAGAATAAGCTGGTTCAGATGAAAAACAACAAAAGCCAGTTCAGAATTTTTAGGTAATAATTATATCAATTTCAGAAGGCCTCACTATTTGAGTCAATTCAGATAAAATAATTTATTATGAGCTGCACAGAAAAATTAAATGAACTGACATATACATCATTCAATTATAAGATTTTCCAAATCAGATTCTGTGCCTTATTTACTGATAGAATAGAATACTGATAGAATTTCAAATACCAAATATCAGTTATGCAATGCAAAATGTTTAATTAAAACTGCAAATCTTTAATAGTAATATTTTGCAGAAATCCACAGTGAGTCGATTACAAAAACAAAGAGATCAGTAGTCGATGCAGCTATGCAGACGAGAAAGGAAAACCTGGTAGATTTATCCTGATTGTGAAGACAGAACAAAAAAATAGTGCCAAAGGTAATAGAAAAGACTTACCATTCATGCTGAAAAGCTAGTTTTCAGAAACATATTGCTCCCAATATTAATCCAACAGTTGATGAAGTATGTTAATCTCTGCAAAATCAGTGCTTCAATCTCTAAACACGCTTACACACTAACTGGGAAGAGAGAGAACACAGAATCCAGAGCCGCTCTTTCTTACGAGCTCCTTGTGATGAAAAAAAAACTATGAAGCACAAGCTACCAGTAGTAAACCAAAAATCAATATTCAGGACACGGATATTTGCTTTTTCTCATTAACTACTTCTGCTCTGACCAATGCTACCTATTCATGTCTAAAGCAACTCAAAATGGCAGGGGGGAAAAAAAGCATGCAAACACCAGGAGGTTTTAAGATGTTCTCAATTATATCAAGCACTGGTTGTTTCCATGGCAACCTTAGACCAGAATTATCTGTTGACTTGTACCCAACTAGTAGTTATTCTAAAGCTTTAATCAATTCACACAATGTACTCTGTACATTATTTCATATTTCACATGCATTTTTCTCTATACATATATATATATAGTGATTATTCAGCTATATCTCTGTAAGACATTCCACAGTATTTGAAAATATATTGATACTATTTTGAATCGGTTAGAGACCAAGTAATATTCCTTTGACTATTCATCACCCATCCATTTGCAATTTAGAGACTACAAAGACGACAGAAAGATGCAATAGTGGTGACTTCCCTGACCATTTCAGCCAAGTTGTTAATGTGTTCTCTTATTATGCACAGATTTCGAAAATATTTGTTGAAGAACAACAGATTGACACTGATCTTACTGCCTCAACATTCAAAACCAAGCAGCCTCATTCTCCTTTCCTTTCCCATTTCTACCTTTCAAAGAGCAACAAGCAACTAGGGAAACAAAACAAAAATCAAAATGTAGTTTCCATATAGTTGCAAGCGGTCCCAGTCAAGACATCTAAACTAAGAATGAAATACATTGTTCTGATGACTACCATCACATCCCTTTCATCCTCTGGCTGTGCAGCACAACTGACCTGGTTTCCAGTTCAGGCTGTACAATCACATGTGCGCTCAAGTCAGCTTTTTAAAACAGATTCCAAGGCCCGCGGTGTCCTGAGCCATATCTGCCCTACTGGATCCTTAGGATCTTACAACACATTCGTTTCACGCATCAACCAAGAATCCAAGGCACATTAGAAAAACCTCTATGTTTTACATAACAAAATAATGAAGCAAAGATGTTAAATTACAAAATCAACCGCTGAAAAAACCCTACAGCCTAGAGCACATGGCCAATTCCTCACACCCCGCAACACTATGACTGACATCACAAAGAAAACGTCCACCCAACAAGCACCAGCTCCTTCCCCTCCAGCAAACCCACACCTACAGCAGTAACTGCTTGTAAAGGGACACACACAGAAACAGATCTGTTACAGAAATCTGTTACATAAATATATTAACTTTCCTTTCAAACCCAAACCTAAACCAACAAAAATTCTGAGAAGTCACTTTCCAAACTTTTTTTTCCAGGAATTACAAAGTATGCCTTTGCCTCGAACTTCAAGAGTAGCTCACGCTGTCGCCTACGGAGCTTCACCCGAAACCTTACACCAACATTTCACAAGTTGGAGTGATATGGGCGGAATAGTTACAAATATTCCAATATCCTTACAAGAAAAACACCAGTATGTTTCTAAACCACTGCTTATTCATTAAATCTCCTGGGAAATTAATCTACAACCTGAATTCAGTGACCCTCAGTAAAAAACCCAAACCAACAAAAAACCAACCCAACCCACCTACACCACCCCACCCCACCCCCCCCCCGAAACACAACAAACCCGAAACAACAAAACAATACTGTTTCTCTTTCATTTTTCACAAAGAAATTTCACAGATTATGTATTTTTTCTGAAGAAATAATTAGGAGTCAGTAGCAGACAGAAATACTCCCTCCATTGTACTCCTTATCTATCACTCCTTGGGCTACTGCGGGAGTGAAACAAGAATCTTGAAACATAGACTTAGTCCATATGTACCTACAGTATTTTTATTTATTATTTAAAAAAAAATTAAACTACAAATTGAGACTAAAGGTTCAGGATAGACATTCAGAATTTCACCCCAAAACCAAAGCCACGTAAATCAACCACCATTCAGCTGCCAGTTCTGTAACTTTGGTCACAAAAATTGCATGCAGCCACTGTGCTTAATTATAACTTAAAATAGCATTCACGGAACAGCCATTTTCACCATGTTTATCATCAAGAGACACGACAGTCCATTTCCTCATCAAGCATGTCATACAAGGAAGCCTGCCTTAAATAGAGGGGAAAAAAAAATGGTAGAGACTTGTACACAAACAGGTCACAATTTGTAAGTGTCAGTAGGTCAATACCATCTTTTTCTTTACGTTATATAAACAAAAATGCCTCAGTGTTATTTTTTTCAAATAGCTATGTACATAAAAAAGAGCTTCTCCATAAACACACGCATGCCTCTATTTTTACCAAGCTGAAAATATTTTGGAGAAGCGGAACCTCAGAATTTATGCACTTTCATTCTTTATCTTACCAACAAAACTCGTTGATCCTTCCCCATCTCATCTGGGAGACCTAGATTGAATCTATTTTAGGTCAGTGCATTACACCTTCTCCCCTCCCCCCCCGGCCCATGTTTATTGCTTATCCTCTGAGAACAGATTCACTCCCTACTCATATAATATTTTAAATTGCACGCAAGGAGATGTATAAACGCTGATTTTCTTCATGGTAACGCTGCGATGCTAAGCATTTCCAATAAGGCCTATTATTCAACTGAAATAATTGTGCTATCTCAAATCCATCAATGAATCTTAAATCTGGAACAAAATTATCATCAATTACCATATTGTAACATTTTTAAATGAGTATTTAACCACAGAGACAATAATTGCTTTGCAAAATAATGCATGACTTTAAAAGAAAAAAATCAAAATGAAACGTCAATTTACTTAGATTGTGATATTTTTTGAAATCTCTCACTTATTACCCAAAATGCAATCATGAAAAGTTTTAATTCATACAATACTGTAAACTGTTCACTGAGTAAGAAATTAAAGCTAATGACAGTCAGCATTCCCATACTAAATTAATACTTAATAGTTAAAACCAAACAATTTTATATTGTTTACCACTGTATAGAGCATTCTGATGTATATCTCCCTTAAAACAAAATTACAAATTACACAAAGCCCTACAATTAGAAGTTTAATCTGTGCAGCAACATCCACCTATTCCAAAGTTTAAACTCTTTAATGAGTTTTCTATGTCTGCTGAACTAGCTGATTTAATTTGAAAATAACGGAAGTAATTTAGAAGTAAAAACTGGGGTGGGGTCTTGCCAAAACAAGTCAATTGTGTTTTAAGAGAAAAGAAGAGATGAGGGATAAATTCTGCTGCCAGCCACCAGTCCAGGAACCAGCCGCCCACCTCCCCCCGCCTGATGCAATATGCTGTTCTCCAAATTAATAACTTTAGGTAATGAATTGTAAAATTGCCCCCAGAACGTATCACAGATCAATGTCCAGATTCAATTACAAATATGCACGTTCTTCACTCGCTAGGGAAGCTGAAGAGTGAACATCAATAAAACAAACAAAAGCCCCAACTTACTTGATTTGTCCCATAGGACAGCAAGTTCAGAGCAGTGTTGGCTCTCATTTTCCAGAGCCGCTCTCTGTTCATGTGCGCCGCTCTTTGAATGTCTATGGAAAAGGCGATTTGCAAAACCTTCCAGTCTCTGCAGCGCCGTGGCCGTCCCTGTGCACTGGTTACACGGTACCTCCTTCTGAGCTGCCATGTATACACACCGCCGACTTTCACAAAAGGGAAAATATCTAAAGGGAGCTGGACAACCCAGAGCCACTAAGAGCGATGCATGTGTCAAGCTTCCTGTATGCAGTGTTTTCTAACCACTACTCTCTTCTACTTCCTGTTAAGAAAAGCTCTATAATGTACTGGTTTATACTGCTAAAAGTCTCTTTTCATGTCAATCGAAAAGTGGGGTTTTTTTAAAAAAAAAAAAAAAAAAAAGCAATAATTGCTCTAGCATGTGTTTTCACAGCTTCTTAATGCATCACATATTTTATATTTAAATATACATTTTACGTTCAAATACTATAAACAAGTTGTTCAGAAGTAAAGATCAGAAGGCAGATTATTTTTTTTTTTAATTTACCACAACCATGTGTGAAAAAAGTGACTGTTCTGCAGTTCTTGCCCTGTTACGGAGTACTACCATCACCATAGCTAACATAGCCAGCTGTAATGTAATCATTAGTAATCTCGTGTTTTCAACCAAACAACTTTCTAAGCAAGGAAGTTACTTGCAAAAACCACTGAAGAAACGATTATTTTTTTATTGCGGGGGGAAGTATTATTTTCCTCCTTTAGGGCAAATCAAACTGAAGAAGCTGAATTCTGATGTACATATAAACATGACTGCATTATACTTATCCAAACTGGGTTCTACTTACTCCAAGAATGAACCAAATGCATTTAACTTTTTCAGGAATAAATTACCAGAACAACCAGTGTTGGCAGATCCTTATCTAGCAGAATGCTCGATCTTCCAGCCCAAAAGGCAGCCGGAAGGAGAGTCACAAAGTCACGGTCACCAGCTCCTGACACTGCTTATGTAAAAGCTTTGCATGCAAGTCTCCTGCAATTGCGTAAGAAACCTTTTTTCATTCACAAGAAATTCAAGTATTTTCAACTGTGGAGTAAGTTTAGAAAGCACCATTTTTAATGGCACAAAACCTAGGGAAAATAAACTGAAAGCCATACTTAACATTAAATTACATTACTTTTCAAATTACATAATTTTGCATGCTTACAATGGGTAATAGTTTTTTTTGTGAAAACGGAAACACATAGATTAGGCAGGTTTCTCAATATATCCTCTGCACATATAAGATGTGGCTTCTGAAAAATGTAGTTTTTTCTTAAGAAAGATTGAAATAACTTTTCCACAATCTGTCTCCTGTCTTACAGTCAACACGCGTTAAAGACATACCTCTCATTTTTCACCACCATACTTCTCACTGAATAGTTTTCAAATGTCAGCAGATCTCCATCCTTGGACATTACATAACTATTTCATAACAGCTCTGTGCTTCACAAAAAACCCCATGATGACAAACTGCCTATGATAGTGATAAACCAATAAAGATGCGAGGGACAGACTTCACGGGTTTGGCTATATTCCGTCTAACAGGCACTTCCAGAGTTGTAACTGGCCTCAGTCAACACAACAGTTTAAATTTCTAGACTCTGTGCAAAGCACAGAAGCGCCCTTTGCTGCCAGGCTCCAGATACACTCTGGAAACGTAATTTCTTTCTCCAGCACCTGTCAAAAATTGAAACCAAATGTCTAGACGCTTACATTTTACACACCGTTCTGCAAATCTGGATGAGCACCTGCTGTCTTGTTGGTGACCAGGCTGCTCTCCCTGGTAAGGGCCTGGTGCTGCAGCCTTCCCTGGAAACCATTACAGGTCCTTTTCCACCTTACGCCCTCCAGCCTTTTACCTGCTTTGTCGCAGGATCAATGCTGACTTCCATGACGCCCTGTTGGTTCAAGGCTCTGCTGACAGAGACAAGAGCTCACGAAGACCATGGAGATCCATTTGCACGGTCACAAATAGGCAGAGGGGATATATTATGCGGCATATATAACCAAACACTTTACGACAGAGTAACACTAGGCCACCTTCCATACAGCAGCATAAGAAATACTTAGACAACAACACTGTGTTTATTTCCCTGTCTGGTGAACTTCTTGAGGCTGGAAGAGCCCCTATGGAATTGTTCAGCCGTGCTACCCTGTAGCTCACTGCAAGTCTCCGGGCATCCAGGGAATCCTTCCAAGGGGCTATTATTTTCTCTGACCTTGGCTGTTTTCTCCAGTAAACAAATCCACCTCATATGATGGTGTGCTCATCTTGTTCCTCCCCCCTCCCATGGTTCTGAGTCTTTACACTACCGCTGCCTTATTTTTCACACAAATCTTCAATGAAACCATTTTGTTTCCCTGATCTCAAAGAGGGTATTTTACAAAATTCACATCACATTACGTAAATTAGTCTGCCAACCCTCTAGAGTCAATGGAGAGACGTGGGAACTGCTAGAGAGCGACTTTGCCCACCAAAATCCAGAGCTCTGAATGCATCCAAGTGACTAACCTGGACACTTGAATTAGGTGCCAAAAATTGGAAGAAGAAATATTCACCCTCTGAGACCATAAAAGCAAACTGGTTGAAGTGAAAACAGGTCATCAAAAAAGGGATTATTAAAAGATATCTTAAGAGAAAACCTGGATTTGCCAGACTTTTACAAACTACTGCCAGCGAACTCTGCTATAGAAGTTCTTCTCCACATGCAAAACATGGAAAAGAAAGTACTGGTCATGTTTATACACAGATAGTAATACAATTGCCTAATCTCAGAAATTTTTGGCATTGATTAGCATTAGGGAATGATAATACAAAATACTACCACACTGACTTTCTGTGAAGCCCACATCCAACGTGGACTTCAATGTTTCCATACGAATTCCATGATTTTCAAAGGTAGAATCTCCTATTTCCTTTTATCTAACCTTTCATTTTATTGACGTACTAATCTCCAAATCAATGCAATATTATTTTATGCACATCAAATATTTTATATGTTATATATGAAGCACAGAGTCCCTAAGCTCTGAGACAGTAGTTTACCACTCAAAAGCTCTGTAATCAGCAATGGATGATGCTTTATCAAAGGCAAAATTCTGTGGCTCTGCTTGTTTTAGGATTTCCACTTGGCTAGCCAGCACTGCTTTTCCTTAGAAGAGTTTGTAAATCTTTAAACAAAATTAAATGCTTATACAGACATATGCAAACAGACTTGAGGTCATTTTACTCACGCTCCAAGCTGGAAGAAGAACCCGAGCCAGCTTTGACCTAAAGCTGTGCAGTTCTTTTGGTTAAGCCTGTACACCCTCCCAAAAGAGCAGAAGCTGGCTCTACTCCATCCACCCCATGAACATCCAGATGTTCTACCCACTCTGTGCAGCAAAAGTCACAGAGAACCGCAGAATCATAGGGTTGGAAGGGACCTCTGGATATCATCTAGTCCAACCCCCCTGCCACAGCAGGTTGCACAGGAACGCATACAGGCGGGTTTTGAATGTCTCCAGAGATGGAGACTCCACCACCCCTCTGGGCAGCCTGTCCCAGTGCTCTGCCACCCTCAAAGTAAAGAAGTTCCTCCTCATGTTTAGGTGGAACTTCCTATGCTCAAGTTTGTGCCCATTACCTCTTGTCCTGTTGCCGGGCACCACTGAAAAGAGCCTGGCCCCATCCTCCTGACACCCACCCTTTAAGTATTTATAAGTGTTGATAAGGTCCCCCCTCAGTCGTCTTTTTTCCAGACTGAAGAGACCCAAATCCTTCAGCCTTTCTTCATAACAGAGGTGTTCCAATCCCCTGATGATTATCTTCATAGCCCTTTGCTGGACCCTCTCCAGCAGTTCCCTGTCTGATCAGCTGTGTGCACAGGTATGACCCATACAATATCAGGCCTGATTAAGATGTGTTTCATTTTCACAGAATAACTTTTACTCTACAGACAGTCTCTGTGGCCTAGGAAACCTTTCTGTTACAAAAAAACCCCCACCAAAATAACTTTACTTCAAGTCAGTTATTGTCGTGATTTAGGCCAGATTGGCCAATGACGGATGACAGATGCTCTCCCCCCTTTTTAAAGAAAAATAAAATTAATGTTTGAAGACATTAAGACTAGCCAGTTGCCATGCAGGTCTCCTATTAGTTTCTACAGCCAGGCAGTGCTGAAAATACCCTCTTTGTTCATATTTATTGCAAAATAAACCCAAACTGTGCAGGCTAGACAGTGTATGTGGTACCTGGTGTATGCCGTAGCTCACAACCCCGGTGCCTGACCGAGCAACATCAGCGCAGGGGCTCAGTGCTGGCGCGGTGGTGCCCTTCGCCTGCAGAGCTCCATCTCTTCCAAAGTGCTCCCAAACACACTCAGTTCAAACTGGCTAGGCACACAATTTAAGTAAAGCATTAGTTACATAGAAAAATGTAAGAGTTGCTTCAATGTTTCTAACTCGTTTCTAAAATTTCTGATAGTGAAGCTCCAACTTCTCCTTGCCACCAAAGTCAATACTGAAATGTTAAGAATTTCCTTTAGGCAGATATTTTATTTTCACTAAATTCTAGCCACTAAATCTTGGCAATATTTTAAAACACATTAAAACACCCAGGGAGTGGGTAAGAGATTCAGCTATGAATGTGAACACCACATGTATAAGTTATAGTATTTTCATAAATAATGTTTCAGTAAAAATTTTTAAGGTATTCTCCCACAACTTTATAAAAAACAACATAATGATGATAGCCATAGAAAAGGACTAACACTGTGGTTGTCCTATCTGATAAAGGCAACAAAACCATTTATAATTTTCCTGATGGCCACCCCATAACCTCACGTGCATTTCCCAGCAGCTGATGCCCAGCGTACCTCTCTCAATCGTAACTAACACACAGCACTATAGCCCAGCCACAGACTCTTTCAGCTTCTTGCTGAAAAAGAATCAGGAAATAAATGCATGTGGACATTTTCTTTTTAATAATCTCTGCTAAAACATCACTTCTCAATTTCTAAGAAGCATTTCTACCCTACCAGTCAAGCCTTAAAAATTAAGGATTAAGAAAGGGAGTACCCTCCTTTCTTCAAAGAATCTGGATGGTTGAGTGATGGCATGATTTGTACAGGCCTACTTTTATTGAATGCTGAAAAATGCCTACATTATAATTTTAAAATATTTAAGATGTTTCCCAAGTAAAGTTACTGTGAAATTCCTGAATTTTAAAGACGTATAAAATAGAAAAATATTTAAAAATACAGCACATCTATATGTTTTTTGAATGTATTTATTTTACTCCTAGGATCGAATGCCATACTACTTCATTTCGTACACAGAACTGAAATTCCCCCACACTACGTCAAAACTGGAGTGTCTCCTCTAGCGTTTAACAAAGGTTAACTATGAATATCTGGCAATCAAAAACATACAGCAGTTTTTAAGACAATTAACTGTATTCCTTGACAGGACACTGAAAATGGATCTGTGATGCAAAATAAATTTCAGATTACCTACAGTAAATTAAAATCTACGTCTTAATTCCAAATCTTGAAACCTAGTATTGTCCTGGTTACCTATGAAGCTGAGTCTCAATCTGCCTGTTGCTGTACGTTCTACTTCTCTTTAAGGGCTAAATAAAAATATTATTTTCTATCTTCTTATATTAAATATTTAAAATTAGCATTTCTCCTTTTCAGCACTGGCCTTCACCCACAAGTAGAAGAGACATAGTGTGACATTTTCTGCATAATTATTTTGTTTGTAATCTATGGAAAGATAACTTCTAAATGCATAATAAAGAACCTTTTTATAGAGGTTAGAGAAAGTTTATTTCCTTTAAAAATTGATGACTTGATAAAGCATATCTCTTCCTTTATGCATGTTATTTCAACAATGAAAGTCCAATTTTAGTATTTATTATTTATTACAAAAGGAGTGAGCAATTATTTGATACGAAGTGTTAATGAGGGTTCCTCCTTTTTTAAAGCTTGAAGATCTTGATGAATTTAGCAGGTCTTTTATTGACCAATAAAATATTTAAGTTGAAAGATGCAGCCAACACATTTAAGAAAAAGAAAATAATTTAATTGTCTAATTTTGAATTAGAAAATACAGGAGTTTATAAGCATTTATTAACTCTAAAATTTTTAAAATAATATATATTAAGGAAACTAGAGTGTTCTGTGCTATAAGCCTGAGGAAATATGTGATATTTTTCTAGTTGTTATATATAGCTTGAGAGAAAAGGACATAAAGCAAAGTATGCAGATAGCCATTTCATAACTAAAAAATAAAGGAACATTTTCATCAGAAATTATATAATTAAACACAATCCATTTTAAGTCTTGCCAGGCATGCATATTTCAGAAAGAATTATGGGTAGAAACAGAGGCAGAAAAAGGCTTCTTGAAAAAGCAGATGTATTTTGATTTTCACTACACATCCAGCACCATGCCACTAGCTTGCATTTCTTTTTAAAACACACGGAATAAAGAGCAGTATTTGCTAATTTCTTACAGATTTAATGGCTTTCCATTTTGAAACAAAGATTTTTCAAAATGTATATAAACAAAATAAACACAACCAACACCTTCACTGTTTAATAAACCACAAGGAAGTGAACTCATGCAGTCTTAGCGTACCTTTATGTGCACATTTTTTCTAAAAAGGTTAACCCTTACTAGAGAGCCCCTCTGAGAGCAGTGCTAAGGCTGGGACTGCAGCACTTCTATAAATAGGACTGCCAAGAGGAAGTTGTTGCTATGGAAATGCTGGTCATATTTCTATTTTGACTCAGTAGACCTCTACTGGCATCTACTGTACAAAAGCTTAATTGCAGCAGGCATCTAATACTTAATTTGTGCTTCCTGATGAGAGATTAAGGCTTGCATGGTCCAACAGAATAATTTATTCTTTATCCATGATGATACAACAGGAATGAAAAAAAATACCTAAGAACTTGAGAGGAGGTAGAAGTCAAATTCTGCACTGGATTTTTCACATGCAAACTAAAAGCTCTCACTCTTCCCATCAGTTTTCTTGTCAAAATTTGACAAATTCATCATTGAAGATAATGTGATTTTTCATGTACGTATACCATGCCAGCAGATCAAGTTTTCTCATTCCTATCAACACATTATCTGGTTATTTTGAAGTCAAATAGCTTGTAGCCATAGTCCCAAATCTACTGTTGAGAAGAAGGAGACAGAGAACTCTTTCATTACAAGCCAAACCTTCCACAAAACTGCCCAACTCACCAAAGAGAACTGGATTCCTCTCCTTTCTAACTTGGCTCCTTCCTCCTTGCTTTTCTTACACCTTCCTTCAAGGTGATGTGCTTGCTGGCGCTTACAGTTTGGACTGTCACATTGCAAGATAAGAGGTTTTCTCAATGTGAATTAACATTATACAAAAGCTCCACCATAAAACGAAGTTTAGCAATGATCCATTTTTAAAATAGCTGCTTTCACGTAAGTACAAGAAATCTTGTGAAAGTACTTGTAGATATCTGCTTGGTCCACGCCCTTCCAGATCATAAGCTACTCAAATAACCCTTCATGGTTACTTCATAGCACTATTTAAGATAGTTTGACATACAATCAGAAGTTTTGTACAAATCCTGTCACTTTCCAGCAAAAGAGAAAGTACCCAAACACCTGTGTAAGTGGGTTTTGTTATACTTGCATAAGATAGTTGTCTGCCAAGACTAAGTAAGATGCTCCTGCCTTTGGACAAATGAGTCTAGAAAAAAAAGATAAGTAAATGGACACATTTAAATTAAAATCCAAGGTTAAATGTTGAAGAAATTAGCATATGACCTCAGTTAACCCTGCCTCTCTGAAAAAACTAACAGCAGACAAAGGTTTTGATCCACTTAATTTACAACAAAATATACTGTTGATTAATAATAAGCATTAATGTGTTATCCATCAAAATAAGTAAGATGAACTGCCTAAATTAGAAAGGAAAAAAAACCACACCACTAAAAACTTGGACATTTTGCTCAATATCTGACTGGGTTGAAGGAGAAGCTACCTGCTTGAATTCTGGCCGATCTTCCATCAGAACAATAATCCTGAAGATCTGTCTCTCTCACAGAAACCATAAAGGCTCCTGCAGGTAAGCAGCTGCTGTGGAGGGGATCTTGGCTACAGAAAGCTTCAGGCTGATGAGCTCTACTTTTTCTAGAATCTGCAGGTTTGGTCTGTTGTTCTTCTGTTTAGCCACTTAGCTATATTAAGGAATTGCCCCAGAAGAGGCACGTTTATGTTTGAAACATGCTGCTCAGGACAAATTAAAGCGTTACGTGTCCTGAGTCGAGTGTCTCACATAAATTAAACCTGAGAGATCTGGGGTTACATTTAGAGTTACTTCTTGATGTGGGATAATGGAAGGAAGTAAAAGAGGGGACAATGGTTAAAATACTCACCAAACTAAAGTCCCGTAGATAAAAGTTCTTCACTATAGTAATGGCTACACTCTACTATCACAATCTGTATTGTATGGTAAAAGACCAGAATGATATATATTAGAGTAACTAGAATCATTTTAGTACCTCTTTCAGGAAGCCTGTCTGCATTTTAAATCAGGAGCACATTCCCTAGAGGAAAAAAACCAAACAAAAACAACTGACTCCACTTTGAGCTAAATATTTTACATTAATATTTTTGTTTTCTTCCAAAACTGGGGTGCTCCTCAATTATATGACATTTACGTTCAATTAGGAAAATACCCAAATAAGAAAAAGAGCAAACCCAAAGTTACTTCACAGGAAGATATAGTGCTTTTTCATAGAATGAAAGAGTACAGAGTGCAAATTAGAATCCAGCAGTGGCTTTCATAAAGTATGGTCTAAAGTACAAAACACCTGGTCACGTGATGCGGAGATGTGCGCTCCTCTACTTGTATTAGGACCAGATCCTGTATTCCTGCACTTTACCGCCAGACTTCAACCTGCCCTGCTCCCTCCACTCCTACCAGCCTGCCCAGCTTCAGATGTTCTACAAAAGAGGGGAAAGACTGACTTTGTAAAGATCTAGCACTATCCGCCACAGCAGCTAGAGGGGAAAACTGGCACTAAACCCTGAAAAGCAGAGGGGACGCTGCTGGCCCCAAGACAAGAGGCTGCAGAACATTTAAGAGGGTATTTTGAAGTTTGTTAAAGCTCCTAAAACACATTGTGCTAAGTAAGCAGTAACCCGGTTACAGGAACTTGCATTAATACAGAGGCATCAGATGTACAGCTCAGACAACAGCATTTCTCTACGTACTAAAGTTAATTACATTAGGTTTACAGAATTTATGTTCGTAATTATGACACTTAAATAGAGTAACAAATGCCATCTGCTAGTTTAAGACCAAACAAAGTGTGAGGTATGAAAACTGTAATCCCAAACAGTAAGTTTCAAAAGTACTCAGTCACTCATCTGTAATGTATTGTATAAACACAAATAAATATCTCAGATTTTTTAGAGGGGAAATAATTCACACACCAACTTTCTCATTACTGGTTATTTTTCTTAGTAAGGTAGCAGCAAAGTGCACAGATCTTTTCCCCCCCCCCTATCTGTGATGGGCTCTCATTTATAAGTTAGAATTTATATTCAGTTCATTTCATGTAAGGTGAATTTATCTATTACCAGTCTGGATATATTCTTAAACAGTATTTGCACTTGGATGTAACAGAAATCACTTACCAAGTTAAAAAAAACAACTAAAAATGAAACATTTCCCTTTTGCTTTATGAATATGTTTTCCGGCTATTGGTAATCAACCAATACTGCTCAGTCCATAGGATCCTTTAGCATTCCCAAGTGTTACTTTACAATAAAGGCCAAAACAACTAAAGCTCTGATGGGTATCTTAAAGTTAAGAAAACTTTTTACTGCAAAACGCAATTGCCAGTAGGCAGAATGGCCAGAAGATTTATCTTTCACTCATGCTTACTGACTACAGATATATTTAATTTATTCTTATATTTGTTTAAAGCACAGGAAAGCAGAAGGCACTCTCCAGGATAGACACATTACAAGATTAAATGCATAGTTGACCCTTTTCTTTCTTTTTCTTTATGTAAACTTGCCAAGATGTTATTTCACTTGATATTTATTAATACGAGTAAAGACAATTTTAAGAATAATAAGAATTCATAAAACAAAATTCTAAAAGTTCCTATATATTTATATCTTTATTCACAACACTGAACCCTGAAAAAAGCTTTAGAAGCAAGTATGGATAAAACATACCATTACTTGTAATTCTCTGAAGAAAATTAAACAATTCTCATGGCATGCCAGCTCAGCATGCCGCATGAATGACAGCAGAGGAAAGATACAACTCCTTAATCCTGTGTCCTCAAGCAGCCATAACCTTGCAATTGCATTATCACTCTCAAAGCAGAACGATCAAAGATTTTTTTTTAATAAGATCAAAAGAAACCAGTGATGTCCTTCACCAGCTTACAGAGAATAAGTTACAAGCTGTGCTGAAAATACAAATTTTGCTTATTTTTACTGCAAAATCAGTGCTTGATAATACATAACATCTTTATTCCAAGAAGTTTGACAACTCTGCACTTTGGTCAAAAATCAAAGATTTTCTTTCTAATAAGCAGGTTTTCATGATGCTGGCTAGCTCTACTAGACTGCGCAAAGAACAAACTTTTCCACAGTTCAACAATATTTAAATTGCTTTAAAAGGATTTCTTTTCTTAAGTGTAACGTAAGCTTTTAACTGACAGGTGAACAACAGCAAATATTCTTGAAGTTATTTTTTAACTAGATACAAGAACATCCATTAGTTGCAATTGCATTTATCTTTAATTTGCTTTAAAGAGAAATAGGAGCAAATAATAATGAAAGACACATCCTGAAAGATCGCTGTATTTCATGCTGTAAAATGCCACTAAGAGCAGCTTCTCACGATAGGTCACCTCAAAGCACTGACACTCAACTTCACATTCTCCTCAACAAGGATACTGCAAGACTCTTTCTATACCACTGTTATCCAAAGAATTCCCCAAACTTGTATTCAAGGAAAATTTGACCATGCAGTTCTTTGCCTACAGGGCTAATCAACACTCTAACAGCTACAGAAATTTTTGTGGCATAGATGCAATGCATTTGGTACCGAACAATACTAACTATCAAAGCTCACTCTCCAGTTTTCTTTCATTAGATTTCTATTTCCGATATTTACAGAAATTAAATGTTTGTGACAACGTAAGTCCTCTCAACATACACAAACCTTCAACTTCATTCTCACCTTAGTCTCAAAAGCCAGGAGACCCACCTGATAAGAAATGGCTCTCACAGACCCAGGAGCTAACAATTCCCAGGGCAGAGAGCTTTCAGTCTTGCTCTGACCTTCCACAGATTAATTATAATTGTTTAGGCTTATTATGTGATGACTGCATGTGTGAAAGCAAGCCAAAAAAACCAAGTAACTACTCAAAGACAGTTTTTTGGTTTGTTTCTGAGAGATGCCACTGGTATTGGTATTGATTTGTCCTCATCAGCAGAACTCTTGCAAAGAAAACCCACCCCAAACCGCACGCAGGAAACCTACGCAGGTCACAATTTGAGAATTGTGACAAGTGATAAACGTCCCAATATTTTCATCCGTAAATGCAAGATCTCTGCCAAAAAGTTTGGAGTCACAGAAATGTGCACATCTGAAGTAACTGACAGCTTCACCGCACACTTCCACTGCAGACTGCACACAGGAAAAACAGGGAATTTGCCTACACAGGCCTTTACCATTTGGGGGGATTCCTGTTAAAGTTATCCTTAATCTTGCAGTAATATCGGCATCCTATTCATGATTACTACTAAAAAAAAAAAGTTCTGATTATTCCTGTTTTGCATAGGTAAAGTCTACCTTATGATAGCATTGTGCGGTCCCTTCTAATTTCTGGGAAGCAAAAATCCCTCTAATCTGGCAGAGCTGGAAGACACATTATCTCTTGAATTTATTATCTTAATTTACTTGAACCACTTTTGAGAAAAACACCTAAAATTTTCTAACTAGCCAGAGACTTCTTTTTCTTCCTCCTGGAAGAATAAACACATTTCACTTAGAGCTGCTCTCAGATGCTTATAACTTTTCCTAACAACCTCAATACAGAGTTGTTATTTCTGGGAGTCACATGGCATGTGGGAACATCCTGGTTTTCTTCCAATTCCTCTCAAGTTAAACTCTACCCAAGAAAACTGCCAAAATGACGTACCAGTTGCAATACACTGGGCAAATTTTTAAACTTATTTCCACTATAAGATCCACCTTCCTCCACTCTTGAGGGGCGGAAGGGGGAAGAAACCCACGTGGCATCCCATTTAAGTGAAATATCGAAATAAGGTACTTAGTAATCGCAATTACTGAGTCCTCTCCTCACTTTTCTTATATGATAGAAAAAACCCAATATTTAAATTACGTAGAAATAAAAGTCTAAATGAATACTTCTCTGAAGTGAAAACAACTGCTTATGTATTATTCTGTAACCTACTTTGACATTTCCATTCCTTGCCTCTGTAAAGACGACACTTTCAGAAGAAAATATCAACTGACTTATCTACCAAATAAGGCAAACGATGTATTATGGCAATTTTTGAAAACACTGCTAGTATCTAATTTTTCTGAAAAGTTGCGAAAGGTTAACAACACTAGTAAGCTGGCTAATGCAACTCTGCAGGGTTCCTGGAGGGTTTGTTGGGCGCTCAGGATGTCAAACACGGCCAAGTTCTGGAGATGAATGGCTTTTGCGACTCCATGTTGAATGCGATTATAAGTTCTACTCATTTTGAAATCTATATTTGAATTACCTTTTCAGGTACACTTTAAATCCATGCAACCCCTACTATATCCACCGAAGTAAAATACTATTTTGTCACACTGAATACAGTCTCTTACAGAACATTTTGGAGGGTAGAATGAATAGATAGGACCTGGAAAACACATCAACACGAGCACGTATTACTTTAGTCCTAACGATCCAATTCTGAATGTCACAAGGTGCTAAGGATGTTGCAGGGCTAAAATGCGCATATGGAAAGACGGGTAGGAAGAGAAAGGAGGAAACAGCCAGGAGGTGATTATGAAGAAATTTATTTGAACTAACTCAAATCATGCTGCTCCTTCCTTAGTTAAAACAAAAGCAGCACTAGAAGACTCATTACTCATCTGGATTTTGCTAACAGTTAATAATCTGCTCATTTATTGATCTTTCTGGAGATTCACTTGTCGCAATCACTGGGCTAAGTATATCTCTGTACCCTCCTTATTATCTTCAGGTATATGTTCATTAATAATCTCTGTCCATCAGCTAATTAAGAGCAGATTAAATAAAACAGTAGTCCATACTCCAGTAATGATGACTGTTTCAGTAACTCTAAATTACATCCGCCAGCAATTGGGCTAGCCCCTATGGAGAACAGTATTCCAAACCCAGTAAAAATACACCATATGAATGTCAAGCTCTGAAGGTATCTTACCTCCTCATTTTGCGTAGGATAACCCAACTCAAACTCTAGGAACAGAGCAGCATGCTCGTGTAACTGAAAAGCTACACCACTAGTTCAGATTCAAGAACGGTTTTTATCAAAAGCACCTCATCAATGTTCATCACCACCCTCCACCAAGACTGTAGCATTTAAAATTGTATAAAGTTCATCAATCTGTTAATTTACAGAATTAACAAAGAACACTTGGCAAACTGTCCAAAGCAAATACAGGATATCAAATTTGTTTCCGCCTTCTCTTAACGCTTGCTTCACATGCATTCACTTGGATGTAGCTTATTGAGTTCCTTCCTAACACTCTACCCAGCCCACACAGGAAAGATTTCTAAATCTAACCTAAAATCAGTTTCTCTTACTCCTTAATTGCAACAACTTCAGCTAGAAGATCAAAGTTTTACACTTCGATGGAAAACTTGCAACCTCACAGCCATTCATGTTGAAACACAGTTTCTCTTCCTTCCTTCCTCTAAGGAAAAATAGATATGTATATACTCACCTTAACAAAAAGAAAAGAAAAGCTGATATCCTGTGTACAAATTTTGTTCTACTTAAAGCAACCCGCTCAAGGAATAGAGATAAGAAAAGCATACTTTGAGTAGAACTCCGAACAAAACCATAACTAACAACCTTGATAACAAAATGCCGGCAGTCACCTAGAATAGATATGAAAATAGCAGGGCAAGAAACTCTGCATGAACCTTTAAATCCTCTCCTTGTCTACAAAGACAAATTCTTCTCAATATTACAAAAAAAAAAAAATGCAACCCATGTTTCTTGGTAAGTATTTTAATTCTGGACATCATATGTAACCATCATTATATGAATATGTATGCCATGCAGTGTTTTTGAAAAACTATCTCTCTTCCTCACTCTCAATTGGATGGTTCTTACCGAAATTATTTGTTTCACTCCTTTAAAGGAGTGAATTCATATCTAGAGATACAAGTATATAGACACCCGACTGGGACACAGCCATTTGGAAGACAAGAAGAGGCCATGTACTCACATCCTGTACAGTGTGCAGTGGGGCCAAGCTCAGATGTTCTCTCTGCCTTTCTTCAAAGCATCTTTTTTCACCCTTGATTTTGAAATCAAATAGCTCTTTGATATAATTTTGTCCCACATATTAAACATTCAAGTATTTTTCAGTTCAGCCTGACTGCTCAATATGCCAAAATTTCTAATCATACATTCCATCTGTTTTAATTAATTTATAAGTGTAGTCTAAAAATAATTGGTAGCCTGTAATTTAATCTGAAACTAAGGTTTAAATATGGAAACAATTTCAAATAAAATTGGACTGGGTTTTGTTTAAATTAAAAATAAGACTTATTTTAGTGGTTCATATGCTTAAATTGTCATCCCCAAGTTCAAACATCGTTGTTGATATTTATTTTTTGCATCAGCTAAGAAAATGGACTAAAAACAGACTTCTGACAGTAAACAATTTAAATTAGCGGTCACAGTACAGATTAAGGGAATAAAAAGTATACATAGTCACATTTAAAGGAAACTATGCTTTCTTCTTTGCTTAGATGTAATTAGTCAGCTCTTAATACACAGCTCAAAATTATTTTCCTATTCTTTGCCACCAAGTGTCCACTTCAGGAACAACTACGATACAAACATGGAGAACATACGATATTAGTATTCACCAGAACGTCTCTGACACTCAAGTCAAAAAATAAAGATTTCGCAACAGAACTGGGGCGAGGTGTTAGAAGAAAAGCAGAGGAAGGGCCAAGAGGCAAGGAACTGAGTCCTGACGCAAGACTGCATTAGGGAGCTGACACAGGACAGAGGTAAAACAGAAAGGAGGAGCTAAGGAAGGACAGGATAAGGCCTCTGCATGTGAAACAGCTACTGCAAGTGGAGGCAAAACCCGAGTTTGAGTGTAAGGTACAGAGCAAGAAAAGGCATCTTGACCAGCATTTCCCCAAACAATTCTTTCATGTTAAAAAAAAAAAAAAAAAAGAAGAAAGAGTCAGGTGCCAACTGTAGCCCCATTAAAAAAACAGAATCAGACAACAAATGAGAGATGCAAGTCCCCAAGTGCATAGGCAAAACTTTTACAGATGAAAAAGAGGTTTGCTCTATCACCGTTCACGGAGAAAAGGAAAAAAGCCTAACCCTTCACTACCCTAATTTTTCAGCCACTTAAAGGACAACGCTCCATGTCTATATACAATTCTACCATTAATTCTTTTTAGACATTAATTTTAGAAGGTCAAAGGCCAAAAACTGATTCAGTACAATCTCAGTATCTCTACTCTTTTCATTACAATTCTCAAATTGAAACGAAAACTTAATTTAGTTACTGACTGCCAACTGTACATAAATGAAAGATGAAACACCCACTTCTTTAATATTCTTCAATATTTTAGCGACTTCTGACTTAGCAATAGCTGACTCAGGATAAGAACACCAAACTACAGATACACTTTGGGCATGCTGAGAAAAAAGAATGCCTCAATCACTACTGTTGGTTAAATCTGTTTTGCTATCATCCTTAATTTATATCCCATGCTACTACATAAACAGATTGAGTTGTTTAAGTTGTAAAACTTCGTGGCTGCAGTATCACTAACATGTTGATGTCTTTATATGAAATAATAATTTAAAAGAAAATATGACACTGCGGTGCTATCTCTTCAGCCAGAGACAAGACTACAGCATGAAGAGTGACTACAGAAAACCCCCACAGCACTACTGTTGTTTGGCTCATACGCTAAGCAAACAAAATATCCACAGTCTGTTGTGGCTTGTGTTTGTCAACGTTTGTCACCTAAGGGTACTCCCTTGGATCCCAAATTATGATGCAGTTCAGACTGCAAAGATAATTAATGTTCCTTTATCATGTTTTGTTAAATACTGACATCATCTCTGTGGTGCTGCTTGCCGTCGGTATTTTTGTCTTTGTAACTCTCAGACTGAATTATTACAAACGGCAATTACACAGATTTCCACTCAAAAGCCAAACTACAATTAGTGTACAACACAACTGCATACTCAGATGCAACCATGAAACCAACCAGTTCAGTAACATTTCACCTGCTCTCCTTAGACTTATCTGTCTTGTTTTACAGCTGCCTTCAACCTAGAAAATACTAAAATTCTTCACTGCCTTGAAGATTCTCTCTTACTTTATTCATTTTCATGACTATGATAATTTGCTGAGGTGAGATCCTGCTACAAGAGTCCTAACGTTTAACTTGGACCACACCGGGAGGTAGAGATCCCAACTGACCATTATGAAAGAAATATTAACTTATACATAACTTTTGAGCCATGAGTCCATGATTACAGAGGAAGAAAGGAAGAAAGGTCTGTTTTCCATTAGTCAATATATTTTTAATAAGAGACATTTAATACGTTTTGAAAAAGCTTACGACATACACACAGGCAAACAATAATTTTTTTTTGGTGTTGAATGTAAGTCCACAAAGAAAATATTCACAAAACAAAATACCACACTACACCTCTGAGCTCATGACTTACAGCACACAGCTCATTTTCCTTTGCAGTATCAGAACGTTTTCAGGACTGATATGAAGAAGATGGAGTTTCCCCAGCTTGCTCACTTTGGAAAAGGACTTACACAATTCACCTGAGTTTTATTTCATTTTTTTTTTTATTAATAACCCTAAAAGCCTTGAAACATGGCCAGAAAGACCAATGGATAATACAGGACCCCATTAAGAGGTACTTCACCCAGAAATACATAAGAAACCTGCTCTGCAACAGAGGCCAGAAGTTTGCAAAGTACTTTCCCAGAGTCCATTTAGATTTAAAAATAGATAAGTAGTATTATGATACAGCAGTCACATGTGGTACATTTGATCTATTTTGAGCTAAAATTAATAAGCACTTTGAGAACGTGAAGTAAATTGATATACTAATTGCTATAAAATAAGGTATAGTTTTCTCCCTGTAACAGACTTGCCAATTTAAATGTATGACTGGCGAAAAATGAAGATACACATTATTTTAAGTTACTAGAAGAGTTACTATAAGCCTACGGTAATTATGAGAAGTCACTTCACTGTACTGCAGTATGCCCAAGTCTTCTAAAAAGATAATTTTTTAACAAATATTTGCAGTTAGTTGCCAGTCTTCAGATGAAAGGTGCTTAATAGTGTCAAGTAATTTTATAAAGCTCATGATTTTTCTAAAAGCTGTACTTTCCCTAGCAGAAATGCAGAAATGGTTAAAAGCAATAGGACTTTAAGCCTGATTGCATTGCCTCTGCCTTGTTTTTCTGGAACATCGCGACTGAGAAGTAAGGATTTAGACAATCATATGACTCCCAAGTTTAACAGCCCAGATTTTCAGTGCATCAAGCCTAAGCAGGAAGGTCAACAAATACTGTGGTTTGACCTTGGATAAGAGCCAAATCGTATCTACAAAGAATTTTCATCGCGTGATACCACAGCCTGACACATTTCTGTTACTCTTACAAAACACAGACGGGTGGGCTTTTTATGGAGTTTTGAAGAGTACTTCTGAATTTAGCAAAAGAATTTCCTAATAGTTCTGGCGAGCAAAAGCAGTACATATTCCCTTCTTACAATCCCAAGTTTTCTTTTTAAACTTAAGGTAATAGCTATACAAATTGATGTCTTCTCAAAGTTTTTAATAAATTAATAAAAGATTTTGATAAATTCCTCCAACTTGAGCATAAAAATATACAAGCTACAAACTTTGCCATTGAAAAAGCTATTGTATTACCCTTATCCCTTAGATTTATTGTACGTTTGATAAATAATAAGCAGAAATTCAACTGACATTGCACAAAGTGAACTAATCCATTATCAACCAATTGCCATACTAGTTATGAATAAAGACAATAACTGACTAGTAAAACTTACTGCCTTTTTACAGGAAGACATTTACAAATCAAACTGTATAAACAAGTACTTGTCTATGTAACTTATCTCAAACAGTAAACTATGTTTTAAAACATTAATGATATTTCATATTTTGGTATTCAAAAGCATTTTAAAAAAGTCAGAATTAGCATAATGTTAGTAACCTCAGCATGGCCCTCTTACACATGCTTTGTAACAACAGACAGACACGTATTCATTTTTCCATGGACTGATACCTCTGCAGCACAGCGTACTGAAGTGCCCTGGCAGTCATTCAGGATTAGGCGGTGAAGGAAATGTAGCTGTAGGGCTCCTTGCGTAGGGTGGAAAGATCTACACAACTCTGGGAAGCAGCAGGACATGCTGATGATGAAGGCTACTGAATGCCATCCTCGAGGAGTGGGCACTATCCCTGCTCCGTGCAAGTTCCTTAAACCGTACTATTTTCAGCTGCACGTACTGCTGCTGTTCTATCCCCCGTGATGACCAAATGGTATTTGGGTGCCTGTTTCACAAAGAAGCAGCAGCAATTGTTAGCTGCCCCAGAAATCTATATAAACAGCACCTGAATACTTCAGAGGATTTCATGTATTATGTGACCCAAGAAATAAAGCCTTTATCACATCAAACACGGCTTCCTAAATAAAGGGAAACATTTTACCTTCATCTCACTGTGCCTTAGTTCCCGATTCGTAAAATAGGAATAAGAAAACCCTCCCCATTTAGCGGGATGTTGTAAAGGTACATTCAGTGTTTGCGAAACAGTTGTATACTTAGATGATAATTTCTATAAAAAGCTCCCGAGGAAAAGAATAATGTTTAATAAATAAGGCAGAGAAACATGCACTGAAAATAAAATATAAATAAAACTTGCGTAATGAGTACTGCTCAATGTCCTGTGCACTGAAAGTAGCAAGACCCTTTGGGGGTGGGGGGAAGAAGGAACATATAATGCAATTTTCTCTCCTGCAACACATAGGTGCAAGGGAGCTAAAATACAATGACCCAATTGTAAAACACAATACACCCAGGATTTTAATTCTGCATTTCCTGCCTTTTAAATTTCATTTTGCACCATTACTATTTTTTCTTTCTTTCTCATTTTGATTACAGAAACTTAGAGGTTTTTAAAAAGGAAACCTAAAAGCCAAGTATCACCTTGTGGCATCATCTAGGTTAAGAGGTGGTTCATCAGCAGACCCTCCCATAAATCTCTGTCACATCAGCACAAACGGTCTCTCTCTCAGAAAAGTTTTCAAACAGAAGAATGGCAAATTTTGAAAATACTGGGTTCCTTTCATATTTATGATGACAAAACAGTCCTGTTGATCTCCCTGCCTTCTTTTCAGATTTGTTCCTAATCCTTACATCTACTTTATCTGCAGTACAGTTCTGAATGGTACCCACTACATCTACAGTCACAGAATCTTACGATTCCCTAACTGGTAACAAACACAGGAATAAACCAAAGCTATACCATACCAACTTAAGAACCCTGTAATGTCGAAATTACTAAAATTTCAAGATTACTTGAACATTTCACTTTATAAAACAATGGAGAAAGCTAGGTCGATACCGAGTTTAAGAATAATTTTTTGTTCCACAAGGTGATTAGAACAGTAAGAACATAAGCAGTGAGGAAACTACTGTTTCATTTTATTCTCTATCCAGTATTGCTAAACTTTTAGTAACATATCAAGTCAAGTAACTTTCACATAAAACTTCAACAGAAAATAGTCTGAAGTGATGGGTGTGTGTTATTGTATACATTCAAATCTGAACAAAAACATAACAGAGACATAAAACTAATCTGGCTGAAACAGACTTAAGATAGAAAGACAGCTTGAAAAAAGGTGCAAGAAGAATCGTAAGCAGAATACACAGGAATAAGAGAAACAAGTTCAATTCCTTAATAAAAACCTTCCCCATCTCCCCATGATGCTGATTTTAATTTGCCCAAGGAAGGAATCCTCCAATTGTTATCAGAGCTCTATGACCATTTCTTATGGTTTGAAGAACCCACAACAATTTACTGTCATTCAGACAATTATTCTATCACCCGATGAGCCCTCACCACCCGGGAAGGGGAATCGTGAAACACAAGGAAACCCGAGGGCTGAAATATAAACAGATTGAATAGAGTAATACTAAGTAATTAACATTAATAATATGAAAGAACCAATATTGATCCTGATACCAATACAAAATATGCAAGGATTATACCCAGGGTCCAACACCAGGGCAAGAAGTTCTCTGGATCGCAGCCACCATAGACGAGAAGAAACTTCTCAGCAAGCTCTCTAATTTATATGGAATGTGATGTTCATGGTATGAAACAATCCTGTTGGCCAGCTTGGGTCAAGTGTTCAGGTCTTGCTCCTCCTTGTCCCTGCACCTGGCGAGCTCGAAAACACTGAGACCTTGAAACCCGCAAACCACAGCTGGCTATAAAGTAAATATCTTCACCAATTCAGACACTAGAGACTTCTAAAAATGCAGTTTTCCCTCGCACTAGAAAAGACCTTACTGAAAAGTAAAATTACTGAAAGACAACTTAAACTTGTATTCATTTCTAAGTTGACTCCATTCATCGACAATAAAGGTCTGACAGAACTGGAAAAGTTGCACCAGAATCTTTTTAAAGCTTATAAATTTATACAAGAATTACAAACTTTCTTAGCAGCAAGAAAGCATCAGTTTTGCAAAATAAACTGACACACTGCATATCTGGTGGCATGTGACCACAGACTCCAAGAAGCAGTTTCCATAGAGAAAGCATATATTGGTATTTAACTGCCCAGGAAAGGAAATGGATGTTGAAAGTTCATGTTTTATCTTGTTGATATAAACAATAATCCATAAATCAAAAGCAAAGAAATATGACGAGGTAGTACAGCAAAAGAATCTTCAGGACTGCACGTATCACTACAGCTGTAAGTCAGTCAAGACAGAAAACACCCACGCTGCTTACACAAATGCACATCACTACCTACTCGACCTGAGCTGGTCACCTGTTCCCATCATCCACGCACCACTTGAACAGAAACAGGTGAGATGCTGCTCTCTGCAGATTATCTCAATTCAATCTCAGATATTTACAAAGAATGCATAAAAGCCTACCTCTACAAAGAAGAAACGAACCTAAGTAGTCCATAATAAGGCTTCTTTAGCCATGCTCAGACAAAAGATACCTTGCCACATTTTTCACAGGCCACGTTCCACTGTTTGCTCAAACTGTATCTGGGGCTTTCTTGCTGGGTCTTTGATTCCCCTTTCGGAAACACACATACACACACCTTTACCAAATGATATCCAGCTACACTTCTCAAGTGCTATAGTTCTCATTCCTGAAATATTTCACCAGTGTGATGCCTGTTGGTTTTTTTATATTTGAAAATATTAATTTCATTGGTTTGAGTTTTGGTGGATTTTTTTTTGTTTGTTTTATTTCCCAATAATAGGAAAGCTGCATTTCCATCCTTCCCTTGCACTGAAAATTTATCCAACCCATACTACCACAAATGCGACAGCAAGAAGGGGCAGCAAAAGAAACATCTCCACAGGGTTTGATTAATCGTATTTTTATCAGACAAACTAAGATACCAAAACCAGCACTGAAATAACATAATCTTTAAGCTAAGCAAATTTTAAGTAATATTAGTACTTAAGAATACTAAAATGCAAAGTTTTTAATCTGAAATAGACACCAGTGTTTACCACTTAGAACATCGCTATTACCTGAAATATGAGATAAAAATATCTTCTTGAAATACAAAGAGTTAAAAAGTCCCCCATGACACCTTGTTTCAACAAGATGTACACGTCCTTTTTTTTATAAGTGGAAATGTCTTCCTGATTACCTGAAGAGGTGCAGGATTTGAGGGGTAAAGTTCAGCAAGAATGACAATCTTGGCAGCCTGTGGTCATTTCTACACTAAATTTTAGAAGACAAAACAGAAAGAGACAGACACGTGGTACATAAACACCTGTTGGCAGGAATGATACACCCCAAATTCAAAATATTTTCTTTCAGTGAGAACACTAATAGTGCTTGTAATTAAAATCACTTGATGGAAAGAACTTAACAGAAAATACTCTTCAATAAAGGAGATACATTTTTTTATGTTGCTACATATACAAAAATAAAAACACTGAATCAGGACAAACTGTCTTGATACTCATAAAATAATTTGTTCATAAGCTAGACTCTCTTTGTTAATAAATCGCCAAGTAATACCGCATCACACAACTTGAATTAATGAAAATGTTGTACTTGCATTGTCTAACAAAACACAAGAATATTGGATTTCACTGTAAAAAGCTTTTCAGTTTCTTAAAGTGAAAAGGACTTCTTAAAAATGCTTTTGTTAAGAGGCTAAAAAATTCATTGAGGGAAGAAAAAAATTAATTGTACTATACTAGCATGAACAAGCACCAACAGAAGCAAAGCAGATCCCTTAGTCATTAGTGAAATACTTTAAAAAAATACATGACTTTGAACATAAATGTCCAATTTTTTTCTACCCTTAACCAGACACCCAAGTTACAAAATACAACTACCTCACCACCACCACTAGACTGCCAGTGGTTTATGGTGTATTTACAACGAGGCTACATATCTACCATTATCTTCTGATTGAAATTACTGCTGTTTGGAATAGTAGTATCATCCATACATTCTGAGACTCAAATGAAAAAATAAAAAATTTCTGTAAAAGTATAAATATTTCAAATACACTTTACTTCCTTTTATATAAATGAATAAAGTATATATACCTGACTAAAAAAACCCCACAACATATTAAAAGCCCTTCCCTTGAAACAGGCTTATTATTTTGGTCACTTTGGACAAAACGATGAGTAAGATGTGAATGCAATAACTGGTGATCATCTCCACTCTTTTGTGCATTTACCTGAAAAAACGTAAACTGATCTCCAATTTCCTGTAGTATCTTACATAACTCTACAGAATCTTCATGTATATTACAGAATTTTAAGGTACGAATACATGAATGCTTTGAGCTGTTAACTGTTGATACATTAACTACTATTTCTTCCCATTTTTCTAACTTTAACTCAAATATATCAGTCAGCAACATCATATTTGTCAAAATACAATAAAGTATTTACAAGCAATGGTCTTACCTAGAGCATAATTATCTTTTTTATAATAAAACTATTATCCTTCTTCTCACTTTCTCTAACCTGAAAAAATCACGGGGGGGATGGGGGGTGGGGATGGGGGGTGGGGGTGGGGAGGTGGAATTGTTGTTCAGAGATTTTCCTTCCGTTAAGTGAATTCCATCTGCACATACAGTATGCATACCTCATTATAAAGAAGCTATAAATATTAAGCTACTGTTATGACTACGTTTTTGCCTTCTTAAATTGTAACAACTTGAAGGACCAGATTTATATCTGCTTGCAGGTCCTCTTTCAAAACTGTTCTAATTTTGATATCCCTTCTTAAATACTATCACCACTGAAGAAGTACTTGAGAAGAACAATTATCTGGAAGTACTTTTTAAACAGCAACAATGTCTAGTTCTAAGCACAGTATTTTAGTACTTCACATAGCAGTTCTCTAAGTTCAGTTCTAAATTATCCAACGCTGTGACAATTAAGCTGTGTTTAGACCACAAAACCACACCAATAAGAACAGACATCTATAAAAATGAAGTATTGTTTTCGTTTGTGATTCCAGATTGTCTCCTATTAAAGGATACAGCAAAGTGGTTGCTGCTGCAGCAGACAAGTAATTATGATTCGGATAACCCTCCTCCAAATACATAAAGAAACAAGAACCTCCCAAACGGTAACAGATGTCAGCAGCATCTGCAATTTAATCTTTCATGAGAGAATACGCTCTGCCATATGATGAAACACCAGAAAAAACGGAGTGCTACCTTTTATTCAGTAGATCTTGATGTAACCACTAATGGGGAGATTTACTGTTTCATCATATTCTTGGAGCGCAAGTAAAGGTCCAACAGCCTCTTGTCAGCGAGGGTCCCAAAGAAGAGTAACATTAAGAGATTCATGTAACAGCAGATGATCAGACCTGTTTTTCTACCACATCAAGAAGTTAATGCTCCTTATTATAAATAAATAGAAATTGGGCTTTTGTGTGTGTCAACAGTTCTCTTTTTTTTTTTAATTTTTTTTTTTTTAACACACAAAACACTAGTGTACTTCTGTGTTTTGCAAGAGGAAAAATATTCCTCATTGTATAATGCTATTGCTGCTACCTATATCATTAATAAATACTTCATAAGGACTAATAATAGTATTTATTTATTCCCTTGCATCTTCCTTCTTCAGTATTTACTACTACAACTCTCAGAAAACTGCCAATATTGTGTCTTACACCCCTAATACTGAATATATTCCGTCTTTTGTAACTCAAGAATCCATTTTCCCCAACGTCACTAAACGTCTCTCTTTTTTCATGATTAAATATGCATTCAACGAGAAATCAAAATTGCTTTTCATATAACTCTTGCCCTCTTCAGGCCATCCAACCACCACCACGCCATTTGAGAGAAATCCAAATTCTCACCACTGCTCTATTTCTCATAAATGTACCTGATCTCTGTTCTCTCCTCTCCAACTTGCAGTCACTTTCTATAAACCCCTCTCAAGTGCTGCAAAAGTAACACTCAATCTCAAGAGACTTGCTTTGCTACTCAGCTTCTCTATAACACGTCATAGAATCACAGAATATGAGGTTGGAAGGGACCTCATGGATCATCTGGTCCAACCTTTCTTGGCAAAAGCAAGGTCTAGACAAGATGGCCCGGCACTCTGTCCAGCTGAATCTTAAAAGTGTCCAGTGATGCACAATCCACTATTTCCCTGGGGAGATTAGACTCACAGAATCATTTAGGTTGGAAAAAACCTTTAAGATCACCAAGTCCAACTGTTAACCTAGCACTGCCAAGACCACCGCTAAACCATGTCCCTCAGCACCACATCCACACATCTTCTAAATACCTCCAGGGATGGTGACTCCACCGCTTCCCTTGGGCTGCCTGTTCCAATGCTTGATGACTCTTTCGGTGAAGAGATTTTTCCTAATATCCAATCTAAATCTTCCCCTGGCACAACTTGAGGCCATTTCCTCTCATCCTGTTGCCTGTTACTGGGGAGAAGAGACCAACCCCCATGTTGCTCCCACCTCCTTTCAGGTAGTTGTAGAAAGTGAGGTCTCCCCTCGGCCTCCTTTTCTCCAGGCTAAACAACTGCAGTTCCCTCAGCTGCTCCTCATAAGACTTGTTCTCCAGACCCCTCATCAGCTTCCAGTGGTTGATTGTTCGCATTGTGAAAAATTTTCCCCGTGTCCAAGTCCGAAGGGACTGCGTGTGAAAGGCCTGCATTTATATGCTTTCCATACTGAACATCTACTACTCTCTTTTCCCAGCCACTGAGTTTTGAGCTAGTCCTCTTAACAACAAGACTGGCAGTGAAACAAGTAAGTTTGCATATATTAGTGGAAACAAATGAGTCAATTTAGTTGGTGGAGAAAATTACAATGTTCTGAATAGAACTGTGGAAAACCAGCCAACTACTATTTTCTGTTTGGGATTATTTTCACACAAAGAAAGGCAGAACTACCATGAGTTATCTTTTGAAAGAAAGGGCAGTTAAGGCTACAAACTTTATTTTCACTTTAAATGAAAAATACATCCTGCAGAATATTGGTTGTCTTCACCATTAAGTGGAAAACTCAGTTCAACTGCAGGAGATAAATGCCAGAGATGCCTTCATTTTTCTTGTTGAAGATCATACTAGATTTGCAGTGGTTACACCTCTAGCCTTACTGTATCATATAGTCTAGCTTCGATATCTCGTTCCTTCACATCTCTCATTGTGCTACTGCACAGATCTGCATGTCTCTCTTCTTCCTCCTGTCACTCCCTACTCACTTGCTGTATCTAAAATGAGTGTGCACCTATTAGTCGTCTTCCAGTTTTATTTGTCCTAAAAAATACTTGAATACATTCTGGAGTAATTAAAAATACGAAGAGGAAGGCTGGTGATCCTGTCGATAACTTTGTCAAAATAAATTTTGCTCTGATGACCATGAGGGCAATCACATTTGACAGAACTAAAATGTTACAAATACTATTTTAGTCTCAGTAGTAAGCAAAAATGGACAACTTTTGCTTCTAGTATTTGAGAATGGCATGGTGATGCACATCATTACAGACGTCAGTCAGCAGCACCTCTACTTGAAGCGAAGGCTGCAAAGAGCCCATCAAATTAAAAACCATCTCAGGTTAACACTTCTAAAAGCTTAGACCAACACCATGAGACACTAGCATTTCCTCCTCCCCTTCAATAAAATGCTTAGTACCTTTTCTTCAGTGGCAAAATCCACTTACAACGTTTCAACCTTTCCTTCACATCCCTCCTTTGTATCAGTCCAACACAAGATGGGGCCTTGAAAGTGGCCCATGAAATTAATGGGTTAAAACAGCAGAGCCTGGCAGGAGCAAGGGTTGTAACCATTTGGGTGACACTTCAGAGCAGTCCGCAAACAGCTGTATCAGCACAGGAGGAGCAGCAAATTGCAGCTGCAAGGAGAGCAGCAGGGGTGATCAGGGCAGGAATTCTTCAAGTCAGCTTTACTGCCAAAGAAAACCAGTCATGTAACTATTCTGTAAGCGGCAAGTTGAAGAAAGTTTCATAATTACAGCCTCAAACCTCAAGCTGGAGACAATACAAACATATTTTGTTTTTTTCTTCAAAAAGCATCCTACCAGCTAAAAACAGGTTCTACTCTGAAAACACAGCTCTTGCCATGCAGAAACTATAAAATTGCTTCTAAAAGAGGTCCTGAAAAAACATTCTAAGTAATGCCAACAAATAATTGTAGCTATAACTGGTTTAGAAAATCAACCACATCATCATACAACACTGTCCTATGGCTGAAAAGCACAACAGTTATTTGGCCAAATTATGTTCTATATTCCTGCTGTCAATTACTTAGCAAATGCTTTTCTTTAATAAATGACATAGTTTCAAGCATCTGCTTAAAAAAAGAACAAACAAAACAAAACCCAAAATCCAGCATCACCAAAAAACCCCTACTCTTCTGAAGAAAACAACTTTGTAAAATCAGTGTCGCTCCTGAAAATAGCAAGCTTCTAAAGAGACACCATCCAGTAAAAAAAAGAAAATGCTGTTTGAAGGAATACAGGTAGCACCTACAATTATCATGACAGATATCAGACAAAAAGTACCACCGCCTTGGTATAGAAAACAACGGGCTTCTTCAGTGCCATGTAAAACTGTCTTACATCTGACCGCAGGAAAACATAAGAGAGGACTGCAAGGAACAGAGCTAAGTGCAAAAAGAAGATTAGGACTGTAGGTAAACAAGGGACTCCACAACAGGTATCAAAGGAAAACGCTAAACTATACAACATGCCAAGTATACCTGGCATCTGTGGCAGAACCAAAATAGGGAATGTGGCTTTGGGTATCTGGCATGAAGCTCATCACTGGTGCCCTGACCTGCAATGCCACCTCTACAGCAACAGCGTAACTCCAGGTCGCAACACTGAGGGAACTGTAACACCAGCACAACATTGTTGTCCCTGTGATACATACCTGCTTCCCCACACAGTATTGCAATAGGCTTCATGACATCCAGTTCATCTTCACGCCTTGTCTTGGAAAATTCCACTATGCACTCGTACTTCACTTTCTCACCTTTTGCCCTGCCCAGACAGCAGGAGACATGATCTCTTTCTATCAGAAGAGGCAAGATGCCAGGTGGACCAGCTTGTACTCTGGGCTAAATCCAGAGCCCAGCCAGGAAAAATACTTTAAAGAGATGGGCACATCCATACTGCTGCTGATGGGCTCCTGAGAGTTTAGCTCCCTCTGGGATAAGACGGAACACACATGTGTGCCATGGCCCACGTGGGACAAGTGGCAACCCCTCCTCCAGCGTCTCTAAAACCTCTTACTAACATGCTCTTCACTCACCTTTACATTTATACACTTCCCCTCTAAGACTTTACATGACAGCAGCCTTCCAGTACCTAAACGGGGCCTACAGGAGAGATGGGGTGGTACTCTTTATCAGGGAGTGGAGCGATAGGATAAGGGGTAATGGTGTGGATGCCCCATCCCTGGAAGTGTTCAAGGCCAGGCTGGATGGGGCTTTGAGCAACCTCGTCTAGTGGGAGGTGTCCCTGACCATGGCAGGGGGGTTGGAACTAGATGATCTTTAAGGTCCCTTCTATGGTTCTATGCAGGCTCACTTCATCAACTCCACCGGCTCTGACCAAGCTGCAACTAGGAGTTAGAAACTTCACAAGGTGACCCTGATACCCATGGCATCTACTTTCACCTCCTTGGGCAGAGCATCTCTGGCCAGCGTTCATCAGCTCCCTCTTCCCGGACCGGAGAGCATGGACAAAGACCCAGACCATACTCTGCTTAGTGTGCCCTTTGGCTCCCTGTTTTCACATTTTTTGACGCACACTCCTCCTTCTTTTACCAGCTGTTGCCTGGTTTCTCTCCATTCTCTTTTCCTGTAGTACCTCATTCTCAAGGAGGGCTCTGATGTTTTATAAGGAATAAACTGTAATCCATCTCTAAGGAAAAAGCCAACAGAAACAGTGGCTCAAAATGACTACTTAAGAAAAGCAAGAGGAGGGCAAGCATAGGGCACTTCTCACTTGCCATGCCACACACAATTCTACAGATCATATCCTCTATCTATTCTAGATAGAAGAGATGTCACTTACATAGTAATTCTTCATATGGAAATAATTCACTACCTTTTGCCATCCCTGCCAAGCTTTTCCTGAGTGTTTACCTTGGATGCAGCATGTTTGATATGTGTGTCACTTAAAAATGGTAACAAATGTTACTCAGCAGTGAAAACAGAGGAAGAAGAGAACCCCAAACTGTGGACACATTCAATTTGAAGTTCAAATATGTTCTACCTTGGAGTTCAATATAAAAAAACCCTAAGTTTATATGCAAATGAAATAAAATTCTGTATTTTAATACTAAATGAGCAGTTGGATAATGATGTAGGTAGAACAGAAAGAGCGATCTTTTGGCAGAAAGCGTGTCATAACAATAGACAAAATTTAGATAGAAACTGAGCTGTTCTTAGGTATTAGAGCAATCTGTGAAAAACTGAAGGTAATTTGGGTTTTGTGTCAGTTTTGCATCTGATCGTTAGTCCTCAAGAAATTTAAAGAAGAAAAAAATCTGCTAATTTGCAAAAGAACCAGCAGACATCATACAAACCATTGCAAAGCACTACACACCCTGAACCTCCCAGGCGATTCCACATCCCATGAAGCTGCTGCAGACTTGCACTAATTGCACAACTTACTTGTTTTGCAATTTGATTTTCATATAGGCCATTAAATTAAGCAAAATTATTTAGCACCTTTTTTCACTCTGAAGTTCAGTTCACATAAACAAGTACCTCTAAGATGTATATTTTTAAGGCAATGGAGAGGAACGGGCTTGAGCACGGGATGCAGTGTTGCAGTCTGCTGTTTAGGATGTTTAACCAAAGCAGAATACCAGTGCTGGGATCTGCAGTGCATGCATAGTCTGGATTTCAATGAGACCCCCCCCTTCTCATCGCTCAAGTTTTCACAAGGACCAAATGTATGACTGAAGCACTGAATTTTTAAAAGCTGTCTGATATAAAATAGTCCTCGACAAGTCAATGAAAACATATCTCCTTTCATCATAATGACACCTGTTAGAAGGAAATACCACGATCTTTCAAGTTGATTTGGCATGATTTTAGCTATGTAAGGCTTTTTCTTTCTCTCTCTCTCACCACCCACCCTGTTTTTCAATGAGAAACCCTGATTAAAACCTCTGGGCTCCACATTAATCTATGGACCAGTTAATAAAATGCTTGAATACAGGTAATTTGCATTAAAACCTTTGTGTTAATGATAGACTTTGGTGCAGTTAAGTCACATTTTTCCCCTGTGCAAAGTAAGGCTAGATTATCATATGCTTAACAATTAGAATTTAAATATACAATAAACCTATTACTGTTACCTGCTACAAGACAAACAAAGGATTTCAGACTGTCTAATATCACAGTAATCAAAACTAACCTTAATTACTATTACAATGCACCTGCTGGTGTATCTGAGTACATACACCCTTAATTATGTCATTTCATGAGAGGGAAGAGCAAATGGATTCTCGGCACGGGAAAAATAACAGTCTTTCCTATCTTGAAAGCTTCCTTCTCCGTGCCAGAAATGCAGCTTCCTTTGTTTTTAGTTTCTTGAACCTCACTGCAGCCGTGGAAGTCTGTGGGTTTATAGACAAGTGCTAACAGCAAGTGCAGTAGGTTAACAAGTACGTACTTGCTGGAAGTAGCTTAACTTGAATGAAATAAAACATACAAAAAGTTCCCGACGTCCTCTGTTTAAACATCGCAGTATTTTACCAAAAGGATAAAAGTTTAGAAGAGGCAGAGGGATAACAAAACTAACGCTTACCTTTACAAATCGCCCACCAGATTAGATATTCATTCATCTAACAATGTGTTGAAGGAGGATTTTCTGTGCCTCTTGTTTTAACATCACAGGTAAGACATCTTACTATTTCAGTGTTAGTCTATCACACAAATACTGTAGCTCTCAGAAGAAACAGTCAGTGCAAGGTAAAACAGTAATTCTCTGCCCTTCCTATGGAGAGACCTTGGCTCAAAATGCTCATCAGGCTTTCTCTGGTAGAGAACAGCTATGTCATGGAAAAGATTTTTGCTGTCTCAGAGTCTGGAGACCCATTTATCTCTAACATGCAGAGTGTATTTATACACCTCTAAGATTTTCTGAAAGATTTTCTAAAACACTCAAAACTATAGATAGATGATATCCCAACATAAAAAAAAAACCACTGCAACCAAACTGGTTATTTAGTATGAAATCACAAAAATTGTGACTTTTTAAAAACAAACAAACCCGAAACAACAAGGCCATTCCACACCTTTACTACATGGTAAAATGTTAAGTAACTCACACAGCTAGCCTAACCCTTACTACATGTGTATCTATCCAAAACTCATTATATCACAAGGTACCAAGCCCTCCAGGATTATAGATGAACCCCTCTGGGCAGTGAATAGTAGAAAACAATTTAACGAATGAGAAAATGATCGAATAAAACAAAAACTTTGGCACATTTCTTATTTTGAATATCAAATAGTCACAAAAAGATAACTGAAACTAAATACAAAATGAAAAAAAATAAACAAAAAACTCTTCTAAAATATTATTGTCTTAAAGATCCATATGATAAGTGTGAAGATGAAAAGAATTAATTTTTTTGCTGTCTTTTCTCTGTCTTCATATAACTCCAAAACCTTTAAAAAGCTCAGTCCAACTGCTAGGTGCTACATTGCTCACTAAAAACTTCAAGCCTTGAAGTAGCTCATTATATGAATAAAGGCAGACGGGAAAGGGGTAGTAGGGTTAGTTAGAAGAAGTTAGTAGGGTGAGGTCTTTGGAAACTGTTGAGTTAATGTAAGGGTTCAATGCTAAGAAAAGAGACTCCTTTTTCTTGCCACCTCACTATTTCATTGCCCACAGTGCTTTCATCGCTTCCTTTGCATCTGTCTCTTGCCATCTGACACCTCAGTGAATTGATTTGGCGTGCAAAATAATTATAGATAACCCAAAGCGATAAAAAAACCCACATAGTTTCCCAGCCATATAAAACAGCTTATCAATGGATCAGAAAAACACTAGAACTGCGACCTGTGAAGGGTCTAGGAATAAAAACGTATTTTTCAACAGTACAAGCCACCAGATGGGATCAGCTGTTTTGTGCAACTTTACTCTTAGTGGATGTTGTTTTGCTGTGACCCTGAAGAAACAGCAAGCAGGATGCCAGAGAGACAAGAGGCTCAACCAAGCACTGAAGAGACTGTTGTCTACCAGTGCTGATCCCAAACACGGTAGGCAGGGCTACCCCAGTGTCTTCCTTCTATCTTCCTGCACAGCAACATACCCTCAAATTGCTTTATCCCAATTCTCCTGCTACACAAACTACTAGTCTCACTTTCGTCTTGTATTTCCCATCTGTCTGTACTCACCTTATTATCCAAAACAGAACATGTGGGTTTCGGAGAATAAATTGTCTGGTTTGTGTTTGTACAAGCAAAATGGGGTCCTGATTCACAACTAGCCCTCCTGAACATCAGTATAACACAAATAAATAAAATTACAGAGGAATGTGCGCAACCCTTTGCCAACCATAACAGAGGAAGAAAAATAAAAGGAAAAAGGAGGGTGATTTTATCTTTCAGTTTTGCAACTCCTTAGACAACACATTTCTCACTTACCTCCTCACAGCTCCACTGCTACTTTGTCCTCTCTCCCCTTCTCCAGGAAGCATTTCTATCTCACAGCGTAGAAACCATGTGTGGTAATAAAAGACTTGCAGTACAGCCTGAGGCCACAGCACCACAGCTCTCCTTTCGGCAACAGCAGTAGGTCAGGCAGCCCCTATTTTGTGCGGGCTATGCATTCTGCCATAGCCCACCCGCAGTGGCACCACCATTAGCGTAGCTGCAGTGAACTGGATCAGGAAGCCAACCCAGGTTAACTAAAGTCCCTTCTGCTTTCCCTTTTCTGCAGGGTTATTTTTAACCTAGATCAATCTCAAATTCAGTCCACCTTGTTGTCTCATAAATAGTTGCTCCAGCACCCTTGAGGGCACAGAGGCAGGAAAAAAGTGGTAGGGGACAGAAAAGCAGAAGTGCAACTGAAAGAAGTGCTTATGAAATAACACCTTAGACCTGTAACAAAGACCAAGCTCGAGAGCAGCACTGCAGGGCAGACTCTCTGCCAAGTTTTAGCCCTAAGTTTCACAAGTTTATACGAAAAATCCTCAAGGATCCTAACACTGAAAACTCTGCAAACTTAAATGACCAGGAGCATTGATTAAAAAAATACACTCTACTTGGATCTGATCCAGAACCCACCTTCTCTGTAGCAGAGACAATATCCTTTATTAAACTACCTGCTGTAATTTAAAAAAACAAAGCTTCTGGGCAAACAAGGCCTTCATCATGTCTATAGTGAGGATGCAGGCAAAACGCACAAAATCTGACAGCCATCCAAAGGCCTTTCCACAGCTCTGTCCAAAGGAGAGATGTGTCAGTTACGGAAGAACTTAACCAACTAGAGACAACTCCCTGACAGCCAGACACACAGCAGGTAGCACAGCCCTCGGCTCAGGCAGGGCAGCCCGCGACACCGTAACTTGCAGCATTGTGTCCTTACAGTTCTTCCACTTGCTTCTCTGTCCACGTGCGTCTCCCCATACCAATGAGATAGTTAACTTTTCCAGCACAGACACAGCCTTAATTACACTAAGGAACTGCATGACTGTTGCCAAAAATATGAGAAATCTGAGTATTTTTCAAGATAGTATTTTTGATTGTGTCATTTCTACAAATGTGGATATATGGGTAAGTGAATGAACACTAAAGAAAACCACTGACAAGGGAATATCAAGTAATTTAAAATATTCTGTCTTTAAAGCAGTCTAAGCCTATAATAGAGGCCTAACTACAACAGCTAAATATGTAAACTAATTTATCACTTAGGGGTCCCTTCTGACCTTTTGTTATGCTACCAGGTGGCTATCATTTACTGACGGATAACCTCTCTCTTTGCTAGTCCAAGCTGTGAATAAGCATTTTGGTTTTAATTAAAGCAGAATTTTCAGATGGTGCCTCTTTTCACATGGTGCATACTGGTAGTCTTACACTGGTGATTACAGCAAAGGAATTTTTAGATATTTCTTCAGCAAGTAATTATAACTACTTCTGATTTCCAGACGAAGGCGTTCCATATTGCTGAAACCTAACGGATCAATAGTGAGGCAAATCAATCTCAAAAATATAAGGAAAGAAGCTTTAAATGCACTGTTTAGAGATGTTATCCATACAGTCCATTCCAGATCACTGGAATATATATTGTTAATTACTCTTTATACAATACATACTACAGCTGATGTTCTAAAATGTGTAAACAAGGCTCTAAAAGCTATCCATTTCAAGATCAGAGAGCATAAACACAATGAGCAAAAGAAAAAAAGACAACAGCTGTTGAACAAAACTACACTCAGATCAAAAAGACCGAAACAAGGGTCTCTGGAAAAGTGACAGGGAATCGGCAAGGTTGGAATAGTAACGGACACAGAGCTTTTCACCTCTACTTCACCAATTTTAATTGAATCAATGTCAGCAGTGACAGAGCTTTCCCTCCTCTAGTCTTGGCAAGAAACAAACTTCTGGTCTCTTTTGGTCCTCAAGGAGTAAATACAGCAGAATGACCCAGCACTGAATGCACATGAAAAATAGGGGGGGAAAAAAAAAAAAAAAATCTCAGTTCTAAGAAATGCCCCCTGAGGAGGTTAAAATCTACTGGCAAAGGAAAATTAAGAAGGCTGCATCTTCCTGTCAAGCGCATTTCACAGGAGCACTACTTACAGAATAATTATAACAGTTAAAAAGAGGAGAATTGACTATAATAGGAACTCTGACATACTGAAGATACTGTAGTGGGAACACTTTGAGGAGGAGGAGGAGTGAATGAACATAAAATTCACATGCAGAATACACATCACACATGCTGTACTCAGCTATTTAAAGACCACAGAAGTTGAAGTTAGTGAAGTCATGTTAGATTAATAAATTCCTAATGCACTGGAAGCTGGAGATCTCACTACTAGGTAAGACGATATGTGTAAAGAATTATGTTTTGAAAATCACGTATAGTTTAATTTTAAACATACATTTTAAGAACAATTTACTACCACATATTGCTACAGGAAAAGCAGCAAGGACCATCTGAATCCTGGTTAATGCCTCAAAAGCCAAACCTGTGTAGTTTCAAGATCTACTGCAGTAAGAGAAAGTACACAAGTCTTCCAGTCACCAAAGAGTGTATTCTAGTCACCTGGTCTCTAATCCAGTTTGGTGATTAAAAAGAAAGAGACAATAACACAGCTAAGTATTCTTGAATCTAGGGAAAAACAAAACAAAACAAACAGAACACCAAGTGAGATTACTATTAATTTCTAACGAAGTTTCTTGCTGTTGTGTGACATTACCTTGCATATCTAAAGGCGCAAGTAATTCAGAGCCATACACAGCAATTACTTTAAAAATCTGTATTATTGAGTTATCTGAAGAAAAAAACTCCAAAGCTTTCTACAAACTTTACAATTTGAAGGGCTGACATTCATTCCTGTTTAGAAAACAGTCCTAGTAAAGTTAAAATATTCCTGTCTCATATAAAAGCAGCAATAATCTTGAAAGTAACAGAACTGCTCGCTGAATTAAAAAAAATACTATGTGACCTTTTTTAAACTCAGAGATGTGTTGTAGTTATGTTTCTTTTACATTGTGTGTTACTTTAACAAATTATTCCAAGATAATGAAATTAATAAAGCTAACATTTTCCTACATTAACTGCAACAAGTTAAGGTAGACTCCCTGGGTTGTTTTTTTTTTTTTAAATGTAATTTAAACCTTGACATTTTTAACTCATAGACTGCAGAAGAAGTTTTCTCAGCTACTGTAAATTGAGCGGCTGGAAAAAACACCAAACAATGAAGTGTACAATGAAATCACTATTAGAATGAGGGATCAAACTTAGAGAAACTTTTGTCTTAGAGACTTTGATCAAACTTAGAGAAATTGTCAGACAACTGACAATTGTGTCTCTTGACATTTCAAATGAAAAATACTTATATTATTACTATTTTAAAAGACCCTAAGAATTTGTAGGCTGCTGTGCCCTGTGCAAAACCGTGAGCCCATTTAAAACAGGTACAGAACCCTTGAGCTTCTCCTTATTAAAGATCACTGTTAACTTTGGTCCTCCAAATCAAAATCCAGTGTATATTAGGAGAACCTGGAACAGAAAGGAATAGAAAACAAACCCTAACAGACTACACTGAAGCTTTCCACCTTCTGTATTTATACACCGGCATCTTGCCCTCCCTGCTATGCCAGCCTGATTCACTTTGTTGGTGGCTAAGCTTAAGAAACCTAACCAGCACCCAGACTTCATTCACCTGTAACTTCTGCCTAGAAATACTCTGAAACATTTGCTACATTCTACTGCTAGTGTTCACATACAGTTGGTTTTATTCCTCCGAGTGAAGTAACAAGTACTGAAGATATTTGAATCTACATGGAAAGCTAAAATAAACAAGAAGAATATAAGGGCCACGGTTAGGTGAACAGCATTTACAGTGCAGACCACAGACAGTGAAAGAGGTCTCAAATTACACTTCATGAACTAGTAAGCACAGTTATCAGTGGAAGCTGCGTTACCCTTCATTGTTCTTTCAGGGACCTTAGCATGTCCTTGATCCACACAATACCATACGCTCCATGCGTGGATCAAGGGTATAACATCCCTTTTACAAGTCAAACCTGGATATTTTTCTGTTATCACTTCATAAAACTTCATTTTCAGTGTCCTGAGGTTTGGAATATGTGCTACTAAGGCCACTTAACACATAAAAGAGGAAAACTGGCTCAACAATGCAAGTATGTATCAGAAACATTAAAGCCCCATTGCATTTTATGTTTCCTTAGTGTTCAGTTGCTGTGTATTGTATGAATAGATTACACACCAACTTTCACTGCCAGTAAGTCAAATATTGCTTCGAATAATTTATTATGTGTATAGTATTCATATATTATTGATCCTTCATAGTAAGCGAATCCTGGTCTTTCCCAGCAGTATGTCAATGATGATCAATTTCTTCTCCTAGTTACAGAAGCTGTATCATTACGGAGCTTTTTGCTGCTAAATATACTGAGTAATTGAACATCTGAGCTTGACGTCTCTAGAAGCTTTTCATTTTTAAACTCTAACAAAGGGAGAGGACATCTGAAGCAAACTCCTTCTGCAACTCAAAAATCACTGTATTTGGTAATATGAGAAAAGAATTAATTAAAGTGCAAGTAAACACTTGTTGGTGTAGTGTTATTTACCTGCACAGACTAACAGCAACACATCTACTGTGAAGTACAAAATGCAATGTTTTGTCATCTGAAGTAATTAAAACAATCCATGCTCTCTCTCTTCACACGTATCTTTACAGGTAGGCTAAAATACTTCCCATCAAAAATTAATGCACTCAGCTAAATAAATAAAAAATAAAACCACTAAACAATAATGGTCAAATACTCATAAAACATCTGGATCGTGAAATCCACAATAATAATAGTATAAGATGCAAGAACTGAAAGGCAAAACCACGCAGCAGAACTGGGTAGGTCAAGCCGAGCCCGTGGTCCCACAGCTGGAGACACCCATGCAGATCCCCGGTCAGCCAGAGGAATGCTGCGTGGGCAGGCACTGGCCTACGCAAATTGGGTTACCTGGTTGTACCCCAGACCTCAGTAGTAAACACACAACAAATAAAGAAACTGGAAAAAAAAAAGAAAAAAAAAGAAAAAAAAGACCAAAATGTAACTTTGATATCTAAACTTATTTCCATTTTAATAACGCCCAAGCAATTTCCAATAACAAAGGCTACTGTTGTAGGAACACTGAGCTCGCACAACTGGCGGCTCTCTACATCTTGTCTTTTCCCTTATTCATCACAAACATACCCAAAGTTTTCCACTAGAAGCCAAGTAAGGAAGTTAACTTACTAAAAATAAACTCGGGGGGTGGTTCCCAACAATCGAATCGGCTTTATACTATTTAAAGATTATGCTGAAATACGTAGACAGGAGGGGGGAAAAAAAAAAACAACAGCAAAAAGCCCCCCGCGATGGCAAGTTCAGCTCAATGCTTTTGTCTTCCATTTTACCCAGGGCTCGGGAGAGCAACGTTTGCACCGCGGGCTCTCCCGGCGCGCTGCCGAACGATGTAAACAGGCGGCGGGGCCGGGGCTGAGCGGCGGGGCGCGGGCAGGACCGGCGGGGTCACCGGGGCCGCGCCGCCCGGGCGGGCCCAGCGGTTTCTGACCTACATTCCCCCCGCAGCGGGATGAAAACCCTCCCGCCGCAGACGGAGCTCGTCGCGGCGGGCGGCCTCCCCCGCCGGCAAGGGTGTGTTCAGGGGTGGGGAAAGCCAGCCGGCCGGGGCGAGGATGGAGGCTGGCGGAGGCGCTGACACCTGCCCGCCGCCACCCCGGCCCCACCAGCACCTCCTCCTTCGCCGGGGACGGACACCTGCTGCGGGACAGCCGGACGCCCGGCCCGACGACGGCCTCGGCCCGGCGGCCGCAGGCGGATTTATCCCGCTTATTTCCCGAGACGCTAAACCCCGAGGGAGGCGGGCGGGCCGGGGCCAGGACCGGGGCGGGCTCTCCGCGGCACCGAGCAGGCCGCGCCGAGCCTGGGGCCGGCGGGCGGCCGGGCCTGCGCGGGGCGGGGGGCTCGGCGCCTCAGCCGCTAGGCCGCGGGGCCTGCGGCGGCGGCGCGAGGCGGGCGCGCCGGGCCCGGCCCGCCGGCCCCTCCTCGGGGAGCGGAGCCAGGTGCCAGGCGGAGGCGGCGGATCCCCTTCACTCACCGCTCTCGATCTCGTTGCCCTTCTTGGCGGTGGCTGCGTTCCCCATGGCCGGGCCGGGGCGGCGCGGGGCGGGGGGGGGGAGGGGGGCGGGAAGGATGCCGGGCAGCTGCGGCGGGCGGGGAGGGGGGGGGGGGGGCAGGGCTCGGCTGGCGGGGCGGCGGCGGCGGCTGAGCTTCCCCCGGCCCCGCGCTGGGTCTCTGTGTCTCCGGCCGCCGCGGAGGAGGAGGCGAGCGCTCTGCCCCCCTCCCCCACCCCGACACACGGCGGAAATGACGGCCGGGGCGGCGCCTCCTCCCTGCTACGCCGCCCGCCAGGGGCGCGCGGGGCGCGGGACGCCGCCGTCCACGGACCCGGCCGCCGCCTCGGTGTGGCGGGGGGGGGACCGCCACCGCCGCCCGGCCAGAGGGAGGGGGCTGCGGCAGGCCGGGGCGCCTCGCTGAGCGCAGGGGCGGGCTGCCCTCAGCCCCCGCGCCCGCTGCTGTGGCGGGGGCGGCGGCCGCCTCCGCGCACCGCCGGTCAGCTCCCGGCCTCGCAGGGCCGGCGGCGTGGGAACGCTCCCGGCGCCCTGCCCGCCGGCCGCAGGGGCCGTGCCGCCCGCCGGGAACGGCTGCTGAGGCGGGGGCCAGGCGCGCCCTGCCCAAGGTGACCCCGGGAGGCCGAGCGCGTCGCGGCCCTGCGGCTGCGCCCGCTGCGCGCCGGGGGCTCGGCCGCCTCCACAGCCCCCCACCCCGCCCCGAGCATCCCCGGCGGCCCCGGGACACCCGGGACCGCCATCCCCGGCCCCGGCGGCCCCCTCAGCGTCCCCGCCGGGCCTGCACGCCGGGAGCGTAGACGGGGAGATTCGCACTTGCCGCCTGTTCGCAAACTGTATTTACATGGCTCAACAGACTATAGAAAAAAAAAACCTATAGAAAGGAAGCGAGCTGCCAGGAAAGATTATTTTTTCCTCCCCCCTTTTGCTGCCACTCATGTCATAAATAGCTACAGCTACACGTTTTCAAACAGTATTGTGACTTTCAAGTTGATGATAGCTCTCTTTAAATATATATATTTACCATGTGAAATGCTTTGGGTGTTTTAGGCCTGGAAGGAAATGCTTATCAAAAAGAAGGCTCTATTTTATATGCCTTCAAGCGGGGAGAGTGGAGAGCAGAAGTGCTAATCTTATGGATCACAAACTGTATATATTCTGCCAGGACAATTTATGCGATACCCAGCCTCTTCTGGCAGCATTCTTTCCCCAAGGCTGCAGGCTGCATGAGTTGTTCTAGCAGCAGCCATCCTGGCTACCGTCTTTCACAAGGGCTATCAAAATCCTCTCCTGACACCCTGGGCTGCCTGCCGGTGGAGAACATGCTGTCACGGCCTGATGCTGAATTACCTTGGTCTCTGTAAGACAGGATTTTATACCTATGCACTAATGAACACTAAAGCAGATACCTTTGGGAAATTCCCAATCTCCCGAGTTGGTGCAGGGGAGTACATTGCATGTGAACACTGGGCAGATGTAGCCAGCGTGTGGCCCTACCTTGACAGTGGATTATCCAGCTGCAAACTTTTGAGAACACTTACCTGAATGATCTTGATGTTTTGTAGGTTGAAATTCTACCGATGGACACTTCAGTTAAGGGACTTTTTCTTGATTTTCACCTTTTCACTTGCATTATCCTGATCTGTGTGATACTGCTTGCTTCAGAGGAGTACCTGTGTTTTTAAGATTAAAGAAGCAGTCTCTGGGGAAGCCAGGTCTTTATTGCTTTGAAGATCAGAAGCAAGACATAGTGAGGAAATAACCTGCAAACCATTGGGGGCGGTGAAGCTGCTACTATTGAAGAGGGCTGTCGCATTTTGCCAAAGCCAGAATCTCTGCATTCATTACACACTTGCCCAGAGGTTCAGTAAGTTACCGGTAATTCAGTTTGCCAGGGAAGGGCATGTAGATTGCAATAGCCAGGTCTGCACCAGGAGGAGAAGTTAAGCGTGGGAAAAGAGGGAACTTTTGCCATCGACCATCTTGATCACTCAATGACAAAAAATAGAAACCTGAGGTGCTGTAGTATTTAAATAAATGGCTGAAGACGCTGTCACACATATGTATAGATGTTACCCCACTTTTAAACATTTTCCCCGCTCAAGCCATCATCATTTTCATTTTGGCCAGATTGAATCTGAGTCAGCTGATTTTCATCCAGGTGCTGATAGGCATTTTGATATCCTTGAGAAGACAGCAGTAGCATCACTAACAAATGAGATACGCAGCAGCATCTTTAGCATATTCTTGGCATCACAGCTCATCCCTTCACTAGCAAATTATGCTGCATAGGCTCCATATGTGAGGATCCACCAAGGTTCAATAGCCATTACTCTTGGGATTTGCTGGACAAAGATCAGCAGGTCATTGCACGTACTCCAGCAAAAACCTATATATACACGCAGAGCACTGCATATATGTGTGCAGCAATGCATGACGCAAATTAGCACACGCTCTGAATACACATGCAGCACCGATGGATTTGCATAACTGCTTATACCCAAACACTCTCATAACAAATATAAGTCAACAGCGCTGTGAAACATTAAATGAACCACAATCCTAGCATTACACGTCAAGCAAAGATAACAGAAACAAGGGCTTAGGGCTGGACATTTGCATTCTTGTTCATGCCACTTACACAACTTATGCTATGTTAACAAGTTAGTACTCATTAATTAATTGCAGAACATACCAATGTAGTATTGCTTATATATGTTATGTATATATATTTGTTTAGCACTCAGAGCATCAACTCTTATTCTAGCCCTAATCTTCAGTTTGCCTTAATTTTCTTATATAAAATCCTTTGGTTTTCTTATATAAAATCCTTTGGTGCTGAAATGTCTCATATCACTGCTCATATAAAAGTAGTTTGTCTTCTTTCTTTCAACAAAATTGGTTAAAAATGAAATGATGCAAATATGAAAAATGTTCTGTGTGGATGTTAGAGTATTTCAGTAATGGTGCAATCTAAAAAATTCAGATTTCATTTGTTTTGCTGATCTGTGTAAGAGTTAAAAAAAAAAAACTATAAGAAAGTCAGCTCAGCAGTTTTAGAACTATGCACATTTAATGATGTAGTTTCAGTGACTCACAGCGGGTTTTAATCCATTTTCCTACATATTCGGTGGGAACTATCGATTAGGAATATCCTAGCAAGACCAATCTTTTTCTCTGATAAAGCGTAAAGCTCTGTAGCAGATGTATAGTTCCCTGATGAAACTTGTATATTCTACTCTATGTGGACTCAGAACTAGAAATGAGAGGGTCATTTCAGGACAGAAAAGATAAATTTCTGCTAGATCAAAGGCTCTCATGTGCTTTTAATGGAAATCACTTTTTCATACGGTAATTACTTCTGGAGCCACATATCATTTCACTCCATAATCATTCCAATTTCTAGACGAGATAGTGGCATTTCTGTAGCAACTGCAGCGGTTGTTTTCAATACACATTTGAAACAAGTCACTAAATTTAAATCATTAGGCATCTTAATTTTTTTCCCTCGCATTTAAGGTGTGCCTGCATTGCAAGGGATAGGCAGATATAGATGGATGGGTTTGCCCATCCGTACTGATGATTCTTGCCCTGAGGATGTAGGCTTTGCTCAGGTTATGAATATGTACCTGCCTCTTATGTACCTATGTCTCTTACCATTGCAGCAGTGTCTGTAAATTGCCGGGTTTGACTGCTATTCCCCAAATCCCACATTCCCGCATCTTTGAATACCCCTGGCAGCCTCCTTCTCTACTCCTAAGCAGACTGATATATTTGGCATTTAACTCTTTGTTTTCCTTTCAGGTCGTTTCAGACTACTGGCACATTTCCTGCTCTTAGCTAACCCCTGCTCTGCCAGCGTGGGATGTTTTTCTAGCAGGCTGCTAACGTGCCAAGAAGCATATGGATCTCTTGGTGACTATGGAAGTTGTTTTCCAAATTTTACAGCATCTGACCCAGAAACAGGAATATTCATCACTGCAGCATAATTTCAGGCCTGCCAAGAATACATCAATTATGTCATGTAGACGTACTAAGGGAAAAGATGAAAGCTGGAGTACAGCAGTTCCCCCTGCACCCTGCACTAGCTATACAGAGAGTGATGAAGTACATCCTTGTGCCGGTAAGACCAAATCCAGTGACACCCAGTTCGTTCCTGTTGAGGACCCATCCTCACAGAGAGAAGTAAAAGGTCTTACATCGTGTTCCCACAGTACCTGAGATTGCCAGCCCCTGAATCCATGATGAAACTAGAGCAACGTGGCCAACAACTTGCTTTGCCAGATCTTCTGAAAAATATTCTCTGATGCCCTTCGACTGTGAATCCAGAAGGAATATGGAGCCTCAGGGAAGTGTTCTGCACACTGTGACTGTTACAATTTTGAGGGACATTTTAGTTCAAAGGAGAGATTCCTAATTAGGGGTAACTTGGGCTTCCTTCAATGTGATTAGGTACACTTAAAGCAAGAAGCTCCAAAGGAAGTTCACACCAGCAGCCAACACTTCACCACTGTCACCCTTCCCTTTTCGGCATTAGATGTTTCCCAAGATAGACAGTGGTCAAAAAAACATGTAAACATAGAAGCAAAGGGTTTATATATTCCCTTATTGATTTTTAACTACACTTATTTCACCGCAAACCTCTCAAGAGCCATAAAGTTGCAAGGTGGGGTTTTTTTCTGATGTTTTAAACATAATTTAAAGAAACAAGTATGTTTGGGCTATGCCTTTGCAGTCAGTATTGCCCCTTGACAAGATAGCATTTGTCAAATTTTTTACGGATAATGGCTATATATTCATTCATAGGAGGTGGCAGGTGCTCTCTCGTGAACAGTGTCCCGCTGAGTAGACATGTTTTTTGCAGAGATAAACTCCAGACCTCCTTAATGGCCAAGTCCAGCTGCTCAGTTCTTGGCCTTTATCTCCTGCGATCATTTGGGAGAGGGGGTGTAGTCTCTTGCTATCAGCCAAGCAGCACCGTTTTCAGTTGCTTATAATTGTTCTGCAGATTATTGCATATTTGTAGACGATACTGCCTGCAAATTTGTGATTCAGAAGAAATTGCTAATTACTGTTAAGGAAAATTCTTACTGACCTGCCTCTGTAACAGACTTTGTGATCCTTTTGTGGGTATCTATCTGGCTCATTTTATAAGTTTCCTTATCCACATCAAGAAAAGTTCTTTGCTTTTCTACACCGGTGTTCCAATTTTTTTTGAACACATGATAGATCGCTCAGCCTAAGAAAAGCGAGATATTTTATATTATCTTGATTTGCTGCACTTCTGAATAGTTGATTGTGTACAAAAATCGAGTAGAGAAAAAACAAAAAAAAATAATTGCACATTTTGTTCTTAGTAGTTTTTAGTTTTTTTAGTAGTTTTTAGTAGTTCAGCAATGTGTTTGAATTGCTGCACATGATCTATGGAAGGAAGGAAACTTGAATCAAAATTGATGGTGTAGTTGTCTGACACTAAATTCTAGTCTAGTCACACAGATTTGAACAGAAATACTACTTGTGTAGTCAAAGTTATTCAAATGCATAGCTGTTTAAAAAACTATATAGTAAAACACTTTCAGGGAGTTGACTTCATTATCTGCATGCTTCCCATAATTGAAAGGTGATTGATATTATCTTGATGTTCTTACAGTATATTGAGATTCTGAATCACTTTTACAGAATGAAGACGAATAAAAACAATAATAGTGATATGTTTTAATTTCTTTTTTTAGGTCTTTTCTACAGAGGTCTCCATGTTAATTACAGCTGTTAATTTAAAGTAGACTAAGCTATATTAAATGCCTCAGTATGTATTTTCCTTCAGAATTAATGACCTTAATTTAATTTAGCCTCACTCACCTTAAAAGTGAAATAAATAGACTATGTTAAATGAAGGTCACTTTAATTCTAACTAAGGGAGCTCCCACAAAGAGTTCACCAGGCTTTTGTACATACTCTGCACTCAATAAATTAGGAATGTTGAGGACTAGTAGTCACATATCTAAATCTAAGCTTCACTGTATTCTGCTCAAATGCATGTCCTGTAAATTGTGTCCCAGTGTCACGTATCACTGTATTGGGTAAAGATGTCTAGTTAAAAATTTTTTTAATGCATAATCACCTCTTCAGCTGTAACATCTTTAGTAGTGCCATCTAAAAATAGAAAAACAGTCTAAGATATTTTTCCTGCTTTATTATTTATATCTAGAAGCATATTTTTTAAAAGAAACAAAATCACTTTCTTAAACCTGGAATTTTACCTGTTTATCTTTCTGCAACCTGTTGGTTTTCTCTTAGGGTTACAGCACAATTCCTAGAAATACTACAAGATGTGCACATATGACTAATTGAAGGTAATACATGTCCCATTTGCTGTCATGATTATTATTTCTTCTGCACACACCATCTTTTTCTGCAAGTATCCTGTGCTCTTAAGAAAATGGTCATCCAAGGCAGAGGTGTCAACAACATGCAGTTTGTTCATGGTTCAGACCCCTGGCGCTTGCTGTCAAATTAATAGAAGCTTTTGCTTAATGTTCAGCTTCTCCCTTCTGCTTTATTTGTGTTGTTATTCCTTGCTTATGATTTCAAGCTCTGCATGCCTTTCTGCCTCTAATATCTTTGTCTTATGCTATTTTGAGCTCTTGGTCATATCTAAGGTGTCAGAGCACTGTCCAGACCAACACTTACTCAAGTACCAGTTTCTTGGCAGATTCTGAATTGCCTCATCTGGAGTCTGCTTCTACCAGGAGTCTATTTCAGTATTATTTACTCCCCTTTCTGTTGAAAACCAGTGGCTTTTTAAAATTGAAAGTTGTCTGTTGTTTTGTTTGTTTTTTTTTTTAATCTACAAATCTTCATTAGATCTTACCCTAAGGCAGGCTAACTCCATGCTTCATCGTAACACCTGTAGCACATAAAATTGTCTCCCCAATCTTATAAACTACAAAATACTTTAAAACCTTCAGGTTCAAAGCATATAACTTTCATATGCTTCATTTTTATTTCAAATGCAATACTCAATATTTTTTGTAACAGCTTCATGAATATCCTCCTTTGCTTGGATTGCCAAAAACTGTTAAATACGGCAAATGCATCAGCACTTGCTATTTTCAGAAGGAAAACCTCCTTCTGGTTGACTTGCTTTTAAATAACACTTACTGCTTCCAGATATACATTGAAGTGTTCTTGCCTTCTTTTCTAGTAGTTTCTGGTATTTCCAGAGTTTGAGCCTTTAAATGCTGCAATATCTTCTTGGTGTTTTTCTTCGATTTCTTATTATTGCTGGTGCCACGAATGAGGCTCAGAGGATTACAGGAGATGTTCTTTAATCATGTGTGTCTGCAGTGCCTTTTCCTCACACTTACAAGCCAGAAAGCTAAACGTCTACTAGAACATTTACACTGGTAACCTTTCATTATGAGGAAATAATAAGCAAAAAAAATTATAGTATCGTATTCATAGACGTGAAACCCCAAAACATGCAAGAAACAAACAGCAAAAGCCACTTTGCATCTGAAAAAAAGCGCCCAACAAAACAACTTAGAAAGTTTATTTAATATTTGTAGATCTATTTTTGGTTTGTGTTTGACTGACAAAGCTAGAAGGAGAAATATCTATGGTGCTAGCCAAGAAGAACATATTAATCCTCAGCAACACAAAGAAGTGGCTATTTCAAGTGGTTGTAATGCAGATGTCAATGTAAAAGCTTTTTCGTCTCAACTCCAGAAACTGAGAAGCAGATTGTGGTTTGATATGAGTAGATGTTCTGTATATTCGATAGATGCATGACTGATCCACCAAGAGAGAGAAACTGAATGTTTTCAAGCATTTTTTTCTCTCATGAAACAGAGATCTTTGACTTCTACTTGCATTTAGTCCAAGCCAGATTTTCTTTAAACTCAGTTTCAGATCTGAAATGTTGAGCTCATCTTCTAATAATAGTTGAAATAAATACAGTGCTCCCAGTGAAACTTTTTATTTTTTTTTACTCCACATTAAAAAATGGTTACCATGTGAAATACAGTTTTTTTCACAGGAATGTGAAAGACAGGGCTTTTTAATTGGTATTAGGTATTACCATTTTAATCATCACATTTACATGAAAGAACTCTATTCATTCAATCTTGTGCAAAGGGCAGATCCATTCCCAAGTAACACGTTAACCAATAAATGCCTACATACAAAAATTACCCTCAAGCATTTCTCGTTTCCAATGCTGTAATTCCTTTCAAATAATTTCTGGTAAAGAAATCAAGGTCTCTAATATAGAGGATAAATAGAAGTCTGACTGTGTTAGGGATAATGTCTGCACTTATTTATGTTATGTCCAGGTGCAACATTTTAACTCAGATGTGATGGGATTTTATGTGTAGATTGCTTGAGACAGCTGCTTTTTCTCCTTTAATATCTCTCCTCTGAAATATTCCCTTCTGTCTACTTTATTTTTATCACAAAAAAAAATATCCTCTGATTTAAACATAATTTTCTTTTGTTCCCTCTAGTTTTAGTTCTTTATATTGATAAAATTAAAAAAAATGAGTTAATGAAGTTAATGAAATTCAGCAGCACACTTGGTGATGTTTAGCATCCCTTGCTTCATCCAAATAATTGGGACATTAGATCTTATTTTCATTAATAGGGCTGAACATATAGACACGGACGTTTCTAAATCAGCTGTGGCTCTACCTGGTCATTACTGAAAAGACAAACCACAGCTGAGATTTCTAATCCCCTGAGTGCATGCACACAGAGGGAAAGGCCATAAAAGCCATTGATGAGGAGAAAATTATTTTTGTAAAGTTTTGAATGAAATCCTGTTTTCTTCACACCAATCGAAGTTTTGCCGTCAGTGGCATTGGGATGTTACCTGCAACATTTGGTTTTCTATTTTTGCAGCTGTTACTTCTCATAAACTATCTTAAAGGAAATACTTTGCTTACATGCTCTCTTTCATTTCTGCCATAACATTCCATCAATATATTGCAAAGACAAGAGTACGATCAGCCATATCTAGTCCCTCAAGGTTAGCCTAGGACGGTATACTGAATGGGCACAAAAGACATGTTAGAAATGGTTCTCCTGGGCAAATAATTTATTCCTATAATTTCTTATGAATGATAAATGCAGGTTACATTGTTGTCCTTCAGTTACAAGCGCTTTCCCTATGGAAGGACAGGGGAAGGATATTTCCTTTCCATCCGTTACCTGTTTGAAGGGGCAGCTAAGTGTTTTGTATGATGATCCTTTAACATGCAAATATTTTTAATAATATCAATGCCAATACTTATCATTTATGCAGTGCTTTTTCATCCGTAAGTCTCAGGGTGAGGCAGACAGATGAAGTCAGAGGCTTCTGAAGGTTTTGGTGGTGGTGGAGAGCAGCAATCCCATGGCAGCTGGGATTTCAAGGGAGGAGAGAGGAGAAAGGCTGGGGGAGGTACAGGGTACCCTGCTGCGGAGAAGAGAGTGCAGTCACAGGTAAAGGAATGGAAGAATGCAGGACAGAAAAGAAGAGGGTCTGACAACGATAAAGGAAGAGGAAAACAAAGCCAGAAGAACTGGAGCACATACACGTGCAGAGGAAGGAAAACAGATAAAGTCATTATGGAAGAGAACTTGTAGAACTTGCCTCATTCAACAGGAAAATATGCAATATGGTCTTTTAAGACGTAAAACAGTAGGGGAGGTGACCTATTTCATTTGTACAGTAAAAGTGCTTCTTACGACTAGGAGAACCTGTGATTTTGTTACAATCTTGGCAATGCACCTGTGGTCCAGTTTCATCCCTGCCTGTGTGCCTGCTCCATATGTAGAGCTCTACTCACTCCCTGATCGCTCTGAGTCTAATAATTTGCAGACCTCTGGTCTGGACACAGGCTTTTAATGTATGTTTGGACAGCTGCATCACAACAGGGTCCTAATTTTGAATGGGGTCTCTCTTTTCTGCCATAATTGAAATAATAAATCATAACAACTCAATAACGTTGTCACTATCACTTCTTAGACATCAAAATCCCATGAAATCATAAGGAAATGTAAATTATGTTAATATTATCTGTTGTGTTTACAAAAATTACAATCTATTGTCTGAACTAAAACTGAAAATCATCATGCAAAATATAATTGCGCAGTCTTTTGTTTCTTTGCTACAAGTAGTTGTGAAGAATTTGAAGGCTCCTCCTACCCCAGGCTGTGCGTTTCCCCGTAGGCAGGCCCTCTGCAACCGTCCTTTCCTTTCTGTGATTTTGGAGACTATAGCAGAGACAGGACAGGCCTCTTTAAAGCCCTCTGGTTTATCTGGGTGCTTAGGACAACCCCTGTAAACATCAGTGCAACAACACGTGGCCTTCAAAAAGCTGGGACGTTGAGGAAAAACTAGGTTGTTTTGGAAGGGACAGATCCCGTAGATCTGTACCTGTATGAGAAAAAATATACTTTTGCGGAGACTTGTTTTGCACATTTCTTTTGGAATGCTTCATGCTTTTATGGTCTGTTTTAATTTGTGATATATGGCAAAAATAAACATTTTCTGGCAGCAGCTTTTTTTCTTGTTTTCTATATTGCTTTCTGTTGCGACATCAATATTTACTGATTAAATATTTATATATAATGAAAGAAGAATAAGAGAAAGAAGACTTTGACTATACAAAAGTGACAACTGCTTATCATTTTATTTTGATAGTGTGATTTATTGTGCCTTTTGAGGCGATAGCTTTAGAAAGGTGAAAAGCCTATTAGAAAGCTAATTAAAAATGCTGGGGAAATTCAAATAAGAGTGAAAATGTTACCCTTTGCAATATGAGTTGCCAATTAGACATGACAAGTAGAGGGGTTAAATATTAGCTAGCTGATAAATATTTCAAAGCTTGTTCTTACTGATAGGAAACAGCAGGTTCTTTCTTATATACAATTCTGAGGAATTAAAAAAACCCAACAGTCCGGCAGTTCTGTGTCCCTGATATTTCAGAACTCAATTTTTTTTTCAGATAATGTTTTAGAAATGAGATTAAAAGTTTATGTAGTTTGTCTTCTCTCCTGGCAGTGTTTCATTACAATGAGTTGCTTTAGAAAATTATTACTATTACTGCTATGTATGTTATTATACTACTACTTTTCCGGATTTAAAATGTGATATTCTTCCTATATATCCCTCCTTTTCATTGCTGTCTATAAAATAATTGCTATCTGTGGGAGATATATAGACAGGTGAACTTGGTCATACATGAACAACAAGGTAACTTTGAGCTCATTTTATGTCTGTAATATTTAAGATTAAAACCTCCATTAGTTCTTGTTATCATTGTAGCTCTTTAACTTGTACTCAGTATAAAAATACACCTCTAAAACTTTAGCTATGAAAAACTCGTGGCACAATGTCATATATAAAATCTGTGGTTTTGTGATTAAATGATGAAAAAAGTCTGAAGGAGTAACTTTTATTAGAGTAACTGATTCTCACAAATGAATACTAAGTTATTTGGAACTTTTGTTTGAATCCTGTGCATGTCACTATTCCATTCATTTTTTCTGAGAGAGAAAAAGGAATTTAAAGCAATTCTTGCCTATGTAATCCAAATTCACATAATCTTAAATCTTATACAGTCTTTCAAATGAGAGCAGAGTAACCAGAATATGCAGCTGAGTCAAATAGGGAAAAATGCAGAACAACTAAATAGAATGTAAATTTAAATCTTGTGTAACTGTGGATGGAACTTTGAATGGTAAGATCTTGTCAGGTCTTCACGGACCTGCTGATTCCAGTGCACGTTTTATAAAATGTGGAGTTGTACTGAGTCATTTCTCTTCTACCAACTTCGTTGCAATAGATTTTTAGTCCAACGTAGGGGTGGGTTAGGATTTGGAGAGTAGCAAACCTGTAATCTGCCACTGTTGGCTCTGGATCATCAGCTGAAAAACTCATTTATTTTTAAACAGAAGCACAATGCTTTGAAGAAATGAGGTTTATTATCAGGCTGTCTTTCTACATCTGCATCCTACTCATTACCTTAAAGAGGAATAAAACAACTTTCAAGACATGAGCTATTTTTTGTATTGGGAAACCATATAAACTCAGTGAGATCGTTTCATAGTGTGGTATTCCACAAGTCCTCACTCCACGTATTTCAGTTCATTTTATAATCTCTGCTAACGGTTCCTGTCGGTGAATGCTACACAATCAAGACAATTTTTCAGTCTCTAAAAACAACATGACAAGAGTGAATAGGCGTTATTCAGCATGTAGAAAATATTACCTGTGTTGGTGTATTCTTAGTTCTCCTGCAGGTTAACCCCTGTATTGTTTATCTTTTCTAGAACCAGAAATTCCTGTTGTAAATAGCAAGCGAGATCTGACTGAAAGTGTTAGGTAAACAAAACTCTGTTGCAGAACAGGGAAGTTCCTTCTACAGCCTGAATTAAACCTCACATACCTATCTGGGCAAATATTGATCAAGCTCACAGGAGACAAGCAATAAAATTTCCTTGTGAAAGATAACACAAAATGAAAAATACTACAAACTCCACAACAGAATTTCAAAGAAAAGATACTCAAGATCCTCTGAATCCTATTGCATTAGGGCAGTGGGGGCACTAATAAACCTCAATAGCCCTGAGCAGCCTCACCTGGAACCTCCCCCACACCCATGGGCTCAGGAGATCTATATAAGTTCAGCCCTGAGCTATCACTTCTTGTTAGAGCTGTGCTGGAGGACTCCTGATCTGCACAGTCACAGCCTGGCCCTGCCCCTGTTGGTCCTCACCCCTAGCCTGTGGGGTGGCCTCCTGTTCAATATCAGCCCTGCTTTGTCGCTGTGGATCTGTCTGACAATTGCTGGACCTTGGCCTTGCCTATGGACTGACTTCTTGGCTTGACCTTGGAGCTGCCTCATCACAATGGTATTGCCTTATGATACAGGCTCTTGGTTGGGTCTGTCCACCATCTCCAGGTTTGTCTTGGTTACCTTGTTTAGGTACTGTGGGGCTGGTTGCTGTGACATCTCTCTTGGTTTGTGTTCTCTTAGGGAGCAGCTTTGTTCTTGCTGTCTCCTGACATGTTACATCTCTGTAATATAAATCTGAACTCTTAAAGGTTAACTTAATTTGCAGAAGACTCAGACTGCTGCCCATAGCCCGGATCCAGTGAGTACTTCTATTCAGTGCCTTCCTGTGTTCTGTATTTCTTGTGTGCAGAGCTGTCCCACCTAAATAGCCTCCGATCCTGCGTTATTTATTGCTGTATGGCACAAATTCAGATTTGCTAGGATTTACTATATGTTGCAAAAGAGGCTACTATAATTCTAGACTTAAGTATTCCTATAAAAGCAAATGGCTACTCCTTGTACCCCACTCCAATAACTTCCACTTTTTCTCTGCAGAAATATCTTCCCACTTCTGTCACTTTTATGTCATCTGCTGTGACATTCCAATTTGCATGGGTGAAAAACGATGTATGCTGACTTCACGCTGCCCAGCTTGCTGGGCTAACAGGCACTCCAGGAATCTGAATTGCAGTGGGGAAGTACCTGAGCATCTGACTCTGTCTAGGAAAGTCATCCCTGATGGATGTAGTTAGATGTTCTTGAATTTTGCAGCCCAGTGCATCTTGCAGTACTGGAATTAGGAAGATTTTTCCACTGTTAATGCAGTTTCTCTATCTCCCTGCCCTGGAGAAGGCTGTATTGATTCTATTGTCATTTCACTATGTTGGTTTCTCTCAAACACCTACCTAGTAATGAAATGACTGATTATGGAAATATTTTATCAGTGTACCCTATGGCACAGATACAGCTACCTGCCTTTGTAAAGAAGGCTATAAGTATTATTTCTATTTTATAGGTGGAAAAAAATGAAGCATGTATACTAGGAAAAAAATCTAAAAGAATTCTATAGTCCTGTCATTAAAAACTGTTTGTTGCCATTGCAAAATTAATTTACAGTGGCATAAAAGAAAAGTGCTTTCCCCTATGACCCAGAAACTATTATCCATGCAGCTGGAAACTGCTTTGAGGTACAACAGTAGTCCCAAAAAAGAGGTTCTCATATCACCTATGGGGTTTTTTTGAGAAATTTCTATGTAGAAACAGTGAGAAACCACCGTGTTTTAATGGTGCATATTAATGAAATCAAAACTCCAGTTTAATAGTCTGCATACAGTTTTATTCTATTTAAGTAAAGATCAACTCTTTGATAGTTCTTTTAATATGAAAAATATTCTATTTCTGTGGTATGACATTCTCTGTAGTTTAGCTAATGTAAAGACTTGTATCTAGAACTAAGATTTTTGGAAACAGATTTGATAGTTTCTCTGCAGTACACAAATTCTCTACTATTGTATGAAAAAATAATTCTATTTTAAACAGTTTATTAAGAATCATCACAAGGCTATAAATTTGTACATCTCAAGTGTGTTAAATTTTGTAAGTCACTCTGACATCTAATCTATTGAGCACATGAAGGGGAACTGGGAGGACTCGTGCGCTCTGTTCTGCCTGGAACTCCAGAGTTCGTAGAATCCCAGAATTGCCTCATATTCCAAGCAGTGTACAAAGTGTGAAGTAACTTAGACAAATGCTGAAAATAGATTTTTCTCAACCTTGTACATATTTCAGATCACTATCTCGTGTGGCTTTTGACAATGTACTTATCTGATAGGCATGAATTCATTGCTCACATGACATTGAACCAATGGCATTGGAATAAACTTGGATCTGGATCCATTGCCTTAATGGAGATGCATAATATTTACCTCATAGGAACATTGTGAAAGTAATTCTTGTACAGTTAAGTGAGTAAGTTTTGCTCATGACAAAGGCATACTAGCCTATCCAAACAAATTCTAATATTCTATGCAAAAAGCTTTTGTACTTTTCCTCCCAGCCCAAATTCAAATTGACAAAGCATCAAGAGACCCTAATAATGAAAAGTGAAGACTTTTCTGTCAATTGAATCAACATCTTCGAAAGATTTAGAGCTCCTTTAGGTCAAAAAGCTTAGATACCAATTATCTTCCTTAAAAATGGTTATAGTAATACAATATAAAACACAATAGATGTCACATTGCTATATATCAAACTAATGAACTGATCACTTCAGATGTCTTTCAATAAAACTATGGAACAATTTTCAGTTGTACCTGGTAAGGTGTGGCTTGAAGGGATACTGACAACTTTTGTACTGTGAAAGGACACATTAACTATGTGAGAAACAGCACAACTTTGCTGGGGCAGAAATCTCTCTCATTCCCACTTTTCTCAGTGATTCCTGACCTTATTAAATAATGGTTAAATTGCTACGTCCAACTGCAAAGGAGGAACAGCCCTCTGCTTGGGCCTGCAGGTCATCAATAGCATAGGTAGCCTTTAGTAACACTGTATGATCTTCCCCCAGTTTGGGAATACTTATGAAAACTGTTCTTATTTCCTGGAGAAACACATTAACTTAGTTGACCAGCAGATATAAATTTCCAATTTTCTTCAACTTATGCCTCATTTGCTCTTACAGCCTTCATAAAGCAGAAATAACTTATTTTTTTTTACTGGCTTGATGGCTGCTCAATAAAAAGAAATGCCTCTCCAAACTGCTGAAGTTCTGGGACTCCCTTTCTCAGGGGCAGGCAGCAGATGGGAACTTGAAGAGATTATTTGAAAAGGAACCTCCAAGCTTTGATTACTAAACAGATAAAGACGCTCTGAAATGATATTTTGTGTGGTTAAAAATAGAAGTGCTCATGTCTTAAAGCTGGTCAAAAACATGCCTGAACCAAAGGGGCCCCATTAAGCTTGAGTGTAATTGACTGTAGTCTATGGAAACCCTTGGTGTTACGGTATCTGCTTACATCAGTACCGAATTTCACACAGAGCATGTTTGGAGTGATGAGAACTATAAAAAGTTATTATATGTGAAAAGCTATGTTATGTCAATATCACACTGCTACAGCTTGTAAACTCACATTGATCTGTATAATAAAAGATGTTTACAGCAGCAATGAACTCAATCAAGCACATGTTTGCTGATATATAAAAAAAAATAACAAGCCATCTTGCTGGGCATTTGATTTCCAGGAGATAATCCCAGACAGTGCTCTGAAGATTAGAGAGATAGGAGATAAGAAGCTGTGACAGGCTGGCAGTATCTGCCTGAAACACCATCCCCTATTAGCAGGTGTTGGTGCTGCTGGGAAGCTGTTGCATGGATTTTACTAACACAGTGAGCAGATGGCTTATTATAAAAGAAATGGGTGTTGCTCTTTGAAACAAAAAAATATGGTTGGGCTGAGAAGTCTTGTAGCGAGAATCCTGAGGGAACAGGGAACCTGAGCTAAACCTTGTTTTTTCACTCGTAACGTTTGCTAGTCAGTCGCTAGGAAATGGGTGATTTTTGACTGCACAGACTATGTTTGGATGTAGTTTTTAGCAAGTGGGAAACCTGTTCAGAAAAAGCCTAATTAACTACTTTGTAAATATATTCCAAGGTGATTGTTGTGCAAACAGAAGAAAACACGCTTGGAATAGCTAAATTTCATATTGTACAGCTACTTGCTGGTCCTGTTTGAAACTCTGTCTTTTTGGCATTCCACAACACTAATAGTTGCATGAAGATACAACCTGTTTCAATAGCAGAGGCAAAACGCAACTTCAAGTTTTTCTGGACCATATCAGACTGTACATCCTACTGCTACTCTGCAAGCTGATGGTGGAGTGGACAGGAGAAATAGGTTTGCAGTTCAAAGCCTATTTTGTAACTTTGTTCAAAGACCAATATTCTTTAGAGAATTTAATAAACTCTTTGTAATTTGGAGAAATTATGTTTACTGACTTTGAGATGGATTACGCATACGCAGCATTACAGCGCTCCTAATTATTTGGGGAGTATGTTACTAATAACAGGAAAGGTGAAATAGGAACTGTGCTCAAATACATAGCCAACCTTTCTCTCAAAGACAGGATTGATCTGATTGCCCCCATCGTTCTTCTACTATAACAATTAAAAGTCATAAAGGTACCCAGGATCCCTGGTTGGAAAACCGGGAAAAAACCTAAGAAAATTCATAAAAATATGTAGATTTCTGAGAAAGCGCATTCTTCCTGGTCTTTAGTTTTCCGTTTTGCCTATGTTGGTTTATTTGTGAAATTCAGAAGATGATCTTCATGCCATAAAAATGTATTTTTATTGCTAGTCCTGTTTACAATAATTATCTAGGCACATCTGTTGTCTCAAGTGCATCAATGTTCAATATTTAAACTAGCTCAATTTAAAAATAAAACTCTATTTAATGTTCCTAATCAAGCATCTGTGTGTTTAATACCCTGTTTTGGTTTCTTACTAAATTTTGTTAGCTGTAATGTTTCAACATGGAGGTAGGAAACACCATCTACTTTCAGAGTGATTCAGAATGCAGATCACAATAAAAAAAAAGTAAATCTGATCTGCTTCTGGGAAACAACTAAAAGCACATTCTGAAAGAGATTAATGCCTCCTGCCTCCCAGGAATGGAGATGAGAAAAAGCATTTGTGCTGTCAGGCTCTGGTCTTTGCTGGGAGCTGTGTCACAGGTTGTGATTTCCCAGCTGAGACCAGCGTCCGTTTGTACCAGCCCTCCCCTGGAAAGGGGAAGCATGAGCTGCACCTTGGAAGTGAGGCTGTTGGAAAAAGCCTCCCAGGAGCAGAGCAAGGGCACAGTCGTATTGCCAGGCTCTGGGTTTGCCTGCGATGTATAAAGCTACAGCTGGGTACAATCTCTCATCGTGAACTCTCATGTGTGATTTGCTGTTCTTCCCAGCATGTAACATAATTAGCTCAGAGAGAGGTGCACCTCAGACTTCGGGGTGCAGAGACCTGGTTTAAGGTACAGAACACAGACACACGGCTAAAACAAAGCAGGCAGGATCTGCTGTAGGCCCAAAGCAAGCTTTGACCCGGAGATAACATGCAATGCATGTAAGCCTTGTAAATGGTTTCATCTGCAGTCAGTGGCAGCATTCCAAATGACTAACGGAAAGAAAATCAAACCTTTCCCTATGAGCATCCTGTAACACAGCTTTCTCACAGCTGTGAGAAAAATAAAAAATGCTTATGTGGGGACAAGCTTAGATCCCATTGCCTCTGCTTTAGCATGGGCTTTCTTTCATTAAAATACATAGGTCTGTTCCTACAAACACCTACGCAAACAAGCATGTGAATTTGCATGAGATTAAATGTTTGTGGGCAGAAATTATACCTCTGCTTCTTTTTTTGACAAGCTTAACAAAGGTTTGAGCAGTAAATAAATGATAATTTCTGCATATCAGTAAAAAATACAATATAAACTGTAATCAAACCCAATGAAAAATACTATGTTTGTAAAAAGTAAGAAATTCTTCAACTTTACAGGCTATAAATGCATACCACACATGAGAAAACAGTCTGACATCTCTCTAGGATTCCCTAAAGGATTTTTCATACAGCTTTCTGTCCTTATCAATCATTCTAGTATTTGCAAAAGCCCACAATCTGTTCCTATTGAAATATCAGCTTACCTTGCAAGATGTTAAAGTAGAACTAAAAACATAATGCTGATCAAGTTGTAATTAAATTTTCAACCAACTTGCTTCATATCATTTAACACTGTCAACCTTCTCTGTTCCAGTTCTTTCTGACCAAGAAAAGTTTAAACTAAGCCTACTGAATATATTTATGTCTAACTATCTTAGAAAGGTAGTTGTAGAGATTCTCATGGAAGGCCTGTTTTAGCCAAGAGATTGTGCAGAAAATGTTACACTGAAATTGATTTTAAAGGTATGTTGTAATGAGGAATGTGTGATGTAACAGTGTAATATATCAATAAAGGGAGTTAATTAATTGATAAAACAGAAGAAAACCCAAACATTAGCAAGCAGAGTAAGTCAATAAAAGATTATGGCTAGTTCCACAGCCAACATAAATCAGCCTAAATCCAATGCCATGGTGATTTCCACTGTTTTTGGATCTGGCTCTAAACCTTGATAAACAAAGAGGATACTACATAATCTATTGAGATAATGGATTAAATTTCAGTCAGGCTTTTATTTATTCCTTTCAAAAAAGTTTTTTTTTTTACTTTTATTTTTTAATAGCATTCTTTAAAATCTGTATTTGACAAATGTTTCTCCATTTTTGAAAAATCTTTAATGCATTTATCTGATTAGGTCATGTGCGTTATGCTAGGACACAAAGTATTTCAGGAAAAGGCTGAAATGCCTCTTTCAAACAGCAGTTATGCACGCAAGAGTGAAAACATCGGCTACGAGACCAAAGAGAACGGGGGAGTGGGGGAGAGGAGCGGGACGTAATGGGTTGAAAACGGGTATAAATCAGCACAGACCCACGGATTTCAGCAGGTGACGGCAGGGCCCAGGGAAGCGGCCATCTGTCCGCAAACAGCCGCTGCCGGGGCTGCGCTGCGGCCGTGCCGCAGGCCCTTCCACCTGCCCCGGCGCATCCCGCCGCATCCCGCCGCCACCGAGTCCCGCGGGCGCCGGGACGCCTGCTCAGTGCTTCCAGGCCGAGGAGGGAGCGCCCTCCCGGGCCGCGGCAGCCCTCCATCAGCCGGAGCCCGGCCCCGGGGTCCCCGCGGCTCTGAGGGGCCGAAGGGAGGCGGCGGCGCCCGGCCCTGAGGGGAGCGCGCCCCGCGCCTCAGGGCGGCCGGCGGCGGTTGCTAGGGCCTCGGCTCGCGTCCCCGGGCAGGGCGGCAGCGCGGGCCGCTCCCACCACCAGCGGGAAGGGGAGCGGGGCAGACCGGCGGCCCGGAGGGGGCTGTCTCCCGCCGCCGGCGCCGCCTGCCGCGCTCCGCGGTCACCGCCCGCCTCCCCTCGGGCGCTCTCCTCGCACGTACCTGTGTGGGAGGGCCCGTCCTCCCCGCCCCGCCTGGCCGGCTGCCGGCGGTGCCCCCTCGCGGGGAATGGTTTCTTCCCGGTTCCCCGCCGTAACCTCCCGCTCCTCCTCCCGCTAGTCCCCGGCTCGGCAGGCGCCGGCTCGGGTGCTGCCGACGGGGAGAGCCCCGCCGCGCCGCCCGTGAGGCGCTGCACGCTCCGCCCGGCCCGGCCAGGCTCCGCGGCACCCCGCCCCGCCCGGGAGGACCGGAGCGCTCGGGGGCCTCCCGCTCCCCCGCCTCGACAGGTAACGGTGAGGGACCGGCGGGGCGCTCGCCCTCTCCGCCCCGGGCTTCTCCTCACCCGCCGCCCCGCGGGGGGACAGGCTGCCGTCCGCGCGGAGAAGCGGCGGGACGTCCGCCTGTGGTGATTCAGCATCACCGCCCGCGAAGGAGGGGCGGCAGGGAAGGGCAGCCCGGCCTGGGGGGCTGCGGGTGCCGGGGAGCGGGCAGGGCCGCTGGGGCAGCCGCGGGGTACGGGTCCCGCCTAGGGACTCGGGGTCTGTCGCCGGTTCGGGGCGATGCTCCGGGGCGGGAGCGCGGGGGAAGGGCCGCCAGCCCCACGCTGCTCCTCGGGTGCCCGGCCTGAGGGCGTTGCGGGCGGCGGAGAAGCGCTGTCCGCAGAGGCAGCCCCCGGTCCCGCGGCCCTCAGCCGGGGCGGCGGCGGCGGGGCCCCGGGGCCGCGGGCGGGACCGCGCTGTGCCGGCGGGCAGCGGCCCCGCGGGAAGTTTCCTGGAGGCAGCGGGCAGCCCCCGTGTCGGGAGGGGAGGGCAGCGGCGCGCGTGTCGCAGTGCGAGCGACAGCGAACGGGGGGCGTTTCGCGATTAAAGGTATTAATTTTCTCCCCTTCCCCTCCCCCAAATTTTGCATGCGGGGTCCATCCTTGGTGCGGGTCGTGTCGCACGTAGGGCCCCGTCTCTTCGGAGCCAGTTAAGGCTAAAATGGGCTCGGCTGTTGGCAGTGGTACCCAGTGGAAGCTGAAATGTAGAACAAGTTAAATCTCCGGAGATGCAAGTCAAGTATCTTGCCGTGCTTTCTGCGCTTCGTTGAAAGCCCATTATCTGTGGGATCTTTTTGAATTTTTTTGCTATTGAAACCACAGGTAATTGTAAGCGAAAGGGAAAAGCAATTGATGCTGGAATCTGAACATACTGCTGAACTCTGTTAAACTGACTTAAGGTCTCGATATTGATCGCTTTTGTGCCTTTCTTATGTATTTGTGGTTTGAGCACCAAAATTAGATACTATTCCTTCTCAAAAAAACCCTAAACCAAGCAAGCAAATCCCTCCTGGTTCAGTATACCTTTCTGCCTAAATCCTTCATTAGTTTTATGTAGCAGGATGTTAGTACCTGTCTAAATAATGCTCAGAGAAATTATGCTGGGTGTTTTCCCAATTGAAAGATTAGAAGTAATAATCAGTTGTCCCCCAAATTCTACAGGGTATCTCAAAATATACAGTGACTTGGCATCAGTAGAAGCTTTTGCCCCTGTTTTTAGTACTAGAATGTAGTTTTTAATAGAAATAAGATATGTGTCAATGCTACTTTGAACAAAAAGTAATGACAGAAGCAGTTATTACGCCAGGGGTTTTCCTACACGGTGACTAAGTATCACGTCTACACTGACATATGGAAGTATTATTTTTGAAGCTAGATTCTCCGAAGACAAATGTTACGAAGTTTCAGAAAATTACATGAGCTATCCCATATAAAATATGGAATTTCTTTCATAAGGAAAGAATGTGGTTTTTACCTGTAGGGATCGGCAGTATTATGCAAGAATGTCTAGAACAACGGGGTTTTGTTTGTTTGTTTGTTTTTTAGAAAAACACTCCCTTTCTGTATTTCTGATCGTTTGGATACATTCCACATATTTCCGGATCTGACCACCAGTTTGAAAGTGTTAGAAGAGGCCAGGAGATCAAGCCTGTCAGCAGTTATTAGGTAATTATTCCAGTAATCTAGCAATCATTTTAGTAATCTGAGGCTCAGGTTAGCAGACAAATAAAGGTTTGTTCCCATGCTCTTCCAAAGCTGACGGTGTTAAATTGGCCGTGCAGATTAAGTTGTGGACAAGTCTGAAGAACTAGGAGATGAATTGGTCAACAAGCAGTTAGACACTAAACCACCTTGCAATCTTTTGTATAGTTAGAATTTTTTCTGAGATCTCTGTAATACAGTATGTTGATAGTGAGAGCCATGATGTATTTCTGAAGGTAAAATGTGGCAGACTAATGCTGACTGCTGAATGTGCTTGCTCTGAATTGCCAGCATCAAGAAAGACTGAAATATGATTTCTTGATATGAATCTCCATCTGTGGATATTTATTGTAGGTTTTAAAAATCTCTGTAGGATACATATGGCAAATGAGTCATTTCTTGAACTTTTGCATTTTCTGATGTTCTTGGGTTGGGTTTTTTTTTCCTTTTCTTCCTCCCTATGTTTTAATGTTGTATTAAGCAGTATTTTTGCATGTAATAGATACTTGCAGGTGTCTTGTACAAATTGAAAACAAGTTATTAATTTAAGGATGGAAATCCTTAGAAAACCAAGAAAACCGAAATGAAATCTTAACGTCTGAAATAGAGAAATTGATAACATTTCCCAAGCTACTTTGCATCTGCTTTTATAAAGCTTCTGTCTTGTCTTGAAAAATTAGCATAACATGTTGGAAGACAAGATTTTGATGTGTGCGTCACTAATGTTTTTTGGTTTTGTGCTATAATTTTATCAGTGTAAAGACAGGTTATTGAAATCAACAATGCTTATTTCTCATATCTGTAAGTTTCTGTAAACCTTCAGAAAATTCTGAGTGTTATTACTGCCTCGAAGTATTGTGACTTTTGGGCCAATCCTAAATTATGAAGACCTTGAATTGTATTGCTAGATTCTGTATCAGTCCTGGAAGAAAAACACAAATGCTTCTCAGTCTTTTTACCTTTTTGATGGGGTATTTCCATCATCCAGAGTTGACACAGTGACTTTATAATGATCTGAGGGGGGAGGGAATAGTTGTATTTTCCTAAAAGAAGGTTAGAGTCTGTATGAAGATAGTGGGCGTTCATTTTATTTGGAAATATGCGTACAAACTGTCAAAGTTAAGAAAATTTCCTGCAAGTACCACAGCATACATATTGGGGCATATTAGCTGGATTTTGGTTTTCCCTGTGAATTTTAGAATATTTAGCCCCAGATTCAGTCTTATTTTCTACACACCTAGAAGTTAATTGGGGCCATTTGACTTCCGGCAGTAGGATTCAAATGGCCCTTATTAAGCATGAGGAAGCTCTTTAGAGCTCCATTAATGCTTACCTAAACCCCTGCCAGAATGGTACTTTGCAACTCCTTTTGCGCAGACATTATGAGCCTCCCTTAAAGTTTACTGGAACCAATAAGACTTTTTAACATTAATATTTAAAATACTAATGTATTTTAAATTTAGAATGGAATTCGTAGATGTCTGCTACACTGATGGGTAAGAGAATAATCTGTAATTGAGAATATGGGAGAAAAAATGTGATATACTGAAGTAGTCAATCTTTCAATCTGTTGGGTATTAGAGCAAGTCTTCCTGTTCCACAATAGCACCCCTTTTGGAGCCAGAAGCTTTTTCAGACCATGAGGTTCCATTGTGCCTCGGTCTACTGGATACTTTTCTTCATGGTGGTGGATGCAGGAACCTACAGGTTCTGTAGGGGTTAAAGTCTTAGCTTTTTGCTTGTTCCCAATGTTCTTCCCTGTCTTCTCTCTTAAATGTTCTTGTAGCTGTACAAAATAATAGTTTTAAAATACTACCATGTTAATTTATATACATTTGTCAACATTTTTGCACTTGTCTTGAATTTCATCCACCAGGAATCAAGCTTTACCATAACAGAATAAATTTTTGGTTTTGTGTTTTGAAGGACTAAATAAAGCAGGGATAATGGTTCTTGCCTTCACTATTAGTTTTAATTGGAATACAGGATCTCCAAAATAAAGACCAATGTATATAGTTGTAATATTTCTTTTCCCAATGTTAAAAATATAAGTGCAAATAGTTTAGAATGTTAAAAATAGAGGCGATCATTTGAAAAATGTCTTTGCTTCAAAGGCAATATTGAAGAATATAATCACATTTTTTTTGATGAGCGTTCATCTCTGGGGACACAGAAACAGTTCTGCTTTATGGAGAGCCCAAATTAACAATAGTAGTAATGAAAGAAATACAAAAGAAAACAACGTTATGGTTTAGGACTCACTTTTCACTTTCCTTTGTGTGGAGTAAGTGGCATGCCAATTCCCTCTTACGCTTGTATTTGGTTTTGGAAGGATTCCAGACTGAAGTCTAATAGGTACCACTGTTGAAATGCACCTTAGGTGGCCATATTACTGTTAATTGATAGAAAACCTGGCTGCCTAGAAGGATGGAAGTGCTTTATGCTGCAGTTCAGAAGTCTCTTCTGGCCAGCAGTCGTAGCAGAGTACTAAGAGTCACTCTCTTAAGAAAGCAAGCCTGGATCCACTTTTCATATATAACAAACGCTGCAGAAAGAATTGAGTGGGGCGTGGGCTTCGCAGTTAGACACAGCGATGTGTTGACAAGTTTATTTTCATCCTTGCTTAGTAGCAAAATGCTAAATATATTCTTCTTTGGTTACATTAAAGTATGTTTCCTTCCAACTTTGTCCTTGGGTTGACATGTGTTTGTTTTATTTTTAGCGCTTGAAAACCAGCACAGTAATATCCCTATAGGGTGCAGTGGAAGCATTGGGGTATAGCATGAGAAAATTAAATCAGATGCTTAATACTGATTTCATGCAGGTGAAGAGGCAAAGATCTAGATACTGTTCATGAACACAAAAAAGAGTGGACTGACAGGGCAGAAGATTGTGAGATTTGATGGGGAAATTGCTCTTATTTCCTTGATCAAAAATGGACTTTTCTTGAAAAATGCAGAATAGAGCTATGTGATGGATCTCTGCATTTTCTTTGCTTTTGTGGGTGGTTGTCGTGTGTTTAGTGTTCATCGAACATGAAATTTCTGCGAATTTGTTACATTGTTTTATTCTTTCAAGCTTATCTTGGTGGGGTGGGGGGTGGAAGAAATGTGCTAAAACACTTTATATGAATTATTGATGAAAGAGATCTGAAAGATGTGCAATTTATTCACCAAGGAAAAAACCACCCTGTTTTATTCCATTTTATTTCATGTGGCTTTTTAGAGGGATATAATATTATCCTAACTTTTTATCTTTATGTCAACCTGAAGTCTTTGAAAGACTATAAATTACTAGTGAGCATTAACAATTAGGCATTAATTTGAATAAAAGATTTTTTGCTTAAAAATGAACAAGAGTGATGTCAGAACATGTCTTTGTTACATTTTGTACCATTTTAAAAATGGAAGCATTTTCTGACAAGAATGTTTCTGAGGATGGAGAATAGTATATTCAGTAAGTAAAAGAAAATGTCACTGCGTGATGAGGCAGGGATCAGTGCTGTTGTGAATTGTTACAAGGTCTTCAGTAGAGTTGGGAATCTTGTAGGATATTGACCCAGAGCAGCATCCACAAGTGAAGAAATAGAAGAAAAGTAAAGGAAAAATACAGAGTTAGATTTGAAATTTTGGACACCAGTTGAGAAATGATGCAGTTAGTTAATGACCCCAAGCAGTTGCTTAAAAAAGCCTATATATTACTTTCTTCTATTGCATCTAGTTATAAAGAGAAAATGAAAAGGGCATTGTGGCCTTTCTGCCTAAAGCAACACTCAGGAATACAAACATGTATAGGAAGCAAATCTTTGATATTTTCTGAGAAAATTAAATAAAATTTATGAAAAACTAAAATAAAAAAAAAGATGTATTTTTGTGAGTAGATGTTTGGGAATATCTGATGCAAACAGTCAGCCCACCATTCAGTTTCATTGATAAAGAATACCTCTCAGTCAGTCATGGGACACGCATGCGTAATGCTGTTCCAGCTGTTTGAGGATAACAGATCAATGGTCCAGTTGAGGCTCACTCTGTGCAACAGCTGGATGTAGGAAAACTGGAACCAAGACAGTATGAGGAGCCACGGGGAAAAGTTGCCTGTGGGAAGAGACTTCAGGAGAGATGTCCCGATTTCACTGCCAGTTCTGTGCTTCCACGGGACATTGCATCTTGGTTGCACCGAGTTTCTTCCCATCATTTCCCACTGTTTCAAAGTCCTTGAATTCATCTCTTTTTCAGTTCTGAAAGATGTATCTGTCCAATTATGGCTAGGCTAGAGGTCTTAATCTTTGGTGGGTTGTTTTCTGTTTGTTTGTTCGTTTGTTGTTTATTTTAAGTAGAGTGAGACTTTCATGCTGAGCAACTTGTATAGGAATCATGTCACCAATGTTTATACATCTACAATGCAGATACCTGCAGCTGCCTACACTGACTATACGTAGGCTGTCAGTGAAGGCATTCCAGAGAAACCAGATTAAAATCTACATTGTAGGGGGTCTACATTTATACAGATGAATCCACTGTTGTGTCTTCATATTTGAGGAATAAATGTGATTGCAGTGTCACCTGTGGGATTTCATTGTAGTGTTATTCCATACTGATTTGGGTGAAAGGGAGAACTTTCTTGTAAGCTGGGGAAAATGGCAACAAACTGTGGCAGAGCTACTGAGTTTTCAGAGCCTTATTTCTTTGCACTTATGCACAAATATACACATTTGTTTTATTTTCTATTTCACTCGAGTGGGCAAGCAAGAGAGACATTCTCTGTGGTTCAGAGAGAACATCTACTCTTGCAATTCGTAAACTAAGGGGGGAGGAAGTAAGAGGAAATGTCTTTTATGTATATTGTAGCCTTTGCACATTTGGCTTCCAGCTTCGTTCTGCCTGTGTGTGATTCCTGAAGGATGGCAGTACAGCTAGTAGGACTACAGCCACTTTATGTGAATATGTCCTTCTCCACCTCACTAGAATCTGTCTCTCCGCAATACTTTGTACTACAGGTGTGACAGTAGCAGTGCAGTTGGGCCTGAATGCTGTAAAACTCACACAAGAGAATGGAGTGCAGTTGATTTTTTGGTGCAGTTTTGGTGGTGTTTTTTTTCTTTTCTTCCCCCCCCCTCCCCCCCCTCTGTGGGTAGAACAAAAGAACTTTCCAAACCTTTTATTATCAGATGGCCTCCTTGGTCCACAGTCCACCCTTATTAACATGTACTGACCTGTCAGATCAGACCAATCTTTTCTTAATGAAAAAGAAAAATAATATGACAAAGAAAAATCATCTTGTGAAATGATGTCAGAAAACAATATCTCATTGATATAAATCGACATTGTAAAAGAAAACAACCAAATTTAAGAAATGTGGATGGTTTCAGAATACTACAGAAAGAGTTATCCTAGGAAAGGAAGTAATATTTCTCTTTCCATCACTTCAGATTTCATTTGCTTTAAAAATTGCTCTATGAGATTGTAATCCTGGCCTCAGTGAAACCAAATAAGTTTGATTTCAAAACCCAGATCTCATTGGTCCAAGGCTGGAAGAGAATAATAACCGTTTTTCTTGTAGCAATTTACGAACTATAAATCTTCTTTAGCTTACTTCTCTGCTACTATTTTATGCTATTGTGGTCTTGACCTCTTAATTTTACATTTGGAGAAGTCATTGTTCTGGTTGCAGTACCTCATGTCTCTGGTATAACTCCTTCCCAGTCACTGAGTCATTTTCTGCTTTTAGATTTTACTTCTCTTTAGCTTATTGTTATGACTAAATCCTACTGACTCTCTTCCCACGGCTCTTGTCACTCTCTAAGTAAAGTGGGAAATAATGCATTCTTTTCTTACAACATGTATCGTGCCTTTCTCTTTTCACCCAAAACAGAGGGAGAAAATACCTAGAAAGGGTTAAGAAAGAAATCTAAAAAGTGCCAGGGACAGGCTAAATGGGAAGGAGCTAGTGCTGCACCATGTCTTTCCCTGGTGTACCAGCGCTGCCTGAAGCTGTATCGGTTGTCAATTATGGATAGAAAAATCTGTTTCCCGAGGGCTGACTCTTCAGATAGTTTCAGCAATGCAACACTAACGGTAAGTGATTTCATTTTGCTACTTCTGCTGCAGAATTATTTTAAATCCGTTTCCATATCTGTGGGAGGTCCTAGTATGACTGTTTATTCTGCAGTATGTAATGTTGTCAGTTAAATCCATAATAAATAAACATTTTGCACTCTTGTCAGTAATTTGTATGCAGAAGAATTTGGTATATCATCTCATCCTGCTACATGCTGCTGCTAAGTTGTTTTTGGTGTTTTTTTCCCTATTGCTCTCTATTGCAGACTGTGTTAATTGAAATACAATACCTTTAGTTTGAATGCTTATGCATTCTGTCCACCACATATATTTTGGAATGTGTTGTTTTTCCAGGCTCCTTGTTCCTTTTCTCCATTTTTATGTTCTTTCCCATCCATCCTTGAACTTCCAGTTTATCTTGCCTTATAATAGAGAACTGGATTCAGGAGCATCTTCTGAATAGAGTAAATCTTGATCCATTAGCTAGACAAAATATGCTTCTGGAGAACAGCATGAAGCTTTTTCTGTGGCGATATATCTATATAATGCCTGCATAGTAACCCCTGATTTTGTCCCTGTGCATCCTACATGAGCTATGAAATAGGACGTGCTGCATCTAGACAACCAAGCAGTTCTGAAAGTGCTCCCTGAAGCTCATAATCTTTGTCAAGAAAGAGAGAAATTCAGAGGCAACACAGTTATTTTTAGCAGTGATCTGTACTGTGATGAAGATTTGATTTAAATAGACTGTAGTTTTGATATGGATGAGACATAGGTTGGTCTTGTTACCAAATGAGTCTGTGTCTTAATGATATTCCTGAATTGCACCACCAGCAGGGCTGTTCTGGAACTGAAACACTATGTTATAAAGTCCACAAAAGTCAGTAGAAATGTCTGTATTTACATCATTGGGCTGTGGAAAAGATTGTGCTACATATGGCTTGATCTCATTTACACTATAGTCTTGAGTACAAAATTTGTACTTTGTGTACATTTCTTCCAAATAATGGAACTGGGAAATTCCTGGAGAAAAGCTTTCTTCCTTTGAGCAGTCAAAGGAGCATGAAAATTGGCAAGTAGTTTCGTATTTGTGAAATAATATCAGAGTCCTGGATCAATAACCAACTATGAATCCCGGCTTATTCTCTATTTCTTTCTGCTTGGATTATCGATGGTCTTCTCCTTTTTCCTCACTTCTACTAACGCTTTGCATTAAACATTTACTGAAAGATTTATTCTTCTTGTTAATAGATGTGTTGTAACTTTTCCATACCTTTGCATTTATAAATGCATTTGGCTCAGTTTGGTGCATTTCTTTTTTCCTTATCTGTGGTCATCATGTAAGTATAATACTCCCTGGCTACAAAAAAATTCTTCTGTAATATGAATGATGTGATACGTCTGAGGGAGTCAGAAGCACCAAACAATAAACACTGTAATTTTCAGCCTAAGATAATATGATGATTAAAAAAAGAAGTGTGTGGATCAGTTCTCAGTCATGTTTTATTTTGGGTGGTGGTGGTGCGTGTTGCTATAACATAACAAAAAATGAATGTATGTTTCTTTTCAATATTTGAAAACCAGTTAACTTTGCAGCCAGCATGTATTTGACTGTATAAGTTCATGCCTTTCTGCTGCATTAAGAACGCGCCTTTAAAAAGATTAAAGCAATGTAAGATTAAAGCAATGAAAAATCAAATTGAGCCCTGCTAAATGAATTGAATATCCCACTGCTCTAGCCTCTGCCTGAGGACTTTTATTTCAGTACACTTCTCAAGCATAGCTCTTAACCAGCACACAATGAGGTTTTTTTTTTTTTTTAAAAAAAAAAAAACAAACAAAAAAACAAAAACAAAACCACAACCAAACACCAAAGACACACTCCACAGCCAATTGCTTTCAAGTGTTGCTTTCTGGGAGCTGACCAAGATGGATGAGGACAGGGCTAACTGTGTTATTGTTCCAAACTTGGAACTGTGCTGCTGCTGTGATTAAAGTCATGAAGGCAAGTAGGCATGCTTAGGGCAGTTATCTCCTCAGATTTTGGAGTTATTTTAAACTGCATTAAAAGCTATGATGCCATTGTCAGCATGGTCTCTGTATCTCAGAGGCAATGTATAATTACTCAGTAAATAAACTGTTCAATATGAAAGGGTTGCATCAATAATGCTGTACTTCTCATTCAGAAGGTGCATTATTCTGATCCTATGAGTTCAACCATATCCCAGAAAATTACTTTCTGGTAGGCTATTCTCATGCTTTGTTCTTTTAAGCAAAAATTAAAGGTAGTGTGTATAACGTCTGATGCACTTCATTTTTCTTTCTTGTTTTGCGTATTCAAAGTATTCAATTCAGTGTCAATATTTAAGGCATGTTATTTTTCTAGACTTTCTGACTACATGCTGTATTTCTCTACGGGTAAGCGGTATATACACAAAATATTCCTATAGGAAGTTACTGGAGTCTCATCTCATTGCTGATGAGGGTAGTGACTCTATTTAGATCCCCTACAATGGATAAAAATAGCGTGACACAGGGCATTTGGAGCCAATCCAGCCTTTTAACGGAATTTTTCTAAATTGGGTCATTTCCAGTTAGAGAAGCTTCTGAGGACTTGCATCCTTTTGAAACTGCTGATTTACTCCTGTTTTCATTTGCAAAAATATTTTCAAATCAGTGGTACCCCATTGAGCCCCAAATAAGAAGCTGTAGGGAGGAAAGCATGTTTTTGCTGAAATATTTTGTAGCTGCTGGAGTTTCTGTCTGGCTTTATCAGCTGTTTGTAAAATATTACTAGCATGGAGCGTTGGTCACAGTAGTCTTAGTGATACTGTAGGCCAACTGTGAGTATTTCTGACTGTCATTTATTCTTTACGGAGTAGAAGTATATGGCACAGTCATTAAAATATTAGAGGTCTACCAACTCTCATACAAGCATACAGGTATTCCTAGTGGAGCTGAGCAAATTGGTTGGAAGTGTCAGTATAATATGATAAGCAATCCGGTGATCACGTATGAGCAACTTTCTTGTACTTTCATGGTCAAGAAGACTTTGAATAGATGTTTCTTGTCAGTGCCCTTGGTAGCTTATTCAACACCTGATTTTTGTTTAATGTTTTCACATCAGGTGCTGAAACGGCATGCTAATGTGTGCCAATTTATAGCTCAGGCTGCTGTGGGAATGTCATCCTTGTTGCTAAACTAGAAAACACTGTTACGTGGCAGCATGTGAATTAGGATGATGTAATCCTCAATCAGAGTTGTTGTAGGCTATGTGCGATGACTGCAGTCCACGTTTAGCGATGCTGAAATAGGTCCATGAAGTGTAGGCCTGTCGAATAGGAGATGTAATGGGGCAGACTTCATGCGGGGCTAAGGTGTGGCTCTTGCAACACACTGAGTCTGTAGAAATAATTGTAACCATATTTGTGTACCCGTATCCCTGAACTTGAGGCTGTTTTCACACCAAGCCAATGCCACCAACTTAAAGAAGGGAGGGAGAATCTGATGTATGAGGGGGAACCTTTTAAATATATCCTTTTTTTGTTTGTTTTTTTTTTTTTGTTGTTTCTTCCCCAGGATCCTTAGTAAATCTTCCCCAGGATCCTTAGTAAATCTCCCCTCAGGGGCTATTTATAATAAAAGGAATCATTGCAAATACATCAGCTTCATTAAAGGATTACTGCTTTTTCTGTTATACTAAGACAACTATGCTTATACATGCAAAATGTTAAATTTTCCTGTTTTGTAGATCCCTAAGATCTCTAGCTCTTGCTAGAGAAATAAATCTTTTGAGAAGTGAATGACAGAAAAAGAAAGGAATAATTTAATTCCAGCAGTGATTAGTCTATGGTGAACACAATTTAAAACGTCCTGTAATATGTGTTGGTGTATGTTGGCATGCTGTAAGGAAAAGCATGGATGGTGCACTGCAAAGTCTAAAGCAGAGCAGAGATCTTCCCACAGGTGCTACAACTCAGTTCCTCTCCTAACTCTCTCTTGTTTTACCCTTTCCCCTACCAAAACCACACGGTTAATGTCAGACTTCAGTATCGCTATTACACATAATCGTTATTGCACATTATCATCTCTGTTTCTCGTATTAGTGGCCATGGTTGTCTCACCACAAAGAACATTGGCCCTTAGTGTGCGGCAGTCTGATAGCGCAGCTTCCTGCACTCCTGGTCCCCAAGACAAAGCAAACAAGGGTCCTTCAGCTATTTGTTTTAAAGGGAATACTTCAGTTGAGGTGACAGGGGTCCATCCCTCCTCTGGGCGGTAGGTATCGTGCTGCTCAGCTGTCGCGTGCAGAGTAGGTATGGCCAGTGCACTCTACATAGGGTACGTTTCTAGGCTGAAAATGCTTAGATCACTCCAACGCTATTTTAAGTGAAGGTGGAATGGTTGCTGGTGTTGCTGAGGTAGGTAGTTACACTAAATAGAGATGGGTTTCCATTCCGCACTGTTCAGTGGAACTCATTGTGATCAGGGGCTAGGAATACTGTCTGTTCTAGAGTTAGTGAAATGCTGTCCTGCTGACAGATTTATGGTGTTATCAACACTTACAAAGTGGCGAACAGTAGTACAAGACCTATATGTTGTCTATGCTTTTTGCTGACAGAGTATAACGTTAGAGCTGATATTTTTTTAGCAGTGAGTGATGCAGATATAAATTTTCTGAAATTAAGATTTTACTGTGTAAAAACATGGTTGTGCTTCATTTTGCCTGGGATATTTTGCCAATATTTTTCCTTACCATTATGAATGCTAAATGATGTTTATTAAAGTTCCCTGCATTTTATTTATGTTATTGTTTTCTAAGTCTTACAGGTTCTTTTAACTTGCCTTGTCAATTAATATATTTCCTTCGTTTTACTGAACAAGAGAAAGGTTCATGCGTTGTCCTTTTTATTGTAGTCTTCTAATTCTGTCTTGCTTTCTTTGATGACCCTCTTTTCAATATTGAGAACATAAATGTGAAACTCTATACCACTCATTTTGCTAACAGTCTGAAATATGTTATCACATTAAAAAGGGCTTTTGAAGGGTGAGAATGAGCCAACAAATATTCACATTGTGTGCTCTGCTATGAAAGACACTTTGGAGGTCGTTTTTAAAGAGAAAATCAATCTTCAGCTTTGAAAGCTTTGAAATTGATTTGAATTTGGCCAAGGATGTTAAGGTTCCTTTTGTGAAATGAATGAATGAGAGAGCCAAAAGAAGCAATATTGCTTCAAGATGCAATGAAAAGAAAAAAAATTGCCAATTCTGTGCCCACTCCTGATCTCTAAATTGTGAGTGTGAAGTGATTAATTCCTGTGAAACACTTACATTGTGATGCTTCCACCGTCTTAACAGCTTCTAATAAATTTCCCATTTTCTGAGTCTGGGATATATACTTGCCATTTCATTGGCCGTTTATGATAATGAAAAAAACCCAACCCAAAGCTGTGAAGTACAAAGTCAGGAAAAAACAAAAGAAAATCTCCCATGAACTGAGACTGCAAAGTTGCCGAGGCTCTGTGCTGACGTGCGTGGCTGAGCCTTGGAGCTGGCATTGAAGGGTTGTCTTCTGACCTGACTCCAACCATTTAAGATAACACACCTTTTATGTTCTCCAGCAAAAGATAAGGTTCACAACTGTGACACAAACTCTGTTTTGCGTTGTGTTTTGAAGGTAGACTTGGGAGGGTCAGGATAGGTTATGCTTTCAGTATTACTAAATAGGTGTTGTAAGATGCTGTTTATTATATAAGCTGTGGTGCAGAAGGCTAAGAATGATTCTGGGGCCTTTACTGATTGGGGTCTTGAACGGTAAATGGCGGTTGTAAAGTTAAACTCACACAAAAGCAACTGTAACTTATGAATTCAAAGGTGGAGTGCTGATACCATAGCTTGGTTTGGTCCTTTTCAGAGATATTTTGGAAGTTTTAGAAATGCTGGCCATTTGGATAAACTACTTCAGAGAATTGTTGTACAGAACTGCATGATTCAAAAAAGTTTTAAGTTGTGTAAATCATGCTGTTTGTATTCTTGTGTAGCGTGTAGCTGTCCGTTTAGCAAATCAAACACCCGAGAACTCTGTACGTTCACTTTATCTGAACGAGCTGCTGAATAAACATCTCGTCTTGTTTGATGGTGAGAGCAAAGGCTGTTGAAATTAATAGGTTTCCTTTGACTTCAGAGTATTTTGAACCAAGCCTTAATGTATATGCATTTTTAAGCCAGCAGAGATAGCCTTTTAAAAACAAGCTTGTCACTTTGACACATTGAGCCTCAAAGTGAGGATTGCTTTTTGCATCTAAAATTTCTCTGTAGGAGTGAGAACTTGCCACCAAATTGTTTTTTTAGCATGTTACAATAAAACTGCTTGGTTGTAGCAGGAACACTTCACCATAGGTTTTGTCAAGACAAACATTAAAAAAAATCGTGAAAGGGTATGATGCTTTTAATTCTGCAGTTTAATTACCGCAAATTATTATTACCTTGCTATTTGAGGGTGGTAGTGAAGAAGGCATTTTTATTTATTATAATTTCTGCTAATGTCTTAATCTCATTTTGAATCTGCATTTTATAGCTTAATTCCAGATCAACAGTAGATTATAGTTTTGTATAACTGTGATAAAGAGCAGAGCCCCACACTACGGTGTATCCAGACTTTCACACTCTGAGATCTCAGGGAGCAAAAAGCTTAATTATTTATGTCAGATTGAAAAAAACCCCAGAACTCAGATGTTTGCTAGGTCAATGCTCTGAAGACTATTTTCACTTCTTTCTTTTTCATGTTTCTGTGAAATTTTTGTTATTTTAATTTTCCAGCCAACCGGGGAGCAGGGATTGCGGTGCTGTGATGTTGTCCTTCCATCCCTGTGGTCATCCGCCAAGTTCTGTAACTAGATCGTCAGCGTGTCTCCATTTCAGGGCGAAAGCTCCTTATGTCAGGAGCTTTGAGGATTTCTTCCCGGCTGCTGTGCGTTTCCAGACACTTCTGACAGCACTGAGTAAATTGCATTAATGGGCTCAGAGGAGAGCAGTCTGCTAGTTTTAAAATCTACTCTAAAATATTCCACTGTTGGTGAGTGATTACTTGTCTCTACACAAAGAATGCAAGAAATGAAAATAAAACGGACAATTTAGTTTTTGATGCATTTCACCTAGATAAATAGGAAGACACTTAAAAAATGTTAGTTGTCTTTGAGAGGTCTCGTTGTATGTGGCATGGCTTAAGATCTGAAGTCACATTTTCAGTTCATGTATGTACAGCTGAGCACATGCATAGTCCGTGGAGCTTTTCAAACTGGTCGCCAGTAGTGTCACAATAGCTAGAAGGAAGGAGGAGGTTCACATTAAAAACTGTATGGAGTGATACAGCATTGCCTCTCCTTTAGAACATGGAGTATTTTGATAGCAGATGATCCTACCATTCCTAATGCTTAAATCTGTTAGATTAAATCTATTTTAAATGTGCATATGCAAGCTAGTCTCTTTTTACTAGGGTATACAGTAGCAGTTTCATAGTTACTGATACGATCCAAGTTAGCTATAAGAATCTCATTGATTTGAGTATTCTTTGGAACAGATTCTCAAGGTGCACCACTTTAAGTTTGATTGGACTCTCCCTTCTCTATTTTGATTGGATTAATTCAACCTTTTTCTAGGATGCTTACTCTTTGAGGGGGCAGGGGGGGAAGGGTCTGGTGGTATGTAGTTCCTATTTAGAGATTAAAAATAACCTTTTCAGCTCCATCCTGCATCATTACATAAAGTAAAAGATCATGAAAGGCAGAGGTCACTTGTGAGCAGTAAGGAGCAAGTAACTTAGGAAATGAGAGGGATTTGTTTAAAAATACTTCTATATAATCTAGAAGAATATTTTTCAGGCAGTTTACTAACTTATGATACACTTAATTTGTGTAACAGCAAAAAATACTTTTTTCTTTTCTATAACATATTACAACTTGTAATTAAGGAAACATGGATCACTCCATTAACTGTGAAAGCACTTCTTCCCACTATCCTCTGCTCTTCAGCCCAGGTACCCTCATACCTTGCTCAGACTGTTCCCTTAGATGGACTCAAGCATCTGCATTGGTCTCTGTCTGTGTGCAACACTTTGCTCTCTGGCAAGAGTACCACGCCTCTGCTGTCCGTGGAGGAAAACAAGCTCCTTGTGTTTTTTTTGTTTCCCCCCCCCCCCCCCCTTCTGTCTCTTTCTAGGGCAGGATTGTGTGCAGTGTATCTCTCTTGCTGGCTCTCTCACACCTTTGCCAGGCAACACTAAAGATAACACCTCATCTTTTTATTTCCCTGTAGAACACTTTTATTCAAAGTGCTTGTTTGTATAAGAATGTGCTAACCTGATGAAGGTGCATTCATTTCTTCTTCACAAGTCTTTCTCTATTTATAGGTTAACCATTTTTGTTCAGCCACCCTTGAATGAGTATGGGTGCACAGCAAACCTCCACTAGTTTCTATTTATCGTGATTTCAGGAGGGAAATGGTATATACAGCACGGACAGCAGGAACTGTGATCCTTTTCTGTCTGAGCGTGAATTCAAAGATTCCTGATAGGTGACTTGCCAAGATTAAGCAAGCTCTGTCAGTCCCAGTTTGGAAATAAAATACTTTCTTCCATGTTATTAAAAGCAATCTGTTGGAAACAGGTCTTTCAGGTAGGCTACTAGAGAGATAATGTCTCTATATTGTTGTAGCTGAACGCAGGTTATAGGTTATGCTTATTTTAGAAGTAAGAGCTTGTCACAGTTGTCAGAACTGACTCGCAATTTGATGTATTCATAACCTGACCATGCTGCTCCTGTTCCTGTTGCATGATCCGGTGGGCCCTGCAATAAGCTTCGCCCTGTACCTGGCCATTCCGTCGGGGCGGCAGAGGCTGCCCACAGAGTGGTCTGCGCAGCTGGTCTTTTTCCTTCAGCAGGCCTGAGACAACCGTGCTCTGACTGGGGGTAGGGCTGGGCAATAATAACAAATCAAGAGATGTGAGCTAGAAAAAGGTGCCTGGGGAGGACCTGGGTCAGAGAATGAAGTGACTCAGGGGTGATTTCTGCTGTATAGAAGTCAAAAAGAGGAACGGCGTGTGGCTGCCAGGGCCCGTGGCATTGCAGTGTTGCATCTCGGTGCTCTGTCAGTGTGTGCCTCTCTCCTTCCAGCTCCCTCCCTGCAGCAACAGCCCTTCGTTTATTGCTCTCGGAGATGTATTCCTGTCTCTCCCAAGTGACCCATTCCCCCAGTGAGAGAACTGCTCATCTAAAGTGTAGTCTGAGGAACAGCTGCAGTTTAGTTTGGAGGACTACAACTTCCTCAGTAGCCTGGTCTTGGTTTTCTTGCTGCAGAATTGGAACTTCTCGTGGTGCCGCACTGGGGACCTACAAAGCATGGAGGCCTAAGCAGGAGCAAGTCTGCTGCTCCCATGGCTTATTGTACAATTCCAGCTAGTGTTCTGGATAACGTATGCCCTGAGATGAGATGCTGTACCTCTCATCTGTCACTTGACGTGGTGGGAAGAAAAGCTGAGACTGTCCAATTTCATTGGACCCATATTTGCCCTTTGGAAAGGAGGTGGGTTCCGGTAGGAGCAAAGGAAAGGATTGCATCTTGTAATGTAAATGTAAAATATTTTGGAAAACTACTTCTAATTTTGGACTGCTGGTGTTTTGGTATTCAGTGAAATGGTTGTTTGGAGAACGGCGACTTAAGAGAAGTGGAGCAATTGTGAGACAATTTTGAGTTATTATATACAAGCTTAAGGTGGATTACAGTTTAACTTTATTGGCATAGGATATGGACACTGCTTGTGAAAAGTCAAAATCCTAGAATAAGTTTAAATACAGAGTACGGTAATGATCCCTTCTGTCTTTGAAGAATTCAGTTTAAATCAGGATTTGACAAATAGACTGCATGTGTCTTTGTAACAAGATTTGACATCATTAGACGAGTACATGCTTCAGCTGTGATGATAAAAATTATGTCATTCATAATCTTGTCAAGAAAAGAGTTATTTCAGTGATCAGTTAGCAGAAATTTTTGCGAGGGTTCGTCAGTCTAATTCCTTTGTTTTCCATATGGCCAAACTACTAATTGTCTGTAGAATATTCTAAAGGTGACCATAAATCTTTGCCATAAACTCGAGTATGTGCGCTAAGAAGTTGACTGCTTGAAAGTCATGGGCCTTGAGTGTTGGTGCTTTCTATTTAAACTCAAAAGAGTATTCTTCTCGAAAGAGTAGAATAGTTTCTATAACAAGACAAACAGTAGTTCAACGTGGCAGTTGTTGTTGTCTCCGACACAGTTTGGAGCTTTATCGTCCACCTTCGGAATACAATGTGTTTTAGTAACTTTGGGCAGATATTTTTCTGTGATTATAAGCTGAACGAAAGCTCTATGAGCAGCTTTTTTTTTTCATTACCATATCATAGCCTGTAAATCATGCTGTATTAGTAAGGGCTGGTGTTTCTCACAGGGAAATATTAGTCGTCTTGACATTCTTCCAAATTTGTTGAAAGTTTTTAGTCAGTGTGGTAGAGGAACAACTGCTAGGCATTCGTGTACATGCATAGAAGTCCTTAATTGGCTAATGGACGTACTTCAGTATTATTCCCAGGAATTAAACATGTTGTGTACTCTGGTGGTATTCTTAGCTTGAGAAACAGATAACATGCAACATTCAGTGAGTCATTGTGCCCAGCACTGCTTTTCCTTCACAGTGGTTTTAAGGAGGATGAATGCTTTGCTTTCCCATCTCTGTGTCTAATTTTAGTAGGCCAGCGGACAAGAGGACTTTCAGGCCACTTTCTCAGATGATGGCATCCAAAACATTAAAACTGTAAAATGACCTGCCAGTTTTAGGTCAATTTGGGGGGGATTTTCTGATTTTCTTAGTGAGTTCTGGTTCAGCGAAGTATGTTGCAAGTAGGTATGGCTGCGTTTTACTACTGTGCTGTCGAACATTGTGTATAAAACATCTCCTGCTTTCTGGCTAAGTACACAGGATCGTGTTTTAGTGTTAATTTGTGACACTCCAGTAAATGGTCATGAGGGAGATTTGGTTGTATCATTACCAAGCAGGGTTTGGCCCCTAGTATGTTGGCAACAGTCATAAAGGAACCATAATCTTTTCTTTTTATCCTTTTGTGTTAATGGACTGTTAAGGGTAAATTTCTGTCTTTAAAGGAAATAAGATCTTGCAATTTAAGGTATCTGCTTTTATATTTTCTTACCTAGAGGGTGACTTGGCCAGAATATAATTGTATCTCTCTCTTTCTTTCTCTGATGTGTGCGTGCGCACACGGACACACACACACACACACACAAATAAAAAATGAGGATTTGTCAGTAATATTTTGGTAATTTTGCTAATACACATTTTGTCCAATCTTACTACCAAATATGTTTCACATCATAAGTCATGTCTGAATTTGACTTTACTGTAAATTTCTGCTATTGACAGCAGAAGAAATTCATCATGCTCTAGATAAAGCTATTTAAAATAAGTTTTGCAATCAGAAGTGTCAATGTAAACTAACCTAAAACTAGTGTAAGGAACTTTTGCCACACACATAATTACAGAAAAGAAATGAAAGCATTTAAAAACCAGTGATTTATATTGTATATGTTTTGAAAACTCATAGATTTGTTTGAGACAACCTGCCAAAACAGCATTTGTTTTCTTGCAGACTTCGTTATAACAGTGCTGCACACCTGAAGTCACGTAGCAGTGTGTTTAGAAGCATTCTATTCCTGAGGTTCTTTCCTAATATTTAGCCCATTGTTCTTATGTGCTTAAGCTGCACTTGAAAAGCTTTTTAATATGTCAGATTTTCATATGTGTTTGTGTATTCATAGAGGAAAAAACCTGAAATTTTGCATCAGTGTAGACATGAAAAACAGTTGATTAATTTTACAAACTGACAATTTAGATACTGGCCAACCCAAAGTGTCTTTCAAGTGATGTCTGCTGTGTCATGAAGTGGTCATGAAACTGCAGCCATGTGTTACAAAGTGATTATTGGACAATTGCTTTAAAAATGTTGAAAAATGAAAAAGTGGGAAAAGGATTATTAAGATGATTTCAGTTATTTCCCATTTGGTACCTGAAAACATCTCATACAGTGTGTTTGATTTTAAATTTTTAATTAAAATATGGTTTAAAATTGCTATAAATTCAGTGAGCTTTGTGGAGATAAAAAGTTTGCAGTATTGGTTGAATTCAGTGTTACCTATTTTCATGCCCAAAATCTCCCATACACAAATGAAAATAAGAAAATGAGTTAATATAATCTCATATTGAAAATCAATTCTGCAAAATGATTCTTGCCAGAAACAAAACAATTGAATTGTAATGAACAAAGTTTTATATTTACAATAACTTGATCAATCTTTTAAATTAAGTGTTGCTTTTGACTTGTTATTAAAAGCATTTCAGTATTTAGTTTTCTGCTGTTTATGTTTTTTCAGGATTTCTCTATAACAAAGTCTCTCATATATTTTTTTTTAACACAGATATTTATCCATTCCAGAACTAATATTTACTACAACCAGAGACTGAAATGGTATGACTGGAGCTTTAAATAATTTGGCTTTGACAGCTCCATCGTTTTCTGAGAACTTGGAACGGAATTTGGGCTCTGCTTCTGCACTATCCTAGGTTATAATGCCATCCTTGCCTAATGAGGGAGGTATGCTAGTCTTGGATTTTTAATATAGCCTATTAATTATTCAGTATGCTTGTACCTCTAAGTTGCAGCAAAGGAAACGTTTGTATTTTTAGTTTATTTGTATATATTATTTGAGAGATAAAGATGTTGATAGTTACAACATTGGTTTTCAAAGATAACCATGGAACTGCTCCTCTGACTTTGAGTTCGGAACTACCCTATCAAAGCACAATTAAAAGAAAAGTCAGAAAGAAGAAGAATGGAGTCATCACTGCAAATGTCGCTGGCACGAAATATGAAATTGGTAGGAAGCTACGTATTTTGTTTTCATCCTAATAGCTACTGATGTGAGGGAATTACTAACTAATGGGGTGAATTAATGGACTTTGCATCAGTCTGACAGTGAGACGTTTCCAAAGGATTTTCCTTTGTAAGAAATCTTTGTTCTTTTTTTTGTAATACTGAGTTGATAGCTTTGAACACTGTGCATCTATTGCTCCCCATTTGTTACTCAGGGAAGGGCCTTGAAATGCAAAAACATAAGTTACCTAGAAGGCTGTGGAAAACCCCTCTAATTATGAATTACCTACGTGTTTGGAAGTTTACTTAAAGCCTTGAAAAATGAACAGTGTAAATTTCATGTTAAATACTCTAATTATTATGCAGAGGTTTCTCAATAAGATCTACTAATGTTTTTTATTTTGATGCTTGGGACTACTTCAGAAAAATCTTTTCTTCTAGAATCTGAGTTATGCCTGCCACCTAATCTTTCTCTTTTTTTTTTATATTAAAATAATGTATGCATTTGCTTTTGTAACTACTGTACCTTGACTAAAGAGGCATTCTTGTCCCCTGTCTGCAGTGACACTTATAGTCATCACTGTTTTAAAATTAACGTATGTGATAGCCAAGATTAAGTCTTAAAAGCCATGCAAGTAGACTTTTACTAGATGATTGTGGAATGCCTTAAAGCTCTGACAGTTCCCGTCAGTGGTTGTGCTCTCATTCAAGCCTCAGTACAAGGTGCTGTAATGTTGTAATGACAGGTTAGCAATAGACTGATGGAAATATTGCAAGATAAAGAGTAGCTTGCATGCTAACATAGTTCTCGGACCAAGGGTTGAATATTGGAAGTGTTTAAAATCTTAATTGATTTTTTAAATTTTGAAAATTAATCTATTTTAGAGATGCAAAATATTCCCTAAGTATGTGATTTCTCCGTAGTACGCGTAGTAATACAAGAAATGGGATTTGTGAAAACACGTGATGAAGATGAAACAGCTAATCTTATATGGAGTGATTCTGCTGTGCAACAAGAAAAGATCGCTGAACTTCGGAACTATCAGGTAGAGTGGTAGTTAAGATTTCTCACCGGTTTCAGTAAACTGCCTCACTCTGAAATGGTCAGTAATGTGTCACTTGTGGTCAGTTACATTTGTATGGGGAGAAAAAAACCCACAAAACACCACCACCAACCAGACTGTGCTAAGGCTATACCACTACATGTTTTAAAATCCTACTCTTTTCCAGAGCTATTTGTTCATACCACTTGGAATGTGGTGTTTAAATATTTGGGGCTGTTCTTTCATGCTTTTGTCTGCCAGTTTGGGTGTTGAGAATGATCAGAGTTTGAAAGAAGATGCAGAACATCATTTATCAGTTGCTCATAAGCTTTTAAGCACTAAGTTAACAAGCAGAGCTCTCCACAGTTTCTGTGAATAAATAATTCCTTTCTTTACCATTACTTTGTGATAGCATTCTTTGTTCCTAGATAGCTTTGTGAGTACGAGTGTGATAGTCTCCTTTCATGTCTGAAATGGAATCAGTGGGCATACTCATGTTGGTGGAGGAGAATACAACTTACAGCATCTTTAGTATTGCTAAGAATACATAGTATAATGTAAGATATTATCTTAAATCATTTATATGTTACACTAATTATGTTTGCCTGATTATGCATTCGAACATATTAAATGATTATATTAGGTATGCCAGTAAAACTAAAAAGTACCAACTGACTTTCTTTTTTTCTTCTTCCTTAGAGAATCAACCATTTTCCAGGAATGGGAGAGATCTGCAGAAAGGATTTTCTGGCGAGAAACATGACTAAGTAATCTTTCTTTTACTATTAAGAAGTTTTTCAGCCATAGTATTTAATGCAGTACAACATTGAATTATTGCTTGTAACGTTTGTTTAATTTTACTAAGAGGCTATGAGAGGACCAAGAATAATTTCCAAAGTTTCTTAATAACTTTGGCTTTGGTCCTGGATGTGTAGCAGTGGAGTGGGCCACTGTATCTCTCCAGTTGACTCCAGTGGAATATGATGTGGATTCAGTTCTCTGTCTATGCATTGTAGAATGTAGGAGAGCCTTAAATTATTGTGTAATACACTTAATACATAATACACCCAGGCATTATATCCTGTAATGGTAGAACAGAAAAAATAACTAGTACGTGGATGGATATTATTTGTTTAAAATAATTAATGACTATGTTTTTGTGTATATCAACCTTAAAAAATGGGAAGCATTTTACTGTTTATCTAAGAAATGTCAGAGAGGCTCGTTTGTCTAATTATAAATTCTCCTCACTCTAGTGGAATAACTGGGTTCTGAGGAGTTATCCTAGCTGAGAATCTGTGAGTAAGACCTGTAAGAAGACAATACTAAATAATGATTCAACAGTCTGGTAATAAGGAAAAGTTTAGGGATAAATGTGTGTGAATATTTTGATTCTTCTGATCTCAATTAGTTTAAAGAGCAATGTTTAATAGAGTTAATCTTTTGGCCCCCAACATTACCTACACTGCATTTCCTGTTACCAGAACAGAATTTGTTTTCATATATTAATGTGATTAATGTGATATCTCCTCTCTCTCTCTCTCTCTCTCTCTTTCTCCATTTCTTTTTCTGTGTTGTACCTGCAGCACATAGCATGTAGAATGTATTGTAACTATTATGATGCAAATATTACGTGCATTGCTATGGTGTCTCCATGTCCTACGTGTGGGGCCAGAACTCCCTTTTGTCAGTGCGTGCTACTCACGCACTTTCCACTGCCCCTTCCAGATTTAAACTCTAAGTAAAATCATAGAGATAGCACATGGAAGCAAACAGCTATTTGGAGAGGTCCTGGAAACAGTGGAACAACATTGGTCAGCGTGGTAGGGAGTGGTATCCCTGTGTATTGCGACAGTTCTGTGATTTTTTTAAATAAACGTGCAAAATGGACAAAAGGCACACATTGTTTTCAAATACAGTCTGATTATATCTCTCTCAAGCTATTGAATTCTGAGTTTGAAACAGTTTAAAGGTACTTGATGCAGAGATTTCACATCCTATAGATAAGATGGGAATAATTTCTCTGATACAGTAACTCTGGGTCAGACATATCTATGTTGCAACTTCACTTACTATCACTAGATATAGCAGGGTTTTAATCAGCCTGTTTTTCACAGCCTCACAATTCAATACTTAGTGTTCATAATTTATAAAAATAAAAATTATATGTGTTGAGACTGCTTGTGAAATAGACATATGTATGTGAAATCACAAGTCATTTGGGATACATGGTTGGGCAGGCTCTTGTCTGTAGAGTGGAGGATTTTGTTCCATACAGCTGCTGTTCTTCGTCTTAAAAGTTACTTGAACAAGATAGTGCAGAAACACTAATTCTGTTCTCTTGGTTTTTTGCTGCATGCAGCCTTTTCTATTCGTGGTACTGACTCGTACAGAATAGCTGTGGGTTTTATACCATTGAGAGTTCATGAAACAACTGCTGAGAAATGGTGGAGAAGAGACTCTTCTTTTTCTTTTACTTCCACCTTTGTTGTTGTGCTGATCTTGCCCTTCCTTTTTATGCAAGCTGTTGGGAATGAAGCGAAAAAAAAATCTTTGGACTCTGAGAGGCAAATGCTCTTCAGGAGGAATTGCACTTCAGGAATTCCTCTTACAGCAATATCCAGGCACTCTGGATCACAGGACAATGTGGTTTTCACATGCAGAAGGTGGAATGGAGCGTCATATGATATGAAAGAAGACAACCCAGCACAGAAAGTCTAGGGACACAGAGTAAACGAAGAGATAGAAGCAGGAATGTAATGGAGAACAAAAGGAGACACAAGTATCATTTTCAAGGGGAATAATCAGAACACAGAAAAGAGACAAAAAGAGACCAAAAAAAAAAAAAAAAAAGACGTGCCATTGCAGGGCCAACTAGATCTTAATTTCTGTAAATGGTCTCTTAGATGAGACCTCCTCATGTTAAGGGTAAGTGTGGTTACAGAATGAATACAATAAGTGGGAGAGAAGGTGTACGGAATGAATGGGAAGGGGAACGTACCCATGTGTGAGATGGTATTTCTTGCTGCACCATTGTTGTTTATGTTAAAAGGTTTGTGAACTGATCATGGACCAAGAATTGTTCTTATCTATATGTACCCCGTAACCTCCTTTCATACTTGAAAAGTCAGAGGATCTTGAAACCTAGGCAGTGGAACCTGCATTATTAGACTGAGAAGTCATGTCTTTAGTAACCTACGTTTTCTTCAACACCTTTTATTCTTTGGCACAGAAAGCACTCTGAAAAACAAGAGCACAGTCTGACCACATCTGTTTAGCTAAAATAGCACTCAGAAGAGCAATAATTTGCTGTTTAATTCTCAGATCTCCTGGTAAGGACTGCAAAGGCTAAAGGATAGAACAGCACAGTGAAAAAGTGGTTACCCACAGTAGTGGATAGCAGATGTGCTGGAAAACAGGGCTATTGTAATGGAATAGGCCTTGATTCTGCAAGCTGCTTGATGGTGATCCTAAGCTATTTCTGAATAGGGCCAAGCAGGGAAAGAACAGAGCTGAATTCTTTTGTTGAAAGTTTTCGTGAGCACTAGAACTTGTAAACACTGCTTAAGTATTCTGCTTCATATTATTAAGTGTTTGTAGTCTACCCAGTTATGCATAAGATAGAGAAAGGCATGTAGAACTGATGTACTTGGCATCACAAAGTAATATTTATATATCTAGAATACCATTCATTGAGTAGGGAGTATGTGTATTGAAACTGTGAGTAAGTTAAATAGCAAGTCTCTATCATGTAGCACTTCAGGATGCATATGGTAAATCATTTGGAGAGGGATGGAAAATAACACAGAAATTGCTTTTTGCCTAAAAATGATATAATTTCTGCCTAGATATGCTATTCAGTTAGTGAGGTAATAACATTTGTAAATATATAGTGGATGGAATGCTGTTTAAAAATTTGCATGAATTACGAATTATAATATCTATTTATGTTTTTTAAGACTGATTATGAATATTTGGTGGCTTTCATCAAACCAGATTTGTAAAAATAATAGCTGCAATGAAGCTGCGGAAGCACTGAACCTCATGCAGTACTTCAAGACTACTATAGCTATTGTGGTTTCTGCAGAGTGTTTGTTGAGTAGTTGGCTAAACAATTTGGTGACAGCGTATCTATTATACCAGTAGGGCTTGGCTACGGTCCTAGCCTTACAGATGTGGGTGGCAGCTCTGTTTTTTCCATTAGTATTTGAGCTACTTAAAGAAAAAGTCTCTTATGCTGCATCAGGAGTATTATGTAGGCTCATGGTAGAAATGAAAAATTGAAATGATACTGTAAGTCTCTTTTACGTTTAAGTTATCCTCATGCTATTACTTTTCTTTGCAAAAGGAGAAGTATACCTAAGTCTGTAATCAATTAAAAAGTATTAGAATTCATCATAGTGTGATTTTTAAAAAAATCAAAGTTGGGAAACTTCCTATGTCACTTAATTCTTTCAGCCAGTCACCTTCTGTTGGTCTGGGGTAATTTGTATTTTAGAGGTGTCCACCCTAATTTACAGAGTAGTTTTGAGTTACCCGAACTAATTTCATATGAGGTTATGAATGAAGTTTCAGGTATTCTGATTCCTGAAACAAGCTAGCTGCACCAGTATTTAACTCAGCAAAGACTAAATTTAGTCTGCTGGGAACTGTGGTATACCAGTCTGCATAGTACCACCAAGTCCACATTGCTCCTACAACTTGGCTGTTAACCACTATTAAAGCTACTTTGTTTAAAGCTAACCCATGTGTATCTAGCGCATACTGCCAGTCTGGTGTGAGTATAATCTTCTTGTCTGCCAGATACACAGCTTTAGGTGATGGAAACTTCTACTGACTGAATTTTCTACCATTTTTCTTCTTCTATTTCTCTTTTCTGCACAGGCAACAGAGCTATAAAATGAAATATGTTCACTACCTCAGCTGCCACAGCTATTAAAGCGGGGAGATCAAGACCTTGCCGCATCCTTTAACCAGATTCAGTTTTGGAGATTGTTCCCTACGATGTCTTAACCTTATATTTGGTTTTGCTCTTCTATTGCAGAATGATCAAGAGTCAGCCTCAGGAGTATAGTTTTATTCCTCGAACATGGATCTTCCCTGCAGAATACACACAGTTTCAGAACTATGTAAAAGAACTGAAGAAGAAACGTAGACAGAAAACATTCATAGTCAAACCAGCTAACGGTGCAATGGGACATGGGTAAGTTGTGCGTTAAGTTCAGTCTTCTTACCCATTAAAGGTGAAATTCAGTGCTATTTACAACATTAACAGAAGCTGTGTATTAGTAAGAAGATTGTATTTCAAGTTGTACGGGGCATAAATGGCAGAGTTTCGGTGGCTGGGGGCTGCAGGGGTGTCATGTGTAGAGGAGGTCAGGATCTTCCAGAGCTCTGAGACCAGCCCGGCCACCCTATTGCATGCCAAAACTGCAGCCAGTCAGAGAAGCACAAACATATTTAAGCGGCAGCCACAAAGTGTAGGAGAAACAGAGGCGATGTTGTTGGGGATGTGGCTGGAGGTGCACTCTTGGAAGGAAGTGACACCCATGCCGGAGAAGGGACAGCCCTGAAGAGACTGTGACCTGCAGTTGAGTTGAAACAGTTTTGTCTGTGACAGGGCTGCACAGTAAAAACAATGAGATAAATATTGCAATTTCATTCTTCACTCTGTTCTTGTTTTTTAGATATTTCAATTTTAGCTTTTATTGCTTTTAATATCAATTTGGATTATACAGTATAGTAAAGCTCTTAGTTATTAAAAATATATCAGAATTACTGTAAAGGTAAGGCCACCAAACTTCTCCATTTCCTTAATTTTCATTCATCTTGATAAGGCCAAGGATAAGCTGAAGGGAGAGGTAGCAGCATAATTCAGAGAAATGTCTGGAAAGTACTTCATTGTGTTCGAAGTATTCAGCACGAGAACACTGAAATGTATCATAAATAATAGAGTAAGATTAAGGCAACAAAGCTATGGGAATTTGAAGTTAATAATTATATGCTGAAAATTAGCTATTACAGTTATTTAAAAGCCTGTGTGGTTAGGGACTGCCAGTTTATAGTCTGTGTATAAACCATTTTTCATTCGGATGTGGCAAAACTGGAATACAGAAATACTGAGCTTAATCTATGCCATCCTTAGTCGTCCCGATCAGTGTCCTGCTTTGCAAACGTCATCGCCGAGTCAGGTTAGCACTGAAAGTTCCTTACAATGTGTACCTCGGGCAGAAGTTGTGACAAAGACTGGAAGCCTATTTTTACTGCTGCATGGGGTATAATCACAGAAGCTGGAAACTGGTCGTTCTGCCAAGCAATTTCGAAGTGTAGAGGGAACCCATTATTACAAATCGTTGAATCAAAGGAAGCAGAAAGTTATTTTGAAATGGCTCATTTCATCCAGTGAAGCACCATAAAGAACAGGAAACCAAAAGCCATGCAGCACTTTTTCTCTACCATACAAATCAGATATGTAAGTCTCTCTCTCCAGGTAGACTTTAGCCTGACTACCTGGCTGGGTGACCATGAAAATCTATTATGAAGAGTAATGTCAAAGTTCCATGTTTTTAAAAGAACTTTTGTTTTTACCAGGATCTCTTTAATAAGAAATGGAGAAAAGTTACAAGCTCAGGATCACTTGATTGTTCAGGAATATCTTGACAAGCCATTTCTTATGGAAGGCTACAAGTTTGATTTACGTGTGTATATTCTTGTAACCTCCTGTGATCCATTAAAAGTATTTTTATATCATGATGGACTGGTGAGAATGGGCACAGAAAAGTACCATCCCCCCAGTGACTCAAATTTGGTAAGTTGGAGTTTATTCCAATTTATTGCTTATGCATGTAGACTTTTACCCGTGTTGTGTTTGGAGGAGGTAAAATAAAGTAAGTTGTGACATGAGATTTAATTTGGTATTCATCTGGCTGAACTTCTGCATTGTCATTGAAGAGAAAAAAATTAAAATGAAAGATATTTAACTCATGCTTTTCTATCAAAATCACAAGTATAGCCACGTTATTGCTTATCTATAAAAATTTTACATAACTTTGCATGTATGCATGCTAAATAGTTTAAATATTTCCTAAAAGAAAGCAATAGATGTCAATTACTGACGTTCAACTCAGAAAAAATGAAGTAAAGCAAATCACATCAAAACCAGTTACATTGCTTTTAGATTTATCTGAGACTAAGTTTTGGTTAGGTGGAAGAGGTAAGGTTTCTCTCCTGCTAGATCCTTGTTTAACGTCCCTGAAATTTAGAGCTTCTGCTGAGGATCCTGCAATGTTTCAGCCATTGTGTTGGGAACCTAGGCAGAAAACAGAGAAGCAGCAATACAAAGACCAGCGCGTGAGAGTGGTCACTGCAATCCCTGAACGCGAGGGAATCTGCTGGTGGTGCTGTTTGTCAGTGACTGCTTCAGCAGGGAAAGGAGTATGTACTTTACAACTTTAGGATGATGCAGCAGGGCTGCCTAGAAACTTGCAGAGAAACAAGAAATGGTAAGGGACGTGGTAACGCTTTTGGACTCTTTAAATCCTCCTGTTCACTGTATAGCATCTTCCCCTCTCGAGAGGTATAACCCCTCTCTTCTGGCACAGACCAAAATGCAGATGTCTGTTAAGAAAGAACTAGGTTTGAAGCATTGAAAGGCATCAGTAGATTTGAGTTTCTCACACCTAACTGTACTCCATTACTACCATGTCTTTCCTTTTCCGTACCACATACTTTTAGAGCTGCTTCAGTGTAATTATGCAATAGACAACGCATGGAGAGCTTTTTTCCCTACTTGTCACTTAAAATCGTGACTGTCTCTTAGTGCTCCTTTGAAGAATGCAGGTATAATTTGGAGCCCAGTACAAATGGTATAACTGGAAGAGTTCCAATATTATATTTGGAATAGTTTGCTTTTAATATTTTTCTATTCTTACTAATCTCAGCATTAGCAGCACTGAAATATGCTCTGAGTGGATAAACAGAACAGGCAGTTGTTTCTGTGTTCTCACAACTGTTCATGTTGCAGTTTGTCTATTGTATGAAATAACCTGGCTTATCACTGATGACTTCTTTGGATGACATTGTTCACAGTGACATTGTTCCAGATAACTTCAGACTGAAGATTAGTTAAGATGTTTAACAAATGTTCTAAAAACACTTCTATTTTTTGTAGGCTGAAAAATAATTGCTTTTGTCTGAAATAATTTGAATTTCATGGAAAGATGACATTTATAATGACTCAACAACAATATGTTTCAGAATGATTCTCAAAGCAGTAATTGGAAGCTATGGAAGAAATTAATTACTTGTAGTGCTAATACAATATATTGCTAACTAGTCTGCAATTAAGTTGCTTGTTTTTGTTAATTTCGTTAAGTGGGTTTTTTTAAATGTAAGTGCAGTGTGATAAATGGCAGCAGAAGGCTTGTGTTATCTATTGGCTATCTTATCAAAAAGGAATTGGAACAGAAGGCTTGTGGTCAGCTAGAACATCAGCTATACTCAAGCGAACAATCAAACATGACAGAGAACTTGCTGTGATGAGGACAGTCATTATGGTAGTGTAGGTGGAAAGCTGAGTTAATATCTGTACTGGGAGATAATGTAAACATATAATTTATAAATTAGCCTTGGAAAGGTAATTTTTTTTTTTTTTAAATGCAACTGATAACATGAATCTGCTGCTGGTGACATATTGCTCCATAAAGGAACTAGAGCACTCGCTCATCTATGCAATGTATATCTTGAAATTTACCTCCCTCTGAGGTATGGCTACCAGCCAGTTGAAAATGAGCAATTTTGGCAGATATCAACATGGCAGATGAGTTTATATGTAAAAGATATTTTAAAGTATCACCATCATGAGAACATTTCTCATAAATAAACTACAGTGAAAACTGAAATGTGGGATTGTCTATGAAGCAGATGCCAGAATGTTTTTTAGCACTTTTAAAGTAGCACTTCAGATACCATCTTTATTGTTTGCTTCTTGTGGAATGTAATCATTCTGTAAGTTATGATAATTGCGCTTCACTTTTTCAGATAGTTGTTTACATGCAGACCTGTAAAAATGGCAGCTATATTGCCTAAGCAGATGTTGAGTGGTTAGTCGGTTGACTGCAGCTGGCTTAAATACGAGCACAGGTTTTGTTATAAGAAGGCTAAAACATTTAGTAGATGAAATCTCCAAGATTCAGAAATGCTAAATCTGCACATAGTGTTATTTGCTAATGTGAACTGTTTGTGAACTGTCATTATTGATTTAACGTATTTTTTTTCTTGCAGTTATTTTGAATTGACCATTCTAGAGTTGTATTTAAGGTCTTTTTAATGTCTTTTCTCCCTTTTTTTAGAGTCAGTTGTATATGCATCTGACTAACTACTCTGTCAATAAACATAATGAACACTTTGAACGGGATGAAACGGAAGACAAAGGAAGCAAACGCTCCATAAAATGGTTTACTGAGTTTCTAGAAACAAATAATCTTGATGTCTCCAAATTCTGGAGTGATATTTCAGTAAGATAAAACTAATACACTTTTCCTTGTTTTATGTATGTATATTCTTAAAAAATCAATTGCTTCTGCCATCCACTTTACTGGAATCCAGAGTGATTTTTGAAACTTTATTTATCCAAATTCTCAGTGATGCATGCTACAAAGGACATACTATAAATGATGATTATGGTTTTTAAAAGGCTAAATTCAGAGTTTGATTATAAATTTAATGTTAAAATTTTTCTGAGGGACAAAAGCCCTTTCAAACTGCAATTCATGTAATTAACGTGATACAAAGGAACCATGCCATTTAAATTCTTGGAGACTTTTCTAGAATATAAAGTGAATTTTATGTGTGAATATTTACAAAATTGTAGTCAGCGTTGCGTGTATCGGTGGACTGGAACCTGTGCCGTTGAAGTCCAGTGATAATGTTACAGGTATCTTTAGGTGAGGAATAGGCCTAAGATTGTTAGAGCTTAGGCCTCATCTGTACATATGATTCTGAGAATGTTTATGAAAATTATATTGCAAAATGATATGGGTGAAGATTTGCTATACTGTACTTTGTTCCCAATATACATTTAGCATTTTAGTTATTACATATCTAAAGGTATGTATGTACTATCGAAAGTAGAACAGTATTCTCCAGAGCTATATAAGAAACCATATATGTTACTCCATAGGAATAGTTTATTTATTATAGACCATTTATTTGGTATTTTAAATCTTTTTAGTAGATACTTTAATGACATGTAAAAGATTAAAGTATGAAACACACTAGTTCAATGTATACTGGTATCTTCTCTCCTGATGAATTTTTCTGAAAAAAATCCCTACAGGAGTTAGTAGTGAAGACTCTCATAGTTGCAGAGCCACATGTTCTTCATGCTTATCGCATGTGCAGGCCAGGGCAAGCACCTGGAAGTGACAGTGTCTGCTTTGAAGTCCTGGGATTTGATATTCTGCTGGACAGAAAACTAAAACCATGGCTCCTAGAGGTAAACCTCTTTAAACAAACGTAAATTTTTAAGAGTAAAGTTAACTAAGCCCCCTGGTGAAAACGTATCTATGTAAGAAAGCTTACAATGAAAATCGGTGCATTGCAGGAAGTACTGTTGTTGAGTACATAGATGGTGCTTTTTCTGCAGCGTCCATATGGAAACACTGACTTGCAGTGATGTTTGGAGACTCTGGTAAAGGTAATTGTCTTCCTGGAGGAGTGCAGCATTTCATATGTTTTCGAAAGTTTTAATGAAAAATGTGATGTTGTGATGTTAATCCAGTCATTATTGTAGCTGAAGGACCTTGTTTATAGCAATTGGATGCTACGTAGTTTTCCTTCATGAGTATGGCTCTGTTACATGGTTCTGGCAACTTTTGTGATTGTATGGTCTTAATTTTCTTTTTTTGGGGGATATGTGTTCTTTTCCTCTCCTGTGGGTTTTGAAAGCACCCACACAAAGAGAGGAAACTAATTCAGAATACATGAAATGCTGTCAAACAATTGGCCTGAATGGACTGGAAGAAATGTTTTTCCTCTGACTGGTTACTGGTTACAGTTAAGCTTAAGTGGTTACTGGTTACAGTTAAGCTTAAGTGGTGCTTGAACACATTTTCAGACAGGAATGTTTGAGGTTTGTCTATTGTGTTCCTTTAATTACACTATTACTAATATATGCATGGGCTTCACTCGTCTTTTTTCAGATTGTCTTATATCATTATGCTAACTGGTTGGGAGGCTGTACAGCTGGAGTTAAAAAGCAAAATGTATTCAAAAATCTGTCTGTTTGGCTACTGATGAGCAAAATGTACACAATTAATTTACTAAATTATAACCTTGTTCTCAGACCATTAATACTGTCAACGGTTGCTTTGTTGCGCTTATTTCTCTCAGGGGTTCGGTATAATTTTAATTACAAAAGCACAAATTCCGTCACTGTTGCCATGCCAGACATAGGCATATTTGCTGGCTTTGATGTGCTAGCCAAAAGCAGCACATGACATGAACTTAGTCTGGACTGCATTGACATCTTCTCTTTATCGATCAAAGCCTACCATCCCTTTGATTTAGCTCTACGCTTCCAGATTATCTTCTATAGGTTGCCAGTAGCTTGCACATAAGTGTATGGAGTTGTTTAAGTACAGACTGAAGTTGGTCTGTGTATGCATTTCATCCAGCCGTGAAGCAAATGGCGACAGACCTCTGCTGTGAGAGATGGTGAATCAGCCTGGGTAGTGAATCCGCTGAAGGACACCCCTCTGTCTCTGTGGATGTTTACACGCAGTATGGAGATTTTAGGGGGTTCGATTCATCATTTATGATAACGGGTCTCAGAGAAGAGAATCATACTATCCCAGACTCCTTGTTTGTGAAGGAGGGATCTCATAAAGTAGTAAATGCCGCTCTGGTATTTTGTGTTGCTGGAGAATACTTGAGTTGTATGCCTCGTTATGATTTCTTTAAATACAGAAGTCTAATTATTTCCTCTTCTGCTTTTGGTGATACAGGTATCCTTCAACTTATTTTGCCAGATATTGAACTAAACTAACAGAAATGTCAAACTTCGAAACAGTAATTTAGTTTCTGTACTCATTTTTACTGTGCTTGTTCATGTTTTTTGCAGTGATCTCAAAACAAACACACAGTGTGTATATGTGTGCACACTGTATGTATACTGTATGTAGTGTAGTAAAGATAAAATATGCACTATACATAATTATATATATATATACAGCGAGTGTATATATGTATATCTATCTATAATTTTGTTTTCTTAAACTAGTTCAGGCTTCTTCCCTAGCTTACCACTCTGTTTCCACTATTTCCCTCTTGCCAAACCCCCCTTAGGGGAGTGAATCATTCTTTCTAACAGTGGTAACAAGTACTAATCACAAGGCTCCAAATGTTCCCAATGTTATGGGAAAAATGCCAAAATAGGATTAAGATGGTAAATCTAGTTTCATGTTTCCATAGCTCATGTAGTTTTTCTGTTATAAAGATAGCTTAATAAGCTATTATAAGAAATAAATTGTGCAACATTATAATGACCCTGCTTTCCTGAGATGACTTTTGTTTATATTGCCCTGATGCGATGTAGCTTTCCTGCTCCTTGATGCTACTGAACTTCCGGAACCTTCTACCGAAGTGAGGGCTGTGGGAAATGCGTGATTGCCATCTTGTGGCACCAAATGTCTCCGGCAAGCATCTGTGCAGCCCCAGCAGCCTCCATCCTTTCTGAGTAGCAACAACTACTTAGATCTCCCTTCTGCTCCCAGGAAATTCAGTTTTACTCTTTTTGTCTAAAACTTCCAAGCTAAATTAATTTATGTACATAGGAAAATCGTACACTTGAAGTTCTTGGATGGACTCCAGCATTGTTCAACCTTGTTATATCCAGTTGGGATCACAAAGTTGTGATCCTTGGAGATCCCATTTTAATAACTGCCTAAAGTGCAGGGTCTACCACTTCCCTTGTGATTTATGTGGCTGAGAGAAACTCACCTTATATACAGGTCCACAGATTTATTATTTAGTGTAAGTGAACTAGCAAATCTGTTCCAAACTTTGCTATCCATCCAGTTAAAAGGACTTTGGGCATCTTAGGCCAAAGTATCCAATTATTGCAAATTTCTATTAATAAAGTAGTTAAAGCTCACATATATAAGCTTTCTGGTATCTACTCCTTTCTCTTGTTACCCTGCCTATGCCCCTGGAGATCCAAAGGCCGACAAGGGGCAGGAGAGGACTGCTTCTCCAAAAAAAAGGTGGGTAGGTGGTTATAGCAAGTTTTCAGTGTCTTGTGTTCTTCAGCAGGAAAAACACACTGTTGATGGTGAAGGTTTCTTCTTCATTGCTCTTAGCTTCACTTAGGGTTGTCTTTATTGCATTCCTGTAGTGAACACTACTTGGCCACTGTGATCAGTGTATATCTCAGAGTCTCTGGATTTTCAAGGCCTTCGCTATCATTGCTTGTAGCTTTCCGGGCCTTCATACAATCCTGGTTTTGCCAACAATCTTCAAGATGTGCCTTTCTGATAAAATTACTGATGTTATATTAACACAACCTAGTAATGTATGTGTCCTGTTCTCGGGTCATTGAACTCTAAATAATCGTCTCTCAGGAGGCAGATACATAGACAATGCTCTGGTAACCAGTTATGAATACCTATTGTGACAGTATCACTGGTGCGTTATCAAGATTACTGTACAACGCTGCTGTCTTACCGATTAGTCAGCAACAATATTTCTTGTCTGGAAACAAGGGATAGCCACATGAAAAATAAGGGACAGTACTTTCTTTTAAGGGATATTTTAAGGGAAAAGCAGTTTTCTTAAGGTAGTGCTTTTGCCCAAGACTTCTCAAGATTTCTCACCCATGATCACATTTGACAATGCAAGACACTTTGTTCCATATAGCAAGTATTTAGCCCCGAGAGTAAAATTATATGCAGATATCAAACAGCTGAATATATAGGGTAATGGTATCTGCATTTTGTGTACTACTTAGATGACAGACATTTCCTGTGTATCTCATTGCATTTCATTGGCATTTGAATTTTTCCTGTGATACCATTTTTCATAAAGCTGCTGCATAAATGTAATCTTTTTGTTTGAGATCAAGTTCTGCATCTCAATCAGCAACACGGCTTGTGGAAAATGACTGACCTTCAGCAAAACAAAACAGATTCAGTCACATCTCATCTCTCTCAAAGTGTCGAGCATGAGTCAACAACGTGTACTTACAGTGACGTTGGCTAACTGGACCTGCAGGTTGATGGCAATGATCTGTTTGGCACCTGTGAGGCCACATCTGGAATATTCTGTCCATTTTTATCCCTTAGAGTAAGGGAGAGACATTGATGAACCATAGTGAATTCATCAGAAAGGTGCTAAGGTGCTTAGAGTGCTGGAGCGTATGTTGTATGAGGAAGACCTGGCTGAACTGGGTTTGCTTTGCCTGGAAAGGGAGGGTTTTGTGGGATCTAACTGCAGACCTGAAGTGGGCTTTGAGAGACATCGGAGTCAGGCTCTCCTCAGAGATGCACAGTGAAATGGCTGGAAGAATTCCGGAATCGTGCATAACAGCATGATGTGGAAAGGTTGCTTGAATGAAGAGAAAGAGAATAAGAGAAACAAGTATGAAAAAAAGCTTTCTCTGTGATCTTTTGGATTTCTTTTATTGTTTTGAAATAGGGAAATACATCCCTTGGTGATGCTCTGATAAATGCACATAGATAACTATGCAAAGCAAATGTGCTGTAAATTATTTCTCAGGGGGCAAAAGCTTAAACTTCATACAGAAAATTTAAGGTGAGATTCTCATCAGAAAAGCAACTGAACTGGCATTTTGGGCACGCAAATTTGTTATGCCCCTATGGTTTCCACACAGATTTAACCCCTTTGGGTTTTACTGTGAGGCTGGCCATTATTACTTTATAATTTAGACCTGTTAAAAAAAAAAAAAAAAAAAGAATAAAAGAATTCTGCCAGCTGCGTATTGTGTCAGCTTTCCACAAAGCACATGAATTATATTCAAACCGGTGGATGGAGAACATTTTGAGTAATTTGTCAGGTACAGACAGTCCTCTGTGATATTCAGATTGCTCTTAACAGTCACAAAAATTAAGAGGATTTAAAAGCATTCTGTTTGAAGGAAGTGTTCACCACCTTACATGATCAGGCACAGCTCTTGGGCTGCCATTTTGAGAGTATGTGTATTATACAAATATCTACTGGGGAGACCATGATGTTTTATTTTCTCTGAACTGGTACGTTTCAAAATACATAACGACATTGTAAATCAAATTTCAGCTTATTTAAAACACATAGAGAACCTGAGAGTTCATGTTGTTTCTTACTGAAGCACAGTCCAGCAACCTCTGATGTCAGGGTGAGCAGCCTCCACTGTTACTCTGTTGAGAAGAGCTCACTTCAGTGTCTCACTTAAGTTGTATGAAGTCCAAATAAGAATAGTATGAAAAGTAATAGTACAATAGTTACATTATTGTATAAAGTAGAATTGTTAACATTATGTCCAGAAATGAGTAGTTAATAACTTTAACAAAGGAATTCTGAGCTTTGTAAATATAAACTTTAAGCATGGGAAATTCCCATTCTTCTGCTTCCAAGAGTCTGTAAAAACATAATGAAAGCTGAAAATATATCTCTATTAAAGCGTTGGATTTTTCAAATATTCATTGATGTAACTAACACTTTTCTTAAAACCTCTATTGCCGCTTATTGTATGTTTGAAAAGGAACACTTTCTTTGTAGGTTTGCAACAGAGAGCACCTCCTTTACTCATATTCTTTAGTAAAAACTGTACGTGTTTGACAAAGCACTTTTATATCAGTCAGTGAGGCAGTGTTAACAAAGGAGTGGTGCACAGGCGTTAATGATCAGTGAGGTGAGCACAGAGCGCCATTAATGCTGCCCTCCCATGGTCCTCGGCAAGGTCAGCATTTCAATTATGTGACGAGTGTATATATACATATGTGTAAAAGAAAAGCTGCAAAAGCTCACTTCTCCCTTGACCCAAGCATTTAGCAATATTTAGAACCTTGCCAGCTACCATTAGGAAGAGCAACAGATGAGACTGTTCATCTAGCTCTTTGGTTCAGTTCTTTCCTTCTTTTTAATTTTATTTACGTAGAACAAAGAAGACTTCCTTTCAGTTATTTTTGTGCTCAGGCAGTCTCTCCCTCTGTTACGTTGGAGAACCATTTTTAGGGCTCTTTCTCCTGCTGTCTGCTGGCTTTTTCTTCTATCTGACACTTGTACATGGGTTTTCTTTGCTCTCAAACAGTAGCAGTGAACCCACTAAGCAGATATGGCTTTAACTGGCTCAATATTTGTAGTAATTCCTACTCAATATTTGTAGTAATTCCTACTCTTACCACTTTTCCAGTGAATAAAGAGTGAAAAATGCTGCAGTTCGGTTTAACGTATAATATGGTATTACTGTGGACAGTTGCCCAAAGAGCTGGTCTAGCAACTTGCCTCTATCCAGTGATCATGTCTATTGGGTGAGATGTTTCTTTTTGGATTAATGTCTCATTTACCATTTGAAGCAAACTGTAATTTTACACTAATTTTACCTGTAAAACTTCCTCACGCAGGGACTTCCCAACGCTTGGTCTGGTGTGGAGAAGAGGGAAGTGATGTGAAGGCAGGACTAAGAGAGGGGCAGCAGCAGTCCTTTCTGGCAGCCTGCAGTCACACTGGACTAGGTTAAATGTGAAACTGCACCTGTATGAGGCGGTTCTGTGGTGCTTAAACTGACGAATGTACCGGCTGTGAGATCTCTTCCCTCCTCCTGGCCTTTGTTAAAGGCATGCTCCTTTCCCTGTGATGGCACTGGTGCTTGTAGGATTCCTTCCTGAGATGATCAAGGACCAATGAGAAATAATTTTTGGTGAGGTTAATCTTTGTGTGGATCATTGGGATTAGCTTCCGCGCTCTCTGTGAACCCGAGTGGCAAGACAGTGAGGTAGGCAGAGTACGGCAGCTTGGATTCGTATTTGTTTGAACTGCCATGGAAAAAGAGCCTTCTGCTTAAGCTAAGAAAAAGGCGGTGAGCGCTCTCACAGTTTGTGAAGTCTAGAAATGAGTGATTAGAATGAACTTCATGATTGTCTCTAATCAAAGATCTGCTCAATGATAGCCACTAACAGCAATCTGTATAATAGGATTTTTATGGCTTATAAATTTCTTTGACTTTTTGAATTCTATTGTTAGCAATCTCAATCACTTTAATAAAGAATGAGATCCTTTCCAAAACATTAATGCTGTCCTACAGATTGAACAGAGATTAAATCCCTGTTATTGAAAGGATGTAATATGTTATTCAATTGATTTTAGGTTTATAAAGTCATTCATATAATCTCTCTTTATATTTGAACGGCCTTTTCAACAGGTATGTGTGACAGAGAGTAGAAAATTTCTTTTCCTACTCCATACTAATAGGCTGCAGCAGTGGGAGGTGAGAATATGTTCTTTGACTGTTTTGGTAAAGAGGTGAAATGCCAGGCTGAAATTTATCCCATGTCTTGGTGAAGAAGAAAATAGCGTATCATCTATCTTACGTATTTACGGAGTTTAGTTTTTGTAAAATCAGAATCGTTTGCAAATGTAACTGTGGATGGGAGCCTTCACAGGAGGTACTTCAACATAGGTTTCTTAATTTAAGCATTACAGATATGAGGTCTCTACTGACCAGTGTGTAATTATGAAATACATGGAGCTACACAACTGCTGTGCTTACAAGCAGTTTGTTTAATTGTATGTGCTATATTCAGTGAAATTTTCATTATGAAACCGAAGTTGAAGATTTCAGTTGGAGGAATTAAAAGCTTATGTGGACAATTCAGTTCTATAGCCATTGAGAAGTCAGAAAGTAAAGAAGCTAAAGTATCATTGCCAGTAAAGCAGATAACTTGGGAGATAAAACTGTGATATTGTAAAAATAAGAGATGTGAGAAACACTATGTCCAGGAGTCTATATAGAGGAATACTTGTATTTGTTTATTAGCAGTATTTCTTTTCTGTGCATTGTTGTATACAACAGATTAGAAAATTTGAAGTTTTGAAGATAGTTTATCCCAAGAAACCTAATGCACGACAGTGCCATAACTCCAGAATTAGTGTTATGAAATCTGTGATGACTAGATTCAACCAGTTAACTGCTAGTTGTAAGAGTAGTGCTGGTCATAGAAGGCATTCAGATAGATCAAGCATGTAGTTATTTTATTCCTTTGAGTGAAGTCCCAGGTAGTCTATAATATGAAGATGCTGCGAAGGAAAAATGTGTTAGTTACCTCTGAGCACAACTGAGTGGAGCCTTGAAAAGGTATTGTGTGGTGAGGCTGTGAAACGTTGTGCTAGCCAGTTTAGTCAGCTGTGCTCTTTGCAGGGAGTATATTATCTGTATGCTCTGGAGGTTAGGTTGTCTGCTGCATGGGGTTTTTTTCTGGCATCGAAGAGGGCTTTTATGTTCTAAAAACGTTATTTGTGGATTCAACCCTTTGTTTTGTGACTTAATTGTGATTTCTTGCAGATTTACCTCAAGAGTATGGGTGGTTTTGCACACCAGAGACTTAAGCAGTGGGTTCAGGTTATGAAGTTTTGGTAGCAATGCTGGATGAGGATATTACCCAGGACTGAGGCCACAGTAGGATTCAGATCTCAAACATTAGTCATGAATGGTATGCCAAAAAAATCGAGGATGTAGGCGATACGGCAGTGCTCCAGTTTTCACTATGAGTGCCGTAGCTTTTAAATGACTGCATTAAAGTGACAGAAACCTTCATGTGGAGTGATTGCGTAATGTCTCGTAATAGCATTTTGCTTCATAATAGCATTTCAAATGCCTTGTTACATCTTTCCTAACCTCACTTTAATTTTCTGCTTAATTAACACAGTCAATATGGTTTTGTTTGTTCAGAAGTGCCAGAGGTAGATTTTTGGCAAAATTCACTCTGTAGGAGAGAAACTGTTATTTAAATTATTTTACACTTTTCATAGTGTTAATTCTCACTGGTGCTCATATAAGTAACGCATATTTATAAAATTTTTATTAATGCAGAATTTATGCCCAATATTGTACTTCAAATTGTTGTAAATCTAGCAAGTACCTAAACTAAATATAAATACAACAGTGTGCACTTCTGTATGCTCTCAAGTTGGATGCTTCAGTGCTCTGTGTGTGTGTCAGTGCATCCCTAGGAATTCACTATTGGACCAGCATAGCATTTTACATGTTCCAAATAAGTTGTCATATCTAGCTGCAGTCTCACTAGATTTAAGGATTTGTTATACATAAAAAAATTAGAAATTAATTTGTTGGAAGTTCTAATAAATATCTTTCTGTCTGTTCACCTGTTTTTAATGCATGCAAAACCATTATTTCAAAGTAGAATATCGGTAGTTTCTACATGTTGATATGGAGTAAAAAAAAGCAATACCACGGTACAGAGTATAATTTTGTTCAATACCTAACATTTCTCCAGAATAAGGGGGTGGGGCTTGATTTTATGTCTCTATTTTCAGTCCAGCGAGCCTTTCGTGTATTGAGGTATTCGCTGGACTGAAGCATAGTGTTGCATATTGGATCTTCATACATATGTTTTTAAACATACATAGGTCCTTTCTGGATCAGACAGTGTGATATCTCAAAATCAGAGTATTTCCAAACTTATTTCAGTTATCAGCTGAATTTAATCAATGCAGCTCTTGTTGACGTGTTTTGTTTAAACTTCATGTTGAAAATGAGATGCAATGTGTCTGTGGTCTTGTCAACTGCCAGTATTCTTTAATGGAACTTTGGAGAACTGGGTTGTAATCCTTGTGTTTGTTTCTCTGGATGTTTACATGTTTGCTTAGCTGCAAGTGGAACATTCACATTTTTAAAAAGAAAAAGTTAATAAATGTTTTTGCTATCACAGTACAGGAAAAAAAAATTTAGTCTTTGTGATGTGAGAGGAGATGGACAGGTCAGTCTAAGGGGGTTGACCAATTAAATATTTGGAGGAAAGTCTTCCAAAAAAGAATATGTATACATGTTTTCGCTATTTCTGCTGGTTTTCTGTTATTTTTCTTTCAACATCAGATCTCATTGCCCACTTTGCTAGCCTGTGTGCAAAGCCAGCAAAGAAGCTGATTCTCAAAGCCAAAAGGTACCCTTCTGCAATAAGTATAAGTGGTGGGGCAGCTGGGACTCCGCAACAGGACAGGCGGTGGCTCATCAGCCAGAATAGTTCTGTCCCATTACTGTAGAGGTTCTAAGATGCTCTAATGTATCTAAAGTGTTAAAACACAATTTTAATGAACCGCTCTTGCCCTCTGCTTTGGACATACCGACTATCCCACATCTTATTTGCACGGGGCACAAGGTATTAGTTTTGCCTTCTGAAGCTCTTTAGTATCTGTCCCTTCTGTGACCAGCACTGCTCGTTCACTATCAATCGAGAGGATTCCTGCCTCTCATTAGAACCCGTTACTCATGTCTAAATTTTTGTACCAGCCTGGAAGGTGTTCCTAGAAGTGTTGATGCGGCTACTTCGTGATCCCTCCTCAAAGCTTTCCAAAAGCTGAAGTTCTTCTGCAGGGGCTCTAAAGCTTGGTGGTGGTTGGTTGAGACTCCTGGCTATAAAGTGTGTGGTTTAGTCTCAGTGATTCCCAGTTGCATTTCCCTTGTCCCTCTGTATTTATGGTGACAATGTTAATCTTTTATCTTGTACTTAGCTATAAGCTTTTTGTTACCGAGACTGTTAATTATTTTTTGTTCTCACACTATGTACTGATTTAATAACTTAGATCTCTAGGTGTTGCTGTAAAGTGTAGCTGAATAGTTATTTAAATATACATGAGAAGACCTTGAATTAGAGCCTCTTTCTGTCCTTATATAGTTGTTACTTTTTAAAGAAGTTTGAAGTTATTCAAAGTTGCTTTCAGACTGGGAACTAGAAAAGAGTTTAACTCTGCCTGTGATGGACTACCGTAGCATGGCACATAGTCTGTTATAATGGGTTTAACAGCACTTTGCACGGCAAATTTTCTGGTTGCAGCACCCAGGGATAGATTAGACTGGATTCACAGTGCCAGTACTTGAACGGTGTTCATTGCAAGTGTCTGGATGACTTGGTGGTTGAGAGGTACATCTGGCTCCCAGTATCTGTGATATTCAATGCTCTATTTTTTTAAAAATATGAACAGAAATGAGCTTCTCAACATGTGTTCTCTTATTCTCTGCTACGCTTGAAAGAATGGTTTCTCCAAAGGCTATTACTGAGTCCAAGTAGCCTTCTCCTGAATACTGAATATAGTTACTACTATATATACTATATAGTTACTACTATATTCAGCTACTACTGAATATAGATTCTCAGTGAAGCTGAACATTCCTGAGTCTGCTGTATCTTGTTTTTTCAGATTAATCGTGCCCCAAGCTTTGGAACTGATCAAAAAATAGACTATGATGTAAAAAAAGGCGTTCTGCTAAATGCATTAAAGCTTCTCAACATACGGTAAACTTGTCCTCTTCAGTCTGCCTCTCTTTCTGTTGCTTTATTTTTTTATTATTTATTTTTTTTTTATTTCAACCAGACTAGGAGAAAATGAAGACTTTTTTTCCATCTTCATATTTTCAGAATGTAAATGTTTCCCTTGCTGTCAGTTTTGCTACTGAAATTAACCCAAATTTAATGTTTCTTCTTGTTCATGTGCTTGCAAAAAATGAGTGGTAATAGTAATTTTTGTACATTTTTTTTTTTTTTAATGATTTTTCAAACAGGTCTCAAAGTGGGGATGTAAGTGCAGTCATGGGCATGTGGCCGTACAGGAAATTTGCTTTGGTGATAGTTCCATATATAGTCAAAAGCCATATTCCTCTACAGGAAAACTTTGTAGTTGGGATAGGTTGGAAAAAATCTACACTTCAGGAAAATAGATACAACCATGTTTGTACATTAAATTATAGTACAAAGTCATTACAGTACACCTTAAAGCATGAAAATATTGTAGCCATAAAAGTTAATATTTAAAAAAATTCATAATGAATGAGTCAATTCTAATTTTATATCATAAACTGCACATGACTGATGGGAAAATACAGATGATATACTGTCAGCTGCATTGGATTGACATATCTTAATATCATCTGTGTTTCAGGACAAGTGATAAAAGGAGAAATCTAGCTCAACAGAAGGCTGAGGCTCAAAAAAGACTCTATGGTCAAGGTTCAATGAAAAAACTGTTGCCAGGTTCCTCAGAGTGGGAGAAGCAGCGCCACACACTGGAAAGGAGAAAAGAAGAACTGGTAGGAAGGAAAAAATGTGCTGTTTCTTGCCCATGGCTTATGCTCTCTTTGTTTTAATTGTCTTGTTTTCTTGATTTGTAGAAGGAAAGACTTGCACAAGTACGTAAACAGATTTCCAAAGAGGAGCATGAAAATAAACACATGGGGAACTACAGGTAACTATTTTTGACTGTATTTGTAGGAAGTATTCCATGCATTTTTTAGGAATAATGGAAACAAGTATTTGTGGTAGATGATCATGTTCTGCCAGAAATATGGAGGCATTTATGGAGAAGATATATATGTACACCAGGTAGTAAATTTTTTTTTTTTAGATAAGTTCTTTTTTCTCATTTCGAATGTGTGCGTGCACTTAGGAATTTATATCACATCAGTTACTCCTAGTGTTTGTACAAGACATTTGCCTGAAAGACATGATTGTTCACATTCAGTGTACCAAGAACCATGACTGTCATTATGGGCCTGTTCTATAATCACGTACGATGATTCTTATCTCTAGGGTATACAATATATGGGTGTGAGTATACCCCTATAAAAAAATCAAATCTGAGTATTCCCCTATAAAAAATCAAATCTGAATATTATCTATGAGGCTTGCCAAAAGTTCAGAAACATTATTGGTGCTTCCATCATTTTTGATAGAATGGCATTTGAAATACTATATTCATATTTCTGCACTTTGATTTCGGATCTTAGTAGGCTTAAATGTAAGTATCTTCAGATTGCTTGGTAAAATACACTGAAAAGGAAGCTTTAACTTAACTTGTTGGCTATAATAGGTATTGGCCAGAAAACAATAATTTTGTTTTACGATGTTTTTATTATTACTATTATTTCTTTATATTTGTTTAATGAGAAGTGAAAGCAAGGCCTATGAATGTTTGGCAAAAGGGAGTGGAGTATGTCTAGAAGAGATGATGGGAGTATTTGCCCACTCTTTATAACATTCATCAAGGATGTGGGAGGTCCGAGTTCACATCTTTTAGTCTGAATTAGTCAAAATGCCTTTACTGCTCTTCTTGATCTCTGCTTTTTTTTTGAGCAGTTGTTCTATAATTCCCAGTAAATTTCTCATTTAAACAGATAGATGTTTCTTTGAAATTTTCATTTTTGATGAGTTAACATTTTGCTTACGAAAAGCCTTCCTTTGTAACATTCCCAGTTTTAATCACATCCTTTCTTGACATATGTGGAGCTCAGCTAGTACCTAACAAACCCCCCCACAATGAAACAGTTATTTTCATGCTACTCAGACTATAAGAAAGAGAAACATCATGATGCGTTAATACATTTTGCTTTTTTGATAACTTTATAGTCTAACTTTTTAACTGATCACATTGTAGGTTGCTTATTCAGTTCTTGGCTGAAAATGAGCCAAATGTTCTCTTTATTTAGCTTTTTGGTTAATGTAAATCAATAAAAATGCAAAAATATTTTTTTTTTGCCTTAGGGAAAAAATGAAGTGTCATTTCATGAGGAATGTGCACGTGTGAAATGGCAGAACAGCTTTGTGTTTTCTTATTACCATGTGTTTGCAAAAAGGCTGAAGAATCAGCAGAGCCTGAGAAGTAAAGGAATCTTGGCTAGAGACGCAGAGAAATTTTAGCTGAGCATTATGCAGTATTTTCTCCTTGTGATGTTCTTCTGCAGAGAAGGACTAACTTCTGTCAGGCATTGCCATAGAATCATGGAAATTTTGGGTGCTAGTATTGCTGCATGGATTAATATTGCTTTCTGAACAAAAATCCAGAGAAACGTCAATCAACCTCAGCAGGCTTTGATTTAATCTATGGATATCAGTTCAGCAGCTGGCTTAGTCGAGTGTCTGCAAGCATAACTAGCCCACTGATTCTAGTGGGAGTCCTGGGGTGGTCAGCGTAGGAACCGTACTTTCAAACATTTGTGAATTCATGAGGAACTGAAAAGGATATATATGGCTTTTAGCTGCAGTGTATTTCTACATATATCAAAATGAATATCCTTTCTTTAAAGTATTGTTCTATGGCACTTTTTCAGCAAAAATATCAACACCGTTAAAAAGTGTTGACTGCAACTAGATTAGAGCTCCTACAGGTATTTTATGCAAACTGGAACCATCTTCACTTTCTGTAAAACTGCCCTGAGTCTAATGGAATCATAACCGTCCTTTTTTCATTGCAACAAAATCATCATGAAATGAACTTTTTCAAGGAGAAAAAGACTGAAAAGGGAGGAGAAAGGACCTTGTAAAAAAGTTCACAACAGATCCATAAAACCATAAAAGTCACATAATGCCGGTCAATATACAAATGGTACCTATGCTTTGCACAGTGCGGGCAGAATTTAATTATGGATTATTCCTTGCAATACATTAGAAATTAGTCTTCCACTTTCATAATTTCTGGCTGTGTTTCAGGCTTTCATGACAAATGGATTGGAGTGGTTTTCTTCAAAGCCCCTTGTTGCTTGATGAGCATGAATAAATCGCCAAGTCCTGCTTCTCATATTGTCATCATCTCCTTACCTGCGGTTTTAGAGAATAATGGCATAGCTGGTCTAATGGAAAATCAGAGTCACCCTTTACATCTGTGTACCAGAAATTTTTTTTTCTTAGAGTACCTATTTCTTCCTGTTCATTATTTTGGAGGATTTAGCATTCATGTGCGGTCCTTATTCAATCTTTAATTTACATCATGCCCATTAACTCAAAGCAATTGTTCAGGTTTTCACCGTTTTATGTCCTTTCATTGATAATACAAATTATTTTGTGGCTCTGAATTTTACATGCAATATTTTGTAATATTTCATGAATCATTCACACCTGTGTGTATCATTCACACCCACTGAAGTTTCAGAGTACTGCAAAACTGAGTTTTGGTATATCTCTGGAGTGACCTGACTAGCTAATCGCTGGTTTAAATATCAGTGTGTTCACTGAGTTAAAATTAGATTTAGAGAGCAATGTTCAGAGTATATATTTTATGATATGATATTATATAATTATTATAGATGAGATGCATTATAGAAGAGACTGTGAAGTAGCCGCATTACTTTTGTTCCTAGTGTGTAAGTAGCTCAGCTTCTATCTTAAACTCATTTTTTTTCCCCCTATTTTAGGCGAATTTACCCTCCTGATGATAAGACATTACTTGAAAAGTATGAGAGTTTATTAGCCACTGCTTTTCAGACGTTTCTTGCTGGGAGAGCAGCTTCACTTCAGCGGGAAATGAATAACCCTTTAAAAAGAATGAAGGTACTGAAGCACAAGAAGTATTGGCTTCACGAGTTATTTATTTTGGAATTCATGACCTTGTGGATTAGCTTCACAATAATCATATGTGATGGCTAATAAATAGCATTTGATAATGTTTCCATCATTTCATTATTATTATTCTTTGTGCAGCTTGTGGGCCAGATCCTTGAATCTGGATGAACTGCAGTGGACCCAGGGTGGAGACAGGCTAGATGGCTTTAAGCTACTTTACCATTTCCCTGATCCTCAGCCTTACCCCTGGCCAAACCAGAGGTTGGCAGAAACTGCTTTTGAGCTGGTAATTGCCTCCTTCTTCCTCCAGTAACGTCCCCAGCCTATTCATCCACTTGTATGGACTGGAACGAGAGATATCATAAAACCAGCTCCACTAGTTTAAGGCATCCAAAAACTCTGCCTGATTGCCTACTTATGTAGTTGGAGTAGGAAAATGGCTATATTTAAAATAATGAACTAACGTGATTTAATTTGAAATCTGATAAATAATTTCCCATCTGTGTAGTTGACATCATCCAGCAGTTTTACAGGAGTAAACCCTTTCTTCAGACTTTTATCTTTAATAAATGTTAAGACTTGATTTTTAACTTTCAAATTCATGTTGATTGCAAGCAGAGGTGCATGCATTAGAAGAAATACTCTTATATCCTCCTGTGGAGGGATTCCTAGTGTTATGTCAGGAATTAGTAATCAAAGTAATTTCAAATTCCTACCACTTGGTGCTTGAATTTTGGAAGGATAGGATATGTCCTGCTTTGAATTAATTTTAGTGAAATTCCCATTTCTAGGAGGAGGACATTTTGGATCTTCTGGAGCAGTGTGAAATAGATGACGAAAAACTAATGGGAAAATGCACCAGGCAGCGAGGACCTAAGGTATTTGACTTTTAGATACCAGTTTTTTATTTCACTTCGTAGAGAGGTGGTCTGAGAATTTTAAGTAGGGAATTTAGTTAGCTGATCCTGGTGGAAGTTTTCTTCCTCAGACTGACATTAGCCTTTTTTTTTGAAGTATGAAGAGAAGCATAACTAGTTTTTGTCCAACTAAATCCCATTAAAATTTTAACTGGATATGAGATCCTTCTTTTCCTCTCTAAGCTATTTTGGGGAATTGTCATGCATGGCAACAACTGTTGCACAAGAGAGTGCTTGATTTCAGTGTGTGAAATGATTTTTATATCCATAGCCTATCTCAAAAGAACGCTTTAATCTTTAATCGATTAGTGCCAGCAATGAGTTTTGAGATCATAGGATAAAAGGCACTATGGAAACTCAAAGGATTAATTATTATTATGATGTATCTGTAGCTTGCTTGCTTGCTAAAAGGGTTGTACAGTATATCTTGGAGCCTGTTTCATATCCAAAATCTGCTTTTAAAGTGAATGTTTATTATTTTTAGCTTAATGCTTTCTGGTTGTGTGCATAGTTCATGTGAGTCTTTGCCTTAAATACACTGCATATTTCTGTAAAGATAATTTCAGTAAAGATAAATAGTTTGGGCTTGGCTAAAATAGGTATGTTTCTTATATCCTGCAAACATTTTAGGTCAAGTCTGCTTAGAGGAGCCGGCATTTGTGTTCCTGAGCTCTGACAGATTTGTTTATAGATGCATGTAAATTTTTTTACAGCGTTTTGTGTTTCCGATGACATGGTGTACAAATCTGGGAATTTCTGTACAAAATGAATGCTGACAATTTTCCTGAGCTTGCAGGGGTACTTTATGTATGTGCAAGAATCCAGAGAGCTACATCTTATTACAGGCATGCATACTGGAAAGAGGATCTGTGTATCCAATCTGGTATTAAGACAGATTTGCAGGAACCTCATTACAGATACGGCATTTTTGTGAGCTAGTGCTTTAACAGTCATGGATTCATTTAAAGAAGAGAGAAAAAAAAAAAACAGTCCACCCTGGCAACACAGTCAACTCACATTCTTCAGGGATTCTTTTCCTCAAGGTTTTGTTTTGAGTTCTTTAACATAGGGTCACTAAATTAGAGTTCAGCATCTCAGTCACATTTTTCCTTTTTCCAGAAGCCTGTCTCTTCCCAGCAGCCCTCAGAGAGCGTCTGTCTGTTGACTGTATGCACACAGCCTTGATCTATACTATCTCTACACTCGCTGCACAAAAGCCATTCCCAGGCTGGAGGGCATAAACATTTAATAGGGTACTGAGCCCAAATTAAGAAACCTCTCTTTTAGTTAGTTTTAAGATGAAGTTTGATCAGTTTTTGAGTGAGACTATATGGCATGGCAGGCATATGGTTCCATAGCTTACAAGCTGCTCTACCAATATAATATTGTTTGCACTTACAGAATAAAGAAAAAATGGCATATGACCAAAATTCTCATCTTTTTTTTTTTTTTTTCCCCATAAAACTGATGAAATCAAAAGGGAAGGCAATGAAACTAGCTTATCCAAGGAGATTGTTTCTTTTCCTTGCAGTGTGCACACTTCATGCTGTACAGGATCTCTACTCCTGCATCTTTTTTAGGGTCCTGATACACTTCTCAATCATTTAAACCATGCCTACAGTGAAGCCGTGTGACTGGAGACTTCCCTGGTTGCGTAATACCCTATGCACTCCCTTTGAAATACAGATGCCCATTGTGGATGGCCTTGTATCTTGTACCGAAAGAGCATCACCTCTTTCCTGTAAGGGGTAAGGTGCATATGGCTAATAATACACATTTGATTGGCCACCTCTTTGTAAAGGGTCGGCTATGAGATATGTAGTATCTAAATATATATCTGTATTGAAATCTGGCGAGTGAGGTAGGCAGCAAAACTTATTATTGCCTGCCAGTCTATCAGGTAAGAGAATAATCCAGCTGTAAAACTCGTCTTCTTGTAATCATAAAATCCCACAAATAAAGATCCATTAGCGTATCAAAAAAGGAACACATACAAGATCTGATAGACAAAACGAACCTGAAGGAACAGTTACTCAACATGAGTGTTCTTTCAGAAGGTCATAAAGTCCTGTCCTCCCTTAAAATTCGGTGTCTGGCCTGCTGACAAAAGCTGCTGTTAGGAAGTCAGGTGCTCTGCCTTGGGCGTGCTCTCTTCCTTGGAAAAAGGAACAGTCAGGACTTGGAAAACTCCATACAGAACAGCTGGAATAGTTAGGAGAGAGGAAAGTTTTCCTCCTCATCCTCCTCCACACATAGAAACGTGTATACATATACACATTACACATATATATATGTATCTGAGGGGCAGAGGAGCGTGTGTGTAAATAAACTTTGCAAGTACCAAGTATTCCATATTTGCCAGGAATTTCAGTTTCTCTTTTTTATTCAAACGTGATTAGGAGCTCAGAGTAGAAAAAAAGTCAAGAATTTCCCAGAATGAAGGCAGTTTTGCTTGCAATTAAAATATTACTGAATTCTACTTAGACTGAGAAATACATTTTGGAAATGTGTGGTTTATTTGTAGCCTCTAGAGGGCACATTATCCTTACTCATTGTAAGGTTTACTCTTTTTTTATTACATTGCACCTGTTTGTGCAGAAAAAAGAACTAAGGAAATAAAATAACATATTTTAGAGGAAATGAGCAATTACTTTTATTTTTATCCTTCTGATATAAAATCAGATTAGTTTAATCAAAGAAAAATCAGGTTAGCATAAGGGGAAAATGAAGGCGATTATTTGTCATTATTGCCTTTTGTAATATCTTTGATCTTTCTTTTTATTCTTCTTTGTTAATTGATGTAAAGTCTTGGTCACGATGTTCTTATTGTTTAGTGTAGAACGTGGGAGGAACATGCATATCATAAGTGGGAATGAGGTCGACCTTAAAGCCCCTGTGAATTTTGATTGAAAATGTTTATTATCCCTTGTATAACTCATCAGGAATGTCTGATCAATAGATCTCCATGATACACAACATTTCATGATTAGGACAGCTATTTTTGAGAATGCAATACGTGCTGAGGCACCTAAATTTGTCCTTTTGGCAGGTAGATAGATATCATAATATTTTTAGTGTAATCTGAACAATTGCCAGGGCTCTCCTCAATGAAATATACTTCTTCAACTTTTCCTTATCTGGTCTAACAGCTTGGGCTTGCATAAACATACTGTCACTTTTAAGTTAGTGGCAGAAATCTCTTTTCTTCCTTGGCTGGAATAGAAGTTTAGGTAGAACATGTTTACTTACACTACTAGTGTACCTTGCAGGAACAGTATCTTTGGGGCTTACCCTTCCAGTTAATTTTGGTGCATTACATTATGCTGAGATAATAGGGCAATTTAAATTAATCCTGAGAGTTCTTCTGTTTCACTCTGAAACAAAATATTAATGTTTTTAAAATCTGAGTTTTAATTGCAGTCTATTAGATGACTAGGAAGGTGAGGCCATCACCATAGCTTCTTATAGCTGAGAGTCACTGGAAAGAAAATGTGTAGGAAAAAAAAGTGACCACATGAGCCTTCTTAGGATAATAGATATCATGGAGGATATTGCATTTTTCTTGTTTGCTTGATGGTAGATGGAAGAAGAGTTTTCATTTGTAGCTTCTATTCTTGCTTCAGTTTGTCTCCTACTTTTTGCTTGTTGTCTCACAGTATCCTTGGTAATAGCACAAGATTAATTACTTAATGACACTGAATCCCATGTCCATATGGGACACCCAATACACCTAGCATAGCTTCCTATATTCTTCCACTTGCTGCTTTCTGCAGGATATGCATTAGTCACTCTCTTTTTCAGAAGTATATCAGCCAAAGTTCCCTGATGTATTTCTGTACTTTACATTGGTCATTGTTAAACTAGAGTTTCAGTTATTGCAAATATCAGTGAGGGATTGAAACTGATTGTAAATTGTATTCTGTACCGCTGGATTTATGATTTCAAACTATAATTCAGTATGTCTAGCAGTGTAAGTCATACTTAAAATAGTTTGTTCTCCCCCTTACTTTGTTAGGCTGCTCTTCATGTGAGAAAGATTAGGATAACCGCGTAGTGAAATTAATGAAATATTTAAGCATTTATTTTAAAATTAAGGACAAATTTCCAGTCTGATTTGGGAGGGTTTAAATATGTACAAATGAACCTGCTTGAATCAGGAACCTAGTGTCATAGTAAAATGTTCTTTGGGATTATGAAAGAATTTAATTTCTTGGGTATTTTTTTTTGTTGTGTGGTTTTGTTTTTTTTTCGCATTAGCCCTTGTGTTCAATGCCAGAAAGCGCACAGCCCTCAAGAAAACTTAAGAACTACAGTAGTGACAGTAGCTGCGATAGTGGTAGCAGTATGTCAGAATCGGGAGAAGAAATTGAAAAGGAAGATCACAATGAAAAAAAGGAGAAAAAAGTTTCATATGATCTTGAAGAAAATAAATGCAAATCTTTGGAACGATCAGGTAAGTTGAATTATCAATTTTCCAAGTAAGTCTGGCATTCACGATGATTTATATAAAATGCTTCAGTATTTAAAATGTATCAACATTTGTAACTCAGGGTTAAACGCTGGTTTGCTTGTTTCATCTTCTTTAAAATCTTCTCTAAATTAATGAAAATGAATTTTAAACCCAGGGAAAAATTAATATACTTTTGCCAAGAATGCAAAACAGAAAAATACACCTGGGTTATCACCTGGGCTACATGTGGAAATTTGCTCTTATTTTTTTTTTTTTGAGAACATTGTCCTTTTTTGCCCTGTAAAAAGTAATCTTATTAAGCTTGAATTTGCTGGAATATAGAAAGGATAAAGAAATATATAAAGGGTAAAGAAATGTATCTGGAGACATATAGAAGGTAATATATTCCAGATGAGATCCCTGCACAAGTTTTTTTTGTGATTGTGATTGTCTTCTTTCTTTTTGTGATTGTTTCTCTTGCTGCAGAGCATTAGTGTGAGGATGTTCTGTCAAACATGATAGATACAGCATGTTATTTTTTCTTTTTTTAGCAGTGTATTGTCTCAAAGAAGTTCATCATGTAATTGCACACATATAATGCTGCGTCTAAAATTTTATTTTTCATAGCAGCATCATTTATTTAGCAGACGACTGAATTAGAAAAGTGTACATCTATGCAGGAGCAGATGAGGGAGACCGGACCTGCAAATATGGGATCCCATCAACCAAATTTTCTCTCCTGCTTCCATATACTTACAGTCAAGAAGCCACACGTAGTAACCACATAATTCTTGACCTATAGGGCATATGCACTCTGTCATAAATCTGATGCATGTTATGGAAGACTGGAGTCTACTTGATTGAAAGTTGACTACGAGGAAGAAATAAATGTTCTTATAGAGTATGTAAAGTATGTATTATTAGGGGATCTGACAGGAGTAACTGCTACATGTATAGTTGTTAGTCAACATACATTATAGTACAGCATATGTGCGCACATGTTGGTCATATATGTTTGTTAGTTGGTTAGTTAGTCATTTGTTAGTTACAAAGAGTGAAAAATGGGTGTTAAAAGAATAAGTAATTGCATCATTCATTTAATTTGTCTGCAGGTAGAATGAACTGGAAACCTTCGATTAAAAATATAAAATCTCCATCATATTCACCCCCCACATCATCCACAGGTCCAATAAGGCGTTCTGTGAGCTGCCCTCGTTCAATATCGATATTGACTATGCAGTCACAGGCAGCTGAGCATCGTCCCTTTTCAGCCAAAACATCTCTGCAAATCCAGCGTGCATCCCCAGTGAATAGGTCTCATTCTTTAAATCGCAGCCCATCTTCAGCTAGAGGAGTCTCTCAGACATCCAGCTTGGGAACTATGAACTCTTCAGGGGTGAGTTAACACAGCAGTTGCATTCAAAATGTGTTCCATTTCTCTAAAACTCAATAAATACATTACTAATTTTCACAGTGTCAGAAAACCTGAGGTACTACAGTCAATGTTATTTTGACAGAAACTCATGAATTTAAGATCTCTAGACCAGCATATGACTCACCATGAGTGCTAGCTGTGATGTTTCAGTGTTTCTGGTGCAGCAATATAGATGTCGTGTTTATTGAGAATGGAATTAGAGTTTTTGTGACTGGGAAGGCTGCTCTCCTAAATAGTTTTTGAAGACAGAAAGGGTTTTACTTCTCTTAAAAAGTTTCTCTGGTTTCTTTGGGGACTGCTGGTTCTGAAATAAAGGATGTACCTACTTTCAAAATCTTTACAGTAACAGAAATACATCAGTATTTCAAAACCAGTGTATATTCCACATTGTATCAGAATAAAACATTAGTAAGACTTTGTATGGGTGTCCATTGTAGAGGAAGATGTAATTCATTTTCAACCTAGTGTACCTGAATGGCATACACTATACCACTGCAGCAGAGTTCTACTTCCAGCCATCTTTTTTTTTTTTTTTTTTTAAAGTGAAGATGAAACTTCTTTCCTTTTGAAGCCTGTCCCTGGGACAGACAAACATTTAGACTCAGGTGGTCTAACCAAACGATTAATAGAATAAATAGATCAGATTAAACACGTTTAGCTGTTTAGAATTTGTGTGGTTAGTTGTAATTTCACGATGTACTTCTGAGCCATACATTTTTTTCCTTTTGTGACTAGACTGCCATCTTCTTTGGCATCTTCTTCGCAACCCAGGCATTTCTTCTTCTGTGTTTGCACGGTGGATCACATATCCGCTTATCCCTGGGCAGTGTTTGCTGGGATCAGTCCCCAGCCTCATTCAGTATTGTATTCAGTGTTGGTGCCAGTGTTTTTCCATTCGTGCTTTGGTACCTAACCTGTATATTTCTCACCCAAATAATTCACCTGGAGATGGGGCAAAACTATATTTGCGGCCTTTCTCTATTGTGGTGAGCTTTGATTGTGAGAAATCCTTTTGTAATGCTAATGAACTGGCTTCATAGTATTTACTATCTCTAATCATCATTTTTATCCAGTAGAATGCTCATTGTCTGTTTTGCCTGTGAGGCTTTGTCTAAATGATGAAAAAGGATCCTTTTAAAATTGTGTGCTGAAATCTTGTGAAATACTCCTTAACATGGTTTTCCATCTTTAAAGTCAGCTAATAGAATTGGAAAGACATTAAGATTGTGTCTTCAACACAACGTGTTAAAGGTATTTTTTATCACATTAGCTATCTCAAGTTTAAAAAGTACCCTTTTATCATCAAGATGTACTCTGAGAGTTTAATGAGACAGGGCTAATATAGATTTTTCTATTCACATTAACTCTATATCAAATACAAATTACTGAAAGATTAAAAACAGTCTCTTACCATCTGACATTAAAAATGGGCTACTCACTTAAATTAACATTAGTAAGAAACCATACTCTGTTTTTCATTGAGAAAGCTCCACCAGAGAAATGATCTTGATGTGCAGAACAATTATGTTGGGTGATAGAGCTTAGGTCATGCTTCTTAAAATAATGTGAATAAAATTACTTACAGAATGGATAAGAACTACTCATAATTTAGCACTGTATTGTGAATGGAACTCTGTTCATAATTATTTTTGCAACTAAGAATAATATACTATATATTACTGCTAGAAGAAAATTTAAATTGATAAACTGTAACTTACTAAGAAGAAATCATTTGTGCGCGATAAAGTATTAGTTTATCTGTCCTTTGGGAAAGAAAAGAGCAGTACATTGCCATTTTTGGAGGCTGCTGAGATCTAAATGTACTAAAGATATGGAAACTAAGTGGAATAAGTCATTTACCGTTGGGAATTATATACGCATTATTATAGCAGTTACAAACAAAAGTGGGTTTGGAGATACTTGCTATCTTATTATTTCAGCCATATTATTATATATCAGGTAGCAAAATATTTTGTTATGCTTGAAAATATTTATCACTTACTTAAGCAAAAATACCCTTAAGTAATTATTGTAGTTCTTAGAAAATACTAAGATTTAGAAATACCTAAAAATATTCAGTTTCGCTCTTGAAAAAAACAAAATTAAGCCTGCTTAATCTTCCAAACACAAAAATAAGCAAAAGAAAGAGCACCAGAAACAATTCTGATTTAAAGAAAACCCCAAAACCCTCCAGAGATGGTCCTCCACAGACACTGTAGGGGTTCAAGTTGATGTTGGTGTAAAAAGCACTGAGATTTTAAACAAAATCCTGGACAATCAAAGACACTGTCAGAACCCCCACTGATCAGAGTGGGAGCAAAGCGTCCTTACTTTTTGAGGCTTCCTGAAATCCCGGCACAATGACATGTAATTGGCAGTTTCTGTTAAATTGTTGCAGTGAAGAACCGAAAGGAAGTTTTTTATGACTAATAATTTCTTTTCATTATGTTGAATTAAAATTCAAGGTCTGTTATCTAAATTTCAAATTTAGATTTTAAATGGAGGGCATCATAAATATCGAATATGTATTTGTTGGTTTTGTTTCAGACAGACTTACGTTTGAACTGTTTTTCTTGAATTTCTTGACAACTATAAGTAATGGTGATGTGTTAGTGTACATAAGGCATATATGTGCATATTAGTTACGTATTAGATATTATGTCTACAGAATTTAATAATATATTTTATGCCACCCTATTTAGAATTTATTTTTGTCGAGGGAACATCTTTGTAATGTGATCTAATGACACTCCTGAAATTTTTCCTCTGCTTCACATTGATGTTTAGAGTGAGTCTTTGCTGCAACAGAAAACAAAGGAGCAAGAAGTTGCTTTGACAAAAGAGACTCTTCTCATTATCAATGACATGAGAATGAAGTTCCCAGGAAAAACAGATGAAGAATCAGAATTAATTATAGAAGATGTAAGTATCTATAAATAAGAAAGAAGAATTAAAGGCTAGGCACTTACCGTTTAAGCCACTAAAATGAAGGGAAGTAGAAAGCTCAATTTATGATTCATGAGCTCCTGTGGCCTTAAAACTTCCATAACTCAGGATAATTCAAAAGATTTCAAAAGCTTGGAACTTTGCATACTTTCTGACCGTAAGAGAGTAGCACTGAAAAGGTTCCTATGTCTTTATAAAATATATGAGAGGCAATCAGGAAGGTTAGGAAAATTCAGTTTTTCATTGTGGAGAAAGTTCAAACTTTTAAGTAAGCTAAAAAGAATGTTACAATTCATTAACTGTTTATATTTCATCTGATATTGTTAGTATGGATCCTGACATGTTTAACTTGCTCTTGAGTAGGCATACGGGAGAACTCAGAATGGTATGCTGCAAGACAAACTGGAATTTTGCTAGTCATAAAGAACACCAGCCACACTCTTTTTGGCTTTTCTAGTGTGCCAGCTTACTCTTTATTACATCCCACATTGTCCCGAGCCTCATCCTGTGGTATCAAAGACATGTGAAACAATGCCCGATCTAAAGGGCAATTAAAAGGCAACACCTAATATTCAGATACAGAACCAGAAAATACATGGTATATGAATCCCTTTTAAATGGCTAGTGCAAAGAAACTAACGTCATCTTGGGAAAAGAAAAAAAAAGAAGATAGAAGTTCTCTCAGTCTAGTAGAGATACGGAGGGATCTAGTAATTTCAGTTAACACCTGAACTGTGATGTAGTAAGCACAGTCCACGGTGTGTTAGAATTAATCTCATTCACTATCCGGTCGGAAATGTCCTTTCCTCTGCAAGCTTTCAAAATGCTGATTATGTCTTTAGTGATCTGTGCGACTGCATCACGGTGGAAAGGAATTGTCCTGTAATGATGGTTGATTTGGGTGACTCTGGACATAAGTAGCATATTTAGTTTCTCATCTTAGAATCAGAAGTAAAATGCTTCGTTACATTTTCTCATTTGGACATATTGAGAGTGTGTGTGCATTTATGTGCGTATGGGAGTGTGTGTACATGCATGCACTCCATCTAGTGGTGCTTTCTCATGCAATGCTGGTGCGGTTATAAGTGCATTTCCTTATTGCAGAATTCTGTTATAAATTTGTTTGGCCTTAAATAGTTTCTGATGAGATACAGTATTTCATTATGGAAGGAAAGAAGTAGTGGTATACTAGTTGTCTGTGAGGAAAAACTTGATATAGATCTGGAATAGAATAGAAAGATAGAATAACAAAGTGAAAATAAAAATGTATGTTCACAGCTCTAGCTATTTTGATAGTACTTAAACATCATAAAAGGAGAGTATTGCAGTTCATATATGATCATTTATAGAAAGGATGTTTTCAAGATATGTCTAATGTCCTCGATGCAGCAAAAAGCTCACGATTTAAATAGATTAATAGTCATACATTATTGAACGTACTGCTGTGCTCAAGGAATCCTAGCTGAGTCAGTCAAGACAAGTTTCTACCTGCTTTGTAGTGTATGACTGTCAGAATCAGCTGGAAAAGAGGGCAGGATTAAACTGAAAGGTTGCACAAGTCTTTGCAAACGTTCCCCCCACATAAATTTGCAAATATTTTTCTACTTTTAGAGAAAAGTTCTTTTCACAGAGGTCTTTTAGATGCTCACACTTTGTAGCATTAGGAATGCCCATGAATGAAATGCCAGATTTCAGTTGGTTTTATGTGTATTTCTTTTATCTTGTGTTTTGCAATGACTCCAGATTATGGACAATTGGAAGTATCATAAAACAAAAGTGGCATCCTATTGGTTGGTAAAACTGGATTCTGTAAAGCAACGAAAAGTAAGTGACGTATATTTCATTTTCTGAAGATCATCTGAAGTAGATGCATAGCAGTATTCCTACTGGTGTTTAGCAGTAGCCGGGAGTGACCTGAGATGCTAAAATACTGGCTATTAATGCTAAAATATATATGAATTGATTTCATTGCAGAAAGTAATGTTGCTTCATATTTAGACAAGCATAATTATCCTGGAATATGATTTCAAGAACAATTTAAAAAAAAATTAATCTGCTGAAAGAAAAGCAAATCATTAGTGCTTACATACCTAATTTTTGGCAAACATTCTTAGAAGTGTATTGATTCAGCAGATTTGATTGATAAGGGATAAACCAGTCAGCAGTTTCTGACCAGGCATATTAAAATTCCATTAGAGGTAGTGATATTGCATTTGGTTATTTGAGTCTTTGACCCACAGTATTACAACAGATCATGCTGAATAAAAAATAGACCTGCCAAGCAAAGATTATTGACATTGTTAAAGTGTTCAACTAACTGGTTTAGTCTTGCAAAGGACTAATGATACTTGTTTATCATTCTGTCTTCACTCGTCTGCTATCTAGGAGCTACTGTTGTGCATAGCATCTACAGAGTTTTCAATCTGTTTAAAAACTGACATACTGTAGTATGTCAGTCATATCTGTATGTCACATGTCAGTCAAAATCATTTTCCCAGTGTAATATTTATTTTACTTAATGTAGCAGAAATTATATCTATTACTAATACTTTGGTGCCCCTAAAGCGGTATTTTGGGTTTTTTCTCTGCCTCAGTCACCGATACATTATGTGGATTAGCATATCAGTTCCAGGCATTTAATCTCTGTGTGTCTCAGTTTCACAATCTACTTTTATAGACCATAAAAGAAAGTAACTTAAAATGCTACGTACATGATAAATATTATAATTGGAAAAGGTTGGTAGATTGTTACAGAAGAATGGAAGAACAATTTCGGATCCTCATCTCAAATTACTCTTTATAACATGAGCAGTGTGATCCTCAGTCTTTCAAATTGTATTTTATGGAATATTGCATTAAATGCTTGTATTTTTATACTGGACAGAGAAAACATGTCCATTTAATGTGATGTCATATGATAGAAATGCATTTGACTGGTCACGTTAAGTTTAGATGTTACACGTAATATGTGTCCACACAGCTTTCTAAAACAAAATTAGACACGACAAACTGAAGAACTTGGAAATATAGGAGCCTATAACTTAATCAGAATTCTCTTAAACTATGTCAAATGGCAGTATAGATCTATTTAGCACAATTATTTCTTGTGCCATTGACAGGAATCAGTAAAGGAGCTAACCTCATTGGCTGAGATTGTGTGATTTTTTGTTTGATATCTGCAGCTGTTCTGCTGAATAGTTCTTTGCTTAGAATGATCCCGTGTTTCTTTTTGATTACAGGAAAGAATGCTGCAATCCCAATATACATGCACACAGGTCTTTTCTGTTGTGTCCACATGGCAGCTGTAGCCTCTTGCCCAAAACCAGAGAGAGTCTTAGTGGGGGCTTGTAGAAAGTGCTGATATGGAGGAAGAGCTGCTAGGAGGGAGGGAGAGAGGGATAGATAGATGCACATATACATAGATAACAGGGCCCAAAATTCACACTGCTGCTGCAATGGAGATCACGTTTTCTCAGCAGGAGTCTTTTGGACAGTTGAAACTGGTGAGGGACGTGTTGCTGGAATTGCTTTCTTTAATCTATGATGCCACCAGTGTGGAAAGAAGTCACCAGATTGGGCCCACCGTTGCAACTGAGATACAAGGCTTTCACACAGGAGTGGTTAAGGTGTCTCTTTTAAACCCTTCCCCATACGTCATTCCCCAAAGCTATGGGAAGGAGTTGCCACAGGGAGAATAATATATCTGCTCTTTGAGGGACTGAGGCTGTTTACTATACATTCTTCAATGCCCTTCCTAAGCTCCGTTTGGACATCTGGCTTAATATACCTGTGACTCTCTAGCTTTTTCTGTTTTTATTTTATTTGCAATCTATTCAGAATTTTCTCCTGTAAGCGTTATTTCAGAAAGCCTAAACTGTATAAGGGTGGTTCTGTCCTTTGACTGAGTCATGTCAAACCAAGGGCACGTGTACAAAGTCAGGATGATACAGGTTGATACGCCAAGTCATTACTAGCAAAAACTGCGCAAACAGAAATGTGGATTTCTTTGCTTTTCTTGTGAGGACATCTTTTACAACTTAGGAGACTTATAATTCCTGAAGCACTAGTGGGACCTTTCATCTTTGCTTGCACTGGAAATGATTTGCCTTTTTTTCTTTTTTTTTAAACTGCTTTTAACCCCAATCCCTTCAAGCAATCAGGCAGTTATTCTTAGAAGGGTAGTTTATAAAAACGGATTAACTTTGACAATGACATTGCAGCTGAGGACTGCCAAACGTGTAAGCTTTTGTTGATTTGAAAGAAGTATGTTTTATATTCCAATGGGGTGGGTAAAAGAGAAGTAAGCTCAAGGTGGAGAATATTTATGCAAGTAAGGAATCTGTCTCAAAGGTACCTTCTGCAACTTTGTGAAATACAAACCAGAAACTCAGTCCCCTTCACTATACTTACTCGGAAGTTCTAAAACATGAGAAGAAAATACCTGGGCAATGTACTAGATTTCACAATGTTCATCTCTGACAGGTATATTTTCTTAAGAATTATCCAATATGATGTAGAAAAATTAAACTCCTGCTCATATTCTTAGTGTCTAATATTCCGGCATTACAGCAGAGGCACAGGAGTCATTTAGAAGCAAGTTGAGAGTAAACTGATGAAATCGATACATGCTCAAATAAAATTTAGTCTCCCAAGACTTTTAGGAAAAAGAGACTTTTCTGTGGGAGGAGTTGTGACTGTCTTGTGTTACATCACTTTACATAATTTCTTTAAAAGTGTTTTGATGGTTACCAGAGGGTCTGTACATCTTGTTTTGAATACTCTCTTTCATAAACTCTTATTCTGTTACACCTAGATAATTGGTTATGTTAAAGTAAGTGATGTAAATTAAAGTAAACAGAAAGATGAAGGCAAACTAGGGAAATTGACTTAGGAAAATGGGGATGTAGGTTTCATGAAGTTCCAGCTCTTGTGCAATGCATTGTCTCTTTTCTTAAATGGATGATTGAGGCCGTGTTTGCAAATTGAGAACATTTAACTGGGGTGTTTTCCCCTCTGGCATATTGGCAATATCAACACAGTAGAAACAGGAAGAAAGTTTTTTTTTCTGGAGTACCAGGCAGTCTGCAGCTGCTCTAAGATGCAAGATTCGATCTGTAGTTTTCTTCAACTCCAGATGCGAAAGTAAAAGTAAGAGCTCTACATTGGTATCATAGTTCTTAGTCCGTGTCTTTTTGGACTAGTGAGAGAATCTACATGGGGTGGAATTGTTCTGTTTTACCCAAGGAGATAAATTACTATTAGTCAGTGTAACATTGCAAAGAAAGGTATGGTTGATCCTTTATGTAATTTAGTTCGTTCAAATGGGTGCATACAGTCACAGCTACTGGCCATTGTGTGGGAAAGCCTTAATGAGGCGAGGCATGAGGAAAAGGCTGCTAGAGAAGCATTAAGACAGTAGGCTATGCTGCTAAGAGGATGTCTGAAAATCTGGACCCGTTCCACAAGCGTGGGGCAGTCCAAAACCTGCATTTAGCTCCTGCAGACACTAAACAAGATCAGCATCCTTAGGTTATAATTTACTACTCTTTTTATCTCACTCTTGGGGAGGAAGAGACCACAGGTGTGGGGTTAGTGTGTTAGATACCTGCATTCATAAAGATTCCCAACAGAGAGGAGAGCAATGCATTCACACTAGGTGCATATGTGCAGGGAATTAGCAAAAGACCTATGCGTGCAGGCTAATTCTAGGTCTTCAAAAAACAGCTTAAATAACGTATTTCATTGAAGTTGTCATTATTAGGCATCCATAGATTTCCTGCTCGTTAAGCATTTCTCTTTACTACACAGCTCCATTGTGCTATTGCAAGCATTTTGTTTATGCTTTGTTTCCTTCATCATGTCTACTCAGATTATTTACGAACAACAGTTTGTTGTGCAGGACCAGAAAATCGAAGTTCCATACCATGCTTCCGTACTTTACTGTTTCACTAAATCCCCTTCACCTTTTGAGAGTCAGATGTTTAGCCGCGTGAATCAGTTTGTCACGCACTTCTGAAAGTTTCCTGAGCAAGTATTGTACCTTCTAAATCTTAGAATTTGCAACATCTTATAACAAATAAGTGAATACCTCCATCGGTTCACCACCCACTTGAGTCTGAACAGTTTTTTGGAAGATGCTGTTTTGTGAAAGAGACAGTAAGGGTGTCTCCTTTACAGGAAATCATGTTGATTTAACTGACTTTTTTGTTAATAGTTACAGCACCATAGGACAGATTATTTTTTTTTTTTAGGATAGATTTTACAGTGTAGATTTTACAATGTAGTCTGTATTTAATAAATCTGTTGCATTTCTATAAACATTGCCATTTTAAATATCTTATTGATTATTTTCTTACTTATTGATTTCACTACACTGTTTCCTGCATGAAAGGTAACCTAAACTGGTTTGATCTAGGGTAACACTGAGCTTGAACGGATATTAAACCCAAAGCAGTTTGTTTCAGAACGTTTTAGTTCTTTATAAAATAGATGATATTTTAAAAGGGAGTGGGAAAAGAAGAAGACGTAATCTTCAAATATGTAATATTTGGGTTGTTAACTATGTTGCTTCTAGTCTGTAATTGTGTCCATTTTGTTTCTTTTTAAACTCTTTTTGTCTTTTAAACAAGCTAGTATTGAACAGGCTGAAAAGAATAGAAATTAACTTTTCTGTAATAAAAATAAAATATTTTGATTTGGCTTTGCAAAATGTTATTGACAGAAAAAGCATATCATAAAAGTTTGCTGATGAATGTGCAGAAATGAAACATAGACATCTGTGGGAATTTATAGCTATGCAGTCATCTGTGTGTGTGTGTTTGTGTGTGTGTTCAGTGAATCAGCGAACAGTTGGTTTTAGGTTTTGCAATATGCCTTTGCTTTGATTTCCTTGGAATATCCTCTCCTAGGTTTTGGATATAGTCAAGACAAGTGTTCGTGCAGTTCTACAGCGTGTCTGGAAGGCTCCAGACATTGAAAATTTACATCTGTACCGTCTCTTTAACCGTGTATTTAATCGGTTACTTTGGAGCCATGGTCAAGGTCTGTGGAACTGTTTCTGTAATTCAGGGTAAGCCTGTTTTTCTTATCTCAGTTTTCTTAATAACTTCACAATTACAATCAATTCTAGTGTACTTTGTTGCTCATTTTCATTCAAGAGAATGCTGTAATACATTGAACTTGTATTAAAACCATCTAAAGATACAGTATAATTACAAATGTAATAATCTAGGCCAACCATTTCAGTAATGGAATCAGACATTTAGCAATATATTTACAAATATAATAATCTAAGGAAAAAAATCTAATTTTCAAAATATCTGAGCATTAGGCCAACTCTTTCATTGCATGATGCACAATTTTGAGGCCAGACCACTGTAAGTGTCACATGTGGATTTACCATCAACAGAAATCATTGTCATATTTATCTGAGCCCCAGACTTATAAAAGAGAAGAATTCAGTCACAAGTGCAGCTGACATCTCACGCCAAATGCAATGTCGGTTCTGTGATTTACAAATAATGAGTTTGAATTTCTGTGCTTGATTACATTTGCTGTTTCCTACACTGGTGGGAATTTAAGTATATGCAGAATAGAAAATGTCCACGCTGAGGTAAGCAGATGTTTTTGGTTTGGTTAGCAAATACAAGTTGTCTATGGGGAAAAACAGATCAGGCCATATATTGAAAGCTCAGTGTTCTACACTTCAAAATCTACATTGCTGAAATCAAAGGCATTCATGTAAGGATAGGTTTGGAGGATCATATCATAGGTATAAAATAATCCCTCCACCCGCCAAATTTCTTCATAAAATAAGAATACAAATGTTTAAATATGAAATACATTGCATACAATAAGACATTTTATCTGTAACTATACACAATGTATAAAGAATGGAAGGGGCTTTGATTAGCTTGCATAAGGTGTTCTAAGAAATTTCTTGAAAATGAGCTACAACAAACACAATAGTATGTTGATGGATATTGTATGTACATAGGAATCAGGTCAGTATGTTCTTCACATTTGTCATATGTAGAGAATGTACATAATGCACTAGTTATTGTTTCCCAACAAAACGGATAACAAGAAGAGGGATCTGAGAGTATCCAAAATAGGTCATCATTTTTTGGGGCTTTTTTACCGCTATCTTCTCATTGCTGAAGGCTTGTTATTGTGCAAGCCATTAGGAGCCTGCGTTTTTTTCACTAAGACGGGCCATGGGAATATGCAGATAATGTCAGACTTAAGATTTGCTAGAGGTAGCTAAGGGGTATGCAGTGCACTGCAAAAGCTGAGGTAGGGTGAGAAAAGATTTCTGTGTTTCCAACCTGAAACATTTGTCTAATCCTCAGCAGCTGCAGGGTCCCTCCATGCCAGCAGAGGTGTGTGAAGTCTTGAGTCCAAGGTCAATTTTTGTTGTCATAAAATATTATAATTACCTTCCCTTTTTATAATGCTGTTATTATTTTGAATTTTACTTTTAGTGTGAAAATCTTCTAATGTGCATGAAAATTTTTGTTTGGGATTTCAAAACTTTTGAACAACTCTGCCGCTCACTTGGCTCAGGAGAAGATTTTTGAGCCAGCAGAAGAGTTCAATGAAGAGTAGGATTTCTCATGTAGCAATAATTTTATTTGTGCAGAACAAGACTCAGCTGACTGAAAAGTGGAGTTACATTCTTTGACAAAGATTCAATTCCTTGTAAGAGGAGTTGCTATGTAAAAGATTCTAAAAATACTGTAAAAGTAATATACAAATATCCAGTACGTGAAGAGATCACTCTGCATGTAATGTACTTAAAACATAATTCACAGAAGAATACAGAAAGGCTGTTTGTATCTTCCCAGTATGTTGTTGATTCAGTTACAAGCATCCTTCTTGCCGTGTAATCCACAACATCCATGGGATCCCATGTACAGCACTTCGGTAGCAGAGGCCAACTTTTCGTCCCTTTTTCTTACAGTTTGCTGTGCCATTTTAAAGAACAGATTGGAATAAACATAGGGCATGCGTAGAGTTTGGAGAAACATGTCAGGAGGGGTATTCATGTGCTAATTTGGAAACAACATGAGTGTGTGATAATATATTAAGGACTATAGAACTTTGACTATTTGTAAGATACGTGTTTTGGGAGAAGAGCAGAGCTAATAGCCTTAAGGTTTTCTCTTGCTGGTTAGATCTCTGCTATGCATATGCTATTTTAGCAAAAAGAATGAACAATGAATCAAAGAAAACTTCAGTGAAATAACCATGATGTAAAGGTACAGTTGTTTTAAAAATTAAAAATAACAATTAAAAATAATAAGAGAAAACTGTTAGAACCAGCTGACTTCAAGATGGTTATAAAAAGAATAACACATAATTGACAATATTGCACAATCAAGCGTTATACTTTGTTCTGGATCTGGTGAGGACTCCATGATTTCTTACTAATGTATGGAAACTAAAGTTACAGCATAACAAATAAAGCTTCCTTAGGTAACAGTACGCTGATCCCTGCTGACTGCAGTATAATGGAGTATGAACTGAATCTGTGTAGCACATGGAGGACGTTGCACAAGCACATTTATATCAAAGCTCATTCAAATTCACATATATGTTTCCAAATCGCAATCTTTGTTATTAGGGTAACGGTATACCACTATGTTCATAATCAGCCATGGTTACAGCAGACCACATATTATTCTTCACTGATAAAATCCCTCCGAACTGTAGGAAAGTGATGACAGACCTCCAGGCCCAGAACTTAAGGAATTTATCAGGAGAGTTTCTTCCACAGGATTTTGGAGATTTATGGATTGAATTAGAATATAATTATGTGTAGTACTGTGAATCTGTTGAATGAATGTAATACTTAGAACTTCGTGTTGCTGCTTTCTACCAGCCATCATATGACTTCATGAGGAAAGAATGAAGACAATAGATTAATTTCCATGTAAAAATACATGTGGAAAGTTCCCAGACAGGAAACAATATTGAGAAAAATATATTAAAGAAAATAGTAGCTTTTCAATTAACAGAATTATTCTTTTTATGAAATGAAAGATGCCTTATAAACAATATTTCTAAAAAAGTCATTATATGGATAATAATTAAGGAGAAATGCTTGTGTCACATGAAAATTATGTGTGCAGTGGAAAGCCAGTAGGACTGAACAGTTTCAGCTGGAACATGTCATCTAGACTGAGGAGCCAGGCTGAAAAATAAGCGAGCTATACATATACAGCTTATCTTTTAGTCGTTAATGTTTGTAATTCCATCCTAATACAGAGTAAATTTAAAAATCTCACTAGGCAGAAGTGAGCTTGCATGTTCTTTGATGTCATTTTAAGGACAAACTTCCTACACCAGGGCTGTGAAATCTATTGCTGATCTCGGTAGACAAGGCTAAAGCATCCTGGATGCTGTGTTGAAGCCAGATGCAGCAAATTTTCCTCACTCTATGAAGTTCTGCTCTCATAAACAAACAAAAAACCTCAAGCTTACAAACCATCTGTGCTATTGGATAATGTTTTGACCAAAAAAAAGGCTTCACAGAGGCCACGTTGCCTTTAAAACAGATGTAATGATCTATAATCTGGTCAGAATTTTGCACAAACAGGAGTGTTGAGGTGAATGCAAAGAGCTATTGTTGTCTTTTGTGGTAAAACATACCTGATTTATATTGGTATGGTAGGGATTCTTTTTGGTGTGGGGTTTTTTTTTTTTTTTTGGAAAGAGAAATGGCTTTTTAAGAAAACAAAAGCATGATGGTCCACATTTCAAAAATAAATGCCTCTATAGATACGCTCTGCAAGTTGCACTTAATTGTAGAAGAGCAACCCCATATGACCAGATGGAATAATAAGTAGTATTTGAATGACTAAACTGAGAAACTCTTCTCATGTGATTGTTTGGATAAGGAAGCAGAGCACATACTAATCTCCTGTAAATTAATTTCGTGTTTGTTTCTTAGTATCATGTACTTAAATTAGAAGAAGAGCATCATTATGCTGTGTAGACATTTTGAAATAATTTATAACTTTTATCAAATCCTTTCTAATATCTCATCACATTCTCATTCAGGTGGTAGCCTGTTAAAAATAACAAGTGTTTTTTGTTATTCCTGTTGTAAGACACATATACTGTTGTGTGACAGTAAATCATTATGTGCTAAACCTAAGTAATGGCCCTATAAACGCTTTAGGGAGCAAACCAAGTGAAAAAAGGCTGTGGACATTTCACATATGAAGATTAACTTCTTAATTTGTATTTTGGACTCAGCATTTGCCAGCATTTGTGTTAAATAGTATAGACCTTTCCTGTAAATAGGCAAGGTCATGCTTTTTCTCTTGTTCCTCTATTGTTAAATCTGATATAAAGCAGTAGAGCTCTCAGATTGCAGTTTGTGATAGAAAAAATGAAGTTGTGTCTTTTTCTGTAACAGGAGCTCTTGGGAAACCATATTCAGTAAAAGCACAGAGGTGGTGACTCCTGAGCAACTCCAGTGTTGCCAACGAGTAGTACAGCTTTGTAAACACTGCCTGCTCGTGGTTTATAAACATTCATCAGACTCAAGAGGATCCCCAACTGGGATTAGCCCCCACTGGGATGATACAAGGTATACATTTCAATATTCTCTTCCTACATTATAATTCAAAGTATAAAGGATAATACTGGAACAGGTTTTAGTCTGTGTTGCTACCACTACACTTCTTTTTAAGCCTAGTTCACTATGTTTTAAAAAAAGAAAAAAAAAGGCAAACCACCCAACATTTCCCTTGATCCTGAGTTTCTACCATTCTAATCTCTTTACCCCACTCATGAAGTGCTACTAAAAGAAGACTTGATACACACATTTTGTGTGAAGCTACACTTATTGAAGTCTCGATTGCCTACTGCCCAAGTAGCTGCAGCAAAGGCTTTCCATAAAGTGAACTGAAAATTTCCTTTCTTCCCCTTCTCAGATCCCTCAAAGTCACTGATTCCAGATTTGCATTCTTAGAGGTATCCTAACATGTATGATACTTCTGGCTTCACATTCGCAGTGGGATGCGATAGGGGCACAGCTCCAGCCAAGGGTCAGGTAAGTGCCATCTGATTTACTGTATTGCACAGTTTTGCAAAGTTGATCTCCAAAACCTACAGATTGAAAGCTTTATTTCATTTTACAGAGCACAAATATATTTTCAAACCTTGCAAAACAGCATCATATAGTAAAAAAATTATTTGGCACTTACCCGATTCTCCATTGGCTGGTTTAGTTCTCCAACTGGATACAAGAGGGGTTATAGTATTGTCAGTGTAGGTATTACTGAAAATGCTCCAACTGTGGGATTCAGTGATCTGCAATTTAACAGTCGGAGGTGGAGAATTAAATGTAAGTTTCAAATTATTTAGGTTCCAAATTCTATCCATAATGACAATTTGAATTATTATGTATATAAACTTACAAATACTTTGCTTATATAAAACACTTTACAGACATTATTTCATAGAAGGGCTTTATGAGTTAAATATTACGTGAAAAGCAAGCCTTTGATATATTATCTGTTAAATTTATTTTATGACTTAATTGTTTACTTGCTGTATCTCAGACTAGTTATTTGATACACTGAACCCATTTATTATTGTCATATGGATCTTAGGGCACTCTAACATAATTTTAAACCAACCAGAAACTGAAGTCATTTGGTCACAGCAAAAGTATAAGTATGTTAGCCACAAAACAAATCATATTCAATATTAACATCTACTGAGCTATAGCAGGAGTATGGTAAAGTCATTTGGATTAGCTAAGACTAGAAAATCTTCAACCTTGAAGTTTTTATTGCCTTTGCTGTTAATACCACAGAAAATTTTGCATCATGACCAACCACAAACTATTTGAACTGATCGGATTACTCTAATGGACTGCAGCTAACAGGCTTGTATTTGGAAACCAGTGAAAGGGATGGTCCAATAGAACTTTCTCATCTCCAGTTTCTGTGGTTCTTTAGACACTGAATGGAAGTTTATTCATAAATTTCACAGGCTGGAGGAATCTAAGCCCTCTATATTCTACATATCAGTATGTCTTCAGCCGTGAAGTGTCATGACAACTCTGATGATTGATTAAAATTACAGTTTTTATATTAATCTCCACAAATGTTACATCTGTACTGTGGGTACAGCAATATGCTAGTTACCCATGATATTCTGAATTTGTGAAATTAAAGATACATATGGAAATAAAAGCTCTTGCCCATTGTGCACCACAGTTGTAAGGTAATGAACTGTTTTCCTAGAAATGGGAGAACCACAATACTGTTTGACTTTTCATCCAGGTTTCTGTTTTTAAACGATATAAGTATCTGCACCACTAATAATAGTTTTATTGACTTTTGGTAAAACTGTGTGAAGTGCAAGAAGAGATCAGAGTATGATTTAATAAATCTACAAGAAGTCAATTTTTTCAAGACTTTATGAAATCTAATTTGAAGAACTTTGTTTTTCTCTGAGCACAAACCAATTTTTGGGGTTTTTTTTGTTTATGAAGCAAATGTTTGTGAAACTAAAGCTTTCAAAGATTACAAATAGATACCTCTTCAGCTGGGAAAATTTATTTGTACAAGGAGAGAGAAAAGATAATGAAAACTCCCACAAAGTTCTATTTCCACTTTTAAAATTTGTTCTCAATCCCATCTCCTAACTGTAAATCCACTATATGTCATGAAGAGAATAAATAGGAGTATTAGTATAAATGGTCACTTTTTCCTCACAAAATTAAAAGTGTAAAGAAAACAATAGGGGGAGCTCAAAAACTATACCAAAATCTCTTTAAAATAATAGCTAAAATCTGTAAAAAGTCAGACTTTTCCTATTTTGATAAATTCGCCTGTGTTACAAAATTTAAAAAAAATACCATCTACTGCTAGATCCTTACAGTTTGCAAAATAATTTTATCTATTACATGGCATATTCTCTGGGAAGCATTAGAGTTTTTTACTGTATCGTCAAGCAAAGGTAGGACTCAGTCTGGTGATGTAGTGAACTGTAAAGCTCACCACCAACCCGTTACAAATCAGACTTTATTTTTTTGCAAATTGTTTAAAAAATGTATTGGTGATAATATTTTTATAATAACAGCTTTTCTCAGAGCTTAAACAAACCCCGTGTATCCCCTATATAGATTGTTCCCATTGACAGTGTGATGCTGTTTCTATCCACGTGATTACTAGGATTAGTCTTTTAACTTATTCATCATTAATCAATATGATTCACTAGAATGATGCAACAATTTTTAAGCAATACTTTATACAATGTGTTGTGTTAATCCATCTTAACATTGACATAATTCATTATGAAATTCTGATTTAGCGTGGATGTTATTTTTGTACACTTACTGTGCTCATCTAATGATTTCTGCAATTAACTATTAGGAAATGATAACATGAAAAGATTTAAGAATAAATATTAGGCATATCATAAATTATTGTTTCTAGTTTACATAAAATACAGGCTATATAGTTGCCTGAATTTAAAAGGTAAATAGTCACTGATGTGTCTTACTAGGTTGCAGCGTCATTGTTTCTTGCTTTACTAGAGCAGTGATGGTAGCGTGTCTATTTTTACAGAATTGGAGCTGGAAACCAAAGCTGAAAATCCCTGTTTTTTCCCTAATCAACTTTTTTTTTTTTACAACCTAACTTTTTATAAACATCAGTTGCAGTTTTTACCCAGCTTAAGTTGAATAAATAGTACTATAATAACAGAGAACAATGGGTTAAGTATTCATTTTTGGTAGTAGTGCTACACAAGATGTATTTGTTTTATCTATCTGCTTGCTTTAAACATAAAGGACTGGAAAGATGTTTAATCCTCATACATCATCTTAAAATTTTGCTAAGAGTTTCTCTGAGTTTAGATCCGTTTCCTGAGTTAGCTAGTGCTTAATGCCCTATATGTTTTCTAAATAGTATTTATTGTACATAATTTCTTGCATATGACGATTTTAAGGTATGGCGCATGAGCAGCTAATTCTTTTGCTCTTGAATGTCACTTTGCCTGTAAACTCTGCTATATCTTTCATATCCTTTCTAGGTATTTATTGCCAGGACCTTCACTGTTCATCATGAAATCATCCTCATCCAACCTTAGCTGTGGTTCATCTGGAATGCCTCGCCCTAACATTTTGTTCACACACAGATACAGTCACTTGTGAAGCAGAAGGAAAGTTGCTGGTTATTTGTAAATAATGGCACTCTTTTTTTTTTTTTTCAAATTAAAATTTGTGATGGAGCTAAATATAAGCACTGTTATATATTTACTACCATATTATGATAACATTTAGCTGAAAACCTACTGTAAAAGCATAACTTTTCTGGAAACATAATAAACCTTGTTAAGTTGTTTACACACACATGTGAATGTGTAGATCTTGCTAGGTTTATAAGTAATTCCTTCCTACTAGAAATGTTATTTTTGCTGCAGAATATGTAAAATGGAATTGATCTTGAAGATCCTATTACAGTGTTATATTATTTTGTAAGTACAATACTTTGACTTAAATATTATTTATTGTAAAGTATACTATTTATTGTCTCAAATGTAATTGATCCTTTAACAAGGCAGATGATTAAAAAACTGTAGTAGAACAGTATAACTGTAACGGTCATCGAAAATAATCTGATCATTTCTTTGACATGTTTAAAATAATCCCCAAAACTCTCTAAGCCAAACCTAAAGCAGACATCTCCTCTGAAATTACAAGATCTATTTAATGCTGCTATTTTTCTTGAAGGACACAGTATAGTATCTTTTAGTCAAAGTGAAGGCATGTAGTACACAAACATTAAAAGTATCAGTTTAGGCATACAGTTTCTAATTGGTTCTTGTAATAAAATGGAAGCCAATGTTTGTCACCCGATTTTCATTCACGTTACCTACGGCCTGTGCCTTTAGGTTTCCTTTGGGAGCAAGCAGTCATCCCCAACTCGCACAAGCATGCATAGTGGATAGTTTTTCTCTTTTACTGCACAAGTGGTAAAGCAGACATTTTTAGGAAATACTGCAGCTGTAATTATTATTTCAACCTTAAACTGCTTGGTTTGTTGTAGTTATTAGCATACAGTCCAGTACCTACTGTAGAATGTATCCTTGCCATGGACAGTATTTTCTAGATTGCTGACAACTTTAAATGCTGGAAATCTAATTCATTAGAAAGCTCTCATTCAGATTGAGCTTCCTGGGCCTGGCTGAAGGGCACAAAAAGACAACGAGCCAGAGCAGGAACCTAGAATTACCAGGATTTGTAACCTGAAAACGTCATTCAGGTTTTGCTACAGACACCCAGTCGTCCCACTCAGCATTGTGCTATACAAGCCTTATTCATTAGAGAAACAATTATTTAAAAAACCCAGTTAATCTAGATTTAAAAATGAAGTAAGTTTTTTAACTAAGTAAAGGACAGAGTAGTTATTATTTACCAAAGACTTGTTTACTTACCAGTCATGTAACCATGAAAAGTGTTTGTAAATTAACAATATATTTCAGGTATACTTAAAAAATTAATTTAGGGGCTAATTATCCTCAGGAGCAAGTATGTTAGAGGTTTTTGATATCCAGAGATTTAAGGCAAATTTAAGAGACTTAGGAAATTTGAGACTGAAGTTGTCTGGAAATGTATGTTTGTTTGGTTGGTTTTTTAATTTTAGTCATAGCATATATAAAACTGGGAATTTTGGTGAGATTTTTGATGCCTGTGCTGTAGTGCCTCAGCTCTAGAACTACAGGATATAAGAGAACAAGACTATTTGTAAACAACTAAAAAAACCTCTTGAGATTAGCCAGGTATAAGCGGTCTTCTCATCTGGTAAAGGCATCTTCATTTTTCTGGTAATACTAGTTTAGTAATATAGTATGTTCACATTAACTGTGTGTCTCTTTTGGGTCCATACAGTGACTGCTGATAAATCATACTATGGTTATCTGTAAGACCTAATAAAAATTGTAAATTCTCTCTTCTTGGGGGAGGCTTCCATTATATTTTGCTTTTGGCTATAAGGATGAAACCAGCTTAGCTTGCCAGGCTCAGAGTTTAGGATAGTAGGTTCACATGCCTTTTTTTTTTTCCTTCTTTTTTTTTTTTTCTCCTTTTCTTCTTTTAAACCACATTACGATCTCTGTTCTCAGAAGCCAGTGCTGGGACAGGTCAATCTGTATAGAACACTCTGCCAGCAAAACGAGGGTTACTAACCATACCTATGTGGCGTGGACAGATCTGAAAGAAAAATATATTTAGCATGTACAAAAGTGGACCAGGTGATTGGTTTACGTCTGATGTCACTTAATATATTCATATTTCTGATAACCTTTGCTAAAGTGCTGCTGTATTCCTTATAATGTGTGAACCAATACTTTCAATAAACGCGATGCCACACTGCCCTGCCAGCTCCTCAGAACCGGCGCCGATGGTCTGTGGGTGAGTTATGGGCTGCACCTACAGTGCTGTAGGTGGAAGCGTTTACTCCTTTCCTTTCTCAAGCGTGTTTCCAAGTTGTACGAGAGCTCTAATTAGAAGGAAAAGAACAGAGATAAAATTTTTACCGTAGGTTGATCTTTATGCATTTAAGACATGAATAAAATAAGGTAATGTGTTTTGTAACGGTGCATGATAATCTCAGTAACGCAAAAAGAATCCCTCTGATACAGAAATAAGATGCAATAGCTTTAACGTAGGAGCTGTGTATTTTTAGGCTAAGAAAAGCCTGTGGCTGCCCCTGGGGAAACGGGGCCGCAGCCCCGGGCACGGCGGGACCCGCTCCCGGCCCCGGCCCCGCCCCCGCGAGGGGGCGCAGCGGAGGTGCGAGGTCAGTTTCCTCACAGCACCTGTGAGGGAAGTCGGGGGGCGGTCAGGTTGCCCTGCTAAGTTTTATTAGTGACTGACTCTCCAGAAACCCACTGACATTTAGTCAAAATTATTTTACCAGAGGCTTTTATTTTCCGTTCCGTTGTTACAGTTATTTTGTTTAGAGCAGGCCGGCAGTGGCGTCCCACCAGCCGGCCGTCACCGGGCCTTCCTGCTGGCCGGCAGCAGGAGCAGGGCCTGACAGCACTGGGAGGGCCGGGAGCCCGGTGCTGAGCCCAGGCGCTCCCCACCACCCCCGGGAGGCACCTCTGAGGCCGCAGCAGGTAGGGGGCAGCTGAGGAGGGGCGGCAGGGCTGTGGGGTGGTTTGGTCACTGTGCTTCGCTGCCCAGAGCTGGCCTGGTGGCAGCTTGCTCCTTAGGTAGCACCAAAACGTGAGGTGAAGGGCTGTGGGTAACCCGAATTGCCATAAAAGATGCCTGTGCCCCACGTCTGCTGTCTTGAAATAACCTGGCATTGATAATGGCAATTTGATTACATTGGCATTGATTACGGCAAGCTGACGTGTTGTGTAGGTGTTTAGAAGGAGCCTGATCCGACGTGACTGTTGTGATGTCGATGCTGGTTCACTGCTCCACGCCCCCGTTCTCATCCTGCGCTGGTGTGAGGGCAGGACAAGCAGCTATAGGGCTGGGCTCAGAAATACCAATTATGAAACCTTACAAAGACCTCATGCTTTACTTGTGGTGTGAAACAGCCCTTAGCCTGTGAGAGCATGGCCTGATGGCATCTGATCTTTTTACTGGAGGAAAATACCTACTGAAGTCTGCAGGAGTTGTGTTCATCAGGGCTGTGAAGCAGCCTTCCAGGGCCAACCAGAAAGGGTGCCGCTTTCCACAGCAGAATGCTGGCAGTCCAGATCTGTGCCTTGCCATGTTCTCAATGTGGTCAGACCTGTTCTGTGCCTGAGGATGTGGAGTTTTCTGCTAAAAGAAAAGTGCTTCTCTGGGTCTTGGTAATGAGCTTGTGAGTCCAAATACAAAGTCTAAAGTTGCTGAAGTCATGTTAAAGGAAACATTATTTAAAATACCTTATAAGGATACCTGTTTGGAAGACCTCAACTTGGGTTAATGTTCTGTCTACAAAGAAATGCCTTGTCCTTGTTAGGGGAAAATTAGTCTCTAATTGTTGATTGTATCTACAGGAAAGTAAACAAATTCATCAGCTTTTAAAACTACATCTGAATGGTTCCTTAGCTGGGCTTGAAGTTCTAGAACAAGTTCATTTTAAAATATAAAGCCATAACTTTACAGTGTTTGACTCTACCTATATATTCAAGTGAAAAGACTGAATTGCATTGACAGTTATAACATCTAATTTAGGTGTTAGCAAACGTGAATATTTGCAAGTTAGCTTTGCATGCAGTGTTAAAACAGTTAAAGCTGTTGCATTTATTCCTATTTTCAGGAGAAAATAATTTGCTGTTAAATGGCATACTTATTGGAAAATCTTTCACTCCAGCATTTTCTAAAAACATTTGTAATTTTTTCTGTATGTGGTAAAATTCCCATGCATTAGTTGTTATTCTGCATCTGTGTTCTTTGTTCTCTGCCAGCCACCTCTGTGCAGTTCCCTACATTGTTGAAATTGCTTGTTAATGTAGAAGAGTCTTTGTTGATGTGTAAATACCTGTAGCACTTTAGGACTCTTAAGGAAATTTGGGATAATTTTACCATTTACGTATATGAAACAGGAGAAGATTCTGCTTGTGGGGGAGCAAGACAGATACATTCTTGGTGGCTTTGTTGCTGTTGTTTTTGTTTTTAATATATACTCATTTCTTTTAAAACAAGGCAACATTTACTTAGTAAGGAGAACTTTTAATGCTGAACTTAGAACTGCCCTCCTTTTACCATAGGTATTACTCATACTATAATATAATACAGTTAAAATTATTGCATATGGCCCCTAAATGCCCTCTGAACAGGCCTGCCTGCTCTTAGTGCCACAGAGCCAAGGGGAGCGTGTACCTGGCTGAAATGCTGGCTGACACAGATGCCCAGGATCTACTCGGCATACCGTGCTGGCTCAGGTGCCTGCACAGCGGTTGGTCACCCTCTGCGCCTGCCCCTGTCAGGAGTTATCAGCTGCATTGCAAAGGGTAGAAGAGCACAAAGGAAAGTGACCCAGACCTGCCTTCCCTGCTGTGCCCTGATCAAACCACTGCTCACGGCTACTGTCATGCGTTTTTGCTGAGCATCGTCATGCAGCGTGCTGCTGCAGCGGGGTTTGGCAGCATAGGCAGTTCACTCCCTGCAAAGCACTGGCTTTGAAGGCTGAGGGGGGCAGTCATGAAGTAGAGCAGAGCCCAAAAAGGCTATGAGAAGTCAAGACGTCTGGTGAGAAAATGCATTACCCTGTAGTGGGTTACACATTAAAGGTTTTCCTTGTGCCCATCTTTGTGGAAATTATTTGCTCGGTTGCAGCTGAATGAAAGACTGTTTCATTTAATGCTATGTATGATTTTTAACAGTGGCATAATATCATCTGACCATCTATAGCATTATACCCACTCAGTTGTTCCTGCCACAATTCCCCACAATCCACTGTCTCTGTTAGAAGCTTCTCAGAAGGACATAGGGGACCTATTTTTTAAATAGAAGCTTTTCATTTCAAGATAAATAAAATGTCATGCGATACCAGTATTGCAAGCTTCTATGTAGTGTGCAGATTTCTTGTTCCGATTCAGGTATCAGAAGCGGTCTGGTTGTCATTTGCACAAGAGGGATGGGATTAATTTACTTTGCGAAGAGAAACACAGCTCTGAGTGACACACAAGTGGACTCAGCAATACTCAGCAATGGTGCATCTGGCACAAGAACAGACAGAGATGAGAATTCAATATGTGTTTCCAGGAGCGCACACCTGCGCCCCAAGGAGCCCATGTGCGAAGGCACCTCTGCTGAGTCGGAATGGTCTCAGCTTTTGCTGAAGTTGCTTCCTTGCAGCTCTGACATTGCTTGCTCTGCCAGAGACTTGTGTGCCACATACGTACAACTGCAGGTTTCATTAGTACAAGCGTGTGGTAAAATAACTGATACGCAATATCCCTTACACAGGCAGTAAATTAGTCAAACAACTAAACATTACTAATGAGAAGTAGGGTAAATTATCCTCTGCAGAGATCTGTACTTTCTCCGGTACCTAATGAATTAGGGGGCGTTGTGCAGTGTAGACATATTTTTAGTAACTGACCCTGTTGGTACATAGTCCGCAGTCTCAGACCTATGTCAGGTTTGGAAGAATAGGACTTTCTCCCAGTCCAGCTACCCTTTCCCCTTCAGCCCTATTAGGTGATTCCAGGAGTTCTGCTGAGTGAAGCTATTGGGCACACAGCCTGTTCCCTTCCCATGCAGGGTTGGAATCATAGAATTGTTTTGGTTGGAAGAGACCTTTAAGATTGTCAAGTCCAACCATTAACCTAGCACTGCTGAGTTACCACTAAATCATGTCCCTCAGCAATACATCTATCCGTCTTTTAAATACCTCCAGCGTTGGCGACTCAACCACTTCCCTGGGCTTGACAAACCTCTCAGTGAAGAAATTTTTCCCAATACCCATCTTAAGCCTCCCCTGGTGCAACTTGAGGCTGTTTCCTCTTGTCCTATTGCCTGTTACAAGGGAGAAGAGACCAACCCCCACCTCGCTACAACCTCCTTTCAGGTAGTTGTAGAGAACGATAAGGTCTCCCCTCAGGCTCCTTTTCTCCAGGCTAAACAACCCCAGTTCCCTCGGCTGCTTCTTATGAGCCTTGTTCTCCAGACCCCTCACCAGCTTTGTTGCCCTTCTCTGGACATGCTCTGGTATCTCCATGTCCCTTTGTTTGTGCTGTTCATGGGAGTGAGTGCTTTTCTCCACCATTGTGTAGGATTCAAGCCATCTGATTTCTTTTATTCTGATTCAGAGAATGAATAAAGCAGTTGCATGAAAATGATGTAGAACTATACAAATATGCTACAGGATGGTTTAAGTTTAGTCACATTGTTGTTTATTGTTTTGGTGTTTAATATGTTACGCAACCAGAAGCAATTCAGAAAACTTACTGGCATGGTGAAAAATAAGTTCCTCTGGCACTTAAAATAATTTCTACCAGCATTGGTAAACTGGACCCAACAACATCTTTCCAATCTTTAATTTACTTAATTTGTGGGATGATTTGCCCAATTAATCATCATGATTGCCTACAGCTGTGTGGTTGGGTTATACTCAGGGTGCACTAAACTTCGCTATGTCGCGCGCCAAGTGTAGAGTTTGTGCATACTTTTATTTTTGTCTGCAGTGGTTTCAGAGTGTGTGTTCCTCTCCTGTCACTACATCCTCTGGTTTTGCTTTGAAACATGGGACATGAACCAGAGACGGCTCCCTAACTTCCTTCAGCCGTGATGTGCCTTTTGTCTTACTGAGAAGCTAAATGCTTTGCTCCACAGTTGTGCCACTGAGTATGACGGTACTGGTCACAATTGGTGAATAATGGGAGTATAGGTAGCAAGAGAATATTTTTTGAAAAGCAGTGTACAGTGCAGTAGTTTTATACTTGCCAGCTTACAAGCTGTTGGTACCTTGCTTGCGCACGTTGTTACAGCTATCAGAGTAGCGTGGCTATTTGCTGTGGTAGAGAAAGGCGCCGCTAACACCGACCGTTCTTTCTGAACTGTGAAAGTTTGCAGTTTTTCTTCCCTTCCTTCCCTCCACCCCCAGCTTGCTCAGGTGGAGGAAGCAGTAAGCATTCTACCCTTTATAACTTCCAAATGTTAACAAATCTGGGTTTGAGGAAGAAGCTTTAATAGCGATATGAATGATCATGTAATGTGAATCAGTCTTCAAACTATGCCAGTATATGTTCTTAACTGTGTTTGAATACAAATATTTTTATAGAAAATGTGTTTGAGTTGCCCAAACACTATCCAGTTAATATACTTTGTAACATCTCTGCCTGTTACGTATCTTCTTTCAGGTACACAAATACACGTATTATTAGTGATAATAGAAAACTTACTTAGGATTAGAAAGCTGAAGTAATTTGATAGCTACTCCTGAGAAACACCCACGTTTGGAAGAAGCTTGGCTCTCAGAAAAGCTTTTGGAATGATGGAATCTATTTCACAGTAATTTTTTTTTTCTCCTGTACAGACTGCAAAAACACAGTGGGGATAGCTTTACTGGCTATTACAGTCAAGTCAAGTACATAAAATTGGTATACAGTTTTGTTTTAGTTGTCTGCCGTATAACCTGTTCTACAATTCTAGGACAATTGTATATCTTTTTTTGCATCAACAAAGATAACAACATCTAGTAACACTCACATGCATACTGTCATGTCAGCATTTTTGTTATTTAGGAATTTGTATCTCACCTGAGTTGCAGTTTAGCTTGCAGAGTCTCAGCAGGAAGTATAACACTGTACTGTAATTATTTAATCAACAATAAATTGTACTTTATTGTGTCGTGCCATTGTGCTTTACTCTTTTTAAAGAAAGCATTGTCTCTTTCAGAAGCAACTTTGCTTTCATTGCATATCTACTGGCAAACCATCACTTTTCAATATAGTGTAGTAATTGGAGTCTAGTAATGCTCCCTTCTTGTGTCTGTACCCCTATAAAATTTAATACCAAGTTTTACTATTTTGTGGGGAGAAATGGCTTAACAGGTTGGTTGTATTGGCCTTAGGCACCTGATTGTTGAGATTATTTCTAGTTTCTGAGTTCTTTCTAGTTCAGTATGTAGAAATCTGAAAGCAACTGAGCCGTACCACAAAGCACCAACGTACTGCAGACTGCGCACTGTCATACTGCCCACGCAGTGTTCTCTCTCTCCCCTGGGTCCTCAGCAGATGTCAGTAATGTCACCAGTCACACTGCATGCGGTAGCCAGCATTTCCAATAGCAAAGATGCTGATAGCAGGGCCTGCGTCAGGCAGAGTTTGTCATCTGCAGGAAGACCCCATCCTCCAGTCCTGCTGATGCTGGGCTTCATTTGTACTTGGGTTCTGTCTGCACAGACAAGATTATAAAAAATGACTGTCCTTTCTGAGAAAGGAGGGCTGTCTCAGCCTGCAGGATATGCTTCTCCAAAACACTGGCAAAATAATTTCCAGCCTCAAGCCCTTCAGCACAGAGGACTGAGGTTTTGTGATGCCATGGCAATAAAGGAATGACTTCGGCACTACTGATGATGATTTTTCTTAACTATTATTACTACTGTTTTCTGCAAAATCATTGGGGAAGCGAGGGAGATTTTTCGCAACTTAAATTCTTCTTGTTACCAAGGTCAAGTGAGAGAGCAGTCTAGAAATAATTACCCCAGCCTTTTTGTAGTTAGTTAATGGTTACTGGGAAAAATTTATTCTGTAAGCTTTAATTCCTGTGGACACTCTTTTAAATCAAATGGTGCAACCGACCCTACCCTTACTTAACTGAGGAGCAATTCTTAAGATAAAAGTAGTTTTCTACAAATTAATATCAAGTAAGCATCTTTTTTTTTTTTTTTTTTTTTTTTTAAATCATATGTTATTTTAGCGGGTGGAATATAAGGGCGAGCAGCATTTGTGCAATCAGATATAGTCACACAGTACTTCATCTACAGGAACAACAAGACAGGCATGCACCAAGCCCTTCAGGGCTGGTGGTATCTGCCCTCACAGGTAACCAAAGGCAAACCCAGCCCTGCTCTGCAGCTGTCCCACTGTCCCTTTGTGGCAGCTCTGCAAGTCTGAGAGAGCTGTGGGCAGTCAAGCTGCTGAGGTGATGGGCTTGGGCAGCAAGAGTGAATGGGTTTAAGCTATCTGTATTGGGCTGGCAGGTTGCAAGGAAATCTGTCATGATGGTTTCTGGAAAACTGTATGCTTTGAATCAAGTTCAGTCAGGCTCCACTGGGTTGTAGTATTTCTCAGGCTGAGTAGTTGCTAATATGAGGGCTTCTTTTTGAAGCACAGTGAGTGGCACTTAGTAAAAAATGCTTTCAGGATCAAGCCTGTAACTGTCACATACAATAATGAAATCAAAGGGTGGCATCCTTAAGTTTACTCATTTTTAAAAGCAGTTTGCTTTTCCTACATATTTTGAGTTGTGTAGCATCACATGAAAATTACATTTTTAGTATCTTTTTATAATGCAACAGAAAATGTTAGTGTTACTCAGGTGTCTGAAATGCCACTAACGTATAGCTTGTATGAACTAAGTATGTCACAGATAATTCAGGGATTAATTTGCAAACCTAATTCTTGTAATCTTAGCGATATGGGAAACTTGCAGTTGTTTGGAAGAGGAAAAAGGCAGATTAACAGAGGTACAGAAAAGTCAAGTATTTTTTAATTACTGCTCTAGTTAAGGAAGAAAAACCCAAACTCTTCTCAAGCTCCTCCCAAAGGAGTTGTCTGGTTTAAACCAGTAATTGCAATTAAGAACATCAAGTAAAAGAATTATATAATGCTGCTCCATTTTGCTATTAAAAGATTAAACTTTTTCTGTGTTAAAATTGAAAGCAGGAAAAAAAATGAAAAAGGATTTAATTTACTAGTAAACTCGAGTGTTTATCAACTGTAAAAATGATTTGATTTCCATAGCAATGGGATATAAGTCAACTTGCAGATTTTAAAGATCAAAGATAAAATAATTGCAAAAACCAGTGATTGGCTATTTATTTATTTATATTTTTAATTGAATTTTTAAAGCTCAGTATTTCAGGATATTTGTTCCCCATTTACTATGGGTTACTGGGATTTGGCATTTAACCTTGCATTTATTCTGTAAACTGTAAATTGAAAGACTAAATAATCTGTGACCCTTAATAAAACCTCAGTGGTAGAAAGTTGCTCTCAAGATATATCAGCTGTGTTGAGGGACTGTAACCAGCAAATTTCTGCCTTCTGTTCACGTTTGGGCCCAACTGTATCACAGAATCACAGAACCTTAGGGGTTGGAAGGGCCATCCAGAGATCATCTAGTCAACCCCCTGCCAAAGCAGGTTCACCTAGAGCAGGTTGCACAGGAACACGTCCAGGCGGGTATTGAATATCTCCAGAGAAGGAGACTCCACCATGCCTCTGGGCAGCCTGTTCCAGTGCTCTGTCACTCTCACAATAAAGAACTTTTTCCTCATGTTCAGATGGAATTTCCTGTGTTCCAGTTTGTGCCCTTTGCCCCTTGTCCTGTCTCTGGGTTCCACTGAAAGGAGTCTGGCCCCATCCTCTTGACACCTGCCCTTTAGATATTGATAAGCATTGATGAGATCCCCTCTCAGTCTTGTCTTCTCCCGGCTAAACAGACCTGAGTCTCTCAGCCTTTCCTCATAAGGGAGATGCTGCAGGCCCTCCGCTGGACTCTCTCCAGTAGTTCCCTGTTTTTCTTGAACTGGGGAACCTAGAACTGGACACAGTACTCCAGATGTGGCCTCACCAGGGCAGAGAAGAAGGGGAATATAACCTCCCTCGACCTGCTGGCCATGTTCTTTTAATGCACCCCAGAATACTGTTGGTCTTCTTGGCCACAAGGGCACATTGCTGCCTCATGGGCAGCTTGTCCCGGGTCCCTCTCTGCAGAGCTGCTCTCCAGCAGGTCAACCCCTAGCCTGTACTGGTGCATGGAGCTGTTCCTCCCTAGGTGCAGGACCCTACACTTGCCTTTGTTGAACTTCATTATGGTCCTCTCCACCCAACACTCCAGCCTGTCCGGATCTCGCTGTATGGCAGCACAGCCTTCTGGTGTGTCAGCCACTCCTCCCAGTTTTGTATCATCAGCAAACTTGCTGAGGGTACATTCTGTCCCCTCATCCAGGTCATTGATGAATATGTTGAACAAGACCAGACCCAGTACTGACCCCTGAGGAACACCACTAGTTACAGGCCTCCAACTAGACTCTGTGCTGCTGGTCACAACCCTCTGAGCTCTGCCATTCAGCCAGTTCACAATCCTCCTCTCTGTCCACTCATCTAACCCACACTTCCTAAGCTTACCTGTGAGGATGTTATGGGAAACAGTGTCCAAAGCCTTGCTGAAGTCAAGGTAGACAACGTCCACTGTTCTCCCCTCATCTACCCAGCCAGTCATGCCATCATAGAAGACTATCAGATGGGTCAAGCATGATTTCCCTTGGTGAATCCATGTTGACCGCTCCTGATAATTTTTCCTCCACATCCTTAGAAGATGACATCCAGGACGAGCTGTTTCATCACCTTTCCACGGATGGAGGCTGAGGGGTGAGGCTGACTGGCCTGTAGTTTCCTGTGTCCTCCTTCTTGCCCTTTTTGAAGTCTGGAGACACCATCTTTCCTCCAGTCACCCCTCCAGTCACCTCTCCTGTTCTCCGTGATCTGTACTGTAACTGAAATGTAACTCCATGAACTGTAACTGAAATTGTTTCGGCTAAGGTGTAGTTCAGATCAGCAACAGTGTACTAACTGGTCTGAACTGTGAAGGGTCACAGATATAACAGGTTGCATCCTGCCAGCTGCAGAGAGCTCCAACCTGAAAGAGTGAACAAAGCCTTAATTTCCCCTTCCCTTTGGTCTCCAGGCTGCATCAGCTTCTCTCCCACTCTCTAGAGCTGGCTTGCAGGGTGGCAGAAATGGAAGGGGGCTGCGATGCTGAGCTGTACGGGGTGGTCCTTCCAGGGGATCAAGAGAAAATGAATAGTGTTGAGCAGAAAATTGAAGATTACCTTGCAGTTTGTCAGGGCTGGTTTCCAGAGAGATGCAGCAGTGGGAGGTATTCCATGGAACAAGTGATTTTTCCGAATTGGAGCCGGATGCATAGATGGCACTGTGACTCTTCCCATATTAGCTGGCATTAGACTTAAACTTACGTCAAGTGTCTGAAAGATCAGTCTCTTACACATTGCAGTGCAGTTTTAAAATGTCCTTGCTTATGATGTAGTGGATCTCACAAGTGACAAGCCTGTATCTGAGGTAGCAGAAAGCTAAAAAAGTTTGCTCTGCAATTAGTTTGTGGGAATTCATATACTTTTCCTTTAGAGCAGCACCATCTTCTTCCTGTCTCAAAGTGACTGCACGACCCTGACAGAGGTGCTGGAAGGCCGTATTCAAGCAAGGAACAAAGAATTATGGCTCTAGAGCAAATTGCAAGAGTTCCCAGTGAAAGCATAGGAGCAGTGAGTGTAGATACCAGACGCTTCAGCTGTGATCTGCAGGGTTCGTCCTTGCACTGACCCCTGTATCTCCTCCTTGGTTTTTGCCCTGAGGTGATCTGAAGTAGTAGCGGTCTGAAACGAGGCTTGAGTCGCATGTTTCCTCTGTATGTTTTTCTATGCAAGATGTGGTCCTACAGCTGCATCCTTGGGGACAGAGTTCTGAAACCACTCGCACGAGGAGGGGGCCAAGAAGAGCTGCAGCAGACCGTTTGTCAGGGTCCTCACATAACTCTTCATGTCTATTGATTTGAGGCCAGTTTTAAGATTTATGTTAAATATGCTTGTTTGGTATCTGATTCAAACTTGAATTATCAGTAATTGATTTTGTTATTTTTATTTAATGCAGATAATACTTTAAATAAGAAATAGTTAGGTCTTACTTTAAAAACGGTTTTTGAACTGTGATAGGTTCTCTTTGTGTTATTAGTGATCGTCTTTTATCTTCTATAATGTTATAATCTTAATTTTTCATATCATTAGGTTTTCATTCTGGTGGTCTTGATATGAGTTTCCATTATTACAGCTTATCTGATATCCTTTCCCCTGAAATACACTATTTTGTTGTATGTCGCAAAGATACACTGAGGGCAGTTAGTTAAAACAACTAAATTTCTGCTTCAGTGGTGTGCTGCTGTTTATGAATTACTCTGTTTATGTTCTTACCATTCATGATTTTGGCAGAATCGTTTGACTGAGGTTTGGCTCTATTAATCTTTCTCTTCTCTGTTTATATGTAATAATTAGTTTAAAATTTCACTCACTGGTATAGCTGCATTAAGTATAACATCTTCTAGTTATTCCTGGGGCAGTAGCTGTAGTGGGAATACTAATCTAACGGCATGGTCACAACAATTCTGCTGTGACTCTGTTCTGTGTATGGATGCAGCAATTTAGCTACATAAATTCCCTCACAGATTTTTAGGGAAGCTTTAAAGATGTTCAGAAACTCTCATCTGATTTAATTCTCTTGCTTCCTGGTGTGATTTTCTTTGATTTGCAGATTAGGTGGGTACAGCTGGATCATACAGGATAAACAGCTTTTCGAAAGATATTAAAAGATAAGATTTTTCTAAATATCGGTACAGTCTTCAGTAGCTACTTTTTTTTACTCCTATGCAAAAATCTATGTGCATGTTTGTTTGTTGTTCACAGAAGAAGGAGGGCAAAGCTTTCAAACTGTGGTGTCTAAAATTATATGCCAAAATATATTAATACATCTCAGTAAAAGAGAAAGGATTTAAAGGTGCTTAGCATTTAATTTTGTGCCACTGAAATCCAAGAGAACTTTAAGTGTTCTCCTATGTTAATGAGGAATAATTCTCATCTGCTTTTACACATGTACGTTTGAATGCTTTAAGTGCTTATTTTAAGAAGATTGTCCTTTGTTGATTAGACTTATTCACAAAAACAAATGGAGAAAAGTGTTTGCCCTCCTTTAGTACTTGTAAACCCATGTGTACTCTAAGGATTAATCTCCCTAATTTATATTATTTGCCCCAAATGAGAAATAGCCTGAAGGTTACTTGGGCCTGTATAACTACCACATGGAATTGGTTATAAACATTATTACTGCAGTTCTGTGCAGCCCAGGTGGAAAGGACAGGGATTATTATTAAACATTTTTATAGCACAACAGATGCATGCACAAACAGTCTAACACAGAGGAGACAAAATAGGATAACAGCTGAGGAAAACAAGGATAGACATATCACTGGTGAGAAGGCATCAGGTAAGGAAGAATTTCAACCAGGTGGTTGTGAGGGTTAGAAGGCCCACTGAGGGCAAGATGCATGAGAGTATACAAACTGGGAAGGGCTGTGTTAGGATGCTGTGCTGGGTCTCTGCTGTATGAACAGTGACAGGGTTCTTTCAACGAGCTAGACCATGAAGCGAACAGATCGGTTGGTTTTAGTTGTCATATCCTGTTTATTCTGCCACTAAGCACAAATAACTGTATTTACACTGAAATTTACAGTGAATGCTTTACTGTTTGCTGGTCTCTGCTTTTCCTACCTTAACCTCAAGAGTAGTAAAGTATGGCTGCCACTGCCACATGAAAGAACCAAAACAACTTATCATAATATTTTTTTTTTCCAAAATTACTCTGCCCTTTCAATATACATATTTTTGATTAATATTTTTGTGCATGTAGGCATGGTATTGATCACTTTGGTAAAATAGCATGTAGCACGGAAGACTTAAGCCTGATGAAAGAGACAGGGACAAAAGCAGCTAACTTATTGCATCATTGGTCATTTCTTAGCTGAAATAATGATGAAAAAATAATCAGCTTTTTAAAACTATTTAAAATCAGAAGCTAAGGGTGATGTGTAAAATCAGTTTTGGAATTAGAGTTGAATAAATATTTTTTAAGGGCTGGAATTGTTGCATAGAGAAATTTGTGTCAGTACTGCACATTCACCAAAAGAGAGCAACCTAGGCACACTGTACGTGCCTAAGGCAAGTGGCCATTTTACATTGTAAGCAGGAACATATCGGCCTCTGTTTTAGAGTCTTTATTTTACCTGCCTCTGAGTGTGATGGATGTGGTGCAATTATTAATTAGGTTTATGGCTATTGATGATGTATGTTTTATAGATCATATTTTTGTCTTTCAGTTGTTTATGTACAATATGTTTCCTCATTCGTTACGATTGCATTTAGGATACATGTTTATACTTTTGCTGAAACATTGCTGCTTTTTTTCCCATTAGAAACTTTTTTCAACAGAAGACTTTGCATTCATGAATTTTCTTTGGCTAAAGTCATTAGCACATTAAAGTCAATGTGCTTAACATTTTTAGTTTTCTTAAATGCTTTGGCATGATATCAGCTAAATTTTTGGTTGACTTGAAAAAAATCTTGTAAGCCTAGAAATGTGCGTTTTTTTGTACTAATAATTGTTACCATTCTGAGTGTGTAGAGACTGTTTTATTTTACATTCAGTTTCATTCTACTGAATAATCCTTTCAGCCCTAAAGCTAATAAAATGCACACAGATATGTAAAGATACTTATTTAGGTAAGCATGTGGAAGTTCCTTGAAGTCTCATTCCAAAAACATTATGTCCATCTTAAGTTAGTAACTGTGAAATTTTTTTTAAAGCAAAACTTGAGATAAGTGACCCTCAAAAAAAACCCCAAACCACCAAGGGATTTGTAACGCACAAGATTGCTTTCAGACAAGTTCTTATCTGCAGTGTCCAAAACCAACCTGTCTCATTTCTCATAACTTGGATTTTGGATTGGTCATTAACAAGTTGGTTGTTTACACTGTCTATGTATCACTATACCTTGCGGTCCTTAGCTCACATAAAAGCGGGGGTGGGGGGGGGGCATGGTCCTGTGACCTCATTTAAAGCGGTGCTGGATCCTGCCCTAGGATCTATGTAGGCTGAAACAAGGGTAGCGCTCTGTGCAGCAGGCAAGGGAAAGGGAGAGATGAACAACAAAGTTTGACCCGTACCAGGCTGAGAAGGGCAGTTTTCTCCTTGTTCTTTTATTCAGGCGAGAACGAATGCTTTGACTCCTTTCTCCTTGTTTTATTTCCTCTGTAGTCCAGAGGTTGAAACCAAACAGATTCAAGTTTGTTATAGCTATATTTCTGCTCAGCCAGTAGAAACTAAGTGCTGTAAACTTTCCAGTTGCTTCCAATGTCCCAATGATAGGCATTTCTTCAGTATAGTAACACTGGCTGCACAGAGTAGACCTGTGTTTGGGAGGACATGCTGTGAACTGGGGCCCTTGGGTGGCGATGGTGCCGGAGGTCCGATGGATGCACAGCTTGTGCCAGTGGCCGCGTGAGGCTCAACAGCATGGATGCCCTCAGGCGAGTCCCGAACTCTGCAAAGACTCTTGAAAAGATCCCGTAGTCCAAATGGCTTTACTAGGATTCGCTTAAGGGGGTCCAACAAAATGTCAGCTGAAAGACATGTTCAGGCCTGTGGAAGGATGGAGCGGGTCAGAGAGCAGGAAAACAGGAAAAATGGAGATGCTGAATAATTGCTGTAGCAAAACCAGCATCCTGTCATGTTTATTTGGAAAGTGGATGATGCACAGTAACAGAAATGAAACATGAGATGTATGTAAAACAGGAGTGAGTCTGAATCTAAACGTGGCCAGAGGCAACGCAAATGCTAGTATGTTTTTAATAGTTAGAAACCTCACATGAAAGGTTTGCTGGAGCCAGGAAGTGCTAGGTGTGTGGGTCACTGGAAAGAAAATTATGTTCTTCTGTAGCCTGGATTTTTGAATGTGTATGCCTCTATTTACTTCTATTGAAAAATAAAAAACAGTTAATTTCAGAGTTCAGTATTCTGTGAAAGTTCTCTGCGAAGAACAAAAGGGTAGCTCCAATAGATGCTCGTGTGGGAGCGGGAGTATGTTGGACTCTGGAGAGCTAAGCAAAGATAGAGCAAGATTTGGCTGTGCCGGAGGCTTTCAGCCTGTGTTTGTTTGTTGTGGTGTGTCTGTTGGAATAAGTAGCTCTTCATCTGAGACCTCCGTGCACAGAGAGTGACCCTGTGTGTGCCAGGCAGACTCTGCCCCTGAAGAGCCACTCTCGCATCTCTTTGCCAGCTGTGTGTAAGCATTGGATTGAACCTGTTTTTCACTTCCCACTAGAAGAGATGTCTGCATCAGCTGTCCAAAGTCTAAATGTAAGGACTGCATGTAAATAAGATGGAATGTCTATAGATTTACAGATGCATGCACACACAAGATTTTTGCTCAAAATATTTATATCCAGAATTCTGGAAGAATAAATTGTTTAATAAAAATACGTTTTTCTAGCCAAGACATCATCCTTTTCCCAAATATTTTCAGAGTAAATAAGCATTTGAAAGAAGCGTAGACTAATAATTCTGAGGCTGCTGAAGCATTCAAGATTTAGGAGTCTGGATGCTTCACATCTGAGATTGAAATAGAGCATTTCTGAAAATCCTGTTTCAAAAGTATGGGTTTTTGCAAAATAATCTTGCCTAGTTTTACACAGGGTGGGATTATACTGATTCTGTCCAAATGAGAGGTGTTTAGCATAGTTTAAAAAGATGAATTAAGAAAGGCTGGCATAGGACCGTATGGATCACTTCATTTTATAGACTGAACTGGCTTTCCTAATACTGACTCCCAATATGTGACAAGAGTATTCCCTCTTTCTGAATTAATGAGATTCATCATGGGTTATACAGCCAGGCTAGGCGACCCAGCTGAGGGAGGAATGTTCACACAAGGGGCATCTAAATGACAGACCCGCATGGATTTCCAAATCTACATTTCCATACATAGTTCTAGACAAAGGAAAAAGATATTTCCTAGAATATTTTTTTTTTTTGTCAAAAACTTTGAATTGTTAAACTGACTGTTATTTTGTCTCACTATAGTAGTTGTCTGTGTATGTACACAAACAGTCAGGAATGGTATTTTAACTACTAAATTGTGTAAAATTATAAATGTGAATTAAACTGACTTCAGTGTCAATGCCAGTGGTACACACAGAGACAAAATATGACTCAATGTTTCCAGACAACGTTTGCACAATTCCTACGAATAGGAATGGTGCTTATCCTTTACTAACAAGTTATACATTGGTCAATATAATCTGCAATGTTTTTAGTGAACCATTCTTATTTAGAGCAAGGTCTGTAATTTTCACAACTGTTGCTGCTCTTTTCTTTTATCAGTAGAAACCTTCCACTTGTGATGCTCTATTTTGCAGAATGCAAACAGTGAAATGGTGAAACTACCAGTCCTAGACCAAAAGTTCTGAGAAGTTTGTGTGGTTGAGAACATGCAGCCTTTAGGTTCCCACTCACTGAAAGGAGGGGAAACTTTAAAAAATGAGGGCTACTGTGTAGGTGGGATGATGTTTCTGAAGTGGTAAGCAAATGAGTGTGTCTATGCTGAGAGCTTCATGTGCTCAGGAAGCGCCCTAATACGCACTGCGGTTGTGTAGAAGTTTCTTGTTTTAGCCTGCACCCTTTGAGAGTAATGGGCTACTGCTTGAGACTGGAGCACTGTTGCTTCAAATTGTGATAATGTCAGCACAAAAAAACAGTTAGGGTTGATCCCTGAGCTGGCAATACTTTTCATGGTCATACTGTGCTCCTGTGAAGGTCAGGTTTGGGAGAAATTTAATACATATATATACACACATATGTTTATTTAAAAAAAATATTGCCATCTGTTCCCCCATATTTTGGCCATATTTATTAATGATCCCAATCTACAGTGGTGTTCCAGATCTTTGCTGATTTTTAGTTTGCCTCTTTCTTGTTTCTGTCTATTGACAACTATTTTCTGCTCATCTGTCTATGAAAAGCAGAGCCTACAATGCTTTCTGTAGTTGGTAATGGAATTTCTGGCAAAGGTAGATTTCAGCTGCTAAGAGAGGGAAATTACTGGAATGGGAGAAGCTTCCAATTCAACTCTTGCTGTGTTTGCTTCTGTGATTTGTTTGTGTGACACAGTACTGTAGCTCTTACCACCTAAACAACCGTGCATCATCTGCTCCCCTGCTGTAAGGGCGAGATGTCTAAAAGAGCACAGCAGGGGCAGGAGAATTGCAGAATTTAAGGATCAGAACTGACCAATACAGAACTTATAATAATTGTTTGAATCTGTAGTATCCAACTGGTGGTGGCTGATGGGTTCTAACTTTTGCTTCTCGTAATAATTTTAATGAAGCTGCAGCTTTCCAGCCATGTATGATGTGAATTTGGAGATTGGTTGTTGCTCTGCAGGGCCCACAGCAGCGGGACGTGGACACTGCTGCCACACCACTGACGAGATGTAACTGTGTTATCGAAACAAAGCATGTGAGCAGTAGGATGATATTAGGTGTTTTTTTGTGACATTATTTTGGCTTTTGTTTTATACGGAAAGCTTCCTAAAATCAGCAGTCATTTAAAATGCTTTTAAGCATATAACTGAAATGTAACATGAATTATCATTTCATATTTCACTGCTATTCTTTGCATGCTATTGATGATTCCTGGCTCTGTAAAATATAGCTAGGTTAGGCCAACCAACAAATCCTGATGTTTTTGCATAATCTCTGTTGTGAACAGTAAAAGCATGTGTATTCTGCTAATCCATATTGAGATACAAGCCCGCAGTCAGAGCACTAAATATAACTTGCTTTTAGGCCAGGAAAAATAAGTTATAATTTTTTTCCCATGAAAACACACTTTGAAGCAACTGAAATATTGCCTATTTTGTGTGGTTTTGTTTTTAAAACTATCTTTAAATATTCCACAGCAGACATTCTACCCACAGAAAACAGCAGGAGAGTTTTCTTACATAATAATCTGACAGATGTGTCATGGTATCTAATCCCTTAAACCTCCAAAGCCCTCTGATAGTGGATGTTTTAAAAGGCCAGATTGAAAAGCATGCTGCTCTTTTATTGAGTCTTTGCCTTCAGTGCCCATTCCACGCTCGATCGCTTTATTTTGCTAAAGCAGAGTACGTGATAACTTGAAGTCAAGAGAAAAAAAACTGTATCTTAGAAAACAGAATTAAAAATACCATTCAAATAATTAATACCAAGTGAAAACACCATTTAAAATCTGCATTTACATCTGGATCTTCTCATTCAAATCTTTTTTCCGTGCTTTCTCTGAGATTCTATCAAGAAGTAAATCAATAATAATTACACACACAAAATGACCAGCAGACTTGCAACTGAACCATCAAGATTTTCACATTCCTTAACTATGCAACCGTGTAATCATATTACTGTAACTCTTGTACTCTTTCGTCTCAGGCCTTTCTGTGCCTTAGAGCACCATGTCTGAGTATGCCGTTGGCTGTTCAAAGTGGGGGACTCTGTCTTCTACTTGCCTGGGCAAGCACCTGGCGTACTTTTTAAAATAACAAAGTCATTAGAATAGTCTTTGCCTCTTAGCTCATTTTAGCCTTTTCTTTTTCAGAGCCGTTATAGCTTTAATAATCCAAATGTCAGAGGGAACATGAATTCAGAGGATCAGGGTTTCAGTTAATCACGTTAAATAAGTTCCCTTGATACTTAGATACAGCAGCATACGACCTTATTTCAGCTAGCAGGAATTTTGGATAAATGAGGTTCAGGTAATCAACATCGCAATACATGTGACTGCTTTGTTTGCCATAAATTTGTGTTCTACATAATTTAAAAAATCGTATCATGTACTGTTATGTGGGAGTTGGATTTGAGCTTGTACCCAAACTTAAAACAAGCAAAGGTTTAGAAAGAAAAGCTGACTTGTTTGGGATTTTTGACATTTGCAAAAGCGCGATATGGTGTTAAATGTGTGGATGAAAAACTGTGCTTTAAAGTATATAAGAACACCTAGAATTTCTTTCAAAAATGTTATTAATGTTTGTTTAGATAAAATCATAGCTTTCTAGTTTTTATAATCCTTATTACTTTTAGTAATGCAATTATTTAGGGCTTTTTCTTTGAAATGTGAACTGACTTGAGATATCTCACCTGATGAGGTTATCAAAGATACGTGAAATGACACTCTGGGACTGAGAAACTAATCATCTCTTCTTTGATTACACAAACCGGCCTGTCTTTTTCATGAATGCAGCAGCTGACCTTGACTTTACACATGGTCAGTTTCTACATTTTTTTCAGCTTTAAAAAAAAGCATTTTTCAACAGACTAATCCTATAATGCAGTGATTTCTTTTTCCATGAGAATTTCTCAGTGATTTTTAGTTTTGTTCAGGCTAAGGTTCTTTATATACCAGTTGTATACACATAAAATGTAAGATAAAAACAAAGGAGGACAGACAAGAAACGAAGATTATACACAAAGACTTCTAGGTTAAAGTGGTTCTGCCACTCTAGCAAATGTGAAATATGAGGTTAAAAAAAAGGCCTTTATTATTTAAGTGGCACACGTTGCATTATGGAGAAGAGCTTTTCTTTGTGTAGATTACAGTCCTGTCTAAGGATGGCCTCCATTCATTGTACATCCCTTCTTATGGGGTCAGGCTTCCTCTGTATTTCCTCTGTTTTTCTTGTGCAGAATTAATGATTTGCAAATTACCACTGCTCTATCATATTCATTTATTTATTTTTTATTTTGGATTTTATTATTGTGTGTATATTGAGGGCAGCTTCATGCCTCAAATTAACATTTTAACATTTGAGTTTAATACTACATTATCCTATAGTGTGTGTATTCCTCCTATACTGATGAGATTGGATGGTGGATTTCAGACCCTCGTCACCAACATTTACAGATGCTGTTTGGGAGTGGAAATCAGTGATATGGTGTAAGTGTTGGTGTCCAGGCAAGTCTGAGAGCACTTTGCTTGATGTGACTGTTCACGGCTATAAAAGAAGGGAGACTGTGGAAGACGTTCTCTTCCATTCAGGCTGGCTGAAGGAAGGAAAACCTCTATTGGTTGGTTTGATGTTAATTTTACTGTCTGTTGAAGAATAAGGGTTTTCAGAAGCAAGGACTTATGTTTTCATGGAACCATTTCATTCCAGAATTAGTGGTTTATTCTGTACGCCTGTCCTTTTTGTTCTGTCCTAATCCTTCTGAAACCAAATAGCTGTTGCTGGGGAGTAGAGCGCCTGCATGGAAGGAGAACTGTTACAAAACCTCTATTGTATGTTCTTCGGCGGCTATTTTGGTCAGTTTAACTTAGTTGTCATGCCCTCAAGCCTAATACTTTCTCTTTTTCCATTGCTGGAAACACACTTTACCACTTAAGGGAACACTGGAGGCTTCAGCCCTGCGGTATGTAACAAGGTGGGAGGGCTGCTCAATTCTGCTGTCTTTCTAAAATTACAGATACACCTTCTACTCGTGTATATGCTAAAGGAAAGGAGGAGGCTGTGATTAAAGTGCTTTGGTTTTTGGAGGCTCAGACTTTCTTCATGACTTTTGAATGATAACTTGGGCTCAGATTCTCAAACATACTTGAACAACCATGTAAGCCCTTAAGTATTCGATTTGGCTTTTAAGCGCCAATGATATTTTTGAAATTATCCAGCCTTTGCCACCTCCACCAGTTATGAATATCTTGTAGCCAACTATTTGTTGCAGCCTTTACTTGAAGCCAGAGTTCTGCAAGATGATCAGCAAAGCTGAATCGCAGAGGCACTTTCTGAGCTGACAGCAGCTGAGGGCCGCTCATGCACAAAGCAGCTGAAACCAAGAGCAGAGAATTGATGGCAGGCTGAGATGTTCTGATCAGAACGCTTGCCCAGAGTGAGAAAAATTCTAATTTTGTTTTTTTACTTTGGAGTACGGATTTAAATTTGGGTCTCTGGTATCTTAGAATAATATCCTAGATACTGAGCTGCAGATAAAGCATCTTTTCTCATTGTGAACAATACTTATTTCAAGCAGAGGAGTTTCAACAGGAAAGAAACACCATACTTAGTGACACTTTGGTGGAGTGGGGTTTTGACTGGTGTTTCACCTTGATGGTTTGAAACACTCATTGAAGATTCTGAGGTATTTAGATTTTGTTATTGTTGTTGTTTTAGGAATAGTTTTTTTTTTATATAAAGCAGTGGTGGGCTTTTGCAGGTGAAGAAATGGAGGTGAAGAAATTTTTAGCAGGTGGTTAACAGGTAACTGTCTGTGGACTGGATCAGTCACTTGGGCCTGGCCTGGCCTCTTTCCCTGTGTCTCACCTCTAGCTGCTGGGAGCTTCAGCCTGGTGCTGGTGTTGCACTGAGTGGCCAGTGCGTGCTGGGTGGGAGCTGCACAGCCCAGCAGTAGCTCTGCAGGCCGCTCTTGGGGATCAAGCCTTTCATTTCTCTGCAGCTCTCCTCTCCACTTGCAAAACAGAGAGTTTCACCAGCCTTCATCACGTCGGTGTTGCATGGAGAAGATTAGAAGGTGTTCAGATACTGCGTTGTGCTGGTAGGGACCATGCAGGCATTTCAGCCAAGTGTGAAATGGCTTTGCTAAGCCAGCTGCAGAGGTGCACTAAACTGGAAAATTTCCCCCTAACTTAGTCTTGGTTTAATCTACTGTTTCTGTTTGGATCTTTATTCAAAACCAACTGGTTTTTGCTTGATGAACACCCAGCTTTCCCAACTGGCCTGCGTTTCATGTTTCATGACTGTGAAAGACCTTCACTGTTCAACATATACCATCAGATTGTTTCTAAGTACATGGTTGCTTGGGAAAGATGTTCTTAAATGAATAATTGTATTTTTGCCTGTGTAATTATCACATGATAATTTCTTATATTCCTCTTAATTTTGATTTACATTTTGACGTGGTTTACGTAACACAGAAGACCTTATCTCTGTGATTCAGAGTTTCAATTGTGGAAAAAATCAAGACCTGATTTATTTTTCTTAAGTCCTGGGTCCTGATTTTTTCACTCTGCCTCTGCTAGTAATATTTACATGAAATACATTCAGCTTGCAAGTAGGAAAAGGAGAGAGTTATTGTAATTGAGTACTGTTTATATTTTTGTGGACGGTTTGCTACATTGTTGAAGTTCTACATTTAAAAAAATCCTAAACAATAAACCAGTTCCCTGATTCTAGAATCCTGTTACAGCACTTCCATATGTTACCACATAGAATCATAGAATTGCTGAGGTTGGAAGGGACCTTTAAGATCATCAAGTCCAACCTTCGACCTACCCTGACAAAAGCCACTTCTAAACCATGTCCCTAAGTGCCCCATCTACCCTTTTTTTAAACACCTCCAGGGATGGCAAATCCACCACCTCCCTGGGCAGCCTATTCCAATGTTTAATAACCCTTTCAGTGAAAAAATGTTTTCTAATATCCAATCTAAACCTCCCCTGACATAACTTGAACCCATTTCCCCTCGTCCTATCACTTGTCACCAGGGAGAAGAGGTCAGCCCCCATCTCTCTACAACCTCCTTTCAGGTAGTTGTAGAGGGTGATAAGGTCTCCCCTCAGCCTCCTCTTCTCCAAGCTAAACAACCCCAGCTTCCTCAGTCGTTCTTCATAAGGTTTGTCCTCCAGACCCCTCACCAGCTTTGTAGCCCTTCTCTGGACACGCTCCAACACCTCAATGTCCCTCTTGTAGCGAGGGGCCCAAAACTGAACGCAGTACTCGAGGTGGGGCCTCACCAATGCCGAGTACAGGGGGATGATCACTTCCCTAGTCCGGCTCACCAGACTATTCCTGATACAGGCTAGGATGCTGTTGGCCTTCTTGGCCACCTGGGCACACTGCTGGCTCGTATTCAGCCGGCTGTCAACCAAGACCCCCAGGTCCTTTTCTGCCGGGCTGCGTTCGAGCCACTCTGCCCCAATCCTGTAGCACTGCATGGGGTTGTTGTGACCCAAATGTCCACATGTAATATTTTGCAACAAAGCTAAGCCTTGTGTTTCATTGCTTTGGATACTGATGAGGCATTCAAGAAAGAAACATAAACCAAAGATTTCTAGAATGGATAAAAGCTGAAGGACATGAGGATGTGCAGGGAGTGCCTTCAGACCATGTATCATCCTGTTCCTCTGAAAATGGGGCAAGAAACACACTGTTCCTACGTGAACATATAGGGAAATTATAGGCAAGAGGCACATAGGCCGCTCCTCTGCCTGAAGTCTATATTCCACTGGATATATAACTACTTTTATTTTAAAGAACCTTCAAAGGTTTACTGCATTTATTTATTAGCAGAAAGGTTGCAATCACTGAGAAACTGTTGAAATGTGCCACAGCCCATCTGTCCCCAATTAGATTCACTGTTACCTTTCTACATCCAAAATTTAGATGCCCGGATATCATGCAGTCAGCTGGCTGGCTATAAAATGTTGTGGGAGAGCATACATACAACTCCCATATTGAAACACTGTTTTTTTACAAATGAACTAATTGTTCCCATGACCAAAAAGGGGTACTTGAGACCAGCCATTGCAGCAGCTATCTAGAAGAGCAAGAGTTATTCCTGTTCTAATAAACAGTTATTTATAAGAGATTTTATTCTTAAAAAAAATAAAAAATCAAAATGTTCCTAATCTAGAGCTGTGGATTCCTCCAGGTACCTAGAGTTAGATGGCCTGTTGGTAGGAAGGGTGTGCAGCAGGAAGAGCCTGGCTGCAGGGGAGAGGAGGTGGGACAGTCAGGCGTACCCTTCTGAATTGGCAATTCTGCACAATTTCTGTGGGAAGTTCTTTGTGTGCCATTAGCAGCAGTAAAGATTCATCAGGCCAAATTCTGATATTGCTTGCATCTATGAAGAGCCCGTGGGCTTGCACAGGTGTAATGGGTTGGAAATCAGTGAAATTAGTCAATAATTCTGCTGGCAGTTCAGAGGGAGGAGTAAAATTCACAATCCTATGCAGTTGGCCGGGGTGATTACCTGCACAGGGCTAGCAGGAGTAAGAGTAGGAAATATATCTGTCTGAATCGACACTTTTGCAAATGAAGCTATTGGTTAAAACTGCTATTATCTCAAGACCACTTCTAGTGAACTATTAATCAGGAAAGCTAGAGATACTAGGTTTAGTTTTGCTATGCGACTCTTTGTTACCTAATTGTCATGTAATTAGCCGGCTGTTCACTGGGAAGGCACACAGTGTGACAGCTGTCAGTGGTATCTACTTCTGTTTTGTTTTGGTTTTTTTAAATAAATGTGAAAAACCCATCACATGTTGTGTTGAATGAGGGACTTGCATTATGATACTTTGTGGGCGCTGTTTGAAGACGTGTTGTGGCTTGAAATCAGAAGGGATCAGAAGTATCAGAAGCTGGGTAATATGGAAACTTCTGTACCACGGATGAGTTACAGAGGTTTCTGGCTTTGTGGAGGGGGTATTTTGTGTTACTGTTATTCTGTGTGGTGACTGAGGCAAGATCACAGAGACCAGAAGCAGTGGGTGCCACTATTTTAACTGTTGTCGCAGAATCCCAGAGAAGTTGGGGTGGGCAAGGACCTCTGGAGATCACCTAGTGCAACCCTCCTGCTCACAGCAGCATCAGCTAGAGAAGGTTGCTCGAAGCTGTGCCTGACTGGGTTTTGAACATCTCCAAGGATGGAGACTCTGAAGTTTTTCTGGGCAATGTGTTCCTGTGCTCAATTGCCCTTACAAGAAAAAAAGGGTTATTCTAATGCTTAAATGAAGTTTCTTGTATTTGTTATGGCCAAATCCTGTACAGTCTGGGTAAATAAATCCCATGGTTACAACACTGACAGGCTTTAACAATTTTTCCTCCCTCCCCCACTCTCCCAGCACTTGTCTATAGCAATGACTGCCAGTAGTACAGCACAGGAAGATTTAAAGATAGTATTTTGTTGTGAAAAAGGCCTCACTAAGAAGAACTGAACTCAATTTTAATACTGAAAACCAATATTGACAAGTGTGTACTATTCAAGCCTGACTACTGCTGCAGCTTTTGCTGGCGGTCTCCTGTGCAGTGAAGGTCAGAAAGAACACGGGTTCCGAACCAGGCAGAGCTGAAGCTCGGGACTGGCATTAATTTAATTATGTAAGGATAAAATGGCTCTAGTCCCCATTTTGGGATGTTCAATGCGATAGATGTAAATTGCTTCAGCGCAGTAACTCCACTGAAACGAATGGAGCAGCCATAGCTTGTAACATCGGATGGTTTCCTGTCCTATCATTAGCAGTCAGAGTTGTTTTCAAATTTCAGATTACGGTAAAGCTGCTCCCAGTGTTTGGATGCTCAAATGCTAGTAGTTTCTGAAGGTGGCTGTGGATGTCTCCACGTATGTTTTCCACTGTTGTTCAGCTGCCATACTATTGCAGCTGCTGCTTTACAGTTTATTCCAAGAGTTCTCTTTTTTTTTTTTTCTTTTCTATCTGAAGCTCTGTTCTGACAGCGCTCCCTCTCTCACAGTTCACATGGAGAAAACTTGTTGCAGGACCAGGATCTGAACTGGGACCAGTGGTCTGTGCTTATTAACGAAAATGCTTAGGGAGTGCAGATAGGTTAATTGAAGTTAGTTGTGTGTGACCAGGTCGGTTTGTCTTTAATCTTTTATGTTTAAATTTTATATGCATGAAGACAATTAATCCTCTTAACTGCTGTAGACTTTGAATGCTTAGTAAATAAGTGGCCTCTTTAATTGATGCTATGGTGTTTGCCTGTTTAAGCCAAAATAAAAGTAAAGTGCTACACTGGGCCTTGAGGGAATCTTCCACAGTGTAGAGAGGTTCTATTATGTAAAAGGCTTAAGAGTCTTCCCAGCTCATTATTTTTATAGTACTGACTGCTTTGCTCTTTTAAGACAATGCTTTTTTAGCATCAACAATTTTGAGATCAGAGAGCACTTCCTGAGTGAAGGCAAATTGAGCAAGATATTTCAGCACTTGATAATCAAAGATGCACTTCTCATGCGTGCAGGTTAACACCGCTTGCCTTTTTTTTTACTGAAACCCAAAAAGGTATTCCTCTCGAGTGAAGGGCTTGTTATCTTCACAGTGTGTACAGTAAAATAATAGTCCAGAGCTTATTTCTTCACAGTGAATCATGAAGTGCTTTACAGAGTGTATATCTAGGGATTACTCACTGGTCAACTGACCAAAATACCGATATTCTGTACCAATAAATCTGTATAACAGTTTTAATGAGATGTGAAGAATATCTTCTGCACTTTTAATTGTGTCTTTAATTTTGTTCAGGTAGTATGTTAACACTTATTCCACTGAATGCCATGCTAGTGACAGTTAACAAACACATCCTTGTTTACACCAGGTTTCAGATCATACCCATGTTGCTTAAATCATTGTTCAAGTGATGTTTTCCTTTGGCCTGTGTGGTGAATAGATTAGGAGTAATAAGATGGAGGGGAAGAATCCGACATTTAGAGATAATTTTTCATACATGAGGTATGATGGAGAAAGGGCTTGTTGTCTCATTTATAATGAAATCTAAATTCAGATGAGTTTCACAATAAATATTTTGCCAGGCTGCAAATGTCCTCAGTATCATGCCAGACAGCAGCTGAGCGCAGATGAGAGTTGTTAGTGCCTCAGCTCGGCTTTTTCTGTAGGTGTCACACTCACTCACTGCCTCGGCTTGACACTGCCTAGCTCTGCTCTGCAGTCCTCGGATCTGATCACATTTACTTATACATGTAATTGTGTTCGTATGTAATTTGTTATTAAATTCAGTCATATTTAATAATTTTGGGGAACTAATAATCTATTTTAAGTACAGTCTGTATTTTTGAATAACTTTTCTTTGAGGTTCTTAATTTTTAACACAACTTTTAAGGTCAGTGGTCCGACTGTGTAAATTATTAAATAGTTCTGAATTTTTTATAACTTTCCCCAGCAACGCAGACTGGATTTTCCTTTCTCTTCACAATTCCTGGACGTGCAGTATGGAGGGTGATACTGTACATCCTTTGTTTTTTTGTTTCAGATCATAGTTGTTAATGTGAAATCCAAGCTCTCGTTTTACTAATTGTAGTAGTAATAATATAGAGAATGTTTTGCTCCCTCCCGATATAATTGACCTGCTTCTTTAATCTGTATGAGACTGAACAGCACGTATCATGTTCATCCCTTGGTTTGGGCTTCCTCTGTAGTGGAGCTGAGGTGCAGCTGTGGATCAGTTCTCGAGGCCAGGGCCGGCACTACCCCAGAACAGTGCTGCTGCAGCAGAGTTTAATGGTCCGCATTTCTGCAGACTCTGAATTTGAAGATCCAGTCCTAGGACAGACTTTGCTCTTCTGAAATTGTGGAGCAACATGATACTACTTATTTTAGCAGGGTAACAGTACAGGGAAAAATTCTGCAAGGCAGGAAGAAGTCAAGTTCAGATCTATTTGGACTAATTGGTGGATTAATCCAAAGAAAGATGCAGCCATATGGAGGTTTTGCTAGCAAGTAGAGAGAGACACTTGTAGGGTACATCTCAGATTGGTTTAGATTTCTGTAGTGATCACATGTTTATTTTTGTCTATTGGAGATTCCTGGTTGGAGGTCCTTATCTTTTGTACGTGACCCTGAGTGTTTGACTTCAGCATCTCTGTGGCAGCTGTGCCATGGCAATCCTCTGGAATGGGTGCCTTCTCTGTACTATTGCTCTCTAAGCACAGATCAACCTTTAACAAACACTTGGCAACCCATAAGAAAAACCCTTATGACTGGGTAAACAACTTTATAAGGTATCTATGTAATATGGGGAATAAGAAGCTGCCAGATGTCTCTGGGCTGAGAATTGCCTGGAGAAGTCATCCCTCTCATCCTGACCCTCCTCCCCAAGAATCCCATAAAGACTATTAATAAGTCATACCACGGCAACACGAGTGACGTGGACTGCCACTGAACTGAGCTTCCTGGGCTGGCTGCACAATTTACAGTCTACATTACTTCATAATTCTTGAGTGGAAGAAATTAACAACTGTGGGTGCTGGCAGCTTCTTTTTATTTTTTTTATTTTTTTTTATTTATTGGAGACCGCAGTGGTTCTTATCCTTCCTTTACCACTTCCACGGAGAGTAAATGAGTTTACCTGGTAACAGCATATTGTGATGGGCACAAAGGATATTGCTTATTTGTGGAGGATATAAACACACTGCCAGTCACTTGCTGTAGCAATGAAACTTGTTAGTCACAATGAGCTAAAATCTTCCTTGCGCAAAATTTTCAACTGGACTAGTTTATGCTCACAGGAATTGAGAACTATCCCTTCTGGTACTTTAGTGTCTATTTCCTTGCATGGATCGGAAATGTTTGTCTTTAAAGCAGTAACTCTGCTAGATAAACTGTAGCTTTAGTAACAGTTGTCTAAATTTGGAGGCTCGTTTCACTTTCCCACAAGCACATGTCTGGAACAGTTCAAATAGCTCTCAGTTGGAGACCACCATTAGAGGGTTTGGTGTCTCCTTCCCCCCACAGTGGGTCTATTTCAACATTGTGCCTACATCACCCTGTAGCCAAAAAGGAAAAATACAGTTGACTAATTGCAAGGATTTAAATTCAAATGCGAATTCAGATCTTTGCAACCATGACATCATTTTTGTTTGGGTCAGCCTTTGGATGCTTGCTGACCTTATTAAGAAAAAACAGTGCAATGTATTCCAATCAATGACAGTCACATCAGCTGCATAACCAGCAGCTGTAAAAGAAGCTACAAAGCAAAAATACCATTCACCATGTTTTTAAAAAACAAAAATTACCCCCTCACTAGGAAAAAGTTGCCACAATCTCTAAACCAAGCGCTTTCTTCCCTGACACATCTAAATGTAGAAATTTTGTGATATAAATATTTTATCTATCCTGTGGCACTCTAGGAGTAAAGGAAATGTGACCATTTTTGTTCTGTGATCCATTTTTTTTTTCTGATAAAAAAGGAAAGACAGACTATCTGTTTCTTCTACTTCAAAGTGCTAGAGACACAGGGGATTCTCTTCCCATATCCTTTTAATTTTAGTATTATCAAGCCATTTTGTAAACTTACCAAAATTTCTTGAGTTTCGTTCTTCTTGTAAGGAATACTTTCAAGTAGTGCCTGGATGTACCTTATGATTGCAAAATCACACTTCTATACATAAGGAATCTTATGGGAAGAAACAGAAATTAAGAACAACTTAAAATGTAGAGAATACATACCAAGATAAATGAGTCTGTGCCTGGGATGCTGCTCATGCTTAACTCTACAACAGATACATACCAACAGATGCCACAGTCTTCAAAACAGCAATTCAAATACAAAACAGGGATTTCCTTTTCATTTTTCTTGTCTGTTAACAAGAAGCTTAATTTTATGCTGATGGAATTGGGCAACACGTAACATTTTCTGATGCTGCTGGGCGTACGTGCAGACTGAAGTGACCACCCATTACGTGTCTTGTAATGCCTAGTCTTCTGAAGCCTCTCTGCCTTTTCAGGCTGAGCTACCTTGTGCTGTTGCTGATCCAATGCAAGCTATGAATGTTCAGCATTTCTGGAAATAAGACGCAGATTGTCTCAAGTTGGGTGCACCAAATCTTCAGAAAATGCTGCTAATTAAGCATTTTGCTGGAGGGCGCTCTCTGAAACCACCATGAGATAGGGTTACTGTGATTGAAGTCCCTTCTACTTTGGCATCTAATTTCAAAATGAGTGACAATAAACACAGTGCCTGATCAAAAGAGATGCAAAGCATGGGGTCCCCTCCTGCTGCATATTTATATGTTGCAATGTGTTATAAATACATTTAACTCAGTAGAAACCATTGTAGTTTATATAAATCAGCTGTTATTGAAGAGCTAGCCAGTTCATTAGTGCGTGTGTGCTTCTGCATATATGCTGGGCTGCTGGAGGGAGAGAGTTGCCGGAGTGTCAGACCTGTGATGGTCCTCTTGCATTCTTCTTCCATTCAAAGGTATCAGCAGTTAATTAGCGAAAGCTATGCAATAGATTTTGCAAATAAAATACCTGAACCTTTGTCTTTTAAAAATACCTTTAAATCAGTTACAACACAGACAGAGAAATAGATATGAAACATGGGTGACCTGGGGAAAACATCTCTACATTTCAGAAATAGATGGTCCCTCCTTTTAACACCCTTGTGGAACATTTTGTGTCAATATTGATGAAGGAAGCTTTGTTGCTGGCTTTATCTAAATCAACATGCCTATGTCAGGAGAAAATAGGGCCCAGTGATTCGCAGGTGGTTTTACCTTGTAGATAAATATTATTGCATTTTGAGAGGAAGAACACGAAGCTTTATTTGCCCTCTTTGGCATTACGACCACTGCCACGATGTGGAACAAAGTTCTCCATAGACTAAGTAAAGTCTCTGTATATGACACGGTTTAATTTGAGCTGTGTAAGAGACAGAATTGTACTGTTGGAACGAGCTATGCATTTTAATTCGCTTGTATTTTGTGAGAACAAAAATGGGGAAGTCTAGAATATATATAAGCCAACTGTATATATAAAAGATAATTTCATCTGTCATCTACTGTATATTAATGTGTGGAAGCACTGACCAAATATGTCTCTAACATTAGAAGGCTTACTAAGCCAGAAAAGGGCATCAAGAATACATATGTAATTTTCCAAATACAGAAATATCACTTTTCTTTTGAATGTGTTAGGTTCTCCTGGGTATAGCTTTTTATTTGTCCAAGACACACCAATACTTTTTTCTTTTTGTGAAGTTAAACGTTAATGGTGGGAAAATACCTGTCAAAATGGAGAAGTTACTTCTTTGGGGGGATGGTGGTAAGGGGAAGAAATGCTCTTTCTCACCATCTGTTTTCCCTAGGAGGTGGCCCATGTGGAAAATTGCATGTATAACTGTAAAGTCAATTGCTAATGAGCCACTGGGGGCGGTCTTGGAGTAGGAATAGTAAGTCTTATCAGCCTCCTGCTCGTTGTGCTTTATGGACATTAATGTTTGCAATATTCCATGAGTTGGTGAAATGTTGTTATGCAAGTATTAATCTCTTTTATATATTGGCAACAGAGACTAGAAACAAAATGATTTTCTCACAGTCACAGGGAAAATTACTGCTGGAACTTGGCGTAACTCTTAGGGAAACCTGTTTGCCTGCCCTGCATTCACAGATGCATCAAGATGATCCTTCTGAGTGTTTTCTCAGTGTATCTGTGTAGGGTGACACCAGCTTACTGCATGTGCAGCATCCTGCACATCTGCAGTAAGCTGCTCTGGCAACCATCTGGAGAACTACGAAAAGAAGCAACCCCCAAGCAAGGCTCTCAAGTGATATTCAAGTCCATTGGACCTTTGTTTTTGGTGGAACTGTTGTCCTGTTTAGAGTAGCTTATAGATCTAAGCACCTTGTTGAAGCAAGGTATAGTCGTAGGCAAGAAACTCTAAAAATCCGTCTTTAACAAAGCTGCCATAAAGAAGTTTGCACCTCTGCAGAAGTACAGAGCCAGAGGGCAGCTGCTGCCTCTGTGCCTCATTATCAAGAGTTGTGTGTTGGCTCAGGATCTGCTAAACCAGAGAATCTGTAGACGTACGTAATTATCAGCTTCCACTGAGCCCTGATTTGGACAGCTGGTTCCCTTTCTAGCTGGAGAACTAGCACGTCGATAATAGCTGCTCGTTTTACGGAAGAGAAGTGAAGCCTGGAGGAGAAAAAGTAGTTCCTAGCGGTAATATTTGTGAAAGTCTGGTGGAATGCAGTTGAGAGTTGTCACGGTCACAGACAACATGGCAGGATATTATTTCTGGGGAAAATGCAAGCAGCTCACATTTTTTTAAAATTGTTTACTGATTCAGATAAATTAGATTAGTCTGATGGAATAGATAAATTAGTGCAGCTCAAAGTGTTTAAGTTTATGAAAGTGTTTACTCCCTGCTCCTTTTGTTTAGTTGCACTCGCTAGAAGATAATGAGATTGACCTAAACTGCAGATATCTAGTAATTTTCAGCTGCTGCAGTCTGTGGGCTTTGTTTATTTAATGTCCCTGCTGCACTGTTCTTAATAATTTTATGTATGCCATGATCTCAAAAAGAGATTATCGGACTCTTTGTTGAGTATGATAAAGAGAATATTTTTGTTCAGAAGTGTGTGATGAGACGCGTTGCGTAGAGAGTGTTTTCTCACGTTAGGCAGCTGCCTAGTGGATTAAATTCCGTTGCAGAGCCTTGATCAGATGTTTTCCGTGTCAAGCTGAAGGGTTGGTGGCATCAGTGCTCACTAAATAAGTAAATTCCTGAAGTGTTTAATGCAACCCTGAAATAACAGTTTGGGATAGAGATAGTTTAAATGTAGGTAGGATGGGGAAAAGGACCCTGAGCAGGAGGAAGTTTTGACAGCAAAGAATGTGCCAAGGAGCAGTGTGCTTTGTTTATATATTCCCTTTTTGTTAGAGATTTCTCATCCTCAGCAGATGAAAGGAGGTTGTGTTTTCTCTGTTTTAAACACAGGGATACTATATGAAGAAACTTCTTACCCACACACTGATTTAATGAATCTGTAATTTTAGGCTTGTCTATTTGGAGAGAAGGGATTTTCCAATGTTTCCTGAGGAGAGTTTCTGAAAAGCAATAACTACAATATTAAAAACTTCTAAGTCACCTTTTTCTCCTCACAGGAAATAACACAGCTTTCCTTGCATCTCTAGCAGTATTTAATTATGCCCGAATTCTTACACAATGACAAATGGCAGGTTGTCTCAGTGGTAGAAGATTTGAATTTTTCGATGTGAAATGCAGATTGTGTAGGTCCTGGATTATCTCGGCTTTGGCTGTGCATTGGAGCTCTGACAGATTTTTCCACTCTCCTTTGTACTGCGGAAGACACTAAAAGAAACGCTGTGAAGAGATGTGAAGTTAGCAGCATGTCTATGTTTGTTACGTGCTCCTGACCATGACACCTAGGCCTGATTTACTGTCTGACACTCCAGTCCCCCATGGGGGGAGTGTGCTGGGTGGAAAGTGGTGGTAGATGCAGATTTATTTACAGAAAGCTTCCTTATTCCTTCTGTTCTTTTTCCTGCCTCTGTGACTGCATTCAGAACCTTCTTTGTGATGGAAAGAGCTTTGTGTCTCGGTCTGTGTTTCTTTTTGGACATCCCACAGTCCAGAGTCCTTTTTGCAAATAGCTGCCAAAGAAAGGAGGATTTGCCAATAAGCGTTTTTTGGCAGCAAGGTTAGAGGCAGGTTATTGCCACAGCAGAAACTTGTTTGCAACCCTGGTCCCCAATTCTGAGCTTTGTAGGTATTGTCTCAGCATGGCACCAAAAAACTGCAAGGCATAACCTCTTCGGAGAGTTAATGGTTTAGATCTGGCAACCTATTTTATCCCCCCCAGCAAGCCCTCGAGAGCAGCGCTGGAGCTCCAGCTTGTGCTTTCTGTGTGGCAACCCCCAAGTCCTGGTGGCTCAGAGCAGTTGTACCAGAGCTTGCCGTGCTGTGGAGGACATGTCATCGCAGGATTGATCCGTCCTGCACAGCAAGGCAAAATGAACTGGTTTGGGCCATTCTGCAGCAGAGAATGCCACCTCCATTCGCTCTCTGGTCGGTTTGTGCTGAGGGACTGCATATCTTTGGTGAATGACATGCATCAGTGTCCAAGCATCAGCTTTTAGCTCCTGCCCCTCGGTTTCTGCTGAGGGAGGGGAGGACAGGCAAGGCTGTCCCCTTGGCTTCTGTGATCCGCCAGCTCCTCGCTCCAGCAATGCACCTTGCAGTGCTGCTGCCAGTGAGTGCCCCCCACCCCCAAATGGCGACTTTTCCTTGAGAAGAAGCAATTTTAGATGAAAGTGTCGGGCCTTTTCCGCTGGACGTGGCCGGCGTCTCGGCGGTACGGAGCGGAACAGAGGAGCGGTGGGGCGGGCGGCCGGGGGCGGGCAGGGCTGGCGGCGGCGCGGCGGGCTGGTGGCGACAGGTGGCGCCAGGAAACTGCGCAAATTTCTCCCGGTTTGGTTCCCCCCCCCGCCCCAGTTTGATTACCAGTTTCACTTAGCGAATTCAACCCCCCTGTTTCGAAACAGAAGCATTTCAAGACGGTCTAACCTCCCCTCAGCTGAAACTGTCCGTGCCTCACTGCTTGGCAGACAGCAGGACCAGCTCTGTGGGTGCTTTTTATAGTCATCATTTAAGAAAAAAAAAAAGAAGGAAAAAAATAATCACCACCCCATTAAATCACTTCTTTTTGTTGTAGCTGCAGGTAAATGTGAATACCTGCACAGATTGGAGCTGACTGAAACTCTAAAAATTATACTGCAAGAATATTTTTGATGGATTTTCAACACCTCCAGAGTTCTTGTCAGCATCAGTGTGTGGCTTTTTATTTAAAGTTCTTCCTTTAATGGGTCCCAGGACCCATGAAAACATTCAGGTCAGTTTAGTACCTGAGTCTTCCCAAGTAATTAGCAGGTAGAATTACCTGGTAGCAGTCAGTATTTTCTGCTGTACTCCGTCCACAGAAGCTGCAGCAGAGTAATTGCTATCTCTGGCGGCCCTGCAAACATGTCTAATTTAATGTGTCAATAGGGATTTTTCTCTCTTTTTTTTTTTATTCCCCATGCCAGGCTGTGAATTTTCCTTTCAGAAGGCCAGACTCAAAGTGAGATGGATATATTGAACATGTGGATTTCAAGGAAATGTTTTTCCCAGCAACTGTAAATGTGTAAAAGCATTCAGAGCTCGTTCTCCTCTCCACATGACTTTTCAACAGGTTAAATAAATGTATGTAGCAGTCAGATACTCAACTATGTGATGCACAGTTACTGGAGCAGATAAATGCTAAGCTGACCATGGTGTCTCCTTGCCAGCAGTGCAATGTTTCAGTCCTTCTGGCTTCTTTGGGGGGAATGTTCTGGTGTTCTCTGATGCTGACTCAATGATATCAACTACTGGTGAGACACATGTAGCTTTTTAGTCTCCCCTCAGTCAACATTTGCCAGTAGTGAAGGAACAGATGGGCTCGGATCTGCTCCAAGATCAGATGTGGAGTGAGGGTATTTACAGGATACTGCTCCACAGGAGGGTTTTCCACCAGCAGGTTCTCTGTCATGGCTGCCTCACTGGGTGTACTTCTGTGGCTGTGTTCAGGAGCAGTGCTGGGTCAGAGGGCTGCGGTTTTCTTAACTGCTTCGTTTGTCTAAATACCACTTTCTTAAGTGTTACATTGCGGGGGCTGTGAGTTTTTGTTCTGTATTGAAAAAAACATGGTCCTATTCTGCATGAGGGAAAGCATATATTCTAATGATAAAAGGGGTCATTCCTAAAAGGCAGATAGATACATATACGCATTGTATATTCTCTACAGATCTATAAACAGTCCTTTGAGTCCGTTCACATCACACTGTGAGTCACTGATGTTTCTTATTTAGTTTTCAGTGAAGACCCCAGCATCTCGGTTGCAAAGGAAAAATAAAAATAAAATAAACTCATCGTGAACAAACCCATTGGGCATGCTTCTGAACAGTCCTGGATACACAACACACAATATTCTTAGTTATTAAAGGAGAGGATCCCTGAGAATCAGAGTTGCATTGTGTCGGGGATTGTAAGCATACAGAATAAAATGATCCTTCCTGAGAGCACGAGCAAGACCTGATCCTTGGGTGACCTAACTGACATTGCTAAGCTGGACGCAGCAGACCGATATTACATTAGCCACTTGATAGTATGATCTTCTTTTCCTTTACGTTTAAAAAATTCCCTTTTGAAAGAGTAATTAGCGTAGATTTGAAACACTAGAGGACTGGTGTGCTACTCAAGGTCTTGTTGTTTGCCTTTCCTTAACTTGAATTTCCCAGTTTTAAAGGGGAACCTTTAAAATTTAAAATACTGGTTCCAGTGGCTGGGACTCACGTATGCAAATACTGCAATTGTGGCGTAAATGGATATCAAGATTAAGTACTGTGGCACTATAGTGAATGTGAGAAAACAATTTCATTAATGAATTAGGGCTATAATTTAATGCAAAAAACCCCTAGATCTTCCACCAATTGAAAGATTCTACTGCTTTAAATAAAATCAAAATTGCTTGTCATCAATATCTACATCTTTAATATTAAAAATTATTTGTATTTTTTATTTTTGGGCCTTAAATCTATGCAGTATAGTAATGCTTCAATGTGGGCCTTTTCAGAAGAAAGACCTAGAAGTTTTATAGAGAACTCACTCCAAACTGCCTCTCTATTCAGCAGATTAAAAATTGAGGTCCTTCTCTGGTTTAAATGGCAGTCAGAAAATCCACAGGTAATCCCTGTAACTTTTCATATAAATTTGATAACAAAAGCAAGTGTGCTACCAGTATCTCTATAACATAACTAAGCTTCATTGCATAACTCAAACCATGATGGAGATTTTGACATGCTCAGTGGCAACCTGACAGATGTGTCATAGCGTCTAATCCCCCAAAGCCCCAAAGCTCTTTGAAAATGGGTGTTTCTGAAAGACCAGATTGGAAAACATGCTGCTTTTTTATTAAGCTTTTTCTCTCAGTGCCTGTATTACTTACAGCGTCATCTTGTTGCCGGGCTGACTGTTCAGATATGCACTAACTAGGCTGGCAGTTCTACTTTGTTAGCAAAGAGGTTATATATATATACATATATTGATGTATATGTAAACTATATATTTTATATAAATTATGTAAAAATAATTGTTTTTATTTACAGTTTGAAAATATTGAAGTTGGGAATTTAAGGCTATTTTATCCCACATTTTCCTGTTGTGTACAGATGTACCTGTGGTGTGTCCCAGCCTCGATATTTCTGGCATTTAAAAAAAAAAAGAGTTAACATTAATATGGATTTGTGATAAGTTCAGAAAGTATTCTGGAGCAATATTTGAAATGCCAATTGTAGGCAGGAAAATAAACTATGTGCTTGAAAGTGATTTTGACAAAATGCCCCCCAAATTTAAATGCAGACAGCATCTCTAGTCCTGGGATTTGCCAGCATATCTCTAAACCAGACTCATGGGAGACTGAAAGAAGGTTTCATTGCAACATCACCATGTCCTATAGATAGTGCTCAGTGGCGTCTCCGTTATTTGGATGACATCCACAGTTGGTAAAAAGAGAAAATTGGGCCAGTTTACATTCTGTTACAGAGCAGCTTCCTGGATGACAGAATAATTTCCAATCAAAGTGCCCTGGATTACTCCCTGCTGTGAGCTAATAGGGTGCTAATTAGCATATTTCATTTATTTACTTAACTGGGATAAAAACAATTGGGCACAGGTCCCATTTACAATGGTTTCCTGGGGAAGCTGCAAACTGCTGTAAGTGTAACCGGCCTGCATTAAAAAGATATAAGCTCGCATAAACATAACGTGCAGACTGAACACAAACTGGTATTGCTGTCCAATCGCCTCATACACTGAGAGCGGTTTAGAACATTAAATAAAGTTGTATTTCTGTTTTCTTCAACTCTTTAAGTGGGCCAAATGAAATTAGAGCAGCATTTTTCCAATCTTTGCAGGTCCACTGGTGACAGTACTGAACAAGTGCTGTGCTATGGACAGCATCGTGCTTTGCCTTCTGGTCTCTCTTGTCTTCATTATTGCCTTAATGTCTCATGACTATTAACAGGACTGAAGGCTTTTGCAAGTACTGGATTACTCATGAAACATGGGTTGGGAACGGTTGTCTTGCAACTTTTTCCAACTTTCTCCTGTGCATTCCCAGGGTGGGGCATGCCTCCCCAGCACATTGTGCTATTCTTGAAGATCTTTCTAGTTGCAGAAATGTTGAAAGTGCCCATTTGTTTATTTCTCATCCCCAGCCTCCCCATGCTCCCAGTTTCCTGCATATTGTAAAACTTAGAAAATTTCAAGCACCCAACTTAGTAGCTCATCTGTGGAAATTTTGAGTGTATTTTCTATGAGTTTGTAGAGAATGAGGCAGAAAAAAACTCTTCTGCACTGTTGAACAAAAGTCTCTTTGTGAACTGTTTGACATTTTAAAACACATCTTTGCATTTTTATATCTTAAGCAAGAGTTTTACTTAGGATGAAATTCCTTATCCATTTTGATTCACATTCTCCTTAGTTATGAAAATCTGGATTTGCCCTAAGGCACTATAATATCTCTCTGCATCTGGGAGGCAAGTTCATTAAACGGAATGGAGAGATTTTGAGATCAAGAGACCTGGGGTCTGTTTCTGCCCTCTTTACATCTTATTGTGTGACACTGAGTAATGTGCCTTTCCATTCTTCAGTTTCCTTATCCGTAAACTGTAAAGAACACTTTATCCTGCCCTTCTTAATGTGCTTTAATATTCTCAACTGGAAGATGCTTTTTGGCAAAGATGTGCTAACCCCCAGCACCCTCCCCAACCCAACCCTAGCTCACCATTTCCGTACACAATAACCTCCTACCTGAGTACTTGTGTCACAATGTACTTTTTATCGTTTATCTGGTTTCCAAATTCAACCGATAGTAGGGTTATCTAGTTGTTACAATTGTTGTTCTGATTTGTACGATCTGCCTTCCCTCCTCTCCAGTTAGCCTGGGAGGCCCTTCTCATTCTTTTCTGTGGCAGATTTTTGCTCTTATTTTTCTGTGACTCAAAAAGCCCCTGAGCTAGAAAGGAGCTATTCTAGAGCATACGTTTCCTGTACTCCATTGAATGAAATGCCACTGTGGAAGAATATTGCCCTTCTGCATTTTCTGTGCTTGTAAAACACATTTAGAGCATCCGAGGATAAAAATTTATAAAGCAATTAGAATAGAGATCTGAGCATTTGAGGAGATGGCACCTTATTTCAGCCTAGTAAGACTTATTCCCCAGGAGATGTGGTTTTTTGTGTTGTTAAAGTTATCATATATCCCATAAAAGCATCCTCTCCACCATTCCGTACCTGTCCTCTCCTTGGTTATCAAAATACTATTCATCTCTTCTGATGCAGTGGCATGTCCTGCAGAAATAAATATAGTTCCATTTTGGGGTTCTATGAGTAGATGTAATAGCTATGAGTTACATGCCAAAGGGAATTTAAACATGAAATGAAACACTCTTTTGTTTTTTCCAGGCCCACCTGAACACTGTGAAAAAGCAAATAGAGGCACCCTTTGAGGACTAGCCCCACACTTTGAGCATATTCACTAGCCAGTTTCGTTGCTACAGTATATTGGCACAAATTCAGGAAAAAGTAAAACTAAAAAAAAAAAATTCCTCAAGGCTTGTGAATTCATGACCACAGTCCCAGAAATATGACTGTTGATATGTGTGCAGAAAAAACTCCTGGTCGTGTTTCCGGGGCCATTTGAGTTCCATCAGGGGCCAAAAATCTGGACGATAGTTCTGTATAATTTTAGTGTGTACCATGTTGGAGAACTCATCATTGGTGAGTGAACCAATTTTTCAGTAATCTTTGTCACAGCAGGCAAGATAGAAATTGGTCTGTAATTTGTAATCATTACTTCTTTGCTTGAGATTAATCCTGGATCACCCACAGTGAAAAAAGATGCCTCCTAACCTCGGGAAGGACCATTCTCCATTCAGAAGGCCACTGAGGCTTGCTGTTCACAAAGCACACTTTGTCTTGACCATCCTTCTTTTTTATGTCAGATGAACTTTTATCTATGTTCTGCTTTTTGCTACAAGACTGAATACTCCAGACATTTTACATAAAGCGATTTTCTCAATTCTTAGTATTGTGAAAGAGATTGGAGGGTCAGGGGGAGAGCTTTGGAGTTTTGCTATTGATACGTTTTTCAGAAGGGACAAAAAAAGTGCTATAATGCACACAAGTAGATGTGGGCAGTGAATAGAAATAACCTTTATTAACATAGAAAGGCTCTACTTACTACCAGGTAGTTAATGTGAGGAATTTGGGCTAAAGGATACTGTGATTCTCAAGATCTGAGTTGGCTTCTGAAAGCAAAGCACTGAGAAAGCAACCCAGCTAGTCCGGCACTGTACTGTGTATAAAGAAACCTGTGCATTGGAAAGCCTCTGATATTCAAAATGATTTCTTAACTGACCTCTTCAAGGTAGCATCATGGTTATACAATGTTGTTTTTGTTTTTTTTTTTTCTCTCCAGTTAAAAGCCACCTTAATTTGGTCATTGATTCCCCTCCTTCCCCTTCCACTCCTGACTTTCCTTAAACAGACTAAAGGGACACCTGGCATAGAGTTTGGTATTCTGATGTAAAATGCCCTTTAGCTGAAATCCGATTCAAAATAAGAGATAACAGAAAAAGGGGGGGAAAAAAGAGAAAAAGCTGGATATGTGAATAGGTTGCAGGAATGGCTGTGGGATACCAACATTGAAAACAATAAATGTGGTCATAGTATTCATCAGGTGTTGCATTTTCAGTAAAGACAGGTAAGTATTAAAACCATTGATCACCCCTATTCAAGAATGATAAATTCAGTGTAGGATGGGTGAGAGAAATCTTCTGAAGTGCTTAGGGCACTGGAGAGCCTATTTTATGATAAGCAACACAAAAGAAAAAGCTACAGAAGCTGAAGGGCAATGTTCGAATACCAACAAATAAATGCGAATGGCCTGCAATTAAATTGGAAATGAAAGCTTTCTTACCATCAGGTACCATTGTTGGTACATGCACATATCCATATGACGGTACAAAACATATGGTGGTATAACCATCACTGAATAAGGAACTAGGAGTTCCTTTCCAGTATATTTCCTATACTGATGTGCTCCTAAATAGCTGTGTTCATGTAATTTTCTTGGATTGGGATAAAATGTCAGAATAATGTTTTGAGATCTCAGTTTTCAAAGAGTGAGCATGTGAATTGAAATACATATGTAACTTAAAACAAGCTTTAGGATTAGGAATCTTTGAATAGCTTGTTTTGGTTAACTTTTCTCTTGATCTGTAAACACCAGAGTTACTGAGCCGACTATAAAGAAAGCAGCAAGAAATACTGGAAAAAATGTCTTATGTAAATTATCGGTCATGTCTTACTGACTACTTCTTCTATTTAATTGAGAAGTTAGAAGCATCTGTTTTGTACTTCAGATTTAAGATCATTCCAAGAAGGGGGCACTGGCAATTTTGGGTTTTTCCAGTATATTCATTGAACCCATTAATTTTAAATGAATTTTTGGAGTGTTGCTGGAGGGCTGTAGCTTGATTTTAATTTTCATTGGTGTTTGTGTTTGATGTAGAATGTGTCTGCTTAACTGAACTGAGCTCCATACAGAAGTTGGGGGAAACTTGGCACCTTTTTTACGTGTGTTAGAGCCATTCTTTGTCTAACTGGGATGTCTCTGGTTTGGAGACTTTCCAAGATGACCTTCATTTATCATTTGTGGCATGGTGTTCTGCAGTCCTTCCTGATAGATCTGTTTTATTTGATTATGCACCAAGACAAGAGAGAGGAGAAAGGTTTGGATATTTAGGAAGAAGGTCTGTGGCTCTGACAGGAGCCAAGCGTTGGCCTTCTCTGTGCCCTGCTCCTGGCTGTGAATGAAGGGATGCCCCTCATGAGGAACAGGGTAGGATCCTGCTGAGTCAACTGATGCTGGCAGATACTTGGAGCATGGATTGAAAGTGTGAGTACAGTCTGTCTCTGTTTCTTCTCTCTTTATGCTCCAGGAAAACAACAGGGGTCCAGCAAAAATGAAAGTAAATTGAGCAAAGAGTGTCCACTTCTGTCCTGTTTCTCCAAATATTTCTGAAGTGCATGCCAGTCCTTGCTGACAGCTATGTCTGCACATCCTGACTCAGGGATGTGTAGTTGAGAGAAACTGAAAAGCTCCTCCTGGCTCTAGGTAACTTATAATATGAATATTTATATAGAAAAATTGGGGAAAGGGGGGCATTGTGGTGGCAGGATGACTGTTGAGAGAAGACAACTGGACACTCATGAAGTAATGAAGTTTGTCTGTTTCTGCTTCCATGCACACAAGAGATGTACTCAGATATATTTACTTAATTAATTTCTGCTATTGTCTCATTTTCTGTGTTCCTTTGTTGCCTGATCAATCTTCTTGTTATTTGAGCTTGCTCTTTTTCTTCTGCTGAAACTGATATGTGCATAAGCTGTAGCAAAGATAGCTGAATATTGGAGACTTTGCATCTGTGACTCATTCTACTGTGAACTGAATATATTATTTTCATAGCCTCTTTAGCCTTTAGGAAAGCATTGATATATATGTGTGTATATATATATATACACACACACATATATATATACTTATATTATTTTTTTTTCCCCTCCCTTAAATGAACAAATCTGCTTCTGGTTAAAGAATGTTTGAAAAAAAGCCCCAAAACCTATGGCTTATTTTTTTGTGTTTCAAAATTTGGTAATTTCAGTGAATTAGTGGTGGATATATTTCTGCATACATCCTCCTAAAAATCAAATTCAGAACCCCACTTGTTCTACTCCCTAGCAACTTAATTCCTTTAAATTTCAAAAGAGAAAGAACAACAAAAGAAAAAAACCAGTATAGATATAAAATAAATCTGCCAAATGTAGGTTTTGGTTTTAAGAAAGTATTTTCAGTCTGTATAGGTTTGTACTTTGCGTTGTGTGCAGGGCTACATTTCTTCTTCTCCATCGGATAAGTCCTGTATTACCTTTTGTGGACTGAAGAAGAGGCTGTGTGATATACTGGAGAGTCAAGAACCCCCTTCCCTGTCACTGAACCTGGGAAAATCCGTGTTGCTCTGCTTTCCATTTCTTGCTTTCTCCTGCTAATTCCACATCGAGGAGTTCAAAAACAGGGACCGTCCCTTACCCTTGGTCTGGAGAGGGCCTCTCCCTGTCAAAACTCCAGGTTGCTGCTGCCAAACAAACTGTAACTTTTCTGTTTTGCTTGTGAATGTTATTAATTCTAGGAATCATTAATTCTAGGAATGCTTCAGGGATAAAACGTAATGTCAGTATTGACAGCATGTGAATTGTGTAGTAGGTGCTGCTTGTAAGCATTTCACGCCAGAGATTCATTCAGCTTTGTGGATGCCAGCTTTTACTTTCACATTGTTAGTTGGAGAGCTAACTGCTTGCTTGCTTCATGCAAAATGAGGTTTGTGTTTTTCCTTAGTGCAGTAAATGACCATGACTTATAAAATGCTAGCAGCTGACACTGTCATGACTTTGATATGCAGAGAGATTTTTATAACTCATACTTTCTATTAATACTGTTTTCCTCATAAGGTGATTGTTCTCAATTGTATACAGGGATGTATAGTAACGGCTATTTTTTTTGACACTTTATCAGAAGTCTTCATGCATCTACCCTTTTGTAAATATATGAAGCTGTAGAGAGAAAAGCAAAGCCACAAAGAGAATTGTTAAATCAGACTTGATGTGCTTTGCCAAACAAAGGAAAAGTTCAAACTGCATTGTAGATATAGTGCAAATGAATTTCTTTGCAGCCACAGACACTCATCTGTGGTCTAATAAAGATCATTCTAATTCTGTGCCTTCTTCAAGACTTTACAGCCCTGTCTGTCTGGGAATCCTTTTCAGAATTGCAGCAGATGGGGTGAGAACCTGGATCGCTCTGGGAACTTAGTAAGGACCTGAATGGGGCCCAAACCCAGCACTAATCACAGGCCATTTCAAATAGCCTACCAAAAAAATGTACTGGATTAAAGAATAATATTTTAAATAAGAACTCAAACATTCCTCTTTATGTGAATGCTTCTTTTGAAAATCATCAAAAAATTAAGACAGTTACAATATGTTTGAAAGTGCTGGGGGAGGGAGAAAAAAGATAGCGTTCACAAAGACTAATTGAAGCATAGAGATAGGTATCTTTCTGTATGTTCCATTTATTATTTTTCACCACTTGTTTTATTAACATGCATCTAGAGTTACACGTTGCTTTAATCTCCTTGATTAAGACTTGCTGAAAGGGTCTGTCATTATTTATTGTCTGAGTGCCTCAGGTCCCACCTTTTGTTTTACATTAGCTCTGCCAACTACCTCTGACTTGAAAAGAGAATATTGTAGCTTCGGTAAAGTTTAGTAGGACTGATTCTCTTTTATTAAAAAAAAGAAACAAAACACAGCAAAAACCAAAACCCAAAATCAGTTGGATGAGTAAATATTATCTTAAGGTAGAAGACACCACTTTCCTACAACTGATACACAGTAAATATTCATCTGAACAGCTTTTCAGAGCCGTTTTCCATGTTCTTTTCTTACCATGGGTTTGCTATGAGTATTACTTTGCTGATGAAGTGCTTGTTTTTCTCTCCTCTAGTAAATAAGTCTTCAAAGCTGAGATATGTTGTCTTTTTAGCTGGAAAGAGTTAACTCAGCTTGCCAGCGCTTTTCTGCTGAGCCACATTTAAGTAGTTCATTGGGGCATTGTGACTGTAAATGCGATATAGCATCCTGACAACTGTTCATGATTTTTTTCATAAATAAATAAAACTGCATCAGAAGACGTTCTACTTCTAAGGAGTAGACAGTTAAAGACAGTGCCCCCCCTCCACCCCCCACCCCAATCCCTAGAAACAAATTCACAGGGGTTTACTATGATTTCAGCCCAAGAGGGGAAAATATGTTTTTAATGTAGGATTTTTTTTCCCTGTCAGTGAGTTCAGGAAGATACTTAACAGGAGAATGAAATAAAGGTCCATTGTAAAAGGTACCTAACTCATCATTACCACATGCGTGTTGCACATTTCTGCTGTACTGTTGTCTTTGATATTATAACCTTTTTTAGATCCTGCCCCCCCCCCGCCCCCCCCCATTGGATTTTATATTCAGGAGTGTCTCTGGAATGGTATAATTTAAAGAATATTTCTAACATATGGTAGAGTATCTGTATGCATGCAAATACCACCCTGGATCCCAAATCTAGCTATTAGATATACCGTATTTTGATTTTTCTTTGTGTGTGCTTGTATCACAGAGAGAGATTCCAGTTTTGAAAGACTGCAGTTATACCTATCGGTTAGGTAACATGAGATCTGTTTGGAGAATTGGTGGCTAAAAATGCCATTTAAATATTCTGCTCTGTTAATGCTTCAGGTTAAAAAAAGCTGCTGTAAGAAAATATTTTAGGATATAGATATTTAGAGCAGTTGGATTACTTTTGACAACACTGCAAGGAATCCATTCAAAGCTGATTTTCCCCTTTTGTTCACTGAGGACCTGCAGAATCTAAGATAAAAATGGCAGTTGTCCTCAGGGCACCCTGAGGCATGTCATTAAAATTGGAATTTGATCCTCTTTTCATGGTTACTTGGGACAATCAACCACAGCAAACCTGAAAACTCATCAGTTTTCAAAAATATGACGTGCCCTTGACTTTGTCAGTTTGGATTCAATGTGCAAGATTTGAGTATTTCAAAATCCCTTTAGATGTCACTCTGTCTTCAAGAATACAAACATTGTGCCTTGTACTGTATAAAAGATACAGTACTTCTAAACATTTCTGAGCACTTACTCTGCTTGTGACAAGGGACAAACTGAACTATAGTCATCAAAGTAAAATGCTTTATTAATTGAGAATTTTGCACACTGCAAATTGTAATAAATAGAAATGTATGGAGTCTGGTTCTTTTTAACTATTAAAACAATTTTTTGAATGGAAAATTAAGACTGAAGTAATCTGAAGCTTTCTAAAGCTGGATGAAACTATACATTCTACCTGGCTGTGTATTTCTATTTGATAACAGCAATTGTCAAAAATATCTGGAAAATGGATGCAGCACAACATTTTGCTGTTTATTCCTCTGTACCTGGCCTCTTACTGCTTTGAAGCATCTTGCCTTCCACCCTCCAGGCCCCCAGGTTTTAAGAATTTACATACATTTTCATATATATAAATATATGTATTTATCAATAGCAGAAAAATTGCTTTGTGTTCCCTGCAACTGAGCTGCCAGAAAATTGCATTTTGTCTCCATGGCAGAGAAACCATGAGCTGGCCATTTTGCCATCACTGCAGCTTGCCATTGGGAGCTCACTGATGCTTGATGTGCTGGAAGCCATATGGCCTCCTCTCTCTGCTCTTCCTCTTGCTGCTCCCCTGAAAGTTACAAGTGGAGAAGGACCAGCTGCTGACACCAAGGACAAACAGGGACTTCATTCAAGAGGGGAACAATGATGGTGAGAGACCTTCAGCTGTACCTCAGCTTCCCCCCAAGACATTTTCCTTCCAGCTACCTCCTGTCCTTAGATTTTCTGTAATACACATATGCTCCTTCCTTCTGGTTTGGTGGTTTTTTTTTTTTTTTTTTTGTACATCTCTTTCTGTGTAGTCTGTAAACTCAAGTTCCTAGTTAAAATGCAGATTATTTGTAACTGCAAATCAGTTCATTTAATAATTGGCATAAAAGTGTTACACATGGAACAGCACAAAACTTGGCAGCACTAGGCAGGAGGAGGTTTCGGTGCCTAATCCCCACCAGGCACACGGGTTAAGGTGTTTACTTGTGCCATTTGTGTGGGAAGGAGAAACCTTGCCTGTTCATGTGGAAATTCCTAATTGCCTTCTTCGTTTTGACAGATTTATGGGTAACAGTGAAATATGATCACAAGTAACATAACAAAGTAACACTCATGAGCACCTGTAGAGTTGCTATTATAAATAGGACTACTAACTGACAGTGCTGATTATTGAAAGAGTACATTCATCTGAAGTTCTCAGTTTTTCTTGCAATGTGGATTACTCTCTTGGTCTGCTTCAGTTTGCAGAATTCCTTCAGTCTTTAGCTCAGACAGGCAACATCTGTTGCTTCGCTTTTCAGTGTTGAACAACTGATGAGAAATGGCTGAGAGGATGTGCTAGAGGCAAGTGAGTACCTGGTAACCTGTTAGGCGTCCTGAATTTCCACTCCCATGATTTAAATTAATCCCTGTGTTTTTGGAAAATGCTCTGCTTTGTGAAGTTGTCTTCTGCAGAAAGGTGTTGGACTTTGTAAGACACAATAAAATAGAATTGTGCCTCTGGCAGCCGAGGAAGTCACACATTTATATGCTCTGCAACATGAAGTGGGGGCGGGGGGGGAAGAGATCCTCAGATCTGCTGTGATGTCCAGTTCACTGGTGTGACTGTTGAGGGTATTCAGGTAGATAAATGCAGGAAGGAACTGTGACCTAAGGTTGGAAAAGGTTGTGGAGGTTGGTATTTAGGACACCTCTGTTGTCTGCCTACTTCACATGCTGACTTTTCTTTTGCAACAGTTGACAAATTATCCTATTTCTTTGAGCCTTGATGTCCTTCTCTATAAATTGAAAGTGTTTCTGCATTTTGAAAAAGAAATTTCATTGGCAGAATGCTGTAGGAACACTAAGTTTTGCAGACACTGTAAAGCTTTTCATATTAGTTACTATGATGACATATAGTGAATATGTATTATGCCTGTTGTAATAACATATAGGAATATATCGCATCAAATAATTGATGAGTAGCTGTTTTTATTGAGGAAATAAAAATATGTGAAAGAACCTACTCAAGAGAGTGAGCAGTTCTCTGATTTAGAACTATTCAGGTCTCTGGCTTCACCGTACACTGCATCAGGAAGGCTTTGCAAACCTGGCTTTCACCTCGTCCATTCTCTGTACCTGGGATGCGGGGTGGGCTGTGCACTCACAGGCAGGTCTCCCACCACCTCAGTTGTGGTGTTAGCCTCAGTTGCTTCCTGATCAGCTGAGAGGCAAGTAGAGGGGATGTGAAATCCTGGTTCAAGCTCTCTTAGAGACAAGGTAGCGTTCTTTTGAAAAGAACTGGGCAATGTCCACACTTGCATTTATAGTACATTACAGGATTTTTTTCCAGAGCTCTGAGGTCAAGACCATTGTGTCTGCAGAGAACAAAAGTCTGAGGCTGAGTGTGATGTTCTAATAAAAAGAATAGTAACAGTGTGCCTGATGATGGCACAAGTCAAAAATGGCTTTGCTTGTGGTGCCAAATTTTGGTGAGGGGAAAGTCAGACCTGTGAGCTTCAGTTTTCAAAACACTTCAAAAAATTCTGCCAGCAGACTGGCCCCTGACAAGTTCCTTGTCTGTCTGTGTTAAATTGGAAAACCTGTCTACGGGAGGGGTCAATAAGTAATGCAGGTGCAATGACAAAAATTGAATAAAGATTTAGTAGGAATTGGAAGAATTCCTACAAGTGTGTAAATGGTTTTACTTCCTGTGGAAGGTGACTTCATGTTGAAGAGTAGGTATGCTAAGATGTCATCGTCAGTGGATTTCTCCTTAAAATTTATAATCAAATGCTGTTTGTTACATTTGATGGGAGGAGGGATGTTCTTGGGGATTGAGAACTGCTTCTTGGTTTATTTATTTATTTATTTATTTATTTTTTAAAATTGAGCATTATGTTTGTGGATAAAATTTGAGAGGAAGGTGAGAGGAATGGAGATCAATTAAACTTGCATTTTTGTACGAATTCTATATTTTAATTACCAAAGATTATTTACATTTATGCATTTGAATATGCCTGAAACAAAATCCGTAAACTAATGAAAGTGTCTTAAACTACCATAAAAAAATCCAATTTAAGTAAGAAGAAAACATATAACTTGTAAAGGATTTAAACATTCTACATTTTCTTAAAGAGCAGCTGAGCAGCAGCACTGGGGAACCAAAAACGCAAATTGGCTGTCAAACATGACTGGGGTGGGGGGGGAGTGTGTGTGGGAAGCTACCGGCAATAATCACCTTTTAAATTAAAGGTTGATTTTTCAACATAAAATGCACTTCTGTTGCCTGATTGCTTGCCTCATGCAATCACTTTGTTTTTTAAAATGTCACCCCTTGAGTTCATATTAGTATTAAAGAATTTCAAATTTCATTAATTGTAAGGAAAATTTCTAGGTTACAAAGGAAAGCTTGAAAAAAATCCTCAAAAGTGAAAAATGAACCTTGAAAAAACTTCAAAACGGGGAGACATTTAAAACAGGCTTTACATAGGTTATTTTTAAGTACAAATTTTTAAAGTCAGTTCATCATTAATTTTTCATCCTTTTTTATTTATTTATAAATCTTTCGTTTACTAGTGCTAGTATTTAACATTAATTTTGGAAGGATTTGAATTTGTTAGAATTCGTTTTCATTAGACTAAAGTAATTGCTTCATGATCAGTTATCTGCTGTAACTCCATTGACCTTGAATAAGGAGATGGCAAGGAGACTCCCACTCATTTTTTTTTTCCCCTACTTATATTCTTTCGCAGGACCATTTTTTCCTTTTTTTTTTTTTTTTGAACATGTAGATTTTCTGATTCTTATAGCTCTGTGCCATTGTGCTAAATACCTCATAAGAGGTAGCAAAGCTGTATGCATGTTAGTATACTGAAAGTTATATATTTTATACTATAAATGAAAAATTTAACTAATCTGTTATTGAAAATTGTTTATTGAAAATACAATACAAACTGAATAAATTCTGCTGTTACAAATCATATATTTGGATTGCAGTTGCTGTGAGGCTGAGCCCCTGCAGGTTCTTAAACTTTCCTCAGGATAATTTTAAAGCTTCACTCAGCCCAGGATTTTAGCTTAAATCTGTTAAACAGAAAGGTCTTAAGATTGTCTGTCAGAGTTTTCTGTAGACAGTAACACAAATACGGGGCTTACTCAAATGCTGGCCTCTCTGGAATCTGCGTATCTTGAGCAAGGTGCTTCAGAGCAAGATCTGAATCTAATATTAAAGATAAAATATTGATTGTTTAGATTTCTTGCTGAGAGAACCCATTAGCATTTTAATCTTGGCACATGTGTATTTTCATATGACATTCTTTTAATTTATGTTTGGTCAATATGAAAAAGCCCTTCTTCTGAGCCTCAGAAATTCCTATACTTAATTTTAAAGAGACATAGATATAGTTCTGTGACCTTTATCATAGCAACAGTGAAGAGTAAATCTCATTCAAAGCATTTAAATGAGATCAAACATAACCTGCAGAGTAGGTAGAATGGAGATTCGGCTCTTTTTGTAGTGCTTCTGAGCCTTCTTGCCTTTAGCCCTTTGTTGTTAAAGCATGACGTAAATGTGTTCCGATATCAGGCTAAATCGGTGTTAATGCAAGTGGCCGTGCTCTGAAATCACTGCAAATGAAATCTGAATCTGATGTATAAAAACGAGTGCTCCCTTTAGATTTTAGTGGAATCATTTTCTTCACATCCTAATAGTGGAAACATTTTACTGTTGGAGTGGCAGTAGTACGCACCGAAGACAGTGTTGGTAATACATGTTAATACCAGTTACATATGGAATTTTTTGTGTGTTTTCATCACACTAAGCCCTGCTGTGATACATCTTACAAATAGCACCAATTAATCATTGCTGGTATGGGTAAGTTTTGGTCCATTTACTTTTCTGACACCAAAAACATAGACTTGAAGACATTTAATTATGAATACAAACTGAGGGATATCTTCTTATTAAAATTGAGAAAGACCTTTTTTGTTTTTTTACAGTAGAACATTTGTAAATTCAGAAGTCTTAGATGGTGTTTGTTTTATCTACTGTATCGTACTTCCACCTTAGTTAAGGGCTTTATGGGAAAAGGGAAATAGCTTGGTATCAGCTAAAAATGGTGTTGCAGAGCACATTATGTGAATGTGGCGATTGGGTAATGAGGGGTTTGTAAACTTTGTAAAGTATATAATTCTCCTCCTGGGTTCTTACCTATCCAGATTTTTTATGTCTTTAAGTACTTCACGATCAGTAAATAATAAATTCAATTTACTGAAGAGAAGTTTTGTCACTTAGAAATACTCACTTGGAATATATATTTTTAATTGGCATCAATGGCACACTTCCCAGGGAGCATAACAAAATGGATCATTTAATAGATGCCCAATCTCTCCATCCATCTATCTATCAGCGCAGCACATGATGTTTTGACTTTAATATGGTAATTATCTCAGGCTGACTTCAGAGGAAGAAGCTGCCACCCACACAGCAGTGCTTAATTACTTTAGACTTCGGTTTGCCAAGAGAAAAATTGACTTTTTTTTGCACATTGCATGGAATTGAAATGATTTCATTGTCATTTTATTTGAAATGCAGCCTGACATCACCACGGCATCATGGGAAAGAGAATGCAAAATTTCTCTGAAATTCTTAAAATAGGCTGAAAGCTGCCTTATATTTTAATGGTTTTCTATGAAGCCTGTGTTCACATTCCTTGAATGTTAATGATGAGCTGCTACAGCTTATGGGAGGAATTTTTTTCTGTGAATACATTTCATTTGCAAGCCAATGAATGCAGGTTTTTTTTTTTTTTTTAAAGTTGCCAAAACCTAATACAAACTTTGGCGTTTTAAGGGCAGATGACTGTTCAAATTAATGTTTGCTCACCGTACAGTTTGAGAACAAAACTAATAAGATGAAAGAGATAATGAATTAATGGTAGAGTACAGGCAGCTTAGGAATCAAATAAGTAATTTTTTTTGTCATTCACAATCACAGCTATTATCATGAAACAAGATAAGAAAGTTGCACATGTGTGTTTTCAGCAACTGAAAGCTAAATTTAATATCTATGAAAATTAGTACGAGGTTTTATGTATATGTTGTTAAACATGCTGCTAATTGATTTGCCACACAAATACTGGAGGCAACCTGCTTGAATTAAACACTGTAGACAGATTCTTGGGCTCAAAAGAGGAGGACTTGATTCCTAGATGTCTTACCCTATGTCTGCTGAAGACAAAGGGCCGTTTTGGGATTGATTTCAAAGGCTTTATTGGGTCTCTTGCAACCACTAATGCCAGCAGCATTAAAATCCTGGAAGCCTAGGGGACAGGAGAGGAGATGAAGCAGACCAGTAGCTTGGGTCCCGTAGGGAAAAGCTCTTTGTTGCCAGGGTGGAAAGCGAAAGCTTGGCTCTGGGCTCTGATGCCTTCCAGGGCTCTCTGTGGGTGGACGGCGCTTTGCAGGGCTGCGAGTGATGCTGATGAGGTCTGAAAAATATTTAAAGCAATCTTTCTCTAACTAAATGGCAGCAGTGGAAGGTTTTGGCCAGTGTGTGGGCAGCATATTCTATGCACATTTCACCTGGTCGTGGGTGCTGTACTGAGGCAGGAAAAAGCACGTGTGTTTATCTGTATCAGAATCTGTAATAAACCTTCACACGGTGAATGCTGCCAGTCGTGCTGCTGTAATTTTACCCTCAACAAGAAAATTCAATATACTGTCTTCCCAAATGGCAAATAAATAATATCAAAACTTTCCTTTTTAAGGTAAGATGTATCTTATGTATCTTCTTTTTTTGGTTTAGACATCTATATAGTAAAGACCCACTGAAATTATTATTTCATTGTCACAAATACTTTTCACAAAAGAAGAATGCAGAGAAGCCTTTTGAAATAAATCTAGTGACACTAGAGAGTTTACAAATGCTAGCATATTAATATACAGCTAAAATAATAATAAAAAACACCATGCTGCTAAAGATGTTTAGTATTATCCGCTCGCTGCAGGAGTTTATTAGAAACTCCAGCTTTCTTTTATTAAAATTTCAATTGGCTTGGTGAATGAGATCCTATGTTAGTGTCATAAAGTGAGAAGCCAGAAGGAGAGAATATTGGCATTTAAGTGCAGATTTCATTTTGAAATAGTGTATATTATACCAGAATATTACATATCACAAATATTACATATTAGTGGTGTTAGAAATAGTTGCACTGGTTTCTATATTCATAAAATTGTCGTTGTTTTCTGTGCCATCTGGTAGTTTATACATGTCATTTTTAAATATATCCTAAGAGGTTTTTAATATAACTATAAATGGAAAGCAAATACCGCATAGTTCTGTGAAGATTTTAAAAGATGGTTGGCACAGATGAGCTCCCAGAATTGGCTTCAGTGTCAAGGGATGAACTTTAAACCAAAAGACTAGACTTTTCTGAACCATTATAGGGAGGTCATGTATTTAAATTTGACAATTGTATCTTTTTAGGTGAGTGATTTAATAGTGACTTTTATTTAAGACTGCTCAATGTTTTTTCAACTACATTCTCACTTATGGAAAGCAGCCGTGTGACTGTGATAGCTTACCTCAACCTTTTTTTTTTTTTTTTTTTTCTTTTTGAAAACTGATCACTGGGTTCTCTGCGTAACTCTTCCTACTTCACTGAGCTTTGGTGGATAATGTTGTATAATGATGCTGAAAGCATTGACAAAGATTTTTGTTGCATGTTGATCTCTGCATCTCCTGGCATCTTCAAAGAAGATGATCTACAAAAGAATAGATGAGAAAGTAGTATGCAGGAAAATGGGTGGGGTGTGTTTATCACTCTTTCAGCCGTCCCAGAATTATTCTCCTTTGTGTATGCTTACAGTGACCTGTGTTGGTCCTTTCAAACATGCTGGGGGTGGCTGAGGGTGAACAGAGGTCTGGTGCCAAGCAACTGAGTCTGCAGGGTTAGTAAGGGAAGAACATGGCTCTACTCTCCCATTTCTCTGCAGTGATGAAAGGACTTGGGTGAAGAGGTGGTCAAAGCTTTATTCCACCTAAGATTGCACAGAGGTACTGTAAGGTGGGGGTGATTTTGAGATTAAGTGGGTTTGTGTGTATGTATATATGTGCATATACACAATATAAATACATACTTTTCAAATCTTGGTTTTGTTCCTCTGCCTTTCAAGAGCGTGTCTGGACTGCTGTTTGAATTGATGTTCTTCCTTTTTATTTTTTTGTTTCACATAATATAACTTTGGTGGTCTCAGCACAGTGACATCTGGACATGTTGCAAAATGGTCATAAATTAGCCCACAGTCTTTCACATACTGGTGTAATTAACTTAAGGATTTTTCTATTTTATTTTTAAAGAGATTCCTCTGTTCTGTTGTTTGTGATTGGATAATCAGTGTTTCATTACTGGGTGAAGTGTTGCTTTAAAAGTTGATGGCACCAACAACTCAATCCAGCTGGAACCCTCCATGATGGAAAAAAAAAAATCTCTCACATCCCCCCATCTGGATTCTTCAAGATGCAGCGAGAAGTTTGCACTTCTGCAGCTGCAGTTCTTTCATGACAGGTTCTGTAAATTTTACACATGGCTGCCTGCTTGGAAAATATTTTCCAGATTTACATGTTTACAGCATTGACACGTGAAGCTAAAGAACCTTCCTTCTCGATTATGGCACAAGTACTCACAGATTGCACACTAACTTTATAAAATCTGGAAATGGATCATTTACAACTTTCAAACAAATCAAAGTGCCCTTTGATCTTGACTCCAAGTTTCCTTAAGAGCAACAAATAAAAATAACTTTTTTTGGTGTTTTCCCCTAAATATGGTCACTATTAATGTAACCGTTATATCTCTCTGGAAACTCAAGCAGCACATTTAATCCATTTTTGTTTCAAAGTGTATGTCCTTGGAAGAGAAATATTAATTCAGCAAATGTAGGCACCATTGAGAACACTGTATGACTGGTAAGTGCATTTGTAGAGGCTGTGTGAACTCAGCAAGACATACCCCGGGCCTTCCTTTATTCCCTCCTACTTGTGTGGTTTTGTTCTCACTAATGTTATCACAAATTTGGAATAGCTTTGTTGAAGGAAAAAACCCGACAACACAAACTCTATGGAAATCTGTAGTTACTTTGATGCAAATTAATTTATCCCATAACCTTCAATTACATTTTTCTGATTCCTATATAACCACTAAACACTTTTAGTGGTTATAAACGTTTTTAAACCAAGCATTAAAAATGTATGCTGTTGGAAGTGTGAAAAATCTGCAGTAATTACGGAACACTTGAATTTTAAAATACTGCATTCAGGCAGTCATCATCCGTGATGAGTTTCAAGTCACCATATTGCCTTCGCCACTATTTTCCTTGGCCCATCATTTATTCTAGCTTGAGTTATGTTTTAAGATATCTTTCTGAATGCTATAAAAGTTTAAAAGGAAAAAATACAGCTTGCTGACAAAAGAAATATGCATCATTTGTTAACACTGGTGGAAAAGATATTTTTATTTTTGTTAGACATTGCTGTTTTTGCAAACGTACTTCTGTCTCTTGCAAGCTATTCTGACTGGAATCTGTGGTGCAGTATCCTCAGTATTTTCTTAATGTTACTCACGGTGCTGCCTGAAATATTTTACTTTTCTAACAGATAAACTCTGGCACAAAGGACATTAAAAAGCCATTTTCTGTAGTAAAGATAGACTTTAGGAGGAAAAGGCTGGGCACATCAAAACCAAAACCAGCTTTGGAGAAACATGAAGTCAGGGGGGGTCAGTGGAGCAGGTGTCAGATACCTTGTTTGCAAGGGAGGAGTGAGGCGTCCGTGGGCAGTTGGGTCATTTTGTGACCTGCTTTTGGAGAGCTGAGATCAGACAAGGTCTGAGCTGAGCCCTGCGTGTTCTGAGGCAGCTTTTCATTCAGTAATGTTTATTAAGATGGACAGGGTCTTCAAAAGGGTTTGTATTGTTTGATTTGGGGCATTCTGAGGGGAAGACGACAGCTTGGCTGTGGCTGCCGGAGAGGTGAGGCAGGCAGCGGACCCCAGGAAGATGCTTGGAGGGCTCCAATGAGGCAAGGGTCAGAATGCGGAGCTCACCCTCTTCATGGATAGGACAGGCCACAGAAATGAGTTTCAGATGGAAGAACAACATCTATCGCTTTAGATCAGCTCCTTCATGTTAATGTTCTCGCACATGTACACAAGCCACCCGCAAACAAGTAAATGCCTTAAAACACTTGATGTTTCCCTTACAGGCTAAAGAGAATGAATGAATAGAACCAGAACTGAGCCTATGTCTTCCCTCCTTCTGCCCCCTTAATGGTTAAAAGAATGCCCTCCCATGCTTTGTGGTGGAAGCTTTGCAAGTATGAGAAAACAGCAAATCAGATGACTTTTGGATGCATTTTTGCATGTAATTCGGGGTGATGAATGGCTGGGATAACCTGGAGGAGCGAGATGAGCTAATGAAAGGGTGACGTAAAACACAAGTCAACTGTTTTTTAAAAAGTGGCATTGTCACTGTAAACAAGAGAAATGAGAACTATCACTTTGTATTTAGTTGTACAGTACCCTCATGGTGGGCTGCAAGACTGTTCAAAAAAGGAACAAAGCAACAGGCTTGGAAGGAAAATGCGTGTCTGCTTTTTTTCAAGAAAAAGATCTGCTTTTGAATAGAGCTGTGATGCTCATAAAACACTTAACAATGATCTCTAAATACAAAAAGCTACACTGTATACATGCACTGTACTAAACTGTACACAAGCAAGGGAATGTTTCTGTAACTTGCTTCTAGCTCAAATTTCTACCCAGTACTATTTCATCTCTACATAGCTTTCTGATACATGGGTAATTTTATTTGAAAATGAGCTTTACTGTCTTCTGTATATCTGAAATAAACAGCCCTAACTGTAATGCTTTAATCCAAAATTCAACAGTATACAGTGCATAAAGATTTGTGTTACTTTATCAAGCTAAAATCAAAAATCTGTAGTATAGTTACAAATGATGGTTATTTGAAACAGCTGCCATACCGCTCCCAAATCCTTTGCCCTGCTGCTTTAATGTAGAATACCTTTAGCATTTTTCTACAAAACAGATTTTTTTTTTTTTTTACTCTTGTAGTAAAAATTCTGTAGCATTATACTTTTGTCCTGTTAATGCCTGAGAAAATACCTGTTAATAAAACTCAGAGTCTTTGGGCTTGTTTATTGATAATTGATTTTTTTTTTTTTTTTTGGAGGAAAGAGAATGGACTTTGTTAAGCTAATAGGGATTGATATGTTAAAGTTGCTTTTTGAGATTATGACTCCTTGTTTGCTCATAGTTAGGATTAAAGCTAAATGTAGTGGGTAGTGATTATGTGAACGGCAGTGCTGAGTGGAGAGAGAGAAAGGAGAGTATTTTATTTTTATCTCTGTATTTCATACCACAGCAGTCATGGAGAGGGAACGTTTGCAGCTCAAGTGCTCAGGGTTATCCCTGGGTTGGGATGGTGTGGGAGGTATTTGCAACGCTGTGTCTGCAGAGTTCTCCTGCTCCTCCTGTCAGTCTGAGGCCTGAGAACAAAAAGGGAAGTAATTTACTAAAATCTGAAATGTAAAATGAATGCTGCACTTCTGCACCACTTCAAACCCCCACAGCGTTCCTGACTTCTGCAGCTGGGCTCCACTGGAGGGAAGTGGGGAAAAGCTGTACTTTAGTAATAAATAGTTTACACTGGAAATTAATATGGTGTCACAGTGGCCACTATTGACCTCTTTTGCCTTCTCTTCCTCCTTCCGGAAGTGGAGGAGCCAGTCCTCCAGCATGGCATGACAGGGGTCATGGAGGAAAGGCAGCGTCAGCTGTAGGATTTAGCATTCCCGGGCAGCCACCAGGGCTGCCAGCTTCTGATTAGTACATGTGTTTTTTTGTTTTTTTTTTTCTTCTCTCCACTTGCTGAAGCAGTGGTCTACTATATAGTTCTAACAGTATGTTTGTGCTTTTCTAAGTTTTCATGCCTAATATGAACACGTTTTTTTAGATCTATTTCATTTAATTATTAGCTATGTGATGCATTTTATCTAGCAGAGGTTGGAAATTTTAATGTGCATCTATATATAATTTTAAATAAACAGAACTCCTTGCCCATTGTTGTTTGTGTTCCTTCAGAACTAAATCTTAGACCTCACGAACACTCTCAGAGTTCTTCAGTGGTTTATTAACATAATGACAAAGTAAGAAAATGTGTTTCTTTATGTAGAGTTTATACTGTTGCTTAGCTTTATGCACGTGGGTAGTTTCTTTTACATAACAGAAATATTAGTGTGCGCTATTACACACAGGTGATTGCAGATCTGAGGGTACACTAGCTTTCTTTGCTAGTGCTTATAAAAAAAAAAAAAAAAGCATTGCATTTGATTATTGTAATTTGGAAGCATCTTCCTAGTGGGAAGAGTTTCTGGTCATTAAAGCCATGAGAGATCATACAGCCTTTATTTATTTATTGGTGGCAGGCCCAGTACTCCTGTGACTGGGAAGAGAGACAGAGGGATGGTGGTAGTAGCTATGCATGTATCATAAGCTGATGGCAATGGATGAAGGCTGAAGATGACGGTTTTATGACACCCTTGCATTTGGACAGAGTGTAACAGTGACAGTAGGATCTCCTTTGCTTATTCTCTTACTTTTTCTATACTGGTGGGGTTTTTTTTGTTGTTTTTTTTTTTTTTTTTGGACTTGATGAGGATCATTTCAAATTTCCTTTAGTTTTGTTCAGATAAAGCTGAGAGAAAGACTGGTGTGATAGCTAAGAGAACAGAAACTGCTGATTTCATTCTGCTTTTTTTTTTCTTGGCATGATTTTTTTTTCTTTATTTAGAGACTTGAGACACAGAAAAGATCTCTGTATCCCAGAGTGTACCTCTCAGTGAAATGACTGTTATAATACTTCCTGTCCAAGGATGAACTTTACAGTAGTTTTCAAAGGCCCTGAGATTAATGGATAGAAGGCAGTTGATAAATTAAATTGTCTTCCAGATGTCTTCCCTTTCTGCTACTTTATCACGCTATGAAATGTTTTAATGAGATATTTAATACAACTACTTGTTGTGAATGATGGAAGAACAAAACCAAAATGTTTTTGGTTTCCTTGCTACATGTGTTGCTTCAGAGTGGTGAAGAATGTAAGCTGCATAATCTGATAACAATTAAATATTTGAGTTTGTGAAATATAGGCAGTGTTTTGAATTCCAAGGTACTCGTTAGTGAGAAATTAACTTAGAAGATGCTTTAAAATTCCTTCTGCATAGCATGGGATGTGGAATGTTATCAATGTACCCCCAGTGTGAGCCAGAGTGCTCTGGCTTTGTCACAAGGAACATATTCTCCTCATTCCTCATGAGTCTTCTAACAGTGACTTTTGATTTCCCACTCACTCTTTGTGTGGAACCAACTGTGGTCAGTGTGGTGGTCTGACCCTACTCCTGTACACTACAGAAAAGGAAGCGTGCTAAGTAGAAGGTGATATTCTCACTATAGGTCATGTTATGCTTCCATGTTGTTGCAGCTGCCATAAGCTTCTGCAAAGGCCTCTTATTTGTCATGTAGCAGTTGCGAAAGTATCAACCAGAGCCCGTCCATATTGCTTAGTTTCTGTTCTCCCTTTTCATGTCTTCATAGGTGGCTGGATCCTAGCGTCATGAATTGAACTTTCACCAAGGTATCAGTTAGAGGCAGTGAATACAGACAGCAAGCATAACTCATGGTTCTTCTGGAAATCCAGCTTTTTCTCATATTTTTCCAAATATTATGATGGAAAAAGTGTCATAAATGTCATTATAACGTACATATGAGAACAGATTCTGCCCCCTGCCCCCTTCCCCCTGAGATGAATAAGGTTCTCCATGTAGTATGACTGTGAAAGATTGTTTCTGAGCACTTCTCAGGAGAAGATTTCAACTAGTTTGGTTCAACTGGGGATTGATTCTTTCTGTGCTTTTAGTGCATGGGGGAAGTACTCAAATGGAAATGGGAAACAGAGCACGGAGGTATCAATAAGCAATTATTTCACAGAAAGCAGTCACAAGTCAAGGCTTTCGAGTGTTGAATTTTGTGAAGCGTGGTATGTATTTAATACCTTTTTGACCAAGTTAAAAAAGCAGCTGTTAGGAATTTTTCCCTGTCTTTCTGCTGTTTGGAGAAAACTAGATTCTCTAGCATAGTGTACCCTAAGTGGGAGGTGCTCTGTGAATTTCCCCAGATAACACTAAGCAAAGAGTTAAGTGATAGATTCAACTTCTGCTGACTGTTGTTCATGAAGTAGAAGATGACCTAGCTTGACTCTCAGATTTGATATTGTATTTGCATGTTGGCAGGCGGAAAAGTAAACAACATTTAACTTGTAAACTTAGAACTTAATTAATGGTATTAAAGTAATTGAGAGGATATGAATGTAAAACGCCAAGATGCTGTTTTTATTGCACTCTGTACAAAGCAGAACTGTAGTAAAAGTAAGTTATTCTGCAGCATAGAGGAGTATGCATTATTAGTACATTAATATTTGTGTTTATGGGAGCTTTTAATGGTTTATATGGCAATTGAAACATTAAAAAAAATAATCCCGGAGACTGCCAAGAATCACAAAGGACAACAAATATGTTAGGGTATAAAGTATAATGCCGTGTATTTCTAAAATATCCAGAAAACCAGGCAAAAGCCATATTGGTATGGATGTGAAAAAACCCCAGCGAGGTAGATTGGGCCACAGTTCTATCTGTGTAAGCTTTTACTGGTGTAGAGGCTGCAGGAGGCCTTAGTGGTAGATGCCAGACACGTTGTCCTCTGGCAGCCATCTAGAGCCATTCTTGAAGTCGTTGTTCTGTCAGATGCGCTAGTGCATCGCAGATGAGTCACGCAGACCTGCACGTAGCGTGGTGGAGACATCACTTGCAGCAGCTGAGCTGATGTTTCTGGGAGAGATCAGGATCTCTTTGGTTCAAGAAGGTGTAATTTCAGTTATGCAGCACTGACATATGTGATCAGGAGCCAGGGAAAAGAGAGAATTAAATCTCCTATATGTATTTCTGTAGGCATGGGAGTGTAGAGGAATATCATTTTGATGGGAATGAATGGTTAATACAGTGTAATTAAATAACCTCCAGCACTTTCCAGTGTAACATTTCTGACAGTCATAATGCAATGGCAGAGCTATTAATTAAGTGGGTATATAGAAAAGTATGGACGGATTATCCTGAAGGGTAATTGAGTCAGGTGAAGATGAAATGAGAAATTTAAGTATAAAAGTGGAGAGGGACAGAAAGGAGCAAAATGAAACATCTGTATTAAAGGCTTGTGTAACAGCAAGTCACGTAGTTGGATTGATAGTCATTAGGCAAATGAACTTGTGTGCAACTGTTATACGTTCCTGGCTATAAGTTAGCAAGTGAACTCTTAAAAAAAAACAAACCAAACCCCCTTCATTGATTGATTCATTGATTTGTTGGAAGAAAATCTTGTGCTTGGTACTCAATGCTATCAGTGGTCTAATAAGGCTACAGAAAATAGATTACAGTATGATCTGTAGAATTTATTTTTTTAATCACTATTACTTTCCTTATGCTTTTTCCAGAAGACCTTTATAAAAATTCTGTAGGAGAATTCTACAGAAGTTGGATGCATTTTTCTAGAAAGAAGATGGTATACTTTCTACGCAGTTTTTAAAGCTAGCCTGTAGGAATCTGTGAAGAATGCATCCCAAGGAAATATTACTTGGGATCAGTAATCCAGTAAGTGTTTATATGCATATGTATGCACATATGCAGGAAGGCATTGTTTCCCAGAAGGAACTGAAAACATTGTGACCGTGGACTACACTACAAATGATGGTAAATCCAACAGGAAGCTTTGCTAGGTTTTCACAATCTTGATTTCTATGTATGTCTATGTTCAGTATTGTATAATATGAGGAACATCTTGTGGAAATAGTAGTTCAGCTTTTTATTTATAATTAGTGATGTTACTAGGAAATCTTCCTGAAATTAGACTGTGTGTCACCTTCTAACATACTCTTTTCTTTTAGTAGTGTACAACAGCATTTGACCCTGGCTAATGTTTTTCTGTTGTGCCTGAGAGAGAGAAAATATATTTGCTAGTTTTCTACCCTATAACTAAATTAATAGACTCAGGGACCAATTCATTAAAATTTTATATCTGATTTGTTTGGGTCATAGCTCTGTTATAACTTGTTATAAATATCTTATATTCCTTAATATTGCGTACTCTATTAACATAACAGACATTAACAACAATAGTCCGTCTGGAGCTAGAGGGAAAAAGCCATAATCATTTACCTTGCCAGCTGAAAAATGACATAAAAGCCTTGTGTGTTACAAAAGTGATTTGACCCCTCTCACATGTAATCAAGGAAATTATAAATAATTAAATGGCCTTGGGAGGATCAATAGAAACTGTCCACATTCCTCCCCTAATGATCTGATCCTTTTATTTACCCATTCAGGAATTCACTGAATGGTAGACTAGGTTAAGGCCTTTTTTTTTTTTTTTTTTGCGTTCTTTCATAGGAGATACTGAGCAATCCTTGCTGCTTTATGACAAGATTAAGGTAACACTGAGTCTCCAGGTTTCTATAGAAATTATTTCATGCATCATTCTCTAAAACTACTGACTCTGACTCGGGACCCGTGAAAATGTTGAACTGGGGGAGCGTTCTGCTCTATTCCCACCGTTTAATTTGAGGCGTAAGGAGGGCAGGAATGGGACCCAAACACCTAAGCGTCATGTAGTTCTCCATGGTTGATTACTGTACACCTTGGTCTTTCTAATGCTTTTCTTCATTTGTTCCATGGCTTTTCTTCATTTGTTCCAATCTCGTCTCTTCTCCCTGGTAGCTGATTGCTACTTCCTGGTATCCAGTGATAATACATGTGGGAATGATTCAAAGCTGCACCGGGGAGGTTTAGACTGAACGTTAGGAAGCATTTCTTTGCCAAGAGGGTGGTCAAACACTGTAACAGGCTTCCTGGAGAGGTGGTTGATGCCCCAAGCCTGTCAGTGTTTAAGAGCCATTTGGACAATGCCCTTAATAACATGCTTTAACTTTTGGTCAGCCCTGAACTGGTCATGCAGTTGGACTAGATGATCATTGTACGTCCCTTCCAACCAAAATATTATTCTGTTCTGTTCTATTCTGTTCTGTTCTGTTCTATTCTATTCTAGCATTTAAAGAGTGGAGAAGCGGTCACTCTGGCAATAGAAAGGCAACGTTTGCATAAAGAAAAAAAGGGAAGTCCTTGTGGCAAAAAGGATCAGAGATGAACTGACATTATTAGAAAAGCTATCAAACACTGATATTGAAGACAACTCTGTACACACTCTGATGGACGTATCAAGGGAGAACTACAGATGGGTTCCCTGAAGCAGAAGGGACCTTCACAAGGGAGGGGGAAAAAAAAAGATAACTGCCTCTTTCATTCCTTTAGTAAACTGACAAAATTGGGGTGGTGGTGGGGGAAGCTGCCTGTATTAACTAGAGTAAGTGTTAGTTCAGAGTCCAGGAGTCCAGATTGTCCTTGACTGTAGAAGGTGACAATCTCTTACCGGATACTTATGACTCTTTAAAGAATAACAGAGTTGCAGATTCCTACTTTCATTAACTGTTTTTGAGTTAGCACTGTGCAAATGCTAACCTTGGCGCTCCAAGTGGTTGAACTGCACTGAATAGACTTTTGTGCATTAAAGAAAGTTCCGATAAAACATGATTAGTAGTAGCATTAGGGAAATGCAAGAACGTTTTCAATGTGTTAGCAGATTTGTGTCATCAGAATTTTCTAGGTTTTGAGTAGATTAACTCAAGGAAATCATAGATGAGTGCTGTTTTTACTTCAGGGAAAACTGGAGGAAAGAGCTCCGTTTAATTTATTTGTGCATAGGTGGATAGTTTGGTGGCACAGTGCCTCCCATTCTCCCCTCTTAAATAAGATTTAAATTTTCTTTCCTCTAAAACTAAAGTGAAATTAATCAGTCAGAGAAAATGGGGAGTAACCTTTGTTTTTACTAATGCACCGTAATGTTAAACATGTAAAATGGAAAAACTGTTAAATGTGAGGCATAGATCTTTCAGATCATTGCAATGCAATAAAAAGATTGCAAATGCTTCCATGCGATACAATAATTTCAGTGTGGATTTTCCAACATGTTTTTGAAAACACATCCCAAGCCTTTGTGAAATGCATTTAGAAACTAGTGAAATATTTCTCTAGAATAATATGTTTCTTGATTGTAGTTACAAGATTTGATCACTTTTGTTATTAATCTCAGTGACAATCTTTTGTCTTCAGTCCAAGGGCAAGAGTTCCTTGTTGTTGATCTAGTCAGAAAGTACTCTAAACTTTGTAGTGGCATGTGATTAATATTTATGCTGCACAGGTAATAGAGTAAATATTAGGGCTATGAATTATTGAAAGTGAAAGAAAAGTGGTGAAATACTGTTTGTTAGTTTGGTTGTTACGTAGTACGTTGTATGTTTGTGAGAAATGAGGGACCCCTGGAAGAGTGCATCGCTTTCAGTATTGCTTATGACTTCTGCATTAATGGGAACTTTCATTGTCAAATGATATGAAAGTTTAAAAATAATTCTAAATGCAATTCTTATGATGAATTGTAGAACAAGAAAGCATGACAATAATTTAATACAGCTACTCTAGCGAGGATGCAGGAGTGTCCTCTACAAATGACTACCCTCCCAAGGAAATGTTGATTCCCAGAGTACTGTTAGTCTCTACCATGATTTCCTGCATGACATAGGGCAAATGCTTCAACATGACATAGGACAATGTTGTTCCAAAGTGAATGATGACCTGTTTGCAACAGGCTTTCTGGATCATCATCCCCGAACTGCTGCTGTTCGTGGAGCTGGTCAGTGAACACAAGTCTTTGGTAGGCTTTATGTAAGTTTCTCTCTTAACTTTGGGGGAGGATTGTAAGAAAAGTATGTGTATCCAAACTGGGGGAGTAGTGCAGGTGGTGTTCATATCTGCTAGAGTTCAAAACAGGAAGAGGGTTCTTTTGGGGAGGAAGGGGGAATTCTACAGTTTGTAGCAGTTCACAGCTAGTACTGTATTTAGCAGAGTGAACAAGCAAAGTCAGCAAGGTTGATGTATAAGTAGAAAGGGAATGAGACAAAAGACTTCTACCAGCTATTGGACTTCTGACCTTTATATGCAACAATAACGTAAGAGTTATTAATTAAGTGATGAAGGATTGCAGAGTAGCCTGGCCCTAATGCCAGAGAGGATCTTGCAGTCCTTGGTCACTTAAGGACCGGCAACTCATCCAGCTGATGGTACTGTGGTTTGAGTTGGCCAACAGTGAATTGATTCCCAGATCACATTCTTGTTTGTAAAATACATTCTCTGCCTTGACTATAATTTTTTCAATGGTTTCAAAGCTTTCTCATGTTGTATGGTATGCTGTACCCTTCCCTAGTAGTGGGTATTCACCCCACATCTGGCCATTATCTTCTTATTCTGCTCTGTCAGTTCCTTCTCCCCTTTAGCTCAGCGGGCTGTGGGGCAGCATTAGGACTGATGGCTGAGTGGTACTAGCTGATAACTGTTGCTTCCTCAGAGAGGTGTAATGCGTTTCCAACAAGCCTGTGCCCTGCTGTTCTCATGGAGCCAGCTTGGACACCTGTGCTCCTGTGAGGGCAAGAGAGGGTTTCTCACTTGAGGTTGTGACTCTGCTGCCTGCACCAGCCTGCTGCCCTAGGCAGCTTTCATGCTTGTGTTATTACTGTCTTCGTGTGCTGGTTATTATTTTTCACTGTCTTTCAAGAGAGACCATATAGTACTTCATTATGGATACAGAGAAATAGGTTAATGTAATCCACTTCAGCATCCACTAACACTATTGCTAGATCAGTCAGGGAGATAGTAATGAGAAGGACATGCACTTCTGTAGTGATCTGTGCAAAAAGTTACCTAACCGTATCCAAAATTACTACTAAAGCCACAGCATTTGCCAACAGTTAGCAGGGTGAGGGTGTAGTATCAAAGTGATCTGAGCTGCTTTCCGTGTTATGCATATCTATCTTTATCATGTTATGCATATCTGTCTTTATCATGTTTTTTTGTTCACCTTCTGTAGTACTTATTAGTTAAACCTGACGATGCAGGACCAAGCACTGTGCAGGAGACTGAGTCAAACCTAATAAAGCTGTCTTCTCTGCTGAAGCTTGTAAGCAGTAGAGATGTGAAGAGCCCCACTATGCTGTGGTGCTGACTGCTAGTAGAGTTCAAAGAAAATCTGACCTGAGTGCTGCATCACCTGGATAGGATGATTGTGCTTCTAAGGTAGATCAGGCTGATGACAGTGTAGCAAATCAGCTCTGTGTCATAATTAAGGATTCGCAGTAATTAAAAAAATACATGAATTCAGGGTTGAGGGAATTGTTTAGGTCTGAGAGAGGCTGCTAAGGACTCCAAGCAGTGAGAAGCCAGCAGGCAGTGCTGGAGCTGGTCAAGCAGGCCAGCCAGGGACTAGCTGCAACGCAGAGATGACAGAGGACAAGCTTAAGAAAATGTAAGAGATATCAGGGCTGAGCAGGAAGGAAGCAGGATCAAGGACCAGAGCCAGGAATCAAGGTGTGAAGCATGATATTGAGGCAGATTGCAAATTCCCAGAAGGTTGCCTGTACAGACAGTTGTTTGATGTTTCCTGTCATTAAGCAGATGCATTGAATATGGTCTTTGTTTTCTGTTACCTCTGTCACTATTGACCAGTGACCGGAGGAGTCTCACTCCAGCTGGGCAGCGAGTTCATTACATGCTTTTATTTTTGACACTGGCTTTAGTGTGACAGGATCCGCAGTCCCTCTTGTCCCAGTGGTTTTGTACTGTCTACTGAGCTTGCTGTTCTTTATCAGACGGGCAGTGAAATTGTTTACCAGAAATTTACATTCTGACCAACCAGGCTGCCTGGACTGGGGAGAACTAGAGGCATATTCCTCCTTGGCCTATTAGGCTGGTGTCTGTCTCACCTTTGCTCCTTTGCATTGAGTCTCTCTGATTGCTTGAGGATGGTGAGGCTGTGATTTTGCTGACTGTGCTGCTTTGGTTCAGCTGTGAAGCAGTTACTTATAATTGGTGCCAAGGAGTAGCAATCAACTGGAAAAAAAAAAGCACTGGGAAAAGTTGATTTTTTTTTTTTTTTTTCCCTCTAAAATGTTTCTGTGAACTGAGGCTTGAAATGAAAATGTGGGTGGAGGGAAAGAAGACATAGTGGAGTCTGGTTTTCTGTGTTTTACAGTGAAAATCTGCCTCTGGAATGGGGAAGGGAAAAGAAAAGATGATGATTAGCGCATATGCTGCTTGTGCCCAGTTCTCAACATTACTTTTTATGATGTCTCAGGAGGGTGTCGGATATGCAAAGGAACAAAATTCCAAGTTTCAGAAGGCCGTGAGCAGTTGCTCAGATTAAAGCGAGAATTCATTAAAAAAAAAAAAAAAAAAAAAGACCCTGACAATGACCAGAAATTAAGATAGTTCAGTGTTTTGGATATCTGTGGGGAAAAAGTAGTTTCCAAATGCTAACGAAGGTGGGAATTTAATTACTCTTCATAATTATGTATTCTTCATTGCTGGGTCTCCGGGTATTTTCACTGTACAGCATCAGTTTGGGTTTTTTTGATCATGATCTGTTTACTAGTATAGTTTTGTGCTTTTAAACATATGCTGAATGTTCTACCCTTAAAATAAGCAAAGTAAATTCTGATGTCAGCTACTTCCAAATATTCAGGAGGCAAGACAGAATGCTATATATCTACCACTAGACCATGGTCAAAAAAGGTCATATTTGGATTTTGCCAACAAATTTCCTTTTTTTTTTTTTTAAAAAAAGCAAACCTTACACTGATACATAAATATTAGCAGTGTATGACACCGCAGCTTTGCAGCACAGCATGCCTGATAACTGTACCATAGGCCATCTGTTGGTTATGGTCATTTTTAATTATTATTTTTCAAGCTTTTCGCTTAATAGAACCTTATCATCCAATTTAGTCTCTCTTACTACTTGAGTTCTTAAGGTCATCCAGTTCTTACTAAATTTTAATCTCTCATTTCTTTCATGTCTTGCATCTTTTTGCTCTGATTGCCCTCATCAAATTCAATGATATCTTATTTTGTAATCACTAAAATCAATACTAGCATTTCCAGGTCCTTGATCCTATTTTGTCAAAAAGGCTCAATTATTATCAACATTTTTAGTTCAACTTAAATTTAAATAGAGCAAGTCTCTTGCGATTAGGTTTAAAACTACTTAAATAAAAATTACGGTGATGAGAATGATATGCCAAACTCACCCCCTGAGTTTCACACCTTATCTGGTCTGGTTAGTGTTTCTGTGAAAGTTCTTCCCTTCCCAAGGAGCTCTTTCCTTTTATTTTAGTTTTTATGGATAAGGAGTTACTTCTGCTACTGCTGTTGTTTTATACATCTATTCATGCAAGTGCTATGAAACCCAAACTTACGTAAGTTGAAGACTGATGAAGCTCCAGCTCCCCCAAATAAACGGTGTATCCAAATTTTTTTCTTCAGTGAATCTGGAACTCACAGACTTGTGAACAGTTTTTGGCTGTTAAATTGCTCCTATTGCATGTGTAATCAGGAGAGTGGAGTGCATATGTTATACTTACACATTTTCAGGTAGCGCTATTAACAAAAGAGTTGCTGGAAACAAGCATTTCTTAGCTCTCTGCCATTGGATTTGTTGTAGGTTTGAAACCTGAATGAGGGAGTGGGAAAGGATAATAGCACAGTTTTCTAAGAAACACTTTATGTTTCCAATTTGAATCCCTATTCTAGGTTTTTTAGGAGAGCCAGGTAAAGAGTTAACACTGATTGACTTCCTTCTCTCTGGTTACGCAAATAGGTGGCGAAAAGTTGTGTGGAAACTAGTAGAGGTTGGTAACAACATAATTGCGTTGTCGGAGGGAGTGAACCTGAGACCTCTCCCTCCGAAGTGCAGACCTCTGCTGCTGAGCCGAAGGACTGATCTGCTGGCTGTGAGCAGTGACAGGCGGCTGTTCTCTTTGGGTCAGCCACAGCGGGAGACAGGAACACAATGTGTTAGTGTTTAAAAGAGTTTCTTTTAGAATTTTTACTTTTTGGAAATAGGAGTTATGTAAGTCAGCTACAGAGAGGCTCTCTGCTTAGCTGCAGCCGGCGTCATGCTGGTCACGCTGAGCCAATTAGGCTTCCAGAAGTCTAACCATGAAACTTATACCGGTGGCTTTGTGCAAAAGACGCAGCGTTCAACCTGGAAGGGGGAGAGGGGAGGGAAAAAAAGTGAAATAATTAGCCTCCAGAAATGTGTACAATTCCAGATAGTGCTCAAAATTACATTTCTGATTTTAATGAAAGGTACTCTGGCTCAATAAAATTTAGAGCAAAGCCCTGCTGGTTCAAATTATTAGTGCACACCTTAGACCCGGTGAGTTTTATATAGTTTCATGTGGCTCTTTGAACATTTTGCACAGCTTTAGTTCAACTCTATTGACCTCCATGTGAGAACCTTTTTATAGACTTACGTAGAGATGAAATTAACTCCTAAGGAAGAGTATTAATGGATTGGGATTTCTCATAATCTTCCTTGGAGATCGGGATGTTTTCCAAAACAGCAGTATGCTTTTGAGTGGAAGAAAAATTACAGATCTGGGGTCCTTCTGGCTTAATTTAAGAACAGTGATATTTTAATAAAATGAAATGCTACCAGGTAAGGACTGTAACTGTTGTGTTTCGGTTACAGTGGAGTGTATTGAGGAAGGCAGTTCTGGCTGTCCAGGTAGCAGTTAACTTGCCCCCAATTATATTGTTCTCCTTTCTGAGTTTCACTTAGTATTGTTATTGTCTCAGTATTATTTTCTATCGTTCTGTGTCCCACTGTTGCATCTGAATACAGCTGCAGTAATCATGTGGAGCGGTTTGAGCTGGCAGGTAGGGATGCACGTGGCTTTTTCACTTCTAGGTCATGGGATTCAACAGGTGGGAGGAGGAAGCGCTGCAGAATTGCAGTTCGTTTAACCCTCTCATTTTAAAGCCTGTTCAGGATGGCTTTGATGACACATCAGAAGGGAGAGTTTCAAAGCAGTGCTGAAGTGGGATGACTTTATTTCATTTCTATCATTAGAGAAGAAGATGGAAGACTTATTATCTGCAAGGTTAATGGCAATAAGTTAGATAAGCACAAGATGAAGGAATAAAAATTCCTTCACTTCCGTTAAAAAAAAAGTCAACGGTTAGATTTCTGTAGACAACTGCAAAGAACTGCATTAAACGCTCTGCGTTTTTTTTCCTGCAGACAATCCAATCATGGATTTCAAGGAAAAATAATTTTTTTCAATACTTTCTAAGTATGAAGTAAAGGGATTTTCACCATTCAGCTATCACAACTCTGATGAGCAGGGATCTTCACTGGGGATCTCACAAGTCATCTTCACTGCCTGTAGCATTTTGTAGGCAAAGCTCTTCTGCTGTACTAGTTCCATTCATGGTTTCCAGAAAATGTTTTTTAATGCTTAGTTTGAAAAGATTGTATGTCATAGTATATAGTCCCGTCAATTTGTTCTCCGTAGTCTAATAAATAACACGTGCAAAGAGGAGAGACACTGGTCATCCTAGAGATCAGTCATGGAGGAATGCAGTATGATCAAAGTCCTGGACAGGTAGGAATGATTTAGAGATTTGATCATGTAATTATAGGGTTTGGATTGCCATCGCCAGAAAACTCAACACTTTCTGTCTGCTGTTTACAGCGCGTAGGCTAGCAATCCCTTTCAAAGGCACAGAATATACAAGAGAAGCTTCTAGAAAGGGCCAAGACCTCCATCAAAATAATATCTCTCATCGTGAGCTAGTCATTAACCACTATTTATATTAAGTCATTTTGTAGAGTGTTCATAATCACTTATCTCTTGGTAGAAGTAACTTAGAAAATGCACATAGTGGATAAATACACTAAATTGAGAAGATTCCTTTCACCCAGTACATGGGATTAGTGGATGTGATGTTTCCATCTTTTACATGTACCAGCTAGCTGGCCTTGAGCCAACGTGACTTCTAGTGGCCATGGTGGTGACATTACCAAGTGATTCCAGTTCCTGCTGTGTGCGCTTGTTACACCGTGCCTGCCCTCTGCCTCTGCTTGAATGGTGACATGTTGCTGATGGCTTGAAGAAACAACGAAGCACAGTTGAGTGGCCCCGACTGCCGTTTAGCTCTGACAAAAGTTAGGTGTCCCCTTACTGCTGACCATGACAAAAATACACTTTTCTGCCTGATTTTCCACATACTAAGCATGTTAGTGTTCTGTTAGTGAGAAGTCTGTTCATTATACTTTGCTCAATAGAGTCATTGTATAAACACATTACAGAAGACAGAGGATAATTTATATTTCCAGTATATTTCCTGTATGGGTGTGACACATAACTCCTGACTGACAGTAGTTCTGGAACCTTATGAAACACACAATCACTTCTACGTCCATCTAACTGATGGCACTATTAAAATTGTAAACTCGGGTTGATTTAGAAATGTGACTTCTGAAAAGTTATTCTTTCTTCATATCAGGTTGTCATAAGGCATTGTATAGTGATGTCATTTCATAAAAGAAACGCATCTGACAATAATTCTGGAGATATTTCATTATTGCAGCAACAGTGGATAAGAAACAAAAATAATTTCCTATCTAGAGGTGGACAGACACTGTTATATTTTCAAAGTAAATTAGGTATTGATGAAAATGTAATAACAATTATATGTCTGTGCAACTGAAGTAGGGTGACAGAAGACTAAATTGAATGTAGTCAGCACATAGCTACAATAATGAAAAAAGTGCCACCAAACATTAGCACTATTATATATATAGATCTTGTGAAAGAGAGGTTTACATTCACCTTTATAGGTACGTATTTTTTCATTTTGAAACAAAGACCTGTTATTTCAATATAGAAAGCCTAGTATGAAGTTCCAGTTTGTAGAACTGATGAGTAGGTGAATATGACATGATTTGTGAAATTATTCCCATCTCTGGTATTATTCTGCCAATGTCCTGTGTTTATAGTTAATTCTGGTTATCACACTTACCCTTCTTGAAGAGTGTCAGCAGTGAGTGTCATTGCTGCTTTTTGTTTTACAAAAGAGGGGAGGCAGACAGACAGAAAAGAGGGAAAAGTGTTTCTAAATGAGACACATGAGAGATTAAATGATTTTTTCCTGAATTTTGGATGCGGATTATAATGAGTTTGCTTGAGTGTATCTTAACTGTAAAACTATTCTTGCTCTCTTAATCCATTTGGCTAATACAGACCTTCGGTCTCTAAATCTCAGAGCACTTGAAAGGTGAACGTTTTCCTTTTCGAATCAAGTTACATGGAGAAGTGAACTCACTTTGGCAAACTCTTGAGGAGCAAAAAGATGACAATTCAGCACCAGTCATGGCTAGTGGTTAACAACATATTACTGGGCTAATATGTGATGTAGTAGCCCATCTTATATTACATTTGAAAAAAGAAATGTTCTGCATGCTGTTCCTTTTTGTTGAAGGGGAAATGCAACCTCTTATACATGCAGAGAACCATCCACGTACTTCTTTGAGAGTTGCAGTAGCGCTCAAGTGCCTCCCTTATTAGTAATTCAGATATACAGTTAGCTTGATAGATGAAGATGAGCATCACCTCTGAGTTATCAGTCTGTACTGAAAAACAGCAGGTGTAAAAGAAGAATAAAGGTGCAACAGCAAAATCTGGAGGTAAGAGGTTAGCAGCAGGCATATTCTCCTTAGTCATGATGCTTCATTGCAAAGAAATGACGTGAAAAAAATAGCCTTCTGAAAAGCAGATATATCAGTAGTTTACTTTTCATTTGTAAAAATGATATTGTTTGAGTGTGTTTTGAAATTTCTATATGAACTTCAGGGATCTAGAAAATGACATGAGAGATTCCTGTCTCGTTACTGTTTACTTCATGGAACAAACCTTTTTTCATGGGTGTGCGTTCAGAACTGTCAAATTAAGTTGTACGTGCATGATGATAGCTCCGTTTCTGATTCCAGAAAAGAGTTAAATATTAAAAATACATTTTGTTCATCTAATGAGAACACGTGCCATCATCAGACCCATGAGAGCTCCTCATTTTAGAGATTCACTCAGGTTCAGGAGAAGATTTCAATGTTTGTGTGCTTATCCTTGCCTCAGCTTGATATTCTTGTTCCTTTCTCCTCTGTTCTTACCCAGAGTCTACATCATTCCCATGGATTCCTGTCCCCTGTGCTCATAGCTGCCCCATGTCAACAGGCAGGTACTTTTCTAACCAGTAGCAGGATCCCTTGTTCCTTTGAATATCATATGATGACACTCAGCAGTTTTGAATTTATTTTTTTTACCTTTAAAAATGTAGCCATCCTGTCACTTGTACTGTCCTCATGTTCTATTTTGCGTTCAGACTCTCTAACAGATTCAAAAATATCAGGTGGAGACATTTCCTATTTCATACTAAGCTTCTGTATCTACTTTAATTTGCTTAAGGCAAAATATTTTTACAGTATGATTTGGAAATAGAATTTAATAACGATAAAGTTCTGGTGCATGTTGCAGTCATTCATAGAGTCTAGGAGTGTAGCTGGCAATTGGCATCTATATGCGCACCCACACATACCAGCATGCACATACACACACATATATGCATTTTAACACCCACCATCCTTGCAATCTGCTAGAATACACACCCCATTATGCACACACAGGCTGTTCTATTGCATAGTAAGAAGGAGAGATGCACTAACGTGTCACTAAAGAAGCTGATGAAAAATCTTGCTTTGTCTTCAGAAAACATCTTGAAGAGGAGAGGGTGAGAAAAATTCACTTTTGCAGCAGGGGAGGGATGAAGGTGCCGGAGAAAGAATAGGTTTTGTGAAAGAAAGATAAGGAGGGGAAAAAGTAAATTCCTAAATGTGCTGTGTTGAATGTGAGTGATGGAGACGTAAAGACTATTAGGAACAGAAAGCAGAAAAGAGACAAGATGGTAGAAGTGAGGGGGAAGGAAAGCCTTAAGTAGCATGAAACAGTTTGGAAAAAAGACCTGCTGGCAGGAGAAACTGAGAGCATAAGGGAATGAAAAGTATGAAAGTGGCTGAGTGGGGAGGGGTTTGCAGACTGATGTGCAGAAAATGATGATGAAGGGGTGGAGTAGAGAATGAATACAAAATAAAAGGGAATAACTGAAGAGGAAAAGCAGTAGTATGCATACTACTAAAACTTGGGCAGTTTTAGTTTATTGTATTATATTACCTGCATTTCGTAGTCTAAAACAGGAACCTGATAACAGCGAGAAGAATAAGTTAAAATGAATTAAGGAAGTGGAAAATTTAATGAGAGAAGGGCTGTAGAACTGGCTGAAATCCAGGGGACGACTGGTTCGCTCTTCTCCACAAAGATGATTAAATGCAGGAAATCCTAAAAGCTGTATCAATGTCTTTGATGCTGGGCAGAGTTTTCTGTCTCCTTTTTTTTTTTTTTTTTTAAACAAAAAGTAAGAAAAGAGTTTGAATAATAATTTGGTGTTTGATTTACATCTTTTGTGAAACGTCTTTGTCCTTTTCATGTTTGTTTGGAAAATTTCACTACAAATTATTTACAAATAATAAAACAATCCTACTTATTTTCATAAGCGTCTGTACTAATAACATTCTTACTTAGTAAAATGAATTAAACATGACCCACATAATAGCTAAATATTTGTCATGGTAATGTTTTTTTGTGAGAGGTGAATTATTCTGAAGCACTCCAATCTTCCAAAATAAATCCCAGATTGGGTTATTAGAAGGTAAAATAAAAAAACGGATAGGACTGTTATTTTTATGCAGAGGCACCATAAGAAAATTAGAATGTTTTCCATCCAAATCACATATAGTCTTTTCTCAAAATACTTGTACATAATTGTGTGAAGAAGGAGGCTCATGCAATGTAGGGGGCTGATGGCTTCTTAACACTTACCAGAACGGACCAGGACATTCAGATATGTTGCTGTATAAACCATCAGCCAGGTGATACACTTCGGTTTTCCATGTGTTCTGAAGTTTGAGTTCAGTTCCATTAATAAATGCGTACGGATTTTGAAAACTAGGTCATCAGTTGGACAGCATCTTCTTATTATGATGTATAGTCTGCATGTGTGAACAACCAAAATAATTTTCATGCATACTGTGAATCATAGCCCTATTTTATCCTTAGTTTTCACTTTTTCCTTATATAAGCAAACTCCTATTGATTTTGAGCAGATTTTCCTTGAATGAGGGCTGAGAAGGGACTGCGGTATTTGGCCCTAAGGATTTTATAAGCTAGTATGAATCATAAGAATTTGGAGACAATATATTTTAAAATGATTTCCTCTCAAGTACATTACTACATCTTGCATGTTACTAGGAGCCATGCGAATGTTGTTACCATATGGATAAACAAACTCTTTCTCCCGTTCCCCGTTCACTCATTTTTCAGAGCCTCCCTAGTTTTCTTGGCAGGTTGTTGATGCAGAAATACTATTGATGGGGCTCCTCAGCCCGTGCACCTTGATTCTAACACTCTGTCTGAAGAGCCTGGTATCTGGCTTTTTATTTATCCACAGCCTTCTTTTGAAGATAGCCCCCCTCGGTATAAATCCTGACAGTCTACATCAACGCCTCAATCTTCTTTCTCCTTGCGATGGAGTTTGTGATCAACAGCAAGAAGTCAGCTCTGTCTCCTTTAAGTCTCTAGAGTTTTTAGAGCTCTGAAAATACCAAGAGCATGACCCTCATATATATATATATATATATATATATAAAATTTTTTTTCCCAGAAAATGAACAAAGAGGAACTTGTCAGTCAGTCTTTTTGAAAGCAAATTCTGGCAGGGAAGCTGCAGTCTGCAGCTGTCATTGGGCTAAGGGTATAAACGTGGCCCAAATGTGAGGCACAGTGTAAAGCAGGGCTCAAATTAATGCAAGAAGCTGGTCAAAAAGTTTCTGACCTTGTATGCATATTGTCAGTTATCGTGTACTGCTCACAAGCCTTTCCACCAGAGACCGTACGCCTTGGGATTTTTGGTGACTCATGCTATCATAGTATATGTGGGAAAATAGGTGTGTTTGTTTCTGAACCAGAGCCTAATGTGCCTGAGCAGTTTTATGTGGATTTAAGGAGAAAGCCAAATGAGAGAACAAGCTGCATTTTAAATGACCAGATAAATAAAGGTGTTTCTGATACTTAAGTGTCCACTTTTTCTCAAACAGATTAAAATGTTGATTCAGATTGGCTCAAAAATTCCTGTAAGGGTTGTTTGTGGATTTTTTTGGTGTGATTTTTGAATGAAGGTAAATTATAGGTATAGATTTCTGGGTCCAAATGGACTCTTTTAAATTTCAATAGAATGTTGTTATGCATTAATTGGAAATATATGCTATAAGCTCATTCAGAAATGATTGAGAAGCAAAATAAACTAAAGAAATGAATGAAGATAACAACCCATTTTTTAGCCTTATGACTTGGCGGTCAATGTAAGACTACAGTGAATACTTGTAAATTGCAAATACAGGTGAAAATCATGATGTTACTCTGAGAAAATGATCTGTTTTTGAAAAAAGTATTTACCATTCGAGAAATGAGAAGAGAATCTAGTGTCCTGCTTATCGAGTATTGTGTATTTGTACACCACTCAAATTATTTTCTTTAATGGCTGCACAAAATACAGTTTCTCAGGTGTTATCTAATATGCAAAACAATATATTTTAAAAAATCCTCAAACCTTTTGCATAATTATTTCTGATCGCAGATGTAGATACTCTATCAGCATAAATTAGAGCATTGTTCCAGAACGCTGCTCCATTTAAAGTTATGTCAGTCAAGGGCAACATTAGAGGTTGCTTGGCTCCCAGTCTTATTGGGTAGGGTTATTTCCAGAGATATATTCTTTTTGATAGAGCTAAATAGTTTTCTAAGTGCTTGTTTTTTAGCTATAATTAATCCTTTGAACATCTATTGCTGTTCCATTAAGAATCTCATAACTAATGAATTAAATCTGACGAAATCCCATTGGAGTTGCATTTAATTTATTAGCTTCAAAATTCTAATGGAAATAGCTATAGATGTGCAAAGGATTAAGGATTGTCAAACTAGGAGGTCAATAAGTATTGCATCCATTTTACAGATGAATAAACTGAGGCAGTGGGAGGTTAGACGATAAATATTGTAAAGAAAAGTGCGTTAGAAAGGAAAGGAAGCCAAAACTTCAGTCAATGCAGTTGTCCCGTATGGAAAAAACTATGAATTTTCACTGTTTCGGATACACCGGAATTTATTTCTACTTAAAAGATTCCAGTTGTGTGGTTCTTTGGTTTTGGCCTTTCATTGCAAGAATGGCATTATCCCATTAAAAAGCGAGACATTTCATCTGAACTGTCCTTTTACTAAGTTTGTTTCCTTCTCCTTCCTTGTCCCCTCTTTGTGTGACATTGTGGAGCAGATGTGTTTTCTTTCTTTATAAAAACTGAAAGTACTAATTCAATCTATAACTTCAGAGATGGAAAAGAGTTAATAGAAACATTAATAAATACAACCTTAATAGGATTTGAACTCACAACCTTTGAAATATGAATTAGAAATTTATCTGGTAGTCTACACAGTCTTTCATTAGCAGCTATGGGAATTTACAGGTGTTAAATTAGTTAGAGAAATGCTCCACTATTCCATGAATGCAATAAAAACATAATGAGAACTACAAGGAAATAAATTAATTCTAAAAAAGAAATCTAATATAAGGGCAACAAAGTTCAAATAAAGCCTGCTCCCTAATTTCTAACAAGATCTGTGAAATGTCACCAATATTAGACTTAATATTGCATTGTTATGCTTCACTTGTTGAAATATTTTCATTATATGCAAACTTCAGTGAATTTTTGGCCTCTTCCTCCATAAAAAAAAAAATAAATCCTACATTTTAAATATTTCCGTGTAATAGTTTCCCTGTTAAAAGGATATTGTATTTTAATAGGATAGAATTCTAAGCCCTAGGCCTGAAGCTGTAGCTAGTAGGAATCTCACCATTCACAGGTGTTGATGAGCCAGGAGAGGAGGAGCATGGAGCTGCTGGAGGCAGATGGAGCACAAAGCCCCGTGCCTGCAGTTGGTGGGGAGGAAGGGAAAACGGATCGACCATCTAATTTATGTTCCAGATATGTGACAGCTTTAAAAATCTTGAGTAAAAAATATGTTTTCACTTCAAGGGCATTAAAATACTGTTATCCCAGTTGGCTAATGCACAAATTAAAAAACATGACCAAATGTACAAAAGCTTCAACTTCATGGTGTGAATGCTTTGGAGTATGTGTTAGGGGACTTAATTTCATTAGTGCAATTTTAGATCTTGCATTCCTTTTCTTCCTTCTGGGTTTTAGAAATACAAAAACTCAGATGTAAAGCATTTTCAGTCAAAAAATACAGAAATTAGTGTCTCAGTGAAGGGAGAATGAAGAAACTTGTTAAAGAGGCTTATAAATGGTAGCTCAGAGACCGCCTCTGTGGCGTCAGCAAATCCATACTGTACACATCCACATAGGATGCTTTGCTACATTACTCCCCGCAGTGTCTTCGCCAGTGTGATACCGCTGGTGCATATTGCTAACAACAGTTGCATGTAACGAGGGAAACAAATTATGCTTCTTAATGGAGAGAGTAGCTCATCGGCACACAGGACTGTAGAACGGTCACTACTGAGAGGTCAGCAGAGATTGCCAAAAGTCCGATCAATATAGATGTGCTGGCAATGACTGGGGTCTCTCTGTGTCTTTTGACATAGAAGCAAAGGCTGAGCGGTGAGGTGGGATGTAGTACAGTGCTCAGCCTTACCAGAAGGAGAAGTGTAGAAAAGAGACGTTGCTTCTGTTTAGTATTTCTTTATTAAAGCTGCCTGTGTCAAGGTCTGAATGCTAGTATATCATTTGCAGAAATAGACAGACCCAATTTTTCAAGAGCTTCTGAGTCATAAGCTGCTATGTGATCTCTGATCCTCAGTTTCACGCAACCTGTCTGAACCTAAACATTGTAGAAATCTTAAAAAACCCACCAAAAAACCCCAAACCATTCTGCAAAGACTATTGTGAGGAGAAGAGTGTGAAAATGGCAAGATGCTGAATGACTTTTGGCATTCTCTTTCCGTTTGTTCTTGATTAAGGGAGGTAGAGAAAACCCCTGGATTGTGGTAACCTCTTCTTTTCTTGCTCTGAATTACTTCCAAAGCATCTCTGATCATTAGGGAGTAGATAATAATTTCAAAGTCTTATCCTTTGAATATTCTTCTGGAATATTTAATCAAGTAGATAAAAATAAGATACATTCAGCTTCTCTAAATTTATCCTGTGAGTTTCCTCTCTCCAAGAATTCCTGATCATTTGCAGCAAGTGGGTTTAGCAGAATGAAGGTCGCCAACCCTTGGAAGAAAGTGGGGAGGAATAACCCAGCTGTGTTAGAGATCTGTTTTTCTCCCAGTGAGGAAAAAGAGCCTCTGCTGCCCGGATGCTCTGCTTGTTATCAGCGAGCAGCTCATGTTGGTGATGGCACTGTCTAGCTCCTCTTCTCACAGCTTGTACTTAAATCAGTGAATCCTGATGGATTAGTTATGGGACATTTATATTGATGGGATTCAGATTGATTGTCAGGTTAATGTCTATTGTTGTGCATTGGTTTTCCTTCATTTTATGTTAGTTGTCGTGTTTTCCAGCTTTTTCTATTTGTTACCATCTATTTTATATTGTGATGTATCTTCACTGTGGCATCCTGTAGTAAATACAGTGAAACTGGGACTTGTTGGCAGCAAACTCTACTTAGGATAAAGTTGCTGTTAACCTTGAATTCAGTTGTCGCGTGTGACTTAAAATGGATTGGAAGTCTGTTCTGGTCCTTTAGAATTGCATTATTTATATAAAAGCATATTGCCTTTATATATTTAAATAGATATTATTTATATTGAACATATATAGAGTATATTCAATTTAATACATTTTGAGAAAATACTTGGGAAAATAACATGTTGTGACTTGTCAAAATTAAGGATGAAACATGGACCGCTGTTTCCTACATTATTTAATAAAATATAACTTTTTAATTTATTACATCGGTCAGGTAATAGCATTCAAATAATTCAGAATTCAGAGGCTTTGCATGTAGAGTATTCTTAATTTGGATATTTAAGACCATATGGTTTCATTAATTTAAAGTGGAGCTGTAGATGCACACATCACTCTGTAGGTGAGGAACATGTCTTCATATTTTAATTTTCAGGAAAAAAAGAAGCGACCACTACAAAACACACAGTAATCTGAACAATTCTAGAAGCTCTGTCTGATCATATGTTAGTTAATATTATTTTTTCTAAAACAATTAATAGTCACTTGAAACCTTTAGGATCGCTCACGTTTTGCAGAGTTAAAATAAGTAGCTTGAGAAGTCGATTGGAAAAATACTTGTTTTCAAACACTTCAGATCTTTCCGGAATGCATTTTATGCTCCAGACTTCGAGTTAGTCTCTATTACTCTGCTTCACTGCATTTCATCTTTTGGAAATATATCTTTATGTCCTTTAAAAGGATTTTCTAGTTTCTTGCACAGTTTTGTTGTTGGATATCAGTCTGTTAGGTAAGTGAAAGCCTTTGGGGGCTTTTTTTTTTTTTTTTTTCCCCCAGGGAGTTGATGGAGGAGACTTGAAAAGGATGCAAGTGTCTCAAGGGTCTGCAGTACCTCCAGAAGGTGGGTTAGTTTCCCTCCTTGGCACTGTCAGACAGAAGGCTGTTGACTTTAAGTTTGTCTCTAAGCATTGTACTTTTGGCTGTGGAACTTTTGCTGAGTCCAGATGGATCTGACTCCTTGCTGTTGCTATATGGTCTTCTCTTCTGCATGTCTCATTTCCAGCTGGGGACCGGAGAGCAGTGTCCTGACTTCTCAGTGTAAAGCACGACCCCTGCACTTCCTTCTGCTATAGTAAAATATTAGAGTTTTTTTCTTTTTCCCCTCAGGCTTGTACCAAATTATAGGAACAGTTTCAGGTGACCTTGTGTCCATGGTTAGGTCATCTCTTAAAAAAGCAGCTTCACTGTAACGTTTTGCTTGGCAGTGTGTTTCGAAGCATTCCGCTAAATAATCTGTGACATTTAACAACTTGAATCCAAATTATTCCCTCCCTTACAGTAGTGCAGACCCAATGACTCCTGCTCTTTTCTGTGGGTAACTGAGGGGGACAAGCAGCTATTCACTGCACTCTGTTTTTTCCCACTGATCATCTTTAATTGAGCTGGGTCCTTCTCCCACATAATCTGTCATGCAGGTACATTAATTCAATTCATATAGAATGAGCTTTTTTCCCCCTCTCCTCAAGATGAGCTCAGTTCTGCCTTCTGAACTCAGCCCATTATTCAGCCTGTGTTGTACCTGGAAAATCTCTGATTTTAGTGATACCTGTCATACTCTGCTTTCTGTCTCGTGTGTTTGTTTTACTGTTCTCTTTATTGAATTTTTAATGTATTTTGTTTTATAGCTAATATTCTTGCCCTTCACATACACAACTTTTATTTGATTTTTTTTTTAAAACATTTTTCTCTTCCCACATTTTTATACCTCTGTCTTCATTTCAAGGTCCTCTCATCTGTTACCTTTACATGAGAAAATGTTAATGCCCTTTGTCATATTTTCTTATTATTATTCGCTTTGTTTCAGTGCTAGCATACCACTGTGCTTTGATCCATTGGTAATTTTTTGTATTTTCATTTATGTTCCTGAGGTGAACACAGGTGAGCTGGTGGGTCCTGGTTGTGCCCAAACCTGGAGACTGCCCTTCCCATCCAGCAACTCCAGCAGTGCATTCAGTCTTGTAACCCTCTCTAAATATGAACACAGTATCCTACAGAAGGTTGCTTTGACACAGCTGAATTGTGTCTTTAAATCACAATCTATTGTAGGAATTATGTGGAAAGTAGTAGGAATACTCCCCAAAGTTTCTGAGGTGGTGTCTCAGCTGAGCTAAGCATTTCTGACAGCAAGTCAGATTGTCATCCAAAATCTTCTTGGAAAAGAAGAGTCATATGCTTCATGTGTCCCTGCCTTACGCCTCCCACCCCTTGGCAGGGGGAAACTGCTTCAGAGACGTTAATCTTCCTCCTCGAATAAATGCAGGCATGTGTATTACAGCATTAGTGGACAACTAGACTCTTGCTTCTGGGAAAAATGTAGAAACGTAGTTCTGGGTTTTAGCATGCACTCTCTCTGTCTGTTGTTTTTTTTGTTGTTGTTGCTTTTTTTAAAGCACATAAGAATTCTAGAAAGGGTCATTATGCAGAATAACTCGGTATGTCTGATAACATTACAGCAAGGGTCAAAAAATCAAAAATAACAGTTCTTCAAGCAAAACATGCATAGCAACACTATTACTGGAGTGAGAACAACAGATTTTGACTCACATTTGGTTGAATTTATCCTGTATTATAAATGGTACTTTTAGCCTGCAATTCAGCAGGCTCTTACACCATGCTGTAAATGTAAGCATGCTCTTACACCATAAAAATAATATTTTATGTTATTGTACTGATTTGGACTAAAGAGGGAGGACAAAAATAGGGCAGGTCTGTATTTGCTGTCTGTAGTGATTTATACCTGTAAATGAAAAAATACTGAATAGATTATTAGATAAGTAATAGATTGTACAACAAATATAGCCCAGTGTAGGTCATGGGAAATTCTGTATGTTTATAGGGCCTGGAATTTGTGTGCATTGAAAACATCCCTCAGTAGCTGTCTGGAATCTCAACTTTCAGAAGCCGGCTGTCATGCTTCTTTGTTCAGTGCTTTCAGAATAACAACTTAGGGTTCCAGCGGTGGTATGGCACACCATATCTTGGGCTAGTGTAAGGATCCCATTTAAATATAGCTGTACTTTCCACACAAAAAAAGTTAGTATTTTAGTGCGACATGCAAAACTTATGAGTGGCAGTCTCGAAGTCCAATATTTTTTTTTTTTCCCTTGGCAAATATACTACTCCTTTTGTAAAGGCCAAGAAATTAATGAATGATTTTATTCTTCCCCCCTTGCAGCCTGCACAGGGTAATTATGTATTATTAATAATGCAGCAGTACAAATGATATTAAATGAACTACATTTGTTAATGTAGATCTTATCCAACTGCTTTTTCCATTGGTGGACTGTTTCTCATCAGGGGATACTAATTAGCTGTAATATGTGGAAAGACGGGACAGAAATCCAATCAGATAAATAGGATAGATTTGGAAGAATCCAGGAAAGAACACCACCATTTAAGACTGAATGTATTATTAAGAGGAGAGATGAGAATTTATGCTTTTTTGCCTTTTCATACATTTCATGGTCATTTGAGAGCTAGAAAGTATCAACTCTTGTTCTACCAGGGCTATAAAGACGCACAGAATATTTCATTTATCAAAGCTGTAATGCTGTTTTCTTTCGCAGTAATAGAAGTGCATATTAAAGCTATCAGAGTCTTTGCTATGCTTGCTCTTGTGTTTATTTGAACTACGGTGTTGATGAAAATTAGTGAATGTCTATTGCTCTTAGAAATTTTTTTAAAAATCACTAGCCTATTGTTAAAGCTTGCTCTCTCTCTCTATTTGAATAATAATCTTTTAATTTTTACAGCTATATTTTCATACATTTAAATGTGGCTATACAATAAATACAAATGCATAAGGCATAAAGGTAGTGGATTTAATCTGATTGCCTCTAAGATCAGTGGAAAGATTATTGTAGACTTCAGTGGGTGTAGTATGAGACCAAGTGATCGTTCTTATAGTTATGTGCAGTTGAGACCCAGTCCATATCAAAATGAAACCAACGTAATCTCATTTGAAAGCAGGTGGTTGCACCTGTGTTCACAAGATAGAAATTAATTTCATCTCATTCATTAGTAGGCTTAGTACACATTTGCATTGTGTTTCTTATTAGCAGAGTCCAGTGGTTCTTGTACGCTGTGGGACTATTATCATCCAACTACACAATTTTCTTTTCCTGCCCTTTTTATAGGTACTGTGTTTCTAGAAAACTTAAAAATACCCTTCCATCTAGAGCACTGTGAAACTAGAAACTTGTTTGAAACCCTGTGGTAGCAAACTTGACCCTGTGGCCTGCAGAGGTTTGTAAACCACCACAGCAGGCACTGTTTAAAGTCCTCTAGCAAGCTGGGTTGCCTCATACATTTTTAAAGATGACCAATTATAGGACTTTATATTCCCTCCACAGTGATGTAATTTGCCCCTTTTCCTTAAAGACTCCACCCTTTTTGGTTGGTTTTGGGGTTTTTTTTTTGGTTTGGGTTTTTTTTTCTTTTTTTTACCCCCTGGTTGCGTGTATGGTCATCCCTCATGCTGTAGCAAACACCAGGATGCCCCATTCCCATTAGCTGATATAGAGTGAGGGGTGTTTGTAATGGGTGAGGGGTGCAGTGATGTAGCCCCAGAGCCAATCCCTGGGGTCCACCTCCCAGCAGCCCTGTGGGACTGGGGCATCGGTACAGGACGCGCCGTCATAGATGGCAGCCTCAGGAACCACAAAACTGTGCTTCTTAAAACTCTGCACAGAAATATATAAATTCAGAACTATGTACATTTTTAATACAACTATTTCATGTAATTAAAATAAACAGATAAACAGATCAATATGTTGAAACAGATGTATAAATATATAGACAGACATATTGCATGGAAACCTTAATATTTCATTCAAATGAAATACTCTATTCCAAATGTGCCCCGTAGGAGTTTTGCTCAAGGCTATGCTTAGGTATACTCAAAAATTCCCGATAGCTTGTCACGAGGGAAAATATGTTCTCTTACAGATAATTGCTACTGGCAGCTAGAGACCTAGAGAATTTGATGTGCAATAATGTGACCTGACTATGTATTAAACTTTTTTGAAGGACATGTGTAAAGAAATTTTGTATGCTTCTCACACACCTTAGTTTTTTGGATTTCACTTGTGTTAGCACATTTTTAACAACTTCCCTATGTTTAAATGTCTGTTAGATTTCATCCTAATAGTTCTCAGCCGTAGAAGATCCTAATATTATGGGTCTTTTTTCAAAACAAATGAGCTTAGAAATGTAGGGTGGAGAGGAGACGGGAAGGAGAATAAAGCCCAGGTGACTTGTAAGGAATATGTAAACAAAACAGAGTTGCATTATTGATGATAGAACTGGAGAAAAACGAAACCAGTAAATATTTTTTCTTTAAAAATACATGAGATAACCATTCAAGTGCTGCTTATTTCTCTGCATTCAGTCTGAATGTTATCTTGTGAGCATCTATTTTCATCTATATATGTGCTAGTTACCACTCTGTTACCTCTTAGGAAAGCTTAAAAGATGATTGCCTTTCTATATGTAAAAGGTTATATGTTCTATATCGCCTTTTGTCCTGTTGGAAAGTACATAGCAATTATACAAAAAAGTCAGTTAAAAGTAAATATGAGAATTGTTTGCTGTTAGACTTATCTTTTCCTTTAGTGCTTGCTTGTAATATCTGTTCTCCAGTATTAGGGATTATTGCTTAGCAATGATGTATAGTTTGAATTTTCATAAATTGCCAGGAACTGAAAATGAACTTCCAAAAGATACAAAATGACACAACTTCAATAAATATTTTTATATACCATATAAAAATTCTTGATACCATCTTGTTCTGCTGTTGGCAGATTTTAATGGGCAATAAATATATATATTGTTGTTCACTGGCCAGAGATAAAAGACTGAAGTAACTGTCTCTCTGCATTATAAACTCCTTTTATTCCTCTTATTTATTTAAACTCCATCCCAGATTCCAAATTTAATCAATAGTTGATACAAGTCACTGAAATTTTCATCTTATCTTTAAACTTTCCAGTATTATTTCTATTTTTACTTTTTAATACTATATATGAATATAGATAGCAACGCAGTGTTTGTAAGTTCTGATAATATTTTAATATAATGTAGAAGTTTAAATAAAACATCATTTGACATTATTAATAAGAAAGAATCCTGACATTCTTGTAAAAAAAAAAATCATGTATTTGCAATAATTTAGATTATAAGAGGTGGTATTTGTGGAAAACAGTAGAACGTAGATTATAGGAACTAATTAGAAAAATGAATTGCACTCCTGTTCCCTCCTTGCAGTCCTCCTTAAACTGGCCTAAACCCCGGCCAGTTTAATGGGGTTGCAAACTTCCTTTGGTGCATCACAGTTTTATGGAGGTGAGGTCAGTACAGATGGCTTGCTGGTATTCAGCAAGTCTTTAGTCTTGATCCTGCTTTCTTCTGAAATTCCCTCTTTGCATTGTTGCCATACAGCAAGTGCAACATTTGATAAATAAGGTTCTAAGGAGCAATTATAAAATTGTTAAACAGTTTTGTCAGGAAGGAAATCCCATGGCTCGATTGTCCATGGAGCGGGTGTAACTTAGCCATTTGCCTCTCTACCAGTGTGCTGAAAACCTGATCTTTCTACCTTTCTAGAGATACTTGAATTAAAAGTTGTTCCATTTGAGCTGTGGTGGGAGTGTTTTTGTGCTCCTTCAGTTCCACGAGAAAGTGTCTTCGTATTGTATAAGTGGAGTTATAAACACACCAGGAGACACATTTATTTCCAGCTTTCTGTGTGGTGGAGACGACCTGGTCCCAATTGCTGTATCGTGTGGGGTAGACAGGTGGCATCAGGCAGTTATCAAATAAAAGATGAGGCAGCAGCAGGAGGTTACGGCCTCGGGCTCAGCATATACTTGCTTCAGCTGCAGCAGGTTCAGGCCTGAGGCAGGACAGTATAGCTGACTCCTGCAGAAACAAAATCGGAGCTGTCACCAGGGCAGTTCATCCATGAATGTGTGCAACGGGGATGCTACAGAAGCCATGCGGAGCTGCGCACTTACAGGTTAGCCATGCAATTTGCAACATCTGTCTTGCTCTTTAAACCCAGAATTCTCCCCAAAATGGGAATCGGGTAATACTTGCCACAAAAAAACCCCTATTTATTGAAAGGTGCATTATGAAACCAAGTATTTTGATACTTAGAGGATTTTGAAAGTTGTTTTTATGGAATGTGAAAAGAGAAACAGCAAAGAAAGTGGAAACACAGATGTACTAGTTGTCCCAGTCCTGGCTACCTTCAGCTGCTGAGTGGTCCCATTGGGTCAGTGATAAAATCCTGAGGACCACAGGAGATGAGAACATACAGGATTAGCAGAATTTGTTCCCCCTGAGGAAAAGCATGAAAGGAACATTCCTTTGCATATACCTTTAAGAGAATCTATATTCAAGCAAATGTGTATTTCTTTCTCTTATGCATATGCCCTGAGGAAAGGTTTTTAGCCAAAAGCCCTGTCCATTTTTCCAATATCTGTCTAATAATTATTTTCTTTCTCTCTGTAACCTGTGCCACTCTTGGATCCTTAAGACCAAAGTTGGCTGTAACAGCTTTACTGCTACATTTTTGAGCAGCAAAAAAAATTCTCCTTTCTCCAAAAAATAAACCAGAAATATCTAAGTAGATGAGCAGAATTTTTCCATCTCCTAAAATTTAAAACATAATATGTATAGTCAAACAAATAAAAAAAAAATCCTAGGTCTATTTTAATCCTGACAATGGAACTTTTAATCACTTCAGAGTGGAGGCAAAACAAGCTATTACCTGCCCACAGTTACCCTCCATAGTCGTAAAATTCGGGCTTGTTATTTCTGTCACTGAGAGCTTGAAGGGAATGGGAATCTTTCCATTAATATGAAGCAACAGATCAATCCTGAGAGCACAAGTTTTATTCATTGTAAGGCTAGACCTCAATAAAAAAAAGTTAAGTGAAATATAATTCATAGAAATCAATTGATGTATTGATCTTCATACGTTGACATAAAAAAAGCGCAATTGTGCTGTTTTTAACAGTATCCTGCTTTTCAGTCCTCAAGTGGATCACAAATCAGAAGAAAAGGTCTGACTCTCCAGAACATTGTGTCTCTTTACACATGAAGCTCTTCTGAAATCAGTGTCAGTACAGCCTGTGAAGCTGCTAACTTAAGAGCTGCATCCAGAGAATCACTGGGTCAGTGTACCAAGAAGTTTTCTCCTTGCCAAGCGTACTTGCATTGGTTTGAAATGGAATACACCTGCCTGGCTGAAAATAAGATTGTTCTTTTCATAGAAAAGAGAAATGAGAAATTCTCTGGTCTCATCAATGACCCCAAAATATTTGGACAAAGGAAACGTATAAACTTACTGTGTAATTGTATAATGATTTACATCAGTGACGGACAGATTGTCTGAATTCATCTGTGGGTGTGCTTTAATGTGATTTCTAAAGCAAATGCTGAGGTCTAAGAATTCAGGGTGGCAGTTACGAAATATTAAAAAAGTCCACAGGGGATAAAAATCTTTACTACTAAACACCACTTAAAAACTACATAATTACTGAATAATCATTTTTTTGGTAGTGAAAAGTATCTTAAATTTTTGAAATAATGCACATTTAACATAGATTGGTATCTCTGAAGCAGATGTCTCCTTGACATGTGCATTCAAGCTGTTGGCAGTGACCTTGTAGGGCGAAGCAGTTTTGAAAATTAGTTTTTGTCTCCCAATCTGTGAAAATAATGCTGTAGTGAAGATTTAATAAAAGTCATAGCTTCTCATAGAAGCTTATTTCAGCAAAGTAAACTATTAATTAAAATAACAAATGTCAGCTATTTCTCAGCTTGACAGTTAACACAACACAGCTTTTGGTTAGCATGTTGTACAGCATGTATAGGAGGTATACCTATAATTCATTTTATCTATGTATGGTTCACTTATATTTTAATACAGCGATAAATTAACAAAAAAATGCTGCAGTTTTCTTAGTGGTGTGAGAGCTTGGGGAAAACCCATCTGGCATGTAAATAGCGTATGGCTAAAATGGGGAGAAAAATGAAATTAAGGAATTTCTGAAGGATTTTAAGCTTGGCAAAGCAAAGGAGAAAATCTGTAACCCTGTTGCTTGCCTTTTATATTCAGTTACCCCCTGAGGTGGAGCAGTGGCAGAGGGATGGGAGAGGAAGGTGTGCATTTTTATTGCAACATGGTTTTTGCTTAAAAAGAAAAAAAGGAAGAAGGTGGGGTTGTGGTGGTGAGGTATGCCACGTTAACTTAAACGCCACTCAGGAGCTGAGACAGAAGGTTGCTGTAGTCATGCAAAAGGGCTTGCTGGATCTTAGCGCAAGTCAAAGCAACCCTCAGGAGTTTGGCCCAGTATTGCCACCTCTTCTGCCAGGTGGTATCACCAAGGAGCACAGGAGGAAGCGGCGTAGCTGTGTGTGTATCACCTTGCCTGTACACGGCAGCTTTGCAAAGGAACTGAAAGAGATTCTTTACATTAGTTTTACATCCTGTTGTGGGCATTTCTCTGGATGCCGTCTGCCTTTCTTGCCCTGGTGATTTGGCGTAAAAATGTAGAAATGAACATCTGAGGTTCTGGTTTCCATTCTTGACTTGTGTCTAAGCAACCTTCTTAAGCCTGTGAGAGAAACAGTAAGTTTCCTCCGTAAGTAACCTCTCATTTTGCAGCTTTGTGTTTTTGTGAACCCAACTCGAGGTGTCTGAGCACTTGTAATTTCAACTAGAAGCATTACTCATTTGTATGCGGTGAACTGCTTGCTCTCTCCTGTTGGAATCCCAGAACTAGAGAGCACGCTTTGAGAAGTTTGTCCTTAACCTCTGCCACAGGTTTCTTACCAACAAGGTGTATATAATGCTTTTTTCTGTCTGAATGGTTTGTGAAATCGAGGTAACTCAGCATTTGATATTCTTGTAGAGTTAACTGCCCCTCATAGCTGAGAAAGCAAATTGTGGAGACAGGTGAAAGGCCAACAGCCAATGTAAATAAGATGATAGCCTCAGAAAAGTCTAAGCGTGGGTCCAAAATCAATCAAAAATCTTATGTATGAAGTCTCATCTCTGAAGTCAGCATTTTAAAAATTTGGTGGTCGGTCACTAGGAATCTTAGAAGTCAAAAGCAATGAATGTGCTATGTTTCTTCAGGAGCAAAAGGTATTGTTCCCTAGAGAACTGTGACTTCATGTGTATTTGTTTGGCTGGGGGGCTGTTTTCCTTCTGGGATGTGCTTAGGAAAAACACTTTTATTTAAACAGTAAGACAAATGAACAGATTCTGCTCTGTCTGATTTTTATTTTTTTTTCTAATCCCGTACTCTGTGGCACAATGCTTGTCATAGTCAAGGGAAAGAACATCTTATATGAGCACATCATCAAAATACTGATAGTGCAGCTCTGAAATTTCTCCATAAATAGTTGAGAATGTACCAACCGTAAAGGGAAAAAAACCAACCCTATTTTTCTCATTCTTTCATGGAATGAAGCTGAACCTATACAGAAATCCTGAATGATTTGCAGCAACACTGCACTCAAAACTGACTGGATAAAATATAAAGATTTTTAAAAAGTGGGATTCTAAGATTAAATTTGTCCCTTTTCTAAGTCAATTGTTCAAGGAATCAGGGAGAAAAAAAATGGAAGTTAGATGTTAATTATAGGGCTGCTCATGGAAAAAACGTTCATCCAGCCTTCAAAAAGACACTGACTGAATTGCAATTTCTATGTTACGATTTTATTCACATCAGTGTGCTAGCACTATTTTAGCGTTGGAATTTTGGCAGGCTCTGGCCTTGATGCTATGCTATACATTGCATTAAGTAGAGTCACTGGCAAAGTGTAATACTACAGCCCTTTCACATTAGCTTTCTTGCCCTCCTCCTCTTCTCCTTGAGCTTGAGATCTTGTGTAAAGTGCTGGTTATTTGGTATTTATAAAAATAAAGAGTGCAAGGAGTAAAACCAGTTTTTAAAAGTAATTAAAAAAGGCTTTTATTGCTCTAAACCCTTGCTTGGACTCATTAGCAAGCTTGAGTAAGGAGATGAATCTTTTGATTGCTGCAATCAATGTACCTGTAACCGACCCGGTTTATACGGCAGCATCGATTGCAGTGAAGCAATGGGAGGGAATCACTCTGTTGGCTGCAAGACTGTCTGCAGAGCAATTCAGCAAGAGGAAGCCAGGAGCGGTATATAGTAGATGAGAGACTTGGTTGGCAAAAGTTGTTGAAGTTTTCACTGGCAATTTTTGCCTTGTGAATCTGCAGTCTGTCAGTCTCTAGGAAAGGAGTCACTGAAGGAACTGAAGATAGCAAATACAGACATTAAAGGCCAACTTGTGAACTCAGTACCAAGGGACGTGTCTGCTGAGAGAGCTGAATCCTGATACGTGTCTTTCTGTGGGTAGAAATGACTGTTATTTCAGCTCTGTTCTCATGGGAAGGCCTTCGTTAGGTGTGTGCCCTCCACAGCAGACTTTTTGAATTTGAGAGGGGAGTTATTTCTTGAAAGCTAAACAAACTGTGGAACTTACACTTAACAAGTGATTCATTGTTTGAAACGGGCAATTTATTTCAAATTAAATCATGGAGTAAAATTTATTGAGGTAGAGATCTGATAATGTTTAGCAAACACATGCATTTATAGAGAAAAGGTACAGTGTGTGAATAATCCCGAGATACCTCATCTCCACAAATTGCTATATGTCAGCTAAGCAGCAGGAACTATGGAACTATGCGTATCTTCCTAACAACTGCAAGGTAAAACATGTTGGTCTGCAGTTAGCTCATTTTCTGAGAAACTACCTGGAAAACAGTATAAGAAAATACAGGTTATTTCACATTTTCAAAGTGTGTGCGGATGGTTAGTTACCAGGGCTCAGCTGTGTGTGGTTCACAGTAGGTCGCAATGAACTGAACGCGTGTGGGTTCCCCATGGTATGAATGCTATTAAAATAATTAAAAACACACACAAAACAGTTGCAAGAAGATAATAGAATGCATTTATGAGCATATTATCTTAAAACATCATAACTCAGTGAATGATCACATACAGATTATTTGCCATTGCTGTTGCATTTTAAAGCACCTGACATCAGTGACAGTAAGAAGCTGGTATATGGAGCACTGAACAAATTTATTGTCTGAAGCTTTTCTTTCAGATTTACCCCAATTATTCCCAGGACAATGTTTGTCCAAATATTATGAACTTTGGCTTATAAGTTGACTCTCTTTCTACAATGAATGTAAACAAAAATTGGTATCCAGAGAAGGAATGGCCACCACCAGCACCACTGGGACACTTCAATGGTGTGGCCTCAACATGGCTAAAAAAGTAAAAGTTGTAATTGTTCAAGCCTTAGTTTTTATAAAAACTTATATTTGAAGCATGTGTACAATTTATATGTAGGCACACCATTGTGCTTCATTGACAATACTTTTGGCATTTTTGGTATTTCTGGAGTTACGGTTCACAAAGAACTTATGATGCTTTTTGGAATTCATGGCAGTGTGCCATCTTGCTGATCAAATTCAGTATAAAACAGGACTGTTCTAATTGTGTAATGCTTTTTATAAAGAGAAGACTCTGGCTGTATCGAAGAGAGTTAAAAGCAGCAAGAAGGGAGCTATAATACAGACATGCCTAATACTGGTTTTGCTATGATCTGTATCAATATATGTGTGTCAGAGTGGGTCAAACAATATGAACGAGCTCAAACATTTGTCTGACATAAATAGAATAAGGCTGTCGTGTTATTTTTCACAGGTTTTAAAATAGAGAGTTAATAATGGCTATTACAGTGCCTGTTTTCACATGATATGTTCAATTACCTCCGTGGTGAGGGAGTAAGGAGCTCATACTCCATTTTCCTTTCAAGGCATTTGTCATATGCTTTCAGCATTGGAATTTCGGGTGCTTCTGAGGAGTGGCACTTTTTGGCCATGTTTTTCTTCCCCCTTACATGTGAGTAAGAGCTGAATGAATGGGTCTCATCAGTTTTTATCTGCCTACTACCTATGAAGGCAAACAGTTCTAGGGCTGCAGGATCTCCAAATATTCCTTTTAAATGTTTTGATTGATGAAATTTTGCATTTTTCATAAACAATCCTAATATGTAGTTCCTCCATGTAAGGGTCATGTACCTAGAACACAAGTTGGTGGCGGACTGTTTTTATGCATAAAGCTGGTCTTGCAGGAAAAATGTACCACTAACAATAATAGGAAAATATCCCTGTATTTAGTAGATTTTGGAGGAAAAATAGAATTTATTCATTAAATCATAACTTCTTGGTACTGTGTGGTACCTACTCAACTAAAATGCATATCATTGCAATAAATACTTACCTGAGAAGTGGTTATCTGCTGAGGCCAGATCCCTAGTACAGCACCAACTAACACAAAATATATGAATCTTTTAGAAAAAACTATGAACATACAGTCTGCTTAAATTTGTGAACTAAAGTTTAGCCAATCACATGACGTATGAAAGTTTTTCCTAAAGATGGGACATCACAAAATGTATGAATTTACAGAGCCTTTGCAAGGAATTAGAAAAATCAGGAGGAGCCCATTGTATGTGTAACTACCTGCAACGTGAGCCTTGTTCCGTTCAATCAAAACCCCAAGGGGACCAGTAGTGGCCAGCTTTCACCTCTTTTTCTCGCTAATTATGAATTTTTTTATTTCCAACTCTTTTCCATTCATCTGTGGTAGTGTTTAGATCCAGGTGTGAAGACAAGACTATAGCTTTGGAAACTGGTATCAGACATTCACTTGCTCAGGATATTAACTCCTCATTGCCAGTGACTGTTTCTAGCAACCAGTCATAGTGTTCTTTGTGTAATTGGCAGAGGAGGCTTCTGGAGAGAACTGCTTAAATTAAATGAAAATAAAATATTCTTCATAGGCTGTTTTAATCATAGTGGTGAATATATAAAAGACCCAACCTTTCAAACGTGGTCACTGATACTGGAATTCACTATGAAATATGTTTGTGATCTTTGGAGATTTTAATACAGTATTGCAGACTCGGGCTGTAAGCATTTCCTTAGTGTTTGTGAAACTCGGGCCATGAGTGAAGTGTGAGTGCATGCTGCATATTTAGGTGCTTCTGGGGAGAGACAGGATATGTCCTTTCCCATTTTTTTTTAAACCATGATTTTATGGTTTCTTAAGGGAGCTCCCAGTAAAACCAATAGGAACTGCAGGTACTCTGAGCTCATTAAAAGCAGGCTTGGTCTTGATTTCCCGGGATGCTAAGCACCCTTTGTGCACGGTGCCTCAGAGGCAGCTGTGCTTGCTCAGCAACTCGCAAATTTGAGTCCTTATTGCAGGTAGGCGCAATTGGAAATACTGGCTCTTTTTCCAGAATGAATCAGGTTTAGCACTATGCAGAAGAGGAGAGCTTGTCTGACCCACCCTTTGTCCTCGTGCTCACAGACTACTTATATCTAGCTGATAATTCTGGTACAGAATAACTCATTTAGGTGCAAAAGCCAAGTCTTCATGCCTCAGTCACTCTAAAAGCTTCCCTAGCAAGCGGCATTGCAGCTCTTTTATGATGAAGAGAGCCCTAAAACTATTTAAAGCTGTGAGCATGTATGAAGTGTCTTTCTTGAGAACCACGTTTCATAATGTTGGCTAAGTGCTGCTGCTCAGTTGTATTCGGTGAAGCAGTATCAGTAGCACTTGACAGCTGATTACTAATAGAAACTAAAAGAAAAATCTCGTTCCTTTCTCTCTCTTTGATGTTGATAAAAAATATTTATAAAAATAAAAAATAAACTAGAGAAATGAGGAAAGTCTTACTGTAGAGAGGCTTCTAAACTGACTGGTGTATTTAGGACTATATTGTTGAGAGGGTGAATAACAGCAAGTGTAGCTCCTGGCTTGTGTTCTCTCTCTGCTATTGTCACTGCCACTATTGTCATCAGCCCAACATTTTTGTCTCAAAACACTGGAAAAACAAAACTAATAATCTAAAACCTACCCCCCAGGAAATTCAAGCACCATACATTGGCCGTTTCAAAACTAGGGTTCATTAGTTTTTTGTAGCCAGTTACTTTATCTCCCGTTTTAGAACACAGTTTAGGGACATCATGAACATCTCGAGCTCATCTTAATTTATGTTTATAAAGTAAACTGTGATGCTTATATAGAGGCTGCTTAGTTTGTGGAATAGCTGTCTCCTTAAAAATAATGAATTTCTGTGGTCAGCATATATTGTTGACTTTACAGCTTTTATAGATTTCCCATACTCTAAAGATTAAATCTTTCCAGCTACTAGACAAATCAGTCATTCATTTAATGGATTGCTTATCTTGACAATGACTATTCCTATTTCATGAATATATAAAAAAAAATAATTTGATAATTGGATCTATTTACTTGCATTTTTCAAGTGAAGTTTAATATATCTTCTATAGATATTGATTTCAAATGGTGCAGATGTATTGACTGAAATTAAACTTCTCTGTCCTCTGCAGAGGACTCCTCTTCCGACTAGAAATAATAATAGTGAATTTAAGTGAAATCTATTATTTTAAATGAAACTGCCATTACATAGTATCAGACAAATGTACTTGCAACTTCACTTACCACAGGATGGTATTTGTAGACAGACTGTCTGAAAAGAGACAAAGAACTTTTCCCTCTGAGGGTAATATCAGGACGGTTTTGTTCATCTTCCTGTAAATGCAGGGAAGTCAGCTATTAATGGACTTAATTATAAAAGGCACTGTTAGTTTGTATTTAGTGTCATGCAGCAGCAGTAAGAACATCGTATTTTGTTCCAGAAGCAGTTTAGAGTCCGTGTGGTACCGTAACAGAATGATAAAACAAAGCTCAGTTTCTTTTTTGTGTTAAAATAAAACTGTATAACATAAATGTGTCTTGGACACCTTGTCAACATTTATCACAGTCTCTATTAAGAAATGCTTTACCAATTTTTGCTAAATGATTAAGCATGACACATGTAGCTTAGCTGGGTCTAGTTCTGTTGCCTGCTCTGGGGGCGTAGTCTGATTGTGGTTTATGAGTTGGCTAAAGTCAGAATTACCTGTAATTTGTTTCTCCCAATATGTATGATCTTATGCCGTGTTTAAAATCGCATGAAAATGAAACGTAATTGCCTCCGTTGGACCATCCACACTGAGGGCGCTCTTCTTCTTCCTTTGGCAATTGGTAAACATGATTTTCGCGTTAAGCCTGAGCTATGGGGTGTGGCCAGACGAGGTTGCTAACCCACTCTGCCCCGTGCCTCTGCCCAGGCACAGGTTTCTGGAGAAGGCAGCTGCTGGTGGCATTGCTGCCTCTCTGAATCCAGGCGTTCCCTCCTCCTGGTAAAGGTGAGAGGGGACCCTCTGGTCTCGGCTCAAAAGTGATAGTTTTGGGGCTGCCTCTGGGAAGAGTTGAAACTAGCTGCTCCAGTCTGCCTCCTCGCTTTAATCCTGGCAGGTATTCCTACCAGCAGCAAATGGCTGTTATTAGTTGTCGCCTTCCAGGAGCAGGGAGGAGATGCACGCCAGCAGGTAGTTCTGGTCTCAGCAGAGATTTATGTTGCTGTTAGTATCTGAGAGGCATTAGGAAATAGCTCCATAAGCTGCCTCTAAGCTTTGATTTGCCTTTCACTGAAACAGTGTTAGAGAACTTGATTAGTGGGCTATTTCATCTCTGCTTTGGTACAGATTAAAAGGCTTAGCATAACATATAGCATATAATTTTTACCAATAAACTGTTGGTGCGGATTAAAATAAAGGTGACACCTTTGTCTCCGATTTTGTGTAGCATTCTGTTTAGATACTGGGTCATTAATGAAAGCCTGTTGTCATTGAAGAACAGACTCCATTTACTACTTGAATATTAACTCTAACTTGAGTTTGGTCTAGCATGAAGCCTTGATGTTGAAGGTTCTAATAATTCTCATTTCAGTTGGTTAACTGAAAGGGAGTAAACACAGCAGCAGTAGTTAGCAGAATTTGGCAGCTCATGAAATAATAATCTTTTTTTCTGGTACATTAGTTCCTCTAATAATTGAATAATCTAATCTGATTCTGCAGCCTTTGATAATAACATTTATTTTTAATAACGATTTTATAAAGTTTGCCATGTTGTGTATCTTGAGTAAGGATAATTAATTTAAGAGGAGTTAACTCAGGTATGGTTAGCTTACTGTGAGTATGTAGCCTGATTTGAAGCAAAGATCTCTATTATGAATTGAATCACAGTAACGCTTCTGCAACTCCTGCACTCTTCTGGAGGTGTTTGATTCAAACACTGACCTAAACTGACCCGGCGTACTTTGTGTGACCTGATGGGATCATAGTTGGAGACGGTATGGCTGCGGGCATATTGAACATTATTATTTCACTATCAGAACTCTTCACTTAATATTTTGTCCACCAGTTTATAAATTAAGCATTTGTCGTGGAGAGGATGTTGTGCTTCAAAAGATTATGGGGCTCAGCTTTGTCCTACCTCAGGCAAAAATCCTATTTGTTGCAGTGTAGTTTTACCAACGGACCATGAGTCTGGAGTTTTGTTTTATGTCTGCTGAATAACTAACTGTTTGAACCATAGATCACACAATAAGTGCTGTCCACTTTCCTTTGTTGGGTGCCACCACTTGTACAATAGGTATCTTAGATACAGAATTTTTGCTATGTTTTTAAAAAACTGATGACCTGATTCTTTTTTTGTCATAATAGAGTCCCTCACATTGTGGTATTGGTATACACAAGAATTTCCCTTAAAGCCTGTCAATAGTCACTCTGCTGTTGAAGGTGGTGGTGGTGGTACTGTTTTTGATTTTAATGGGCCATAGATCTTTCCAGAATCTGAGGAGTGGAAGACTGCATATAACCTTGCCTTCCTTCATTCTTGGAGGTGGACAAGAGATGAGATCAGTAGTCAGTAGGTATTGAACTAATAGAAAAGGAGCCTTGGTAAAGAAACGTTGATTTTTTTAAAGCTAGAAATATTTGTGTATAGGATGGATTTCCACATTTGCCCTTTACTATTGCATTGACAAAAAAATAAATATCCACACCTGTTTGTTTTTCATCAGGCAGAATTGTGTAGTACGCACAAATATTTGCCGCCTTGTTTGACCTTGTCCCAAGATATTTACATCTTGGAACCCATTTAAATTGTCTTGTTGTGTTGGACTTTGAAGTATTTGACAGCGAAAGTGATGATGTTGACATACCAAATACCAAATATTACTTTTAGTTTTAACTGCTTATCATACTGTATATGCTGCATGGAAATGAGAAACATTTCAACAAAGTTGACTTCATCTCCTGCTCTTTTCAAGGCAGACGTATATTTATTTAAGGGAATGAATAAATGGCCAAGCTTCAAAATATTGAGCCTAGTATACCCGAGCAAAATAATAACAAACCCTTTCTTAGGTATATTTGAAAGACATCTGTGTTTGTGCCTTAATGTTCCTTGCTTTAAAAAAAAAAACAAAAACAAAAACAAAAAAACCCCACCAAACCAGAAAACTGCAAAACCCAACTGCCCTGTATGTCAGTCGAGGCATGGTCATTCTGAAAGATGAGGGGACGTTGGTACAGCTGCTCCTAGCCCCTACCGGCCGTGGCAAGTGTCAGAAATACAAGTGTAGAATTAGAATTTTGTGATGAACCTCTTATCTTTGAGCAAATGAAAGAGTAGCATTTCCTTTTCCTGCTTTTTGTAAGGTATCAGGACCACATCTGCTGCCTCTCTGTCTCACCTAGAAATTCTCTCTGTTTCTCCTGAGATGGAAAACAAACAGCCATTTAATACTCTGGTTAAAAATGACTCTCATGGGCTCACCTCCCTCACTGTGGCTCCTTGTTTCTGCAAGTGGAGCCAGCTGCCTTTCTGGGTCTTAAGAGGCCCTCGTGCCCCATTTTGACTCCCACATGGTACGATATTAAAATAAACCAGTATGAATTAATCTAAAACCATAAGTTGGAATTCAAAAGTAAAGGCACAACATACAACAAGCCAACTGAATGTAAAGGTCCCAGATGAAAATTGGAGAAGCGGGGGGAGAGGTTAAGCTGAAAGACAGTAATAATTGCAATAATAAACACGGCAGAGGAAGTGCAACCCAAGTGAGCTTTGCTATAATCCTCTTGAACTCACAGCCAATCCATCAGTTATTGCTTACTTGAATTACAGTGTCTGTTAGAGACCGTAAGCAAGGCTGGGACACCACTGTGCTGGGCAGGGAGCAGGGGCAGTTCAGGGCAGTTCCTGCCTTCAACAGGTTGGTTTCTAAAGAGACCAATCTAAATCTAAATCAGCCTAGTTTTACTAAAAGAGAATGGTGTGTGGAATCCTTAAAGGTGTGAGGTTCACATCAGTAAAGTGTTGCCTTCTTTAATCTCTGTGGTAGCTCTTGCTTTTTGATAGACATTTGGTAGAATGATGAAGAAAAGTGCTGAAGATCCCCATGTTTAAATATTGTGGATCCTAGAACTTCGTTGTTTAAAAGAGTAATAAAAAAGTATCATTTGGGGTCACTTGCCTCACTTCGTAAGGCATATGCATGTTTTTATATTTCTTTCAGGATATTTTCTAATAAATCTCATTAAGTGCTTGAAGTTGATAGTTTGCTGTTTTGGTGCATGTTCTCTCAGTGCTCTAGTTTAGTGCTTAAAGTTTTGCATTTCAACATCTAAAAAGTTCTTACCAGAAATTAAACTAAAAGTCAATATTAAACAGTTTCAAACAAGAGTAAAGAATCATGTTTGCCTTGTGACGTTTTTCATGGAGGGAATGTTATATTTCAGGCATAAATGCATTTTTTTTTCTTAGTTGGCTCAGTGCTTTAGTCTGCTTTCTTTAAAATGAGGATAATTTACTTCTTTTTCTTTGCTACCTATTTCGAGTGTATGGTCTGTGGGACAGGACTGCTCCTCCACGCTGAGCAGAAACACCACCAGCAGCGTTGAGTCCTACTGTGCAGAACCTGTTAGAATGTCATGGGATAGGGATTTCTGAGCAGAATCAAGCTGTTTGATGTTCATATTCTGTTTAGAGGTTCTGCATGATGGTTTATGTGGGGATAAAGGAAGTATAAATAACAGTTGCTTGAGCATCTGTTTTAATTTCCCCTTTTCCTCTGTCTTTGGGCGAGAAATTTCTTAAAATAGAGGCTGGAGGCAGTGGGAAAGGGATGTGAAGATGAAAGGGACTGCGAGAATGGGGAAAGCAATTAAGAGTTCTGTGAGCTAGTGATAACGCTTAAAGCAGTTCAGGGACTGGGAAAGGTGAAGAGGTGGGAATAGGTTTAATTTAGATTACAGGACTTCCAGGCAGGATAAAGATTCAAGACAAACCCTCGAGGCTTACTAGCATTTCAGGAAGGGAACGTTAGCAGCTAGCCAAACTGAATATAGATGCTCTTCTAAAGAAGAAGAGTCCATTAGCAAAGGAGGTGTGGAGTCAGTAATGGAACCACAAAGGTCAGGTGCAGTGCAAGCCATCCGGCTTCAAAGGATCTCTGTGTGATCAGTGTTGGGGTAAGAGCATGAATAAACCAACAAAAGAGCTGCATACTGTGATGGCCCTGTCCTTTACACGGTTCCCACAGGACACCTCAAAGGCCATGCATCCTTTCTTAGGGGAAGCTGGTAAGGCTATTATAGAGGCTCTTTCGAGTGAGCTCAGTAGCAATGTGTGAGAACATAAAACTGTTAAATACCTCATTAATAACTTCCTTACACTGCATTGGAATTGAAAGCCAACGCTCTCCAATATGATGTTGACTCTTCTCTTTCACTTGCCTTCCTTCTTTGCTAAATATCATCGGTAGGGAATTAGTAGAAATATTAATAGAAAATAGAAATAAGATTGGTTTATTTGTTTTGCCAAAACCTGTAACTTTCAGTGCAGATTCAAAATAATATTGTTTTGTTCAAGTACGCTAAAGAGTAATGCCACAAGTCCATTTTGAAAGTTAATCCAAGACACTCACTGCTTTGGTAGTTGCTTTCCACGCATTATTTGTGACTGAGGTAGCCATATACCAGCGCTCCTCTCCTGAATGTGTTTGTTGACTTTGCACCCCAAAATATAACTGATGTGCTGCAACCACCCAGATTGCAATCTGAATTTACTTTTCTTATCTTCTTTCTTACTAACAAGAGACAGAATCTTTATAATAATTAAATAAAAGTGGTCAATGTGGTCATTGCTGTGTAGTTAGGAAGAGAAATGTTTTTTGAGGTTAGGAAATACAGTATCATGCTTAAATTAAAAACTTTTTTTTTTTCAGCAGCAGCAGCTTAGCTTGGGAACCAGAAATCCCAGCTACTATTTCTGAAAACTCACAAATGTCCTCCCTCTCTGGTAATGATTACTCTGTGTGTGTGGTAGTTGCTGCTTCTAAATTCAAGGCAAAACCACCCAACCAACTAAACAAAAATCAGTTGCCTATTTACACATGCAGAATAAAGATATCGGATGTACGTAGGCTCATACACGCGAATAAACATTTCAAGTAGGTCACTTGGAAGCATGTTTTAATGGGGCAGCTATGCTGACCTATCTAGGAAACTGAACAGAATTAGCAAACACTGTGTGGGAAATAGAAATCATGTACTTATACTCTCTCACAATTGATCAAAACACCTGGGTACAAATTTACAATAATAAATTGAAAATATTACCCAGTTGAATTCATTGTTGTTGAATTGATCTAGGGAAGGCAAACAGCCTGTTAATTTGTAGATGATACTAAATTAGTGATAGTTGCAAGCAGCACTCAGAGTGGAAGAATAATATAATCACTCTAATGAAAGCAGAATTATGGGAATATAAACCAAAATGAGATTTACCTGGGGAAGGAAGAAGGAGAACAAGCTATGACAGGAAAGAAGTATGGGAGGAAAACAATGTGCGACGGAGATGGGAAGGAAAAACCCTAATACACAGGGGAAAAAAATGGCTTTTCAATGGATGTTAGCTAATAAAATAAAAAATAAAAAAAAAGATGTATGATAGCAAGAGTGGTAGAAGTGCAAGAAATGGGGTTTGGCATCTATAAAAATGTTAGCATAACAGCTGAGAATTCCTTCTTGTAACTTGAATCTCTGTGATACCAGAAGAGCTTACTGAAGAAGAGGCGGAATCTCCGTTGCTGGAAACTCTTCAAAGTAAATTGAAGAATGGACCAGAAGACTACAGGGAGCAATCTTTCATTGGAAAAGGAACACACTGTAGATGACCTAATAGGTCTTTGTCATCTCCAGCCTTGGTTGTATATTACACGATTTGATTCATAGCAGTCTGGAAAGGAGACATTTATTTGTCATACAAAAAATAACCTTTAAGCATCAAATGAGAAGTTTATTACTGGAAGTCTATAATACCTCCTTCGAGAGAGGACACAGAAGTGCATTCTGCTGTGCTGACATCATATTTATTGGCAAAAAGGGTAGGTGCTCCTTCCTCTCTGCATCCTGCCATCTCCTCACATATATTAATTTTCTTCTTTACAGTTGTAGTAAAGACCTTGGCCTGTGTGTTGAAAAGGGCATGTCAAGTTTAAATCAGCCAATATAGGCGGGATTTAGGGAGAACTGCCATTCCTTTATCAACATCTGGAGGCTACTGGATTTGAAATCTTACATACAGTTCAATGCAATTCTTGTGGAGTGTAGCCAGCCAGCCTTCACGTGTGACACATTACCGTGTTGTATCTTGAAGATAACTCTGAGCAAGGTCCCAATGGGAGCTCCATCTTTGCAATCTTCTGCTATGGAAGTTCAAATGGGACATGTAGAAAGGGACACTACCCCCCCCCCCACCTTTTTTCCCCAGTAGTGTATTATAGAATTTGATCAAGAGGGAAAGGACTCTCCACAGTATTTGTACGATCATGACCAAATGAAAAGTAGAAGTCACGCTAGCTGGGGTTTAAATGTCTGGGGAACTGTCTGTATAACAGAGAATGCAGTAGTACCAAGAAGAAGAATTTAGCAGAGTAAAAATATTAAAAGTATGAATTAATTATTTAGATAGCTGTGTAGACATTCATTGCCTTTTATTTCAATTTTTAATTATTAGCCTTTGTACTTAATAAAAAAGGTAAAAAATTCATCTGCAGAACCGTTGGACCCTATAAATATCACGTAAGTTTGAGGAATGGATAATTACCATGTTTCAATCAAGCAGTAAAATTTATATAAAGTAGCTACAACATGACAGTCTGTACAATAATATTAGAAAAATATTTACTCTGTGTTTGAAAACCACTATGCAGAAATTCTGAATACTTTGATTTAGTCTGTTCTGCTTTGATTTAGCATCTTCTCAATCAGAGTTTGTAAAAATAATGTCGAATTATTCATATTCATTTTCTTTCAGAGGAATTTAGAAAGTCAGTCTGTCTTTAGATTGGATGCAGAAAGAAATAATATAGTTTTCCTCACCTGCATCAGAAAATAAGTGCAGTATGACTGTTAGTGAGCTTGCATAAGCATATTATTTATGCCATCATGAATTTTCCCATTTTTTACTGTGCATGAGTAACACGCAGACTTGTGTTGCATAGATCTAAGAACCAATTTGATAAGTTCTGTAGTTCCTTATGGAGCAGGAAGACAGATTATACACCCTAAAAGCTCACAACTTTTCACTTACTTTTCTGCTTCTATTCCGGAATGAACTGAGCCCTAAGTACTAGAGTGGTCCACACACTCTATCCAATACAGGACTTCGTTCTGTGATTAGTCCTCAAAACTAAAATATGCTATGCTTAAATTTGATGTTAATGTTACTTTACATCCTTTTCATTATACCTTTAATGGCTTCTAGTAAGCACTATAACTGGTATATTTTTCTGACAAAACATTTTTTTCTACCTGTCCCTATGAATTTATTCTTTCTGTTAAGAAACGTGCAGATGTATCTGTAATCATGAGATCCTGACTACTCAGCCTACAACTGTTTGCTTTTTGGTATGAGCAGTACTGGTGTAGAAAGACAGACGTTGGCCATGGTATTAAACCCATGTGCACTCATTAGCTTTAGGCTGTCTTTGGCTATGTCTCCAAGTGCTTTTCAGTACCATTGAAACTATGTACACCAGCTGAATTTTTAATTTCCTGGCATCTTTTAATGGCGTAGGCCTGGTAACAGTCCTATATGTTGAATCTTATGGAGGGGATAAAAGGACTTCAGCTGACTTCAAGAGTGTCCAAATGGAATTGGGCCCAAGGGTGACTCCTGTTTCAGCTGAGGTCAAGCCACAGCCTCTGTGAGGAGCATCAGTTTTGCTAATGATGTCCGTACTTTCATAGGTGCTTTATACATAGAAATAAAAGCACATTTCTTAAAAAATATCTCACTTAGCAGAGGGCAAAGCACTTGTTACCTAAAAATACATAAAGAAGAAAGGTGCTTGAAACATTCCCATTGAGTGGCTTTAACGATCAACTATATTTAATACATTTGGAATATGCAATATGCTGTACCGTTAGACAGCTCTCTTTATAATCACACAGTGTTCCCCGCATACTAGTTTTGTCCTCGGTTTGATAGGATACTTTAAAATATTTTTATATATTTCATATGTATTTGTTTAGGTATTTAATATACGTTTACTATTTATTTACTTTTATTTTTTTCGTCAAATTAGGTAAGATTCCCATTTGTTTCCCCTTCCCAACACTCTGTGTATTTCCCTTATATCACTATGGTCTGTGTTTACTTCCTTCAGCACCCAGTGTTCCCGTTCCGAGTACTAACTCTGGAGCTGAACTTGTATGTGGCGTGAATTGATGCCAAATCCTTCTGATGCCTGTCTATAGAAGGATGAAGGATCATAATTTGTCCTGGCTTCTGGTCTTTTGGGGGCTGCTATTTTATATGTGCGTATGTATATATGTGTGTGTGCTCTGTGCTTCCAAGTACAGTTTAAATCAAAAGAGAAACCTGGAGCAGTTTAATGTTCCCGGTACAATTTTATATATTTTTTTAAGGAAACCTTGAAAGTTCTGGCCATGCCTCTGCTGGGCTGGCTATTGCTGTTTTGATCCATCTTTCGGCCTCTTGCCTCACATGACGCTCTAGGCGTGTGCCATGTTAACAGTTGTATAAAATATGTCCTGCTATTTTACCCATACTACAGGGGCTGCAAACAGCTGTAAGGATCCTCCTGTGACCCAGGAATATGTGAATCAGATTTTTCTGATATGAGACTGGAGACCCAAAATTATACTTATTTGTGGCATATAGCACTTTTTCAAAACAGCAATCATATTGTGATATGTGATAGAAATGGTATTGTATAACAAAGTCTGTGATGAGTATGGGAGTGAAACATTTCATGAGAAATTGACCATTTTAGAAGTCTGTGGAAATGTGTCCGCCAACCTCCCACGGCTTATTTATACTTTAAAGGCCTGGCAGTAGTGACAGGAATTTGTGCATTAATGTGTTGATGTATGTAAGTTCTCAGTTCAGGGCACCAGAGAAATACCTGCAAAACTGAGTATTAATGTGGGCAAAGGTACTATAATCCAGCACAGAGGAAGCCGCACAGTGTTGTTTGTTTCAGTGAAGGTTTGAGTGCTCTATATGGTCTAAATGACATCACAAGGGTGTGAGTTCCACCAAATCTCAAAATTAGTATGGAAATGGAGAGAGCTTCTGAAATTGCATTGTGCGTACCTTTAAAAAAACGTTTGCAACTTTTCTTTTGAATGTCTATATTTAAATTGTTCTGTATCAACAGAATTGATGCTTATTCTCTGTATTTGAAAGGTATTCAGATAGTTTTAGTTGTATTTATTGTTTGAATGATCTGCTTCAGTGGTGCTTGCTGCTTGCCTTGTAATTTGTTGCTGCAGGTGGCTCTCACTTCGAATTGCATCAGTCTTTTTATTTCAAGATAATCTTTTTGAGCAATCTGAAACAACATTCAGCCATTCCAACAATGCCCCCCATATTTAAAACAACAGATCCCTGAGCTGCTTTGTCTGTTCTTCAGTGTAAGCCTCGTCATATATTTTTCTTTATATTGTTTTTCTTATAGTTGCTCTGGTATTTTGAATATTGTCTACACCTAGATGATCCATACAGTTCTAGCTATGGTTTTAAGTTTATAATGCACTTCCATTAAGAGAGCCAGAATCTCAGCTGGTGCAAGTTAGTATAGCTCTTCTGAAATCAATAGTGCTCTGCCAGTTTCTACCATTTGATGATCTGGCCATAATAATGTAATATTACTAAAGAGATAACACAGCGAAAAGGAAGCATTATACTGATTCAGCTGGGGCAGCTGTTAGATTGGAGTACTGCTGAGCACATATTGTCTAATATTCACCTAATGGCTGATATCCATTTCGTAAGACCCAATTTTTAAATCTCTACTAAGCTGAGTTAATGAAGTTAGTTTTCCAGTGTATTGTGGGGGGGTGGGGTGGATTTTTTTTAAAAACTCCACATCTCTACCAAAATACATGTTCTTCTGTAGGAATGAGATTAGGTCATAAGATTAGCACATAAAACTGAGTTTTGCCCACTTGTCTACTGAGGATCTGGCACCTAATCGTATGAATGCCCTTTCAAAAATCCTCTATTGCAACTTTTAGTGTGAGTAGCCATTCTCAGGGTGTGACTCGGGGGCAAATGCAGCTGGTTTACATTGTGAAGAAAATATATGCAGCATTTCTTGACTCCTCTGAAAATAATACGTACCTTTGTTTCCATTTCTAAATGCAAATATGCTCTCACACATACTTTAAATTACAAGTGCATTAAATAAAAGGCTTTTAGGGATAAAATGGATATGAAAGCAGAATAACAAGTTTCATTTCTGAATGTACAAAGAGTCATAATATACTGGGCTAATTGTGCTATGTCCATATTTTTCTCCTTTTGTACAAAGAAAATTAACTAAAGTGGCTCTTCTTTCAGGTAACTTCTCATATCACTGTGATATCAAATGCAGATAATATTTTTCTTCTCCTTTGGTATATTTTAAAATAATTTTTAATCTTAATTTCATCCTCAAGTAAATTATTAATTGAACTCATTTTTTTTTTCTCAGTTCACTTCTAATTTAATGTTAGTCAAACAGAAGATTTAATTTTCTTACTTTTATCCTCTAGCACATGCTAATGCTGAAGCCAGTGTTTTTATTTTATGATCTATTGTCTCAACGTGACTACAATATACACACAGTGCAAACATAAGTACTTGGGCAAATTGTGGCCTGCAGGAGCACACATAATATCCAGGCTTGCGTACAGGGTACTGGATGAAAGTCTTTGGAATACCATCTGTGATTGCTCAGATATATCTTATTCTCAGAACTTATTCCACAGCTCTTTTCCTGAAGTGATAGTAAGAAGTGAAGTGTTGAGTCTCTGAAGTTTACTGGATGCCAGTGCTATGATTTTGTTTTCTTTTTAAATGTAGTAAGAAAAACCAATATGTGAAATTAAACTTTGAGAAATCATGTGACTTTTCTACCGCCTTTTCCTCACTGTTGAAAATGGCAGTCTCCTGGCCAAATGTACTTTGCAACACTTGAAGAAGCATTTCACAAAGTGTCAACTGTCTTTGAAATGGTTATTTTTTACTCTTTGCTTTTTGTAACTAATTTAAAAATTAAAGAGATGCATTTTTTGATTGTAACTTTTTCTTTTTTATTAAAAGAGACTTGCTCTCTATTTACTACTTTAAGAAAAGCATGCGTGGCTGCATGAGCACCTTGCAATGTTCTCATGAAGCAGAGTTATGGTTCATCCATATTTCCCCTTACTCTGTGGAGAAATATGCTGGATTAGCTTTCTCTCGTCTCAGCTAACTTCTTTTTCTAGTTCTTCCTTGCTCAGCTCCCATACAGGGAGAACAGCCACAAATTCACCCTTTTTACTGCTAACCTGATCAGAATGATAAATAGCAATGGAGCATCTACTCGCCCTTTGGTTTCCCTGGCCAGCAATGTAAGTCCAGCTGTGGTAAGTTTTTGGGCAGTGTTTCGTGCGTAACTTCTTTCAGTAGACTTACAGACTGTAACACAGTTGAGAACCGAGGTCAAAAGTTCCTCTGTGTGCTTTAAGACGTCCTCTTAACGTCGTTGTTTGCTTTCATGTAACAAAAAGGTAGCTGTTAGCATAACCTTTGTTCGTTGTCCTTGATAGTTATTTCCATACCTTTCCTGATAGTTACAGTAATAACAAGGAAGCTTGGATGAACATATGGATGAAATCACAGTGGAATAGGCAAGAAAACTCATCTGAATGCTTTATTGGCCCCTGACACTCACTTTTACTTCATCTGCATAGAGTATGCTGATGCATATGACCGTCAAAGTTCACCTTCCACTGACTGTTTTGGACATAAAGTTGTCTAGTTGCTGGACTGTAATCTGTGAGAAGCACTCAGATGCATTTTTTCACGTGTCTCAGAAATAGTAAAATATAAGTCAGAGTTATCCGCACTATCAAAGAACAAAACCATATGAAGTAATTTGTAATGTAAATATTATCTCTTAATATGTACTATCTTGATAAAAAGAGGATGATTTTGTCTTCCAGCGCCCTAGGTAGGAGAATGGTAACTACAAAAGAGGCTTCACACTTTATAATACTTCCAAACAATTGTGTATAACAACTGGTGTTACAGCATATCAAACCAAGCTGGGGTGATCCCCCTTCCCTTGGTTTGATACATTTTCAGATTCTTTAAAGGCTCTTGAGATCAGGACCCCTATGGAGTCTTTGAAGCTCGTGTTTTTCTTTCAGTAGAAAGTGAAACCTTGGCTTTTAATGGCAGCTCAGCAAATATCTCATCAATATTTAAAGTGTCAAGTGTACCTCTGTTAGAGGTACCAATCGCAGATCAAAGACAGTAGCACCGAGGTACAGCATTTCCTTCAAAGGTCTTCACAGTTGAGCTTTTCCTTTTGTTGCAAAAGAACTTCTCTTTTTAACATTCGTTGCTTGCATGAGTCTTAAACATGTTGTCTGACAACTGTGGGGAATTAAATGTTTTGTTACCATAGTCAGTGGAGGATGGTGCAGTAGTTTTGAACAGTCCTTCATGCTTGTTTAAGAAAGGAGAATGTTTGGAAAAGCTTTTTTCTGGCTGTTTCCACCTTTCTTCAGTTGACCAAAGTGTATTACATTTAGTGATAGCAATGACATACTTTTTGAGGAGGTCAAGAAGAATTCAAGATGGAATTTAGTGGCAGGTACAAATAAGCTGTAGCAGGATGGTTCCTTTTTGGTCTTTTCTCTTTCAGTGAGGATTTAGGATGTTTCTTTTCTCATTTTTTATATCCTCTGTTGCCTTCCTTCCGCTCGTTATGCAAGGCTTATGAATATGGCTGTGAAATCTAATCCCTTTATTACTCTTCCAGCTCTTACTGTGTTTTTCTTTTTTAACATCTGTTAAAACAATTACAACAATAATTACAGTAACAAGGATTCTGAGTATTTTGTACTTGTGGTTTATCTGTTCCCATTTTGTAATTTTGGTTGGCACATACCCATAGGCACAGTTTAATGTCAAGGTGTTAAACAGAGTTTGAATGGTGAATGGCTGAAGTGACGTCTCTTTAAAAAAAGGAGGAAATTTGGATTAGGCATGCTTCATGATTATGTGAAAAACAGAAAATTAGAATTAAGAATCTTATCAGGTGGCTTTTGTAAAACATAGAATATTTTGATTCCATGAGCTGTCACTGGGAGTAACAGGTCTAAAATGTGTGTCACTAGAGAGCGTTTTAACCCCGAAGGCTGACTTTTACTGAATAATATTTACGTCCTTGTAAAACAAACAGGAATTTGTGTTCCTCAGTCAGTTTATAAACTTCCCAGTTGTGTACGCCAGAATACACTTAAGCATTCCAGTGGGGCAGATGTCAATTTCTACTTTTCAAAGCCGCTTGCAGAGCAGAGTCTGATACTGCTATTGTACAGTAGAAAAGAGCAGCTACTGTCCTACCACGCACAAAGTTGTTCATTTCTCACTCCTCACTAATGAATGTGTCATGATCCAGATTTTAGTATGTTTGGATATTTGCGTGTTTTCTACTGAATAGCTTATAAGTCATGTGGATTTCAGACAGCAAGAGGTATTACCAAGAAAACAAATTTGCTTTGAAAAACCCTGTGAGCATTGAGGTAGTAATGTGTTTTCAGTTCCTTGTTCCTTTCACATCACATATGGGTCCTGAAGATGCAACAATCCTTATTCACATCTGTTTGCCCTTCTGGGACACTGATTGAGCTTGCATCAGTTTGTGTTCTGGGTGACTGTGTGTAAACTCCTGACTCTCATTTGTCTTTAGAGACATTTTATCTGGGACCCCTGTTTCAGCAAAGAGCAAGAAGAGACGGCAGGATTTTGCTCTTGACTAGCAGTACCATATACAACATTGCAACTCTTTGAAAATACTTTCAGTGTGATATTGGCTAACATTTAGTTCTTCTATCCCTGTTCCTTGTGCCAGAGATGTTCCCTGACTTCGTTTAATGAATGTGGCAAGGCTATCAATAAAACTGGCAGTGGAAATGCTGGCCCAGTGCTGTGAGCTGCACACCATTAATATCCTATCAAGACCATTGAATTGGCTGTATGCCCAGGAATAGCAAGGAGTGTTCCTGCTCATGGTCGCACCTTGCATTTGGAAGAAGATTATATGTAAGTTGACAGCACAGCATAAATGTTTCCTAAATTAATTTCCATTGTGAATGAACTCTATGCCTGTAAGAAAAGTGTCCAGTGTGATTTGGCTAGTCCTAGCAATGGAGAATCCACCACCGCTGGTGGAAAGCTGCTATCCTGTTTCCTTTTACCTGGCAGCTGAAATCTGCGCTTTATTTTGAATTAGAATTTGCCTCTTGGCTTCCAGCAGTGGATTGTATTGTACCTCTGTCTGCTCAACAGAAGTAGGCAGAGGTATCCTATAATTATTTGTTCCTAGATTTATTACTGTACATTTGGCCATGGTGAAATTAATATAATTACTTTGTGCCCCATTCACTACAGTGATCTGCTCTGTATCAATGAGGTGTTTTCTTTATTAATTTTCTTCATTATTAACTTGTGCCAAAATCCTCTTTGCACGTCAGCTTTATGGTAAAGATTCTGTGTTTTCCTACAGAGGACTGATAAAAACGCTAAATAATAATGTGACCAAAATTTGGTCTTTGTAGGAACTCAGTAGTATCACACATACAGTAGTAGCATACAATGAAGATTCTCCACTTGCAATTGTATTTTGAGACCTATCTATTAAGGAATCTTGAATCTTCCACTGAACTTTTCTGGATCTTTATTAATTGCAGCTCTAGCATTACTTGTGCCTGTGACTGAGGTCACATCCACTCACTCATTTAGGTCATACCACATAGCTTTTAAAGATACAAATACAGTATTAGTTTTACTAATTTTCCCTGGGAAGTTCCCTGAATTTCATGAACTACCAACAACAAAATAAGCTTTTCTCTGGCTCTTGGATCATGGTTTTCTATCTGTGCTGATCTAAAACAAAAGTCAGTGCGGTAGCTACTCAGTATTACTTCCTTAAATCACTTTTGGATTGTAGTATGTTTTCTTGGCAGTATCGACTCATATTGGAATTCTCCCAAATTCAGAATGAAACTAGTTTGTAAGCCTTTCCATGTTGCTTGGGTTTTAATGACCATTCTACTATATTAATCTATTACTGTACTAATAGTACTGTTAGAATGCCTTTTGTTGCTAATGTACTTTGAAAAATCCTTATTGTCCCTAATTGTGTTGGCCATTGATTTCTCATTGACGTTAGCCTCAAGCATTCTAGCAATCTCCTGGCTCTTAATTTATATTAATTGCTATCAGTGTTCCCTTTTTTTGGTTTCATTATTTACTTTTACATGCGCTTTTACTTTCCCTGTAAGTCTTTTTCCTCTAAGGTTGATTAATTTTTCCTTGATTGTGGATTTTGTGGCATTTAATACAATATTCTTAACTCTCAGCAGTTACCATAGATCTGATTTTATAGATCTTCAGATTTAAAACGTGGTTTCAACTACGGTGTACTCCACTGTCATTTGAATTTAAGTCTCAAGATAATTTTCACTTATAGCATTCAACTCCTGGTCAATGTTACAGTATGTATTGTTGTATAAGGAAAAATTTTAGAATGAGCAGTTTGTATATCTTTTTCATAAAGGTCTATAGATGAGATGATCAGTATTATGAAATGACTAGTTGAAGTCGGATGTGGATGAGTAGCAGTCTTCAGAAAAGCATTATTCTTTCCAGTGGTTTGAACTTCCATTTTTGAGCTTTTCATACTCAAATATGTAAACAGTTCTTTTGGCTAAATGCTGAAGTAAATCTGCCCTCCTGATGGGGACAAGTTTGAATTCTTTGAAGAATTAGGCTGTCACAAAATGAGACTAGCATATGTTTTAGTAAAGGCCAAAAAAATTATACTTCCTTACTTTGAATATGAAATTCAGATAGCAATTTTAAAGCCTCTTCTCCTCCTCTTCCAAAAGTGTGATCCAGAGGGCTTTTTAATGAAAAAGCAGATACCTGGGCTCTCGCTCCCTGGTATGACACCTCAGACCCTTGAGACTTCAGAGCTACATCTTAACTGTGACAGATAGTTGGATAAATCCAGCACTGACACCAAGCAGTACAGCTGTGCAGCTGCAGTACATGGGACTACAATAAAAAGTAATACAAGATAAGAAAAAAGATTATGGTATTCCCTGTAAGCAACATAACTGTATTGCAGTCTTAAAGAGACACCTGGGCGTGTCTCAGGGATGTATGAATTTGTGCTGAGCTCTGTGATGCTGCAGCTAAACTGGTGGTTTTGATGAGTGCATAATTAATGAAAACAAGTAATTTATATTGATACTTGAGTGTGCCATGAATTGGTACAAATGTGCTGAAGACATTAATCTTTTAGCTATAAGAATTGCCGTATTCTAGTCAATGACTATGATGGAAACAGCCTGAGTGTTTGCCTTCCATTGAACTTCTGTGTGATCTTCCTGTGGTCAAAGATGCTAAATAAAGCGTGTCCATCATTGCTGAACAAAAAGTAAATGCATTATTTAGTAGAAGGAAAAATTGGTATTTGCAGCTTTCAGAAGAAAGATGGCTTTTAATCAAGAACCATTAAGAATTCTGCCACAAAGATGTTGCATCTCTTTATATAAGTGGTTCCTTTCATTAAAGGTGAACTTGACTAAAACTAACTTCTACCCTGGTAAGGACAGGTCGGTTTGCCAAAGGCAGTGACAAAAGCAGGACCAAATTCAGCTGTTTCTCACAACAGTTACGGCTCCAGGACTGAATTTACATCAGTATGCAAATATTTAAGATAATTTACAGAGGATTAGATTAGATGTTAAGCATGAATGGGCTCCTTTACAATGTCTCTGTGAAACTGATTGTCTGACAGAGAGTACGTTATCGAAAAAGAGTTGAGGGTATAGAATGGGAATTTTATGTATAGGATAAGTTTGCGAGTAGAAAGTTTTGGTAAAAAATTACAATTTTTTAATCATAGAATCATAGAATTGTAAGGGTTGGAAGGGACCTTAAAGATCATCATTCCAACCTCCCTGCCATGGGTAGGGACATCTCCCACTAGATCAGGTTGCTCAGAGCCCCATCCAGCCTGGCCTTAAAACTACCAGGGATGGGGCATCCACCACCTCTCTGGGCAACGTGTTCCAGTGTCTTACCACCCTCATGGTGAAGAACTTCTTCCTAACATCCAGTCTGAATCGACCCATCTCTAGTTTTAATCCATTTCCTCTAGTCCTACCATTACCCGACATCCTAAAAAGTCCCTCACCAGCTTTCTTGTAGGCCCCCTTAAGATACTGGTAGGCCACAATAAGGTCTCCTCGGAGCCTTCTTTTCTCCAGGCTGAACAACCCCAGCTCTCTCAGCCTGTCTTCATAGGAGAGGTGCTCCAGCCCCTATGATCATCCTCGTGGCCCTTCTCTGGACACGTTCCAGCATGTCCATATCTCTCTTGTAGTAGGGGCTCCAGAACTGGACGCAGTACTCCAGGTGGGGTCTCACAAAAGTGGAGTACAGGGGGAAAATCACCTCCCTCGACCTGCTGGCCACACTCCTCCTGATGCAGCCCAGGATATGATTGGCTTTCTGGGCTGCAAGTGTGCACTGACAGCTCATGTTGAGCCTCTTGTCCACCAGCACTCCCAAGTCCTTTTCTTCAGGGCTGCTCTCAAGCCAGTCGCTGCCCAGCCTATATCGGTGCTTGGGATTGCCCCGACCCAGATGGAGGACCTTGCACCTGGTCTTGTTGAACTTCATGAGGTTGGCATGGGCCCACTTCTCCAGTCCCTCTGGATGGCATCCCTTCCCTCCAGTGTGTCAGCTTGGTGTCATCGGCAAACTTGCTGAGGGTGCGCTCAATGCCACTGTCCATGTCGCTGGCGAAGATGTTAAACAAGACCAGTCCCAATACTGATCCTTGAGGGACTCCACTTGTCACTGGCCTCCACTTGGACATGGACCCATGGACAGCCACTCTTCGGGTGCGGCTGTCAAGCCAGTTCTTTATCCACTGAATTGTCAGTCCATCAAACCCATATTTTATCAGCTTGGAGACCAGGATATCATGCGGGACAGTGTCAAAGGCTTTGCTCAGGTCCAGGTAAATGACGTCAGTTGCTCTCCCCTTGTCTATTGATGTTGTGACCTTCTCATAGAAGGCCACCAGGTTTGTCAGGCATGATTTGCCCTTGGTGAAGCCGTGTTGATTGTACCCAGTTACCTCTTTGTTATTCTTCTGCCTCAGCAGTGCCTCCAGGAGGACCTGCTCCATAATCTTACCAGGCACAGAGGCGAGACTGACTGGAGTATATAATACCTTGTGGCTGACCCAGAAGCCCCAAGAGCATGGCCATGTTACCCTTGACAATGTAAAAATCCCAGGTGATTCTAAAAGTAAGATAAGCAAAGACAGATGTTTTCATTCTGGGGCAATATTGTAGAGAAGACGTTGAAATGCAAATCCAAAACCTTGATTAATATCACTGGAATATTTTGTTTTCCTTTAGAACTTTTTTTTTTGCATTTTAAAACTTGTTACCAGTAATTAATTTTTAATGTAAAAATATTTACTTCTAAACATGAAGTTCTCCCGAACTGAAAAAAAACCCAACCTTTCATTGTGAAAATGTTGAAATGGGACAGCTCATCCAAAGAATTTTTATAGTAGTAAATGTCTTAAAACTAACTGTACATGCTTTCAGGTTCAATTAATTGATATTCCCTGATGGGACACCCCCCCACACTCCCCCCCCAACATTTAATTAGAAAATTCCAAGCCAACTCAGTTGTAAAGTTTGTTGAATAACAGGGTTCTTACTAAAGGCTTATTTGCCAGTGATTTCTTCACCAAACTCAATTTCCTCTATGCCGTTTTTATGCTTTTACCTTCTGTGGGCTTTCATAGAGTGAAGTCAGAAATGCTACTGTAGTACTAACCTTGAGCTGTTTTTTCTGTCTAACTAATAAAGGGTCCTTACCTCCTGGTTCCTTTTGTTCTTCACTCTATGTATGAAATATCTGTAAGTAGAACATTTTATTAACACCAAGGTCACTGCCTATTTTAACTCGTAAAAGGATAAAATAGAACTATTGAGAAATCTTTGCACTGATGTCTTCTCACTATCAATCTGTAGAAAGACATATTTTTCTCAGAAAACTAAAAAACTGGTTTTGCATCTACCATTTTGCTTTGATATTTAATAAAAAAGAATTTTTGTTCACATTGAGGTGTTACAGATTTCTTTTTTTTAATTAAGAGGAAGTAAGGAACATACAAATCTGAGAACCATTGTTAAGGAAGATGCATTCGAGTGAGGGAAGTCTTCTCCCTGCCTTGAAAGCTATTCATTATATTAGTTATATGTTTTTTCTGTTCTAGAGTTAAGTTGCATTACCTTAATAACCAGTAATACAGCAGGAGGTCCTAATAGATAGAGGTCACTTGAAGCTGACCTCTAGCTGCAGTGGCAGAAGACCACTGATGGCCTGTGGACTGTAATTAGACTATTGTAAAACTAGAAGGTAAAGGGTGACAGAATGTATTAGCAGTAAAATGCTAACTTGTAAGTAGTAAGTCTGGATTCTACAGGAGTGTCACTCATTCAGGAACAAGTGAAATGTTGCGTTAAAGAAAAAAATTACATATAGAATCCTGAAAGCTTAAGGAGTGGTGAAGGTTAGCATGGTGATGGAAAAACAAGTGCATACAAACTGCACAGCTTTTAAAATACCTTTTTTTTCCCCTCACCCTCCTCTTTTTTTCCATTCAACCTTTCCCCAGTCTGCCTTTAGAGAAAAATATAAGAGAAGGTAAACACGGGAAACTAATATAAAAAACCTTTCATGCAAAGAAACAGTGTATCTGTCTTTACATTTTTTCTATTCATGGCTGGCTAGTTTTACATTTTCTGATCAGCAACTGGCACTGCGACCAGTAAACCAGTTACTTCTAAGATCAGCAGTGGTCTGTCTGGAGGTCCTGCATTATTGATTTTCTGCTTGTACATTCTAGTTGCTCTGTCAATCAGTGGGCTGAAATGCAAGATGACAGTCAATAGGCAAAAGGACTGAGCTCCCACAGATGCAACAAAATAACTCAGAGGCTTCAGATGCATGCAGAAAACACCAAAATCCTTAAGAAGCATCAAATCTGGTAAGCTTTCTGAAAGAACAATACAAACTTATGTTCTCAACCCATCTTTTTTTACCATTCATTGAGTCTACTGATTACAAGATGCATATGAAAATCTGCCAAATCCTATATGGAAATGGAAATCATATGGGGTGAAACTTGAGAAATATTTGGAAAAAAGTTCTCCAGGGGTGAGGCGTTGGGGTGCATTGTCAAAAACAGGTTCCATACCAAGCAGTTATGTGCCCGAATTTTTCCCTAGCACCTCCCTTCACCGCAAACTTTCATTCAAGTGGATCATTACTGAAGTTAGCCTACTGCAAGATATTTCTTTTTCTGTTGTATCATCTTCTTCCACAGGTAACAAGATACACGGGTAAGGATATCTGCTACCTATGGATTACTTTAATGCAGACCACAATTAATTCCTAGTGTTACAAAATGAAATTAAAAAACTGTGACTATTATTAATTAGGTTACTGAGAACCTGTGATGTAAAAGTTAAATCTCTCATTACGCTGATAACAGTTGAACTATATTATCTGTTCATCGTGCTACACAGCACAATTTAGTACAGAGATACCCAAGTTAATTTTAAACAAGCCAGGCTGGATACCAGAAGCAGTCCGTCTGTGACAGCACTCAGTTTAGTATAGTCTAATCGATTTTTCTAAGAAATAGAATATATTAGCTTATATGGAACTTACACTGTCATGTTTAGACTACTTCTGATGCCCAGGCTAATTCCCACAGGTATCTGATAGCAGGTCAGGTGTCCTTCTATTACACTGAAGTGTATCGTGCGTGTAGCCCTGTTGGTTAATCTCATTCCTGCAGGGTTAGAATATAGATGAGGATTGCTCAGAGAAAATTGAGATGAAACAGTAGTGATTTTAGGAATTCGGTAGCTTCTACTCTTTTCTCTTAGTCAGTAAGTAATCCTGTGCTTGGTTAAAAGCTGCTTGCAGAGCGTATGGAGTTTGCCTTTGATATTTGTTAATGAGAATCCCCACTTGATGTGCTTAAGGGCATTCTCAACAAACTCCCAATTCATTTTTAAAAATTTGTGAAAAACAGCAGGGAATCTTCACTAGGAGGGGCTCGAGCTGACTGTTGGTACAGACAGAGGAGCTGCCCTAAGGGTAGAAATGACAGTTGCTATCACATAACTTCATGACCAGTAGTAATATTTATAGTTTGCATGATAAATGCAGGGACAATCAGGTAACTGGCTTTAGACTGTGTGCTGATCACCACAGCGACTAAGAGAAAATCTTTCCCCGCAGTGTAAACACTACTTCTTTGAGGTCTCTTTCTCCTTTGAAGCATCAGCTCTCGTACTCAGGGGAGTGGGGTCTAGGATACACTGGGTAATGGAAGAGTCCGGAGAGTACCAGCACTGGAAAATAAATCCAAAGAGGCTTCATATGAACCAAGTCTCCTTCTGGCATGCCTGTCACTGATGTGGCCTGGTAGCTGCAGAGCCATTCAGGAACTTTTTCAAAAAGTTTTGTTAACTGGACTGGAGCTGAATCCGAGCTGAATCAAGGCATTTGGGCTGGCACTTGCCCCCAAAGACAACTGCAGGCCTCTGGGCAGCTCTACTTGTGTCACACTGAGTTGGGGCTATTTAACTGCAACACAGTTCTGGTTCCAGTTCTTGTTCTTCACAGTACTGCTGACTCGGTTCAGTTTGGGTATACAGTGTAATTTCTGAACAGACTTGGTGGCAAGAAGACAATGGTTGATCTATGTATGAAAAACAGTGTTTGCAGTCTGACATAGATGTATATATGGAGTGTCCCTGTTATTCTAAGCAGAGATTTTAAGATTTTTATGGACAGATTCTCTAAATCTGTGACATGATTATATCTGTTAATTAGCAGGGATTTTCAACTATGGATTGCAACACCTATATGAAACAGGGAGGCTCTAACAGAAACAAAATTCTAATATCGACCTTGTCTTGCCTTTTTATTTGCAACTATTTTTCACTACTTATTTAAAATTTGTAGAGAGAATTAAACTGTATGTGGAGTACCTGAAGATTAGGAGGCTAAGAGTGTTTCAGTTCAGTCCATTGCTGAAGAGAGAATCTACAGGTTTTTGTAGATCTAATCTACAGAATCTACAAAACCTTGGATTTTTTCTTCAGTTCAGTTCTTTTCTAGTCACAGTAGAGATTTCCTTTATATTGTTGAAACATAACTCAGTGTTGAGGTTTGAATAGCTTGCCAAGAGCATGACACATATTTTCTTTGGGTTAGAATAATTTTCATGTTAAAAACATAGAAACTGAATCTCAGTTAGTTCACTGTCTTTGCTTTGAGTCCCCACAAGTAAGATGAGCATGTTTGGAGCTGGAGTATCAGTGTTAAATCTAGTATGTGATAAATCTTGCTTTTCAGCAACTTTTCTGTGGTCACAGAAGGTGCACCATAGTTTGTGGACTTCTACTGTTACATACACCATTGCTTCTAAATCTCTTACAGTAAAGCTTAGCATCTGTTTTGTGATTTGATGAATGGCTTTGATCTGTTATTTTAATTGCTTCCTAGTAAGACACTAATGACCTTTTTTTGTTCCAGTAAACACTGTTTTGCTTAGTTGTAAATTAAATTTAACTAAACACTTGGAGCTTTATTCCTTGTTTCTATTTGATGACTTGTCAGGCAATGTGTTAACTCCATATGCAAAGACTTCGGTAATCATCATATCTTTGGTTGCATTAGGGGAAAAAACTCCTGATAATATCCGAAATAAATAATATAAAATATGGATAGACTTCACTTTCACATAATTACCAGTTACATAACTGGGGTCCAGATAAATCCATATTCTATAATTTATTAATTTCTTTAAAAATAGGCAATGTGAACATGTCTTATAAATTTAAAGACGAATTTAGGGAAGACCTAATCCAAACACTTTCACATTACCTTTGTCTGACTAGATCCCAAATAGCAAATAGGCTGAAGCTTTTTTACTTCTTTGACTTTATTTCATGCTAAAATAAGAAAAAAAATTAATATGGAGCTAAAAGAAGAGGGCATGTCCAAATGAATAAAGAAACCTACAAAACATATTCTGAACAGATGAACTTTTGAGAGCCATTTGTTGTGATTTGTAGCTTGATTGTGTACTGTGGGCAGAGATTCTCTCGGGGCTGTCATGGAAGAGAGATTCTTAAAACATTTTGCATAATGACCTAAAAAGCATATAAGGAAAGCCAGTTCTGCATTATCAGCTCATAATACTACCGTTTTGCTCAAAGCTGCTATGAAATCGTTAAGGATCCTTTGGGGATGAAGGCACACAGATTTTACTGTTTATAATATGTTTTGTTCCATCTCATATTAATAATCCACCCAGATGTCCAGTATAGGTTGCTGTTTGATGGGAAGTTCAAGCAGATCCAAGACTGGGCTGCATGTGCCGACCTTATTGCCAGCTGTATGTTTCTGCCTCTTCTCTAGTGCCATTCTGTTTGTTGTCATGCCATGGCTTGGACTGGGAAATGATCTGACTAAAAACTATGCCAGCAAACAGGAGATGCTCGGTTATACTAACTCATTGCACAGCCTGATAGGCACAGTTATAAGATTGTCTGTCTGGCAGTGGTCCACGGTTAGATCAATTTAAATTGATCATCAAACCACACCCTTGGAGCCTGAAAGGCCAAAAGTAACGTGAGCTACTCGGGGAGAGGGTCTGCTATTTGAGATTTCAAGCTGATAATAGGTCTCTTGAAAGAGTGCATTAACAGAGTTTGTTGCCCCTGAGGTACGAGTGCTGACTGCAGTTTTGCTCAAAGAAGATTGATCAGAGGTTCAGAAGGCATTAGCAGCAGCTAAGAAATTCAGTTCATCTAAGAACAGTATTGAAGCTTTGGCTTCGGCCTACCACGGTCTTGTAGAGTGAAGCAGGGCCCCTACCAATGTGTCTGGGAGCATAAAAGCCTACTCTGCTTACAGAGAAAAATGGAGCAAGCTGCAAGACTATAAAAGGTGCTATGTTAGCAGACATGAGGATATCCTGTGGTTTCCTTGGTGATGGTGGGGAAAAAGAGATCTTGAGCAATAACTTTAGCATTCACCTGCTGTGGCTGCTTTTCATCGTCAATCTTGTGTGAAACTGCCCAGTTTTGCCATTTTCATTAGTCTCAAGGAGAGGAGACTTTTTCAGTAGATTAACTGCTGTTGCAGTATTCCTCTGACAGGGCTGGCTGTACGGTAGCTTTCTTACTTTAACACTTCTCATTTGTTATAATCTCTGGTACCAGTTTGTTGCCACTCTTGAATATTTGACTATTTATATACCTCCTTGCCTCCTCAAAATGACAGGAACTCATTTTGCTGAAGAAAAAATGGTTAACATTTTTCTTGCAAAATGAGTCATGTTTATTCTTCTCTTGGTCTTCTGATGCAGAATATGTACAATCATTCCTAATGTCTGTCTGTGATATCTTCCAAAATACTCATAGAGAACTATGAAAATTGCCATTCTCAACTCAGCTGAATTCTCCTATCTTATTCTTCAGCTGTATTAAACAAACAAGCTAAATTGTGTATCTCTGTAGTAACTCAAAAAAATGTCTTTTCCTCTGGGCTGCTTATTTTGGACTTCATAAGAGTTTTCCTGTGGGCTGAAAGGTGAGTGGCCAGGTTTTCTCTGGGACTTACAGGTCCATGATTTCAGTGACTTCTCCAACATACCTAATTAGGAACCTCAGGAAGTCGTTCACAGAGCATATTTCTGAATCAGCATTCTCCAGAGAACTCCAGTGTTTCTTTTGCCAAGGAGGAAAAATAGGTTAATGCTGCAGTGTTGCAGAAGGCACAGTGTGAGCTGTTGCCTGAGAAGGAGGTGCTGAGAATTTAGGAGTGGGCTGGGTGGGAAATGGAGACAATCTTAATGTTGCTTCAGGGAGAAAATAAGAGCAAAGTACAAATCTATACAAGCTGAAAGTGAGAAAACATTCAAGTCCATTCATCAGCAAGGAGAATACATGCACATGATAGACATTCTGACTACGTTACACTTTAGGGGAAGAATTTTTTTAAAAAAAGTACAAAAAGGGAGGGTTAAAGAAAAACATGGCTAAATATTTATTTCGGCTATAATGATCTGTTTCAAGATCTCTCCCAGCTTGTAATGATGAGCAGGAAGAGTAAAGGCCTGAAACACAGTAGAGATCTATTGATATTCTTGCAGTTTATTATTATGTGGCTGGTAAAGTTTAAAGAGCAAGTTACTTGGTGACACTATGAATCCATTTTAATTAAAAAGAAAATTTATCTCTCTCTTTTTGCTGTTTTTCAGATTTACTGTCCCTTTGCCTATTGTTACCTTCATTGCCATTTAATTATAGTTGACAAAATGCATACTTTTTTAATATTCTAGCTGTAACTAGTCTGTGTATTTTACATTGATGGCAGATGTGAAACATTTCTGCAGTGGTCTTTCTTCCACCTTACTGCTAATTTGGAGATTTCTCTGTTTTTAATTTATTCATTCATTTGTAATTCCTGTTCCAGCCATAGATTGCATTCAAGCTTACCTCTGATCTCTCTTGCCTCAGTCTTGCTCAGTCTTCTTGCTTTATTTTGTATTATTCTCTGCCATAAAGTAGGCACAGCCTGCTCTCTTGCATTCATTAAGTAAAACCACTTCTACCTTCCCAATTATCCTGCTGTTTCTCTCTTATGTTACACATCCAAACTCATAGAGCACGGTGTTCAGAACTATTGCCACAAGCTCCTCTCTGGTAATCCTACCTCGATCTGTTCTGGGTCACCTCCAGCTTGGTGGCCTGCCATTTTGCTTGACTGAAATTGCTTCTGCTAAAATCTCAATTGAGTTTTCCTAGTCGTATCTTGGGGTTTTTGCTCTCACCTTGGTCTTACAGCTGCTAAAGCCATTTAGAATCATTCATCTTAAAATCTTGTATTGGGTTTGCTTTCAGACATTCTCCTCCCTGGACACTCCTTTGGTGTAACTGTAGGTGGGCGATCTCTTTTCCCTGAATCCGTGGGCTTTTCATCAGTTGAAAGTTTTTGACAATTGAAGTTTTGCACTAATTGTGGAATGGGAACAGTCTCAGGATCTGCTGTGATGTGCAGTATGCAGTTACTCACTAAATACTGCCCTGATACACCTCGCTCCTTTTCTTCCAGATCTAATGGATCTGATCTGTCATTTGGGCATCAATGACTTACAGAGTTAATACCCTGTTGCTGGTGCATGCCCTGCCATGGCCTGCCAGACTGTCAGTTCCTCTTATTTCGCAGACATTCTCTCAGTCCTGTGTGTGGTGCAGGTTTTCTGAAACAGTATGTGTGACAGTCAAAATAGGATGTACATCGCTGGTGTGGGAGAAGCAGAATTGGAGCCTAGTTAGAGCACATGAGGACTCCTGCAATGCAAAAGTGAGATAATTACCACCAAAAAAAAGGAGTGGAGCATACCCAGATGTGGCTGACTCGCGACTAGCTCTGGTGCCTCATTATTTCAAGCAGCTTTTGTCTCGCCCCTGCCCTCCTGTTCAGAGGGAGGTGCCTGTGCCGCTGGCAGCTGGACACGCAGCAGCTGAGGTAAATCCCGTTCTTCTTCCCACGGAGGAGCTTTCTCAAGTAGGTACACAGCTAGGCACAGCTCCCCGGGGCTGCTGGTGCTCCTCCAAGGACAGATTTTCCTCAGCTTTTCCTAGCTTTTTCTTTTCTGGTCAGGGAGTCTAAAACCCCAAGTTAAAAGCTGATCTTTCTCTCATGTTTGTGTGGAGAGAAGGATTCATAATTGTGCTAATTGATACTGACTCCTGCTCATGCTGACTGCTGCCGGGCTGGTGGGTTGGTTGCGGCAGGGGCCAGGCTGGTCCTCTGGTGGCGGGTAGGCCCCTGCCCAGCCTGGGGGTGTTTCTGAGCTGCCTGAGGGACGTGGGGCCCGGAGTGACGGGGGCTCCCCAGGGCCAGGCCTGGCAGCTGGCACCAGTCCCACCAGGGCAGGCCGGGGGCAGCCCAGAGTCCATGAAGTAAGTTCATGGTGACGAGGCAGGTTTGAAGGCAAGCTGGGAAGCCATTCTGCAGGCCAGGGTCAGGGCTTGGCCTCAGCCAGGTAACCAGAGTCAGGCACAGCCCCGTGATCATAGGGCAGGTCCATGGTGACAGGACAGGCCCAAGGTGAAGGTGGGACACCAGCCCACGAGTAAGGGTCAGCAGGGTCCGAGGACAGGCAGGGGCACTGCTGCATCTGAAGGCTGAGACAAAATGGGTCCCCAGATCATGGCGGGGAGGCCCAGTCTGCTTGGTCAGGGCCATTTAGGCCTATAAGTGCCCTAGGGCCCTGAATGCAAAGACAGAGAAACCCAGAGGCTATTGGTGTGGGAAGAGGGGCTCTCCAGGGCCCCTGTCTTTTGGTGGCACTGTTCAGGTGAGCTGGAGGAAGAATAGCACCCAAGTACAGGAAACGGATTAATGTGCTCCCCTCTGCTTGTTCTTAAGCAGATGGGAAACATGCTGGCCAATAAAATTAATTAATTCGATCAGAAGTTGGCACATATGGATGCATAGAGAGTAATGGTTTGGGGAATTTATTCCAGTCTTTGAAAAAAATTCGTCATGTCTTTGTTTAGAAAATCAGACTCTGTGCCCCTCGTTCCCACCTCTAGTACTTTAGCCTTAATTATGTGATGTAACAGGTACTACTTTCTGTCCTGCTACGAATTGCATGAGTTTCATTTCTAAGTCCACATATTTACTTAACGTTTGAGGAAAGGAAATGTCTTTGATCACGTATTTCACATATGACAAAAGGATTTAAAAAAACCTTCCAGCTTAAAACTTCTTAATGAACATTAATTTTTGAAAGTTTTACTTGCAATTTGTCAGCTTTTGCTACGAATATATTTAGCTATTTTGTAAATAAAGCAAGGTGAAGCCTTTCCTAAGTACTGGGCTACACGGGTTTTTATTGTCTTGTTTTTCTCTTGCCTCTATGTTACTATAGAGGATTACAAAGTGTATCACCCTCCTCCCACTGTTTTTCTCAAATCCTGTGCAATGAATGGAGAACACAAGGTCACTGGAGGTTTGACTTCTGAGAGGCTGTATTTTGTTATTTTTTTAATGCAAATAATGTGGTTTCTTCTATTTCTTGATTAAAAGTTCTTTTCTCATCTTCATTTTGTGATGGAGGAAAATTTCCTTCTTATCACTCTCAATACCTTTATTTCTGACATGCATGTTACATTACCTGGAAGAAAAGTAAATTCTTTGCTAAATTGCTCTAGTACTGAAGGGCATTAAAGAAGTACTTAAAGCAAGAATGGTGGAAATCCATAGCTGTTGAAAAGTTTCCACTGAAACCTTCAGTTTCTTAGGGTACCATGTAGATGCCTTAATGGTGCCTTTCTGACCACTGGGCCATTTAAAGAGGTAGTGGAACCTATTTGCAACAGTTGCAAATTGGACAGCTGGATGCCTATATGTTTCTCAGATACCTTCATGCTATTCTTCGTAATAGTCTCAAAGAAGGTCTCCAAATGGATGGGAATGTAGGCCGTGTACCCCACAAATTATGCTCTAGACATGGGATAAATCATGGTAAAACAGCATCAAAACGAACACTGCATTCTCTATATTTTTCTTGTCCTGTTTTTGTCCCGAGTTCAAGTTACCTGAAGCATACAAAATAGTGTTTACTTTCAGTATCAGCCCGACTGACTTCAATGCAATTAGCTATGTGAATTTCTCTTGCGGGATAAGGGGAAGTGTGTCAAGAACAGAGCTGAATGAAATTGTTTTCAATATTGTACAGCATAAGAAAAATCCTGGCATTGTCCTTCTGAGTCACTGTAGGTTGAATGTGACTTTTTCTTGAATTATCCTCAGGTTAATTGGTCAATTGTGAAATCAGCTGTACTGTAATGGCCCAGTGTTACGGAATCCCATGATTTTAAAGAAAAGGATAACTGAGTTTTCACGCCTTTTAGCATCTGTGGTGCTTTGATGATCAGAACACTAGTGAGAACACTGAGGTCATGAGCATCCTAGAAGGGCCAAGAAAACTAAAATTTTAAGTTCCAGGATTATAGATTTTGATTTTTTGTTGTTGGTGGTGTTAAATGTAAAAAAGTTAGACAGGGATCTGGATTACAGGGTTAGAGGGAAATAATGTTAACTATGTTTAAAGACAGTGTTGATCAGTTGTCAAATGAAATCCTCATTTCTTGGTATGGATCTTATTACACTATGGTTATTACATTGACATGGTACTGATTCCTCAAGAAGAACAAAAGAACTACAGAAACCACCAAAAATCTGTTTTTGTTTGTCTTCCTTAGCCAAACCCTCTGACTGTCCAAAAAGACAGCTGAACCGATTTTTCTCTAATTAAAATATAAAGCCCTTTTGGAATGAGTTTGTTTGCTACGTTTTTGCCAAGAAGACATTTTTATAATGGAGTTTTAATCGCAACCTCTGAAAACAGGACTCTATAATAAGGTTGCTGCCAGTACTCTCACAACAGAGAGTAGCCAGTGTCATACTGTGATAGATGCTGTGTGATTCAGTCTGCTCTCCCCTTTCCTTGTTTCCCCCAAGTCTGGCAGGCCAAAACAGAAATAGCTCTTCATTGCATTTTGCTGTAGGGCTGACTATATTAAGAAAACTGCCTTATGCAAAGCCTTGAGACTTTGCAGACCTATTGGACTATAGCATGGAATATTGTTTGAAATAAATGGGTTTACTGTGTCTGGATACTAAGCTAATCAATCCAGTATGGCTGTTTCATATGGTTAAGCCTATTACAACTTTCTTTGACCTCTTTCATCTTTCTTGAGGATATAGGGTATCATTAATGTTACCAGCTGCATTGTTTTCTGCTAATATCAACAACTGGGGGGGGACGCGGAGAAAAAACGGTTCTCTTGTTTTCCACTTAGATAGTTCTAGTATTGCCAAACAAATGTGAAACAGGCTTTTACAATAATAGTATTTTCCCAAATGCCCTGTTAATTTTCAGTAAACCAAAATAAAATGTGTTATTGTTTATTAAGACAGTGTGACCCATATGGATTCCAGATGATAAAAGTTTCAATAAAATGCTGCAATTAGATGCAAGTAACTTGAGTTTTCTTTCAGTTCACATGTTTATATGTAGCTCAGGACAAGAATGATCATTTAAGTTGTGTCGGCGATTGGATTTTACTTACAATGATGATAGTTCTTTTCACTTGCATGCCACTTTTCACTTGAAACTACGCAAAGAGTCTTGAGCCATCTGGGAATAACTTTAATGCAAGAGTGTTGTAGGAACATTGATCTAACTGTATGTTGCAACCTACATATTCTGGCTTTGAATAAGGATTTAGGGTCTTTACAGGCTATGACTTCTGGGGAGGTTGCATGTGTAAGGTGGCTCCTAATGTCCATTTTGTATTGGCTATACCACAATATATTGATGATTTGGACCTCAATAATGAGATTTTTCTGGTAAAATGGGTATGAAGAATCCACGTGACTTTGTGGTAATCAACATTTAAATAAAAAGTTCCTCTCACAATATTTTCTATGTTTTATCACAATGTTGTTGGGATTTTTTTCAAGAATTCTCATTCAAATGGTGAAAGTGATTCAGATGTTTTATGTTTAGAAGGAGGACATCTCAGAGTCATAGCTGAACTTTAAGTACGTGTTTTCATACAACAATATACTATAATCGTAACATGATCTGTAGTCTATCTTTGTATTAACTCTCAGAAACAACCATAGATTCTTAACGTTGCAAAAAAGTTGCATCTCAGGGACAAAACAGGAGCTAAAGAAGTGTCGTCTTTTTCCCTGACAATATTAAGATACTAATAGTTGGGAATACCCGTAACATTTTTTTCAATTCACATGTATTGCAGGATAGTTATTCCTGAATACATCTGCACAGTAATTGCAAATAAATAATTCACTTACAGTGTCATGAAAGAATATGCATTTGAACTGAACTATATGGTCTCTATAATGCAAATCTGGTAGAATGTACATCATCTGATGGTCTTTCAGTGAAACTAATGAATAATAAGGCTCTGCTGGACAGCATACATCTGAAGATATTATTCAAAGAAAAAAATCTGTTTTACCAATGGCAGTTTGAGGAATTTTAACACCAGATCTTATTACATACCATACAAACTTGCAAATACCAGCTACTGCAGTTAAAAAACTCAATTGCATGCTGGAAGTATTAGAGTGCAATATTTGCACTGACTGTTGTGCTCTGCACAAATCTTTCATAACGATTTTGTGATCTCTTTGCTTTCTCCTTTCTTTTAGTACAGTGATAATTTGAGTAATTTTGAAATTGATAACTCGTTTGTAAGTTGCCACACTGCACTCATTCTTAGATGTTTTCCTTTTTCATGTCACCAAGGCCACTAAGGCATTTCAATACCTAGTATTATGTTCTCTGCATAGTCAAAGAAGAATTGTATGGTCAATATCTAGCTTGAATTTATGAAGAACTTTTTTGTCATTTATATTGCAGTATGTCTCCTGGGTATTATTTCATGCTATCTGATATTCATAAATGATACCTTTCATACTCAGTGACTTCGAGAAATTAACTATCTTATCCTTTACACCTTTCTTTAGCAGTGCTTTCCTGTAGTTCTTTAAAACATCTCAGTGAGATATTCGATGGAACATAACTAAATTTGATGAAAACATAACTAAAACACCAAGAGACAAAAGTCTCTTGACAGTAGATCATTCTTTGGATAAAGGTGAACATTGTAATAAAGAAAATAATGTTTTACTGAATTCTTTGCATCAAAAGATGATTTGGCATGATTGAGGTATTGTACCTAAGAGGCAGTTAATCAACTGTGCTATGTCACAAGTTACCTGTGCTGATTTCTTGTAATGCTGACCCACTGTAGTTAATAAAGTTGCCTGGTATTTATACTTTTCTACCATTGAAGCTTGGTTTGTCCTAGGAATGACACAACTTGTGTTGTGATCCTTGTGTTGCTTACTCTATACATGGCGTTTTAGACTCGTATTCTGCAACACATGTATTGTGTAGGCTGCTTACAATAAGAATTAATAAAATTAGCCCTGTAAACTTGAGCAAGATATGGTTTGCATGTGTTGACAATGTGACAAGATTATGCTTGAAATGTTTTGGTTGCATCAGAGACAGTTTCATGCTGGATTTCCAAGCTAGGAATTTTATAGCAAGATCTGAAATGCATGAGCTTGCTTTTCTTTGCACCACTTTGTTCACTTTTTGCTAAGGTAACTACCACTTCCACCATTAGCATTAAAAATGAAAACAAATGAAGTTTTGTTCAAAGAAGGTAGAGCAGCTAAGGTTCAGATATATCATGCACCCTGTTAGAATTTCTGCATTTTACTTATGCATTTGTAGGCTTCCTCACAGACCTGCTGAGATCCTACATTTGCATAACACACTTACTAATTCTCTGCTTTGGTTCCCTAATCTATTTGTTCATCCATTTCTGATGCTGTTTGGCAAGTTACTGTTCAGAGGCTAGTGGAATCTGGAGAAGGTTGTTTTCAAAGGGTGATCTTTTTGCAGTTCTTGCATATTTCATGATTTTCTGTCTAAATTTCGGTATGTTTTGTGACAACCAGGTGATTTAAATTAGTCAGGGGTAGTTTTACTGCAGAAAGGACACGTGTCACCTTTGGATTGGTGAAGGTGTTGTGACTGGTTTGCATCGATTAGTGCAATCTAGATTTTTTTTTTCTTGGAAGACTGCTGGGTAGAATGGAGTATTGATGCTTATGCTTATTTGTAAGGTTTAGGGGAAACACAGGCAGCTGAAAGTGATGTTTTGGATTAAGGTAAAGTGTATGGTTTCGATAATGCATTGAGTTTAGAAGTCAGTATTGGCTTTATTCTTGTAGGTACTTAAGGCTGGCTGTCGTGTGGGATGACACTGTGCAGAATGGTGTCCATGGAGACAGGGACAGTGCTGTTCGAAGGTGGATTATGTTGTTTAGTTTGTAAAGTGAGTACATCTTTCTTCATATCTTACTTATACAGTGCATTGCTTGGAGGGAATACTTCATGGTGGAATGTATTAGTTCTTATAGCCTCTTTCATTTGGAGTCCACAAAGGGGTTTAAAGAAAATTAATCTTTCTTCTTGAAACTCACCTGCATTTTTGTTATGCAGGAGATAGCTTTGCTGTTCCCTTTAAAAAAACAGATCATTTTTTATTTCCTTACAAATGCAGTGTCACAGTAAGCTTAAGCTTGCCTATTGACCTGAGACTGCACTGCCAAGGGGTGATCACTCATTTTCCAAGCTAGATGCTCCTGCTGCTCCCCTGCATTTGCTGTACTGGTCATGTTACCGCTGAGTGGGCTAGATCACAACCCACTGATCTGTCAGAGAAATTACTGTGCCAGAAAGAAGGAAAAATCAGTTTCAGCAGATTTCACTGATGTCATGGCCATATGCAGTGGAGCTTATACAAGGCAAGGGGCAGAAAAGGTAAAGGTGGCAGATTGTCCAATTGGGAGCCCGTATATAGATTGACTCATGCACCTGGTGAAATTGCAAGGTTGATCTGCACTATTTCTAGCCATTGAACAATATATTTTGAATTAATTTTTGTGTTAAAAACCACACATTTTTCATAAATCTAAGTGGCATAAATTCCTGCGTCTCATTATTTGCTCTTTATTTAAATGAGAGTTTTAGAATGACAGTAGCCTTGACATCCCCCAATTTTTCTTTTAATTTTACTCTACCTACCTCAGAAAGGAATTTCACAATGAAGTTATTGTTACAGGTTAATTAGTTGCATATTGTCTTTCAAACACTTACTTTAAATAAACAAATTATCTGCATATAACAGAAACTCAGGACATGAAGAGAAATGTTGCTGTTCTTCTCATATGTGGTCAGATAACTTTACTGATGAAAATTTCTGTTTCAGTCAAGCAAAAACTGCTTTTTCTGCTTTATTTATAAAAGCAGAACCTAGAGAAGGAAGTGATTATTACATGCTCAGAAGCACGTGTGAAACAAATACACTGTCAAAATGAGCAATGTATACCAGATACTGCCGGAAAGGCCTAGCGGACTCCCAAATTAAACAATTTTATTAATGTGACTGTGCATGAGAGCCACAAAACTAATAGGTGGTTGTGTTCCTCACCTGGTAATCACAAGTAAAAAATGAGAGGTCATAGCAGCAAGTACTTTATTTCCAATCTTAATGACTAATTTCATATGACTTTACTAAGATTTAACTAGCAAAAGCATGTTAGTAAGCATATAGATAGGTTTTCATATATATTATTTGGGCATTCTCACAGTGGTGGAATAACTGACAAAATCACAAGCCATGTCTGTATCTCAGTGTTATAACTGCTGATGAAATACATGATGGCAAAAAGACTGACAAATTGGAAAATAAGCATGACAAGAGTTGTCTGTATCATTTGCTGGTGTAATCCTCTAAAACAAAATGTGTATTTATCCCAACTGATGCTGTTCATATCCAGGAATGAGGTGAGAGAATGGAGAACAGTGATGGGAAATCTGGGGCTTCTGGTGGAGGAGATTGTTACTGTGGACAAGCATGTGATTGTGAGTCCCCAGATCAAAGAGGCTACTATCATCTATGGAAATAGAAGCTGGAAATATTGTTTTTTAATCTCTCTAAGATAGCATTACTAGACTACTGTATACACTTTTGATATCACTTATATGATGCATAAAGGTAGGAGATGATACAGAGGAAAACTACCAAGATTATACCAGCAGTGAACAAAATGCCTATGGTGAGAGCTGTAGAAAGCCTAATGTGTTTCATTCTTTTTAAAAAAGGGGATTTGGAAGTAATTGACTCTGCAGAGAAGTAGAACATTGTAAAGGTGTAGCTAGGATGATGGACTGGAAGCTGAAGTGAGACAAATATTAAATAATGCTTACTGTACCATGAAACAATTTACTAAGTGGGGCGGTATCTCTGTATGCTTCATGTGCTCAAATCATGGTTAGATACTTTCTTGGGAAAATGTTGTCTATCAAATCATAAATTATTCTACTTAACATAAAAGTTACTGGGCAAAATTGAAATCCCTATTCTAATTATACAACTCAAAGTGTTGTAACAGAAAATAGTTCACTAGATGCCCTTTCTGGATGTTTACTCTGTGCCTTTCAGGTCCTGGATCACGTACTCCTTTGCTTTGCATCACACAGAGTTATTTTCACCACTGTGAAGTGGAACGAATTCACTATTCTCATTTCCTCTCTGAGTAACCCGTAGACCCTTCCTGCTAGTGGCCAGCTGATGCATTAACTGGGTGGCAGAGATGACATCCCGCTGATGGATCCCAGTCTCAAAGATACATGAAGATTAAATTTAGTTAAACTTCACCAGGTGTCCTATAATGTGTCTGGCAAGAGTGAGAATGTTTAGAAATAGTAACCTGTCTTGGGAAGGAAGAGGGTTATCTCCATAGAGACTATGAACAGTGATTTCACAGGATGTTCTGACCTCCTTTTCAGTCTGACAGGGTAGATGGATAGCGTTTCCAGGGGAGGGCACAAGACTGAAGATTTCCTTCGCATCTGTGTTATTTGGTCAGTCGTGTACGGATCTGTTTCTCTGTATGGGATGAATTTTTCTTTGCATTTCACTTCTGTTCATTGTGGTTCATTTTATATTCCTAGAGACCATGGGTTCCCAAAGATTGTATTAATGCATCTTGCAAATAGATATTTTTAACAATATTAATAATACAGAATTTACTGCTCATTGGTTTATATCTATACACTGAAAAGTGATACATAGACAGAACAAATATATTGCGGAAAACACTTCACTTTGTAATTTCAGCAAATCAACATTCGAAAGTCTGGTAGCATTTCAAATGGAAGTCCCTTGAGTGTTTTCAGGTATTCTACTAGTGATCTGAAGAATCACTTAGACTTAATAAGAGCAACCTTTGCAAACAACGTATGAAACTTGGAAATTTATTTGTTTGACTTCTTTAGTACTTGTGAGTTTTCAGAATGAAATAAAAATAAAACAAAGTTCCCTTTCATCCTGCATCTTTCCAAGAGTTTGGGGGTTTTATTTTTAAAGATTTGTAGTTTTTAAGCTCTTAAATGTGTGACTGGCCGATATTGTTATTTAACCAAATTTCGTGAGAACAGGATCAACCAACATGCAATGGATATTTATTTGCTTAGTAAGACAGTTTTTCTACAGTTATAGCAGTTAAGCTTGAATTTGTTTTTTAAGTATAAGACCATACTGATTTAAATAGAAAACTGATAAATAATACTGCTGACTTTTTGATACACAGGTCTTTTGAAATTCAGTGGACGTCTTTACAGTTAACAAGTTATTCTTCTATTTAGAAAATTCTTTAGATAGATTTTGACAAAACAGATAGACATGGAGTTGTCTGGTCGAGTGTCATGTTTAAGAGTGAAGGAGCTATTACATTTTATTGTCTTATTGGTTGTAAAGCCTAAGAGCTTGTGTAGTAGAGTATGTGTTGCTGTGCTAACTGTTTGTATAAGTCTATAACAATTGCTTTAGTTACATTTCCTAACAGTGGGCCTGATTATGCACCGTTCCAGTATTTGGAATGGCTTTGGGAAGTATATGCATGATGTGAAACCTCTTGAAAGTATTTCTAGTCTTTCAGTGGGTTTCAGATTTCAGGTGCCCACAACCTCCTTTGCATACTCAAATTTCTTCAACTTCTGGTTTTTTTTGTTTATTTTTGTTTTTCAGAGAATAATAGAAATACAGTCGTCAACTACTCTCAGTGCACCTGAGTTTTGCGCACCAGGGATAAGCACACCCAGGAGCAATGGATGAGCCTTACCCTGGCAAAACTATCCTTCAGATGAGGGTATCTCTCCGCCACATGCAGCTTAAAAGGTAACTCTTTATCTGAAAACTTCAACTGAAATTTACAGTTCTATCTATCCCTCTTTGATCGTTACTGCCTACCATATGACGTCCCCCTATTTATTTTTTTTAGTGGTGTTGTGTCATGCTTGATTCATTCATGATATGCAGCCCAGATTCTGCTTTCCCTGGAGTTACTGTGTTGTTAAAACTTCAGTACATTAAACTTTTAATCAAATTTGGCATAAAAGAAAATATTTTCCAAGATTAAAACTATTCTCCAAGTATGGATATAGCATGCATGTAAAAGTTTACACTACACATACCAGTTGACTTGCTTGTTTTAGTTGTACAAATTCAATGTCAAAGCTTTGCTAATTTGCTAAAGTCTTTGAATGAAATCTCCTTGTTATTGCTTAAATGCATTGCTAGTATAAAGCTATGCATTTCATAGAATTCTTTTTCAAATACCTGTATTTTTTTTTAACCAAAAATTATCTTCAAGGTCATCTTCTTTTATGAAGTATTCAGTCCACTGAGTGAGGTTCTTGCACAGACCCCTGAGAGATGTTCTGATCTGCTTTTGTATCCAGATGTAGCTTAATTATTTAAACATAAAGACATATGCTGAGATTTAGGAAGGACTCTTCAGAACTCAGTATTATCATTATATGCTAATTTAAAAGTATCACTGATCAACCGGAGATCTTTGTTGCCCTTCAATTAAAACATGCAAACATGTGGGATACAGTAAACCAGATGTAATAATTAAAATAGTTCAACTGTTCATACTGCATGCTATTTCCTACTACATGACCATTGAAAAAAAAATAAAGCCAACTAGGATTGCATAGTCTCATAAAAATTCTAGTTGGCTTGAAAATACAGTGTCATTCCCATTAATGTTAAACACTTCAATGAGAAAATTACATAGGCATGAGTAAACTGCGTCAACAATTAAGCAGAGGAAACAGATTCAAACAATTTAATAGAGGAAATGGAACATGGTCAAAGAAAAGATTTTTCACCCTAATGACAAAGTAAAGGAAAGGGAAAGGAAAGGGAAAGGATAGGGAAAAGAAAGGGAAAGGGAAGGGAAAGGGAAGGGAAAGGAAAGGGAAAGGAAAGGAAAGGTGCACCCTCCGGCCTGAATAATTTTGTTTGGAATGTCTAATTAATAGGAGTTACAATAAAGTTGAGAAGAAAAAGGTGTTTAATATTTATAATATATAATGGCAAGAAAAAAAATCTTTGAAAAATAAATATTGGATGTATTGACTGGTTTAGTGGTAAAGTACAATCAGTTTAAATATTTTATCATATTCTCAGATACCACACGATGGACTTTCATCTTCTTAGGAAACCAATGTGAGATTTTCCCTGAAAAGGTGAAAAAGTGTCCTTCTTCACACTCAACTAAATCCTAATGATATTACAAAGTTCTAGGTATATCGTGCTTGTATGCAGAGCACACAGAGTGGCTGTAGTTCAAGTCAGTGTTGCTGCCGTTGTGCTGAGTTGCTATGCGTTAAGGTGCCTACCATTCTCTAAGATTTCTTTAGCCTGGTTTAGCTACAGCACGTGGGGATCCACAAGTGCATATGGTTGTTTCTGCTTATGTTTAGCAAAACTTTTACAGAACATTGTCTTGCTCTGCTCTGCTTCTGGATTAGGAAGAAAAGTATGACTGCAAAGCTCAGAGGCTTTTGCCTCTGAACCCCCAGGTCAGCCTGGCACTGAGGAATACAGTTGTTTATTTCCTGCCCTTGTGCATGACATTTAGGGGGTAGCCATGTTGGGCAGTGAATGAATGAAGCTCCTCTGGAAGAGTGTGGTTGGAGAGTGGTCAAATTCATTCTTGACTGGATTAGAGTCAACCATGACATCATGGCCCGTCTTTATACTACGGTGCTTAGCTTCAGAATATGTGATTAGCAACAGTAGACATACCTGTGAAATTATTGTACTTGCTATCCTTTCTTTGCATCTAAACACCTTTCCCTTTTCTTTCTACAGTTATCTATCTGCTTTGTGTTTCTTTCCTGTGGTCTAACTGTACAACATGACTGTCACGTGGACAGATTTGAAATCCAGTCCTTCGTTTTATGTTCACATTGATGTATGCCCATCTGTGCAAGCGACCTTAGTTGTAATAATGAGCAATTGGTCAGAAATTGTGTGCTTAGAACTTCACAAGTAGACATTTACCAAAGTTATTTACAAGTACTAAATGGAAGCTTGAGTTGAGGTCACACAAGCATGGCATGGCAATTAATCCTCTAGTCTTAGATGGCTTTTGCATGAGTTTTGAGTATAAAGTCACAGGTTCCCCAGGAAATAATTATCTGATCACTTCTGTACTGGATCAGAACTCCATAACAATTACTGAAGGTGTTAGTGACTCTTACACTGTGGTTCATGAATTGTTTGGTGGTGGTCTCTCAGAAGCTTAATGTTGATGGGATGTTGCTGTGTTCTAAGTGCTAATTCAAAACAAAAGAAAATGATTTGTGTTTTAAATATGACTTCTCTCAATACATATTTCATTTAAAGATATCATAGAAGAAGAGGAGAATGGAGGGGGAAGTAGGGGAGCACAAAAAAGTCCTTTGTAAATGGTAAATAGTATGCAGAAGTTTGAGTATACTTTTCAGGGTATAGAAAAGACAGGTGGGTGACCAAAAAGCTATGGGTGGCCTTGAAGGTTGGAAAAGTTGGTAGTTTAGTGCACTGCTAATTCTAGATGAGTTTTCTCAGCTTCCAAGCTTTTTCAGCTTGGAGTCAGCTTCCAAGTAGGTGATAACTGGGAAGCTTTTTCTTCTCCAGGTTATCTGATTCTTCCCAGGGATCTTTGTAAAGTATTCCTTCATGACAGGTGGCCTCTATTCTTTTATTGGATCCATTAAGAGGTCTTCTAAAATAGGCCTGTCTGGTCTTTTGAAAGTGATTATGGCAAAAAAAGGGAAGTATTAAAGTTTGTTACAGTAAGGCCTGTTTTCATAAACTCTGGATAGAGGAATTTTGGCCTCCGTCAATTGGTTATTAATTGTTGTCTTTGTTAATGATGCAGATAATTTATTTTCATTCAAGTTTTTGTTCCAGTAGAACTCATTATCAAAAATAACATAAATATCAAATGGTTAATCAAAGACATCTGTTCTAGCAGAGCAAATTGTGTGTACTTATGCACACACATACGCATGCATACTCATGCCCTGTGTAGGTAGAGGGCAGGTCAGGTGATGGGGAGAGATTCTGTCCTCAAGCAGTGGACTCTACCTCTGGATGCAGACAAATATCTGGAAAAGAAACTTTGTGTAAAAGTAGAACTTGTAGTCAGTCTCCTGTACTTTTTGTTGTTTCTTTTCATCCTGCTCTAAAGCTGCAGATATATTGTTTCCTGACTTTCTGCCAGAGCCCAGCATAAAGTCTCTGGCTACAAAGTGTGAGAGATTAAAAAGAGAATGACTTTTGAATGAGGAGGCTGCTTTAAATTATTCAGAGATCCTCCCTCTTCCTCTGTTCCTTTTCTTGATGTTTTGGATCAGCAGCACATTTCTAGCTGTAAATGTCTTTGGAAAATATGTTTTAAAGGAACAACTTCAGTGTGGAAGAGACTTTGAAACTAAAGCATAAAGAAGTAATTTTGCTTCATTGCATGTAGTATAATATACAACTGTCTCTGTCTCATTTGGAAATATGAAGAATCACAAAATATGCAAGTACTGCGTAATCTCTTAAAATCCTTTTTAAGGAAAAAGTCCTTTTTAAGGAACAAACGTGAGAGTGAGACTTTTGCCACAGTAACTGGTTTAACTTCAAGCTTTTTGCATCAGGGTCCATTTGCTGATCCTTTTGTCAGTGAAGAAATATGCTTTTCTAAGAGCTCTCTAGGAAGAGAATACTCCCTGAGGGTGCTCAGGCATTTTGAAGAAAATAAAAACTGAGTTAAATCTTCACGCAAAACTTGAACTGGACCCAATCTTAACATTTCTTGAGGCTTGACAAGTTTGGAATGTTTCCTTCCTCCCCACCCTCATTACTTTTCATTTTCATGCTCCTCTGCATTTCCAGGATCTGGCCAAGATATGAGCTATGTGTTGCTGAAATTTTGTACGAAAATGGGGCAATATTTGTGTGGTATATTTTGGCCTGATTATAAGAAAAAAATTCCCACAGAACTTTAGAGGGAACTTGTCTTTGTCAGAATGCTGCACAACTTCTTGCAAAAGTCTAAAGGTTTTGGTAATACTTTACTAATAATAGCAATTGTTTATAATTTAAGAAAATGGTTTATAACAATTTTCCCTCCTTTCCTGTGTCAGCTCTAATGCCTAATTACCTAAATACAATAGTAGCATTATTGTGTATATTTAGAATTCATGTAAATAACTTCAGTGGACTGTAACAAGAAATGAAGATTTAAAAGAAAACAGGATGAGAACAAAAACCCATGCTGAAAAAGAAAAAAAGTTACTTTTGCAAACCTTTTACATTTGGTCATTCCTAATACTAGTCTGAATTGAAAGTCAAGAATTCTGCATACCTGACTGAGATCTTTAAGTACTGTTCTTGTAACCTTAAATGAACTAAGAATCTGACAACACACTCTCCACTTGCCTTGTACACGTTTTTCTCAGTATGTGCTCTGCCAGTTTCTGAATGCAATAAAATCTTCAACATGTCAGACACTGAGTGTAAACCTAAATAGCTCTGGCTTACAGATATCAAACCAGTGAACTAAGCTCTTGAGAAATTCGCCCTATAAAACTTGCCTTGATACCTAGAATTTTTTACTTCTGAGATTCAGTAATATGAGTTATTACTGCTAAGGACTTACGCAATTATGTTGTGATGATACATTGCCGTTCTAATGAAAGATAAAAAATAATAATAAAAAGGGTTTTCTTTCTCAAATTTAAATAATTTTGGAAACATGACTTCCTTAGGGACCAGCAATCTTGACAGCCAGAAGGTACATTTACTTTCTGACAGCCTGTCTGACTCTTCTTGACAGCAGCTACCCTGAAATTGCTGTGGGCCTTTGGAAAAATTAACTGGGTTTGTTTTATTTGTTTTTAAATAGCATTTCAAAGAGCTAACTCATTTTTCCCCTTCTGATTAGATATGTTTGGCAACATTTTTGTTGCTTATCTGTAATATACCTCCAGAAATTGTTTTTCATTAGGAATGGAAATATAGTTCCAAAAGGCAAGAATTTAACTAAAAAAAAAAAAAAAAAAGAGAGAGAGAGAGATGGAAATTAGAGGTGGAAAATAACTGTCTAGGTTACTTAGTTTGATTCTATGCCATTGCATTGTTGTGGGGAGGATTTGGGAGAGGAAAGTAAGTCCTTTGTGTTAGGTAATGATACCTGACTAATAGCTTTTACTTATTGAGATTTTTTTCGTTCTCTGATGAAGTTTGCTTGGGCTATCCAGTACAGGAACTTTGTGTCTTTGCACAGTTAGGTATGGTGCTTACACAAGGTCTGCAAAAATAAAGGTATGGATGCGTTCCCATTTTGCTCATTTTCTGGTTCTGATCCTTTGCTGTGAGTGGGATTGAGCCCTTAAGAAAATTTTCTTCTGCAGCCTTATTTGCTTAGGTGTAGATGCAGAATGACAGCCTATGAAGCCCAGCAGCCAAATGCCATACTTGCGACTGAACACGCACATTGAACGTATCTAGAAAAGTGACATGGAAGGACAGTACCAAAACCACTGCCTGGTCCTCAGCGCTAGAAATGCTGAATTCATCTTAAAGATAAACAATTTAGAATTTACCTTAAGTGGATCTGCCTTCTCTACAGGCACTTCCTCTTCCAGATAGCTATTTTCCCAGATTAACTGTTAGTCATAGTTTTTCCTAGCTGTGTGTATAGCCAGATTCTTAGCTTTCACAAGTCTGCAGAGCTCTGTGAAAGAGTAAGCACTGTTGATTTAGATGAGCTGACAATTTTGCCTGCAGCGTCAAAGTCGCTTTTCCCAGGCCATTGCCAATAACCATTTTTCTTGCCTTCCTCCTGATCTCTAAAATACAGGCAGCTCCTCTTTAAATGAAATTCTACACATTTTTGTATGTAGAGGGGAAATTCACACAACGCAATGTGAGCTATCTGATTAATCTGGCTGACCTGTGCCTTAGGTTTCTTTTGCCATCAGCTGAGAGTGATGGACGGTCTCCAAGGGGCAGGCCAGAGTCTTTACATTGACTGTACAGGAATCAAGGAGTCTGTTTTGCTAAAGCAGGTGCCTAATCATTAATGAAGTGCAGTAACTCTGATTGTCACCATTCTGGTTTATGATATAATGCTTCTGTCACTTGCATTTAACAAATTTCACTTGATTTGAGGGTTTATATTGGATCATCTCGGAGCCCTTAAATGAAGCCCCAAAGCTCTTTGGAATTCTGTCGGTTTGACTAGAGAACCCTTGAAGGAACGTCCTGGTCCACTTTTTTAATGAAAAACAACTTGGACTTGCTGGTTAATGAATAGGTGACCAGAGGGTTTTTTTCATTTGTTATTTTTGCAGTGTATAGTAGGCTTTGGCATGTTGATTTTGTAGCCTTTGGCTGTTTGGATCTTTACCATACCAAGACTCATTATTCTTGGGCCAGGTCCTGGCCTGTGAGAAGTGACGAGCTCTGAAAGGGGGAAGTGACACAGAGCAGAGCTGGTGGAGAATTCTTGTGCGTATCATGCATTGAAGACAGATACGGTATTTGCTTTATGTTGAAACATTTTAGAACTGGAAATCAAAATTAATATGTTGTCAGTTACAAAACTTAATGAGGAATTAAGGTTGCATAGTACACTTCGTTTTTAACAATTCACAGATGCAGTTGCTGTGGGTGACTCTAATGACTGTTGTACCTGTGCAATTTGCTGAAGCAGGGTAGATATAATGCCTGCTTGCTGTAAATATGAACCAGGCTGGATATATGTTCTATATCCTTTAATAAATGATAATAAAGTATTTATAAATAGAAGAACAATAAAAAATGTTACCATATGCTCAAAGTAATGATCAGGCATTTACCCTCACTCATGAGACAATGTTTTGGATCCAAGCTTGTTGTACCATATGGATATGGATGAGAAAAGAAAACAATTATGTGTGTTTCATGGGAATGTGGAACTTTCACTTCATTATGGACAAGAAGAAAGGAAAAATTAATCAAATAATAAAGTTTCTTAAAAATCTTTCTCAAACTGAAAAGCCTCATTACATTTATTACAATGCAAATTCTTCACCTCTGATGTCAATACCTTGCCAGTAATGTATCTCAGGTGCAGTTACTGGTAAATAAGTATACTTTATCACAAGCTTTTAAACATATTTAGATAGAAGACTTTTGTTTTCTTTGAGGCTGCATTATTTAGGGAGAGAGGATTTGCAATTTATTTCTTTCTAATTTTATGATATACGTTTAAGGTCCAAACTCTAAGCCAACGTGGAAATTGGCAGAACTCCACTGGAGTCAGAAGAGCTCTGCCAGTTCACACCATCTGAGGTGTCACCACGTATTTTATTTTTTGCTAATGATGTTGTATGAAAATGTCGTGATTGAATGCAGATAAATTATTTGTAATATAATCCCAAAGTTTGCCGCAGAAAGTGTTTCTTTTATATCACACAAAGTCTGTCTTAAATTGCTCAAGTTAAGCTGAAAATGAAAAAACATGAAATGGAAAACCCTAGAAATAGAATTATTCTGTTTTATTATCTGAGTGCTTAGCACTTTGCCTGAATGATAATGTTTTTCTTAATATATAAGGCATAGTTTCTGCATGATTTCAGTTGTCTTTTTCTTCTTAAAAGAGAAATGAATATTTGGATAAGTTAGTGAAGCGATAAGGGGAACAAAAGAGGTATTTTTTTCCTCTTCAGAGATAATGAGGGAAAGCAAGTGCCCAGAACCAAGTGTCTCTGTCAAGCAGTCAGTCTTTTAGGGTCCCAGGAAATAATAAAGGGGAAAAACAAACAAAACAATTCAATGAAACAGAGCAAACCCCCAAACCTTGTCTGCCTAAAATAATAACATAAACTTAAATCCCAGACTGTATTATAGTGCTCCCAACTTTCCAATCAGAATGAGATGTGAAGTTTTATATTGCTATAACAATTCAAATATATGATTTTTGGAAGATGTATGGAAGTAGCATGGGCCAATTAAGAAATTCCATTTGGTATTTATGCAACAACATGCCTTTTCCAAGGATGAATTAATGGACGTTTTTGGGAATTTCTCTATGCCTGTCTTTTGTCTCACTGATAAAGACTAAGTTCAAGTCCTAAGCAAGACCTGTACACTGGTTTACTGGGAAACCAGAAAGTACTTATGGCATTAGCATTGGTCCCACAGAACATAACATAAGGCTATCAACTCTCTTTTTTACATAAATAAGTTAGTTGAGCAGGGGCATCTTTACAGATTAATTTGAAGTTTAAATTTAACCAAATCTTATAGCAACCAGGGATTTTCTTATGGATTCAACAGATCTTACAATAGCCACTCCTTAAACTGCAAATTGCTTAGTACTGTGAATGCACATATTCTTTTATACATGCAGGCATGCATTCTTCACACTTTGCCATGTGTTGACACATCATATATATTTTCTCTGCACTGAATAGTGCAGCTACCATTCATTTCCCCTCACACCTGCCTGTAAATTCTATGCTTTTTCCATGTGTATTTTTCATGTGGCAGGAAAAAAAGTAGCCTTACCTTTAAACATCAAGGTTTTTCCTTCACTGAGAAGCATGGTGTATTCTTGATTTAGCCATCCTAACTTAAGTAGCAAGAGACAGAAATCCAGTCAAGACAAAGTGGTTTGTTGTTTTCTTATCAGTTAGCTGGTCAAATCAGTGTTAGCATTTAATGGTTATGCAGTCAGCTAAATTGTATCCAGGAAGCTGGTAGTTAACTGGATGGTCAGCTAGTGGTAGCACAGCTATATTGCTAGCAATTCCTGAGCTAGGTAGTTTAAGGCTAGTTTAAATACACTTAGACTATGCTACAGAATCATGAGGTATTCACGGACATGACTTATGTTTTTAAATATAACTCAAAAAAAGGCACGCCTGTAGTAAAGAAGTTTCCTAGTGAATTTCTGTGTCTGTGCAGGCTTCCAGCATTAGCATGTGAAATCTGAAAGCTCTAACAGCAGTGAATTCAGCTGAGGCTCTTGGGGCCACACTGTATTTTGCTTCAGGTACAGGAGCTATGTTGGTGCTGGGGCTGGCATGTCATACTGTCTGGGCTCCTGGCTCCACAATATCGAATGTGGAATCTCGGAGAGCTTCAGGTTAGCTCCAGTTCAAGGTTTTGGCACTTTCCTGTGGGCAGCAGTCTTGTGACACAGGGCTCTGAAGACTTTCGGTCCCCTGGGTCTTAAAAATCCCCACGTAGTACGGCTGGCCAGAGCTGCGGGAACCTGGGTCCCAGCCAGGAACCCACCAGGCCCTGGTGGGTGCTCAGCCAGTGCACTGATGAAAGTTTGTTGAATCAGTGACATTTCTGCAAAACATTTCAACTTTGTCAAATTGTCATTTTCAGTTTAGTCAGAAAAGTCCTCAACAGTTCTATTTATGAATGTCTTGTGAGTAGTACATTTAGGTTTCTTTTGGTATATAATTCAAATTAAGGTTTTGTTGAATAATTTTCCTTACCGAAAGGAAAGATGAGTTAAATGCTTTCGACTTTTGCTTCATTACCATAGTCCTGAATGTGCACATCTGCTGAAGGAATGCCTAACATTATATTTTCAGCTACCCTTATTAACACCAACTTGGATCAATTTCTGTCTTAACAGGAATGTTTACTTAATACATCAGAGGAAATCAAATTGCTGATTCTTTCTGATTGAAATAACCTTATTTGCTTTTTTTTTTAATCCTTCTTTTAGAGACTCACTAAAAAAATGAATATATACAAAAGAAACAGCAGGAACACTAGGGATGTTTTTAACTCAAGAGATATCAAGCCTATAACTTTTGATTACTCAGAAATACACAAAAAATAAATCCAGATAAGATTAAAGAAGACCCAGAGGAAGAGAGAGAATATTGTCTGCACTAATATGTTGGCTGAGTAATGAATAACATTAGCTTTGAATCACAATAAACATATTTTTAAACTTAGATCTAAAATCTTACTTTCTATAGTCTCTCTTCCACTGTGTGCTTTGCAAACAAACACATTCATGAGAGTAGCTCACTGTGAATGTGTGTGATCTGTAAATCACTCTCAAGTACCCTCTGTGCAAGTTTGTACTCTTTTATCTTCGTTTCTAAATGGAAGCACTTTAAATTATTTGAACATTTATATCTCAGTACGGTTTTTAAAATATAAATTACTTCAAAATTCTTTAGTCTGATGTCTATATCATACTTCAAGGTTGATCAGAGGTAATTGTATTTACATTTTACTCTTAACAGCAATTTCCTAGGTTTGATGCACCTCATTAGTACTTCCTTGGGTACTTGCAGTTGTCCAGATTCTGCTCAGTGGTCACTGTTTTAGCTTTCTAATATAGTTTATTCTAAATAGATCTCTTCAGGATATTTTTTCCTCTTTGGGCCTTGCTTATTTTCTTCTTGAATACTGTTAAAAGAATAATTGTATATTCCAACAGTTTAATAGGTTATTGCAGACAAAGTTCCCAAAATTCAGATATTTCATGTAAGTTCAGCTGAACTGCTGGTGTGAATGTGTTTTTGTCTGATACCAGCAAATGGCCCATGTTTTATCAGGCGAATCTCTTACTTTAGCTTTATAATGACCTTCTATTCTCTTCATATCCTGTTATCATAGATGTTCAGGTAACACAGTCATTTGGGATCAAAAAGCACGATGAGTTCAGCGTTACTTTGCTATATGTGTATGCTACCTTCCTCTTGTCCATCCCTGTTGCATTTATATCTGTTTCTGGAAAGCAGACATGATACAAATCAGCTTCTTTACTGAAAGAGCCATTGGGGAAGTAAACGGTACCTGCATCTGTCCTTCCTGTGGCTGCAGGGAGCTCTGGTGTTTTAGAGAAACACATTGTGCAAGTCACCACTGCCTTTTACCATTGTAGATTACTGTGACAAAATTAATTTTCGTATGGTTTTATCCCATTGATGTTTCTTTTGTTAGGTTTGAATTTGGTCTCACATCTTAATCTTTCTGGGCTATATCTATGTATTTCATATTCTGTGTTCTTCTATAAAGATTTTTTTCTGCACAAAGAATCCTGGGTATTTTGTGATTCATTGCTTCATAATACTGTAATTTATAGACGCCCTAATGCTAGTTACTCTTACACTACCTCATTTATAATTATGGTGAAAGGCAGAGTAGTGCAATTTTGTTCCAGTTTAAATAATTTCCATGCTGTTTTCTGGCTCTAAATCTTTAGCTAGGTGAACCCCCCAAGACAGAGGAAAGGTTCAGAATTCTGTTTCATTTAAAGAATCTCTGAATAGTTAAGATTTCATTTTTTTTAAGAAACTCAGTATCTGTATAGTTCTGGTATGACCTTTGCTTTTTAAGACTAACACAAGAGCACGCTATGCAAACACAGGCAGACATACACATACCAAATGGTAAAGGATTTGTGTTTTATACTATACCACAAAGGTTTGTTCCAGGTTCTTTGAGGGGAATACAACATGCTTGTTTCCATGGAAGTTATGGAAGAGTTCACATATTTTATTAAATTTTACTTTGTACATTCAGTTGAAAAAGAATACTCACAGTTTTGCTTTTTGCCCACAGTTATGCCTCTTTCAATAGCACCATTCTTTGCATGTACATGCGTGTAACAAGAAGGTGTATGGCCTCATGGCTAGAATGTTACACAAGTCATCAAAGAAGTTTCCTTGGGAGAACTTAGGACTTCCCTAAAAGAAAAAAATTACCCTACTTTCATCAGTTTCTCCACTGGTAACTCTGTTGTTGGTTTATACTGGCCTGATAAGCTACACTTTTTTCAAGCCTTTCCTGGTCCTTATATATAAACTTAAGTTATTTTATGTCTCTAAGCTGCTGTTTCTTCTGTCTTTTTTGTGTCATCCTTTCCAATTAACTATGATCTAATGGAACAGTGGTAGATATCAAGCACTTAGATCTGCACCTATCTAGATTCCTTTGTACAAAACCAGCTTGGTGACCATCCAAACTACGTAGGTTTTGTCCCTGAAAATAGCATTTAAGATCCATGATCTCAATTTATTCTTTACAGGGTCAGAAATCATGATAGATCAGCAAAATATCTGTCGAACTTGGAAGGTATGGGTGGATCATGCATAGCCTATGTCCTGGTTTCATCTGGGACGGAGTTAATTTTCTTTTGAGTAGCTGTTGTGTTTTGAACTTAGTATGAGAATAATACTGATAACACATGTTGTTTTAGTTGTTGCTAAGTGATATTTACATTAGTCAAGGCCTTTTCCAGCTTCCCATAGAATCTGAGAGGGAGTGTAGACAGGACAAGCTGGCCAAAGGAATATTCCATACCATAGACGTTATGCTCAGTATATAAATGGGGGGTGGCTGGGGGGCAGGAATCTGCAGTGGCTGCTCAAAAATGTCTGGGCAACCAATTAATATAATTGAATATAATGGTATATTAATTGAATCTGAAATAGACTAACCTTGTGGTAAGCAGTTTTAAGGTCTACATCATAATAACTTAAATGTATCAATTTCTTTTATAAGCTTGTGTTCATTTATTTCTTGCTTTATGATATTGAAACTTCTTGGAAGGCTATTTCATATTTAATCATTAGCAAAATATTGAGCTTGTTTGGGATCTTCTTAGTTCTTGATCAGCTTACAGGTAGACTTTTCCAGCTTAGTCTGCCAGAACATGACCAACGTTATCCTCCTGAACGCATTAGTCCCTGAGGAGAGTTTATTTAGCTAAGAGTAGTTCTGATTCTTTCAAATACTGTGGTACTGTGGTACCTATGATTTGTTGGTTTCGTTCTTGTTTTTGGAGTCCTCTGACACTTGAGCCTTTGCATTGTGGAGGAACTGAGGAAAAGTTCCTGCTTCTTCCTATTGTATGTTCTTGTTTGGGAACACTAGGAAGTATAAGACAAAAGGCGTGATCTTAAAGAGGAGTCTTACTGAAAATAAGCTGGCTTTACGTGTATCTGGAGGTACATCTGGATTTACAGTACAAGTCATAGTGAAGACTGAACAACATTTTGGGGGTTTTGTGGGTATTTTTTTGTTTTGGTTGTTTTGGTTTTGGTTGGTTTTTTTGAAAGTAGTGGCTGGTATGTTAAAAACAGATTATGAATACTGACAGCGAATTTTAATTTGTCCAAGAAACAAGCTAGTACCATTTTGAAGAAATTATATCTGCTTGAAAATAAAACTATGGTAAAATGTTATTCATTTTATGGTTATCCTGTTTGAAAATAAGTACATTTTGATGCTGATACCAATTCAGAAAATGAATGCAAATCCTTTATTGTGATGAATGGCTCTACTGACTGCTTGCCTGAGAGAGGTAAGTAACATTTTGTTTGTGTGTAAGTAATGAGCTGTTGGAGCCAAGTTCTGGGACTTGTTGGGAGTGACAGATGTACTGTAAATATACTACAGGTTTTAGGATTTTGTTTGAAGTCTCAAAATACGCTTTAAGACCATAACAATAGCATTGTTATGGCAATGTATGTGTAGCAATATATGCAAGAAGATGTGCTATATATTTGGGAAAGAAAGCTAGGTCATCATACCATTAATAGTTACTATAATGAAAACTGTACGGAAACCAAGCATTCGTATTTGTACACAGAATGTACAAATTCTGTGTTCTGATTCAGACATCTCAAAACTTTTGGGTTCAGATCTTAGGAGTGGGCATGTGGACAACGTTATGTTTGTGTTTACTTTCCTAGAAACTAAATTGTGGACTTGTGGCCAAGACTTGTCTAATTACAGAAGAAACTTCACATTTCTTTAGTTTCAACAATGCTCCTTTAATTTGTCCTAGCATGTTTTAGCATGGAAGCAGTCATAAATAGAGATATTACCATTTTACTTCTAAGTAAATCCTATTTCCTTTAGGTACGTCTGTGCAGATGTCAGAAGGTGAATTCTGTGGGTGTTGATAGTTGTGAAGAGATTATTACTATGATTCTGAAAATCCTTCCTTATGGTAGATATATTATCCTGGCAACCGGAGCTGTCAGATTTGCTAGCAGAAGTAGAAAGGGTCACTTCTAGCACAGAAACAATTTGGACTGTTTTGAAGAGATTTGGTCCTCTTTTTGAAATTGTGATTCGTTTATATCCTTCTTGACATATATTTACAGCATGCATTTCAGTGTGTTTCTTTTCTGGTATAGATTGCTTGTCACCATTAGTTTTGTGTTATGACAGCAGAGATTATACATCTTCTGACCAAGCTCTCTGTCTGGTTTTCAGTTCTGATAGAAACATCTTTTTTCGTCTTACTGTATATATTTTAACTGCAAATTCTGTGAGCTATATGCTCTTTTTGTTTTTAAAAAAATATTCAAACAACGATATTAAGTTTAGTATTTCTTAATGCCTACCATTGTGTTTTTGCCTGTAATTTCCATTTCATATTTGGTAGTAATGTGCATTCCATGATAGTGCCACATATACAGTAAGTCAAAGTAGGAAGGAATTTAAATCCACTAAAATTCTTTCATATTTTAAATACAGCACTTAAAGATCCTTATCCATAATCCTTATTTTACTATAATATAAGTATCAGTCCCATAGGTGTGCTTGCTGACGTTTTAAACCCATCAACACTGCTGAGGTCAAAGTAAAGGTGTCTTGTGTTTCCTTCCCATTATATGAGATTTAGATTTCAGTTTCCTCTTTTATTATAGTTAACAAGCACCCAGGAGGCAGAGTAGTCTACAGGGCCAGAGTCGGTGTGTTCTGTGTGTTCCGCTTGGTGCATTGTCTACAGAGGCTTTGCACTATGTATTTATTTACAGCCGCAGATTGCAGAGCTGCGTCTTTAGTCGAGCTTCAGAGTCAGCTGCTTTTAGCACTCGGTAAGGTTCTATCTAGATCCGTGACATGTCTCTAAAGACGTAATGTTTACTAACTTCCTGATTTGCCAGCTCATGAGACTTTTGTGGTCATGGAAAGTACAGAGCACACGGAGCTCGGAGACTTGAAATAATTGTTAAAACAGTCATTTTTGTATCAGCCCCATGTCATTAGCATGGACGTTCCCTTTTGTAACAGACTTCTTAAAACTGCTGCTGCCAAAAGCTGCTGCATTATCTAAGAGTGACTAAAGAAAGATCCATTCTCTTGAGACCTATCAGCAATTCAAGAAGCCAGAAGACTGAAGATGCCATTTCACATTTGTCATTCCCAAAGCTCAAAGAGAAAGTACCCTTCTGACATCCATAGGTTGTTAACACATTTAAGAAAACCAGTTACGTTTTTTTGAGGGCTTGAAAACTTTTGTTAAGTAACGGATAAATAAGACTAATCAACAGGGAAATGTTAAATTTTTCATACACTGCAGGTGATTGTTTCTGAAAGTCCCCATGAAACTGAAGAATGTTCATTAATAGTACTTTTGGCCAGCTTCCACATGTAGGCTGAAGGATTTTAAACAAGATTAGTTTCTCCTTGCAAGATTATGGATTCTCACCAAACACTGTTGCTTTGCCATTGTTTGAGTTTCTAAATTTAAAAACTCTGTAAGCAAGAGGGGGCGAGCCCTACCTGTCAAGTAAGAGCAACTCTCAGAGCTGGGATGTGGTGCTCAGTATGCAAGCATGAAAACCGACGATGGTGGTGATCTGGAGAGACTCTCTGAGTAGCTGTGGGTACCTCTATGCCTCTGGTAGCATAGAGGCTGACAGTCAATTTTTAAAAAATAATTTGGTGGACAGATTGTGGAAATATCCAATGTATGAGACGATCTGTTTCCTGCCAAGCCATTTCTAGTTCCTCAGAAAATGCCTCCAGCTTCTCTGAGTGTGCTAATCTCACACAGAAAGAAAAATGAGAAGAAAAAAACTTGCCATTTGTGAAAGATTGTTCCACTTATGAAAATGAATATAAAAGTATTCTAAATGTACTGTTCTTTGTAGAGCAGAAAATAAAAAGGCAAAATACTAATGTTCAGCAAAGAATGAAATGGTGGGGTGGTATTGTTATGGTTGTGTTAGGGATGGGGAGAAACATTGGTGCAGCTGCTAAACGTAACAGCCACCTCTTCAAGCAGTTAAATGCATCTGTGTTTAGAGACAGTTGAAAATATTGAAACAACCACTAAAAATTCAATTCATGTATAATGCTGTTCATTATTCTGTTGGAGCGGTTTCTTGGTGGGCTGGAAGTCAAATGCAGAGGTAGGGGAAGGGCTTTGGCTGCAGCTGGGTGTCAGTACATGTGAGGAAAAGGGCAGGAGCTTTTCCTGCTACAGGGACACACAGGAGAGGAACAGGGAAGCTCCAGGTGCAACCAGAGAAGCAGTTACATTGTAAGCTAAGAGAGTTTTACATAAAGTACTCGCTTAAAAGAGGCATGAAGCTGTGAGCAAGGAAGCTATCTCCTGCTGCTTGATTCCTGTTGTGTTCACGAAAATTGGGCTTTAACATACAATTTGCTGTAGATTGCACTGAAGAAATGCTGTGACTCCATCATCAGTTCCTCCTCTTGAGAGAAACAGGGATTTAGAGCTTGAATTTTGGATAGATGCTTAGACCAAAAGGGTGACGCCATTTTGTTTTAAAAAGTGAAATTTGGTTATTGGATATTGATAAAGGAATATGCAGGTCACTAACCTTTATTGGTCACTCTAACTATCAAGAGATGGGCCCTGTTCCAAAACACTGTTTTATGTGGGGAAGACAAACAGAAGGTATAAGGAGTTATATGGTATATAAGCAGAGTGAGCGTTGCACCTTTTGCAGCATTTGTGACTCTCCAGGGTCTCTGCCGCCCTTCTTTTTCCTCACAGCCTCTTCTCCTTCCACCTTTTTTTTTTTTTCTCAGAGACCGTTTGTTGACTGAGGCATCACTACCTGCCTCCAAATGTCCAGAAAACAGTCATAACTGTGCTTGCTGTGTTTCAAGTCTGAATTTTTGAAAATAATTGAACTGATTACATTACTATACTGCTGTATCTTACTACTCATACTGTACTTTTAATTATTTAATATTTTCCAAACTGATTTATTAGCTATTAGCTATATTCTCAGCATAATTAAAAATGAAACAAAAGCCCTTTTTAATAGCAATATGTTTTAGATACTGGGAAAATTGTATACATCCAGGTTCAAGTGGTTCAGCCCTTCCTTATAGCTGATTTCAAATGCAGAAAAATGTGAAGCTTGCTTGTTGCTAATGTGGGAAGTGAATATAATTATGACTTTGCAGCTGCTTCTCCTAAAGAAAACAAACAAATAATAAGAATCACACTTTTTATTGCAACTAAAAAGGAATATGCTCAAAGGGAATATATTTATGCCAGAAAGAAGAAGCCATAACCAAGGTAATGCTGTCCTATCAAACTCATGCCAAGCACATTCACAACTATGGTATGAAACCATGAGAAGAAAAAACACTTCCTTAGCATCCATTGCCAGTATAGATTAAGTGGGGGAAAAAAACAGTGGAAAGATGGCTGTGTCAAGTCTGTGTAGGTATTTAGGTATCTGGGTACATGTAATAGTGGCCTTTGTACTATACTAGGCCAGAGGTAGGATGCTTACACCAAAACACCCAACCCCAAAATTCCCAAACAAACCTTTCCACTCATTAAAAAGAGCTCAGCATTTTCTCTCTTTCTCTCTTTCTCTCTTTCTCTCTTGCTCTCTTGCTCTCTTGCTCTCTTGCTCTCTTTCTCTCTCTTTCTCTCTCTCTCTCTCTCTCCCTTTCTCTCTCTCTTTCTCTCTCTTTCTCTCTCTTTCTCTCTTTCTCTCTCTTTCTCTCTCTCTCTCCCTTTCTCTCTCTTTCTCTCTTTCTCTCTTTCATCTGTCCATCCTCTTCTGTCCTCTACTGTTATTTGTTTTTATTGCTTAACTTTTGGATCATTAAGAACATGTATTCACTTGATTATTTCTCAAAGAAAATTTCTTGGAGGAGACATTAATACCTTGCTGATACAAAACTATCAGTATGTCATTTTTTGATGTGCCTATGTGAAGTATGGCAGTAAAATACTAATATCACAGGTAGAAATAATTGGGACAAATACTAAGCCACAATGTAGTTTGCTGAATGTCATGGAGAGGCTCCTCTGATGAATAAAGGCTTGCCAGATTGGTTTCAGATGACCTGGGTTAATCTTTAGATCAGAATCACCATCTTGATTTGAAGTATGCAATCTACATGAATTCCTTATTCTTCCTTCTTTATATGCTTGTTTTTCGGCATAACTGCAGTCAAAATACCTGGTCAGCCTGTAAATAATTTAATGTCAAGAGGTACATAGAAGTCAGAAAAAATTATGAAGAATATTAATTTGCATGACTCATTCATAAAGTATATATTTTGTTATGCTTTTAATGAAGCATTTACCAGAGAAGTAATAAGAACAAATATTTATGTCTCCTGATGAAGATCTTTTTTCCCCATATTAGTCACCTGCAGTTCATACATTGTTATCATTAAGTACCCAGAAACAAAACATGTACAGTACAACAACAATGCATTCTTTATTTGTAAAATGAGTCACATTTCTTCTATCCTGCTTCCCACAGATCAGAGCTTTAATAGGGATATAAATAAGAAACTTAACATATGTGACCTTCTGACCACAGAGTGTTAAATTCCAGGGACTATATTGTTCCACCACTTTTCTCTTTTATTTCAATGTGTATTCATCATAGTTCTGTCGGAAACTGCATGATTTACAATTGATATTAGGTTATGATATGAATTACATTCAGATAGACAGAGAGGAAAATTGGAGAGGAGCAATTCTTGCTAAGGATGTTGAAAACAGTTTCCACTTAACCTTCAAATGTAGTGGAAATGACACAATTGTATTTAGGTAAAGTTTTATCTTTGGGAAACATCTGCTTCTGTACAAAAACTTCATCTGTTTCTGTCCAATGCAGTCGTTTGTGTTAACACTTGGATCTTGAAATATACAATTCCACAAATGTATGACCATTGTGACTTGATTAATGAAGTCTGACAATGCAAATATTGTTTATTCTGGTCAAAAGGACTTGAAATAAACCCACTGAAGGTTCTGCTGTGATGCAGATCCAAATGGGTTTTTGTGGCTTGGAAATGTTCAGATATTTATTATAAAATTTTAATATTAGCTTGATAATATCTGCATTTGAAACATGGGCAAACTCTGTCAAGAGTATAGTTTGCTTTCCTTCGCTATTTATAAAATAGTGATTTTATCTCATTTATATTAAAACATTTCAAAGAAAATGAACAAAATAGAATGCATTTCTGTTGCAAGCCTACAATCAAGAAGTACTAAGAATCCTTTAAGAGAAAAAAATCATTTGAGGCCTCCAGTTCAATCCTGCAATGCTGTGAGTCCCAGCTATTCAAAGAAGTTTATTGTGTTTTACGAGCTGCTTCTTGATCCTATAGATTTTTGGTATTTCATCCAGAGTTTCTGCAGACACAAAAAACCCTTACCAATTTCACAAGGCTTTTTCTATTTTGACGCAAATACAGTGGTCATGACAAAACACACTGGCCATAAGACTCTAGTACATTGTTCAACAACTCTATTCAATACTTACTATTAAATAAGCCTAGGATCCACATAAAAACTGATTTAGTGTAGGAGATGTCTTTCAATCTGTTTACTTTCTATTCTTAGATGGTCATGAGATCATATTTGGGATGCACTTGTTTGCACAATTTATAATACATTTTCTTTTGAGAACTGTTGTGTTTTCTGAGGTCCATTCATGACAGTGCGTTAAACCCTGCTTCAAAAAAGACTAATGACATGAACCAGAACCATGAACTTTAGGACTATATTCTATCTGTGTGTGAAAGAAGATGTAAGGAAAGGTAACAAAGTGATATAAATTGACTGAAAAGGGAGCATAAGGTACTACTGTCAGTGAGGAGAGATTCAAATGCAGAGAATGAAAGATTTGCTATTATGTCTACTTGCAAAATCAAAGCTTACGTTAGGTTCTATGTTTTGGAATCAAAATCATGACGTTCAAAGGCTGTTTACCAGATGACTTTTAATTCTTCTAATAATTGTGCCGGCAATATATAACACGTGTTGAGGAAGGCAAAATTAGAAGAACAGCTAGCATTAGGTAAAATGTCTTATCAACAAATATTTTAAGTGTTTAGAGAACTGTTGGGAAAGGGGGTAGTGAAATTTTATTTTAATTTCTGAAAAACCTATTGGACAAACTATATGACGATGCTCTCTGTGAAAAAACACAGCAACAGACAGCAATTTTTATAACATTGAGTGTACTGTTGGGGAAGAAATCCTCATTGGGAGTAAGTTAACCTGGAGAGGTTGGGAATGAATGCTTCAAAATGTGTATTTACCAGTCAAATTTTATCTATATCATTGTGTAAGCATATCACTTTTTCTGCCTTATGAAGAAAGGATAGGGTTCTTGTTTGTTTGTTTGTTTGTTTTTAATGTTTCCTGGTGGCATTGACTGAATTTTGTCATATATATATACACGTGGAGAACTCTCTTGCCTTTATCATCCTTAGTATTTAAAAGAGGGGTGAAGCACTCAGAGGATTTTCCTTGTGCCAAAATTTACTTTTCTGTGAAACTAAATGTACAGTGTTCTGCTGTTGCATAGTGAGCTGCTTCAGGAACACCCTTGGTTTCTGGTGTGTTGAAGGAGCAGTACTTCTGAAAAGTGGACTCAATTTGTGCCGATCTCTGGTCTCCTATAAAGCAGAATGATGGCACGGGTCTTTGTGATATACCACGGTCATTAGAAAGTGGCATCTGGGGAGAGAGGTAGAAATATGTATTTGTCAATGCACTTTGGGCTTCAGCTTTTGGAGTCAGAGCAACTAGCTCAGTCTTACTCAGGCTCCCTTCCTAACATATCCATAATATTTCTGTCCTGTGAGGATCACAAAGGTTTATTGTGTATTCTGTGGTTCAATCCATAATCTTAAAACTGCTTTTTGCTCCTGACCTATCCTGACATCAATTTGAAGAACAAAGAAGTAACCTCAATGACATTGCTTAAAACAGTGTAATAATGCTTTCATTTAAGCAGAGAAAGGTCTTTGACATTATTCAGGAGTATTGTTCTCTGGGACATTGTGTATGTACATCTTTCTGTGCAGTAACAATATTTTTTTAACTCCCTTTGTCTAAATATGCAAATTAATAACTCAAAGGGGTCTGATTTTGCTTTTCCCAAAGACCAAGAACTTGTCCTTCAATGTTGCCACAAATATTTGCGCATGCACTTTCTATTCATTGGAGGCTGGGTGCGTATTCCTTTTGCATGGGTTGCTATTCCTAGGTTGGCATTCCCACTTTTTTTTGGATGCAGTCTGTCCAGTTAAGGTGAGCAGTTCAGAGTTAGTTCCTCCTCTAGCTCCCAGCTTAAGGCAGCAAACTCTGCTATCCCCATGCAGAGCAAACATTTCACGTTGCTGCAGTATATTCTTCAGTCAGTTTTAAGATGTATGACGAGCCTAACATTGTCAAGATGATACCCTAATACAAGCTCTTCTCTAGGTATTGGCGTGGCATTGAAGTTTAAATCACCACTTGTCACCATTTGTATCTTGTTGAGATTGATATTTCCTAATGAAATTTCACTGCTATTAGTTCTTCTGAGTCTGTCCTACCACATAAAAAGTCTGCAGGCGTAGGAGTTGCTTTCCCTTACTCTAACTGACCAGTTTTTGGGAGGCGAAGAAGATGGGAAGAGTGACTAAAGTTCACCTTGAAGTTTAGCTTAGTTAAAATACAAAAGAAATGGAAGGAAAAAGGTATTTTTTAAAAATTGGCCAAATGATGAATTTTTAAAAAGAATATTCATGCTACCTAGTATTGCTAAACTCAACAGATGAAAAAATACTCATTTAAAATTGTTTGATTTCATTACTTTCTTCCTGAGCTTCCCTTGCTCATCTGCAGTGTACATATCTGGCAGTTAATGCTGCGCAACCCACCTGTTTTGAGAAAGGTGACTTTAACTCTTGTCTGCTGAAGTTGTTGTCGCTGATCGTTCTCTTGACTGTCTTTACCCCTTTGCTATCTGTGCTTGCCTCCAGTTATTCCCATTTTCTTAAATTCTTTGCCAATTTTTCTTATCTATTGAACAGCTGCTATATAAATAATTTATGAAAGCTTTCAGATCTTTGAGGATACATCCAATTATATATGAATAAACTATGTTACTATATTCAATTAATGATTAATGGTTTCATATAGTTATATATTTCTATAGGTATACCAGTATTTTCTGGATGTTATCACTTTTCATCAGAGTTGAAAAGACCTTTAAAATGGAAAATTATTTTTTTCTGAATAAGTATAGAAATTCTTCCAATGATTTATCAGACTGTTTTACAGATGCTTTGGCTATTACTGGCTATGTGATATTATTCATGAGCAGTTGACATTAGAAAAAAAAGGGTAGAAGTACACTTGAGCAATTTTTAATCCTCCCCTTTTGAGAGATTATAAGAGATCATTAAAAGTGATTGCTTGTTTACCTTAAAGATTCTCCAGTGGAGGATTTTGAAAATTCCTAACCTGTTGTCTCTATTTGGTGGAGGAAAAAATGTAACTAAGCTTCTGGGTATACAAGTAATAGCACTGGTAGCTATTACCCCGTGCAGCCTCTCCTCTTAGTAGTGTTTGTATCATTTTTGTTAGGATTTCACTTTCCTAATAAACACCTGCATTTTTGTGATCTGAAAGCTGGACATAACACATAATGTCTGAATACTGATTAAGAATTTAAATTAATATTCAGTTGGAGAGATTAGTTTTCTCCAACCAAGTGCATGCGATCCAGTGCAGTCACATGCACGGAGCGCATGGGCAGGCTGGGCTAAGGAGAGGGCATCTGCTCCCCATCTCTTGATCTGCGTCAATGTAGAAATTGTGTGGTTATTGGTGCTACTTGGCACTGATGCATTACATCTATACTCAATGGTTTCTATTGGTTCCTTGTATTGGAATAAATAACAGGTGTTAATTTTGGCACAGAAACTCTAATCGATTTTTGGTCAACCTTCTTTTGTTCCACCAAAATGCTCAGGCAGAGAGCCTTCTAGCTTAGAGATGTAGGAACTGAGGACAAAGAGGACTTTAGCAGGAGCTGCTGACTTGAGAATACATAGTTTGTCAGAACCCTAAGACAGTGTATTTCCAGACTTGCTGTGGAGCTCAACATGGTAGTTAGAAGGAAGCTAAGGATTCAGAACTGATGGTGGAAATTACTAGCTTTGACAGCCTATGGTGAGGGAGAATTGTAATTAATATATAGCTATTAAATGTCGCTCTTCAAAAATTTTACATATGTGTGGTGGACAACTCCAAACAGGCAGAACTGTAAAAAAAAAAAATCAGGAATTTAAATGATAGTGGACCATTATCCTTAGAAATTTAAAGACAGCAAATTGTTCTTGAAAAACAAAAATGATACATTTAAATGGCATCTAGCTCAGATCCAAGAAGCAGCAGAATTATGTCTTGAAAGTAATTGAAGGCACCCTTTGAAATGGGCAGAGAGGAGATGGTTCTTGACCCTGGATCGTTTGGAACTCACAGCAATGCACAGGGACTTCGCTGTCATGATAAATGATTTGAGTTTTCACTGAGTGAGTGTCTGAGTATCGTTTATGCTGACTTCCTGATATTTTACTGCCAAGAGGTCAGCTGCTCTATTTGAGCACAGATGAGAGTCACTTGAAGATGAATCCAGGTCTGGACACCTTGCAGAGAGCAGCACTTAAGGACTGTGTTAGTAGCAGAACTGGGTGTTTTTTGCTGGATATTAGATGGATGCCTGTGATTGAAACTGCCACAGAATTGGACATCACTGATGTGTGAGTAGAACCAATCCTGCCTGAAAATCAGAGCATGAATCAGTGATTTCTTGGCTCTTGACAAAGGATGTGATAATGACCAGACTGGATAACAACCATCAGCTTCTGACTCATTAGGATTCCAATCCGCAAATGTTACCTGAGGACTGATGATTGAATAAAAAAAATACTTTGATGACTAAGAGAGTCTGGAATTCAGCAGTGCCTAGTGCTGTGAAGGCAAAGCATCTTGAAAACCCAACAAATTGTTTGGTCAGCAGAGAACAAAATCATGATCTTCTGTAATGCAGAGGGTATTATAATTGACTATGAACAACTTTAGATGTCTAGTACTGGGGATTACTGCAACAAATTAATGCACTGCAAAAGACTGCTTGTGAGGAGAACCTTGGCATTTTTGTGAGCTGCTGCTTAACCCAGAATGATGTAAAGTGTATGCGTGCCAAGTATTCCCAGAATCTGTGCTCTTCTTGTTTTAATTAGTTGCCACTTAATTGTTTATTGAAATTAGAGATTAAACCAAACCCCTATGTTTCATTGCAAAGTAAGATCATGTTCCCAGTGGTTCAAGTATGTTTTGGCCGTGCATACAAGCCTGGGCCAAATTTAAATGTGAGTATAAATTTAAGATAAATCAATACACAAGGATTTAGAGTTCAGCTCTGTTTCTGTGCATTTGCATCGTTACTGAGATCCCCCAAACTTTCTGCCCCAGTTTCTCAACTGAAAAATGGACATGATAATGATTCTTTCTTTTCCCCACCTTTTGGTTGTTGGGGTTTTTTTTTAATATTTATTTTACTCAAAACAGATCTAAGTAACACAAGACAGTAAATAGTAAGGTACTTGCTGTCAAAAACTGAAAAGCTTGCATGAACTGTGAACTGAAACTGCTAAAATTTTCTTTTGACTTCTCCTTTTTGTTTCTATCACAAGGGATTTCATAGGGAGGTATCAGTTTCCTACACATGATAATTAAGATTCATATGACTAACTTGACTTAAAATTCAGTAGAACGCTCACATAACCCTCTAGCGGTCCCCAAATCCTGGGTTCTTAGTCTGAAACTGGCAAATACAGAATAGTAGAGAGAAAACTGGGACAGATATGTTCAATATTAATGCAAAAAGATACAGAAGAACTATAGTGAAAAATGAAAATAAACTTTATTTTCCTATGCAGTGGAAGTACCTCAGGCAAAAAAAGTTATTATAATACACATTGAACTTAACTGAAATATAGATCTAAACCTTTAAACATATTCCCCTGTTTTTAATGGTATAAAATATTCACTGTACTCAGTAAATTAGGCAATGATTGAAGAAGTAGTGGGCTATGAAATTTATTTTATAGTATTTCTATATAAGTACAGGAAAAGAGCTCTCTGTCTTTATCTCTCTTCTACTAGGTTAAAATATTTAATAAGTGTCCATCAGGAATAATTTGTATTTACAATTGAAAGATGAGACAGATGCCTTCAACAAATGAACTTTTAATATAAGTAATTCTAATGTTTTAATAATCATGCTTTTTTGTGTTACTTCTGAACAGAAAAATGTAAGAAAAATATTTCAATGCTTCCGTTCCAAAATCAGCTACAACTTTGAGCATTGTATCCACCTTAATTCCTTGCTTACAGATATTACGGCAAAATAATACATCTATTTACCTAGATTTTATTTACATTTGAAGGCAATTGTTGACATTAGTAAAACTTGCATCCTTTTCCTGTCTTTCTGCTTTTACTCACAACATTCAGACCTTTGTGAGCATTTTTATTGTTACTAACCATTCCACTAATTTATGGATACACGTAAAGTCAGTTCCTGAATCTCTTATTTTTTTTGGCTTATTATTTTGCACTTTTGACTTATTTGTGCATAAAAATATAATTCAGAAACTTTGTGAAAATAAATACCTTCATCAGAAAAAGATTTTCAGTGCTTTTACCAGTGAACTAGGTTGTTTGTTTGTTTGTTTGTTTTTGCTGGTTTCTTTTTCTGCTCTTAGATGTCCTGTCTTTTTGAAAATTTTTCCACTTAGCATATGGTCCCTGTAAGAAACACAGCCTCCAGCATTTTAAAAATTTGGGCTGCATAGTGATTACAAAATCCTTCAAAAGAGGAAAATATTTCTGAATAAGAAGAGGAAATGCTTGGTGAAAGCCAAACAGTATTTTCATTTTTAGTTCAAATTATTCTCCAAATTTAATTTATGATTTTCAAGTTTATAAGTTGTGATATAAATGACTTTGAGGAAATCTGGAATGGAATTATCTCTGCTTTTACTTTTAATGTGCCTGAATGTTGCCCACAGAATTTTTCTTCGTAGTATTTTTAAATCCTGCCTTGGGTATTTTTTTGGTTTTGTGTTCTCTCCCCTCATCCACCTTCCGAGTTGTATATAGATCAAAGATGGTTGAAAAATTCAGTTAAACACTTAATGTGTGTTTTGATGATCAAGACTCTGAACCTTTCGGTAGGACACTGGGGAGTGGTTCCATGTTCTTTGAACTTCGGTTATACAACGTTTTCTCTGTGATTACAACTACTCATTGCATAATAACCAGTTCTCTTTTTTTAATCTGAAATATCCAAGATAGTCTGCCTTAGGATCTCCCCCCCAAAAAAAAAAGAAAAAAAAAGAAAAAAAAAGAAAGAAGGAATTCTAAGCATGAGTCTCTAATAAACACAAGTTAGAGGACAGTGTGTTCTTTGCTGAATAGATGCATATGGCAAGTGCTTTGAATCAAGTCAGGACTAAGAGGAAATGATCTGCAGTCCTCTGCTTGAGCACATGTTTAGATGAGTTTAAAAAAAAAAAAAAGGAAAAGCAGATTTAAAGGCTTTATTAGACCTCAAAGTGGGAAGCAGATGTAGATTTTAAGGGTAGTAATGCTTAAATTCTCATGTAACTGCTCAGAAACAGACATGCAATATAAGACAAACAGTCATCTTTGAAATTAAAAGCCATTATGATTTCAGTGTTGTCACAAAATCAATATCCTAGCCTAATTCACCAAAGCCACAGTAAAGAAAATAAAAAGAAATAACTAAAATCTCTTCATGAGGTCAACCTGTCAAAGAAACTTATACTACAATACGATTTTACGTTGTACAGTGGCTTACTGAACAATAGGTTTCTTTTACGTTTTGAAGTCTTCAGTAGGTCCCAAGAGAAACGAAGTACTGAAAGCATGAAGCCCCTGTATCAGCACATGTCACCAACGAAAAGTAAAATGAACTCTTAACAATGGATGAAAATTTTTTTCTTCAGTAAATTCTCTCTTCTTAATTTAAAAAGAAGAAACTTTGGTAACTTCTTAAATTCTGTCCCTTTTTGAGAAAGGAGAAATTTTGATTTGAAGTGTGTCAATATCTTGTCTCCTTTTAGAAAAAAGGCATTTCGAAAAGGAGCCATCATCTTCGTCTTGTCTCCTACGCATCATGGGCAGAGAAAGAGCGTTCTTTAGGAAAGATGGAGTTAAGAGCATATACGCATACTGTGTGTGTCATTTGCCAGAGAGTCATGGTGATGTGGCTACAAAAGGTGGTCCTTCATGCTATTAGAAATGTTAAAATTTTATTTAGAAGGATGATGGTCTGCCTGGGTCAATGCGCTTGTGCTGGGTCATAGAAAATCCATAGTGTTCTCTATAGTCCAAGGCTTTACATAGCATCCTCAGTAAAAATGGTTTTATAGTAGTTAATTCAGAAGAAATCTGAATTGTAATTTTAGGAATAATTTAGCTATCAAGGACTGATTGCACTTAATTACTTAGTGACTTAACATAGGCTCCCAGAGATTTGGGAAGTAGCTATTACAGTATTGCTATTGTGTACCGTTCTAAAAGTGTGGGATTTGATTACTAAATTCTGCTTTCGGTTGCACTAAAGAAATAGTTTGAGTAAAAACTCTGAAACCAAAATTCTGAAACCAAAACTCGTTTCTCACTCTCAGCAGATTAGAAGTTGTCCCTCAAAATGTGTCTATACCGAGCAGTGCAATGTTATGATAGCAGCTATTGTCTCTTTTTCAGTTGACTAAATTAGCTTCAGTGGAACACCGCGCTAATCTAGCTGTACTACTTATAAAAAAGCTAGTTTGAGCATCTTTACATGGCAGTGCGTTGTGCTTCCAGTTGTCTGTTGTCAGTATTTCAATTTGTCAAACACTTTCAGCCACCTGATGCTGCTTTTACTTCTTGGCAATTCTGTGCTGGGTATAGAGCTTGATAATGAATGCTGATAAATAATTCTTTATTATCCTTGCAAGAATGCCATCAGCAATTGCCTAGAAGTGCAATAGACTATGGTTGATTAAAAGGTGTAGGGCATTTTCTTCTGTTACATATTCATAAATAAAAGGGAAATGTACAGCCCTTTCTATTTAAAGGCCTCACCTAAATACTGCTAACATCAGTAAAAATTATTCTGTTGATTTCAGTGGTAGGTGAGTTACTGGATTGTATTTCACAGGTAGTTCTGGCTGAAGAAAGAAATTGCAAGATTTAGCAAGCATTAGAAAAATGCAATCTGATTAGAAATTAGACCTTCCTAGCTAGTACTACAGGATGAAATAGGGAAAAAAGTTAATTTTTGGGTAATCATGAAGATAGCTTTCCCAAATCAAGATAGGGAACATTGTGAAAAAGGTTGTCCGTAAATACATCCAACTGACAGGGAGACATTTCTGGGTGATTTGTGGCATCCAGTGCATTAGTACAATAAGTGGATGAGTAGAAAAGAACTCTACTTCAGAAAAAGAACAGAAATTCCCATGTGCTACCACTTCTTGGAAACACCTATTTTCTGAGTAAATGTAAGGTAAGAAAGAGTGTATCTTGTATTATTTATTTCTGCTTGGGAATATGTCTCAGGGTGGAGAAATATTTTGTGTTGGCTGGCGTACATGATTAAGTCTGACTCAGATACAGATATTCCATTGGTTTCTTCTTCTGAAGCAAATGAATGGCAGAGGGTACAGGCACTAGGAAGTTACAGAAGCATTCATAAAATCCCTGACTAAAGGGACAAACATACCCAGTCACTTTTCAAGATCTAAGAAGGAACAGAAAGAACTTTAAAAATTCAACAGTAATGGAGAGGTGATTTGACAAGTCACAGTTAGAACCACAAAGATCATTCCTCTAACATTTGAGAAAATGAAACCTACTTGGTACTCCTTCATCACCATGCATGCACCCTCAATTAAAGCGGTGCCCCTGATAGCAGGCAGTATAATCTGCATTTTATTTCACTCATGAGCAAAATAACAAGTTACTCAGGCCTGCGGCACTCATGAGTGATATGGGCCGTGTAATATCCTCTCCATTGCGTTTCCTATTATTAAGCTTGAAATAAAGAGTTCAAAATTAACTGTGACAATGATTTTATCTAGCGTTGGCATCACCATTAGCTTCTGCAGTTTACTGCTAATAAAACTTTAAATTTGCTATTACTTGTAATAACCTTTTTGCCACCTTAGCTGTAGAAATTAGACAAAGAACCCTGCCAAAACATGGCTAATGACTTTTTCTAGTTGCGTGGAAGAACTGACTAGAAATAGTGGCTGTTATTTATAAAGTGTTAATACAATAAAGTACAATATTTGGGATTGCAGCTGATTAATTTGAAGCACATGCTTCTTTTAACAGGCATCAGTGTTTCAGGGTTCACATATTTAGCTGATCAACTCTACATGCAGTGTGTCAAATGGATAAGTGTTCCTCTGCAGCTCTCAGGCTGTTTAGAAAAACAGACACACAAGTGAGTACAGGTAATTTCATATTTCTGGAAGCCCTGCTAAGGTCTTCTGTTTAGAATGGATGTTACTGAGGCGAAATCCTGAAAAACTTTCAGATCCTAAAAGCATCACCCCAAAAGAATTTTATAAGGTGCTGTCCTGATCTTTCTTATACTGGTATAAATCAAGAACTGCACTCAAGTATTTGAATTTGTACCGTAGTGTAAGTTGTGGAACTGAAATCTGCAGCTCAAAATCCACTTTATTATCCTTACAATCTTTGTTTATCCTTTTGACATCTTTTCTAAGCTATTGGTTTTCAAGCTTCCTAGGTGCAATTTGCAATGATTTATTGAGGCAAGGATTTCAGCATCTTTCATCTTATAGAGTGCCATCCAGAAGTATAGATTGTTAAATATCAGTAAAAATCACAAAAGAATTAGGGATGGGCATACCAATGAAGAGGAAAAAGCAAAACACTCAAGCTGAAATGCAAAATATCATTTAGATCCCCTTAAGTAGAATCTCCTCAGTAGGTACACAAATTCTTTATGACTGTGGAGTCAGACAAGTCCTAATAGGATACAAAGGGAACAAGAAGCCATGTAAAGTAACCAGTAGGAGAATTGATTGATGGTGAATATATACCAAATACCTCTTTTCACATAGTTTTCAAAGCTTGGAATACTGACTTTAAGATATATATCCCTATGCTTTTCTTTTAAGATGTTTTATTCCTTTTTAAAAGTGGATGGTCACTTATTCCCCTTTAAATGATATGTCATTTGTTAGAGCATTCATGCAGGATGTGAAATTGAGTTCAAATCCAAACCTTTTTACATGCCTGGAACTTGACCTGGCTTTTAGACTGTACACTGTTCTAGAGACAGATATCTAGTAATGCTGTTACAGTAAGTAAAAGAAAACCAAAAAGGGTTAAAAGATTGATTGAATAGAAGGGAGCCTAGGAGATCATAGCTCCGTAACCTAGGGATTTGAACGTTGCCAGGAAAAGGGAAGCTCTTGGTTTCAGTCGCTGCTCCATGGCAGTGACATTTCTATGTGGCAGTCGTTAAATATATATAAATTCTGGAGCATAGACTGCTAGATAGTGTCTCAGCTCCTGGAGTTGAGAGTAATAAATGAATATTCTAAACACAAGAAGGCCATGCTCTTTCTTGTGGCCTTGCTCTGGCATAAGCGATCTTCAATTCTTCATTTTGCTTGTGGAACAACTCTCACAGAGGTAGAGATTGTTCTTTCCCGTTCCTCTCCCCATTTCTTCCCTTTGTCACAATGTGATGGTTGGGAAACTCTGCAGGGAGATAGATGAAATGAATATGAATTCCATGAAGGACTGAAATGAACATAGCCAGGGTTTTCCAGGACTACAGTTCCCTGAGTACTAGCTAGATGTGTGTCTTCTTGATCATCCAGTGGAATTAGAGCATGAGAAAGTAACAGAGAGTTGTCAGGAGAGCAAGAGGAAGAAGAGAGATCTTGTTGATGCTCACCATGTGCCAGCAGTTCTAATTTTGATTGCTTATTTTCTTTCTCCCCACTGCCTCATCATTACTTCATAGGAACCAGGCAGGAAGTAATGAACCATGGGAATAGCAAAAAGAAGTCAATTTAATGGAAGCTAAGACTTAAGCATGATCACGAGTCATGAAAGCTAGTAGAGAGAGAGGAGTGAAAGGACTGAAGAAGGTATAGGCAGTACAGGGCTGAGATATTGTTTCTCTGCTAATTTTTTCTATTATCCTTTAGTCTAGACATTGGCTACCAGGGCAGTTCAAGCAAGAAAAATTATAGCTATGTGATCAAATCAGTCTTATTTCAAAGAAAAAAATAAAGATTTTTTGGGTAGTATTTTTTTCCTCTTTTATTTTTCTCCATTTCTCTTTGTCTGTCTCTGTTTCCTGCCTCCGCCACCTTAGGTTCCCAGTTTGGATTTTGTATATCATGTAAACCTTCTTTCATTAATAGCAGGTCAAATTACCCTGATTATAGTACCACCTCTTTAGAGTGCTCAGCCAGCAAAGAAATTATTTTAATAATGATACACTACACATCATACAAATATGCAGTTTCACTTCTTTGAGGAGCATTTGTAGTTCTTAGTATGTTTCTCTTTCCTACATTTTAAATTTGTTTTTTATTTTAAATAATTTAACTAACTTGCTTGAAAACATGGCTGTGTGGAGACATAGGCTCATTACCTTGCTACATCATCTGAGAGAAATCCCAGCAGTGAGGATGATGATGGAGGGTGTAATATATTATCTTACAAAAGGTCATTCTGATGTTGCTCTTCTCAGTGCTGCAGTCAAGAAGTCAGTGCTCCCAGCAATATGCTGATAGCGTGTGGGTGTAGCTGTTGATAGATAGGCTTGGATGCTTCTTGAGTCTTTTGGAGCAGTGAAGAAATATTTTTCATTGGAGGGGCACCAGCTCTAGCCTTGAAGCTCTGTTGACACTAATTGTCATAGTAATAACATGTTGAATGTTGAAGATATTGTGAATAATTTCTAACTGGTGCTAGGTACTGCACTTCACAAACTTCTAAGTTCAAGAAACTGTTCTGAATTTCCGTTTGAAAATGCTGTAGGTATACTTGCATGTGATGTCTGAGAAAGTACCAAACAGAGGATAAAATGCTCTGTCCCTAAGTAGCTTGAACATGCAAAATGTTTTATTCTGTGTCCTCTGCTTCCTCCCTAGAGGTGAAGAATGCTGGGAGGAAGAGGGAAGGACATTAAAAATATTTTATCACCAAAATGACGGATTTCAAATAGCTTGCTTTTGTGCATATCTTGCTACTTTAGGAGTTTTAGGGGTATCAAAATTAAGCAATCTTTTAGACCCTGTTCCTGAGAAGATTGTTCTTAGCTCTGTTTATATGATGAACTCTCAAGTCAGTGGTACCTCTGTCATGAATGAAATGCTAAAAATTAAATGTTTGTGTAATTATTCACAGAAGTAGGGGTAGGCAACACCAACAATTTCCTGAGTTGTTCTGCAACCACAGCGAAGCCAGTACATATATCAGGTAGATATTTTCTTTTAATGGAGAGATATTTTTTTTAGACCTGGTGAGAGAAGCAATGAAAATTATGTCTATGCCACTTTTGATCTTTCAGGGTATATTAGATGTTTTCCAGCAATTTTTGCAAAATACATCTTGACCTTTCCAAGCTTTATCTGAACGACACAGATCAGGTAGTGTTCCTGCCTATGTGATTAAATACAGATGTTGCTAATATATTATGATCTGATATGCTTTCGCCGTGGTTTCATCACCTTTAGGGCCATGCGTTCAGAAGTGATACTTTCAACCAATCACCTTTTAATTAAAAATGTAATTTAAACTTTCTTCTTTCCTTGCACAAGTGAAATTCCTATCCTAAAATCACACTCGCTTCCCCTTTTTTCTCCTGCCCTGTGCTTTGCATTTTGGGTGTATGTTTCAAACAGGTTAGCAGGTGTTATCTTAGGGGTAATGAGCGTATTTGAAAACTATACATAATCATCTAATGATGCAGCTGTTAAAAAAAGGATTCTGGGTTTTAAGTTGAAAGACCATGGCCATCTTAGCTTGATGGCAAACATTAGGACATTTTTTGACTGAGATGCACTGTAGAGAGAGAGAATTGGATACAGAGCAGCTTGAAGTTCAAATTAAGTGGATATACAAAGTAAACTTTAATCAAAATTTATGGAAGTCTCTTTTATAGAGAAGGTATTGGTTAAAGTATCCAAGTCTATCAAACAGTCCTTCTCAGTGGGTACTTGTGTCACTTATTTCTGAGTTAGCACAGTGGGGAAAGCCGCAGAGGAGGGCAGCGTGGGTTGTGGATGTTCTCAGCATACAAAGTGGCTGCTGTCAGGTGGAGTGACATTGTGCCGCGGTGGTCACCAATTCTCTTGCTTTGGACTTCATTTCCTTTCCCTGGCTTAGGGTGCTCTCTAGCTGGCCCGGCCAGCTCTCTGGTTTCCACATGTCTTTCTCAGGCCAGACGGGGCTATTGTGAACTGTCTCATCTTCTCATGTAGCTTTTATCCAGAGCAATTAAATTTTGTGGTGTAAGTCGAAAGAGAAGAAATTGAGGAGGAGGAGGAGAAAAAAATATGAAAAAACTCCTTTCAGTGCAGCATTCATTTTGGCTAAGTTAAAGTAGCCATGGAAGTATGGTTCTAGTAGTAGTAAACTTGCAGCTAGTGACAGAAACAATTGTTTTTAGTGTAACTTAATTATGTTAATTGATTTGACAACTTGAGGGAAAGGGTTTTTTGTATGGATGAGTGTTAGCTGGAGAGAATTCCTGTGGAGTGGAGACAGAAACTGCAATTTAGCACCAGTGAGTGGAGAGAGATCAGTAGGATGTACAGTAAGAAGACTGTAATGGGCCATAAAACTAATGTCTTTATCGAGTCCATGATTTTTAGTATGCATTAGTTATTGAGTTCCTGGATTAGCTCTGGAAGGTACTCTGTAAATCTTGCATGGGGGTGAAGGCTGAAAGGTCATTGGGGAGGGGCCGTTTTGTGAAAATGTTTTCCTGATAATAGCTGTATTCTTTCTTTTTATTGATCATATGAATTTAGTTGGGCACAAAATATGTGAATTGTTTTTTAAATGGTTGCTATGAGAGCATTGTGCTCCTCAATCCAGAGTTCACTAGATGGTAAAGTAACATCCTGTACCATCACAGCTTGCCTTAAAAATGTATAAACCCAAAAATGACTCCAAGAGGCTTTTGGCGTGGGCTTACACTTCCTCATCCTGCTCTCAGATGCTGAATTTGCTCTAATAGCCAAAGTCTCCAGGATATCCAACAATTACATGCTATTAGAGAAGGAAAAGGCTTTTGGAGTACTCCAGAGAAATAAAAGTTCTAAGGAAAGTTAATGGGTTTTATTTGGACCTTTTATCAAGTCTGAAAGAGAAGAAATAAACTCCCCAGTGAAGTGTCATTAGACACAACTGTTGGCAGAGTCAGTGTAACGGCTCTGGCACTGATAGGTCCCACTCTCCCCCGCTGGTTTGTGGCCTTACCTCTTCCCTTGTCCCAGCTCCTATGAATCCCCTAGTGAGCTGAGGCAGCTTACTATAGTGACAGAAATCTATTTAGATAGTTTACTGGATTAGTTGTCTTCTGACTTGTTGAGACAATTTGGCTCCCTGCATGGTCGGGTGAACACTGCAGGCAGTGAGAGGAAGGGGAAGGAGGACAGGAGGGGGTGGTGAGGCAGGAGCAGGGCACCAGCAGAGCAGGGCACCTACAGCAGCGGCCAGACATTGGATCATCTCAGGCATGTCATCTGGCTCTGTGACTGGGTGGGGTAGCCTGTGGCATCAACACCTTGATATGTAGGTCAGCTGGACAGCTTGGGAGAGAAGGGAAATAGGCAGCTGAGGAACAGGGGAGTGAGCGGTTGTTAGCAGGAGGAGGTGTGTGAGAGGAAGACTATGGTGGGCCATAACCAGTGTCTCAGCTGGATCTGTGATTATTTTTTCCAGTTCGGTAGGGTTATGAGTTTCAATTTCTGTGAACATCTTTTGAAGGTATTTTGTAGATCTCTGTGGTGAGCAGATGTGAAGGTAATGGGTTTGAATGTTTATGAATGCTGAAAGGTGATTAGGCCATCAGAAAAAGAAGAGTTGTAAGAACGTTAGCTGGCAAAGGCTACATGGAGCGTAACATATAGTTCTCTGCCATTGCTAGCAGGAACTGAGGGAAAACCCCGCACTTTTATATCTTAAACCACAATTTGTCGTGAACACTATTCCTTAGGAGCTTCAAGAGAAATTGCACTTTCACTTTTCTGGAGCTTTTAGTTCTTTAAGGTCCACAAGGCAAAAACTGCTGGCAGACCAAGCACACTGAACAATCCTTCAAGAACTACTAGGAGAAATTGTCCTCAAACATTTCATCTTCTGAAAAGCCAGCTTTCCTCTCAGAGAGGACAGACAGTCTATTAACTATAAAATATAACCGTCTCCATTACTGCAACAAATCAGGCATGGGGTGGTAGGCACAGGAAGCACAAGTTGTATATAGAGTCTCAGCTCTTCGAGTAATTCTTGTTCTTGTAAGCGTTTAAGGGAGGCTGGAGTGCTGTCACAGCATGAGATGTTACTCTGCTGGCTGGTGACATCCACAGTATGTTTTATCTTTTTATTTAAAATAACATCCCCACCCCCCCCCAAGTACAATTAAATACAAATACAGTGTCATGAGAATGAAAGAACGCTTGCAACCATAAAGCAACTGTAACAAATTAGATTATATGTGCCTGACTCTTGAGATAGTCTGAAATAGTAATCCTGAATAGCAGTGTTTTTACCGGGCAGCTCCGATTTAATTCCCAAGTCCCATTACTTGAGTGCCCCTGTCCAACATAGAGCTTCAGAGCCTTCGTTGCAGAGAGGCAGAGGCAGACGGGACCTTTTGACACATGTGGGCATTTCACAGTGAATAACTGCTGTGCCCCTTCCTTTATCGTAATTTCAATTTTTAAAGAGAGAAGGAAAACTAAGTGTTCAAAACAGATGTATGGTCCTGGAAGCATAGTGCTGCAGAAGGATGTTTGCATTTATATCACTTAAGCAAGACCTTTGGTTATAACCCTGGAAAATTTTAAAATCATGATTTTATTATGCACAGGAAAACCATTTTATGTAGGCTTTAGGAGCTTGTTGGTTACTGGGAGCATAGACCATAAGAAGCCATTGTTATCATGTTTGTAATAAGAGGATCTTCATAACATATTTTCCTCTTTGTATGGCTGCTAGATTTACAATATTATAAGCTACCAGAACAACTAGTGTGTCTGTGTTTAAAATACAAACTTTGTTGTGTAATGACTTACCACTAAATCCTAATGCATTTTTGTTTTGTTTCATTTCATTTTGTGGCTCATTGCTTGCTCTGCACTCCCAAAGATCTTCAACTCTGCTTTCTTTCTGAGTCACGAATGAATTTTTAAAATAAGCACTTGTACTGTGAACCATAAAGCAAAATACAGAGATGGAATCAAAAGAAGAAGGTAATTTACTTTTAGTGTTCTGCAAAGAAACTTTCACTTGGCTTTTCCTGTTGTTCTGAAACTGTGGAAATCAATATAGAAACATATATTCTGAAGGCAGGTCATCTGTGCACCGGGTGTTTGTAACAGTGAGCTTTGAAGGGGATACTTATGCCCCGTCTGACATGAATCTACAGTTCTTTGCACTAAGTGTCCTGATGAAACTACATTTTAGCTATCCATCTCAATGGCTATTACTTTTCACTGCTTCAGACTGCTATCTTTTATTATGGATTCACTGATAGATCAATATTACACAAGCAAGATAAAAGTCAGTTAGCTGTACATGTCTATTATAAGCTTGAGACATCAGAAAGCATCTTTTTGGGATAGAAAGGATAAGCCATCCACCAGAAGCCTCAAAAATGCTACTTTCCTGTTAAGTAAACTCAAGTTTCCTTTTAGTTTCCCTCCGATCAATCCATGTCTGAACATCTTTATTTTGAGATCATCTTGGCCATTCAACATCACTGAATTGAGGAAAACAGATTTGAAAAGTGAGAATAGAAGTTGTTTGCCATGAGAAAGAGGCAGTAGAAGGGGGTGCTGACATATCCATGTCGTAACAAGGGAAAATCGCAGTATGTGTGCTCTGTTATAAACTTTATTATAAGCCAGGGTGAAACTTGCCAGTTTTAAACTGACAGCATGAAAATAAAGAAGAGAAGTATGGGTTCTGTGAGGAGACTTCAAAACTTCTGAGAATGGGTGGAAATTGCCTTAATAAAATCTCTGTCATGAAGCTGTCCAGCAGAATAAGAAATACCCCGGGGCTGCTTTCTGATCCGGACAGGAGAGAAAGGAAGCGGGTGTGTGAGAGCCGGTGCTGGCAGGAACAGATTGCTGGGTGCACCACGGACTGCGCCTGCCTGGGGCTGCCAGCGCAGCCCATGAAGCCTGCTCTCCTAGAGCCTTTTGATCGTCTTCAGGGTCAAAAAATTGGAGGACCAATTTTGAAGCTTTTCCTGGAATTAGAATGTATATGAAGGTTTCCTTTAATATCGGTTCCTTCACAGGACTTATTTTTCCTTGCTTAACAACCTGGCTTCATGAAATATTTAGAAAATCTCTTGGAGACTCTTTGTCAATTTCTTGAAATGGTAACTGTTAGAAAAATGATTAACAGGGAACACAGTTACACACCTATTACGATGAAATTCTTGTGCTAATATGTATAATATTGGCCCTTATCAAGTTTCCAGTTTTTCACAGGTTTGTCACCAATTTTTAACTTGGACTTTCCCCCCTATATTTTACCTCTTAATTTTTGATGAACCCTATTAAACTGTTTGTGGACTCACAGCTGAAGAAAGGCTGAGGAACTGGATGTTTATGTATTTTCTTTTCATTTATAGCTGTGCTTTCCTGGAATTGCAACCATAAAAAAAGGCATCAGTAATAGGGCAATAAATGTATGCTGAATATTCTTGCTGAAAATACTTTGCTCTGGAAAAAAAATGTACTTGGTGGTTTGTTGGATAATACAGCACAGTTTTCATTTTGAGCAAGTTCAAAGAAGGATTGTGCATGAAAATGGTTTAAAATATTTTTTGTTTTTTTTCTGAGGTGTCCTCCTTTCATGAGATTTTTTCTTAAATACCCGTCATCAAATGCATTCTGATATATTCCCAAAGCAAAGCAACCGTCTTTTTAAAGGTCAAACTGTAACTTTTCTGATTTGAGGAGCATCTCAGAAGGGACCAAACTTTATCAGCAAGGAAGTACCCCAATCTTCTGTCACCTAATTGATTTCTTAAAAAATGGTGTTCTACAGAATCATCTTTGCCTCCGAAGGCAGCTGTGCAGAGGTATGCCTACCTTCTTGCTTCATCAATACTTCCAATGTGCTTTTCTGGAGGCGGTAATGCTTTTGCAAGAAGAATGTATAAAAGGAAGGGCCTATTCTGTTTGTTCATGTAACAGAAGGGAGTCTGTACAGGTACCCTGAAATAACGTGGGAGAGATTCCTTCGTCTGTATTAAACCTTTTTTCGATTACTGATACTATAAGAGCAACAGTTGTGGTAATAGCAATGCAGAAATCTTATCTCAAAAGTACTTTCAGAAGTGTTTAAAATGTCAGTTCTTATAGGTGCTGTTAATTGCTCTGTCCCAGGAGATTATCTGCAGCTGAAATGTAAGTTAAATTTGTGTACATATTATGTAGTTTGGAGTGACTCTTCCAAGGAGAAGAGCTCACAGAGCCTGCTCTCCCAGAATACAACATATTTCAGTTGATGTTTAGTTGATGTAGTTGCTTTATAAAATGTCTCAGTTTTTTTTGTGTGTGTTGTTTTGTTTAAGTCAAGTGGCGTATCTTCCAATTTGTCTTTGAGCAAAGTCATATTTCTGAAATGCGCCTTAGTGCAGAATTTTGTTGGAGGGGCAAATTCCTGTACTGGAACTGTGCGTGCATTGGGTGGACTGGAAAGGTGGTGTTAATTTCAAACTGTGAGTTCAGCCTGAGCTTGATATTTCTGAATTGCATGCCAGCACGTATGCAGAAGTGTACAATAGTATAGGCAAATATGTACATGAGGGCAAACAAGTAGTAATTACTTGAATAAAAAGGGTGAGAACTTGAACTGATACAGCATTAGATTCTTCTTCAGTGACTCACAGTACCAATGCCGAACATGTTCCCAAGGGTTAGCAACACTCTGAGTGGAATTATCAACATCTTTTTTATATTCAGTCCCTCATATTAATGGTAATTGCTGCTGCATCTTTTTTTTTTTTTTTTAAGAAAAATAAAATATCTTTTGTCCAAGTATTTTTAAGATGGCAAAAGAAAAGTGGCATTGTTTGAAAATCCCAGTGGTGTCGTAATGAGACTTCACATAAACATTAGATCAAGCAACCACAAGCAGCCTGTGAATTATTCTGGGAAGTTTTTAAACGTTGGATATATGACATTATTTAAGTATTTATAAATGTCATCTCATCTGTTATAAGGAAAGCTAATAGACTGTTTTGCAGACATTTCAGCTCCAAAAAGCAATTGCTTCTGTAATCTATTTCTATAAAATCGGCAAAAGTGGAAGCAGACGTTCTATGGGTCAATACCAGTGAAAGGCCTCTCTGCAGACAAAAGATTCACAGTCCATTAAGTTTCAGGTCTGCCCTGATATGGATTCCTCTGATGTATTACTATTATACCCTATTTTTGTTGACTCAGTTACTATGTCAGCAAAACCAAACATTTTGGCTTGTGTCCCAGCATCAAGCTGTCTATGGAGGATATGTGTTTGTCTCCACCACCATGACAGTAATGAGAAACTGGCATTAGTTTGATTTGCATAATTGTACGCTTCTAACTTAGACTCTGTGTCAGTAGGAGACAACTTATTGTGATGATACTCACTGTACATTATTCGTTTTGTGCAATCAGCATTTATTTATGCAAATTTCATCATTACAAGAGGTCATTTTCCAACCTTCTACCGTGAAATCGCTTTCTCTGACAATGAACAGTAAGAAAACACCATAGGAGAGTAGCCAGGTATATTTGTCATTCACACTCATTGGCCAAGACACTGCAAAGGGTTTATTGTGTGTGTGCATATGGTTTTAAAATTATGTTTTATGAAAGAGTGATAGCTCTGATGACAAAACTAAAACTTGATAGACCGCATGTGATTATTTTAGACAAATGCTGTCAAAAAAGGCACACACAAAACCCAAAACAAAACCAACCCACTGTCTCACTAGTTCTGAGAGTTTCTTTAAGAATAATTTATAGACTGAAAAAAATATTTTGTGTTCCCCAGATGATCAGTGGAATGTTTTCTGTGATAAGAAGCAGAACCCTGTAATTTATTCATGTGAAAGATAAAAAGACAGAATAACAAACTAGGATGTCCCACTTGTAACAGCAACCTGAAATAGCAATAAATGTTGAAAAAGCTTATCAGAATCATTTGGATCTTAAGGATTCATGAACTAACCTTCAAGACACTATTGACAAAAATGTTTCCAAGGTCACATTGTTTATCTTATCATTAGTGGTAGAGAAGCCTCTTAAGGTTTAGTTTGCAAGTAGCTGAAGCGACACCAGAAATTGCACTTTCCCCTAGACAATCACTTCTAAGTTTAAAAAGAGTTAGAATATGTCAGTGCTTAAAACGTAGGAGGAAATTACACAGAACAGGTAATTTGGAGGCTACTTGACTCTGACAGAGCGATGAGTACTTAACAGATTCTATCTTCACAAGAGGCAGGGAAAGTTCACTGGACTTGCTAGCATGGAAACTGTTGCTGAAAGGAAAAGAATGGGAGCCCAAATATGGCTTTACCTTTTATCTTCCCTGAAATAAGCAGTAGGAATCCTGGAATTCTGAGCAAAAAAAAATTACTGTACTATATCGGTGGTTAGACTAAAATCGTATTATAAGTATTGTAACTATATACAAAACAAAACCCACAGGTGGACTACATTTACAAGGAATGGTTGAGTTTTTAATGGTCCTTTGAATGCCAAAAAAAAATCTATAAGTCAGATGTTGTACCACACAGGGAAAAAAAAATACATTTTGAAAGAATGAATGTAGTTTAAATCTGTTTATATGCTCACTAAGAAAGAAGCATTCTAATAGACAAGCACATGTATCTGGGAGAGAAATTTCTGTCCACAGGTGTGCATCAGATGATTAGTTTCTCCAAAATGTTTTTGCAGTCCTTGCTTCATGTGGGAATATAATCCTGTGTCCCGACATAGGCTGTTGCATATTTCGAGTGAAAAGGTTCTTAAAGAAAACTCAGCTGGGCACCCAATGCTATATGAGCCCCAAGTGGTAAATGAAGCTATGTGAGCTCAGAGTTTAATAATAATATACTGGTCTTTGTATCATTTACTCGCAGTGAGTTGACATGCTGGATTAAGATTAGAAACTGTATAGTTAGGACTTCCTGATCCTTTTCCTTTTTTTTCCTTTTCCTTTTCCTTTTCCTTTTCCTTTTCCTTTTCCTTTTCCTTTTCCTTTTCCTTTTCCTTTTCCTTTTCCTTTTCCTTTTCCTTTTCCTTTTCCTTTTCCTTTTCCTTTTCCTTTTCCTTTTCCTTTTCCTTTTCCTTTTCCTTTTCCTTTCTATGAGCTAATTGGGAAAGAATTAAGGGGAGATAAATTGAAAGAACTGTAATAAGACTGTATTTGAGAACAGAATGAGAAGAAGGAACCCTAAAACAAACAAACAAAAAATCTATAGAAGAAAAGCGAAGAAAAAGGCTAGAAAATAGTCCTGTAAAATATAAAAGTCTCAGTGAGGTGTAAAAATAAAAAATGAGTCTTAGAATAAAAGCCAGTGTCCTTAGAAGAAAGGACCAAAATCCCAAACTGCCCAGAGTAGAGGACCAAATGAGATGAACCTACTGGACACAGACGCAGATAAGACGTGAAAATACTCAAACAAGTACTCATCTACAGCATTTACAGAATCTTTGTGCTAGCCAAAACACAGGTTATGTACCCTTGAACTAGCAACAAGGTGAACTTCAAGTACCATGAACAGATTATTAAGAAGGGACAACATAGAAGTATGATAATGGAAAGACAACTATTTGGAGACTGAAAAAGGTAGTGTATTGAATATTTTTGAGAAAGTATTAGGAGAACCTGACACATGGAATTAAATACTCCAAGAGGCATATTTGCAGGACTTGAGAGACCCCAACTGGGTCTCTCAAACCCCTCTGAAAGGCAGAGACGGGAAAAATTGACAATAGCAGCCCGAGGAGCAAACAGTTGCATCTGGAAGGAATAAAGGGCAGATTTTTCTCTAAAACTTGACTTTGAAAATTGCTTTCAAACTGAAAAAAACTCCTAACAACAGTATTCTTTCTAATTTCACTTTTATGTTACAGAACTGGTTTAAGTAACAAACAGGAATTTCCTCCCTTTGTTAATTAGATTGCTATATCATATGCAAAAGCATTCCTTATGGACACTTTGATTTCATTAGGTCTTCACTTACGAGCTGCCCCAGGCATAGCAGTGATCACCAATGAATGCTTTTTCTACATTCCCTCTGAATGGTTATTTTGTCTGTTCACCTTTCCTGGACAGAGGGAACCATGATGGAGTGAACTGGAGAAACTCAGGTGTGTCCTTTGCTAGTAGCTGACGAAGAGAATTCTTGCCATTTACTCTGAAACAAATAGATACTCCTTAACTCTCAGATTTTAATCGCATGTCACGCTACAGCTAATACAGGTAGAAGGTGAATTATATAACCTGCCTTCCGACTGTCACATCTCCAGCCCAATTAAAATAGTCAGTCTGGGGTTTCAGCATGGTTCTCATCTGTCAGGTGTGGCACCAGACTTTCTAGTCAGAATACAAGAGAAGCATTTGTGTAAAAGACATGACATATCTGAGTTAAAAATTCCAAAGGTTAGTCTGTCTAATTCCAGCTCTTTTCGTTTCATTCCATTGTACCTGAATTTGTGGAGTTTTACTGACTCACAGAACGAGTCCTCGTATATCCTCTAATACTGCCTGGCTGCGGTTAATCCAAAATAAAGTAAAAATAGGTTGTCTAGAAATTAGAGATTAAGAACTGGGTAAATCAGAGAAAAGAGATTTGTTCAGATTTGCTGTTCACTGATATGAATGAAAACATATATCAAAACCTGAAGCTGTATTGACGTCGTAAGTTCTTGCAGTCACTGCTTAGATTCTCTGATAACTGAGTAGGAACTGTCAGGGCAAATATACATAGAACTGGAGAAGACTGTGGGGTCTTGAAGTTGGGGGTTGATGTCTGAAGTTGTGTGAACTCTGATTATAGTCTAGTGTTTCAGCCCCAGTCTGTCTCTAATTCTATACCTGCTCTGTGTATACTATGGACTGCTCTTACTATTAAAAGGCATCATGTGAGGTACATATTGCTTAGCAGTCATCCAAACTGTGCCAGTGGGTTTCTTTTATCTAAATCAACAGCATGTGTGGATGCTTGTTGCAGGTTTCAAGTACACTATGCCAATGATTCACACAAGGCAAAGGCCTGTTTGTTGAAAAGAAATCTATGGCCATGGCAATTACGATGTAGCTGAACTGTTCTAATGGTGAAGTGTCTTTGATTCTATGTAATAAAAACCATGCAGCCTTGGAAATATTTATTAAAATGTTTTAAAATGTATTATAACTATTGATTTGTGGATGGGCAGAATGAAAAAAGCAGAAACATTATACAAGTTTCGGGAGAATGCCAACCGCGTTGAAGTTGAATTTTAACTTCTGCAGTTACCTTTCCCAACTCCACTGCCATCCTGAGTGGATTTGATTCAGATGCTCAGGGTTGGATTCACCTTACCTGGCTTTAGCCATCAAAAGGGAGCACTTAATCAAAGTTTGTCACCGAGGCACCTTTTGTGGTCAATGGAGAGAGGAAGACGTGTTCAGAGGGTCATTCTGCTGATCTTTTGTTATCGCCTACCTGCTCCTCCAAAGATGCTTGCTTTTCCCATTTCTTCACAGAGGAGACACAGATGGCTTGCTTAGAGTAGGTGCTTCACTTCCGTACAGCTGGCATTAGCCTTGGTAAGGCTGTGCCAAAGTGGACAGTACCACGCAAGGTGTATGTCATACTTTTCACTTCTGCATTAAAAATATCTTGATAGGTTTAAAAATGCAAAGACTGCACCTCAAGTTTACGCAGATGGTTGGTTGAGCTAATGTAAAAGCCACGTGCTGTGTGCTTTCGGTCATTTGTAACAATTCTAAAAAATATATATATAAAAAAGAAACATATAGATTTAATATTAATATATAAAATACACAATAATAATATATATAAAAATAATATATAATAAATAAACATTGTGAATAATTATAGACCTTTGCATGGGGGAGTGAACTTGGATTAAAAAAAGTTCATCTGGAAAATCCCTAACGTAGACTGCAATTAGAACTTGAAAAATTAATTTTGATTTTTTGTTTTCTCTCAATTCGATTGACTCTGATAGAATACAATTAGATAATCGAAATTGTAACTTGACAAAGGTCCTGCACTAAATTATGGAACTGTATGGGAATTAAAAAATAGTTTAAATCAGTGAATAAGCTTCCCAGCTATAATAGTACAAATGGTTAATTTTTTGTTTTATAGGTGATTTAAAAACTTGAAAATAATTTTGCTTTTGATCACCTTAAAAGTAATTGTATTTTTTGATTAATACAGAAAACCCAGAATTTCACTTTTATTCAAATGAATTGTTGAATTTATTTTTGCCTCTTCCAGCTTCTTTATACATGTATACTCAGATTTAGTTCAAATTAAGTAAATGTAAACAATCTTCTTTTTGGAAATGAAATTCTTAATCTTAAAAATAACAAAAACAAGTGTCTTTTTATTTCTTGGATTATTTTTTTCTTTAATAAAAAATATTTGCCAAATTCAGCCTTGGTCACAAGCAATTTTAATCACAGATTAAATTCTGGGGGGAAAATACTTCTTAGAAACTACAATTCAGATCTATTGAAATATTACAATGGCTGGGAATTATCATCCTTTAAAATGGAAATGGAAGTTAAAAAAAAATTCAAATGATTTTATGAAGAATTTACAGGAAGTTCGAAGTGAAGTATAACCCCGAATTTGCAAGGATTATATCCTTGCCCAAATTAATTTAATGAGAACTTCCAGCAACAAACATAAAAAACAAACGTTTGTCCTTTGCCAGAGGAATGTCTGAAAAAAAAGTTTTTCAGTGTCTCTACAGAATTAAATTAGTGCACCTCTAAATTTTAGAAGATGGTATTTTTAAAATGTGGTTTAATTGTTCTGTATGGTGAAATGGACTCGCCTTTAATACACAGTTTTAATGAGTGTGGCATAAAAGATCTGTAATGCTTATTTTTGCTTTATTTTTTTAGTAATTGTAATTATTCAAAATAATTTTACAATGATTTTAAGTAGATTTTTTATTTTTATAGTGTTACTTGAAAGGAATACTCTATATTGGTTAATCCTAGCTGGATCCCTTAGACTATAACCACTATATTTACAATTTAATTTCACAGTGCATAAGATTTTATAGGTCTAGGATTCTGAAATTCACATTCATTTAATATCATTAAATATTTCTTACGTCGCCTCCAAATCCTGATTTCCTGTTATACTTGGTAGATATTCTTTTTTACACCTTCTAGTGGCTTGTAGAACAGAATTAAGCATTATACCAAATATAGTTTGAATGGAAACAATTTTTCTGCACCTTCTTTCAAAGAGTGTACTTTATTGCTTATAAATCCAAATACTGTGAGTTGTTTCATATTTCAGCAGGGTTCATGATAAAAAACTACGTGTGTTTCAGAGCAGAACAGTTCAGAGCACAGTTTTAAAGTAAAACAGTAGTAAAAAGAGTGTCACTGGATACACTGTAACCTAACATTATTTTACATTTCCATGATGTATATGCTTATTCTGGCTATTAATTTTCTTTTTTTTAAACTGAAACGGATGGGCTTGACAAAACTCTGGTTAATGGGGTAGAAGGAGATGAAAATCAAGGGGGCTTTAATGTTTCAACATTGTGCCCTCGTACCACTGAGTTTATACATGAAGGATACCTGGAGCATTTGTCAGTTGCAAGCTTGCATAGAATGTTACAAAAATAAATCCAGAAATGACTATTTTTAAAGAATCTGTATTGCTTACAGTGATTAAATGTTAGTCTAATCTGATCCCTGTAATGGTCACATATACCCACATGACTAAGGAATTAATTCACATTAATTCTTTTAACCACATTTAACTTCTGTTATTGAATACTTATGGGCAGCAAAACGTGGTGATCCTCGCTCTAGAATGCATCACCACAAGCTCTGACAGATTAAGTGGCCACATTATAACTGGTATCTTCACTAGATCATGACAGATCACTGTGCTTTGGAAGCGCTTCTTTAATGACATGATTTACAGCTCACTGAGGGGAGCAGAGGAAGAGAGAAAGGGCTGTTATGGAGCATGCTGCTGCAAGTGAGTAATGCCGTGTAAATGTGGGTTGGTATGAAACTACCTCATCATGGGCATTTGTAAAATTGTCAATATCCATCAGTTAACAAACCAATGTTTCTGGTTTGCGGAGCACTGGTAAATGAGACACCTTACGAATCAATTCTGTATCTTCCGAGCAAGTTATGTTTGTGTTGTTCAGTGTCACTGGACAGAGTATCCTGTATGTTTGCTGACATTTTAACTAATAAAAAAAAATTGTCATGTTAGTGTAGGAAAAAAAGAGTTTTATACAGACCAAATTCAGGTGAAGCACTCAAGCTTTATTTCTGGGCGGTGACATGCTTTGTTTGCTCCAAGGCCATTCCTTGTGATCTTCAACTCTTTTGTTTTGCCTTCAACATGAAGTCCCCAGGGAAAAGCCCGTGTTTTAAGGGGAGGCAGCTGATAGAATTCATGGAAAAAATGGAATATTGTGCAATACTTCACACTAGGCTGCAGCATGACTTTTTCCCTTTGTTTTTACTGACTTGAATTTTCCTTCAAGCCCCAGAAGCACTGGCAGAAGGTTTCTTCGTTCATTGGCCCTTGGCTGTGTTACATGCTAATATCAATTCCTCCAATTTCCAGGTTGAGGAGAAAGACCAGACAAGATGTTGCCAATGTTATCATGATAGCTTCTGCCTGAACAAAACCGTTTCAAGTAGCAGGGCTTAATGTTCTTAATAATTTACCTTCCAAGACCATGACTGCTACTGGATATCCTAGGACAAGGTGATCATATTACATCCAAAGGCAGCTTTCCTTCATCTCATATTCCAGATGGATATCAGAAGAGATCATATTCTTCGAATGTTCAGACATTGGTGCTGATAAAAAACCTGCATTGCTAGGTGGAAAAGATTGTAACTTCGTAAGAGCAACATCAATTCCATCCTATTACTGCAGAGGTAATTGGTTTTGTTGGTCTGTTCTCTCTTTTTTAAGTAGTTGGTACTTTCTTTAGATCTGTAACAGTGCTTTACATTCCTCACAAAGAGTAATTGATATCTACTTAACTCTCTGGCCTTCAAAAGGTTTTACAAGAATTTTTCCACCACTACTACAGCTGTTTCCCCATTCTCATTTGCTTCTTGCCATACTGAACCATCTGAGCCGCTAGTAATGCGTTCGTTGTCGTGTACTCACATGACACCTCGTTAGGTAGCAGTTCTAAAACCTACTGGAATTGAGGAGATGCTCATCACAGAATCTTCCTCTCAAGTGATTTGAAAGGAGTGTCTTAGGCCATAACTTAAGCCCTTAAACCTGTATAATTTCCTATTCTACTTTAAGTAAGTAATCCATTTCTAGAATTTTACCTTGTTGATTTCTAACCACAATTTTCTTGAAATGGGCTGTATTGTTGCCTTGAATGTTGAAAAGTCATCGATGTGAAGACTATCTAGTCCGATAGCAGGCTGTGTTAAAAGTTTGTAATAATGTAGTGATTTAGGATTCCCATGTGTTATGTTCATTGTAATTAAAGTCGAGTCTTCTCTAGCACATCCTGCTATTTCTGTTTTCTTTCTACTTATGTTAGCACATACAAGGAAGTTACTTGGTATGATCAGATCATACTTTATCATTATGCTCTTTAAACATTGATGGTTAGGGTTTTATTCAGCAGAGGTGCAAAATAAGTTTTCTTGGATTAGACTGCCACACACTGTGCAATGGCCACTATATCACCTGGGAATCATAGTGTCCCTAGTTATTTTGTCACCTGCTCCAGTTCCTGGCATTGTGGAGTTCTAATAGATGTGATTTTGTGGAGCAAAGAACACAAGTGACATTTCTCCTCTGCCTTTTTGCCTATAAAATAGGACCATACAGTTACATCTCTAAAATATGCAGATAGCCTGTTCGAAGACTGGGGTAATTACTTGGCCCTTTTCAGGCTTATGGAGTTTTGCCCCAAAGGCAAAACTTTCCTTTAGGCATTAACTTAGTTTTGGTAGAGAGCATGTATACTGAATTTCCTCATTCCCATTAGCAGTACATTCGTCCACATGTTCTTGCTGCTGCTTACTTCTTAGGTCACATTGGGGCTTAGTTATTCTAAGGTGTAAGCATGAAAAGCAACACTCCCTTCCACCCCCATGTGGAGGAAAATAAGTTCCATAATCAAAGAGTCTGCTTAGAAGTCAGTAGTTTGTTTTTAATGTGCTGTGGTTTGGGTTTTTTAAATACACATTTAGTGTTTTTATGGTTAATAAACTTGGTTTAGAAGGACTCTTGTCAAGCTGAAGCTTGTGATTGTTCTTACTTTTCCTGATAACCTTTCCATCCTCCCTTGAGCCATTGCTGGTAATAAGCCGTGGTTTGAAAAACTGCTGTGGTGGATTCCATGATCTATGAGAACTAGTATCCAGAATTGCTCTCATTCAATGAGGAAGAAATTCATACGTCATTAATAGGACAATCTATGAATAAAAAAACTATCCTCCAGAAAAGTTGCATTTCTCTTTGATGATCAAAGTATACAATACACAGAGTTTAATGCCAATCCTGTGAATAATAGAGAATTTCTTTTCTTTAAACGTTGTGAAGATATCTAGCATTTTTGCAGGAGGCACTCAGTATCTCACAGAATTACACCATAGGAGGGAATGTGGACTCTTAAAAGAGCATGACTGACATTGCATAGGAATTCCATACAGTATTTACTGAAATACCAATATGAAATTCTAAATGACTGGTTTTCATTGAAATGTAGAAGTTAAACGAGTCCTGGTCTTTGTTGAGGAATGTAGGCTCTTGAACCAGTGGTGGGGAAGGTGATGGACAGAAATGATGACAGAAAAATGGACATAAGTAATGGAAATCTGAGTCCCAGAGTCAGCAGGATGTTTAAGCTATCTGAAATTGAAGGTCTGAAGGGAAGCATGCACTAAGAACAAAATCACAGAGCAAAGCCTCCAAAAGGACTCTTGCATCTGTAAGGACATTAAATAATACTAATATCATAGCTGGTCAAATACATAGTTGATTAAGGTGTTTGACCCCGTGTTCGTCTCTTAAGGCCCACCTTTGACCACAACAGAAAAATGAGTTCTCTGTGAAATGTAAAATGTTAGTATTTAATTCTTGCATCCTACTATACCTATAACAAAGCTGAAGATCAAATGAAGTAGAAGTATAGCTTGACAAAGAAGTCTGGTACTTCTAGCAGCCTTCCAGTACCTAAAGGGGGCCTACAGGAAAGATGGGGGAGGGACTCGTTATCAGGGAGTGTAATGATAGGACGAGGGGTAACGGTTTTAAACTGAAAGAGGGGAGATTTAGATTAGATATTAGGAAGAAATTCTTTACTGTGAGGGTGGTGAGGCACTGGAGCATGTTGCCCAGGGAAGTTGTCAATGCCCCATCCCTGGAAGTGTTCCAGGCCAGGCTGGATGGGGCTTTGAGCAGCCTGGTCTAGTGGGAGGTGTCCCTGCCCAGGGCAGGGGGTTGGAACTGGATGATCTTTAAGGTCCCTTCCAACCCAAAGCATTCTGTGATTCTACACCTGCACACTGAGCATCCTGGGGAAATGTGCCTCTCCCTGAAGATGCTTCAGGCTCGGTACTCCTGCACCCTCCTGATGCCTGTGAAGTGTTTAGAACACATTTTGTTGAAATTAATTGAATACACAAAATCAAAAAGAGCTGAAAAAATGTTAAAAGATTTATGAATACTGGTGAATGATCAGAGCACACAAAACCTTAGAAGCCTTCCATCTTATATTACATATGAGCCTCCTTTGATCTTCTTCCTCTCAGTCTTTTACATGGCTTTCTTGTACTATTATAATTGTTCTGCTAATATTGTAGCAGAATGAAAGAATCGGTCAAAATCCAGGCAGGAGGTGGCAACTTGCAAAAATTTGAACATCTATTCATTTTATATAGAACTGTAATTTTTTATGTCTGTGTAACAATTCACTTAAGTTAAGCAATTTGTAGAGTTTAAGAGAATCAAACCTTACACAGGGTTTTGGGAAAGAACAGTTTGCATCACTATCTCCTCAGGTATCTATTTTTATGAGTAAATGGAGATATCCAAAATATCAAATTTAAGAGAGAGATTACTATCCAGTTCAGGAAAGTAGCTTGTAAATTTAATGTCATTTATAATTTTGGTTAGTTAAAAAAATACACTGAAAACTACTACTTTCTAAAATATTGAAAATGAATGCGGTAATTTTATCACTGCTGCATAAAAATGTAGGACTGAAACTTATTTGTATAGAGCAAAAGAGTGCATATAAGAATTAAAAGAACTAGCATCCCTTGCCCCATACTTTCTTGTATTTCAACTTAAGACAAAGTAATTTCATCTTCTTTTAGGATTTTTGAAGACATACTGGGCTATAGGTATTAATTTTAGAAAACATTACCTTAATATGAAAAAAAAAAAAAAAGAAAAATCATGGGCTTGTATGAGAAGCGTGTGGCTAATCCTGATCCTAGTAATCCATTTAACACACTCAGGAAGCGTGGCTCGTTAGTATCAGACCTAATTCCTTATGGAACATTTAGATTGACGCTAAGGGAATATGAGATGATAGCTTTCAAAGTCAATAGTGTTTCCTTTTCACCAAGAGCATTAGAAACTTCTCCGAATAAGATTGTATGACAGTTTCCATTCTATGTCCCTCTTCATTTGTGTAGAAAATGTTAGAATTTTCACTTTTAAATTTTTGGTGTGTTGGTAAACACAATACCTGTACATTAGATCATGATCAGTACCGAGGGAAAAAGTCTTATAGGAAGTATTCCTAGAGTAGAAGTTGAAGTCTGCAATTTGGAATAAACTATATTCTTTACTGATTGGGAAGCAGTGCCTGCCTTTTAAAGCCATTTTGGTCTCTGTTCCTCTTACTAATATTTTACTACTTGTAGCGTGGTACTCATGAAGAAGTACACCAAAGGCTATGTAGGCATAGGACCTCAAACTGACCCCAGACAGTTTAGCATCTAAATGGATGCACCTACATCAGCATTTCAGCTTGGATAAGAGGCGTTCTTTCAAAGGAAATTTACTGATTATCCCCACTTATTGTGCTTTTGTTCCCATCCCAGAGCAAATTTCAGAGACACCTCAGGACTGTGAAAATTCTAGTGGACGTCACAATGATATATACAAGTTGACCGTACTGCTCCTTTGGTCAGCCATGGAGTTGGTACATCGTAGAAGTGGTCTTCTGAATGTTTAGGAGATCAGTGGCCCTGATCCTGGGGGAGGTTGGTAGGGAACCACATGCACAGGTTGATGAAGTGGGATCGACATTCCTTAGTGTTTGACTGATACTAACCTGTTCCTTAGCACCTAAAGGTCTTCATAGTAAGAGGTGAGAAAAGTTCCCTGAGGGCTTGGATGTCCAACAGACAGGCTGGGCAAAGTCTTCTTATTATACTTTGGAAACTCAGCATCTGGGAAACAAGCTGAAGAATTTTTATTTTTGAAGAGAGGATTTTAATTAATTGCACGATTACAGTACTGTCATGAAACAGCTGAACAGTCCTCTTGAGCCTTGCCAGGTTTCCAAAGAACGAGTCTCAGAAGCAGTTTCTGTTACATACCCTAGGAAATGCTGCAATGATAGAAAGTTTAGCTTTCACATTAAAATACACAGGAGATGTCCTGATCTGCAAGTTTAACTCTACATACTTGTATGCATGCACTGCAAAAAGTAGTCTTTAGCTCTATGGTCCTCTGCTATTTCTATCGTGTGTTGGGGGGCACGCACATACCTAACACATAAAGGCAGCACCCATTTTTTTCTACAACTTTAGACATTTACTTAGCATCTTGTAAAGGACCAACGTATAATGTGACTTTGCAGTCTCCTATATTGCTATGTAATTATAGTTCATTTTGAATGTGCCATATAATAGTGCTTCAGAATCTAAGCTTTCATTGCGACAGTAATTAAGCCTCTAGCCCTTATGGTTACAAAGATAACCTTCAAAATGTCAAATGAACCTGAGCAGCTGCGATGTCTGTCTGCATCTGCAGACAGCTTGAAACAGTAGCTTCAAGAAAATGATCCCGTGTGCTGCCCCCTTCACCGCAATGGGTGCTGCCTCTGAAGGAAGCTTAACGCAGGCACTGTTGCTAACTATTTCACAGCTGACAGATTTAGCAGAAACAGCCAACCAAAGAGCTTCTCTGTTTCCCATCCAACTGCCAAAACTCCTTCCTTCTCATCAGCATCTTCCGTCATGAAGTTGATGTAATTGATTTCAGCTTCTTCGGAATAAATGCCCTTCTGTCTCCTTTTTCCATCCAATTGAGTTATGCATCTGGTAATAAAACATGTAAAATAGGTGGATGTAAAATAAAAAAGTGGTAAAAATACATATGTTAAAGAAGAAGGCATATATCCAGGAAGAGAGTGTAAATCCAAAAAAGTTATTTTGGGAATTGTCACAGTGTAGCTAGAGTAAACTTACTGTAATACAATATGTCTGGATATTGTTTGTTAAGCAGATTTGTATTTTTAAGTGTACTATACCTTTAAGTGGAAAATACTGTATTGTTTCTTGTCCATGATGCATGGAGAAAAGGTCCAGGTTAAAATTCTGCTTGCAGCCTGCACATTGGTTTTTACAGGATGCTGGCTGATAACAGGACAAGAAGGATGCACTGCTGGGTCGTGTTTTCTGGTAAACTGAGCAGAAGCACTGAAGATATGAAAGCTTCTGCTTGACACTGCTGCTTTGGAAGCCTAGTGAGGACTCATGAGAACTATTCATCTGTTTCATGACAATACTTTAATCTTGCAATTAATTAAAACCTTTTCCCAGTATACAAGCCTTCCTTCATCAGCCTGACATGCCATGCATGGAGAAGAACAAGAATTGGCAAAGAATTGTACAGATTTGTGACAGAATTCCAAACAATGCAACATCGATTATTTAGATCAGCATAGGGCTAAGCTTTCAGGTAATGCAGTGCTTAAATGAGAAGGGGGATTCACCCTTGAGAAATCCCCAGGTCAGAATTCTAAGTCTGCATTTTTATGCTGACTGGTTTAGGACAGAATATTTTATTAGTTGCATGAGACTTTATAGGAGGAATACAAAGACCACTATAGTAATAGAAACATTCCCACTGATTTTTACATGTGATTGTATGTGTTTTGAGCTATGCAATGTATTATTTTCCATGCAGTATACCCAGTTCAGTTGAGCTAAATTTGAAATTTCCCTTCAATAAAAAGAAATAGCTGATATGATAAGCTACTTTAGACTCTAATCTTTTTCTCATTTTAATTTAAGGAAAAGTAACTTCCTAATAATTTCCTATGTTTATGTAGATGCTTTGAGTGAAAATAAGGCTGCTCAAACTTTTAAAAGCTCACTTCTCCTGCCTGTCAAGAGTGCAGTTCTTTTTTATTTCACTTTTAGCATCACTGCTACTGGTACTTCTAATGTCAGGAAGAGATGTATTCCCTAGTTCTATGTGTTTCATGCGAATGAACTTCACTATGGAAAAAACTACTGAGAGATGTAATAGAGATAAAATCCCAAAGCACTAGATTACAACATGATAAATCATATTATATTATAATTTCAGGAGTTTCTTTTAGTGCTGGTAAAACTTGATTTTCAAATAGAGGTGCGATCAAAGAGAGGCGTGTCTCCTTTTGCTATATTACATTTCCATGACATGATATCATTTCACTCAATTGAAACCTCAAGTGAGCAAATAATTTTTAGTCAGTGTGTGTTGGGGAATAGTTATATTTCCCATAGGAGCTCTGTGAACATGAAAACACTTTGACAAATATTACCAGTATTAGTCAGACACTAAGTGTGATTAACACTGGTTTGGGGCATTTTCTTTTTTGAAGCTTAAGACAAGGCCAGATGCAGTTGAGTCTAGGTGGTTGCTGTGGAACGGCACAGTTGCTCATGTCACATCATGGGAGGCGGGCATGACATCTGCTTGTCTCAGTAGGGGGAATGTTGCAAAGCAGGTCTGTACCTCCTTAATAATATGTGAATTTTCCTCAGGTGAGCTCCCCTTTTGCTATCTACAATGTTGAAATGAGACCGTATAAGTGATTAAGAGGAGTCCTATGGATGTCACTGTCTTAGGTTACACAGTGCTGTCACTCTGTTATTGATAGTGAAATTGGCTTGCTGTGTGGCTTTTACTTGATCAGTTAACCTCTGCCTGCTTCATTTCCCCCCCTCTGCATGATCAGAACACTAATAATACTTGTTTTCCTTTCTAAAGTGCTTTGACATCCGTGACCATAAAGCACTTCACAAACATTTTCTCGAAAGACACACCTCATTTGTGTAACAAACATATATTTGGACGGCATGTAGGGAATGCTGTGAGGGCAATCTAGAGAGATGAAAGAAGTGCAGAGAAAAAGAAAACAAAGAATGAGATGGGTAGAACTGGTGAGTTGCTGTGGTGTTCACTGGTGACTGAATTGTTCCATCTCTAAACCAATGTTATATTGCTGAAATACAATTTCATTCGATTATCTTTGGCCCCCACAAAGCATTCAATATTTTGTAGTTTGCTAGATTAGACTTCCCCGTGTAATGTGTTTTTCAGGTACTTCGGTATGTTTTGTTTCATTGAGTCAACTCCAGCAGTTCTCACTTCTTCCCTCTTATCTCTCTCTGAAGTATAATAAATATTGCTTTCCAGCAATAAAAAGTAAACATTAGGGGGATAAAAAATATGTAAAATAAATCCTGCCATGCCAGATAAATATAATTTCATTAATCACTTGTGCTGTATCTTAGAACATATTATACTGTTACTGAAAGAACAGGTGAAAACCAGTACTTTACAGACTGGAAGATTGGGTGAGGTTAAGTGATTTGTTGAAGATCTCTGTTCTTCACTCTGTTTTTCTATATATCAGTAAGTTTATATCTTTCTCTTTTCTTCAGCAGTCCATCTGAATGTTTTTTATGGTCCACATCACCAAAGCATCAAATTGTTCCTCTGTTTCAGTGAATGAACATTGAGGTCTGTGATGGCTAGTGATTATGTAGAAAAGTATAGAATTTGAATTGTTATAGCAGTTATTGAGGTTTCTTCATTTGTGAAAAAGCAGGAGTTAGAAAAAATTCACAAAGACCATCAGCCTCTGGATTAGCAGTGTTTTCCGTAGTTTCAGTTCAAACATGAAATAAGTCTTGGTCTTTTTCGCAACAACAACCTAGTTCTTTGAGTAAATAATTTTTCCTTTGGACATTTATCTCAAAAGTAACATTTTTCTTAGTCATTTCAACAATGGAAGCATAGGGAGAGTATAAAACCTCTGATTGTAGAAGAGCATTTACCAATAAATTCTTGAGTACTGTATTGTAAACATATGTGCTTTGCTTCAAGGGTATAAAATAACTAAGCTTTGTAATTTAAAAGCATGTTAATGACGGTATATACTGTGGGTATTATCCATTTTTCCAACAAAAACCCTTCTACTTTCTGTTGCTCATTATCATCTGTTTGTGAACTTAATTCCTTCACATAAGTCTTATTTTCATGTAAATAGCCAAAAAGACTTGCATGATGTGGGTTTTTTCAGTAACTGATAAAAATGCCTTAGAGTCATCCTTGAAAATTTCTTACTGCGTTAATGGACATTGCCATGATTTGTATTTGATAGGAGATTATGCTGTAAGAGAGAAAAAACAAGAAAGCACTGGCATAAAACAACTGCTTACCCATACTCATCCAGGGAAAGCTTAGAAAACAGAGGAAAAAACCACAATAAACCCGATGATAGAAATCTGTTTTACAGATTCATCCTGTATTACTTGCATGGCAGATCACTAAAAATCTTACTGGCTTTCCAGCAATACTGACAAATCGGTATGAAGAAAAAAAAATTATACTAAATTTTCACTGAAGGTGAAAGTACAAGCGTAACGTTAATTCCTGTGTATCCCTTTACTTCCTGGAACAGGGTAAGGATTTTATATACTCTGCATCCAGCTTGAGGACGCAGTACGCAGAAGAGAGTTTTTAGATGAACGCAACAAAGGTGGAGCAGAGCAGCTTCATTGTTGTAGACAGACAGAGGTTAATTAATGTGAATTTTGTATTCCATCACGATTGTGTATCTTCTTGGAAAGCAAGGGTATCTACAAGTAGTACGCAGACAAGGAAGACAGAGTTAATGTTGGAAAGCATAACTTCACTGCCCATTCATAAGTACAGTTAAGTGAATTTTCTTCCTCAGCAGGTATTAAATTGTAGAAAGGAAGATGAAAATGGAGTCTTAGGGAAATAAACCTAGTATTAAATCTGACCCAAATTCATGTATAGTTTCAGGAAATTACAAATGGGGGAAATTATAAAAGCTTTGTATTATTTTTCAAATTAATGTATAGATTTTTATTTTCAGAAGTAACACCTTTTCAAGATTGACCTACATTTAAGAGGAAAAAGACCTGCCATTTGCACTATCTGATAAGAAACATCAATCTAATCTCCAATTGTTTCAAGTTAAATAGATAGTCAGACTGATTCAAAACCTTTTGTTTGGCAAAAGGTGCAATTTCACATTGACCCAAAACAGCAGTTCTGTCATCTCTATCTCTTCTTCTATTTGCATATTATCCAAAATACAAAAATTATATTATTCGCGTAGATCCACTCGCACCTATAAAGAGAGCTAAGATCGTCACTATTGTAAAAAACTTTGTGTCAGAATGGAGTTGTATCTACTAAATATTTCTCATTGTTAATCGTTATTTCTTTTCAGTGTGTTTTCACATACTTCCCACTTCCATGCCCTGCTTTGTTAAGAAGGGTCCTTAAGCCCTGCTTAAGGGTGAAATTTTGCCCAGAATTATTGGTGTGAATTTTTTATACCTACCCTTACAGTACTGCAAGATTTTACTTTTGTGGATCAATAGGGTTGAACCATTACAGCTTATTCTGACCGGAAAAACCCCAAATTTAATCCTAACTGGCTTCTGTGGAATCACTTTGGTAGGTAATCTCGGGTTCAAGATGCTCTCCCATCCCATGGGCCTCGATAGGCATTGCGTATGCGGGTATTATGGTATTTCCCAAAGGTCCCAATTGGAGAGAGACGGTGGCAGGACAGTGTACAGATGTCCTGGAGACTTGAGTTTTTACCTCAAGATCACACAGTCTGTGTTTTAGAGTGACAACTCAACTGGCAGTGAGCAAGTAGACTTAAAAATTCAGTTGTAGGGTCGAGGCTAACAATACAAATATAACAAATGGGTGCAACAAACAGTAAGTAACAAAGTAAGAGGAAATCAGGAAAGTGAGAATGAGGCCATAACTTACAGGAGCATGGGCCTGTACAGACAACGTATTGTACAATGTGAGGGTTATGAGAGCACGTTATCGAAAGGCAGCTTGCTTTTACTGCTTTCAAAGGTAAATTTCTTTCAACTACTCATGAGTGAAAAAAGAACCACTTATTTTTTGTTCATAATGTTTTTCCTAATTTCTTCCCCCATCTGCATAGTAACTTCCTTCATCTCACTTTTCTTTGTTTTGACATTTTCTATTATTTATCTCTTTGATGACGGTGCATGTGGGGGATTATGACATTATTACAGTACTTACCCTTGTTTATTATCATCATACTGCTTTGTGTAACTTGGAGCTGGGACGCTTTCGGTAAATTTGATTATTTCTTAGTGATTTATGGAGGCTGTAGACTGAGCTCTACATGAACAAAGTATAGCCCATAAGTACTGGCTTTCAGGTGCACTATTTGTTGTGATTTTTTTCCTTCCTTTTAAAAGAAGCAGAAAGAGGGTCAGAGCAGAAACTATCTCTGTTCCCCTGCTTTTTTCCCCTACCTCAAAAAAACCCCAAAACAAGTGAGCTGCCCAACTATAATTAAATTAATGATCCAGAAAGCTACATTGAATTATTGTCTGTAGTAACAGTACACTGCAATAAAATGGCAGTGTTGCAAAGAAATGACAAAACATCATACCGTGATATTGCAGGTTATTATTATTGAGGAATCTCAAAAACTCGGTTTATTTCATTTTCCATGCGACAGATCCAGTCATTTTCCTGTTGGACCCAAACTTTCCTTCTGAAATCAATAGAAAGTTTTGCTTAAAAAACACAAAAAGATTTCTCCCTGTATAGGTGTCAGAGTCTAAGGCAGCATAAAGATGGCATTTTACTTCTGTCTCTGAATTTCCTGGCTTCTTTCATTTATCAGAAGATCTTTAAAATAATGGATTGTAGCTCTTTGCGTCAGGAAGCTTCTTCCATTTCCATGAGCTTCTACTGCAAATGTGTATTCTGGTAATCCATAAACGGTAAGTATCCACTTGTGGGCCATTATATTGTTTGCTCTTCCTCACAAATGTCATAAATGGGCGTATACTTTGATAGGTTTAAGTGACAAAAAATATTTTCGTAGGGTACAGCACAGCGACATCATTGTAATTAAACTTGCCTAAGATTAGGCCAAAGGCTTCAGAGGATTTATGTCTTGTGTTTTGCATTCTCTTTCCAAGTTATTTTATTAACATAGGGTGTCTTTAATTGTGCAGAACTGCAAACTGCATTATTGATATTCTGTAAACATTAACTACTAGTGTCTCTAATGAAGCAGGAAGAAAACATGCTTTCTTGTTATTTTTCGGGACTATCAAAGCACTAAGTATTTCAGATGCCATCATTGCACTGCATAAAGTACAAGGGTTCTGAGACATGTGACCCGCCTGCTCAGTATTTATGCTTGGCAATATATGTGTACACACACACACACGCACACGTATATACGTACATATCTACCTTTCCTTCCCTCTCTCCACACAAATACACATGCGTACACACATATTTATGTATGTGTGTATATATATACATACATATATGCATATAGTGATTTCTAAAGTTGATTTCATTCCCAGCAGTGGATGCTACATGTTTTAACCTTCAAAATCTTTAACTTGTGCTTGTTTTCATTTATATTGCCATAATATACAGAGACCAGAAGGATAAGAACCCAGATTATAGAGGGTACTGTGAAATACTTACTAATGGAAATAGAAACATATTTCAGAGAGAAACCAATGATTTACCCAAATGAATTCACAATTCCAAGCCATTTTCTCTGAGATGCATTCAAATATATTCAGAGTCCCTGCATTCAAAAGTTCAGACCTAACTTTTATGATAGCATAGTCATAGTCTGTATAGGAAAGAGTTGGAGGAACCATATAAGAGACTCTTATATCTTCCAAAATACACAAAAACAGATGTTCTATCCTAGCTGAATGAATCCTAATTGGATGGTTTGCTTAATTAAATTGACAACATTGTAAGAAGACACATTGAGCCCCAAACTTCTGGCAGAAGGAATGAGTATTGCCAAGACTGTAAATAGGTTCAAAACTATCCTACTTGTCATTTTTCTCTCCTGTTTATTACTTTAAACTCTGTTAAGCAGTTTAGAACTTAGGTAAGAAGTTAAGTCCAAAAGAGAGTTCTAAATATTTCTGTAGTAAGATATGGTTCCACTTCCAACCTCATTCAGTACTCAAGGTTTGGATGAGCTCAGAATTGTCCAAGGGCGCAGTGTTGGGAATCAGTTTTGAATTGCTCTGACACTTGGAGCTAACTTAGTAGTAATGTATTTTGGAAGTTATCTACAGATTTTTATCTTTGAAACAAATACACTTTGGGCCTTTTGGGGATTGGCTTAGTATTGGGCCAATGAACAGATAAAAATATTGCAGAACACAGGAGGAGGTAGATATTTATAAGGAGGTTTACTAATGAGAAGCAAATTATCCTACATGAATTCGTCTTTATTTGTTTCCTGCTGATGTTGAAGGACAAGTAAGATTTTTATGTTGGGATAAAAATGTATCACTGGTACAAATGGATCCTAACTCTGTGGGTGAGTTCTGGTGCTGTGAATGAAATAACTTTCTTTTTCTGGCTCTGTTGTAACTTTTTGACTTCACTGTTACAGTCCTTAGTGTAATTGATGAGTGACTAATTGATGGAACTTACTGACAGTGTAACAGCTAGTTGCCAGCATAAGCTGCATGTTGATTATCGCTTAGCAGTAGAGGTGAAGATAAGAAATGTGTTGAAATGGGAAGCTATGGACAGAAAAAAGATTTTTAAGAGGAATTATGATATTAGCAGAAGAATGAACATACATAAACAAACCATGAGCAGGTGTAAAGTAAGAGGTTTTTAACAATCAGATGTGTTAGAAATAGGCTAAAGTACAGCAGTGAGGGTAAGAAATTTAACTGCTTTCAAGAAGGAGCAAGAGAGGAATTTTATGGAAGGGATTAGATGATGTGACTACAGGGAGACAGACCTAGGCATTTCCTTTGCCATACTACATATGTTACTGCAACTTTTTTCTATTGTTTTTTTTTTATAAATGTTGTTGAACTCAAGGATAATGAAAATGGAAAGTGTCATTAAGAGAAGAGCAAGCAGAACATGTTGGTTGCACAAGGATACTAAAGATGCTGGTGAAACAGGACAAATATCCCATTTCTATAAAAAATACTGTTAAGAACTGAGATTTAAGTAGGCCTTTGGTTCATTGAGAGTGGCAGTCATAAAATAGCTGAATGTCATCTTGTAGCTGAATGAAAGCTTTTCATTGGAATAGACAGAGATTATAAGGCTTATTCTAAAAATTTCTTCACGGTGATTAATTTAGTTTAGTTATGGTGTCTAATCACAAGTGCTTTTTCTTTATTTATAAAGTTAACTTTATCCAGGACACTGTTTGATTACTAACACAAAATACTGTAGGCCTCAAATTGATATTACACATAATGATAACTATTAGGATTTTAAAAAAGGGAAATACAGAATGTAACAAAAATAAGCTAAAAGTACCTTGCTTGACTACATTGCATTTAGAAGGACAAGGAAACTAATGCATTTTAAAAGAATTTTTTTAAATTTAAGCTTAATTTTGACAAAATTATTTTTAAAAAGTCAGGTGGCTATAGTAACAGACGTAAACCAATATCCTGTTGTGTAAGTGTAAATGCTAACGTTAGCGTGATAATATTGCTTAGCTAAAGCAGCACAAATTAAGGACATATAGCAGGGGCTTTCATATTCTTAGATTCTGATTAAAACTCAGGCACAGTAGGAAAACTGAAAGTACCTTTGAAGAAAAATCTCCCTAGGAACTGTTACTAATCAATACAGGAAATCTGGATTAGGATCCCACACTCATTTAATGGCCTCAAAATCTAAGGAAAAGCTAGAGAAGTTTGACCTCTTTGTTCCTGCATATTGTGACAGAAAAATCTTTGGGTGGTATACAGCTCATTTTCCTATGGAAATGAGCTTGAAAATAATCTAGATGTAGTTACATCGGTAGTACTCCCTAGAAAAAAAGAAACATAGGGAAGGTATCAGTCCTTAATTTGTGTTGAACAACCTCTGAGACATTAGCTTGGGGGAAACTGTTTTAAAATGGTAATATGTTTGCATTTAGGGCATGGCTAAAATAGTCTATAAACGTGCCTGGCCCATGCAACATTTTGACTCTATGTCCTGAGTATGTTGAAATTAATTTTGAAATCTAGATGTGTTGCTTTTATTTCATATAACTCAAATGGGACAGGGTAAGAGAATCTGCACGATCATGGTTCATTAAGGGTGATGACTCCTAGGCAGAGATCAGTGTGGATGTTTAGATGATCCCTACTGGCTTCATAGGAAGGCATCTGAAAATTAATTGCCAGTAAACTGACTGCAACTTCAAAAGTATTTCAAATAGGCTACACAGGCATATTGAAGGGTTGATTTCAGTAGATACCACTTAAAGCCTGAATGAGAGTAAGCTTTAAATAGAATTGAAAATCCTTACCTAAAGGAGCTTCTTATACTACCGATTTAATTGAGATGTGGGGGTTCACCCTCAACATTTCGTGTCAGACTTTGTGTATCGAGAATTGATGTAACCAAACACTGGCGGAACTGAATAGTGTACATATTGTGTGGCACCGATGGGCTGGTCCTTCATGTCCTGTATCTTCCACAAAACAGGATCCAAGAGTCAGTTAAATAGTGAAGGGCTTATTCACATGAAAATAAATGCTGTCAGTTGTTTGGCCCCGGAGCTTTCAAAGAGAAACTTAGAAAGAAGCACGAAAACTGTATCAAGAGCCTGCAGTCTGTCAATGAACTGCTGAGGGATGCAACACGACAACATAATCAAATCTGATGTGTCTTTGCAATGACATACCAAGCCTGCAGAATTTGAAACGGCTTAGCTTGCTGAAAGCCATGGCCAAAACATGTTTTCTCTTAGCTGCAAATATTCGGAAGATTTTAAAACTAATTTTTTTAATGAAATTCTTTGCTATCCAGAAAAAAGATTTCTGTGACCCAAATATTTTCAGTGGTACAGTGCTTGAACTGAAAAAAATCCAACTCAACCAGATGTCATATTGCATTTCCTAGCAGTGCCTGAATCTGTGGGAAAGATGTGACACCTATGCTATATTAATTAAAATCCAAGTTCCCTGTTTCTGATTTTATAAGAAACTTCCATGAAGTTCATTAAAAGCATTTGCAATATTGCATACTTCCAGTGTAGTGTCGCATACTGAACGGGTTAGAGAAAAGACAGTCTGGCTAGCAAATTAGAGGTAATAACAGCACATCTCAAATACACTACTTATTATGTTTATTATATAGTCAGATTACACATACTAGTTCCTGGTTTTCTTCTTCTTGGTCTGTTCAGTATGCTGTCTTAAGCAAACAGTGTTTGATTATATACTTCTGGTGTATATTTTGCTCTCCGTAGGTGTACATATTAAAATGTTTTTCTCATACTTTCTAGCACTGCATTTTCATTTGGTTTTATCCCTCTTACATTCCTTGTCGTAAGTACTTCTTCTGTAATTGCCATATCACAGTGTACGCTTTTATGTAGACTGACTAATTGGTAAATGCTGGCTTTTTATGCTACTATTTGTTCTCTGTAGTGTCATTTATGCCATTCAGTATTCGGCTAGATACGGTATTAACAGTACTTTCTGGAGGTTTAAAAGTAATGACTTGATGATTGTCCTTCAGAAAACAGTCTCCAAAGCAATATTTTTTCTTCCACAGGCTTCTGTTACTGCATTAATTCAGAAATGAGATTTTTCTTTTGTATCAAAAGTGTGCGTATTTATTGAGCTTTCGCAAGTATTTTGTTACATTCATTTAATGCAGAACAAAACTATATCTAAAGGACCATAATAGCACATTTTTTAGTTAAGAAAGATGTTCTGTCTGTGTATAATCTTATGCAGATGTGCCCATGGTAAATACTCATGCTGACATTCTTTGAAAATGGCCAGAACTGTATATTTAGACCCACACCAGACAGATTTAAATTACAGAATGGTATTTTTTCAAAACTTTTTCTACTTGCATCTTCTTCTTCTTCTGAATATACTAAGTAAAGTTTTCATTTTTGAGACAGGAATGTCTGATTTCTGCTAATCCCACAACTTTACCATATTCCAAGCCTGCAGCAGAACCACAAACAGGGAATCATTTGCTCATAGCTTGGAGGAGAGGCCCCAAGTGAATTTACTCTCTTTTTCAGTTTTCCCTTTGCATTCCCAGGGAAATGTCATACAAGCTGTCTGGAATTGGTTACTGAGGGAGATGGTCTTTTAAGCAATTTCTCATCAGCCTTTCTGTTCTATAGGGAAATAAAACGGAATTTTGCTAAATAGTGAGTCATAATTCAAGGCAGATATTGATATGATTCTTAATAACAAACAAATATCAAATGATCATGAAAATCATTACTGGCTCTATGTGCTTGCATCTTCAACAAGAAGGATTTTTTCCTTCCAATTCTTATATGTAAAATATAAATACATTTGTAAGTGTTTACAGGATCAAGACTGAGTACGTTTGCACTGTTTCAACACGTTGGTGTTTCTGCCTAGTGGGGTATTAGAGGGGTGCTTGGGTGCATGATTTGAGGTGCCTGTATGTGTTTGGTTTTTCTGTCATTTGTCAGCTAGTTTTTGTGGTTTTTTTATCTTAATAAAGTGTTTAGTTTATTGAGATTGCATTGATATTGTAAAATTACCATATTTAGGCCTTGCTTACATACAGTAGTTGTATGGCTAAAACAGCCCAGCTCTGTGAGTAAACATAACACTCCCATGAAGAGGTTTATGCAGCTGCGGTTCATTTTTATTTAGAAAGGTTAAAAAGGCATACCATAAAATGGACAGATATAAGCATTTAACTGCAAGGGAGAATTCAAGTGCCAGTTGTGTCCAAACTATAGGTTGTATGTTGAAAGGGAGCAGCACAGGCCAGGGGCTGTGTGTCCAGGTAAGCGAGAAAGAGTGTGTAAGTGACAGGTAGGTGGTAATGGCAATGAAGCTGACCCCAAAATGTTGAGAGGCTGTTCTCTGTGCCGGACTGCTCTGTTACAGGTATTTGAAGGAAGAGATGAGACATTGGAGTTTACACTGAGAGCGATAGTAAATAATACAGGCGAGTGCAGTGGTAGAGGATGTAAAGGACACAGGTGAGGAAGTAAATAGTGGATGACGTACCAAGGAGAAGCAGCTGGGGGTAGGCAAAGGTAGAGAGTGACAGTGGCTTAGACCCTGGCCCAGAAACAGTTAACTGTGCCTCAGGTGATGAGCGTGTGCCTTTTCTATGATGCTGAAAATGGAGGAAGGAATGACCAGGCTAGTGATTCCTGATATATCCAAGCTGGTTTTGTGCATGCCCACTTGGATTTGCCCTGTGGACAGTGCTGGCCTTGGGCTGGCTCCCTGCATCCTGCTGTGCTGAGTTCTCGTCTACCTGTGACCCTGAGGAGGACAGTTCAGAGACCCTTGAGTCAATCCACATGGACCTGCTCAGCCTTTAGAAGTCAAACATGTCCTGATGTTGTATTGATTCAACTACCAAAGTCCTCTCTGGAAGGGAAGGGAATGGCACCTGTGCCTGTAGAAGTTGGCTATCCTTAATCCAGAACTTCATCAGGATCAAGATCAGTAGTCTATAACCTCACATTTATAGAAATATCTTATTTTTGAGATTTTATAATGAAAAAAATAAAATAAAGGTTATGTATTTGTTAAGTTTTGAAACACAGAATCAGTGCATTTATCTAGGCATTGAGGCCTCGGCACACGTATCTCTTATTTCAGTTATTTGTTTTGTTCAGTCCCTTGTGAGAAGGGACTTAATCTGTGACCAAACATACTGCAGAATGGTTATGTCCTTCAGCTTTCTCTCCATGTAGCAGTCAGTCATTTTGTCTTGGGCAGTGTGTGCCTGTTGAAGGCAGCTGAATTCTCTGTCTTAACATGAATGCAAACATCCTTTCGCAGAGCTCCCTCTGGGAATGCGCACAGTAATATCACAATGCGAACTTGCCTGAAGTCACAGACATTTACAGTCACTGCCTGTGGGGATAGAGGAGGTGGCGAGGGTATCCTGACAAATACTGTACTAGCCTTTTGTCGTTATCCTTTTGCAGGACAAGTGCGGCACAAGGGATTACAGAGTCAATGGCTAGTTCCTCTTTAAATACCAAATGTATTTAGAGTGAGTCCCACGATGATGGGAATCAATCACCTGCTAATGCTTTAACTGGCTCAGCCAGCACTTAGAAATATGTACTGTCATAGAAGTAGTGTTTAAAATAAAAATAATGTTTAAAATAAAAATAATGTTTAAAATCAAATGCAAGTAACATGTTAAGGAAATATCACATAGACGTGAGAGGTAGTGCAGACAAATACTGAAAGATTTTAATAGCTACAGTACAGCGTAGACAATTTTTTTTTTTTAATAATCAAAAGATTTAAAGAGTAAGATATTGTCCTTTTTTTACAGACTATGCATTTTCTGTTATGAATTGGAAGGCATTATTCATAACGAGTTAGTGTAGTGTTTTTGTGATTAGTCGGTATGACAGCTCAGGTTCGTAAAGCTACTTCAGGCTGTTGTCTTCACATCAAGTGATTTGCCAGAGAGAAGCTGGCAGCTGATGCTGTTTCATTTTTATGGGATTTGATCAAATACTCATACATTCATTAAATTTTTTTTGTGATTATGTTTTAATTATATTCTTGGTCCCATTCAAATTGCTTTTTGCTCATACAAACAGCAATGCCATAAAGTTCTTCATGGTCTCTGCAGCCTCCCAGTCTCACTGAAGTGCTTTTCCTCAGGGACTGAAGTGTGTCTTCTGCTGCCGCTCCCTTTTACCTCATTTCTCATTACCACACATCGGGGCTTTTCAGGATCTGTCCTCATTTCCTATTTCAATAATCTGCCCAGGTAGACTGGAATAACAAAGGGGCAAGTATTGAGGCAAATGTTCATCAGTATAGTCTGAGATCTGGTTTTTTTATTCAGCAAATGTTTGTAAATAATTAATATTTTCTTTGAAACAAGAAGCTGCTCGCTGATGTTCTGCAAAAACAGAGGAAACCAAACCATGCTACCTGTTTACAATAAATAGTGCTTATAAACACCTAGGGTGGTCCTTTCCAGAAGTAAGTTCAAGTATTCCCTAAATCTCTCAGGATCTAGCATACAGGCATAAAATTTAAACAATTGTGTTCTGAGAAAAGCATCTTAATTTATAAAAAAAAACAGCTTACAAATTTACTATGCAAAAAACGATGTGTGATGAATTTTATTTTTCCTCAGGCATATTTTGAAATTTACAGGGTTTGGAAGCTTAAGAAAATACTTGACATATGTTTCAAAATGGGCTGGTTTTGTGCCTGTATATAGTTCTGTTTATTTGTCTCATGGCAAGAAAAATCTTTTACTCAACAGTGTTAGAATTAGGCCATATTGTATTTTAGATCCAGTGTATCTCTTTATCAGGAGTCTGTTCTTAGATCTATATTTTACGCTTTCCCATGCTCCAGTCACTGCAACCGTAATGAGTAAATGCTGTAGCTTTCCGTTCTTACCTCTGGGACGAATAATAAGAAAACTCTCAAACCGATGGAGTGGGCTTTCTCATACATGTTATCCATTAATGTCAAACAACAAGCTATAGAAAATGTTTCTATTACACAGGTGAAAAGAAGATAATAACATCACCTGTTTTCAATAGTGTCTACATTGACAAAGTTTAAATTTCACTTTGTCCCTGTGCCTTACATTACATATTGGCTCTTATCTAGACCTTAAAAGGTGGTGTGCCCATGGGAAATTGTAGACACAATGACTTAAAAGAAATTTAGGCCATGTGAGTATAGGCCTATCTATGTTCTATACATACCAGAGACCCAATATTCTCCTTCCCTGCGATTCTGAGGAGGCAGTATTTCTTGTTTTGTGAGATGGAATTACCATTTTACAGTATTAAGGGCTTGATACTACATAGCCGCTGGCATAACTTCAATGATGTCACACAATTTAGGGCAGCCAAAGGTTTTCAGTTCAACTTGGCCATTGTTGAACAAAGCAATAGTATATCGAGTTATTCAATACCACTTTTTGTACTTTTGACACCTATGCATGTAGTTTGCAGCCTAGTTGATTTTGTTGTTCAATCAGTAGCTGGAAAATTTTATTTTAGCATTTATGAGTATGGATTCAAAATATCACTGTTACAGTACCTCTGTAGAAATTAATAACAGACACTTTTACTAAGCAGTTCACCCCTGCATATCTGAGTGTTCTTTCATTGTGTTTATTTTAGACTTGCAAATTTGGAAAGATGAAAATATTTTAACTGCCCTGTAGTTAAATTAATGGTCAAATATACTGCCCTTTGACAAGCTTTCTGACTTAGATGAAACATTACCTAGGTTCATTACCACAAGACTTCTTAACATTATCAAATGTGTTGAGATTCAGTAATTCTGGTGATGATTAGATAAAGTAGGAATAGCAATTAAAGTGTATATTAAAAGCACTTTAGAAGAAATCCACTTGCAGTGGCACTTCTCATTTTGTACTTTGGAACACTTTGCAATATAAAGGAACCTCTTAATCTAAAGGAATTGTGATCCAGTTTTAAACATATCATCATTTTGATGGATAGTCTTTAACCGCACTATATATTACTGCAATGGGTAAATTCGCAAGAGCCAGGGTTAATGAAACTGCACGGGTTTCAAATCTGTCAAAACGGGCTGCCTGAGAGACTGGCTTATGCCTTTGTTCTTAATGAATGCCACAACAAAAAGCATTCCTGTGGGCTTTTTCTTTTTTTTTTTTTGACTAAACATGCTTAACAGTTAGCTAACATGAAAAGACCTTCCTGCTTTCTTGTGGTATTTCCTGGTAGGGGTCTTTTTCATAGTGTGTGCTTATTCATGGAACTTTGCACTGAAAATGCTGAAGAAAAAGATACTGGGGGAAAAAAAAAGAAGGCATTTTCTTATGGTAGCTACAGATGTAAATAATATATGTCTGTCTTTTGGAAATTCCATGAGACAGAACTTTCTTGTGTTACAAAATGGCGTGTGAGACTCAGAGACAGAATACTTTAGAGTAAGAAGACAAAGAAACTGAGAAGCTCAGAGCCTGAGAACCAAAAAAACCACTTTGCCTAAAGTTCAGAACAGTCTCTCTGTATAAGATTACCATGGTGGTTATTATTATTAAATATTAATAGAATAGCAAAAAAAATAGTGAAAAATGCTGAAAAAAAAAAGTGGGTTTCTTTCATTCTCCTTTTTATTTTCAGTCTATTTCTCCCTTCTGCTGATTTTAACGATCAGGTAGATTTTTAGTCATGCCCCGCTAATTCTCTCTTCTAAACCTCAAAACTTGTTGGGTTTTTTTTTTGGTTGGTTAGTTTTTTTGCCATTAGATAACTTTTGATCATATATTTATTCTTAGGAAACTCTTGTGTATGGCACTACCTATCACAGTACCCCCAAAAGAATTCTGTTCTTGTAGGGTAGGATTCCGAAGCTTCTGAGGAAATTATTTCCGAACCTGCAAAACTCATAAACTACAGAGCTGTTCTGCCCCATAGAAGATAAACTGGGTTCTCTGGAGGACTGTTGCCAACATTTCTACTTTTCAACTGATATTGGTTTCTAATAGTTTGGTGTGTTTTTTTTTAAAGATGCAATAAAAAGATAAAACCTCGGAAAAGTGCAAGTGAAGTCTTATCACTGGGAAAATGTTGACTGTCTGAGATAAAATTATCATTGCTAAGTTCCCAGAACATCTCAGTAAAGAAGGAGACTGGAAGAAGTTATTAGAATAATGAAATACTCTCCTCGTAATGAAAGTACTGAATAGAAGTTGATGCAAGTTGTTGGACTGATTGCAAAGGTGTTGCAGTTCTTTTTATTATAATTGCTTCTTCATAATATCATCTTGAATTAAGACAAGCCCTTCAGGACACGTTAAGGGAAGATACATTGGACTTCAGAAAAGGGTATGTTAATCCCATTTCACTCTAAAAATAATATTGAAGAAAACCCTGAAAGACAAAAACTACCCATACATTCCATAGATCTAAAGAAAATATTTCACAGTTGTCATAACTGAACTTCTTAAAATACTGTGTTATGTAAAAGCGAAATAAAAGACATGATCAGGAGTTCACGTGAGCATGAAAGGCCCATGTTTCAGAGTCACGGTAGTGTCAAACAGGAATGCATTCCATCACCTCTGCTATGTTGCATGGCCCTCAATTTTATTACAAGAGAAAGAGCAAATAGATAAATTACAACCAGACGCAGCAAGTCTCAGCAAAACTACAATGAAAGATCTAGATTTTGTTGATAGTTGGCAGTTCATGTGAGATCACGACACACGTGCCACTGGGCAGCTGGAGGAACTTTTGAAAACAGACGCGTGGAGGAGTTCCTGCATCTAGCAGTGCTTGGTGTGAAACTTGGTACAGAACTTTAATGTAGCTGATGTTCAAGGAAGAACAAGATAAAAAACATGACAAAGCTTTTTTGTATCCTGCCCAACTTTTCATTGAAGACGCCGCCCTCGGTTTGTTTCTGCACCAGGAATTAGTCACTTAGCTGACCTGTTGCTAGTCACTAGGAGTTAAAAGCTCTCAAAGCAAAATTCTGTCAGAGATAGCAAGGACTAGAAGCTGTTCAGAAGCAATGAAGGAATGCTGTGGCTGAATACCACGTCTCTAACACAGCAAAGGAGAGTGGGGTGTATTCTGTTGTTTGGTTAAGCCCAGTTGATTGCACTCATTTCAGTGCCAAAAATTTATTTCCCTCCATTTTTTTTCTTCCACCATTTAGTGTTTTTGATTCAGCTCATCCTGTTTAAGTACAAGTGTTACTTTCATGATCCAAATTAATTTCCTGAAATCAGAAAGCATTGTGCACTTAAGACTGTGCTTTCATCAACTTCATGACAAAACTGCTTTTTACACCAGTTACCTTAGTCACCCTCCAGACCGTGTTCCTCTTCATGTTCAGAGCTTCTCAGCAAATGCAGGAAATACTTGCTACGTGCTGCTGGCAACACCAGGAGCTGCAGTCCCACAGTCTCTTTGAAGCAGCAGCAGCATGCAGAATGTCAATTACTTTACAATTTCAGGCTTCAAATTGGTTCCTTGGTAAGCAAAAACTTGCCCTGCTGCACTGACAGTGTAAGTAGGTAATCTGAATAACTGAGAGAGGTGATCAGAGTTTTCACTTAAAAAAATTTGCAGTCTTTTCCCCACTCCTGCTTATGTTTTACACACGAGTTACCAAGACCTTCCCGATCTGCTGGTGGAATTCTTCAAGCGTAAAAGTTGAATTTCATCTCTCAGCTTTAGAAAATCCACAGCAATTTTATTATCCCTTTGATTGGACATTGGTTTGGAGAAAATCCAGCCGTGTGTCAGTAATGTAATGCTGTCAGATACCTCCTTATCCCAGAAAGTCAGCTTTGCATGACAGCGATTCCTATTACCTGTACTTCTGGAAGGACCATGGCAGTTTAGCAGTAGCAATTCCAAAACCAAGTCAAATGAGGGGGCCAAGACTACAAGGAGAACACTGTGGCACTGGACTTCCCATGCTGTCATCACACTTGGTACATAAAACATTCAGCAGTATCTAGCAAAGAGGTAGTTGTTGTGATGATTTTCGGCGCTAGTGAGAAGATAGCTGGAAAGCTTTAACTGACACCAGACTGGTTTTCCAAAAAAAATTTCTACATTTCTCTAAAAGCTGTAAAAAGTCTGAAACCTTTCCAGTAAGTCGTAGATTTGGTTAGTGAAGCAGAGTAAATCCTGGGGATTCTCCCTACTGGTCATCCAGTAAAAGTCCAAGTAATCCATGTAATAAGTTAGTAGGAGAGAGAGTAGATTTTAAGACTTTCTTCTGCCTGTGTATTTGCTGTCACAACGTTGCTACAGCCCATGTGGAGGACTCAAACCTAGGATCCGGTTGAGGCAATTGCTGAGACTGGGTCACTGAAAACTCTCCCACAAAATCTGGTGTTGGAAACTAGCACTCTGATTTCTCTGACTATTGTGAGTGCTACTGAGTATGTATGTAGTTTTCCTCCCGCTATACGTGCCTTTTCTAAATGTCTGAAAGAATAGCATTCCACCAAGTTCGTTCACATTTCTTCTTTTAATTTATGCATGTGTACGTACATTGCTTTTCTCCTGCAGTTCTCTAAGAGTTTTTATGGCCCATTACTGCGTGAGTAAAATGTGTGCAGGATTTTGCAAGCTTCTGCCAGAAGATGTTTTATTACTCTCATCATTCTTACAAAAATCATGTTCCAGCAGGTTCAGGCAATGTGGAAAACATGGCACATGTGTGAATTGGCCATTTCACACTACACTTAGGCTATTAGCAGCAATAATAATGCCAGGGAAGGGGCCTTCTAGGGAAGGGGATAGGCCTTACGTTAATGTGGTCATGAAGCTCTGATATGTGCATCTTTGTTAAACCGCGAGGTGAAAAGAACAGTTAGCTTATTTTCAAAAGTTACTATCAGTTGCTGAGGGAGGTGACAAGCCAAAATATTAATACAGAAAACAACTTGCCAGTTTGTCCATATTTTGCCAATTTGGGGAGTATGGTCTTAGTCTGTCTCAAGGCTTGGCTTATTGAGTGTGAGACAGTACTTTAAAGAAATGTTTGATGTTGCATAGACACATAGACAGAGAAGCAAAGTATACTCCTGACTGTTTTTAAACTTCTCTTGTACGGCAGTGAGTATTGCTGGTAAGTGCACAACGGTCATATGGCTGGGTGTGAATGTTTCAGGCATGCTGATTGAATAGTTTCATGTAGTAAAGGATCCGAGATACATCTTCTCCTCTTTGCTGCATTAATGGTAACAGTACTGGAGGCACCCCTATCATTTATCTCCTTCATTCGGTTCACAGTTACTGCTGCTTGCTCTGGTTTACTTTTCATTTCCTTTTGCAGTTGCTGTACGGCTCTCCTCTTCCCATGCTCTTTCTTTACCGTGAGTACCTTTTCTGTATGCTCTGCTTGAGACACAGAAGACCACAGAGTTTAGGATGACTTCCTGGATTTTTTTTTAATCTTTTAGGAAGATTAAGTTTTTATTGTTTATGCAAATGAATTGATAGATGGTAAAGCTGAGGGATGGGAGTGATCAATTATCATAAATGGACTAATACATTATCAGAGACCATAGTACTGGCACGTGGCTGTTTGTCACTCCATTCTTCTGGTCAATACTTAAAAATGGGGATGCTTTCAACAGCAAGGAGAAAGAGTTTCTATTTCTGCTCTTTCCTCATAAAAAGTATTCATTACTTTCTTTTTCACAAAGCCCTTTGGCCAATATACGTGTAAACAGACACCTAGGGCAATCTGAAAAACTAAAAACCATCAGATTAGCAAAATAGTCTACAAAAAGAAAATTTCGGACAAACTCTGATGTCTCTAGCATTGCTTTTACCTAGGCATTTATCTTCCCCTAATGTTCAGGACTTAGAATCAACCTGGAAACTCCTTTTCTAAATGTTCATTGGGTTCACGATTGGCAGTACTTCTCACACTTTCCATCTGTCCCTTACTTTTAAGAGGTTTCATCACTGTATTTCCAAACAGAGGAAGGTGACTTTCAGAGCTAGAGGAGATTTCTCCTTGCCAGAACAAAAATTCAGTAACTATAAAATCTTAGGTTAGTTATCTAAATTTCACTCATGTGAGTGTATGGAAATTCCAGTCAAGAGGGAGGTCTTTTTAGTTGGATGCTTTAGAAGAATATTCCTAATTTGAAGACTTTACAAGATAAATTAAGAAAAACACAAACAGAATAACCAGTAGGTTACAATCTCATCTAGTCATCAGATTGAAAATGGTTCCTTTATTTATATTTTCCTGTCTTCAAGTCAGTATCTAATCTATGACATTGTTTGACTTCAAGATCTAGTTTCTTTTGTCAAAAGCTGTTAGAAGCCCATATAAATATTTGCTGTTCTTCTCATTCAGTTTTGTTTACAATCCCCAAAGTGCTAAATAGATGTCAGTGACACATCTTCCTTTGTAGGAGCTGTGCTTGTTCGTCCCTAACATGTGTAATTTATTCTTGTTGCAGTTGTTTCAGCACTTTTTTAAAAAACCTTTCTAGTGCCTGGCTTTCAGAATCACCCAAATACCTTTCTGAAGGATAAACACAAATTAACAATGCCCCCAAGTCCCCTGCAGTAGTAGATAATTTAGGTTGAGTAACTTTTTTTGTATTCAGCTCAGCCATTTCATTCTGAAGTTCCCTTAGGATATCTGCATGAAGATTAGCTTGTCTCCATGTGCTATTGCACTTAATATGTACTTCCTCCTGTAGCCAACCCCCAGTCTATGGATATGGCTATTTCTGAGAGGTTGTTCTCATTCCAGATGCAGAACCTTAGCTCTGTGGGTCCTGGCTACATCTCTGAAGCAGACAAGCACATCCCAAGTCCTATAGGTAGGAAACATGTGAGGAACATGAGGAGCAGAACTGTGGGACTTGTTGCAGAATGCATTGGCCCTGCACTCCAGAAATACCCGTTATGAACGTCACGTATACCAAGTGAAATAAGGTCATGAACCAAACAAAGTATGTATCACCAATCTCATGATATTTTTTGACATGAGTGAATCATTAACCAATATCTAACGAACAGATCAGACTGAGGACAAACAGCCAGTTGGCAGGTATAAAGAGGGAATAACTCTTTAACACCCCAAAATGATCAGGAAGAAGCCACTAATAGGTTTTTGAGAGCCCATATATGTTTTGACTGATAGGCGTAGCAGGATGGAGATGATACCCAAAACAGCCAGTCAGCAGAGCCAGCAAGAACATTTATATTTGCATCCCAGACTAGAATTCAAAATGAACATACTCTTGGGTCAGGTAAGATAAAATTACTGATCACTGGCAGTGGCATTCAGGAGACAGGTTATATTTGTTAACCTTAACCTTTGTTTCCAGTGTGTCAAATACATCTGGAAATCCCATGTAACAAGAGTAAGCGATTAGAAAAGTATTCCATTGGTAAATAGAAAACTTTAATTGAAGCAAGATTAGACTAAAATTGGGTTTTACTTGTGACCTTTTGTGTCTGGTGCTATAGCTAACAGTCTGATCTTGAGACTAGGTAATAAATTTCTTCTTTGTTTTACAACAAATACTACCTTATTTTTTGATAACTTTAATCAAAGTGTAAGTTCCAAACTTGGAGTACTCTCGTCTCCAGGGAGGGAGGAAATCCAAAATGGTTCATGAAGCCACTGGGGTATCTTTCCTGTCAAGGCGCTAAGGAGCACCACATGGGTTTGCGTTGCCAAATGCCTGCTCTTGCAGGAGAAGAAAAGGAGACAGCTCACAGCCTCAGTTATACCTCTTTGGCATTCACATATTAGGTGCATCCTGCTTCAGTTACTCCAGAGTGAGGTAGTTGGACCAGTTATTGCCTCGGTGTAGCATCTCCTGCCAAAAGTAATTCAGTTGTTCTGAATTTAGCTTCTCTCCCTTTCCGGTGCACTTTATTTTCTATTATTTTAATGCATCACCCTCCCAGTTTTGTGGATTCTTAGGACTAAATTTTTATTTTATTTTATTTTATTTTATTTTATTTTATTTTATTTTATTTTATTTTATTTTATTTTATTTTATTTTATTTTATTTTACTTTACATCTTCTGCTTTCAATATTCAAATTTGATCTTAGTTTTTTTGGGTCCATCTTTCTGTATCAGCTATTTTTTTTTGCTCTTTTTGCTGGCCAAGAATAAAGACAGTAATGTCCCCACAGCAGTCAGTTCAAAACCCCTCTTCTAAACTTTCCTAGCCCCTCAGAACATTCAGTTAAAGTTGTCCAAATTTGGTAGCCACAGGGGTTGCATCCCAGTTTTTAGATCTTCCTGGTAAGCTACGCTGAAGTCGCAGTGGGAGCTCTCAGCTGTCCTCCCTGCTGCAGGAAAGCAGAAAATGATGGCTCAGGTGTTAAGCACCTGGTCACACAAAAATGCAGAAAGCTGTGCACAGATGGAGTTCTCCTCATCTTCAGGCTGTAACAGTATTAAGCGATCTAATTTGTACACAAAGGGCTGAAGTTGCCTGTTAGTGCTGTTTTATTAGACTTGGTTTTCTCAGTGGGGTCCTGCCCCGTGACTGGGGATTGTAGATGCTAGAACAATGCTCAGAATAAATTACTTGTAGGAAAAATATTCAGACTACGGCAACGCACAACAGCCTTATTTGCAGACCATGCTGTCGTTGTACCAGTCACTGTTTAAACACACGAGGAAGAAGACCTTAGATGCAATACCTTGTGCAGTAAGAGTTCATGCCCTGATCAAGAGATGAGTAGCACAATGAGGCTTCTAACATCTTTGTTTTGTATCATTTGGGCTTATATCATTATGGATATAATCGATTTAAGTAGACTTTACAGTGTAGTCTTCTCTCTCTCTGGTATATTCTATACGTTTAAAGTAGTGACCTTCCCCCCAACTCCCCGTGTATGCGCTGTGTTCCCTGCTGCATGGTATACAGGTAGCCAGCTCTGATGTAGGACTGCTTTGCTGTTTCTGTAGAGACATTCATATTTCCCTGCTCCTTCAGTTCATCAACTCTGGCCTCAAGGTGCTATACTAGTGCTTTGAGGGCCATTAACTACTTGCACCACATTTGGATCAGACACATATATCTAACCTTATCTTTGAAAGGTCTGGAGAAAATAACATCGGAGAAGAGATCTTCTGTTCAAGTTCATGCCCTCTTGACTAGTTTGAATTAACACCCACTTAGAGGGGGTAAAAAGTCAAAAATATGCCTGGAAGGTTAAACATTAAGTATGTAAAGCTAGACTTCCAAACTTCCATAATGCATGAAAATGTGTATGTAAAAAATGTCTGATCAAAACCAAAGTTTAACAGTTAATACATTTTAAAATATATGGAATTTAAAGCCTTTTTTTGAGGTTCCCTTTTGCTGGTTGCCTTCAGGGGAGGTGAGACAAGTTTCTAACCTTTTCAGCCAGCTCAATGGAAGAGAGGAAAGGAAGAACACAGAGGCAGAAAGAAACCTCAAATTTCAACTTGTTGTGTGATCTTTGAAGGGATTCGAGAATAAAAATCTTTAAAGAGAACCCCATAGGTGCTACATGATCTGCATTTTGTCAGTCAGGCTTACAATCGTCACAGGAGACAGAAGTCACAGATTTACTGCCAACACAGTCACCCCTCTTTTCAGCTGCCGTGCCTTTCCCTTCCCCTTCCCGGCTCTTAGGTTTGTAATTGACAGCTCTTCCGAACAGTTGTTTGTGGTGTTTGGGTACTGACCCTGGATGCTTCTAATGACAGAAAGGGCCCCAGCCGCCTTGCCCTAAATTAATCTTGTGCAGGGCCTCACGTTTCATCTTGTCCTTCCCACTGTTTAGGAGAACTTGCCTGGCTTACCAAAAATACTCCTTTCCCTTTTTTCCTTTTTTTAGACAGTTTGTTAAAGTCAGGTCAGTTGCCCGATTCAGTTCACAGCACGGCTGTGTTTCAGTTGCCTTGGTAAAATAAAGGAAACTGTGAGCTGTGGGATGACAACAAATAGGGGGTGTGGGGTTAGCAGGAACTCCATAATCTGCAAAAGTCTGTATGTCGTTAAATCATAGCCTCGGTCCCAACAGTTAACTCAAATATCTCTGATGTACCAGCAGTCCTGTGCAGGAATGCAAATTGTTTTTCACTTCTGCTGAGATACAGATGTATTTCTATATCTCTGTACCATAGGATGGAGAGAGTCTTTGTCTCTGGCTTTGGCCAAAGGTGTTCAAAGAGCCCTCATGATTGCAGTACACCCTGATAAACATGGCACAGGTCCAGTATATATTAAATAGTGTCTACAAATAGTTCCTAAGTGGTAAAACCATTTGTTGTTTAATAGTTTTTCCAGCTGTCCAGCCCTTCTTGGTGTCACTTCGTGAATTTCTAAAGTTCAGAGCATTAGTGAGACAGAGGCAATTGAATGTTAGTCATTTGAGTAAATAAAAAAACCCTAACATCTGAAGTTGGTTTAGGATCTTTGTAATTTTTTTCTGAATTTATCATGTCGGCTATCACTTAGTCATTTGGTCCTGAATAAGATTGAAAAATGATATATGCAACTTGCTGCCCAGTGTCAGCACTGGCAAGCTTGTGTGATTGCATTTGAGCTGAGTAGTTCAGCAAATAGCATAGCCCAGCAGCAATTGCTGAGCCCTGTCTATAGTCTCTCTTTGCAGTGAGCAGGGATTTTTCATTTCATACATCATTTACAGCTTGCCACACTGATTCCAGTCAGCCAGGATGTATTTTCAACACAAAGAGAAGAAAGAGAAATATATATCATTTGTTGCAGAAGTTGGGCACATTGAGTTCAAATTTAATTACACTATAACATCAAAAGCTACACTAATAGACAAAAAGTCAACTATCCTTAACTCAGAGTAAAATCAGATCAGTTTTCTTGGTGCTCGAGAGTCCTGCCTGGGCTTATTGGGCAGTAATTTTGCTGCTCTGATACATTACATCCGTAAGAATCAGTGAACACACTTAAACAGGTACAGTGCATATCTCATCCATCGAAGTATTTTACAAAATAACAGATGCCTTCAACCCTCTTGGCAGAGTTGCCTTGTTAACGACACTTATTACTGCTAAAAAGTGCAGCTCCCATTCTTTTAGCTCCTGGAGAGTCTGCAGCTTCCTGCTGAGCAAGACAATCAATTAGGAAGGGGGGTCTCAGCAGGGATCCACCCACCGAAGGATCCGTGTGACCTTAGAGGAAGGCATGCTCACTTCCATTTTTCTCTTTTCCCCCCACCCACTGTCTCTACCAACATGTCTGGATCCTGATCTGCAGTAGCAAATTAGACAGGACTGGTTTTATTAGTCAGCTGAGTTGATTTAAAAACCAAAAAACCAAACAGCTTTTTCCTGCAAAATGCTGGAAACCTTCACTGTTTCTGTGAATCTGAGGAGATCCCGAGCATTGCCCCTTGACATCAGATCCACACATAAGGGATCTGTAGAAGCACATGTAAGAAACACAGGCCTTATGCTGTGATACCTTCTTTTGCTTTCTCATTGGAGCTTCAGAAGAATTTCTCATTAGAAACCAGAATGATTCCTGCCATTTCTAAAGGCCTCAGAATCACAGAGATCTCTCAGCAAGCATCTCTTAATTTCTGAGACATTTGTAAAGCTTCATTTATTGAACTGTCATAATTGCTGAAGACTGCATAACAAATATGAATGTTGTCAGCTAAAATGCATTAGAAGTTGAGTTTGTGAAAAGTAGGATGTATGAAAAATACAAAAAATCTGGAAAAACATTGATGTTAAATGGTATTGTGAACCAGGATGCGCGATACCAATTAACACAGTGTCCGGGGTAGTAAACAGGGCACTAATCCATCACAGTCATGAGAGTCTGGGGATGCTGGGATGCCCAATGGCAATTTTGGGATTGAGGAGTTAACTTCAAATGGGAGAAGTCTTTGATATTTTCTCCTCCCTGAATTCCCTGTGCTTTCCCTCATGATGCACTCCTTAGCTTTTCAGGGATGGATCAATTTGCCATTATGTCCTTACCATTGCTGAAGTGGGTTTGGAGTGGCTACTTCTGCAGTACAGAGGTAAGAGAGATTACTGCAAGTAAACCTCATTGTTTAAGGAAAAAAATCCAGTGTAAAAAGATGGTGGTATTAGAGTATGGAAGTAGTTCACCTGCTTCCAAGGTACTGCAGAAGGAGAGCCCTGGGGCAGCAATGGAGCGAGCAATGCACTTTCCATTAGCAAATAGTCAATGGAGTCCTGGTGGGGCAGTGCGTGGCACAACAGAATTTTATTTCCATTCTTCAAATGACAATAAGAAGAAAGATAAAGTGGCAAAGCCTTTGCTGGGATCATCTGTGATTGTCAGACTTCGTCAATGTGCTTTTGACACCTTCTTTAAAGATAGAAAAGCAAGGAAAACTGTATGCCTATAGCCTTGACCTTGTTTCCTTGTTGGGGAAACTGATCTGATGAGCTGTGTTTGTTCTTTCAAGTTTCATTTGTCAAAATATATAAGGTCATCACAGTTGTATGTATTTGACTTTAGGAGATGAACTGCTATAATTAGTAAGAATACACTATTGCTGGCTTTGATAGAAGCCGAGGGTGATTAAAAAAAAAAATCTTAATTTCAGAGTGAATTATATTAGTTTTTTGTTGTTGCCTCCTTGTGTTAAGCAATTTTTTTGGTGTAATTAGCAAGCAGTAAATTACTTTATTTCTCTTTTGTTTAATTGAGTTAATGATGTCTGCAAAGTAACATGATACCAAAGGGGTTTTTTTTGCTGATCTCAAGGGCCTCTCAAGAGTTTTAGGTTTTGCCAGACTCAAAGCTGTGTGGAGTGCATCAAGACCTGTCCCGACATCTTTTAAAAAATCTTTCACTTCTTTGCTGCATAAGGTTGAGCCTAAATAGTACAGCAGACAGCTTGAACAGAAGCAGCCAGACTCGAGCTAGCAGAGGGAGCGTGCCTTGCAGGCTGACCCCTCTGTGTAAGTAAGTGTGTGTTTTTTCCTTGCTGAGAGGGCAAGACTGGTACATTAATGAGCCATCTGCCTTGCTGGGCCACAGTTTTAAGAACAACATGCCTTTCTGTCCTTTTCATACTCTGCCCTCTAGAAAACGTAGCTCTGTCATTACTTATGACAGGAGACTGCGTCATATCAAAGGATAAAGAAATCGATGATGAAGAGAGAATTAGGGAAATGAGAGGAGTTACAGGACAGAGAGCTTCATTAGAGGGATAAAAAAAAACAGGGAAAAGGAAGATTTAATGAGGCTCTTGTTTATTACTTTTGCTAATTTAGGAAGTCTTGCTGCTGGCTGTGGCACTGGAAGGTTAAATTGTACAGATACTTTCAAAATGAATATTGCAGTGAGCCAGAATACAAGACTTAAGTATTCACTTGCGTTTAATGGGTAAATCTCAGCCTCAGAGTGTGGGCATCTTGAGTTTCAAAAGCCAAGGCTCCTTCAGGGATAAAACTGTGCTTGGCCCTTTATACCACAGATTGGTCTAGGCTAAGGCTATTCTGTTCTCAGTACCCTCATTTGCAGGTTGTTATAGGCCATTTTTCCTCTTTTTTTCCCATTTCCTATGAGTCCTGTTTCTACTTGGGCAGTTGCTAGTTACTGAACTTTGCCACCATTTTTGGGGCAGAAAGTGCTAATACCAGTCACCTTCTAGAAGAACCACCTGAACTGCACTTACTGGGTACTTTTGAATTCTTACTAGTAGCCATACAGTGTTGCCTGTAACTGCTGTGAATGCAGGCAGCGCTGGACATAGGGTGCCTGTATCAGCCACCCTGGTAATTCAGAGTCAGCAGAGCGTATTGTGGGCTGTAGACGCAGGATGGATGGATTATCTGATGACTGATGTCTGAGGTGCTGTGAGAGTGGTTCTGTCTTGAAATTATACTGAACTTTTTTCTTCACCTCATGTAGCTTCATTTTTTTCTGACTTTTCATTCATTGAATTGGTCCATCCATACATTAACATTTTTAGTGCTATATTTCCCAGCTAAGATTATAATAGTGCATTTTTACCATGTGCTGCTTACTTTTTTTGTCACAGGCAGTTTATGAAGAGTCCTCCATGGCTACACTAGTTGTTATTGCATTTTTCTTCCTTGTATTCCTATTTTTAACGTCTCCATTATTCCAGTTGGAAGATGGCAATTGCATACCTTTCCTTCTCAGTGATATATAAAGTTCAATCAGTTAATATTTATCCACAGTTTGGAGTTAAGAAGTGTTATACATGCACTGAGCGTTTGGGAGACAATATTAGATACATGTCTATTAAGAGATGCAGCTTTTTTAAAGAAGTTCTTTCGGTTACTGGTGAGTAGCCTCACCAGTTTTACGGATTATTAACAGTAATCTTTATTTATGGGATTTAACTTCTAGAGGAAGTCAAGATTTAGGCTTTTAGGCAGTGAGTATAGTTATTGTACTCAGGGTAGCTATTTTTAAGCTGAATTTTTTGTGGCACAACCCCTAAAGTAGATGCTGTTTTACTGACATTAAGGTGGTTTATCACAAAATATGACATTTATTTTATTTTCCGTAAGAACTTTATGCTGATGACACCAGAGCAGTCAAAGCCTATTCATCATGTGTGAGATACTGTGTGGCCCAGTAGTGGAGTTGCCTCCATGTGATCTCTTGACCAGTTTTATGTACCAAATGGGATTTCAGTTTCGGGGGAGACTGCCATGCTGTGCAGCAGCTGGCAAGTGCGTGCTCCTCGTCTGCAGCCTAGCGCCAGACGCTCTCCATTACTGTGGGACCCAGCCCTCAGGAAAGCCTGTCTTCCCTGACATGGTCCAAGTGAAGATGAGGTCTTTTCCTGATCGGCTGGGTCATGAAAAGTTGAAAGGTTAATAAAATGCTTCTCCCCAGTGGAGACGGATGTGCTATACTGGCTGTATTGATAGAGTTCAAGGCAGGCAATTTCAGTTATTAGACGCTAACTGAAAGCTAAGGTTTTCTTTCTCAATATAGACTGTCCTTGCTCCTATTTGCTGTTATTGATACAGTAGATAGTGTTTTGTGATAACAATATCATCAGGGAGAACCATGGCAAGTCAAGGAAAATTTTTTAATATGGTCTATCACAAGAGCAATAACTGAAGCGCAAAAATGTGGAAGCAGCTGTGTCATTTCAACAGAAAGTTAACTTCTGCAGTTACAGCTCTGGAAGAAGACTCGGCCTTTGAAATTCTTACGTCCGGTGAAAGCTCTTCCCCCAGCTTTCCAGTCAAGTAGCCAGGAGTTTGACATCATGCTTCTCAGCAGACATTATTAACTCAATTAAACTAAAGAGACATAAAGTAAATTACTGCATCCTAATTATACAAAAAAATCGATAAACAGGCAACAAAAACAATTATATAATTCACTCTGAAATTAAGATGTTTAAACCACTAACAATTTAAATCAAAGCAACAGTAATAAAACAAGTGTAATGTTACTAATTGCATCTTTTCATCTTCTGAAGTCAAATACATAAATTTCTGTTGACTTGGTGTATTTTGGCATTTATAAGTGTAGAAATGGAACCTGAATGGGTTTGACTTACACAGCATGCAGAGAAGTACATCTTCTGTAGAGTGAGAAGCTGAACCTGCTGTGATAGGGAAAAACATGCTTATAAGGAAGCTTTACTAGGCTGGCAGGCTGTGCAGAGTAGGAAACTGCCACTGGGCATCCGTTGCCTGCAACCTGCTTCTCCTTCCTAAACTCTCTTGCAGTGGATTGATTAAAACTCCTGGCTGATATACTCAGGCTGTGTTTGATAATTGCTAGTGCTTTCTACATCAACAAGACTGACAACAGCAGAATTGAAGCTCAGTGATGTTAAAACTTCTCTGTGACAGCTGTGATTTCAAACAGAACACAGTATTCTTTTAGACAAATAGTAGAGGAAGGTTTGGGTGTTTTTTCCCTTTCGTTCTTCCTCCCTACCCTCCTCTTTTTTTGTTGAAACACCTAAGATTGTGCGATCCAGGGTGGGTTTTGGGCATTACTTTGATTAGTGAGAGCCATATGTCCCTCAAACAAATGAGAACAATTCTGATACCGATGACGAAAAGCAGCCAAAAAATACAATAAGTTGCTGCCTGCAGATTAAGATTGGGGTTTTTTGGAGTTTTTGACCCGACCTTTTTGACACATGGGAGCTTCTGTGAGAAAGCAGCATTCAAAGAGCATTGTCAGGCTCACTCTTACTCCTGTGGGATAGTCCCATCGGCTTCACTGATGGCTGGGTTTGGCCCAGGCAGGGTAATATGATCAAAAATTAAAACAATAGATGTCTCATTTTTGTGCACCTAATGTACTGTTTCAGAGTGATATGAAGCAAAGTTATGTACAAAGAAAGACCAGTTATAATGTCTTATATGAAAGTACCTCTATATAGACCTTAGAAAGAAAATTACTTGTGTCTTTTGTAGAGTGAGAAGCTGAGCTTGCAGTGATGAAAAAAATGCAAGGGTGCGTAATAATCAGTGCCCACAATGACCCCAGGTTTTCTAACAAAATCAGCTGTCAAAAGATCTGACCCATCCAAATACAAGCTGTGGAAATGCACCCTTCTACACCATTGCCTCGTACCAATCAATAACAATTCAATCCTGGCAGAATTCAGGCAGACCCTATTATAGGCCATCCAAAACTGAATTGCTGTCAAAGAATTAGACATGAAGGGGATTGCTGTACTAGTATCTGATGGGAAAAAATACTGCCACAGTTTAGTACAGTGGGACGGTTTCAGATACTGCTCAGTGCAAACTGCTTAAAAAATCCAGAATGATACGGAAAATACTTTAAATATCTAAACACAAATGAAGATTGACGGTCTTGACTTTGATCCTAGCAGGACCTGGGGCAAGTGAAAATATGGTTGTAGTTATTATTTCCTGTTGGTCAGAAATTTGCTTGACCCATGCCTTGATTGAGAATAGAAGATAGATTTCACTCCCGAGCATTTAATTTGTATAAAGCTCCAGCTACTCCTTCTGTACAAAAAAGAACTGCATTTTCTTTTTGGAGGAACAGAGAAGAGGAAGGTGTTGCAGTATCAGAGGAAAGTTTTTATCTTTTTTTTTTTTTTCTCCACTGCAACTCAGAAGGTTTTTACTCTTGGATGCCTGTATTAAAAAGTTTTCCACCAAATTGTTATTTTATCTTTTTCTTCTAGTCTGAGTGCAAGCATAGGGATTATCAAGTGTTTTGCCACTAATTGGCTATATCCTGTGACAATATGGAAGAGGAAAGAATGAAGTTCTCATTTGCCTCTGGTTCCCTTTTATAACAGCGTTATCGTGAGTAGACATTTTATTATTAGCTGTCTGCCAACAAAAAAAGGATGAAATACTTTTTATTGGCTGAACAGCAAAAATTTAATTTTATATACTGTAGAAGAAGCACCCTAACAATAAGAATACTCTACGTAGAAATTTGGTTACATGAAGGTACCTTGGAAATATTGCTCCTTGAGCTTACTGATGCTTTCAGGACAGGGTTGGGAGGACGGTACAGATGGGCTCATTATTCAGTACCCCTGCTGACTGGTTAAGTGCACCGTTACAGATTGCTTGCGTGGATGTGCTGTGAAGCAGCTCTTAATACCCAGGGAGATGAAACGGGGTCCATTAGGGAAAGAGAAAATGTGAGGTAATGACTGGTTAATACCCTTGGGTGTGAGGGTATAAGGTGTTTGCTCTTGAACCATGCCTGTCAGTGAGTGAAGAGGTAATTTGAGTGTTCTCTTGGATTGGTGTCCAAGGAAACCATTTTGGATTGATAGGGGTAATCAAATGTTATATTAATTTGTAAGCCATTGGCCATCTTACCCATGTTGTCTTACTCCCAAGGCACTCCTGTCCACAGAGTGGCTCACTAGTTTCTCCTCCTGCCTGCATTTTTCTTTACCTCCTGCGGTTGACATCTTTCCTGCCAGCTGTGTCTTTTCCGCAAGGTAATTCTCTTCACTGCTGACTGTGATCCTGGGGGATTCTAGGGCTGTCAGCCACACTTCTACCTTCTGCAGTTCTGTCTCCTTTCTTTGCACGTTTTTCTTACTTTGCTTCTCTCCTGCCACCACCACCTTCTGTTTCTCTCCTAATCTGGACTTCACTGTGCCCTGTAAAAAGGGGGAAGGCTCAGCCCCAGCTAAGAGATGTAGAAAGGGATTGTAACAGTTAAATATCATTCTATGAATAATATCTTCTGAACTAGAAAGCCAGAGATTAAGGTTTTAACTTCTCAAAGAGGACGAAATTGCATTTGTGGTTATAAATAGCCTTCAAAAGGAAATATTAAATGTGTTTTTGATGGAGAATAAAATACTTGGCTCTGCGATGTATTGAAAAGCTACATATTTCTTGGTTCTTGAGCTTACAATTTTTGCTTAGTGGTGATAGTACCTAGCAGTTTACAGATACCTTTGACAGAAAGTGTAATATGAACCAATTCACCCCATACGTGTCTGTATTTAACATATAGAGATAAGAACAACTAAAAATATCACAAATAATTAGACATTGTTACAGGCTTGCAGAGACATAAGATATCCTCTTCTGTACTGTCAGTTCTCTTTTCTTGAGGTTCCCTTCTTGCTGCTACCTTGGCATATAACCCAGGTACATATCTTGACTGTATACTACATCCCCACTTACTGTGGTTTTTCATATGATAGACCCTGCAAAGAAAGGTATTTAAATGCCCCATTGAGAGCACATGGAATGAGACCACAGTGAAGTAAGAAACTTTCTAGTGTTTCTTTAATTATGTCTATGTAGTTGTGTAAATATCAATTCAAAGTCCCCTGAAGATAATAAACAGCTGTGCCATATATAGTGGTGGTTCACTGTACGCTTCTGTGATCAGCCCATCAAACAACTTCATTCCAAACACATTGGGTACGTCATGGATGCAGAATGGCTTTTACATTTTGCTTTTAATTTACCCTTCTACTAACTGCATTATCTTCCCAATAGAGCTATTTATCAGAGTGGCGATTAAGTGGAGTCTACTTTACATTATGTCTTTTGAAACATATCTAAATTAGGATGATATAAAACTCCAACAAATTATGGGTGCTTCAGTTGCTTATATTTGCGCTTCATGGGCCGCAATTTACCCAGTGTTTTTCCAATTCAAGTAAATGGGAGGCAGCTGGGGGTTAGCAAGACTCATCTTACCAAATCACAGATATTTTAAACAGCTGGCAATAAACTGTAATTTATATCTATAAAGTAAAATATTTATCCAGAAGAAGTACCTTTAGAATGTGCTTGAAAGCTGCATCCGAGCTGACATGAAGGAGAGCTTTGTATCTTATTGCCATGGGCTAGGGCTTCAGTTTATAGTTAATTTATATACTGTTCCTCTGAAATGCTGTAACTTTTATTATTAATCAATTTAAATTGAAAGAAGTAGTAGTTCTAAGAATTAAAAACAGACTTCCTTCAGTAATTGAATTCATCAGACCAGTTTCATAAGTAGTAAATGCAACTGAACTCTGTACGATGAGAGCATCAGCGGAGCTAAATTCATGCACATCATGAGCTTCACAAAGTCTGTATTTCACTCACAGTCTTTTCTAAACTGTTGTCGGTGATGCTCTGAAGAGGGCTGAGCAAATGAGTTGTCCAGTGCACTGAGAGTTATGATATTTCTTGAAAATCTCGACTTAGCATTTTCCACACCAGGTTCTGATTGTTTAAAGTTTTAAATATATTGCCTTTTAAAGTCTCTTGCCTGTCACTCTCCAAAACCTGGAGATACACGCTCTCTTAAAACACACACAGTGTTACAAGACTTGCAAACCACTCTGTTTCTGCTCTTCACTAATTCTTGAAACGTATTGTTACATCTCCATTAAACTCAGTGGGCCAACATAGTTTTGTTCCCTAATTTAATGATTTGGCCGTGGGGTCCATGAGATATGCGTATCACTTTTGTCAAGTGATTAGAACATCTGTGGCGTCATTGTGGTTCAATTACATTGAATAAAATCAAGATGATTCTGGTTTTTTGAAATAAAGGCAGTGCATGTAGGGAGAGGAATGGGATGCACTGCAGAGCTGGGACATTTGAGTAGCCTGCAGGTAAATAGAGATTAATGTACTCAGAGTAACCCAAAGCAGCAAATGTGACCTCAAGAGGCAAGATCATTATTTGTCTTCACATATGTAGGTAAAAGCATATTTTCCTAATGCTCCTAGCAGTTACAGCTAGCTTCGTAATATTACAATGTTTGTTCTGATGCAATAACATTTGGTCAGGTGGGATGGAATACTGTTGGTGGAGTTTGCCACTTCATGTAATGCCTGAAGAAATAAAGCAATAGAAGCAGACTTTAAGTGGAATTTGCATTCTTTCCTTCTTTACTCTCTGATGAGACAATAAGTAACTGCTATTAGCTGCTGTCCTCAAACACCTGCTCAGTAAAGTTCAATTCTTGTAACAGCAGTGTCATACTCGCCAAAGAGCTGAGCTACTGTGGTAGCTCAAGCGCATGGCAGTTCATTTCTAAAGTCTCATCTGCCTGTGACTACATCAACAATGACTTAATATCTGCACTATGGCAATAGTGTGGCAGAGACTAGAAATTAGTAAATTTAAGCATTTGGTGTGTTGTTTTGTGCACTTGGCCTTCAGTCTAATGTTCTGGAGCTCTAATACAGTCTCAGCCATCTGCTAAGGAGTAGTAAAGACACTACTGAAGATCAGTGCTTTTGAGCTAGCCCGGTCTTCAAATTAGCTAAATTGCTCTTTTTCACTTTGGAGTTACTTTGAATAATTATTTTGCCCTGTGACATATTTCACTATTAAATTTCATTTAAAATTTTAGCTTCCTCTTTTGTTCGGTAATTCCTACTGTAAATTTAGAGTATGGTGTTAGATGGTACATTATGCACATATGCTGTTTAAGATGGATTTTAAGCTCTCATGACCATTGTTTTTGTTATACTGCAAGCCTTTTAGTGTGGGGAGCCTTCTCATCATTATACAAGTACACATTGTTTCCAGAGTGTAGATCCGGCATATGTACATTTCTAAAATGCTAAAATAATCAATGTGTTCTATTTCTTTTGATTTAAGTTTGTAGATACCTAGATACAGTGAACTCTGGCTCATATTCAGCAATTACCTAGGTACAAGTTAGCAGGAATATCAAGTTTAGCGTAGATGAATAAGGCAATCTACTGAAAATAGTCCAGGACAACACCTTAATACTTTTATGACAAATTTAAATATTTTTCCTGTAATAGAAATGATACAAAAGACATAAATAATAATAATGCCTTTTATATTGTCTTTCCCCTGGTTCACTGTCTAAAATACTGATGTGTTTAAAAAAACAGGTATAACTAGACTAAAGTGAGAGCTTTCTGATGAAACATTTTTTCCTGAAAATACTGGTTCATCAAAACCATAACTTTTAATTTTAACATATCCTTGTTTACCTAAAGTTTCCCCTGGGAGAGTTTCTCTGGTCAAGAAATAAGAAAGATGAAACAGCAGCACAGGGATTACCTGCCTAATTGCATCCAGTAAAATGTTGCGCGACCCAGCTAATGAGCTATTTGGCTGTCTTCAGTTATCCTTCTCTACCTCTGGTTTCTGGTTTTTGTTGTCTGTTTGCTCCCAAATGTTCCAAAGCCTTCACTTTTTTTTTTTTTTTTTTTTTTTTTTTTTTTTTTTTTTTTACTAGAAGCAGAGATCTTAGGTTTTGGCAAGCCCTAGTTATGTTAAACCTCTCTGGCACATATTTGACTATGAAGTCTAGAAACACTTCATTGAAACTGTGCAAGATCTGAAGGGTGTAGTCCCAAATGAGAAACAAGCGTGTGATAACACAAATACTGGTTTTATTAGAAGGTGATACATGACTCAGTGATGTTTGGGAGCTTCTGTATTCATCTGGTTGTGCATCTAAGGATTGCATTTGCCGTGCATTAGCTAAAGCGTTTTTGCATTCTGTTGCTTATTTGCCATCACCCCAAAGCCTCTTCTCTGGGCCCCTGCTTTTCAAGACCTAGTATCTCACTCTATAAGCATGACGTAATCTTGTGGTTCCTTTTTCCTCTCTCTGTATATTCTTTAGCATTGCTGTCTAGGAAAGTGCACATTGACAGCATAAAATAAAACAGTCAGCCCTGTCAGTTGTTAGGACTGAAAAGAATATCCCGGTTATGCTCTCTTCTGTTGAGTGGCTACAATGGTTTTAGCACTGGGACAGCAATGATAACTGCAGTGCAAGATTTACTTGTGATGTATTTGCAAAATTCTCCCACTTTAGACATAAATGCATGTGTAAGTATATCATCTTACAGTCTCCAAACATTTCCATTGTGATTTGGTTTTCGTAAAGTGTAAGCTAAAGAGAGCAGGTATATCCAAATGGATGAATCAGTAAATGTCGCACAGTAAAATTCTTAGAAAACTGGTGCCTGTTACCAGTGTATTCCAGTGTGTGCAGCCTTGTCACCACGACAGGACGTGATCTTTTGGGTTTAAACTTTCTGTGATACTTTAACAGTGACATCTTTGGTTTTATTCTATGCATACAGAACTCAAAAGTAATACACCTTGTAATCAATACTGGAGTTGAATTTAGAACTCTAATACCATAAAATATTTACTTTAAGAAGCAGAGATGCACCAGGTTTTTCACAGGGAGAGTGATATGAATAAGCTAATGAAAGAAGGGAGTACACTATAGCTGCTGTTTATGTGGTAACAACTGCAGGCTTGAAAAGCAAATGCTAATAGCATCTTCTGTATTAGTTATGCAAGAAAACAGTACTTTAAAATGCACCTTTAAAGTTTAATTTACCAGTATGCTAAATTTTGCAAGCTTCTAATCTTTGTTTTATTTATAAATTTCAACAAAAATGACTAACCATGGCATTGTGAATTGTAGATAATGAAGAAAAGGCCAAATGTGGTATAATCCATCAGTGTCCATATTAGAAGCATATAAATTAGACCTATGCAAAATGTCGCCAAGCTATTTCTGCTTCCAACAGGTGGTTTCTGTAGAAACAGAGGTCTCCTCATTGTATTTATCTTCACTTTTTTATCCTTGTTGAATCACATATTGCGCATTTTCCTTTGCCCTTCTGTCTATAACTGTGTTGCTGCCTCTTTGGGTGATTTAATCCTATGAAGAGATGGAGTTGAAAGACTCTGTCCACATTGTAAAGCCAAGAAAAAGGGAAAAGTGAATAAAATCTTCAAGTGAAAAACAGGAAAGAGAGGTGATATCTGGAAGTTCCCTAACTGGACTTTCCTGTGCTAAAATTTAAGCACGCTTTCCCGTCAGCCAGCAAGGAAATAAGTGAAGTTTATTCAGTGTCTTTTTATTTTTCTTGGAGTGGCACTTTTACAATTTCAGTATAAAGCATCTCCATTAGACCTGGTTAAAATGCTAATCAGAGGCTACTTCTATAAGCAACTGAGGAGTGAGTTCATTTTGTAGAACAATGCTAACACAGACAGTGAAAAGGTAATATGTCAACCGCCTCTAAGCTGTTTGACCATTTTGTCCCCAAACTGCAATATTTCGGTATGTTCTTAATTTGTTCCAGAAAAAGAGAAATAAAATCATAGTTTTACTTTTTCTGGTTTTTTTTGCTTTTAGATATAAATTTTTTCTCCTTATTTCACAATCTGTAAGTGCTATTCCCTGAACATACCCAAGAGACAATATTTCTAGAACTATAGGTCTAACCCAACTACTGGAATATCATCTACAAAGTGCTGCTGATACAGCCATGAAGCGCCATCGTAAGGAAGACTATTTTCTTTCTGCTCTGATTACTTGGGCTGATCATTGGAAATACTGTATGTCCCTGATGGCTGAGCACACAGGTTTTATATTAGAAAAACACTGGTTGCTCATTCTTTTTGAAGAATTTCTTCCACTCCACTGATTTTCAAAATAAAATAAAATCACTGGTCAAAGCATTTTGTAAAATTTTTCCAAAATAAAAACGTCTAGAAAGCATTTTGTTTCTGATGTTTTCTTATATTAACAACATGTTGTTAAGTTTCTGATTTCTGCCATAGCAACTTTTGCAGTCCTTTGATTCACAGAAAGAAGCAGCAGCACTTATTAAATGTATCTCCTATTAATGATGTTTGTGTGGTCTTATGGAACACATTGTCCTTTCGGTCTTTACTCTTATTATCTGATGTTCATGCCTCCAAGCTAATATGAAAGTTGGACCTTTGCCTAAACAATTCCCTTTAACTATGGGTTTCTAGAGAAAGACACCTTAGCTCACAGCAGCTTTACCATTTCCGTTGTGAATCAAGGTGTGAAAAGAAACATTTGTTTTGTGTTCTGCTGAAAAACTATGTGGCTTTAGGAATGAAGGGGTTAATTGGGCAATTTAATTTAAATTTGTAACAGTTGTTATATTTAAACCTCTTAGTTATTATTGGAAATAGTGTCTTGGCTGTTAGTTGTCTCTTCTGTTTTCAGGAGTTTTCCATTTCTCAGAGCTGTCTGAGGGTATCTGTTCTCGACTCCTGTCTCATGGTGCTACTTTTCTCTCTGTCTTGTGTTTCTGTATGCTTTAGTAACAAAATTTGCCTTGGTTTCTTGAAGCTCCTGTGTTTGCACAAATAATGGCTGCCATTTCTTTCAGATTTTATCTCTGAAAATGAAGGAGTGGATGTTATACACATAATTTCTCAAGTTTTAACAGTCTTTTTCTTACTGGAAGCAAAATGCTGTCAGATAATACAACGTTAATTATCATACTTATGGTATGTGGGTGCAAAAAAATTCCCCAGTTTCAGTTGTTCTTCCAATTTTCGGTGCTTATTATAGAAAGTTTTTATTTAAAAACATTCTATTTTGTCACTTGAAAAGATCCCTAATCTTGGTTTGAAGCAATATCAGCTCAAATTTTATTGCTATAATAGTGGTTTTGGTTGTTCTGAATTGTTTCACAGGGTTGCCTTCATAAACATTGCCATCATTTCCAGCCACTTACAGCAGATTGCTCTGTATGCCCTGCAAATGCTTACCATGCAAATTGCAAACAAGTGATAGCCCAATACAGCACCCCAGAAAAAGATGCTCAAACCATGGAAAAAGTATCAAACTGCTATTCACTAATAGCTGTTCTCATATGAACTGCAAGAACTCACTTATGTCAAACAAACAACAAAAAAAAACACAGCTGGGTGACAGATTTGGACATCAGTTTTTAGTGTTACTTCTCAAATTGTCGTAACAAAAAAAGAAGACATTTCTGCATCTTTCTACCCGCAGTTATTTTACATTAGCTCTTTGTTTTCTGTGTTCCTTCCTGCCCTTCTGCTGTGGACAGAGTCAGATCGGTGGTGGGAGCCAAACAGCTGAGAGTGGTGCTGTGCGTGGGCTGCTCCGGGGAGGAGGGAATGGGGGAGGTGGGGGACCGTGCTCCAGCTCCCCTGTGACCTAAAGTGGTGACCTAGACAGCCCAAACAGGGTGGTGTGTAGTCCCTCATAGCTCATCTCTACCAGCAAGCTGCCCCGGCCTAAGTTGAAGTAGACTTACAGATGTTGTAAATCACTGGATTCTCCCAGGGACATAATAAGAGGGGGAAAGAATCCTGTGCCTGTTTCCCCACTGGTGCCAGGCCAGGGCCTCGGCTCTGTGGGAGCGGCACTATGTGAATGAGGGTGTTTGTATTTAGCTTTGAAGGCTCTTCCTCTTGCACACCGAAGGGAGAATTGTGCAGTTATGTGTCGACAAGTATTTAAAATTTTTGTTGGCTTAATGTAAACATGTGTCGGAGATACTCTGATGTTAACAAGGAATTTCTACACCGATGTTCAGCTTTACAACTGGCCATGGAAGCCCGGAGGCCTAATGTGTCTTAAGCTGCAGAAGTACTGTAACAATCATTATTCTGTGTCAGGACAAAATTACCTTGTAGGAGCATTACATAATGTCTGGTATATTAATCATTGGAGATATTTTTGCAGCACTCAATTATATTACGAAGGCTGGGTTATGTTCTGATCTTTCTAATGGTCACATGTAAAGTACTGAAGCCTCTATTATTTTATAATAAGTAATGCATCTCCGACAGAATAATGCATTATGCACATCCTTTCCTATATGACTCTAAAGGTCAGCTAGTAACTTGAACATTTTTGTCCTCCAGAACATTTCACTTTAAGAAATGTTCATTAGAAAGAACGTCTTTCTCTTTTGAATATGTTCTAACAGCAGGCTATCACTTACAGTACCAAGTTTTGACTATTTTATTTTATACAAAGTAAAATTGCATGAGCATGGCCATTGCACACATTCACTTACAGTTACCAATTTAAAAGCATTTGAGGATCAAACTACGCCAGCTTTTACTGGAAGATAGGACAAAGGAAGCAGCCCAAATGCTGCAATTTACTTTGAGTAGATGTTTCAAATTCAAATGTAATAACAGACACCAACAGATACTGCCCTAATTTGTAGATTCTGTCATTGCCAACAGGTGCGCAGTTCTTAGTCTGATTGCTGTTTCTTCCAAAAAATGTACATGTAGACCTTTATTTTTAAAGTCTATAACCCTGCAGTAAGCTTTAGTGATTGTCAAAAGCTGTATCTCATTTCAAATACATCAAACTCCTATGTTTAGCAGTGAAAAACATTCTTTCCAAAGGTATTTGTTTAAAGTTCATATATCTTATCCTACTTGAGTTCCATTGAAGGTTTGCTCATTTTCACAAATACAAACTTACAGTTTAATTTCTGCTTAATTACTATCCTACTCAGAAAAACACATTCAGAAATAAAGAAAAGAAGCACGTTTTGCTTGTGTAAGTGACAGCATGTGCGTTGCCTTCGTGAGGCACAGAAGACGTGTCCAAAACTGGTTTGCCTGCGAACAGCTGATGGGAACCATGCACGTGATGCCCAGCTATGCTTAAAGGATCAGCTTAACTTTGAACATACAGATGCTACCCATATACGTAAAAGATAAGCTCGCTGTTAAAACTTTGCTCTAGAAGGGTTTTACTGGCAAATTGAAGGAGAAAATAAAGCGTCTATCTTAACAGGCCAGCCTAGTAAGATGAATAAAAAAGTAGGATTGGATCCAATACAGTTTTTCTTGGTAAGAGGTAGGACTCTGACCTTTGCTTTCTCAAATGTTTAGTGTTTAGATCTGAAGTGGCTGTTTCAAATGCTGTACACTTTCTCTGTCGTTGTTGGGAAGCTCCTATTTGATAGAGCTGAATTATTGTGATGGGTTAGTCTGGCAGAAAGCCGGCTGGAGGATTTTGTGATAGCTTTGGGGCCAGACCCCAATCAACAGGCCATATGTTTAGATCCTTCTCCATAACAGATGACTCTGCGTACACGCTCCCAGGTGCGATGTCATTGGGATTGTATTTGCAAACATAAACTAGTGGCATTCAATTACGTTCATAGGCGATGTTGTAAAAGCCACAGAGGAAGTAATTTACAACACTAGCACAGTATGCAATTCTTTGCTTATAATCAATTTTTCATTATATAGGAATATGGTATACCATGTTCATATTTGTTTTTCTAATTTGTTGAAAGAGCCGGTAATGTGTAAAGTTTGTCTCTTTCAAGTAACTGACATTTGAGAAAATAGTGGGATGAAAGAAGTTGCTAATAAAGCAATATCAATATATTTTTATGAAGTTTTAATTAGAAACAAAAGCCTGAACCACCAGTGTTTGGGCCAGTTCCTGAAATGCATCTTACTCTTTTTTTTCTGCTGGAGCATGAGTAGCGTTGTTGCCCAAGTGAAGCGGAGCCTGCATTCCCCAGACAGCACATTGCAGGTTTGCTCCCTTCTGACTGGCAGTGCCTGGGTGAAGCATTTAGTGATCAGTTCCTGAAATAAAGCATTCATTGCTAATTTCCTCATACCACTTTTTGAGACATCAAGAGTTGTTTTGAACTATTGATATAAAAGAGCTGAATTTGTATCTCATGAGGACAAATGTTTTCTTGAGTAATAACTACTTTGTCATCAAAATGTCTCTATATATCACGTGTGATGCGTGTTTTATTATTGATAGTGAAATTACTGTCAGTGACTTGATAATACCACAGCCCAAGTGCTTAGAAAGGTAAAAGGCACTTTGCTGGCTAGAGTTTGCAAAGTTTGTTTTTAGCTGGTTCTCTTTCTGTCCCAAGATAAAAAGATAGGTACTAGTGCCAATTTGTGGAGATGATTTTTCTATTGAAACTAGCAAATAGTTTTTTGGGGGCTTAGTGAACAATCATCAGGTGGGATTATTTCTGTGAGTATTCAGGTTAGGACTAATTTCTAGAGATTAATGGCTCAGTGGCCTCTTCAGTCCCATTTTAGTTTGCCCTGGTACTAACGTACAATTTCTCCTTTAAACTTACAAGAAAGTCTTAGGTACTGACCTTCTGTCATGGTGGGTGTCTGGTGATGGAATTAATACATTTGTCAAATCAAAAATATTTTTTCAGCAATATTTTCTGCAATCGTGCAGTTCTTATAACAGAAATTAATAAAAGAATGATACTACTAATAAAATGATGAATTTAGTGGGTAGTAAATTTATTCTGCTATCCTGACTTTATTTAGCAAGTGGATTTTCTCTCTTTGCTCTTTTAACTTGGACGACTCATGAGGCCCCTTAGAAGATAATGCTGTTCAAGCATGCATTATGTGTCTTTAAAGAATTAGTTGCTAGGAGAGTCCATTTGTAGGCACTGAGGTTGCATTAGAGACCATATTCTGAAAATTACTTTAGCTGTAAGTGTGGAAGTGAAACCATAAGAGACAAGGAGATGTTCTAAGGGAGAAACATTGCATATTGTGTTCCAGCTTGAGGGTAACAAATGGCTAGCATGGTCTTGAAATGATAGCATGCTCATTCAGACAGTAGAGTACGCTCTCTGTCACATTTCTGCTACTACATGGTGACTATTAAGCCCAACTAAATATAAAAGGTATGAAGAATAATTAATCAATTAATTACTCACAACTAATAAGACATTTCATATTCCGGTGACAAACTTGTATTACATGTTCTCTCTCTTCCTTGCACTCCTACGTTTTTCAGAAAACTTGTATATTAAAACTGGTACATTTTTACTAGGTGTTATATCTAATCATACTAGATAAATTATCTAATTTCATTCCTCCAAATTTTATCTTTTCCTGTCTAATGTATCAACATTTAAGCTAATTTTCAGTAGCACCGAAATATATTGTGATCCTTCTCTGTCTTTTTTGTGATGGAATGACAGAATTCAGGATTAAATAGGTAGAATAAATAGCTAAATAGGTAGAATTCCCAGGCCTGCTTCAATACATTATGAATATCGGGAAAGTGTAATATAAAGTAATGCTATAATGTAAAAGAAGAGGATAATACATTAATATAAAATAATAGGAAATGATATTTGGCCCTTTATTTATGGACTGTGAATATTGCTAGTTAGTTATATTTTGGCTTTAGTTCTCTATACATTCTTTTCATCTTTCAGATTATTTGAGAGTGAAATTTCTTTTGCAAGAAACAGCGTATGATTTATACAAGAATTTGTAGATCCAACAACAAAACATTTTGAGAGGATGATAATTTCTATATATTCATGTTGGAAAGCTCTACCGAACTTTCTGTTTCCATTGGAATAATCTTCTTATATCAAATGATATGTACCTTTTTCTTCTTGGGGAAAAAAAAAGTTATTTCACGTATTGTGAAATCATACATTGCTTGCATGATTTCAAAGACTCCACTTGAAAATAATGGACATAAATAAATATTTGCCCTCAGAAGACCAAGCTTAATGTACCAGTATGGATTCAATTGTGGTGTGTTGATCCTGTGAGGTGTGTTCAGCCTCATGGTTGAAATTGCTTCCAACTGGGACTCGAACATGTAACAGCAACTGGACAATAGTGACTGAATCAAACATTAGACATGAAACAGACAAAAGATCTCAAAGCTTTATTTCTCTCATGTTTGTTTTTAAACACAAACACACTAGTTCTCATCAAAAAAAGAACGATTACAAACAAAACAGCAGATATATTTTCTGGGATGCACACAAATATATATTAACTGTACCTTCCCTGTATTTATAAGGTAGAATAAATTCTCTGTCAGTTTTAAGACAATGGTCGTAGAGCTCTGAGTTACCAGAATAAAGCATCATGTCTTGATAAAACATTTTTCTACCTTGTAGCTTCCCAGTGAACAGACAACAACTCTATTTAGTGGAGCTGAGTCTTTATTCCCCAGTTTTAGTCAAGAAATTGGACAAGGCCAGGGAAACACAGGTTGAAAGCTGAGAGTAATTTAGTCCTTACCTTTGCTACTGAAATCTTGCTAGTCTTTGATTGCCATCTTATAGTATTTGAACTGCTCACTTAGGAAATTAGATGTAGTAAAGCAAATTGAAGGCAGGTGCAGCTACTTATCATGTACAGGCATAGGCACCCACTTGCTGAAAACATGCAAATCAAATTTGGAAGTAATAGTAGTGGCTCTGCAGACCATGGGATCAGTTAGATACTTGACAGGGAAGAATGTATGTTCGCAACACTACTTGACCCATGTTCCAAGGGCAGCATTGAAACCATAATTCTACTCAGTGGAGCCATAGATCATCGAGAAGATGGTCTCATAAAGAAATTGTGTCAGGCAAGGTCATCTTCCTCTTGCCCAACTTCCTGGCCAAATAAAATGCAACTCCTAAAGCGTTTGCTGCACACGCTCTTTAAAAGTCTCTTTGTGCAAAAGACACTGATGACTGAAAAATTATTAACAGCAGTTTACTCAATGAATTTACTCAATGAATGGATGCTGAATAAATCTTCCTGCTTATAGAATGACCGTGAACAAATAGCAAAGTCTTTAAAGTTAGTCTTCATTTGATATTTTCTGAATAATTTTAAGAATAGCAAATCTATTCCGTTCTTGCTGCTTCATATTCCATATTGAAGCTGTGCTGAAGATTAGTTGCAAGCGAAACGTCTGTTATTGATTCCCCTTCAGATGAAGTATAACATTTCAAGTCAGGTGGGATTATTGTACCTTAGTGTTGTGATAGATCTGCTGTTTACAGTATCCCTCATGTTACTACGGTAGCTAAAACCAGCTGCTCAGGAGTGCTTCACCAGCAGAAAAAGTGCAGCGTAGGTGTCAGGGTACGCCACTGCCTTCTGCCCCGATGACGGCAGCGCTACCGGGGCTGCCCGCTCCGGGCTCTGTGTGCGAGGCGTCTGCTGCTGCTGCTCTTGGGACTCGCCGGCCAGACCTGGCCTGGGGCTGGGGGAGCAGCGCAGCTGGGGAAAGGGCAGAGGAATAAGACTGTTTCACATGGGTCTTTTGGCCCATGTAACTTGGAGACTCCATCATAGGAAATGTGTTCAGGCCATACATTTATAAGGCCACACAGAAAAGTTTAAACTTATTGTCTTTGTGCTGCACGCTTAAGAGCCGGTGGCCCGGTCCCATTTGATTTTCCTTTACGTCAGCTCTGGCCAGAGGGTTTGGAAATTCTGTTGTACTCTAGTCCCTCTAAAATATACTGCTATTTCATTGGACTGTTAAGTATGCAGGTTTTAAATCAATTTTAATTCCACATATTTTGATATTTTAGCACCAAGAGTTGTCTAGGTGATGCAGCATAACTGAGTGCCTTCTGTTTCAGTCTGTGAGAGCACGGCCAGGCAGGATAGAGAGTCATACCGTAGCAGGGTGTTGAGGAGGGACAATTTTTTCTTTCCTTTCTGTTCTTCAGGCTTCAGTTCAGAAGTACTTAACTCAGTCTGGTGTGACTGAAAAAAAATTAAATCTAATTGAATAAATAACATAGTCATGCCATCAAATATTTGCTCTGCTAATATAATCACCAACACATTTTCTATCTGTTAAGATATCATAAACTGAAAACCCCTCCTTCAGGTATTCTCAAAGGGTTAGAAGGGCTACTTCAGCACCCATCTTTACATTTTTTGTTATAGAGCAGGTCTCAGAGTCTCCAATAGGTAAATAATACATGATAAAATCTACTGAAGTTATGGAACCCTTGACTAGTACTTTTCTTTAAATATTAAACATTATTTTTGAAGTTGTTTGAACTATGTACAGTTTCACACAACAATTTTCATGTTAGAAGGGAAATATGCCGTCCTCAGCCAGTTTTTTGTTTGATGTCTATGAATACTAATATTATGTAGAATCTCTTATTAACCGTAGTAGTTCAGAATAAACTATATGCAAGTTCTGTAATTATTTAACTCTGAATGAAGGTAAAGGAAAAACTTTTGAGTCAGAGTTGCAAACTTCATGCTTGTTACTTGCTAATGCAACTCTCAAAATCATCTGCTTATTTTTTTTATTGCACGATAACTTAAGCACCCCCGAAGTTAGGCGTTTTAAACATAAGCAGACAAATAAGCCTTCTGCAAGTAGTTTTTCATCTGCCCTTTTTCATTAAATTTTGAAAAATATTCCCAGCTACAAAGTTTCATTTGATATTGGTAAAGGGACATGTAGGGCTTTCTCTGTTCCCCTACCTAGTAGTCTGTCTCGGCCTCTGAAATTTGAGCATATGTTCTGGAAAACAGAGTTAGGACAAAGAAAAAATAAGTGCTATAAAGAAACTTTCCTTAAGATATGTGGCTTAATAAAAGCTGCATTTCAGCAGAGCGCTACAGCAAACACATGCTGGGCCTCCAACCATGCCCTGTCTCCGAGTGCTTCAGTGACACAGTCGTTTAACTCAGGGATTTTATATGCACCCAGCAGAGGCTATCTATTATATTGATTTTAGGAGTTTCCTATTACAATATTAATTTTCTGTTGTGTCAGATCAAAATGGTTGTTTCTTCAACCATTTCTCAGACAAAATTCTGATTCTTTGAAACTCTGGAAAAACTCCAGAGCATAGTTTATTCATAGTTTGGAGCTGGATTCATTATTAATTATATTTATAATGAACTTTATTTATGCACAAAGATTTATGGAAAACAGATTAATGAATGAATGGGTGCGGGGGAGAGTTGCCATTCCAAATATAGCCCAAAGGCTTGGTTGAATGCAGTACATAGTGAAAATTAAGTTATTTTGTCTGTCAGATTTACATAAAATTAGGCTGAGTGCCAACTATGGGGAATATGGAGTACTTTGTTTCAGAAAAGAAAGAGGGATTGATTTAACTGATAGTAAGAAAGATAGGTATTTAATAAGACTGTAGATACACCATAATGGGATATTTGTGTACATACTGATAGATTTAACAACTATTAATGTGTTCTCTCTGGGATGGGCTTTACAGTTATGCTTCAGAATGCATTTATTTTTCTGTGCTGATTGCTGATCTCATATTTTACAAAAGATTTATTCCATATGCCGGTTGTGTGGTGCTCAGATGCTGCACTGCTTGTGCAGTGTAAGTACTTAGAGTGTGCAGGAAAAGCAAGTAAGTGGAGTCCATCAGGGGATCCAGTACTAATGAAATTTGGTTTGATATACTAAAATCCCAAAGAGAAATGGAATGTAAGTCCCAGCTTGCTCCAGTGTGTGTTCCTATATATCCTGTACGCCACCAATAAAGTTTTCATCACAGATTCTAGGATGCAGATAAGCAAAAGGAAAAATCATTATAGATGGGCAGTAATTATAATTGGGCATGGACTTATTCCCTCACACTGTTTGCCAGGTAGAGTTGATTCAAAAATGCTTCTGAGATTGGTGACTTAGCCTGCTGCAAGTGTCCTCATTGCTAAGCAGAGCGTGTGCAGTAGATGTTGTGTGTGGACTCACTAGGAATAGAATTAAATCCTAGGAAAGAACATGTTTTGGGATTTTTATTATAGAAAATAATGACTTGATTAATGTGCTCTTGCTTTTTAAGCCAACCACGCAGAATAGCAAATAGGTGATGCAAAGGAAAATGCAAACTATTACCCAGAAGAAAATACTCAGCTAGGATGGAGTAGGAGGGCTGAGCGAGAAAGACGGCTGCTCTGCAGCAGAGTTACTCCAGGCTGAGCCAAGCAGCTTGGCAGAATTACATGTGCACCACCCAGCTTTAGATATCTCTATGAAAATGATCCAGGAAAAGAGAGGATATTTTGATTTCCAACACAATAATTAATGATAACAAGGTTAAGGGAGCACAGAGACACCAAATACATGTTGTGTTTTAATAAACGATCCTACCGGATCCCAAGCTGTTGAAACAACTTCTAGAATGCTCTGTCAGTAAAGCCAGCTAGGGAGGAGGCCTGTATCATTTGAATTATGAACAGGACGTGAAATATGTGTGACAGGAGTGTCGTCATCTGCCTCTGATGTGTACATTGCTCTACTTTTGCTCTATTTGGTCTAATCTTATTTTTATTTTTTCAACAGGCACAGTATGGGTAAAAAGATTTTCATCATTCCTCTTCCTCCACTGCCCTCTTCCCTGAATAATCACAGAGGACACAGTGAGTTACATGGGAGCAAAGGGAAGTAAAACTTCTGTGACTAGAAGGAATGGACACAGGTAAGAAGACCTGATATGAATCTGCATTAAGATAAATTTATTAAAAAAACCCCACAAACTTTATAAGAAAGCATGTGATCTCAAATTTAAGTATGATTAATTTGCGTTATTTTAAGACAATGACTGAACTGAAGTATTTGTGTAACTTTATTATAAACATTTGAAATTAATCTTTTGGTAAAGCACTTTTAATTCTCTTCTGTTCTCATTATTTGGCCTGCTATCCCCCTCTGTGCCTCGTTGGCCTAGAAATGGCTTACAGTGTCTATTCCTCTTGCTGCTGCTGTTCTGTTGAGTAGTACATTCGCTGCCTCACTTGTACGGTCTCTTCACAGCTCTTTTCATAACCAGTTCAATTATAGCATGCAGTGATTTTTTTTTTTTTTCCTTGAGTAGCTTTTCTAATTTTGGAACTTTCAATCCCCAGCCAGTAGAGTAATGAAGACTCCTTGGTCTTGTAACTGATATTCAAAGTAAAAGAGTTTGCTAGTTATTTTATGTATTCACTCTGGGCAAAAAACTTATCCCAAGCCAAAAGGCCTGCAAAAGGCCCCATCATTCCTAAAGCCCTCAGGGCCTAATTCGCCACTTCATTTTATGTCAGCGTAACTCACACTGGAGAAATACAACTGTGGAGCAGTGAATTTAATTCAAATACTAAATCTTTACTGAGAGGGCTTTATGTGGGTCAAGCACAAGAAAAATGGGGAAACAAATTCTACCCTGTGAACCTAGGTCCAAAGAGTGGTACTTCTGCATTACTTGCTAGTCTGGACTAATGGGGACTGTTACACTGTGCCACTTGTATAGAAATTTGGGTCAGTACATATTTAAAGGAGAATCTTTGACCTATTTCTAGCCTTTAGCACTGGGCTGTGCCGGTCTGCCTTCAAGACCTGAGGATGAAAAACATCCTCTGTGGTGCACAAAGGTGGAGAAACCCCTTTCATGCTGTTATTTGCCCTCCATTTAAGTGCATCGTATATTAGGGTGAATGGTAAACTTAAAGAATATCTTATGTGTACCTTTAATCGATAGCAATGTGCAAACCAGCTCTCGAAGTGAGAGGTGACTTTTTTCTAAGTGAACGCCTGGACCGCTGTAGCTGTTGATAATATTATTTTTAAATTTCTTCGCACAGAGCACAGTAGACAAAAATTTGGTCACATGAAAAGTTGCAGTATTGCTATAGCAACACCATTTACTGAATGTTCTGATTAAGGGAAATGAATAGCAGAATAATATAACAGAGTTGTGGATGAGCACTTTAAATGAATCTAAATAAAATAATAATCAGCAACAGCAAAATGATGCAGATAATAAACATTTTCAGTACCTCTAAGGTAATTCAGAGTGGACTGGCTTTGCAAAGATCAAAATCCCTTCAGTTAGGCTCGTGACATATGGACAGGAATGCACGATCAAAATTCGTTCCTGTCAAGGCTTTACAAATAGTCTATTGCACTTCTGAGTAGGGCTTGCAATGTTTTATAAGCTGAACAGAAAGATGTTACTTTTCTTTTTCCTAAATATTTTTCATAAATGTTGCAGAATATCTTGATAATTTGCATTAAATCATCTGCTGCAGCGGAAAGTGAGCTTTCTAGTGTAGCTTTAGTTTACGAAGCTGCTTATGAAAAATCAGGACCGAACAATCTGCAGAACACAGAGCTCCATGAATAAGCAAACAGCGTGTCCTCACAGGATGCTTTTTACAGCAGCTTGGGGCTGTAAGTCAACACAAGTTATCAGGCAGGTACCGGTTAATGCTCTAAAGGGGTATATGGAGAGAATTAATAAACTATATTTAAAAAAATAACAACTGAAATAGAAAATCTAGAAATGGGAAAAGCCGTATCTGTATAATAAAAAAAATTATATTAAGGGTTTTAAATCTTCCAACATAATGGACACAAGAGATCGCTGACAGCCCTATTAATAAGTTGGTCTTGAGGTAAGGACTGTCACGGAAACCATTGGAAACATGTGGTTACAAGTGATCACTCATGACGTTCCCATGAACTGAGTGAACTAGAATTTAGCAGCCACACAGGACGTTAGCATCCCATTTACTGTCCATATGGAGGACCTGCATTGTCTGTTGAAAAGAGAAAGTAGGGAACTTAGAAAACAGGAGCTGCCAAAATGACATCAGGCAGTTTGGATTTCCCAAGAGTCAAGAAGAGTCAGACTCTGTGGGGTAGTTTGGAAAATGCATCCCAGCTGAGCCTTCAAATTACACTCTCTCTCCTCTAATTAAGAAAGCTAAGTGTGACACAAAGATAGATAAATTTAAGGCAGATGTTAAAAGGTAGGGAAAAAACTATCATTAATTTGGTATGGAAATAAATGACCATCTGTACACTAGGAAGAACATATATCATTCATTTCAAGACTGGCAAAGTAAACACAGCGTGCAGAACTTATTTGCCGCTTCCTTATAAACTTGAAAATATGCTGCATGATACTTATATTTAATATAAAAATCAGGGACTATTTTGCCAATTAACACCCTCCTACTTAATCTAAGACAAACGTCTGAACATTCTTTATCTAAAGCTGTCCTGCCTAACACTGTGCTGAGAATGCATCAAATAGATAAAAGACTAATTGAAAAATCCCATTTGGGTGAGACTTAACAATTAAAATCACCAAATAATGCAAAATGTGTGTACACAATCTGCAATATCCACTAATTGCTGTGAATTTTCATGAAAAATAACTTCTCACAAGTACAGTCACCACTACCTTTCAGGGCTTAATACTTTTTGAAATGGTTGAGGTGATGCCACCTGTGGAGAATTAAGGTAAGCCAAACATTTTAGATCTTTAGCCTGTTTACAAAGTATCAAACCTCTGCCTGACATCTTGGTAGAAATTGCAAGTTGTTCATGTGAGAAGTTTGTCTCTACTGAAAGCTACACCTTCCAATTTACTTTCAGCAATCTGTCTGTATTCTTGTCTCTTAGAACTGCCTTTTATTGAGTAGTGTCTCAAGTACCTTGTGCTAAGAAGACAGAATAATTTCTGTGTACTTATCCATGAACTGGTCAGTCTAAAGGGTTAGCAAACCTTACCTGGAATAACAAAATAGAACTGTAACCTTGACATCTGTAGGGGAAAAATCTTCACAGATAGGAGGACCGTAGAAAAGAAAATCTCTCCACAGGTGGACAGGATATCGATGTTGTGCTTAAAACCACAGGTACTGAGGAAATGAGAAAAGGTGGGAGAATTCACAAAGATGAGGAGGCAGCTATTGACAGAAAAGGGTGGAGCACGGTTTTGTAACAGGGAGGCCCAGCCATGGCTAGTGGAAGCCTGTCTGGGTAGAGAAAAAGGGGAAATCTGGTGATTAGTGAAGTTGTGAGCTACAGAAAGAATATTGGATTCCTTATAGGACCCTGAATTAAGACCAGAGATCTTTTCAAGATAAGTGGTGAAAATAGGCTGGAATATGGTACGGATGAATTCTTTTGATTTGAGTGGGTCTGTGCACTCTCGCTTGGTATCTAAGAAAGCTATATTGGAATGAAGAACCTTTGGAAGGCACACGTGTGTCTGGATGTGGTTCAGCTCTGAGAGGTATACAAAAGCAGTAACTTTTTGATACCGATTTTCTCAGAAAGGGTTTGTGTAAGCTCATGCAACATCTTGGAGATCAGTACTGATCCTCTGAATTTAGAATAGGTAGGGATCTCTTCTGCTGGAGAGACTGGGGCCAGTCGCAGTGGCTAGAGGCAAGAGGACTTCAAAGCGCAGAGGACTATAGTGCCAGGTCCCAACCCTAGACACCTGGAGCGTGTTTAGGCAGGCAGAGGCTCTGCAAGTCCAACCATGATAATTCTTCCTGTGCCTGTGAAGGCCCTGCTTTCGTGGTCTCATTAAGCAGCACATCAGAGAAATCTTGCATCGTTTTTGCAAATCCCTAATCCTGAAGCCATGTAGGTATTATTTCACCTCTGGAAGCAATAACCTAATGGGCTCTTTCCATCATCTGAATGCCTTTATTAACCAAGTGGTGCTCCAGTCTTACTAGTCTCCTGGTTATGAAAGAATCAGGTAATTTATGCTGTGGCCACTGCATCTTTGTTGGCAGGTGAATTCACCTGCCCATATTTAAAGTAGGGTCCTGCACAGCCCTGTATTTACATGGTGTAGTGTAATGGGGGATGAACTGACTGAAATTCCCTTAAATCCACATTGCTCCAGTCAATCCATGCCTATTCAAGTAGCTGGAGGTGTGACATAAAGCTGATTTTGCAGCACTTAAGGGCTGTTGTTCCTGGGGCAAAGAAAAAAAATGCTAAAAGAGTGATTAACAGTGCAAAAGAACCGGGGCATGACCATGGATGGTAGTCTCCAGTGTGGCTCTAGGCGAGGGGAAGGATTATGTGTAGAATTTGAGATTTGCTCTGCGAGATTTGCTCGTGTTTCTTTGCTTTGTGGGTCTTTTAATATTTTAACCACTGTGTTTGCTGGGATGATAAAAGACTGCTCACCTTTCCTCTTGTCATTCTTGGTTATCCTGTTCAGGAAAAGCCTTCGTTATTTATCGGAAAGAGAGCAATTGCCAATATGGTAAGAATTATCCTAAATCCCAGATTTTAGCAGTTCTCTGGTTTTGGCTTTCTAGCACGTTTTTCTATGTCCACATAAATGATGAAGTGGAACTGCTATTTAAAACCGAGAATAAAAATCTTATTTCTTAGAACAGTTAAAGGCTTAGTCTCAATGAATCAAAAAAGTAGAGATCTTATCTTTCATTCTATTCTCTCACTTGCTTTTCCTGCTGTGCCTCATTACCCAGATTGCTGAACTCTTATTTGATGATAGAAAGATCCGTGACCTCACCGAAACAATTTTTGTTAACTCAAATCATTATCTTGTGACACAAAGACTGAGACACATCTGTCATTGCTCATATTCTGGGTCACCCTGCAAACATCTGATTATGATTTGATAAACAAAACCATTCCTCCGGTGAATTTTTGACAAAGAGGCTATGAAGAAAGCTGGACAAAACTGTGGAATTTAACTGCTTTTTAACCCTCTTTTTGTGGTGTATTATGGTACTAAAGAAGGGCCAATCACTTAAAAACTGAGTAAGAAATAAACAACTTACAGAGCGATTCTCTATTTTATTAGTAAAAGTAATCTGTTAGAATGTCTGCAAAGATATTGTTTGATTGGTTTTCACTCTGGCAAAGGAGCAATTTAATACGCTGACTGCTTTCTTCATGTGAGTTAATAGGATGATGGGGATATTTCCTGATCCTCTTTAAAATAAACGTGCTTTCTTTCATGTAAATACAATTCATATCTGCTTTAATGTTTTTTTAAAAAATTTCAGTATAACCTGTGTATGTATTTCTAGAAAGTTACCGTATTCTGAAGTAGAATTTTACTCTGTGTATTATTTCTAACATTCAGTCTGCTGAGACATCTTTATATTGCTTGTTTATTTACTTTTTGATGCTTCTTTATTTCCTTCCTAAACGTGCACCTTCTTGAGGATTTTGTCTCTTCACTTATCTATTTCCTTCATTTACTTTTGTATTAGCATTTTTGTTCCCAGGATTGGGAATGGTAGTAGATAGGCGGGGGTTGTGTCTCGTATTTCTTGTGCATGATTCTCATTTATAAGCAGAGCATCTAAAGCATACATTCCATGGAATGAATTTGTACGTTGTGAACTACAAGTACGGATTTATGTGTTACATGTTCTTTATTCTGAAAGCTTCAGTCCTCCCTTTATTGTGGCTTTCAGTATTTTTGCAGAGGAAATCCACAGTCAGGTGTGTTGTTGATAATTTACCGAGTGGGGCAAATACATAGTGCACCCAAAAAACACATAAAAGTTTTTCTGTTCATTGAGAAGAGTGTATGTTTACTCGCTACGAACTACTTGGTTTCTTAAACAAGTGCTTTGTGACTTGGGTGACTATGTCCCTCAGCATATTAATGTGTCCAATAGATGCAGCCCGACAGATGAAAGCAGAATTCTCGGTGCTTTTCGTGTGGGAGCTGCAGAAGTGTTTTGTTGTTTGTTTGTAGTGTCCTCATTCTCTCCTGTTATGGTAGGGTCGTGTCTGCAAGCAGTTAGTACTTGCAAAATGACTCAAATGGCAGTTTTTCCATATGACGTGCTACCTCTTTGCAGCTCTGTAGAATACTTTACACCAGCCAGCAGGCCCGTGCTATAGCTGAGAGTGTAAGCAGTTTTACAGGTTTTCTGTAGACTTTTATTACAGCTGTGACACTGGATTGATGGACTGTTTCCATCTTGTTCTCTGTCAATTGTACACTGAAAGGAGAAGTGACAATGTGATGGATGCATGATAGTGCCACAGTAGGGAGAGAGCTACTGCAATAACAGTGGTTTAAACCCTAAAGTGCCTTTAACCTCATGCAGTTGCCTTTAATTTATTTTAATCTAAAACCTAACAAAATCTAACACCACAGAAAAGAGAGATGGGGAGGATAGTGGGTTTGTAAAGCAGTGTGAAAAAAGATGACAGTCATTCTTGGAGGTCCAATTAGGGCAATTCTGTGCTTTAAAGGAAGAAGTCCTCCAGGAAGCTTTCAAAGGAGAGAATATTGTTATGCTCTAGACAAAGTCAAAGGTTAGCCTGGCTAGAAAGAAGATGTACTTTCCACTGAGGGAGAAGGGGAAGAAGGGCTTGCTCTTTCACAGCAGGGAATACCCAGGTCTTGCTTGAGGAACAGGATGAACTTGCCAGGGAGCAGGCTTTTGGAGGCTGTGTCAAAAGGAATGCTCTCTGAGACAAGCCAGCGTTTCCTTTGAACACGTAAAGGTTTAAGGTTTATTTACTGTTTCAAAGAACTAGTGATGTCTTCTCTAGAGAGATGAGAGAAAGTAAGAGGGAATACTTGCAGTGCTGTTTTAACCTTTGAAATGCCATCAATGATTTCATTAAGTCGATGGCTTATTTCTCGGCACAAAGGGAGAGGTGCAGGGTCCAGGACAGATGCCAAGACTGTGTAAACAGTCTTGTATGTGCTTCATCTGTATTGTGGTCCTGACGGCGACAAAGTGAAGAGGCTGTCGTGGGAGTGAGCAGGGAGGGGCTGGCTGCAAAAGATCTCTAGTGCCGATGTTCTGATCTCAGCCTCACATCTTCAGTTACCCCGGCATCGAGATGGGATAGACCAAGACTGGGTTGACAGCAAATGAAACCTATTAAATTAACAACAGCCTGTTAGGAAGATTCGAGGGGCTCATTACTATCTAACCAGATGCGTTTTTAAGTTCCTCTGTTTGTTATAGTTTCAGAGCACGTTGTTCTTGGGTGCGATCCTACGAGTCTGTTGCCAGAACTGAGCAAATGCTACAAGACAGTGCTACTTGAATTTTTAAACTGATTTTGTTCTACTTTTTTATTGTTATTTTGACACACTTGCTGCTTTGGGGCATAATTTACCTTCTGCTGAAAGACAGTGTAACAGCAAAAGTAATCTCTAACAAGACGAGCAAAGGAAGTGGCCAGTTTCAAGTGAATGCCGGGGATGATGTTACAGTTGGAAATGTGAGCATATGCTGCAAATTTTACTCTGAGAAAACTAAAATCTTGTGTAAGCGGTCAAATTAGTCAAAATCCTCTTGGGTGTTTCTTATTTTGTATATTAAACAAACATGTTATATGCATTCAGTTAACACCAATAAGGATTTGAAACTGCTGAATAATACAGGTTGGTAGATATTTTTGATGTATTTGTGGTCAGCTTGTAAATAGAGAAGACCATGAATTAATTGCATTTGCCAATCATTATTGATTATTAACTTAAATTCTTAAGGTGTTAAAAGATTACACTGTCTAATTATTAGTAGCACAAACAGATTTTTCTAATAAAAATACACTTCATGACCCATTATTTGGAGATGGCAATAGAACAAACATGGATTTTACCCATAGGAGTGGATTTTGATTTGAATGCCAATTGACAAAGTTCAGTTCTAGTTTCAGTAGATTCAGCTCGGCTGAAGTTAGTAGAACTGTACCTGCTTTTATCAGACCTATCCTTACCTTGGTATGACTAAGTACATAGATGCCTTAAATAAAAGATGAGATGCACATCCAGAGTCTTTGAATAATATTGACAAAAAGTGGAATCAATCTTGAACCAAGTTGATGCTGAAGTGAGATCTTGAAGTCATGCAGGGATCATAAGCCTTTGATAGCACAGTTAATAAAGGAACAGAGGGTAATGAATCTTAGTCTCTCAGAGCTGGTGACATGGAAAACAAAGCTAAGGTGTACATCTATTAAAGTAGTGCGAATCCTGAAATCCTTGAAGTCTTTTTTCTTTCTGGATCATACTCCTATGACAGAAATTGGCCAAGGGGCCTTTTTTGACCCAGAGGACTACCAGAAATCATTTCAGTTGTGGATTACTAGAAGAGGCCTTGTTGCAGGGTCTGGGATTTTACTTGATAATGAAGATTTTCATATATATAGTTTCAGGATTAGAATAAAGCTATTCCCCTGAGCAAGTATTTTCATTCGTCTGGATGGTTTCCCTTATTTCTGCTTCTTTAATTTAAGTGTAATGCCTTTGATATTGTAACAGGATACAAAGGATGCTGTGATCCATTTTAAATGAGATTCCATAAAGGAGTCATAGACTTTTACTTTTCCAAAAGTTATTTGTACTGTTTTTTTTCTGTATGGTAGGGTATTTGTCAAACAATTATAAACATGTTATGTGTCAATATTCACAACAATAAAACGTTAATGGGAAGGGAATGAAAGAGGTGCTGAGCCATTAGCTAGAGAGAGAAACAGATAATAAAAATTATCTCAATTAACAGATGAAAAGGGAATATGGGGAAACCTCTAGACTAACAATGTATTAAAACCAACAGAGTTTTAATACTTATTTAGCCAGCCTAAACTGAAGTGAGCTGGTGTAGCACCACTGAAGTCAGTAGCAATATTACAGTGTACACTAACCAAGAAATTGAACCAGTGTTCATAAAGTAAGGAAGGATTTAATATAATCCTAGTTCACCATAATCTGAGTTTGGTGGGAATGAGTTTTAATGGATAGGATAAAAGCAACCTTACAGGAAAAACTCTCTCACTGAGAAACTCCATATTCTTTCTGTCCACTCTTCTTATGCTCCTGAGGACTGCTGTGCAGCCTGCAACTGCTGTAATAGCGCCAGTAATAAGGAATGTAACTCACCTGTTGATATCACTCTGTTTGGATTTATCTTCTGGAAAGTGCTTCGCATTCTAAGATTTGTCTTTAGCATTTTAATTTCAAGCACATGACAATGATAAACAGTGCTCAGGTGATAGAAATACTGATAGAGGTTAAGATTAACTCTGCAGAGTTAAAAAAACTGCAAGATGATTTTATTCTCTTTGGTTTCCATTGTTCCTTAAGCACTTTTATCTTTAAATTACTGATAAACAACCTTGACTTATCACAGCATTCCTTTCTGCTTTGTACCTGCATCATACTGACTTTTCGCTTGTATAAAATTCTGGGTGTCCTTGCACATCATGGATATGTGGCATTCAGGATAAAGAGTGTAAATCCCTGCATAATTAGGTTGAAAAAGTTTGCAAATCATCCAGTCAACCTGGAAATGACGTACCTGAAAAGTCTAGTTACCTCTAGGCACCAAATTGAAAAAGCAGCCAACTGGGGGTCGGGGTGACTGTTTAAAAAGAAGAGCCAAGGGATTACCTTCCCCTTTGCCACAGAGATTTGACTAGTTAGGAGGACTCTATGGGTGTTGGGAGAGAGAGAGGAGTCACCAAACAGTATTTTACTTTCAATGTGTGTTTAAGGATTCTAGACACAGAACTCTGCTAAGCAACATGTTACTAAGATGACTTTTTAACAGAAATTGATTGGGTTGCTTTTTGTGTTGTGAGAGTCCAAGCAATAAAAATTGAAAATTACATTGAGACTACTGAAGAGATACTTAAGTTCTTAAAAGGACACAGTTTTTTGTACCAAAAAGATAGACTTTAGAGAATAACCTCTTTTTTTGTATGGAAAATGGAGAGCCTTGTGTGTACTAAGGAGTCTAGTGCAGTCTAGGACAGACTGAGTCAAATCTGTTTGCTAAGGGAAGAGATGTTTACTATATATGTAAATGGAGTACTTTAGCTTTGTTCAAATAGTAAGCAGATCATTAATGATAGATAAGGTGTAGCTATCAAGGACAGATCTAGAGTCATTTACAGTGTAAATTCAGTTGGCACTATTTTTCTTGTTCTTATGCCAAATGAGGTAGTGTGCTGCCCTAGTGATCTGCTGTCCCAACATAGAGTCTTGGTTAATTTTCTTGCAGTTTTCAGTCATCAAAGTTGCAGGGTGAAAAAACATGAGTCAAAACTTTGTTTCCTTTATGTAAGTACAATTTGACTCTGTCTAAAAAGCTTCTGTCCAAGAAGGTTACAGTAAAAAAAAGTTTGGTAATGAAGTATTTTCTGCTTTAGCACTGAGGAATCAGACATGGTAGGAAAAGCATGGGGCAACCTGAAAGCAAAGGCGAAGACGCTGTGAAATGAAAATCCTGTGATGCTGTGGAATCCCCCTTATCTGTTTTTTGGCTTATGTCTTCAAGACCCCTCTGTCTAATCCAGAAATCAATAGCAGAAGAAACTTCCTTTATTTGCCTAAAAGCTGTCCCAAAAAAATCCCTAAAATTAGTAGCTGCATCACTTAGTATCTTCAAAGTTTGGTGGTTTTTCACTCCACAGATCGCAGTGCAAATGATCGTGTTTGCCTAGTCAAGAATACAGATAGTCTCTATTTTTTAAATAGATTTTTAAGATATAGAGTAGATGCTAGTCTTTATGTTGTATCATCAGGAAATTATTGATGGATTGTACATCTCTTGAGCGACAGTGTCATCCCAATTAATAAATTGCAACAAAATGTAGAACATTGAAATCCTGTAGAAATTTTAGCAATGGGAGCCTCTTGACTTTTTGGAACGAGGATCAATTTGCAGATCTAACACTCAGAAAGGAAGTAATCTTTTTAACTTTGAACTGGAGCACATTTGATCCCAAAATCTCTAAGAAACAATAAACATCAAACAATCCTATCTTTTGAAGTCACTTTTCAGAGTAGTGGCATTTTAAGAGAACACTGTAGAACCTCCAACATTCAAATATACTTTAGAGTAAGCAAATACACAGGAAATGTCACCCAAATACTAAAGGCATAGAGCATCTCCAGACCATACAGACACTTAGTGTTCACATTATTTATTTTTGAATTGAAAGGATTTTTTGAAAGTGAACTATATTTTTTCCTTGTAAATACAAGGTTCCCACAGTCATAACAAACTTGCTTTATAGGTAAGAATTTGCAAGATGAACTTCCTCAACAAATGTTTGTCATATATCCTGCAAGGCTAAAAATCCTGTTTGGTGTTCGTAGGTGAAATCCTTTCGGAAATGTGAGAAGTCAAATGTTATGATTCTAATTTTAAACCTCGTCACTTAAATACACTTTTACTTGACTTTGCTTAAAGTTTTAGAGAAAGGTTCTGGCATAAGCTGCAATGTGTTAAATTTCCTATGTGCTGATTTCGTTTTGCAGGAAAGTGTGAAAATTGGAATTAGCATTAGGAATTATTCAAAAGTTAGCAATGAAGAGACAGAATTAAAGTGCTGATCATCAACTCCCACTGGCCTTAAGATGAAAATATTGAATTTTCTGCCACATGCTAACTATACAGCAAGCTAATCACCGTATTATAGATACCTTATTATACTGTGGTGATCAAGAATATTTGTGTGGTAGTTATGAGACTTGCTCTTTTGGGATGAGAGAAGACAAAGATTGTACAATTTAATTTATAGCATCTGAAAACACTGCAGTTGTGATATAATTTTTCTCTAGCAGAAACATAACACGCTGCTATGATATTCCTTAAATTCCACTGATGTTCAAAATAACCAAATAAGGTAAATGGTTTGCTATCACTGACATAAATGTTTATATCTCGTGGTGACAAATGTGTGAGGAGTGCAGAGTGAGTGTGTAATTTTAGTTGCTATCCCCAAGCATGTCAGTACTTCTCTTATCTCTTGAAGGCCCCTAATGAATCATTCCTGCTGGCTGGGGGGAACCCACACTTAAGCTGTTTACTTTGCTCTAACTGCCCATTTCTAAGACATTCCTCACCGAAGGGGTCTGGCCCAAATCCTACATCTCTGTAAAGGAACCTTTTTCTGGTTTAGGCTCTATTCACAAGATATATGAAAATGTATTGAATTGTCTTTTAATCCACATGATATTATGGGATAAATTTAAGGGAATGGCACTTCCCCTGCATGTAGGCAAGCGTTAACATTTGTTTCCTGCATTCTCTTTGATGCCATGAGCAGAGCCTCCATGAATGCCTGCTGCTAACAGGCATCAAGTGAATATTTGGTAGAAGGCTCTTAGAAGGAAAGGGCAGTTGTTTATTCAGCCAGTCGATTAGCCATATGCTATTTTTTTCTTTTAACATTTCTGTTGCTGTAATTCATGTGCTAGGCAAAAAAAAATAAGATCTCTGATCAAAATTATATCATAATCTCAGTTCTGAATACTGTCAGCAAATAAAGCATGCTGCTTCAGTTCAAATGTGTAACAGCGTGATAAGGATCATTAATCCAAATGGGTCAGTTCTCTAAAGCCATCAATTCTAACACGTTGTATTACGAAAATGTGGTACTATCAATCTGGTCTATTCTAGGGAAAAGACAGGCAGTTTGTTTCATACATGCATCACAAATATCATCAGATTTGTACCATCTATACATTTACTGCAGTCTAATCTTTTGACTTTTCCAAAACCGTTGTGTGTTGCTAGTCTACTTCATCCATCAGCAGACATGTCTGCTTTGAAACCGCTTTTCCCCTTATACTAGGATCAGAGAGGGACAAAATTTTTCCACTATCGTATTTCCAATAAGAAATACAGTTTTGGCTGCACCCAAATATTTAATAAAAACATGTTTATTTTCATAAAGTAACTAATTTGAAATTTATTTTAAAAGCTTATATAGTATTTTTATTTAAAATATTTTTACTTCTATTTGAAAAAAACTTTTCAACTTTTAATTTTGTTTCATAAAGTAGTAACGTGTTCTGAACACTTAAATAAAACACTACTCACCTTGAAACAATTTTTGATTTTTCAGAATTTTCAGTGGTCTCTACATTTTCTTATTTTTGTCACCATTCTAATACAGATAATGGGACTTTCATTCGTGGCAGAACTGAGGAATTAATTTTGTTATGGGCATGAGCCTATAATGACACTGGGAGAATAGAGTCTGGGGGGGGGTCTCGTTCTTCTGATAACCACTTTCTCTCTTTTTTTAAGCATCTGCTTCAGAAGGGAGATTTTTTTTTTGTCCTAAAACTATATAAATTCCTGCCTCTTCTACTTAGTTACTGTTCAAAAATCAGTTTATGGTTGAGGATTCAACCAAATGGTTAAACATATCCCCCACTCCTAAAACTCCCAATGAATTATCAGTAGAATTCCTCCAAAAAATTTCAGTGACAGAAAAAAATGCTCATTGTAATGTCTTCTTTTTTGCCTAAAACACTTCATTATTCATAGTGGTATACGGACTGCATATAGAACTTGGCTTAGGCATGCTCCTTCCACACTTGAGTCTCTAGTGAGCTGTTAAAATGGTCTTAGCACATTCACAAGGCTTTTCATTACAGTCTAGTCCAGTAATAGAAATGATCAATCTATATCATGATCAAATGACAGGGCATGTAGAGCCTGCCTCTCTTTAACCAGTCGGTGTCATGTGCAGGGTTTTATCTGCTAGCTACATCTTGAATAAGTTTGTGTTGGGGCACGCCGCATTCTTCTTGGACGTTTTTCAGAAGTTCTTTTACAAGGCTGTGGAAATAGGAACAGATTATTTTTTTTCCTCCCTTATGAAATGATGTTGGATTTTGCTTTTTTCCTATTGGAACTTTAGCACATGGAGACTAAATGTGTATCCAATGCTGGAGATATTTACAAAGCTATCATTTGCCATATTAAGTTGATTGTCTAGGTCAGTCATGCCTATACCCTGCTTGTTGACATGCACTTAACTATTTGTATTGACATTTATGGTCTGCATTATATTAATGGCTTATGATTACTTTCTAAGATTGTTACATGTAAGTGAGTTTGTCCTCCAAAGGTACTTCTATGACTATGTTGGGTTTGAAAATCCTGTACTTGCTGAGAAAGACATGACTAATGATTCAGAATTATATATAACCTGATAAGCTGTCAGTGACAGATATACATTACATGCGCTAGCAGTAGTCCAGATGTCAGTGTTATAGGATACCATTCTCCCTTCAGCAGTCCTTAATTGAGATTCAGCTTTGTTTTCTAGATTTTATGAAAGCCTTCAAAATTACTGGAACAGAGTTATTTGAGACTGGAGGCTGGATTTTTGATGTTGCACATTCTCTTCTAAACCCATTTTATTTATATAGGAGTTCTGTAAAATAACAGAAGTGACTTCTAATTCTTCACCCTCTGGATAGCTGTAATTTGGTGAAAGGGGTCCAGCTTCCCAAGGCTGTCATCATGATAATATTTTTTTTAATTTCATAAAATTTACTCTGGGAAAGTATGAAGTCTGTGAAGAGAGAATTAAACGAACATTCATTCAAAATTGGCTTACTTAATATTTTGACTAATGCATGACCTCTTTTTTTAGCTTTGTTTATTCTTTTTCCTCCCTGCCCTTCTCATCTAAAAAATTACAAAGGTGCTTAAAGTTAGGAAAGGTGCTCTGCCTTCTGGTGAAGGCACAGGAGCCTGGAGTTCAGGAAGACTGGCTTTCCTACCCTTTTCTTCCAGAGGCATTGAGGATGTTTGGGGAATAACAGTTAATTTGGTGTTTCCATCTCTGTATCCAAAAAACCAGACACTCTCTCAAGAATCATATTGTACATAAGCAGCCAATAAGTACTAGCTGACTTTCATATCCAGTGATGAAATTTATGAAACAAATGGAAAAAATTATCCCCTTTTACAAATCATGGCCAAATACAAAGTATCGTTTGCTAACAAGAAGGCTTTGTCTGAGTTAAAAGAACTCAATAGTAATCTTATAATGTGATTTCTGTGTTACAATGCTGAACATGTGTAGCTGGTTCTACCATTTCCTATGAAGTGATTCTCTTCTGACAGTAAAAGTAACAAGAGGCTTTACAGTCATGGAGAAAGTGAATTGGTTCTGATTTATGAGACTTCATTGCCTTTTCACTGTAAAAGCCTATCATAATGATGAGATTCCAAAATAATACACCCATATACCCACTGTTCAGTACAATAGTAGTTTATTCTGTACTCAAGAAGAGTTTGTGTAATTTATTTGCATTTATTTAATTTTTCTGTTTTTTTATTACTCGCTCATGGTCAAGTTGAGTTGTGGTCATCTTTGAAAACCGGGATGCCTTTCGGTACCTAAGCGGAATTTAAATTGAAGGACAAAAGTTTGAAAATTATTTAGTTATCATAATAGTATGTTGTAACTCTAAATGTGTAGAATACAGCTTTGAGTTGTATAAAGGCATAATTTCTTATGGCAGTAATGCATCAAAGTGTACTGGATCTGCTATAAGATTCATTAAAGAAGAAATTGTAGGATTAAAGTTGACACCTGTTTTCTGCTGTCAAGGGAATTCGCTCAGATTTGAGTAGAAAGGTGACTGTTGATCCTCAGCATGTGAAACCAACTGATTATTTGAGATTTGGTCTCCTTCTGCTTTTCATAGAAATGAAACTCTCAAAGGAGTTTAGAGCTGCCCTGGAGAGACCACAGCGACAGGCATCCTACAGGCAACCAGCTTTTCTTCCTCAGCTGACATTCCTCTGGAAAGGCAAAGCTCACTTGGTGTTTTAGATCACTAAAGCTAATATTAAATAGCTTCCAGAGATGTTTTTTTCTCATCTGATTATTTTCCTTACAGGATATTGTTGGTGGGTTTTTTGTTTTGTGTGGGGTTTTTGTGGTGTTTTTTTTTTTTTCTTGTTTTAAGCAATGTAATGCAAACCTGGTTATGCCAAAAATAAGTTTATGTACTACCTGTGCAGTACTGATGAGCTATGTAGGGAAAAAAAAAGAAGTAAATACTGACATTATTCAACTGCAAAGTTGATTCAAGAAGATTCAAATCAAGTAACTTCTTCCACCCTTTGGTGAAGCATTTGAGACACAGGCAAGTAGGCAATGGAGAGGTAAAAACTTCTTCAGAGCAGAAGAAACTGCGAAGACACCATACTCGTTGTACTCTCCATAGATCTTGGAAGTTTCCCATTGAACAATAAAGAGGAGCACTGGGACTAAATGTGGAAAAAAAAGAAGAAATGCTCGAGGGGATAGACCTGCCTCACCGTGATTCATTGATTTAGACACAGCTATATGTGTCAGGTAACGATGAAATGTTGAGACAGCTGAGATTGTTCACTTAGTGAAGTCAATCCCTTCGTAAGTGTTAGTGGTATTGAAATGAAGTGTTAAAGAATTAGTTAGCTGACTGTGAAAAAAAATGAATAGGTCTTTCAAATTACCTAATGGAAAGCTAAAGGCATTAGCTCCCAACCAGGGAGTATTAAAGGCCTTGTGCTGCATTCATTGACACGAATGGAATGACTATGAATCAAGCTCTACTACAGAAGATAAACAGCTTTCTGGTAAATACATTTGGAAAGAATCCATTGTCGTGCATTTCAGGCTTCCCTAAAGCAGAAAGAGTTGGTGTGCGCTTAGACTGCCAGGCGCATTGCTACTTTTATTAATCACTGCACTATAGTAATTAAAGATCATCAGTAGTGTGTGTAGAATTTTAAGAGTAAAATGAGTTAGATGGTCTTAAAAAGCTTAGAGCTTAATTGAATATTACATTTCTCCAACACATTGTAGCAATTAGACTTCTGATGTGGTCATACTTCTGAAGGATTTACTTACTAGAAAGTGGGGGAGGCTCTAGCTAGAGTTCTTAAGTTGCAGATTTACTTCACACAGAAGAACTTTTTTTTTCTCTTCCTCTTTCTGTGAAAGAGGTTGTCAGCTGTTGGCTGAAAGGCAAGCGTTGCTCTTGAGTCACAGAACAGGTAGATTAGAGCCTTTTATTAATGAATGGTTTCAGTGCATTCAATTGATAAATTTAGGAACTTGGCTCTGCCGGCTGAAGACTGAGGGAGAATGAAATATTGTCTGGAGTCATGGAAACTAATAAATCCTCCCATGACAATATTTAACAGGTTGGCAAAGGGGATAAAATTACCTTTCATAAAAATGCCGTGCAGATGGTAAAGCTATGGGAATTAAGACTGGATCAAAATTCTCTGAAAACATCAAATCATGGAAATCATAGTGGGGATTGATTAAGTTGGTGTGGAAATTGCTTCTGCCTTAAGATTCTCTAAGGACTTGTTCAGATATTTTGGTTAGTTGATAAATCATCTAGTGATTTTCAACATGTGCTGTGTTTTGATACTTTGACTTAAAACCACACATCTTAAGAGTTAGCTCTTCATAACGTACATTGCCTGATTTTGTAGGTGTTATGTATCCTGAATTCAACAACCGGGTGATTTCTTGGATTGTACCCTTCTAAGAAATTAGACACACATTCTGACCCCTGCATTGGTATCAGGTCCACTTGCATAGAAGTACTCTTGAGCCAGAGGCCTTGGCCTTTACCAGTAGTCGCTTAGGAGATGGCATGCAGCATCTTCCTAGTTTCTATACCAAGAGGGTAAGGGGCATGGACAAAGGCTTTGCAAAGGATACTTGTGCCACCAAACAATAAATCCTTGACAAACGTCAATCCTAAATTATGCTATTTTCACGCGTAGTCAGCTTAACTGTAATTGCATGCATAGAATTCTTATTTGAACATAAATAAGATCCCTGGATTCCTAGCACATTGGGAGACTTCGACACTCCTTGTGACAGTAGTGCAAAGGAAAATGATTTAAGGAAATAAGGGGCTTTACATTAAAATTGTATCAGAGGGGACCTCGCTGATACTGTGATAGGTGCCCTAAAATTTTATCAGCCGCTTCCTCAGTGTCACCTTTACACCTTATGCTCATTCAATTTTGTTTTGAGTTGCAAAAATATGGGAATAGCTGAGGGAATTCAGTGTCAAATTGACTTTACAAGACAAATTAGGTACAACTGTAGACTAAATCCATATTCTTTTGATTCTGTACTCTTATTCTTCTCTTTCTTCAATACTTCTCTGAACATACTTCAAAAAGAATGTTGTGTCTTTCTAAAAGACCAAATATATATTGACATTTGATTTGGGATGGAGTCAGTTTGGAATATAAACTATTTGGAACTGTTAAGATGCTTGGAGGCATTTTCATTACATTGCTCTAAAATTTGGGCCACATAAAGGTCAGCAGAGAAAAATAATAGTTGGAAAACAAGAGAAAAAGTTTATTTCAAGGAAAGTGAAAGAAAATGAATAATTTTCTGTAAAATACAGATTTGCAGAGAGACTTATTAAATGTATTTTTTAAAAAAACATTGCCTATCCTACCAAAATGTTCTATATTATTATCATGAAATACTTGTACAAAGCAAAGTTTTCGTGATTTATGGTGTTTACTTTTTGTGTATCTCAGCTCAACAATGAAAGGAGTCTGTGCAGTTGCTCTTGGGCTTCAAGTCAGCTCTTATTTAGTATCAACAGTCTATCAACTAATAAAAGCTACAATATTTGATTTACAAACCCTCCAGGAGAAAGATTTTGTTTGTTAAAAAGGACCTTTTCTAGTGACGTTAAAAGAATCACAGAAATATTTGCTGTTTGTTTTAGGTTTATACATCTGGCCTCAGTTTCCTATCAAATATTTGCACTTTTGAGATAAAAATTGCTGGTTTCTGTCAGCAGTGCGCATATCAACAAAGGAAAACAAGAACAGTAGTGGGAGTGGAAGGCTTTGATCTTTCACATTTTTCTCTCCAACTGCTGATGGTGATTTTTGACCCCCATGTGTTAAAAAGGTCAAGGAATCCGCCGCTAAGTTCATTCCAGGTGTCCTCAGATTGACAACAGATTTGTTTTATGGGGCATTGAAAAAAGAGAGACAAAAGACGTTTCGTCTGAGGTAGCGCAGGAGTGGGAGAGTGAAGGAAAAAAGCTTGTGGGGGCAGCACGCTTAAACCAGCCGTAAAGCACCACAGAAATCTCGTAATAGCAGCAATGATGGCCAGTGGTAGAGTCCTTGTCAACTAGGAAGTCAGTTTTGTGAATAGATGTTATTTCATAAATACTACATATGGTTCTCCATGATATTGCAGTTTGCTTACAAACTAAGCTAAATATTGAACATACCACATGTTCATTTTTTGTTAGTCTGAAAAAATGTCCTTCGTGTGAACACCTTTTCTGCTGCTGCAGGAGCTGAATGATTCCTACAATGTATTGTTTTTAACACATTAAATTAGTCGTATCAATAAAATGAAGTAACAGTATTTTAACTACTTAAAATCTTACAGTATAGGAAGTCTTTTTTTTCTATAAAAAGGTGATTTCACACAATGTTAACAGTATACCAAATGTAAACCTTTTAGGTTTTGCTTTGCAAGGTGCAGTTGTTGGTGCAAGACATTTTAGACCTGTTGAATCAATGATTCTTTGGTCACTTTCTAAGATATTTAATATTTATAGGCCTATTGATGCCTTGCTCCTACATACTTAGAGTCCATGTAACTTTGCTACGGTATGTGAAACGACTGAAACTAAGCTTAAGAGTACTTTTAAAATATCACAGTTCTCAATTGTAATTCTAGACTCCTTTTTATAATATAGAAATATCACTGGCATAAATATTTTAATAAGTTCTTTATAAAAATCAGTACATGATAACCATGAGAGGTAATGATAAGCGGGTGTTATTTATACATATCACAGTATTTTTGAAGCTTTGTTGTGGTGAGTGCTTTTCCCAGTGCAGCAGGTTGCCTTAAATGTGTGCAACAGTAAGTACATGGGTAATTCTGTTGAAGGGTGTGCACTTTAGCAGGACTGAAGTCAAAGTGAAAAACATGCCTTGCTGGAGAATACCCAAAGGCAAGGCAGACAAAAAATAAAGGAAAAAATGTTATTATACTCATTTTAGTCATAGCAAGTAGATACACAGAGGTTAAACTACTTGCCTCAGGCGATAATGAAAGGCCGTGAAATAGTCAGGAACTCAACCCGATTTCTTTTATCAGTCCAGTCTTAAGCATGAGATATCCTTCCTTTCCGAGCAGAATTGTCTTATGTAATTTTTGACAATGTCAGAGTAGGATATTTCCCTGCTGTAAGGACTCATGAGTTACGTTCTGTTCTGGTGGAAACCGGTAGGAAATCGCTGCTACTCAGAAATTCTGGAAAAGTTGATGGTTTAGTGTGTAACTAAAATAATTCGGCTAGGGCAATTACTAAGAAGTAATGACAAAGCCATCAAGAAGCTGTAGGCGTGTAGAAGTATGCGTGTATGTCTGCATAGAAGAGGGAGGCAGCTTTCCAGTTGTGCTTTGTATGTTTTCCTTATTTCTTTAGGGTTGTTTATTTGAGGTGCTTAAATGTAAATCTGGCTTGTGTAATGTGATTGTATAAGAATGTAAATCATACTGCTCACTGTCTTATTTATGTATTTGTTTACCTAATTTTTGTTGATAAGACTTAAATTTACCTAATACTTAGTAAAAAGAAGAAAAAGGCAAAACACGCTAAAATCAGAAATCCCTTCAAATGTAAGATAAATGGGACAAGAAGGAAGAGAAAGAGGAGTGTTTCTGCTTGTTGGTAAAAGTGCTGTACCAACTTGAATCCATTTTGGAGCCCGGTGCTCATGTGCCAGCTCCCCATTCCTTCTTGTTCCCTGTGGAATGCTTGGCTTCACTTAGGCAGGTTCAGTCTCTGTCACTACTGTGATAGTTCTCGTTTGCTCTGCAGTGGTGTTTTGAAGGATAAAATGGCTTTTTCTTGCTCACGACTGTCTACTCCTATAATTATTGGGCACTCCTTTCTGGAGGAACCAGAGAAACTCTTCTTCTGGTGTGCTGGGCAGTTAATTACATCTCCTTCAAATTCTGCCTGTGTACTTAATGTTATGAATGTTTTATTAGCAGTGTAGAGAGAAAGAAAATGGAAGATAGTGATGTGTCCTGAAAAGTAATGTTAAATTGTCATTAAAGTCTTTACAAGTTTGAATTCCTTAAATATAATTACCCGTCTTCTTAATATGGTACAAAATTGTTTCTCTTTTTTAATCTCTGCGCTCAGCCCGGTGTTTTGGCATAATACATATATGCTCTCTGCCTACCTAATTTTGAAAACTAAAGATGAAATCAGCTTCATTAAAAGATACTCACCAATCTAGTTATTTAAAACAAAGGACTTGCTTTGTCCACTCTAATGACATCTAAAATTAAGTCTCTCATTGAAAAATCTGGCTTAGAATGTAAAGAAAAAATATCCGACCGTACTTACCTTGACATTTGGTCAATAGACACATTCCATGGATTTTCCTTTAAAGAAAACAAATCCAGCATGTTGGACAAAGCTTCTCCTTCAATATAAGTAAGTGAAAGGCCTTTGAAGTCAATGACACTGTGTGTAGTTTCTGCTCAGCTATTAAAAACTTTTGCTAAGTATTCTCGGGCACGTGAGCAAAGGCGTTTTGCCTCTTGACAAATCTTCAAAATAAATTTTGTTGCCCAGCTGGCTCGAGCTGCAATATTTAATTGTGCCTTTTGTCCTGAAATAAACATAAACTAGTTATATTTGTGAGACTTAACAATTCCTATTGAATGTATTAATGAAGTGGTCTTTGGCAGTGTCCCCAGGCTTTTGACAGTCAAAGTTTGTTTAGATAAAGAGAGTATTGGCGAGAAAAAATCAATATGAATTTAATATGGAATTATGAATTAAGCCTGTTAAATCTGCCTGGCATGTTAACTTTTCACTTTTAAAGTGCTTCAGATCTTTTCTCTTTTTCTCCATTAAAAAACAGTAGTCTATCTTAATAGCTTTATCAAACTGCACTCATGGTTTGTTTTCTTAACTTTCCATTGTCTTCCAGATATTAGCATTGATAGAGCTTTTAGGGCACAGGAGACCCTAAAATACATCACTGTCTCTCTCAGAAAACAAAGTACTTGAGAGAAATATTGAGATCAATTTTAACTGCCTGTAAATAATGGAACATGGAGCTTCGATCTTTGTTCTTTCCCTTAATTTCTTGTCCCCAAATGGTGTTTGTTTAAAATACAGTTTCCTGCATGATACCCCACACTAAATAGGAAGGTTTTTTACTCCTACTGAGAAAATAAAGCCAAACAACTTGCTGTCTCAGCTGAGGTTTCTGTTCAGGTCATGTTTCAGATCATTTCCAGAAATACTCTTATTTGGTTAAAATTGAAGGTCTGGCTGGAGGAACTGGGGTCCTCTTGTGCCTATTGTGTCTTTGCCTTAACCTGAAGTGGAAATACTCCAGTTGACTTTAATGGAAGTGACTTTAATTAGATCAGACCATACTAAATGTGCAGATGCATTCAGAAAGGAGAATGTTTTCCCGTAATTGCTCTATACTCGGCAGTTATAAATATGTTCATAAAGTAGCTTAGACTGATGGGAGCTGATGAGATTCTGAGCGATGTAATTATATACTTTTGCCATCTAGTACAACCAAAAAAATGTTTATCTGGGTTTTTTCTTGTCTATATTAATATACTGTAGAAGTAAATAAAAATCCCTGCAGCAGTGGAAAGCATAATCATCCTGATTGTTTATTCCAAAAACCTCATTCACTTAAAGGGCAGGCAGTCTTGTCTTGAGTAGCAACACTGAACAGATGCTTTTGTTGTAATAGCCAGAGAGGAATTTGGACTGTAAAAATTGTATTTTTAATAGCAATGCAGCAATTTTGGCATAACAAACTTCACAGTGCTTCCCATGCCTGTGTATTCTTGGACAGCTCATGGTGCAATCATTAAAGGTACTATTTTACAATGATCTAGGTGATATCTGGACATAATAACACTTCTGAGCCTTATGTGCAACCATATGCCCCTGCCCCCATTTTAGAACCACCAGTGTAATTGCTGCGACTGCTCCTATCAAGCATAACACATACTGATACTAATCATTCTTTTGCCTGTCTCCCTCTGGGGTTACTCCTCTGCATCTCAGCCTGCTACCTCCTTAATTGTATCTGGAGGTCCCAGATTTTCCTTGCATTTCTCAGGTTTAGTCATTAGATCGTTACCGCTCTGCAGACAGACTCAGCCTGTGTTACCTTTGTTGGCTTTTTGCCAGACATCTACTATTATTGTGTAGGTAATGTTCAGGTAACCCGTACTAAACACTGTATTGCCAGAGCTTGGTCTAAAAGCAATTTTACAAGCTCACTCAAGATCTCTGGCAAGCTAAACAGAAAAAAATTCAGTAAACCCTCACCTTCTATAAATAATTATAAACTGTCTTTTGAAATTCACTGACAAACGTGGCAACAGATAGAAATAATATAAAACCAGAAAAACTCCCTAAATGACAGTCAGGTGTTGTATAATGCGGCGATCAGAATAAACTTACTAACCTGGAAGTTTCTAGTAACTCCATCCACAAGACTACTTGTTGGGCAAGATGGGTAGAAGAGAGGAAAAGGATGACTTAAAGAAACATTTTTCCCCTAAACTTTGTGAGTGAGCCAAAAGATTTTTTGCATTCTGGCTGCTGAGAAGTGTCTTTCCTTTCTTACAGTCCATAGGGAAAAAGAGCTGTGTTCCTCATGACAGATTATAAACAGTCTTCGAAAAAGAAGTTTGCCCAGGCAGCCCTGTTGAGGTGCCCACAGGGATAGGGGGCAGTCCCTGCCTGACAGAGAGGATGGCTAGAAGCACTCATCGCTATCTTCTACCATCGCAGGCTACTGCTTTCCCAAAGAGTGATGAAAATAGACTTCTCTGCATCCCAGCATCCATGGATCATGTCAGATAATAGAAATGGTTTATGCGTGGATTACTTATTGACCAGTTGCCAAATTGTTGCTGATGCACTTGATTTTCTCACGCTAACTTAATTTATAGTGAACAACTGTAACGTAAGAAGGCTTTCATGAAGCCAAACTAATAACCAACCATTTTGCAAGTATAGAAATTGTACCTCAGGTAAACTGCACAGAGCCAGCCACGGGGAGGCCACGGAGGGAGTGCGAGCAGCTTATAGAGTAACAGAGGTTTTTTAGAAGATAGGGAGAAACTTCCTCTTGTGTAATCCACACTTGCATACAACCTGCCTTTGGAGCGTACTGGGATTTGGCATGTAATAGTGTCCTTGTGCCTGTTGTTCATGCCTGAGCTTTGAATAACCACCTTCTACGATGACTCTTCCACCAGTTCTGCTCTGTGTCTTCCGGGACACTGCTTGCTCACCACTGCCAGGCAGGGATTCTCTGTAGATTATTAAGATTATTGGCTGAAAACAAAAATAATAAATGGAGGTGATTTTAAAACTCGACCATTTCCCCCTACTTTAAAAGGATAAATGAGGAGACTTTTCATTGTAATCTGATCAAGCCTCCTCCTTATCCCTTGGTTTTTATCTCATGAAAGAGCCAAGCCCCAGATATTCAGATCTAGCTTCGTGAAGCTCAGCTCCTCAATTCATGTATAACTAAAAGTGAACTGATTTTCAGTTCGGTGTTGGGCACCTGTAGCTCCCACTGGCTTTGCTGGGAGCCCTTTGTACACATCATTTGGGGTGACTGCGCCCTCGGAGATTCTGGCATTGCATCAGGGCATCTTTTCTTCCAAATGGAAGGCACAGTAAAATGGTATTTACAGGCATGGCCAGGAAGTGTCCCCATCTGTGGCACAGTGGTCTCAGCCTGCGATTTCAAGAGTTCTTACTGAGCCCAGCAAACTCTAATCATGATGAATCAAAGGAGGAAAATTTTACCCCAGAGATTTTGGTTGTGGCTTTTTTTGGTCTTTTTTTTTTCTTTTGTTTTCCAGTCAGGCACACATTTTTATGTAGGCCTTTTCTCAAAGCATCTTCCTGCTGAAGATCCTGTAGACGAGCTTCCAAACGTTCTGTGGTGGAGAAAGGAAAACCTGCAATCCTGCAGATTCACAGCAGTTTCAGGCTGCTTCATTCTATCACAACCAAATCACATTGCCTGCCTTTCTCACTCTCCTCTCACTTAATGCAGAATTTTTAGGCATTTTCCCAGTGCAAGCCCTTAGCTGTCTGTTTCATATTATTATGTTGATATCTGTGCTTCACTTTTAATTTGCAGATACTATTCTTTCCATTTTGTGGACTCTACTCTCTGAATTCGGGAAATTAAACAAGCTTTCAAATGCAGCTTGATTGATTGTCAGTAAACTTGGACATACAAGTTAAGAGGAAATTATTAAATTAACAATAACTAATAGTTATTATCACACCTGGGAGAGATTTTAAGTCTTTTAGGGGGACTCTTCAGTAGCGTGGTGTTGTCTGTTCTCAGCTGTCAAGGTATTTAACAGAAGATTTACCAGTATGACTTTAAATTATTGTAATGTTAGTGAAACAAGATTACCACACAGAGAAGCCTATTTCACATGCAGGAGGCTATGAAAAATGTACTGCTGTATTTAAGAGAGGAATAAAAGGCTGCAAGCAGAGAGAAAAGAGGATATTTAATGTCACAGCTAAACAGCCATCAAAAGACAATGGGTACATGGACTCTCCTGTGTGCCAAAAAGCAGAAAACACATACACTGTGAAAAGTGTCATCCTGAGCTCTCAGAATTAGGCCTCACTTCAAATACCTGTTAAATACGATTCTGAACAACAGGGATATTGAGTTTAACTTATTTTGTCAGGAGAAGGTTAAAAGCGAGAATTCTCACAGTCTGTGTATTCTCCTATTTTGTGTTACCATGACAGAGGATTTTGAGGATTGAGCTGCATTACCCAATTTTTTTTTCTCGTGTGCAGGTCTCAGACTTAAAAATCAGGATGCTGCCTGTGAATTAACTGCATGTGATTTTAGGGGAGGACAAGGGACAATTTCTGTTGGATAAGAGAAGGAGCAAACACTAAGTGTGTTACAAGAATTGATCAATGAAATCCCTGCTTTGAATGGGATTGCAGTCAAAGGCTGTGGCTCCGTGAGCTGCTCCAGTCCTGTGAACCAGTGTATCTTGATTAGGATCCACTGAGGTCCATGGAGAGACCAACCTGATCAGACTCTTGACAAAATTTCAGAAAAGGGAGAATGTGTGTTACCCCTCCTCTTTCCTTACAGGGAGTTAGATTTTTCTTGCTGTACATTTTGGAAAAGGTATGTTTTCAGACAGGCTGGTGTGGTAGTTTTGTACTGCGCAGGATCAATTGTTAGAAACGGTGTGTTGATTTTCTGGAGAATCCAGAGCACTGGCTGACATGAAAGGATCAATATCAGATGGTTGGATGATGAGGTTTTGACAATTGTTTTTATATCAACGCTTTCCCTAAAGCAAGGGAGGGAAATTCTTTCTTCCTTGCCAAGGTCTGAATAAGCCACCAGACACTTGTGGCAGATTGCATATTGATCCGTGCTTTAACATTATCCATTGTTGATTCTCTGAGGTGAGGGAAGGCCCATCTACATATTTCCATCTCTTCCTCTTCTGCTACAGTGCAAACACCTCTCAGCATGGCAGCACAGCACCACAGTTTCTTTTCTACTTTGCAACAAAACGTATGGGCTGTAAATAGCAGGATAGACGTTGCAAGGCAGGGAAGTTGGCGCAGGGGGCTGGAATATCACAGCCACTTCCCGGAAGCTCTCACGCAAGCGACCATGGGAAGGGTGCAAGGGGGCACAGACCCACATCAGGGGGCTGCATCTGACTCCTGGTGACACTTGGTAATTTCAGAACAATTCACATTGCTGTTGGCCTTAGGAAATGGAGTCACAGGCTCACTCTTCCAACATCACAGACAATTATACACAAAATGAATATACAATAGTAAGCAATGACTGACAGTCACTACTACCGTACTTCAGGTTCTGCTCGAGTAATTAGGTTTACTGTTTTTTTTAATAGGGAAAAGACTGGTAGTAGTTTCATCTAGGTGGCAGGAAGTGGCAACAGACTGACAATTGGAGGACCGTCAAGATGGAAGAGGTGCTGGATTGGTGATAGGCCTTACTTTCACAAAAGCAGCAGAAAGCAGTCTAATAGCTAGGAGAATTTAAGGAGGTTTTGCAGGGTCCTTCACAGTGCTAAGCTGAGGCAGGAAGTTTAGAGACTGAATAGCAAATAGCTTGAATAAAAATGAGCTACTGCTGCCAAGTAGGAAGATGGTGCCCACTCCCCAGGAAATCTCACAAAAGACATAAAACTATGAAAATTGACTTTGGAATATGTAAGACACATAGAAATAGCTGGAAAATGTGGCTGTTCTAAAATTGCTATGTCATCTTAACCAGAAAAAGAATTAGATCAGGAATGAACTAACTGTTAATTGAAAGCTAGTGACGTTGAATAGTTTCAGGGGGATTTAAGTCTAAAATTATATTTTCCCTGTAATTTCAACAGTTTATTTAGGATTGATAAGCAAATAAATCAAAGAGAAAAGAATATGAAATATTAGTGTGATCAGTGATGCTCAAGATTTGAACTTCAATTAAGTTGAAGAATAGTTGTATTAAATGAAGTTAAAGTTTTGAAGGTAATGGGGCAAGAAAGGCAGTTTCTGATCACTAGGAGGCAGCCTAAGGGATGAAAATACAAACCAATAACCATAGAAAAATATACATTTACCTTTTTTTTCATAAAAGCTTTGTGTTAGAGACCTTCTGAAAGGGGAAAAGAAAAATGCAGAAATCCCTCAGACCCAGACAAGCTGCAACAGCCGGTGAAGATCAAAGTATCTTCCATCTTCTACAAGCAAATGTTTTCTAGTAACCTCTGTCACGAATGTTGTGGCATGGCTGAAAACAAGAATTCCATGCATCAAAAAATATAGAATGAACACCGTGACATTGAAACCAGAACTGGACTTTAATAATTAGAAAGTCTTGTCTAACAGCGTGATAGGAATCTAAAAAATGTTTCCAAATGATTTCTTTTTTTTTACGTAAGATAAAAATGTCTTAGAGGTTGAAAGGAAAGTGAAAATGTTTGGAGTAATTTATTGGTGTTTATACAGTTGTTACCTACTTGACTAAATATTGCATAAGTGTAGGTGTAAAGTATAAAGTCTAGAAACTTCTCTATTTTTTCTGTAAGTAAAATCTTAGTGAAATAAAGCTTAGAAGTTTGACATGATGCTAAGAATTTTGTGGGACTTCTCCAATGCACAAAATATATTTTATGTGTAAACTGTTGTATAGTGCATCTAAATCCTTTTATCTGAGTCAAAATATGCACTGAAAAAGAGATTCTAAAGTTTTTAACAAAAAAAAAAAATCACTATCTAAGCTTTACTTAAATAGTGCTGTGACTGTAATGATGATGATGGTTAGAAAAATAAATCTGACTGATTTTCAGAATTTTTCCAAGATGCGATGTCCTCATAATAAGTGGAGAATTTGACAGGGAGAAAAAAGTTTGTAATACAGAGCTAGTTTCAGCTGAAGCTATGAAGAAACCACCAACACTCCATTATTAACTACCATTAGTCACATAACTTTTGAAAAAATGCAGCTACTTGTAATTATGTGAGAATCCATAAACTGCAGTTTATAGATCTGTGTGCGTAGCATATTTTTCAGTTTAGCAGCCAAACCAAAAAATGGCAAAAACCCCAAACAAAACAGACATAGATTATTGAGGTGATGAACTTTTCTACTGATATTTCAGTAACACCTCAGCATGAGGTGAGAGGCATAGACTTACCCTCTCTTTCCCTTCCCCTGGGAACAGAAGAGGGAATTGAATTTCCTTTGTCCTAGAGAAGGAGGCTAAGCCTGGATAATAGATGAGAAGGGATGATGCGGAGCTCTGGATTTCACAGAAAAACTCATCTCAAACCCATCATCTTCACTGCAACTGAAATCTCACTTTTAGTTAAATAATTTTGGGGGACAGTTACCATCTCCACGTAAGAAGGACCGATGGCTGCCCTCCTTCCTTAAAAAGGACAAGGACAAAGATGAAACTGGTCACAGTTCTAGCATTTTCTAGAGCTCTGAACTATTTTTAGGCACATGGTAGCCAGTTGCTGTCAGGGTTACCCTGACAGGCCAGGATTTGTAATGTTGTGCACAGTGTCTGTTCGTCATATATAATTTGGGAGGATTTCGGTAGAAAGAGGAAACAGCAACTATTTTTAAGAGCTGCTCTTTATCATGTTTTTGCCAGGCAGAACGTTCTCAGAGTTGACATGATCCTGAGCTCCCACACCATTTGATTTCACATTGTTCATTTTTCATGCTCTCCAAGACAACTGTGGAAATGCATTGATCATCCTTCTGGAACATCTGCACCAGCCAATATTCCTAAAAAATGCATGGCTTCCTCAGAGGTGGGACACACGGACGTATGGCTGAGGAAGCTGGTATATTCCAGTTTGCGTAGCACATAGGTGTTAAGGAGCTATTTCACTCTACTCTTCATATATACAGAATCAGCAAAGAATGGCCAATCAGAGAAGTGAAGGACTGGAAAGGAAATGCAGGAATCATCTATTCAATCGCACCCTCCTGCTCTAATGCAAGAATCACTTGGGAGATGGTTGTCATACTGCTTCTTAAAAACCTGCCAGTTGCAGGGGTTTCAGAGCTTTCATAGATAAGCTGTTCCAGTGCTTAAACATCCTGTGCTTGACTATTGAGAAAGGTTTCCTAACATATTAAGTTCCCATTGCTGTCAGTGTGTATTCATAATTCCTCAGGGAAGCAGGGAGAAAATCAGTCATTATACTCTTCATTGCAGTATTTTATGTAATTGAAAAATTTACTGTGTACTCTTTGGATTTTTTACTCTCTAAATGGAAAAATTCACTTCTTTTAGCCTTTCTGCAAAGCCTACTATTTCCAAACCTCTTAGCATTTTTGTTGTTCTACTTTGGATTCTCACTAATTCCTCTAGCTCTTTCCTAATGAAGCACTTCAGCCGTGACATCGTCAGAGGAGAGCGGAATTACTGCTTGTACTTATAGGTCACCTCCCAGAAAATTTTCCTTTTCTTGCAGCACCTGCATATTATTAATTTGAGTTATTTTGGTGCTGTGTTGTAACTTCCAAACCTCTCTTCAGTGCTGCTGCCAACACAGTTATTCCACAGTTTATATTAGTACATTTACTATTTTTCCTTTCTAAATGAAGTACTTTGTACTTGTTCGATGCTGTTAATATACAAACATCTAGACTTACTAGAGTTATGTCTTGCTCATGCGAGCTTCCCATAAAACATAACCTGATTCTTAGGTTTAAAGATCATTAAAGTTTATTTACCAATACCTTGTTATTTTATTTATTAAATTTGTCGGTATGCTCTGCTTTGCATACGCTTATGCTTGCTCATGCATACTTTATGAATATAGAAATTAGTATCTCATTAACTTGGTAATTAGGCCAATGATAAACAGCTGTTTATTTATCATGCAGGGCAAGTTTTCTACTGAAGTTCCTTGCCTTTCATGCACAGTTGTTGTTTGGAGTCTCTATCATGATAAAAAAAAATATAGTTATCTGTAATATTTACTCTTAATTGTTATTGCCAGCTCAGTGAAATCTCTTTTTTTAAGACAGAAATAAAAGAGAATTGCAGCATGCTTTAGATATCCAAGAAGCCATATTATGATGTCTATTAGTAAAACTCTACTTAGATGTTCCTGCCATAGACCAGGATCTCAAGAGTGCTCTGTGCTGCACAAACATGCAGAAAGAACATCCAAAAGACAGCAGGAGCACACAGACAGAGGGATACTAAGCAATGATGGAACTATATTATTTACAAAGAGGTTTCATGCTTTGAAAGTAGAGCTTTATATTACATGTCCTTTCTGCAACTTGAGTTAGGTTGAATTTTAATAGCATTTAGAAATGTGTAATAATTGAGGTTTTCAGAGCTTCTACTTGCTCTTAGATTTCAAGCCACTTTTGACTTGGCCCCCTGCTTCCCCCATTCACACGCATTCCCAGGCCAGGGCCAGGGGGGTGTTGCCTGTGGATTAGTGATGAATCAGTCCCTATCAGAGAGGAATATTATTCAGAATGATTTTTTTTTTATGCCTATGAAAGGGACATGATAAAAGGTATTTTTTCTAGATCAGAATGCTGCTTGTACCCCAAGGTTGCAACACCTGTTGAAATGAAGGCAGCAGATCTGTGCTGATATCCACAGTGCTCTGAAAAGTCCTCCAACTGGTGGCAATATTCCTATGTATCTGAGTTCATGGATCAGACTGGGGCACTGGGACCTGCAAAAGGAAAAGCTTACCCTTACTCTCATCTCTCTGGGACAGCGTGTGTTGCTTGAATTAACTTCCTCTTCATTCTATCATATTTGGTGATTATCAAATTAGGAGGGAAGCCTTGGATGTGAAAGTGAATTCCTGTGTGAAAAAGTGGGGGTTACAGAGAGATCCTTTCCTTTCCGGCCTCCCAGGAGGGTTCCAGGCAGGAGAGCGGGAAATTTAGGAAATCCTTGCAGAAAAGACTATGTAAATTAAATTACCTTCTAATGTAAGGCAATACAGGGAAAAGAACAACCTGTTCCCAGACAAACCCCTTCTTTCAATTTCCTTATCCAGCGATAATCCACTTAGCTAGTTGAGTCTTCAGGTGGTTAACAGCATAGAACCAAAATCTCACTGAGGTTGGGAGGGATTTTATCATATGTTATCTGTTATGCTTTTTCATCATGAAAAATGGCAGTGTTAGAAAGGAAGTAAGCATTATCCATAAGATTATTATTTGGTAAAGAAGTTTATCAGAATCAGGTAATTAGCTGGCTCTCTCATTAGTCACATCACCAAAATGTAATTGGTATTCTGTGTTTTGTGCTGTCTTAGCAGTGATTTTTTTTTCATTGATTTCTCTGGCCTTTTAGTTTATTTTTAGAAATAGAAAATGTGTCATTCTGGCTGCTTTTTTCATTCCTGAGAAAACAGAATGTCCCACAGTGGGAGAGTTTTCAGGTATTCATC